>NC_090371.1:279477594-280792594 GCF_036365525.1 Heterodontus francisci
TACCACATCTCGGGAAGGATATATTGGCCTTGAGAAGACTGCAACACAGATTCACCAGAATGAAATAAGAAAAGAATTGGAGAGAGAAACAGTGTTAACGTTTCAGGTCGATGACCTTTCATTGACCTGAAACACCAAAACATATTATCTAGTTGTTAACTCATTGGTGTTTGTGGGAGCTTGCTGTGCGCAAGTTTGCTGCTGCGTTTTCTACATTACAAGAGTGACTATATTTCAGAGGTACTTCATTGGCTGTAAAGCTCTTGAGGACATCCTGAGATTGTTAAAGGTGTAATATAAATGCAAGTCTCTCTGCCATGTGTAGTTGTTGATTTTAATTGTTTGTTATGAGATTCCAGTGATCTAAACATTTGCTTGGATTACAAGAAATAACTTGCTGGTGACACATTTTACCTGTCTTCTCCCTCCCTTCCTAAACTCCAAAATGATCTTTCTTTCTGAAATTGTGCCGATTTGTTGTAACAAGTTTGACCCTGTCGCGGGTGTTGAATTATCGCCCTTACGGGCATTTAAAGGGCATTTATCTCGCTGCCATCAGTAAGGTCTCATTTTTATAGCTTGTTAAAGATTCAGTGTGCCATGACAGTATGCACCAGTACTGGACACACCTTGTGACATACAAACTGATCACTATGGGTTAACTTTCTTGCATGTATTGCCGCAGGAATGAAATATGTTTCAGGCAGCCATTTGTGTGGTCTTTTGTGTGTTCCGTGAAGAACTTACGCAGGTTTTGATTCGTGTGCTGCTAATTGTGTCCAATGTTCCAAGGTTCAAATTCAGACTTCGTGTTTCGATCTGGTTGAATCGTTGAAAACGAGGTCTCTTTAATCCAGAACAGGCACTGCAGTAAATGTAAACAAAACGTTTAGCCACAGAATTAAGTGAAGCATGGAGTTTATCATTGTATTTTAATATCAATTAAATCATATACAAAATTGGACTCTCTCTTTCCTGCCCACATGTTTTGCTTTGGTCAAAGTCTGGTACTATGGAAGCAGTGCAGTAGCCTGTGTATGTAAAGACCTTTAACTGGTGTTCAGAGGAAGGGAGAGTCACCTTAAGCCATATTTACAGCTGCCATAAAGTTATTCCATTTACCAGATTTAAGGCATCATTCTCGCCTCTTTTGATAGGGATAGGAGTGGGCTATTTAACCCCACAAGTCTGTTCCTCCATTCATTTAGACCATGGCCCAACTGAATCTTAACTTTGCTAGCTACCCTTTGTTCCACATTCATTAATACCCTTTCCAATTTTCAATTGACTCCCAGCCTAAAAAAAACATCAATGGGCAGCTTTTCAATTTCGACCCAAATTCTTCAGGGTAACTAATGCTCTCAGCAGCAAAGCAACACTATGATTATTGTTGGGAGTTTTAAGACTTGCTTTAACCACCATGGAGTTTCTGGGAACACTTCCAAAGACCAAACATGAAGCATGAATTTCTTGTTTGCATGTGTTGCGTGTGTGTAACTTGTCTTTATTTTCCATCCCAACCCACCCCGTTTTGCTCAGGATGAGCCCCAGGAAGTAACGCACACTGTGCCTATTGCATCCATTGCCCCAATGGCTCCAAAGATTGTACCTGCATCCAGCTCAGCCTACAATAAGACTGCTCGGCCTTTTGGCGCCTCAGTGTCTCAAAAGTCACGCCTACTTCTGCATCACCCCAGCCTCCACCCTTTTGTCCAGCTTCGTCAACCCCCACTCAACCTCTGCCTCCATCACTGACACCCACTCTCCATAATTCCACTGCTCCCCCATCAGTGCCTGCTGCATCTCCACAGCACATGCATGCCAGTGCCAAAATGGGCAACAATGGCGCACGCCACCAGTGACCACCGCTAAAGCGACAGTAATTCCGTCCGTTAATGTCCCACGGCAGCCCAAGGTGTACAACACGCCCATAAACCTATACTCCCCTGACAATGCCCACGAGGTGGCGGAGGGACAGAAGAGAGGACTGAGAGAGGGGCAGAGTGATGCCAAGCAGCAGAATGGGTAGGTGGCTTCCTATGAACCTTCTAGAACAGACTGCGAAGCAAGCAGCAGACACGCATCGCTCTCTAGGGTTGCCTGTCAGGGAGAGATCCATTCATATTCCAAGAGAGGTGACCAGCTCATCTAGTTACTGCTGCAGCAAGACAGGTGCCTCAACAGTCCTGTAATTTGGTTTCTAAGACGGTCGCACAAGCATGGGTGATCTTTTTAAAAAAAAAAGTTTGTAACATATTGCAGCAATATGTTGAAAATATTGATTTATCTCAGCCAGCCATTTTGTATCACGCAAGTTATCCCACCTGAATATGCCCCAGAATTTGCCTGGAATTCATTACTTCTGAATGCATATAAATTATTTTTTAATACAAGAGTTTTCCACTTTTGAATGTATCCTATCATTTGGGAGTTGGATGTGAACATACATGAAAAGGAAAAACTTGCAGAGTTTATGGGGAAGAATAGTGGAGTCGGACTGTCAGAGAATACAGCAGAATATAGATAGACTGGAGAGTTGGGCAGAGAAATGGCAGATGGAGTTCAATCAGGGCAAATGCGAGGTGATGCATTTTGGAAGATCCAATTCAAGAGTGAACTATACAGTAAATGGAAAAGTCCTGGGGAAAATTGATGGACAGAGAGATTTGGGTGTTCAGGTCCATTGTTCCCTGAAGGTGGCAACGCAGGTCAATAGAGTGGTCAAGAAGGAATACGGCATGCTTTCCTTCATCGGACGGGGTATTGAGTACAAGAGTTGGCAGGTCATGTTACAGTTGTATAAGACTTTGGTTCGGCCACATTTGGAATACTGCGTACAGTTCTGGTCGCCACATTACCAAAAGGATGTGGATGCTTTGGAGAGGGTGCAGAGGAGATTCACCAGGATGTTGCCTGGTATGGAGGGCGCTAGCTATGAAGAGAGGTCGAGTAGATTAGGATTATTTTCATTAGAAAGACGGAGGTTGAGGGGGGACCTGATTGAGGTGTACAAAATCATGAGAGGTATAGACAGAGTGGATAGCAAGAAGCTTTTTCCCAGAGTGGGGGATTCAATTACAAGGGGACACGAGTTCAAAGTGAAAGGGGAAAAGCTTAGGGGGGATATGCGTGGAAATTTCTTTACGCAGAGGGTGGTGGGTGCATGGAACGCTTTGCCAGCGGAGGTGGTAGACGCGGGCACGATAGCGTCTTTTAAGATGTATCTAGACAGATACATGAATGGGCAGGAAGTAAAGAGATACAGACCCTTAGAAAATAGGCGACAGGTTTAGATAGAGGATTTGGATCGGCGTAGGCTTGGAGGGCCGAAGGGCCTGTTCCTGTGCTGTAATTTTCTTTGTTCTTTGTTCTCAAAGAGCCAGCATGGGGTCAATAGGCCGAATGACCTCCTTCTGTGCCGTATGATTCGATGATTCTGTAACTTTTCTTTTTCCAACTAGTTCACTCACCTCCCTGCAGTGGCAGGAAAGCCTGTGGGTAAAAATGGGTCATGCACTAAAGTATTTGGAGGTTGCATAACAGTCCCCCCATGTCTGGTTTGTTTGTACATATTTGCTTATGCCAGACCTCCCATATATTGACCCCTAAAGCAAACTTGGAACCACTCACAGAATCATTTGCCAAAGTGGAGAAGAGAAGCATTCAGAAAGCAATTTTCTTGTTGATAATTTGACCTACTTTAAAGGCACAAAAAGAAATTGATGCCAAACAGTTTTTTTTTTGTCTTCAGGTGAATGCTAGGAATTTTTTTTTGTAAACTGTGAATTTCCAAGAAAGAAAACATTTTCTGAAGAGTTTAACTTCACTGCAGTTTCACATCTTGTTCTCAGATGTTTGTTCTGTGCAGCAAAAATCTGCTTAGCATAGAGAGAGCTTGATGCTGGTGAAATGATGGTGCTGGGGTAACTGCTTTGATCCCCATTTATAGTCCGGCCTGGGTCATTTTAGCTGCATATGTTACACCTGCTAATGTGGCTGGAAGTTTTTGGCATGCTTTCAAGATCTAAACTAAGCATGCAGATAAATTAATGGCTTTAAAGGAATAAATGTCATTAAATTCAAAGTGAACTGAGGTTAACTGTTAATTTAAAACTTGAATGGTGCAAATGCCATATTAATTATCTTAGAAAGCAAGAGTGGCTTCTACGTCCCAGGCAGGAAGAGGTTTCCTCTAAGCACACTCACTAATATACATTAAATATGTTTACAATTTCACCCGTAGTGTATAGTTACTCAGCGGCAATCTTTGAAGAAATGGCTAAATACCACCTCTGCTTGTGTGACCTGTTGTGAAGCTATGTGTCTTGTCTACATTTTTAAAGAAAAGTCTCTCTTGATTTGATTCTGAGAAAGGATTGATCCAGTTTTAATTGCAATTTACTCTGACCGTGTAACAAGGCTACCTTTGCATGAAGCGGTGTCTGCCGCTTGCTGAGTTCATTAAATAATGTTGATCCAAACCTCAAGTTAACCCAAACGAAAAGTCATTTTCCGTCATTTCGAAGTGAATTTTTTCACGCGGCTGGTCCCAAAGGGTGTATCTGATCCATCCAACCGCCCAACACCCATTTCTTTTTGAGGCTTGGATTGACAAAACATGAAATAATAAAATAATGTGTTTGCTGATGAAACATGATCTCTTTTCTTTTCAGGCACAGATCCTGGCCAAGTTAGTGTCCACATTACTGCTGTCTGGTGACTCATGATTTGTCAGTAACTAGCACGTGTGGTTGCCGTGCAAGGAATGAATCCTTACAAAATGTTGCTTCCATCTCTCTCTCTCTCTCTCTCTCGCTCTCTCTCGCTCTCTCTCGCTCTCTCTCGCTCTCTCTCGCTCTCTCTCGCTCTCTCTCTCTCTCTCGCTCTCTCTCGCTTTTTGTTATGGCTTGTCTCTATGCAGTGGGCAAGGATGGACAGAATGATGTCACTGCCCAGTGGTATGCATGTTCTGTCAGAACTTGCCGGCTTTTTTTTGTGCTTCACTGAGGAGCAAACGCGTGTGCTGCATAATAAGTTGAAGATTCATCATTTGTAGGAGAGCTGGATTCTTGATATCCAATCTTCCCTGCTAGATTAATGCCTTGGATTAATGTCCAACTCTACATGGCCTTTAGACTCTTTCCAATTTTTAATCATCAAAAGAAATCCTGTGATAAGATGCTTTTTCGGGGGGTTTGGTGGGGGGGGGGGGTCCAAAGACTCTTAAAGCTCTTTCAAAGTGAGGATTTTTTGAAAAACATTAATTCATTATTAGACAAGTGCATGGTACGCACAGCTGTAAAGTTGGAAAGTTAATGAAACACAGTATTTTATGATGTATAAACTTTTTCTATATATTTGAACATTTGTCCAAAGACATGAGAGGAGTTTCCACTGCCAAGCACAGAGCAAAATGGGGCAACAGAAAGAGAAAAAGCTTGGGGGGGGGGGGGGTCCTTTTTTTTAGTATCTTTTTCTCAAGAGTTTGTGTGGCTTCAGTCAGTTAAGATTTTGCAATCCTCCAACTGAGGAAAATGAATCTTCATTTCCCAAACGTCCAATTTGGGTGGCAATTTTAAGCAGATGTTTTATTTTTGCTGCATTTCTGCAGTGTGCCCTGAACAAAAATGTTTTAAACAAAAAACTAACACACATTCACAAACTTAATTGTGCAGTTAATATTTTGTCATAAAGTGGATGCAAAAGGAAGTTTGGAATGAATGATGCTGTCAGAAAATAGACCCTGGCTATGAATTTGCTGTACTTTAATCCCTTTGGCTTAAACTTGAGGGTGTGTTCTTCTGTTCTGTTACCATCCTTGTCTCTAACTATTCTGACAGCAGGAAAACAATTAAGAGAATGTCCAATCAAGCAATCCAGACCCCATTGAAAATCATAGAAGCAGGATGCGAGTTGTGTTGGAACTGTGGATAAAATTGCTAGTTAACTGAAGTAATCCAGAGATAAAGCAAGGTTATTAACAACAGCAAATGCTGGAATTACACAGAAGGTTCATTAGGATCTGTGAAGAGAAAAGACAGGCCAGTTTTTTGGGAGCAGTCTCCTTAGAAGTGGTTCCTGACCAAGGTCTTGGTTCTTGCTGAAAATCTCTACCTGAAATGTTAATCTGCCTTTTCTCTTACAGAATAATTACATCCCTGTTATCCACTTCCTGCTCTGTGTTTCAAGTTCGCAGTTCTGCCATTATTTTAACAGCAGCTTCTGGATAACTGGCTTAAACCCACCACTTCACCCCCACTCTTCCCCACCCTCCCTTTCAAGGTTCAGTTCATATTCAGGAAGCAAGTAGTATCTCTGAGTAGCCGTTCCTGGCTTGGAATACAAGACCAGGTGAATAGTGTCTTCTGACTTGGAATTCGGACATCTGTGGTCTGGATGTGTTGCTATTCATTGGAAAATCATGCCTTAAAGATGTTTCACTGACTTCCTCTCATTTCTCATCTTGTTTCGTGTCTCCTCATCTCAACTCTTTTTAAAACATCTTTTTGCTCTTTAAATGAGGGTTGTGTGCCCTGGAGCATATTAGGCCTGGGGATTCCTGTAAATTAAGTTTCTGATCATAGTCTGGGAATTTCTGCCACAGGGAATGAGGAAGAACTGGAGGACCTGCCACCCAGACAGCTTGTGTACATCTTGTGTACATCTCCGAGCTTCAATTTACGGAGTGGCAGGGGCCTGGGATTAGGTTAAGCATCTGCCTTCCAAAAGTAGGAAATGGCTTAAAGAACAGGGAGGCGAGACACTGCATGGCAAAAAAAAATTTCAAATGTTTCAATGCCAAGGGTGGAAAAATTCAGAGTGGGTGAGATTGGAATTTGGGGCGGTGTTGATTCTGCTAGATCTCCACCTCCTTCTGCCAGTACAACTTCCTGTTGGCAAAAAGTTGAAAAAGAAAAATAACAAAATCTTTCCAAATCTGTTGGGTCCCCTCCCTCCCTTGCTCTGTCCCCATCTGAGGTGGGCAATGTAAATGTCACAGATGCCCACCTATATGTTAATGCCCCAATACCAAGATATGGTTTGGGTGGGCATTCATGGTGCAGATGGAAAGTTTGGCCTGCTCCAAATCCGCCCCTAGAAAGACCTCCCTGAAAATTTCCTGAGATTTATTTCTGAAGTAGTGTAGAATAAATGATTTACATCGATTTTCCAGCACTAGTGAAACCATTGCCATTTACAGCATAGAAAGAGGCCATTCAGTCCATCGTCACTTTGCCGACTCTGTCAGAATAATCCAAAAATAATCCCACTGCCCAACTCTCTCCCCTTAGCCCTGTATTTTCCTCTGTTTCAAATCTTTGCCTCCATTTCCCTTAAAAGATACAATAATCCCTTCCTTGGCGATTCCCTCTGCCAATGTATTCCATGGCCCGACAACCCCTACAAAAAGAAAGCTCTCTTAACCTCTCTTAGTGACCATTTTAAATTGATGACTCCTTGTCACTGACTTCCCAGCTAGAGAACACACACTTTCCCTAGTCACTCTATCAGAACTCCTTGATGATTTAAAAAAACCTCTTGCACTCTTATAACCCAAGTTGCTCCTGCTTGTATTCTTGCTCTATGTACCTCTACTCTCACTTTTTGGGGCATTAGGCATTTGAACCCTCAGTTTTCTTTATCTGGACCCTTTCCATTGAGTATTTAGTCTCTTTCCTTGTTTTTGTCTCAAAATGCAGCACTTTGCACTCCCTCTCCTGCCACCTGTCTGCCCACTCAGCTAACCAATCTTGCTCTCTTCATTATTTACTTACCAAATTATTACCAAATTTACCGTATTATTTACCAAACTCTTACATTTTAACATTGTGCTTTCTATTTAGAAGTCATCCATCTAGATAGAATAAAGGTGGGACACATCACTGAGCCCAGGGGTACAGCATTTACAACTTTTCTCCAATCCAAGCAACACCCACCTACCCTTCCCTTTGTGCTTTTGTCCCATTAACTTACAATCAGTGTTACAGTTGCAATATTTATTGTTCCGAGGGGTACTGCCTATCAAGGTGGAAAACCATTCACGTTTGGAAAACAGTGCACCAGATTGTAGTTACTTCTGGGAATGTTTCAGCTTTGACCAATGCCCTTCCCTGTAATTGGAGTTATTCAAGGTTGAAGTAACAGATTCAATGAGTTAGGTTCCAAGATTTGACATGGCATGAACTGAAGTGTGATACAGGGTGTGTCCGTGTGCGTGTGAACGCTTCTTTCCCTTCTGCGTTGGAAGAATATTTGGCTTGCTCACTTATTCACTGTTTTTCATATGTCATTTTTCTTTTGTTTTTCCATCTTCATTCCACTGTTTGTTTTCCATGAATCACCACCAACTCTTCTGTGTCTCATGCTGTCTCATTGCCTTAACTGTGCCTGGCAGTGGTCCTACATTTGTTTCAGAGTAAGTAGATTGCCACTGTCTGTACGTCTGTCTTAGCTTTTTCATCTGTAGCACTACTTTCAGTAACATCTTGTGCCAGAATTTCAGCTTTAATGCAATGGGATAAGAATTATCTTTCTGCAGAACTGGCTATATTGTATGACCAGAGCACCCTAGCTGAAGAGAAAAGAAAGCTGTCGTTCTGGTGGCATCGATGGAGTAAAACAAGGGGTTAATCTTAAAATTAGAGCGAGGCTGTTCAAGAGTGATGTCAGGAAGCACTTCCTCACACAAAGGATGGTGAAAACCTGGAACTCTCTCCCATTTAAAAAAAAACTGTTGCGGCTGAGCGGTCAATTGGAAATTTCAAAACAAATTGATAGATTTTTGTTAGCCAAATGTATTGAGGATTATGGAGCTAAGGATAGTAGATGGAGTTAAGCTCCAGATTAACCATGATCTAATTGAATGGTGGAACAGATTTGAGGGGCTGAATGGTCACCTCCTATTGTTATGTTCCCAAGATGTACAGAAGATGTAACAATGAAACCTAAATGTGACATTCCTGTTTAGCGTGTAATATTCCCTCTTCCCTGTTTAACATACGGTTTTAATTATTATGCTATTTATTTTAAAAATAGAGACATTTAACCACTTCTAAAGTCTACGTTTGACAAGTTGATGTAGCTGCAGTCATCCAGGCACGGACAAGAACACTCAAGCAAGCGGGATAAATTTTTTTCCAGCCACATAAAGCATTCATTCTAAATATCAGGAAAAAAGTGACTTGAGAATTTAATACCTTTTCATAAATCACATGACCTTGAGATGCAAAGTTTCCCGTCACCTGCCGCAGAGCTGTGGGTTAAATAGTCAGTCGGCCGTAACTCTGAGCTACACTGAAATGGTCCAATGGACAAGCATGAATGAGAAAGTTCAGAGCTATGGATTTTAAATTTTAAATGAGTGTGTTCATATACATAAACCAACATAGAATTTACAGCACAGAAACAGGCCATTCGGCCCAACTGGTCCAGGCCAGTGGCTGTACTCCATACGAACCTCCTTCCTCCCTACTTCATTTTTCCCTATCAGCATATCCTTTCTCCCTCATGTTCTTATTTAGCTTCCCCTTTAGGCATTAAAAAAACCTTTCTGACTCGGAAGCAAGAGTCCTGTGTAATGGCTTGCTACCCGAGGTCACGGAAGTTATAGACTTATTAGTGATGGACTTGAGGTTTAGATGAGACTTGTTCTCCTGGTTTTGGATGGTGTAACCAATCCCTTCTGTGTGTCACAGTCTTGTATTGTACTCTCAGCCATAGTTTATGTGAATTGTTCATTTTTGCTTTTCTTCCTCTACCTCTGGGAACTGTCTGTCTGTTTTTCCATCACTTCCAAACACTGGCTTCAACACCCTTTTTCCCATCTTTAAAGGAGACAGCTGCCTAGACGGTAATTCTGCAGGTCTTCTGAAATATTTTGTTAAGCATGAATGGCAACCATGTGCAACAGAAATGTTTCCTCATTAGTGCAGTGAGCGTGTGTGAACATATATGTTTCTGAGGCAATTCCCAAGACACTGAGCTCCAATTATTGAGCTGTGTTGACTGGTCCAAGATGCCAAGTGTTTTTCCTCATGGGGATGAATTAGAAGAATGGGGAATAATCTCGGGAGCAAGTGGCTTCAAAGCTGCTCCTGCATATACATGTACTAGTTGCCTAAAGAATGGCACCAACAGACGCCTGAGCATTAGTTAAGTACTTTTCCTACTTTTTCAAGGAACGCAGTGTGGTCTGTGGGAATTTACTCTGCAAGTTCTCTTGCATTAAACCAGTATGGCATGAATGAGCCATGTTTGTCTGATTTTTAAATCAATAGTTAAAACTAAATTTATCTGTTCTTCCTATTTTAACTTGCATATGGAAATAAGTCCATCCTCTCTGTAATGGCAAAGACTATCTGTGTCATTGACCCTTGGAGCTTGGCTCTATGTTGCTTAGACAGTCTCCCTCTATCTGGTTATCTGCCATAGTCCAGTTCTGAGCTATAGCTCAATTCTTCCATTTGTTGCAGACAGCAATCTTCAGTTGTCATCATGCAAAGAGGATGGTTCCCATTTCAAGTGATTTTTCTTTCTTGATCTGTTTAATTCGGTCACCCAGGGCACATGACAAAATAAGCACGAGCCACAATTGTGGTGCAGTGGCATGGGTTCCCTTCTCCACATTGGCATCAAGAGAAACACATGATTATTGCAAAGAGCACTAGCATCAAGAAGCTGCTGCCCAATTTATCCCATATCAGCTGAAACGATTGGTTCTCAATATTTCCAGATTGGCCCCCATCTTCAACAGTCTTTGCATTATATACAAGGCTCAAATCAGGAGTGTGATGGAATTTTTCAGCACTTGCCTGGGCGTGTGTACAAAAACATTCAAAGTTCAACACTGTCCAGAACAAATTAGTCCACTTGTGCTGCTGTTTATTTCATGTCCGTATTTTCTCCGCAGAGAAAAATTTAGACAAAGTGTCATCTTATCAGGCTGAGATAGGATCAAGTATCTGAATAAAGATGACTTCTTTTGTCCATGTAATCCTTTTTTATTTTCACCATTTCTCCATCCCTCCTTTCAGATTATTGACTCCTCGCAGGTTTAAAGTTGATCATTTCTAGGCACCTTCTGGTACCTTAGCTTAATGACCATTACCCATTCGTGAGCCTAGATGAGGAGCATTCCTGGTTATTATCACTGTGTAGGTCATCGTAGTGAAGCCCATTGCTGTCCTTGGCTTATCTCCACACCTCCTGCTTAGCTGTCGGTAGTGGGGATCCTGAATGTTATATGCCTCTCTTGTGCAATACTGAGGTGGTTATAATGCCTCTGCCGCTGTTCTGAGCAAGAACAGTGACTTCCAGTACTTGGGATCGAACCTGGGACTTGCCTTGCCCTGTGTTGTTTTAACTGAGTGTTTGGGGAAGCTTCTTCATAAATGTTTTACCATTAAAATGATCATGTAAATTATTACTTGTAACGGTCTGAGGAAAAAAACGTGTACATAAAACTGTGCTCAAAATACGTGCAATGAAAATGGCTCAATGCCTTTGAACACCGACAGGACAAACGGCTAAAGTCTTTTTTTTTTATTGCTACTTCTTATGTGCAGCTCTCCCCGTCGATTTATGGCCAGTGCCCAACCTGACATCCCTCATCATATGCTTAGCGATCAGAGCAAGAAACGTTTGATGCAAGACACTGAAGATTGGCAGCCAAAGACTGGCACTGCTCAGTCTCGCTCATTCTGTATCCTTGCCCAAATGACTGGCACTGAGCATTGTAAGTAATGTTCCTGTTTACTCTTCTTGCTGAAAAGAGCTGAAGTAACTTGTAGCCTGTTGTTGCCCTATGTGTAGGAGGTCAATGATTTTTTTTCCCCCATGGGCGCAATGGTGCCTCCTTTCTGCATTCTGGCCTACTTTGTTGGCTTATCTGTTTAGATGACTAAAAGAGTTGATGGGGTAGATCGAGAGTGGATGCATTGGTGGTCATCCTCCAAGATTCTATAGACTCTGGAACAATTTCTACAGATTGGAGGGTAGCTAATGTAACCCCACTATTTAAAAAGGGAGGTAGAGAGAAAATAGGGAATTATAGACCAGTCAGCCTGACGTCGGTAGTGGGGAAAATTCTAGAGTCCATTATCAAAGATTTTATAGCAGAGCACTTAGAGAACAGTGGTAGAATCGGACAGAGTCAGCATGGATTTACGAAAGGAAATCATGGTTGACAAATCTACGAGAATTCTTCGAGGATGTAACTGGTAGAGTTGATGAGGGGGAGCTAGTGGATGTGGTTTATTTGGATTTTCAGAATGCTTTCGACAAAGTCCCACAAAAGAGATTAGCATGTAAAATTAAAGCGCATGGGTTTGGGGGTAGTGTATTGCGATGGATAGAAAATTGGTTGGCAGACAGGAAACAAAGAGTAGGGATAAATGGGTCTTTTTCCGAATGGCAGGCAGTGACTAGTGGGGTACCGCAGCTAGGACCCCAGCTATTTACAATATATGTTAATGATTTAGATGAGGGAACAAAATGTAATATCTCCAAATTTGCAGATGACACAGAACTGGGTGGGAGGGTGAGTTGTGAGGAGGATGCAGAGAGGCTTCAAGGTGATTTGGACAAGTTGAGTGAGTGGGCTAATGCAGTATAATGTGGATAAATGTGAGGTTATCCACTTTGGTAGCAAAAACAGGAAGGCAGATTATTACCTGAATGGCTATAAACTGAGAGAGGGGAATATGCAGCGAGACCTGGGTGTTCTCGTACACCAGTCACTGAAGGTAAGCATGCAAGTGCAACAGGTGGTAAAAAAGGCAAATGGTATGTTGGCCTTCATAGCGATAGGATTCGAGTACAGGAGCAGGGATGTCTCGCTGCAATTATACAGGGCCTTGGTGAGACCGCACCTGGAATATTGTGCGCAGTTTTGGTCTCCTTATCTGAGGAAGGATGTTCTTGCTATAGAGGGAGTGCAGCGAAGGTTTACCAGAATGATTCCTGGGATGACGGGTCTGACGTACGAGAAGTGATTGAGTCGGTTAGGATTATCTTCGCTGGAGTTCAGAAACGTGAGGGGGGATCTCACAGAAACCTATAAAATTCTAACAGGACTTGACAGGCAGGAAGGATGTTCCCGATGGTGGGGGAGTCCAGAACAAGGGGTCATAGTCTAAGGATACGGGGTAAACCTTTCAGGACTGAGATGAGGAGAAATTTCTTCACCCAGTGAGTGGTGAGCCTGTGGATTTCGTTACCACAGAAAGCAGTTGAGGCCAAAACATTGTATGTTTTCAAGAAGGAGTTAGATATAGCTCTTGGGTCTAAAGGGATCAAAGGGTATGGGGAGAAAGCGGGAACAGGTTACTGAGTTGGATGATCAGCCATGATCATAGTGAATGGCGGAGCAGGCTCAAAGGGCCGAATGGCCTACTCGTGCTCCTATTTTCTATGTTTCTATGAGAGAAACTATTTCCTCTGGGGGAGCGCAGAACACGGGTCATAACCTTAAACACCAGGCCGTTCAGGGGTGATGTCAGGAAGCATCTCTTTACACAGAGCGTAGTGGAAATCTGGAATTCTCCTCCCCCCCAAAAAGCTGTTAAGGTTGGGGGCAACAGAAAATTTCAAAACTGAGATTGATAGATTTTCGTTAAGCAAGGGTTTTAAGGGTTACGGAACCAAGGCAGGTAGACAGATTCGGGATGCAGATCAGCCATGATCTAATTAAATGTTGGAACAGGCTCACGATGGGCCGATGGGCCTGTTTCTGTGCTGTATGACTCTATAGGCTCAAGGGGCTGAATGGCCTGCTCTGTTCCTATTTGACAGAATTGCAGAGTTCAGTCATATAGCTCTCTGCTTAGAGCCTGACTTGGGATGGACTTATTTTCTTGTTGGCAGAGGCGATTGGTTTTGTGCCATCTGCTTCTACTTGTATCCGAGCAAGAGAGAAAATTGTGACAGAGCAAAACCTGCATGGGGTAAAATGTTCAGAACGCTTTAGCATTCACAGAAATTGTGGATGCTAATGACCTCCAGCTTTTCAAAAAATAAATTCCAGTCAGTTGCGTAACGGAATCTCTTGCTGAGGAGATGGGACATGAAAAGCAACATTAATCATATTAAATTTGTTCCCGTGACCATCTTCCCTGTTGCAGTGAATGATCAGGTCCTGCCCCAGAATGTGACGGGAATGGACATTCAGTGGTGGAATTGCAGACAAGTGCACGGCTTGAATGCTTTAATCTGTTTAAGGTTCCGACTAAGCATCCACAGCTCTTTAGGAAGAGAATTCCAAAGAGAGATATAGGGAGGCTTGGGGAGGGAATTCCAGAGCTTAGGACCTAGACAGCTGAAAACACGGGTGCCAGTGGTGGAGAGATTAAAATTAGGGATGCGCAAGAGGCCAGAATTGCAGCTGTGCTGAGATCTCAAAGGGATGTAGGGCTGGAGGAGGTGAGGCCATAGAGGGATTTAAACCATTAAAGAGAATTTTAAAATTGAGGCACTGCCGGACTTGGATGAGCAATATCAATTCAGCCACCCATTCTACAGATTAAATGTCACTCCATCTGATGCCAGAGTAATCTGGTGGGTAAATGGGCTTTTAGGTACAGAACAGCCATAGAATCATAGGAAGTTTGTAGCACAGAAAGAGGCCACTTGGCTGAATGGCCTCTGTTAGTTCCTATGTTCCAGAATGCCATCAACAGCATTGTGCATGTGTGTTTAGCGAAGATACATGAGCCAAGCAAGACCCAAAAAAAACGTTAATGTTTTTGTCACAAGAGGACTAACCTACCTCGTGTTGGATTGTCTTTGTCTAATGTTTTCTTCCAATCTAGTAGTAGTTCATCGTTTCCTTCTGTTCTTCTTCCAGTGGATACCCCAGCAAGTGAGACTAACAAGAAGACAAGGTAAGAGGCTGTGTTGAGTTACTGTGCACGCGCTGTTGTTGCAGAGTTTTTGCCCTTGTGCCATTTTGGGTTTGACACTTGTCATTGAAATGTGAGCTAGCATGTGATTACTAATACTGACAGTGATTGGTTATGATCTAACTTACTCAGTCTGACACTGCTGAGCTACAGAAAGGCAGGAAATTGTGTTATTTATTGGAACGCTTGCATGGGTATGGATTATATCAAAAAATACAGTGAGTTTTCTATTGGGAGAACATAACCCAGTGTTAATGGTCTCATTATACAAGTCCATGTATACAAGTCGGCACCCTTAATTCAAAGTTGAAACATGGTTAATTCGGCTTTTAGTGATCACAAAATGTGCTCCCTGTTGTTTTATTAATGTTCTTTAATTTGAATTGCTAGATTGATTTTGGCTCAAAAAATGAATCAATTTTGAAACAACGGTAATATCTTTAACAGGTCTCACATTATGACTGAAATCATTAGAAGATCATGGTTGAGCGTATGTTTGTCTTTTATTATTGTATATAATGGGGCTGCTGATCTGATGTTGCCTGTTTTATAGGCTAAAGTCAAAATTACCCTGTAGGAGAACAGTTGTATTGCCACTTTCATGCCAATTGGTGTCCATGAGAAACATGAACAGAATAACTGGGGCGTTCTGTTCCAACCTGATACCGAGGGCCATATAGCCACAGTTGTGTCCTACTCGGGCGTCACTTGATGTGACCAGGATTGTAACAGTTGGACCTCTCTGGAAACTTCTTGTACTTTGGACGGAATGTTCTTAATATTCATTGGAAACGAACATTCCTGCAGTTTTCTCGTAATGTCAAACGTTTGCCACCTTTGCAGGTTTAGCACATTCCTATTCATAGCTTTGCTGTCACTGCACTTTGGCCTTGGTCATTGTGGCCCACAGCCAGGGTTTGTTGACGGAGGGTAACAACATATGGTTCTTAGTTGCAGTGTGACTGTAGCTCTAATTGCCATTTCTTGTGGACGTTGGTGCATTGTCTAAGTACAGTCGTAATCTGTAAGCCAGTTTTTGGTGTGAAAATCTGTATTGGAAGCACAAGTGCTAGTGGATTGGACTTGAGGATATGTTAGCCTTCTATTATTGAGAAACATAGACCTATAGTTTGGACATCAGAGAAGGAGAAAATAGGCTTGTTGATGACAGTCTTTGGTTTTAAAAGTCTGTACGTTTGGGAGAGGAAAGGAAGACTGTGGGAAATTAGGAATCTCACACTTTTGAAGTCTGGGAAAGTTATATTGGAGGTGGAGCAGCCAGTGACACAGGCAATATTTGATTCATCAGATCACTTTTGTAAGTAGGGGCTTAAACAAAAGTGTTGCTGCTTGTGATTCGCTACAATGCTTATTTTTCAATTTTCAACCTTTGTGTTTCAATCTCCTGTTGACTTTTCTCCTTCCTCTCTCTCTGACCTTGTCCAGCCCTGCTTACGCCGCCACCCTCTTCATCTCCTCAATCCCTGATATTTATCTTCATCATATTCTAACTTCCTGCTCTCTGTTAACGTTAACAGCTATGTCTTCAGCTCCTAATATCTGCCATAGCTTGTTGTGCATTTATTTTTTTAATTACACCTCTTTGAAGTGTTCTGGAGAGAGATTGCTACATTAAAGGTGCTGTATCAACACGATAATAATAATTCCACAAGAATAGGTTTTATGTGACGTACCGGAATGACAGTTCAACATGTAATCAAACTCCTGATTTGGTGAGAAGGAGCAAGTAAGCTTTTTTAAAAAAAAAATGTAATACATAGATTGATCAATACAAACAGCCATAAAGTGGCTGAAACAGAAAATGATGGAAATGCTGAGCAGGTCTGGCAGTACCTGTGGAGAGATAAACAAGAGTTAATGTTTCAGGTTGGTGGCCTTTTATCAGAACTGGAAAAGGTTAGAGATTTAACACTTTATAAGCATGCACAGAGGCAGCGCAAGGAGGGGTTGGGGGGATCAGGGAAGAGAGTCATAAAACAACAGAAGTGGTGTAAATGGCAACAGGAGAATCATTACTAACAGATGCAACAAAATGGGAGCGGTGATTCCAATCTGAAATTATTGAACTTAATGTTGAGTCTGGAAGGCTGTAAAATGCCTAGTCAACAATGAGATGCTGTTTCTCAAGCTTGCATTGAGCTTTTCCTTATAATGTAATTGCGTGTAGAAAGCAAATCTCCACACACGTATACAATATCACTTCTAACCAACCACTTCACGTTCTTTCAATTGAGGAGTTAATTGTTCAGGGGCACTTTTTTAAAATGGGAGTGCTAAAAAGAGGGTTTGTAAAAAGAAAAGGAAGTCTTACATTTATATAGCGCTTTTCATGACTACCGAGTGTTTTAAAGTGCTTTACAGCCAATGAAGTACTTTTGAATTATAGTCACTGTTGTAATATAGGACAGTGACAGTTGAACATGAAAGAGAGTTGAAGCACCAATCGGACGTGATGTTAGTCACACTGATACCAACTCTTATTGGCAACTTCACATCGCACATTTTGTATTGGCATATATATCGGCAACATTTGCTTGGGACCCTTGCTAATACAATGTCTGAGGAAAATGTGTGTCATTGTGTGGATTTATGCATAAATGTTTACTGTATCATGTTTTCAGGCATTTTAGAACTTCCACTTGGAATTGTTGTTGTCTTTAAACTATCAGCTGTCTTTAGTTTTTTTTTTGAAGTGCCTCTTTTATCAAACTGAGGATATACCAGTCAGAAAGCAGCAAATACTTTGTTGGTCAAGACTCAATGACAGACTGTTGGCGGCCTCTGTTGACCAGCTAAGGTTCTGCAGTGGCTATGCCGTCAATCTCGTCCCAGTAGAGTCCACGATTGTTCCACTCGGGTCTGAATGCCCACGTAAGCGGCAGTAAAGAAACAGTGCTTGGCGTTCATCTATCCGGTAGATTATCCAAGGACTTGATCTGCACAATATTGGCTTCCAAATGGTTTACTGGAACGATCGATGTCAGTTTACCAAGCAGGACTAGCGCTTGATCTAAAATGGCTGTGGCATTGCCTTTTTTTCACACATGGTTTTTAATTGGAACAGGTCTACAGCCATCAAATGCCCAGGTAGCTTAGCTTGTATTAAATCCCATAATAAACCAAAAAATTTCAAAAGTACAGCCTGTATATTTTTGACCCGCCCCCCTCCACCCCTCCCAACCCGAACATGGATTCAATCTTGAAGAGTGGAGAGAAAACCAAGTTGAGAACAGCCCCAAAATGGGGTGTGGGGTTGGGGGGAGTGTGTGCGTGTAAAGTGCTAATGAAAGAAGGTGCTATAGCAGTCCTTGGCTGCCTCTGCATACTGCGCGGCATTTGTGCATTCTCTCGACTGCTATTGAAGAGTTTTTCTAAATCGCATCAAAAAGATTTGTCAAGTGATGTCTTTCCTCACCAGTGCATGTCATGACTGCCTTTTGATAAACCTGCATGATGGTGGTATGGTCTTTGCATGTAATTATTTAATGTCCAACCCAAGCAGTAAAGAATTTCCCTGTGCATGTCTCAGTGGAATTGATTGCAGAGCTGGATTGAAAAATGAGTCTATATGTCATTGAGGCCTTCAATCGAATGAGTTCCCTGTTAGCGTGACCAATTTCTAAAGTAATATTGAAAATTAAAGGGCCTTTCTGCCTCTTATTGCACAGTGCCACTGTGTGTGTGTGTGTGTGGACAGCCAGCACTCAGTGTGTGGCATGCCAGGTGTAGAGCCTTGGAAACTAAGCAGCTTAGGGGGAGGCATATTGAAGGGGTTTCAACCACATCACTCTGGACCACTGTCAAGCAGAAGCCATGTTGTTCAAGCCTGATACAGCATCCTGGTGCTTATGGTACTGGACTAGCAACTCTGAGATCAGAGTTCAAATCCTACCTTGTGCAGGTGTGAAACTGAATTCAATAAATCTGGTTATTTGCGAGTCTGCACAAGAAAAATGACCATGAAACCCAACAAGGAGGCACTTGCCGACTCGACCCGGTCTGGCCTACATATGACTCCAGACCCACACTACATGGTTGCCTCTGGGTAACCAGGGATGGGAATATTGCCTTTGTTGGTGTTGCCCACATCCTAAATAAGTCACACCCATATTCAACTAGGCAAAAAAAATAGGGATTGTACCTTTGTAGGGGAAAAAAAGCACATGCACAGTCATCCTAATGGATGCGTTGTTAATTAAAATGTGCAGTCTACAGCAGAGATTGTGAAGGTCCCAGATATCAATTGGGCATTTCTTCCTGTTGCCAGATATATCCAAAGCAGATTGTCGATGGGCATGAGATTGATAACAAGCAAAGGTTTGACCCAACCCATTTAAATCATTTAGCTCTGATTCTGTTTTTAATATAGCAAGATTCGTCAGTGAGTTAGATTTTTCTAACTCTGAAGGATGGCAGGTCAGACTAATATAGGAACCTAGGAACAGGAGGAGGTCATTTAGCCCATCAAAACTGTTCCGACATTTGATGAGATTATGGCTGATCTGCAATGTAACTCCAAATATCTGCCTTTGCTCCATATCCCCCAATACCAGTGGTTAACAAAAATCCATCAACCTCAGTTTTAAAACTAACAATCGATCCAGCATGAATTGCCCTTTGCAGAAGAGAGTTCCAAATTTCTACCACCCTGTGTGTGAAGAAGTGTTTCCTAATTTCACTGTTGAAAGGTCTGGCTCAAATTCCTGGACTCTGCCCCCAGTCCTAGACTCCCCAATAAGTGGAAATAGTTTCTCTCTATCTGTTGCCCTGAATATCTTGAAAACTTTGATCAAATCACCTAACAACCTTCTAAATTCCAAGGAACAGAACCCTGGTTTATTTAAATTTTCCTCCTGGTTACATTCCTGACCAGTCACATGTACTCTTACCAATGCTACACTGAGTGCTTTGCGGATTAACACATATCTTCCTGCATCTTGAGGTGGTTACTCTTATTCAGGTTCAAATGCTATTCTTTCAAAGATTGTGATTGCATAAATGCATCTAGCGACACTTCGTTTTTATCCCTTTCTTTCTCTCTCTCTTTCTGTCACTCTTTTTTCGCTCACAGGTCAAAGGTTATGACTATACGGTACAGCCCAAAATATGCACAACTGCGTGACTGGCACCATGGTGTTTCTGCTCGTGTTCTTAATGTAAATTAACTTACTAAAGAAGTGTTGAGCTACGAAAATATTTTTACTTGGCAGGCTGCACTGTTTCTTTTAGATATCCCATACTTGTATTTTGCTTCTGTTTCTAAAATAGTTCAGCTGCTCTGTTGTTCTCTGTCTCTTAAATTCCACCTTTATTTAAAAAAATGAAAGCAGTTGAATTGACAGTATTGCAGGTTTTAGAAATGGATTGTTGGCATTTTTTTGGCCGCTTCTTTAAAACAACAATATCTTGCATTTGCACTGCATCTTTCAGGTAGTAAAAAAAATCCCCAGGTGCTTTTTGTTGTAGCTATTTGGAGAGACGTGGGCAACTGGAGTGAGTTTGAACCGATGAAAGGTTCGGTGTTGTCTGTTTTAGTTTTTGAACCAAGGAGTTGTCGCACAGGTCGGGTTTGTGCATGGGTTCTTTTCTCCCTTCCCCGAAAGCTAACTTGTTTCACACAAGATAATTTCTGCTGCTGTCTGATGCACCCCTCCTTTGAACAAAGAACAGTACAGCACAGGAACAGGACATTCGGCCCTCCAAGCCTGCGCCGATCTTGATGCCTGCCTAAACTAAAACCTTCTGTACTTCCGGGGTCCGTATCCCTCCATTCCCATCCTATTCATGTATTTGTCAAGATGCCTCTTAAACGTCGCTATCTTACCTGCTTCCACCACCTCCCCAGGCAGCAATTTCCAGGCACTCGCCACCCTCTGTGTAAAATAAACTTGCCTCTAAACTTTGCCCCTCGCACCTTAAACCTATGTCCTCTAGTAACTGACTCTTTCACCCTGGGAAAAAGCTTCTGACTATCCACTCTGTCCATGCCACTCATAACTTTGTAAACCTCGATCAGGTCGCCCCTCCACCTCCGTCGTTCCAGTGGAAACAATCCGTGTTTATCCAACCTCTCCTCATAGCTAATACCCTCCAGACCAGGCAACATCCTGGTAAACCTCTTCTGTACCCTCTCCAAAGCCTCCACATCCTTCTGGTAGTGTGGCGACCAGAATTGCATGCAGTATTCCAAGCCTGGCCTAACTAAAGTTCTGTACAGCTGCAGCATGACTTGCCAATTTTTATACTCTATCCCCTGACCGATGAAGGCAAGCATGCCGTTTGCCTTCTTGACTACCTTATCCACCTGCGTTGCCACTTTCAGTGATCTGTGGACCTGTACGCTCAGATCTCTGTGCCTGAAAAGATTCCGTGGAGCCTCGGGTAAATGGGATTGAAACAGTCGCTGCATTGATAGAAACTAACCAGCGAGTTGTCCTTTCAGAGTTGGGCTGGCGACAAGTTCATTTGAACCTTTTGTGAAGGGAAATGCCGAAATGGCTGGATTTGAGGACTTATTTTTAACTTTTATGCAAACCAACCTGTCTTCAAATGCAGCAATGACTTCCTGTTAAAAGCAACTAGCTTCAAATTGCGGTGTAAATTCTCCAATGCTTCAAGTTTTCGTTTCAGCTTGTAATATATTTGTATTATACTTAATAGATACTCATCTATATATGCTGGTTGGAGTTGAAATCGTATTTTAATAAACATGCCTTAACTATTAATTGTGTTTATTTTTATTGACTTGCGACACTCAGACTTATAGGACCTTATGTATAATCTTCCATAAATATCAGGCCTGCTGTTTTCCCAAAAATGTTCCAATGGTTTATTACATAGAGTTTACATTACACAAACAGGCCATTTGCCCCAGTTGTTCATGGTGTTGGTGTTCCACATGAGCCTGCTACTCTACATCCAACCCTTTTCAGCATCTTTTTAACGATTTTGGCATCTTTTGCCTGAAGGCAGGATCTTAATTCTTGAACATTCCAACAATAAAAACTTGGGTTAAGTATTAAACGTCACCTGTCTCTCTATGAATAGCCCCTGACCACTACAACCAAAAGCCCCAATAAGAAAATGGCATTCTAAATGGGGCACTTGTCGTCCTCGTTCGACATTGGATACTGTCGAGGTTGAAGGCACCTCTTGCTACCCAGGGATCCACCAGAGACAGGTTTAACTTGACCACTGTAATGCAGACATGTGGTTTAGAGTGGTGACATGTCTTGAGCTGAAATCGCCTCCTTTTAAAAGCGAGCTAATTGGCACCTCTGATAGTGCAGTACTCCTTCAGAACTGCACTGAAGTGTTTTTGTACTCCAGTCCCTGAAGTGAGACTTCAAACTGTAAATTTCTGACTGGGAGGTGAGAATGGTGTAACTGTTCTGTTCAAGTATAGTTAATACAGTATGTTTCCAGGTGTGTGTTTTTATTTTAATGATATTGAGATTTCTGCAGTCTGCAGAATTTGCGGTAATGCTGCGAAATGTGTCCATAGTGGGTGTGGGATTATTGAAGGTTTCTCCTGGTGTTGTGAGTTGGCGTTCAATGTGTACACTGTTCTTATCAATGATGAGAACTTTCTTTCAGTAGATTTCTGCATTCATACTTTTTCAAACAAAAATTGATATTAAAGTTTAATATGCTGCCGTGGTATCTATTTAACTGGCTGACAATCATTAAATAGTTAATGCCCCATTGACTTTGGGGATTTACCATTATAGCAACACCTAGACTTTTCCAGCAGTCTACAGCTCCGTGGTTATCTATCTCTGTTCTGTACATACCATGCTGATATAGTTTGTGGATCTCCCCAAGAGTGGTTATAAATAAAGACACAACATCCTTTGAAGAGTTTGTTTTTAAAAAAAAATGTATTTTTTTTCCCACTTGTCTGTTATATTCAGGAACTATGGGCCTGAAAATGGCAAAGGAGGGTACAGGTAAAAACAAACCGAACGCACATCACGTGTGCTTTCACTATAACATGTCACTGTTGCATTGAATGTACAGGAGCTAATCAACCTGGCACATCAGATGGGGGATAGAATATGGCTGAATTTGGTGAATGGGAGAGATGTTTCATAAGCTTGGTTATCTATGGGGTGGGGCAAAGGGACAACCTTCCAAAAACCACTCTGAAAATAGTTGGACTTGCATTTATATAGTACCTCTCACAACCTCAGGACCTCCCAAAGCGCTTTAAAGCCAATGAAGTGTTTTTGAAGTGTAGTCACTGTTGTAGGAAATGCAGCAGTCAATTTACCCACAGCAAGCTCCCACAAACCACAAAATGATACTGAGCAGATAGTCTTATTTTAAAAGTGGTATTGGTCGAGGGATAAATATTGGCCAGGACAGGTAGAGAGAGATTCACTGCTCACTTTGCATTCGTTCCCTTTCTTCACCCAGGAAGCCTTCGTGTGAGCTGTTGCGAATCTCCCCAACTAATTTAAGATTGCTTAATCTAGTCCTCCATATCTGTATCCATTGACAGAACAAGGGCTGAGCAACATCGCCATCTACAGACAGCATTCAGTAGCAATGCTGAAGTTTTTCAACAGACTTGATACTCCACCTTTTAAGTAAAGAAAGACAGACTTGCATTTATATCGCGTTTTTCAGAATCTCAGGACTTTACAGCCAATTAAGTACTCTTGAAGTGTAGTCACTATTGTAATGTAGAAAACGAGGCAGACAATTTGCACACAGCAAACTCCCACAAAGAATCTGATAACGAACAGATAATTCAGGAACATAGGAATAGGAGGAGGCCATTTAGCCCCTCAAGCCTGTTCCGCCATTCATTGAGATCAGTGGCTGGTCTGTATATATCCTATACATATACAGCTCCATATACCTGCCTTTGCCTCATATCCCTTAATAATGTCAGTTAACAAAAATCTCATGAATCTCAGATTTAAGATTAACGATTGGTCTAGCGTCAATTGCTGTTTGTAGAAGAGAGTTTCAAACATTGACCACTGTGCGTGCGTGTGTGTAGAAGTGTTCCTTATTTCAGTCCAGAAAGATCTGGTTCTAATTTTTTGACTATATCCTAGACTCCCCAAATCAGCAAAAATAGTTTCTAGCTATCCATTCCTCTTAATATCATTGAAAACTTCGATCAACTGACCCCTTCACCTAATCTGCCCTTAGGTGTTGGTCGAGAGATAGCCAAGACACTGGCAAAATTCCCCTGCTCTTTTTTGAAATAGTGTCATGGGATCTTTCACATCTACCGGAGCGGGCAGACAAGTTTAACAACACAGGGTTGCCAACCTAGATTTTGTGCTTAAGTCTCTGGAGTAGGATTTGAACCCAAAACATTCTGATTGAGGCGAGAGAGCCACCCAATGAGCCACAGCTCAAACTCAAAGCAGAAATGTTAATCTTATCAGTGCAGGTGGAGGGGAGAGTGAAATTTACCCTCGATATAATGGTTACAGGACACGTGAGTTTTTTTTAAAAAAATAAATCAACATTGGCCTTTAAGTGATTGTAAACATGTGAATGGTTGAAGTACACAATATAACAGTGGGTCTATCTGATATTGTTTCTCCAAATCGAGTTTGCATATAAAGCTGTTATCCACTCACATCACCACTGTTCTCCCAGAGATGCTTTCAATTTATTTTTGACCAGATTGCATGTTTGCTGATGTCTAGTTAGCTGCACAATCCTAGTTTCTCACCAGTAAACCCTACCACTGCATTAACCCTTACACGCTGAATAAAACACTTCCTGCAGCTACCCGGGATCTCACCAGTTATTTTGATTTAGTATGAACACAGATTTCAGAGAATTGGCAAGAAACCAGAGGTGAGATGAGAATTTTTTTTATTTTTAAACACAGCGACTTGTGATCCGGAAGGGCAGTGGAAGCAGATTCAAAAGCAACGTTCAAAAGGGAATTGGATAATTACTTGAAGGGGAGAAAATTCCAGGGTGACGGACGGGGGTTGGACCAATTGGACAATTCTTTCAAAGCATGGGCGTGATAGGCTGACTGGCCTCCTTCTGTACTGTATGATTGTGAAACCTTTGTAAAAACCCCACCCTGGCATCTGGTCCTGTCTTTACAGCAGAGTAATCTCTCACCATGTGTTTCCGGAAACTTGGTGCAGTTCGTCACTTTATGTCGTGACCATCATTGTGTCCAAGTGGCGTATGCACGCTTGATTTTTCTCCCACGAGGCTGCTGGGCCCCATGGGAGTGAGCACCGCATTAAAATCCCTAAATTTTATGATGTCCAAACTACTTCGAGGAACATGCATTAATATCGGGACAGGGAAAAAAAATAACTGGTCCATCCAGCCAGTCCTGTACAGTTGTGATGTCTCGTTCATCATGTGACAGACACACCCCATCCCACCCAGAGACCATGTAATCTGGGAGCAGCGTAAAACCTAATTTGAAACTCGGGCCAATTAAGGGGAAAAAAAAGATCTGAACCTCTTTGGGTGATCAAAACCAGAACAGCAGACTGCTGACTGACTTATTTCAGAGGCCTTGGCTAATGCCCTGGGGATATGGGTTCAATTCCCACCACAGCAGCTGGTGGAATTTGAATTCAATTAATTAATTATAAAAAATGGAATTAATTAATAAAAATCTGGAATTTAAAGACGGACTCAGTAATGGTGCCATGAAGCTATCATGAATTGTCATAAAAACCCATCTGGTTCACTAATGTCCTTTGGGGAAGGAAATCTGTCGTCCTTACCTGGTCTGGCCTACATATGACTCCAGACCCACAGCAATGTGGTTGACTCTTAACTGTCCTCTGAAATGGTCGAGCAAGCGATTCGATTCTCAAGGGCAGTTGGGGATGGGCCAAACATGCTGGCCATGCCAGTGATGCCCACATTCCATGAAAGAATAAAATATAAGGTAGCTACCCCTGTATGAGGCATTGTCTCTGCTCCAGACAGCAACTTGCCCAGTTCTCTGAAGGAATTCAGTAAAGCAATGTTTTCTGCACGAGCCAGCGATCTGTTCCACTATTCTCATAAGAAAAGGCCCGCTCAACATCTGACCTAGTTATTCTCTTACGTAAATAGAAAGCATGACACCCAATCCTTCCTAAACTATCGAGCTGAAATGATTGGTCCACATAAACACAATCTCGACCTCTCATTATTTTGTAAACCTCAATCAAGTCACCCCTAAGTTGGTACTTCTCTATATACAATATAGCTGATCTGGGTAGCTAAGAAGGAAAGGCGTGCATTTATATAGCATTTTCACAACTTCAGGACCCCCAAAGAGCTTTACAGCCAATGAACTATTTCGGAGTGCAGTCATGGGTTGTAATGTAGGAAATGCAACAGCAAATTTTCACCCAGCAAGCTTCCACAGCCAACAATGTGATAATGATCATATTATATCAGACCACTGGCATGAACTCCTCCGCTCTTTGATGTACTGACCGAGAGGACAGACGGAGTCTTGGCATAATGCCTCTTCCAGAAGACAGCACCTCCAACAGTGGAGGACTTCCTCAGTACTGCACTGGGGTGTCTAGATTATGTGCATACCTTTCTGGAGTGTGTCTTGAACCTACTATTTTTTGACTCAAAGATGAGAATGCTACCGACTGAGCTGGTGCTGAAACTTTTAGCAGCTGAGATGGTTTAAAAGAAGTTGGGAGAAGAACTACAAAAATACCATCTCATTTGGGATTACCAAGTATTTACAGCACAGAAACAGGCCATTCGGCCCAACAGGTCCATATCAGTGTTTATGCTCCAACTCTTCATTTAACCTCATCAATATATCCTTCTGTTTCTTTCATAGAGTCATAGAGAGATACAGCACTGAAACAGGCCCTTCGGCCCACCGAGTCTGTGCCGACCATCAACCACCCATTTATACCAATCCTACATTAATCCCATATTCCCTACCACATCCCCACAATTCTTCTACCACCTACCTACACTAGGGGCAATTTATAATGGCCAATTTACCTATCAACCTGCAAGTCTTTGGCTGTGGGAGGAAACCGGAGCACCCGGCGAAAACCCACGCGGTCACAGGGAGAACTTGCAAACTCCGCACAGGCAGTACCCAGAATGTTCTCCCTCATGTGTTTGTCCAGCCTCCCCTTTAATGTATCTTTACTATTCACCTCAACCACTCCATGTGGTAGCCAGTACCACATTCTCACCACTCTCTGGGTAAAGAACAAAGAACAAAAGAACAAAGATAATTACAGCACAGGAACAGGCCCTTCGGCCCTCCAAGCCTGCGCCGATCCAGATCCTCTCTCTAAACATGTCGCCTATTTTCTAAGGTTCTGTATCTCTTTTCTTCCTGCCCATTCATGTATCTGTCTAGATACATCTTAAAAGACTCCATCGTGCCCGCGTCTACCACCTCCGCTGGCAACGCGTTCCAGGTGCCCACCACCCTCTGCGTAAAGAACTTTCCACGCATATCCCCCCTAAACATTTCCCCTTTCACGTTGAACTCGTGTCCTCTAGTAATTGAAACCCCCACTCTGGGGAAAAAGCCTCTTGCTCTCCACCCTGTCTATACCTTTCATGATTTTGTACACCTCAATCAGGTCCCCCCTCAACCTCCGTCTTTCTAATGAAAATAATCCTAATCTACTCAACCTCTCTTCATAGCTAGCGCCCTCCATACCAGGCAACATCCTGGTGAACCTCCTCTGCACCCTCTCCAAAGCATCCACATCCTTTTGATAATGTGGCGACCAGAACTGTACGCAGTATTCCAAATGTGGCCGAACCAAAGTCCTATACAACTGTAACATGACCTGCCAACTCTTGTACTCAATGCCCCGTCCGATGAAGGAAAGCATGCCGTTGCCTTCTTGACCACTCTATTTACCTGCGTTGCCACCTTCAGGGAACAGTGGACCTGAACACCCAAATCTCTCTGGACATCAATTTTCCCCAGGACTTTTCCATTTACTGTATAGTTCACTCTTGAATTGGATCTTCCAAAATGCATCACCTCGCATTTGCCCTGATTGAACTCCATCTGCCATTTCTCTGCCCAACTCTCTAATCTATCTATATTCTGCTGTATTCTCTGACAGTCCCCTTCACTATCTGCTACTCCACCAATCTTAGTGTCGTCTGCAAACTTGCTAATCAGTCCACCTATACTTTCCTCCAAATCATTAATGTATATCACAAACAACAGTGGTCCCAGCACGGATCCCTGTGGAACACCACTGGTCACACGTCTCCATTTTGAGAAACTCCCCTCTACTGCTACTCTCTGTCTCCTGTTGCCCAGCCAGTTCTTTATCCATCTAGCTAGTACACCTTGGACCCCAAGCGCCTTCACTTTCTCCATCAGCCTGCCATGGGGAACCTTATCAAACGCCTTACTGAAGTCCATGTATATGACATCGACAGCCCTTCCCTCATCAATCAACTTTGTCACTTCCTCAAAGAATTCTATTAAGTTGGTAAGACATGACCTTCCCTGCACAAAACCATGTTGCCTATCACTGATGAGCCCATTTTCTTCCAAATGGGAATAGATCCTATCCCTCAGTATCTTCTCCAGCAGCTTCCCTACCACTGACGTCAGGCTCACCGGTCTATAATTACCTGGATTATCCCTGCTACCCTTCTTAAACAAGGGGACAACATTAGCAATTCTCCAGTCCTCCGGGACCTCACCCGTGTTTAAGGATGCTGCAAAGATATCTGTTAAGGCCCCAGCTATTTCCTCTCTCGCTTCCCTCAGTAACCTGGGATAGATCCCATCCGGACCTGGGGACTTGTCCACCTTAATGCCCTTTAGAATACCCAACACTTCCTCCCTCCTTATGCCGACTTGACCTAGAGTAATCAAACATCTGTTCCTAACCTCAACATCCGTCATGTCCCTCTCCTCGGTGAATACCGATGCAAAGTACTCGTTTAGAATCTCACCCATTTTCTCTGAGTCCAAGCATAACATTCCTCCTTTGTCCTTTAGTGGGCCAATCCTTTCTCTCGTTACCCTCTTTCTCCTTATATATGAATAAAAGGCTTTGGGATTTTCCTTAACCCTGTTTGCTAAAGATATTTCATGACCCCTTTTAGCCCTCTTAATTCCTCGTTTCAGATTGGTCCTACATTCCCGATATTCTTTCAAAGCTTCGTCTTTCATCAGCCGCCTACACCTTATGTATGCTTCCTTTTTCCTCTTAGCTAGTCTCACAATTTCACCTGTCATCCATGGTTCCCTAATCTTGCCATTTCTATCCCTCATTTTCACAGGAACATGTCTCTCCTGAACGCTAATCAACCTCTCTTTAAAAGCCTCCCACATATCACATGTGGATTTACCTTCAAACAGCTGCTCCCAATCTACATTTCCCAGCTCCTGCCGAATTTTGGTATAGTTGGCCTTCCCCCAATTTAGCACTCTTCCTTTAGGACCACTCTCGTCTTTGTCCATGAGTATTTTAAAGCTTACGGAATTGTGATCACTATTCCCAAAGTAGTCCCCTATGAAACTTCAACAACCTGGCCGGGCTCATTCCCCAACACCAGGTCCAGTATGGCCCCTTCCCGAGTTGGACTATTTACATACTGCTCTAGAAAACCTTCCTGGATGCTCCTTACAAATTCTGCTCCATCTGGACCTCTAACACTAAGCGAATCCCAGTCAATGTTGGGAAAATTAAAATCTCCTATCACCACCACCCTGTTGCTCCTACATCTTTCCATAATCTGTTTACATATTTGTACCTCTATCTCACGCTCGCTGTTGGGAGGCCTGTAGTACAGCCCCAACATTGTTACCGCACCCTTCCTATTTCTGAGTTCTGTCCATATTGCCTCACTGCTCGAGTCCTCCATAGTGCCCTCCTTCAGCACAGCTGTGATATCCTCTTTGACCAGTAATGCAACTCCTCCACCCCTTTTACCTCCCTCTCTATCCCGCCTGAAGCATCGATATCCTGGGATATTTAGTTGCCAATCATGCCCTTCCCTCAACCAAGTCTCAGTAATAGCAATAACATCATACTCCCAGGTACTAATCCAAGCCCTAAGTTCATCTGCCTTACCTACTACACTTCTTGCATTAAAACAAATGCACCTCAGACCACCAGTCCCTTTATATTCATCATCTGCTCCCTGCCTGTTCTTCCCCTTAGTCACACTGACTTCATTATCTAGTTCCTTACAGGCTTTTGTTACTACCTCCTTACTGTCAACTGACCTCAATTGGTTCCCATCCCCCTGCCACATTAGTTTAAACCCTCCCCAACAGCGTTAGCAAAAGCACCCCCAAGGACATTGGTTCCAGTCCGGCCCAGGTGTAGACCGTCCAATTTGTAATAGTCCCACCTCCCCCAGAACCGGTCCCAATGTCCCAAAAATCTGAACCCCTCCTTCCTGCACCATCTCTCAAGCCACGCATTCATCCTGACTATTCTTTCATTTTTACTCTGACTATTACGTGGCACTGGTAGTAATCCTGAGACTACTACCTCTGAGGTCCTACTTTTTAACTTGGCTCCTAACTCCCTAAACTCTGCTTGTAGGACCTCATCCCGTTTTTTACCTATATCATTAGTGCCTATGTGCACAATGACAACTGGCTGTTCACCCTCCCCCTTTAGAATGTTCTGCAGCCGATCTGAGACATCCCTGACCCGTGCACCTGGGAGGCAACATACCATTCGGGAGCCTCGTTTTCGACCACAGAACCGCCTATCTACTCCCCTTACAATCGAATCCCCTACGACTATAGCCCTTCCACTCTTTTTCCCGCCCTTCTGAACAGCAGAGCCAGCCACGGTGCCATGGACCTGGCTACTGCTGCCTTCCCCTGGTGAGCCTAGTTTACCAATCACAATAAAACCAGAGAAATCGAAAAAGCCTTACCTTATAAACACCCCACCGAGTCCTTTTTTTTTTGGTTAGAGGAGGAGGGCGGGTGGGAGACACGACAAGTGTGGTGTCTCGGGTTCAGAAACCGCCCAAATATATAGTGTTTTACTTACCCAGCAGCCCCCTGGCCTCCGCCGAAAAACAAAAGGAAATTAAATTTACTTTCAAACTGACCTTCCCAGCTGCTCACTCGCTCACTCTCTGCTCCCGAAAAAGCTGCTGCAATGAAGTTCCTCCTGAATTCCCTATTGGATTTATCAGTGATTATCTTATATTTATCACCCACAATTGGAAACTACTTCTCTGTGACTACCCGATCAAACCCCTTCATAATTTTAAAGACCTCTCTCCGTGAGGCCACCTCTCAGCCTTCGCTATTCAAGAGAAAAGAGACCCAGCCTGTAAAGCCTACCATAAATACCCTCGCTTTTACAACATATCTAAAGAAATCTGTGCATTTTCGACCACTGTTGAGAAATGTGACTTCTTGTTGGCATCAGTTCCTGACACATTCACTGCTTTTCTGAAAGTAACTCATACCAGTCACACACAAAACTAGGTGGCAAAACCTGATGACGGCAAGGTCCATTTCGGTGCCCGACCTCAAGGACAGTGTAGGTGGCAGCTCCGTTAAAGAAATGATTAAGCTGTTCTATTTAAAAGAAACAAATTAAGTCTCATCGATTGGCACCAACGTGTTCCAGGACAGAATTAAGTCGGCTGGTTCTGTGCCACACGTGCTCACATTCTAACGCCTCCCACTAGCGTTCCTACTGGGCTGATTTGCAGTCATCTCGCCCACTGCTTTTTCCAGTGTTGCTGAAATAGAGCTGGAATAAGTCACAATAGAGCAGCTTGCGTGGGGTGTTGTTTGCTACCTTAACTATTTCTGTTTCGTTAAGTAGTTCTATTTGGAAAGGAAATCTGATAAATACTTGAAAAGGGAAAAAATTTGCAAGGCTTTGCGGAAAGAGTAAGGGGAATGTTACCAATTGAATAAATCTTTCCAAAGAGTCAGCACAGAGATGAAGGGCGGAATGGCGGCCTCCTGTGCTGTATAATTCTGTAAAGTACTCATTGCAATACAGTTTAAGTGTGCATAAAAGTTCAGGGGTAGAAATTAGCATAATCTTCACAGAGAGGTGTATTCAGTGAAATGGAATAATTTTGAATGAAGATCTCAGCAAATGAAATTTGTGATCCGAAGATTGCAATTAAAATGAATGGAATAATTTTTTTATAGGAAGGGCAAAAGCAATTGCAGAATATTACACAGAATTACATAGAATGTACAGCACTGAACAGGCCATTCAGTCCGACTGCTCCATGCTGGTGTATATACTCCACATGAACCTCCTCCCACTCCTCTTCATCTCATTTTATCAGCACATCCTTCTATTCCTTTCTCCCCCATGTGTTGTCTAGCTTCCCCTTAAGTGCATCTTTGTTATTTGCTGCTATCAGAACTATGCGATCAAAAGTATATTTTTGTATACAATATGGAAAAAGAACAACCATGTACATGAATCCTACTGTGCCGCACCCTTCTCTCCGTTCCTTCCCCCAGATGACTAACTACTTTTCTTTACCGATGTAAGCACTTTAGAAAATGAGGAGCCTTCGCAAATGATGCGTGCATGCCAGACAGGTATGTGCACTTCTGGAGGTGATGCAGCGTCTCGCCCCGTCTGCTCGGTAGCCACTCAGACTTGCGACGTCCCCGTGCTCGCTGTCGCACCACCGACCTTGAGTGCCGGGGCGGAAGCTGCTGGATTCACTCCCCCAGCAGCTGCGGAGAGGTACAGAATGAGTCGATGCCGTGACCAACATGGGGGAAGTTATCAAAATCTGACCATGCTGTGATTTCTGTCATCTGTTCGTCAGCTGATCAGTGTAGGGAAGCTGTAAAGTTTTGGGAGGAGATTCTGGCACTTCTGAAGGCTTTTAAAATTTGGGGGTTCGCTCATAGAAACAGAAGGCCATTAAGCCCCTCAATCCTGTTCTGCCATTCACTTAGATCATGGGTGATTTATATCTTGACTCCCATCTATCCACCTTTTTTCCCTACCAAATCCTTTAATCATCTGAAACACCCTCTAATCTTCCATAGTCAAGGAGATACAAGCCTAGACTATGCAGTCTGGCCTCAAAACTTAACCCATTTAAGCCCCCTGATGAATCTGTGTTGCACCCTCTCCAAGGCTTCCTGTGGTATGGTGCCCAGAACTGGATTCAGTACTGAAAATGGGGGTCTCCGGAGATGAGATACACAGAGTGTTTAAATTAAAGGCAAAATGTTTAACATGTGAACAGGTGGATTCATTACAGATATTAATCTTAGGGTAATTTTAGAAAATGTGTTTTTAAAATAGATTTTAAAAATAAATTCCATTTGATCATTCATTTTGTTCTAACACTCACTTCCTTGCTTGTTTGCCTTCTGTTAGGTGCGAAGGTGAGCTCTCTCCTCCTATACCCGCTCCTATGGTCTCACCAGCAGCTGTTCAGAGACCAGTCAGTCCACCTGCTGGCCTGTCCACCTCCTACTCTCTCTCAACTCCACCTCCTCCTCGGTACAGAAAAATTACTGTCCCAAAATTTGCATTTTTGCTGTTTTCCTTCAAAAAGTCAGGGGGTAGATTTTCCACATCGGATGCAATTGGGGAAGTCGTGCCCAAAATGCACTGGTTAGGGTAGGCTTCAAGTTTCCGCTAAAATTCATTCGCTTAATCACAAATGCGGAATCTTTGATGAACCTGTGCTATCAGACAGCGTAATTGAATGTAATCATTTATTGTCCATTAATAAGTATTCCTTGATGTATTTAAGAGTGGTAACATGGTGCCTCAATTAACCCACTTTCAGCTGTATTAATAAAGCTTTATTAATGCAGCTGAAAGTGGGTTCATCGCTAAAAATAAGCATTTTTAATAGCTCTCCACCTGTGAATAACCCCATTTAAAATACTGAAAATAACTTAAAAAGGAGCCTACACTTAATATTTCGTAATTCCATTGGTATACACCAGTCAGTTTCTTAGTAAATTCAATACTTTTGACATGAAAAAAACCTTTTAAAACATGCTTATGTACCTAAGATGGTGCAGTTTGAAGAGCCTTTCTGAACCAGTGCGGTTGGCGGAATCTCACATTTTCGACCTTGGGGTGCGGCCAGTTTTGTAGGTGGGGCCTGTTTCAGGCCTATCAAATCTTAAACGAATGTAAAAAAAAAAATCGCAGGAAACACGAGAGCCAGTGGTTTGCATTTAAAATTCCCCAATCATTTGTGCTAGTTTTGCTGATTCTGTCCGGATTGCATAAATGTAACCAGTGGAAAAATGACCCCTTTTGCAGTGTCTTAAAATGTGTATGGCATTCAATCTGTTCATTTCAAACTGTTCTTGCATTTTTATGCCTTGACCAGATTGCTCTTTTTTTTTGTCTTCACCTGTGCCTTACCTATTTTTCTTCCTGCTCTTCAGAAAGATATGCCTGAACAATCCTTTAGATGCGTTACCCAAGTGTGCGCCACATCCACCCCCAATCAAGTGTGACCCAAAGACCAAAGCCTATGTTGCCTCTATTTCTACTGTAAACATCAATAAAGCTAGGTAGAGTTGACCATTCCGCTATTACACTTGTGTTTCGTTATAAAACACTGACTTTTTAAATGAGTGAATGGTGGGGTGGGGGAGGTGGTGGTAGGTGTGTGCTGGAGACTGAGGTTTGTTCAAATGGTCATGTATTCTCTGTCGAGAAAGCAGATTTAAGGGGCTGAATGGCCTTGCCTTGTTCAGCACAATTATGTGACCTTATGAAGTGCTGCATTGTTGTGAGCCTGTGCTGTAATATCTGGAAAGAAGAAAAAGACTTGCACTTATATAATGCCTTTCACCTACATGGTGCCTTTCACCTTCCCACCATGCCCCAAGAACTTCAAAGGCAATGAAGTACTTTAGAAGTGTAGTCACTGTTGCAATGTAGGAAATGCAGCAGCCAATATGTGCCCAGAAAGCTCCCACAAACAGCGATGTGATAGAGCAGATAATCTGTTATAATGACGTTGGCTGAGGGATAAATATTGGCCAGGACATGGGAGAGAACTCCCTTGCTTTTCTACAAAGCAATGCTATGGTATTTTTTGAGTCCACCCATGAGGGTGTACAACTAGTTGGGCTGTATCTCTCAATATTGAATGGTATGTTTTTGGAAAGAAGCCTTTGAAGTTTCTATCTAAGCCCATTTTACAAGATCAGAAGAAAAGCACTGAATCTGGTGTCAGGGTAAGACTAATCTATTTGGCGTTGGTGTGCGTGTGTTCAGTTTTCTTTCCATCCTGTTGTATTTTCTATGTAAAGATTCATCAAAGTCGCAGAAGAGGTGGTTTCAGAAATGCCTTCAATCCCGCTAAGTTCTCCGCCCAGTGCTACCGGAATTGATCCTTGTCCATTAGATTCTGGGAAGCATTCAGTGGCTGTACAAACTTGTGAAATTCGAGAGCTTGCTGCTGCCTCAACCTCTGTCGGAGCTGCGGATCCCACCGTCTGTATTCCAGCCGCCTCCAAAAGGTACAGTGATTGAGGTCGTGCACAGTTCCAGCTAACGGGGATGCACGACTTCAGTTACACGGAGAGACTAGGGACGCTTGAGACTGTACCCTTTAACAGCAGCAAAAGTTAAGGGGAGATTTAATAGAGATGTTCAAAATCGGGAAGTGTTTTGATAGAGTAAATAATGATAAACTGTTTTCACTAGCAGAAGAGACAGTAACCAGAGGACGCAGATTAAAATGATTGGCAAAGAGATGAGGAGAATTTGTTTTACCCAACATGTGATCTGGAATGCACTGTTCAAAAGGCAGGTGCTACAGTAACTTTCAAAAGTGAATTAGATGTATACTTGTAAAGAAGAAATTTGCAGGGCTGTGGGGAAAGAGCAGCAGTGTGGCTCTAACTGAATAGCTCTTTCAAAGAGCCAACACAAGCACGATGGGCCGAATGGCCTCCTGTGCTTTATAATCCTATGATTCTAAGTTTCTTTTGAAAATAACAGTACATTTTGTAAATGTAGTTTTAAATATATTCGCGCGGTAGACTGTCTGTCTGTCTCTCTCTTTCTCTGAGCTTCCCTTTCCACACTAGCGTATTTTTTTTCTCTCTCTCTCCTCTTTGCTCAGGAAAATTTTTGAAAATCCATTAGAAGCTCTGCCAAAGTCAGCCCCACATCTTTCGCCTGCGAAGCAAAGCCCAGAGGCCAAGAGTGCTGCTGCTATGATTACTGCTGTACTTACTGCTCAAGCTAGGTAGAGCCTGGATTTCCAGCAAGCCAAGCCCGTACACTTTATCTTTTTGGAGTAATTATTGCAAGAATTGTATGTGTTGGCTTCAGTGTAGCACAATAAGAGCAGAAGAAGTAGGAATAGGAGTAGACCATATGGCCCCTGGTGCTTGCTTCACCATTCAATAAGATCATGTCTGATCTTCTACCTCAACTCCACGTCCCTGCCTTATCCCCATATCCCTTGGCTCACTAGTTTCCAAAGATTTATTGATCTCAGTCTTGAATGTACTCAGTGAGTGAGCATCGACAGCCCTTTGGGGTAGTGAATTCCAAAGGTTCTGAGTGAAGTATGTGTTCTTGCATTTGCATAGCGCCTTTTACAACCTCGTGACAGCGCAGAGAGTTTCCCAAAATGGCAACTTATTTTTATAATGTAGTTGCTGTGTTTTTTTGGCAATCCCAGCGGCCACTTTGCACACAGCAAGTTCTCACAACCAGCAACAAATGAGCAGATCATTGTGTTTCATGACATTGATTGAGGGATAAGCACCTGACCAGAACACCGGGGAAGGGTGGGGGGGAATAACTCCGCTGCTCCTTTTCAGAATGTGCTGCAGGTTCTTTCACCTGAGAGGGCAGACATGGCGTGGCTTTAACATTTCCGTCAAACAAAAAGTGGCACTTCCAACAGTGCCACACTCCCTCTGTACTGCACTGATGTGTCAGCCTAGATTATGTTCTGAATTCTCTGGAATGGGGACTATTACTTTGTGCTTCAGTTAATTAATAGTGGGGATAATTGTGGAATAATCACATTTGTCTCATGGGGCAGGTATTGAAGAGTTACTTGTCCCGTTTTGGTTTGGTAAATCCAGCACAAACACATCCGTTCCCATGGCAATAATTCATCTTCATAGGCTATAATAAGCCAGATCAGTATCAGAATCGTTTTGGCTGCAATTCTGTGTAATTCCTTTAAATGCAGTAATAAATGCCTGCCTGTCCGAGCACATCTGGCTAAATTTGAGGATGCAAAGAAGGATTTAGCTTTAGATAGTAAGTGGAATCAAGGCTTTTGGTACGGTGCTTGGAAAAAGGATTGATGAGGCATATCAGCAGTTAAAGAAGCATGGGTAGCACCATTAAAAATAAACATTAATAGAACTGTGTAGATTTTGTAGAGAGAATGCTGGATACCTGCAAGAGATTATAATCTCACTGAAGAGTTCAGATATTTTAAACCAAGTTTGAACAGGTTTTAATAGTCATATGAATGTTGAGAATCACTCTCGTGTTGCCCTGTGATGGCTACTGAGAGAATGATCTTACCCAGCCTAATGGGGCATCATGTTGATTACCAATGGCGAAAGCTAGTTGAAGCATTAATGATTGTAACGTAAGTAGTGCAATTTCACATGGTAACAAGACTCTATTTTTAATTTTATTATATTAAAAAGTTGTATGCATTACTTAACAGAACACCCACCCATGAGATGTTGCTGAGCATTTTCCTCTTTAAGTTGTCCGTGTGGGTACAGATTCAATCACAATCCTCACACTCATCGCCACTGACACACATGTTTTAGCACTTGCTTTAAGAAAAGAAATGCTTCTCGCCATTTTCTGTTCCATCTGGCTTTGTATATTTTTTTGCTGATTCTCTTTTTTTTTTATATTCTTTTGCTTTTCCTTAAAAAAAATGTCTACTAGACTGTCTGATCCTGTTGTATCTCCTCCTCTTCTCGATGCTCTGCTCATCACTCCAGTTACAAAACCTGCATCTGCACAGCCCTGTAACTTGCCCAAACGTCAGTCCACTGGCTCTCTTTACATGCAGAAGAACAAGAGGTAAGGGAAGATCAGTGTGGTGTGTGCCCTGTACAACATGAGATTGTGGGAGATTTAAGAAGCTGCGTGATGATTAAGTTTTTTTTTTAAACTAATGCCTCAGGTTAAGTTAAAATTTGAAGCTTGGTTTGTGTGTTCATTTCTTCATTCCCAGCCCCATTTAAATGAATGGACTGTGATCTGAGCAGAATGGAGAGAGATGAGCCGCCAGGAACATTGTAACAGGAGGCCATTTAGCCCCTCGAGCCCGTTCCGCCATTCAATGAGATCATAGTTGACCTGCGACCTATCTCCTTATACCCGCTTTTGTCCCCATATCCCTTAATACCTATGGCTAACAGAAATCGATCAATCTCAGTTTTAAAACTAGTAATTGATTTAGCATCAATTACCATTTGCGGAAGACAGTTCCAAACTTCTACCACTCTTTGTATGAAGAAGCGTTTCCTAATTTCACTCCTGAAAGACCTGTCTCTAATTTTTAGACTATGTCTCTTAGTCCTAGATTCCCCAGCTAGTGAAAATAGTTTCTCTCTATCTACCCTACCTGTTCTTTTTAATATCTTGAAAACTTTGATCAAATCACCCCTTAACCATCTAAACTCCAAGGGATACAATCCTAGTTTGTTTCCTCTCTTCTCATGGCTTAAATCTTGGAGTCCAGGTATCATTCTTGTCAATCCACAGTGATTTACAGGATATAGGAAATATGATTTGGTACCATATTACATGTGCGATACCTCTGCACCTGATGTTTGTAGCTCTAATTCTGGAAGCCTTTCCGTCCTTTGTCTCTGATTGCTGTTCACTCAAGTCATCAGGACAAGTTTTGCTGTTTTTCGGTCCCTTTGCCATTATAGTTGTGTCTTCTGCGAATGTCTGTCACTACATGGGAGTAGGCCATTCAGCCCCTCGAACCTGTTGTGCCATTCAGTGATTTCATGGGTGGTCTGTACCTCAATTCCACTTACCCATGTTTGTTTCATACCTCTTGATACCCTTACCCAACAATAATCCACCGCTCTCAGTCCTGAACATTTCAATTGCCCCAGGCTCCACAGCTGTTTCGAAAGTTTCACATTTCTGCTTTCCTTTGTGTGAAAAAATTGCTTTGTGCAGGGCCTGGCTCTAATTTTAAGATTATGTCCCCTTGTTCTGTATTCCACCCCCCCCCCCCCCCCCAACCCAACCACAGGAAATAGTTTCTCAATCTTCTCTCTCAAAGATTCCTTTTAATGGTTTAAACACCCGAATAATTGGATCTTGGATGAACTTTGTCTGAAGCTGAGACAACGTCCTAAGTTGGTGCAACCTCTTAATTCACCTCATTTGCAATGTTTTCCTCTCCCAAGACCAGTATAAATAGCCACTTGTAAGGTATTGGGGGCAGGGGGAGATGAAGTCAACTGACCCAGATTCCCATGAGACCTGACCAGACAGACGGAGTCCGCAGGAACACAAAGGACTGAATATAGTTGGTATCTTCATTGCAGAGTGTAATAGGACTACTGAGGGCAACATCCATGTGGCACATTGCAACTGTAGGTGGCGACCTGTTGGATACATTGGGTTGTATTCACCTGAGCAGGTAGCCCGGACAAGTGTATCAGCTGTTCCAACCTCTGATTTCATCAGGCTCATTGCTGTGTCCCACGGGGTTAATGTGAATGCTAAATTGCACTTGAAGATCAATAAACAGGTGTACAAATCACAGCACCAGGAATCTAGCTTTGCATATACCTGTTTGGCCAAGAATTTCAGGTTTTCTTTTGGAATGCACAAGAGCAATTATTAGAAATTTCCTTTGAATGAGCAGGTGGAAACTTTGCTGGGAATTTTGAAAAACTGTGAGCAAAGCCTAAAGGCAGTGACTGTTTATGACCCTGCATGGTTTGGTCAGTCTGAAGCCTACTCTTTTTCAAGGCAGGCAGAGTACCTTTCAAAGTGGGGGTGAGGAAGGGAACAAGGAAAGTGCATGCACCGTTTTTAGATTTCACTTTTGTAAACTTGAGCTCATGCAAAACTCTGCTGCTCATATGCTAACTCACACAAAGTTCCGTTCCCCCATCACTCCTTTTCTTGCTGATCTACATTGGATTCCGAACCAGCAATGCCTGAAGTTTAAAGTTCTCATCCTTGTTTTCAATTTCCTCCATGGCCTCGCACCTTCCCATCTCTGTAATCTCCTCTGAGATCTTTGCACTCCTCGAGTTCAGGCCTCTTGTGCATTCCTGATTTTAATCACTCTACCAATGGTCGAACCTTCAGCTGCCTTGATGCTAAACTCGAGAACTCTCTCCCTATTCCTTTCTGCCTCTCTACCTCTCCTCCTTTTAAGATGCTCCTCAAAACCTATCTCTTTGGTGAAGCTTTTAGTCATCTTTCCTATTGTCTGTTTGTGGCTTGGTGTCAAATTTTCAAATAACACTCCTGTGAAGCACCTTGGGACATTTTACAGCATTAAAAGTGCTATATAAATACCAGCAGTTGTTCACGAGAATCAAAATGGTGGACAATAGGCATGAGAACCTGTAGCAGCCTATGTCTCCTACCTCAGCGCTAGCTGAATGTTAATGGAATCCCCACCCTCTTCTCCCAGTGCTGGCAAACATGCCAGTGTGGAACCACATCCCTCACATTGTACCTAATGGGAGTTGGAGGATTAGGCCCATCAATTTTTAAACTGTCCTCTCCTGGTGTGTGGAGGATGCGTGATTAAGGAAGAATATCAGGTTGCATCTCTTTGCTTTTGTCTTCAGATCACTGAATATAAGAACTGGAGAAGGGCATTCAGGCCCTCAAGCCTGTTCTGCCATTCTTGATATGTATCCTAACTCCATCCAGCTGCCTTGGCTCCATATTCTTTTCTACCCTTGGCTAGCAAAAATCTATTGATCTTAGATTTAAAATTAATTGAGCCAGCATCTGTTGCTTTTTCTAGGAGAGAATTTCACACTTTTACCATCCTTCGTGTGAAGTGGTGTTTACTGAGTTTCCTCCTGAATGGTCTGGCTGCACGTTTAAGATTATGTCCTGTTGTTCTAGACTCCCCCCGCCGGCAGAAAATGTTTCTCTCCATCTGCCATATCAATTCCTTTCAAAATCCCAAAAAAACTCAATCAGTAAAATCCCAAAAAGCTCAAATCAGTTCCCCATTCAACCTTCTATATTCCGGGGAGGTCGTTCAGTCCTCATATACATGGCTCCCCCGGTTCATAGCTTTGATCTTGGAGCCTTCCTTTGTTCCCCAATATATTAACTTGGTGTCTCCACCATGGAGCCAAAGGGTAGTTGCTACTGGTTGATAGTTTCTGTGGAACTAACTGTAATTAACTCGTCTGTAAGTCTCAGAATATTGGACCATCGTTGTGCCCCTTTGGGGGTAAATGCAAATTCTGAATTTGCTATTTCAGCATCACTGGGATAACTGTACTGACTAATTATCCCCTTTTTTCTCTTTCTTCTCTGTTAAACAAATTTTAATTTAATTGACTGAAGCGTCATTTTGCTTTCTCTATGGTGAATAATATTAATACTTGACTCCAACCTCACTCCTTTCAGGTGAAACAGTGATCTACTGCGGCACAGTGGTTAGCACCGCAGCCTCACTGCTCCAGCGACCCGGGTTCAGTTCTGGGTACTGCCTGTGCAGAGTTTGCAAGTTCTCCCTGTGACCGTGTGGGTTTCCGCCAGGTGCCCCGGTTTCCTCCCACGGCCAAAGACGTGCAGGTTGATTGCTAAATTGGCCATTGTAAATTGCCCCTAGTGTAGGTAGGTGGTAGGAGAATTGTGGGGATGTGGTAGGGAATATGGGATTAATGTAGGATTAGTATAAATGGGTGGTTGATGGTCGGCACAGACTCGGTGGGCCGAAGGGCCTGTTTCAGTGCTGTATCTCTCTATGACTCTAATATATTTCTTCCAACTCGGTATACCATTCTTGCTGCTCACTCCTCTATATTGAGGAGACTAAACGCAGATTAGGTAATCGCTTTGCGGAGCACCTCCGTTCAGCCTGTAAGCATCTCCCTGAGCTTGCAGTCGCTTGGCAGTTTAATTTCTCACCCCACTTCCACTCTGACCTCTCTGTTCTTGGCCTCCTTCACTGTTCCAATGAAGTTCAATGGAAGCTTGAGGAGCAGCACCTCATCTTTTGATTTGGTACTTTACAGCCTTCTGGACTCAACAGAATTCAATAATTTCAGATCAGAACCGCTGCCGCCATTTTGTCAGAGAGCAGGTGTTGGTAATGGTTCTGCTGTAACCATTTACACATCCTCTGGGCGCATCTTTAGTTTCTTGTCGTATTATATCTATTTTGCCTTGCATCATAATCCCTTTTGTCATTTAATCTCTCCTACCTTCCAACCTGTAGTCCTTTTTGCTCTTTCCTCTCCCCCTTTCCTTCTTTCCATACTTGCTTAAAAACTGTTAAATCTCTAACTTCTTCCAGTTCTGATGAAAGGTTTGAAACGTTAACTCTCTGTCTCACTCCAGAGATGCTTCCTGACCAACATTTTCTGTTTCTATTTTAGATGTTCAAGCAGTTGCTGTTTACCAAAGAGTTCTTTGTGCTTTTATAAGTAGCTAAAACTATGTCAAACTACCTTGAAGAAAAAATGTCTTTCTTTTGTGTGTGTGTGTGTGTTATGTGTGTGCGCGCCTGCAGGCTAATTCCCTTAATGCATCCAACTCTATTTGATTTTATGGCCCAGTGTTGACTTACAAAAACCATATCCCTGTTTGGGATTAATCACAACTGTGACATGTACTTTGAGCAGCTGAGCCGTGCAGTATTACCGCATTAAGTGGCCGTGTTATAGAACATGCATTCTTGGTTTATTAAGCAGTGGGCAGGTGCACTAACAGAACTGAGCCCTTTGAACACCACATGAAATGCCAGGCGAGCTACAGCCGAGGACGGAATGGATATTCTGATGCTGAACGCCTGATTTTTCTCCCTCCACTTCCATTATAAAATAAGCCAAAGATTGCCTGGCGAATACTTAGCAAAATCGAGTAATTGTACAATTTGGACAGAAGGGAATGGCATCTCCATTTTAATTTGCTACTTTCGGCATGTGGAGAATGCACTTGGGACCGTTGTGTGGAGGCAGATGGCGATCTTACGATTTACTTCCTAGATTACATGAGAACATAAGAAATGCGAGCATGAGTTGGCCATTCAGCTGCTCAAGCCTGCACGCTATTCAAGAAGATCATGGATAATCTACCTCAACCGCACTCTCCTGCTCTATTCCCACGTCCCTTAACTCCCCGGTGTCCAAAAGAAAACTCACATTCTCACCATTACTAGTGCGCTTGTACCACTTTTCCTTTGTAACACGACCTCTGCACGGTGCAGGCTGTATTTCGCGCTTGTTCAGGCAAGGTTTTGCAACCTCTGTGGTCGGATGTTGACTTCAGTTGCCGTTTGGTGTGAAAAATAGAAAATAACCTTGAACGCATTCTGCAAACTTTGAATGCCATTCCATTGATGGTGTTCGGTTGTTGTGGGATGTGGATTTGTGCCTATGATTCATCACACACAGCAGGTCAAATTGAAAAGACTTTAAGCACTGCAGTCGGTACATTCCTACAGCAGTACAATGTTGGAGCTGTCCTGATGGCAGGATCCTGCTGAAGGGATTTACTGTCCTCTTCAGTGATGGACCTTTTATTTGAAGCTCAATTTTGTAAACACTTGTAAACCTGTTTTCTGGCCTTTAAAGGGAACTGGATGAAATTTCCAAATCTGTCACCTGATGTATTGAATTTACACTAAGAATCTTTTGTGTACAGAATGTGTATTGGCAGAATGCTTGGTGTCCTTTAAAACCTGTGGAAAGTCTCACAAAGCCAACATGGGACCTATTTTAAATACTGGGACTAAGGCAATTGCTTGTGCAGTCACTGGGTAACATAACATTCAGACCATATGTCTGCATGCATGAATTAACTATGCAGTGTATTGCAAGATTGGCAATGAGGGTGAATCTTAGAACTAGGTGACACAGATTGGCACAGAATGGAAACCTTTGAGGGGTGAGGGGGCTAGGGCAGGGGGTTCACGTCTGCTGGTCTCCACGACCGTTGCCCTCTCATACAAAGCAGAGGCTAGATACTTTCCTGAACAGATGGAGGGGAAATCTTGGCAGCATAGACCTGTATCGTTCCTGGCATGGGAGTGGGTTAATTAACAAATCTACTCAGTCAAGGTGTTGGAAGGAGGGGTTTCGAAAGTAAGGTTTTGATCTCACTTAAGCTGTTCCTTTTTAACTCCTCTTCCTACTGTACGTATAATTGTGCTCTTTTCCTTTCTCTGATCTTTCTGTTTTCACAGTGTCACATGGCATGAATCAGTTTTCTTTACAGAAAAGTCCTCTTACCGACATTTTTCAATCTCGCCAATTAAGTCTGCAAAGTCTAGGTAATATTTCTCAGTCTTTTGGTGGAATAGCGACTTATAGAAGGGTAATATTGGACTGGCTGGGAGATCTGGATTCAGTGAACCTACAGCACTGCTAAATTGTACTGCTTTTAAAATTCTCATCTTTGTTTTCAAATCCCTCCATGACCTCACCCCCTCTCTATCTCTGTAATCTGCTCCAGCCCTACAGTCCTCTGAGATCTCTGCATTCATCCAATTCTGACCTCTTGAGCATCCCAAATTTTACTCGCCCCACCATTGAATGGCCGTGCCTTCAGCTGCCTAGCTCCTAAGCTCTGGAATTCCCTCCCAAAGCCTCTCCATCCCTCTACTCTTCTCTCCTCTCTTTAAGACACTCCTTGAAACGTACCTTCTTGTCCTAATATCTCCTTCCATGGCTCACTGTCAAATGTTGTTTGATAATGCTCCCATGAGGCACCTTTGGACATTTTACTACATTAAAGGCACTACATAAATGCAAGTTGTTGGTTGGGAGATCTGGACTTGGACTTCCTACGAACCTGGAATATTTGATAGATTGGGAGATCTGGATTGAGTGACAGTGTGTTCACACTCCATGAGCTTAATGTGAATGGAGAGTGGAGCTTTGGAGGGCAGATAAAGCAAGGGAATACACAATAAACGTGAGGATATTGAGAGGGGTAGAAGAAGTGAGAGACCTTGGAGTGCATGTCCGCGTGTCCCTGAAGGTGACAGGACAGGTAGATAGAGTGGTGAAGAAGGCATATGGAATGCTTTCCTTTATTGGCCAAGGTATAGAATACAAAAGCAAGGATGTAATGCTGGAACTGTATAAAACGCTGGTTAGGCCACAGCTGGAGTATTGCGTACAGTTCTGGTCACCACATTACAGGAAGAACATAATTGCTCTGGAGAGAGTACAGAGGAGATTTACAAGAATGTTGCCAGGGCTTGAAAGTTGCAGCTATGATGAAAGATTGGATAGGCTAAGGCTGTTTTCCTTGGAACAAAGAAGGCTGAGGGGTGACTTAATTGACGTGTACAAAATTATGAAGGGCCTAGATAGAGTAGACAGGAAGGACCTGTTTCCCCTAGCGGAAGGACCTGTTTCCCCAGGGGGCAAAGATTTAAAGTGATTGGTGGAGGGATTAGCAGGGTCATAGGAAAAATTTTTCACCCAGAGGGTGGTATGTGTCTGGAATTCACTGCCAAGAATGGTGGTGGAGGCAGAAACCCTCAATTATTTTAAAAGGTACCTGGACATGCACCTGAGGTGCTGTAACCTACAAGGCTACAGACCAGATGCTGGAAGGTGGGATTAGATTGGGCAGCTAGTTTTTTTAGGCCAGCACGGACATAACAGGCTGAATGACCTCCTTCTGTGCCGGAGTCTTTCTATGGTTCTAAATCGTGCCTAGGGTTAGAGTCACAAGTGAAGCAGAGTAAGACTGCCTTCTTTAGGGAGTGTCACTCATATTGTTTCCAGTTTCAGGTACATACACTCGCCCACTAGCCTCAAAGTATTTACATTTGGGGTATTATCAGTACAAAGCCAAATACTGTCCACCAATGCTTCAGTTAGAGTGTGAATGCATCCTATAAGCATTTACATGTAGATTTTCTCCCTCTTCTCTACCTGCTCCACCCCTTCATTCTAGCATGCCAGAGGTTCATGAGTCTTGATCAGATCATGTTTGGCACTAATCACTTTGCATGTTGCTAATGTCATGAGATGTCCATGGGCCAGATTGTGAATACAAGGAAACTAATTTGGGAAAACAAATGGAAAAACGAGCAAACAATATGGGGAGAGAAAACAATTGTGTTGCTACTTAAATCTGCTGTCTTTCATCGTATTTTGATGTTGAGTATTGTTGAAAAAAGAGACATGCTGTCAAAGATTTTCGTCTTGCACTCATCAGGACAGACGCAAGAATGCCAAATTTCAAAGGGAGCAACAATTTATACCACATGAGAAAAGGATATAAATGTGATGTAATCAGCAGAAGGTAGCATTGCTGCTCATTGTCTTTGATGAAGAAGCGATTACTGTCTTGTTAGAGCTGATGGTCACAAGTGAAATAGAGTGGGTTCCCAGATCTAATAGCTCATTGAATATTTGATGTCAGAAAGGGTAATATTACAAAGGAAGCAACCTTCATTCTATGGCATAATGCTGTTTACACAGATGATTTTTTTTTTCCAGAGTCAATAAGAGACTATGTATACTCACTGTATAGCTCTTCTCAGTATAAAACAGTCTTGCAACCCAAAACAAATGCGTAGCATTCATCACTTGCTCACTAATTGACAAGCTGCAGTTTCCTATCGCATGGTAACTCCCAAAGATAGCATTAGTGATAGTCTGATACTATTGATGGAGGAAGATTGAAGTATCCATTTGGCAGCTTTCTTCAAATAGTATACTTGATGTGCTTTTGTCATTCATTTCTATGGAGCCTTTCGCCAATATATTTCATTTATTCACAGGATGTGGCATTACTGACAAAGCCAACATTTGTTACCCATCCCTAATTGCCCTTGGGAAGGTGGTGGTCACAATATTTTGACTTGTTAGGTCATTTCAGAGGGCAGTTAAAAGTCGGTCACATTCCTGTGGGTCTGCAATCGCATGTAGGCCAGACCCTAAGGATGGAAGATTTTCTCCCCCCTAAAGAACATTCGTAAACCAGATGAGTTTTTAAGGCAATTTGGTAGTTTCGTGACCACCATTCGCTGCTTATTTCAGATTAATTATTTGAATTTAAATTGCCCAACTGTGGTGATAGGTTTTGAACTCTCTTCTCTGGATCATTAGACCTGGATTACTAGTCCAATAACATAACCACTATGCTACTGTACCCGACACTGTGCTGGTGGGAATGACTTATAAGTAAAAGAAAATGGCCTGCATGTCACAGAGAACGGTTTTTTCAAAACTGATAATTTTCCTTTCTGGCTTTTGCACTAGATCCAGTCATGTCCATTATCAATTGCTGGAGAGCAGCGGTTTGTGAAAGGACTCTCTCTAGAATTTAGATTGCAGTTAATGAACCGTGAAGCGCAAAATGAATTACAAGGTGACATTTCTGTTCTGTAACAGGAATCGTTGGCCCTGTATTTTTTTGCAAAAAAAGTTGTACATGATGCAAATGCATGCTTTTCCCTCTCATAGACATTGCAACTAATGTTGAAATATATTTACATTGTTGGCAATCCCCTCTCTCTCTCATATCTCTCCTCCCTCTTCCTCCACCCTCTCCCCTTCCCCCTCCACATACCTTGCCAAATTGGCTCAGGGAGCACTGAGAATTGTTTTTAAGGTTGTATTGATATCAGAAGTTCTTTATTTATGGAGCAGGAAGGAAATGCAATTTAATTATTATTTGAAACAGCAAAAGTTAACTTGAAAGGATGGTGCTTTGTGTAATGTATTAGTGTAAATATGATTTGTATTAAATACTTACGCCAAAGTGTTTTATTTGGTGTGTGTACAAGGTGAAACAGTATAACTCTGGTCTACTATTGCTGCAGACCGAAAGCTGAAAAAACTGAAAGAAACCCATCTTATGAGCATACATGGTTATATATAATTATATCTCTTTTACATAGATAGTCTCTTGTTGCTTCTTGTCTGAGTAGGAACTTGGTGATGTGTGCACTTGCAGCTGTACTGATGGCTACTGCAAGAACACTAATAACTATGTCTGTGTTCATGTCAGTCCACTCACGCATTCATGCACCAGATGGTCAGACTCTAATTAGGAGTGTAATGATCACTTGCTTTTCCTTTTGAGTTGTAAAGCCCCTAAATAAATTGGGCGAGCGCTGTTTGAAGATTTTAGTGATGAAAGCCGTACAGTTGAATAAAACAATTTATGGCTTACACCATGTAAATTGCTCTGAAAAGAGCAGTTGTTTTGAAAGGAGAGTTCTGAGAAGAACTGTTAGGACTGGATATTTCGGGCAACATGCTCTGCCCGTCTTCTGGAGAAAAGACTGGTTTTCTGGAAGAGGTGGGTTTATATATGGTGGAGGTTGGGCGGGATCTTGCTGCTGATTGGTGAGGCTTAGTGGGTCAGTGACAGGGCGGTACATGTTATTCTTGCTGCTGATTGGTTGGCTATTGTGTTCTGTGATTGGTCAGTATATGCTATTCTTGCTCCTGATTGGTGGGCTGATCTCTTATGTGGTAGGTCAGCACATGCTAATATTCTTGCTGTGTGGTGGGTCTTAAGTATTTGGAGGGTTGTACATTGTTAAAGTTAGTTACACTTCAGTATGCTGGCTGCAGAACGGGTAGTGGTATGATTCTTGAGTAGGAGTAGTCCAACTCCAAACTTATCCATCATGCGACGGCATACTAGACGCATTAGGCAGGCCATGGAGACCTACCAACACCCCACTGACCCCATCCCCAAGACAGTGGCCTACACATCAGTGACATCTGGCTACCCCTACTCAAGAATCATACCATCACCTGCTCTGCAGCCAACATACCAAAGTGCAACCAACTTCAACACGTACAAGCCTCCACACAGGCAAATTCCACCACACAGCAAGAACATTAGCTTGTACTGACCTACCACAGGATAAATTTGCCAACAAATCAGAGGCAACATCAGAAGCATATACTGACCAATCACGGAACACAATCAATCAGCGGAAAGAACAATAATATGTACCGACCTATCACAGACACACTAAGCCTGACCAATCAGCAACGAGATCCCACCCACACTCCAATCCTCCACAGTATATAAACCTACCTCTTCCACAGATCCAGTCTTTTCTCCAGAAGACGGGTAGAGTACATTGCCTGAAACATCAAGTCCTAACAGTACTTTTAAGAACTTTTCTTTCAAGGAAGCAACTGCTGTTTCCAGAGCAATTCTTGTGGTGTAAGCCATAAATCATCTTACTCAACCAGTTAGTGGAAACCAAGATGAGCATTGTTAGTCGCCAAAGAATTTGTCTTGCATTTATATAGCACCTTTCAAGGCAACAGGCCTCTCAAAATGCTTAAAGCTAATGAAGTAATTTTGAGGTGTAGTCACTGTTATTTTGTGCATAACAAACTCCTACAAACAGCACTCTGATAATGACCAGATAATCTGCTTTTGAGTTGTTGATTGAGGGATAAATATTGGCCAAGACATCAAGGATGATTCCTCTGCTCTTCAAAATAGTACTCTGGGATCTTTTATGTCTGCCTGAGAGGGGAGAGGGGGCCTCAGTTTAATGCACCTCTGACAGTGCAGCACTCCCTCAGTACTGCACTGGTCTGCCAGCCTTGTGCTCAATTCTCTGGAACGAGAATTGGACCCACAAGCTTCTGATTCAGAGGTGGGAGCGCTACCCACTGAGCCACAGCTGACACCTTAATTGTACACAGTACCGTGACATGAACTGCGCAAGTGCAGAAAATACATTTTCCAACTGTGTTTCTAACATAAGATAATCACGAATAAATCCAGTAAGGAATTTGAGAGATTTCTATACCCAGAGAGCGGTGAGAATGTGAAACTTCAACCAGATGGAGCAGTTGAGGTGAATAGCATAGATGCATTTAAGGGGAAACCAGATGAGTACATGAGAGAGAAAAGAGTAGAAGGATATATATATCTGGTGAGATGAGGTAGGGAGGGTGGAGACTCCTCTGGAGCATAAACACCAGCATTGATCAGTTGGGCCCAATGATTGGTTTCAGTATAAATACTATGCAATATGTAAGAAGTTGATAAGGCAGTTATGGAAGCATATGTGATACCTGGCTTTGTAAATAGGAGCATTGAGTGAAAAAACAAAGTCATGTTAAACATTTTCAAATCTCTAGATAGGCTTTAGCTGGAGTATTGTGTGCAGTTCTGGGCACCTCACTTTAGGAAGGATGGCAAGGCCCTGGAGAGGATACAGAGGAGCTTTACTAGGATGATACTAGGGATGAGGGACTTCAGTTGCCTGGTGAGATTGAAGAAGTTGGAATTGTTCTGCGTAGAGGTAAAGAGGAATCACAATAGAGATGTTCAATATTTTAAAAAATTTTGATAGAGCAACTAGGGAGAAACTGGAGGCCATTCAGCCCATCGTGTCTGTGCCAGCTGAATAAGCTATCCGCCCAAACTAATCCCACCTTCCAGCACCTGGTCCATAGCCTTGCAGGTTACAGCACTTCAGGTGCATGTCCAGGTACCTTTTAAAAGAATTGAGGGTTTTTGCCTCCACTACCATTCCTGGCAGTGAATTCCAGACACTCACCATCCTCGAGGTGAAAAAACTTCCCCTCATGTCCCCTCTAATCCTTTTACCAATCACCTTAAATCTGTGTCCCTTGGTAACTGACCTCCCCGCCAGGGGAAACAGGTCCTTCCTATCCGCTCAATCTAGGCCCCTCATAATTTTGTACACCTCAATCAAGTCACCCCTCAGCCTCCTCAGTTCCAGGGAAAACAACCCTAGCCGATCCAATCTTTCCTCATAGCTGCAACCTTCAAGCCCTGGCAACATTCTTGTAAATCTCCTCTGTACTCTCTCCAGAGTAATTATGTCTTTTCTGTAATGTGGTGACCAGAACTGTACGCAATATTCCAACTGTGGCCTAACCAATGCTCTATACAGTTCCAGTGTCACATCCCTGCTTTTGTTCTCTATACCTCTGCCCATAAAGGAAAGCATTCCATATGCCTTCTTCACCACTCTATCCACCTGTTCTGTTACCTTCAGGGACCTGTGGACATGCATTCCAAAATCTCTCACTTCTTCTACCCCTCTCAATATCCTCCCATTTATTGTATATTCCTCGCTATATTTGCCCTCCCCAGATTCAATACTTCACTCTTCTCTAGATTGAATTCCATTTGCCACTTTTCTGCCCACTCAACCAAAACATTGATATCATTCTGGAGTCCACGGCTTTCCTCCTCACTAAGTTTTGTGTCATCAGCAAATTTACCAATCATGCCACCCACATTTAAGTCCAAATCATTAATATATACCACAAACCGCAAGGCACCCAACACTGAGCCCGATGAGGAGGGTTGTTTAAGATTAGGAATGCACAACCTGGAAATGTGGTGGAATCAGATTCCATAGGATCTTTCTAAACATAATTGGACACATACATAAGAGAATTAATTTGTTGGGTTATAGGGAAACAGCTGGGATGTGGGACTAAATTGGACAGCTCTTTCAAAGAGCTGGCACAGGCACGATGGATCGAATGGCCTCCTTCTGTGCTGTTGGATTCAATGAGTGATTATATTGGATTTAAGGAAAAGAATGGTTCCTTAATTTACCATTTTTCTGCTGGTGCTTTAGACCCAATGCTGATATGAGGGCTGGAACTAGATTTGTTTTGACCTACAAAATGAGGGGCATTGATGAACAATGTGCAAATGTCAGTTTTTAGCAGCGATGGTGTGGTGTTTCTCTGAGCAAATAATTGAACCTACGTTCTTCACTAGCCCTCCCATAATGACTCAATTTAGGCAAGTACTTAGTTTGAAAAAAGGAAAACCCCAAAACTTTTGCTACTGGTCCAACAACAATATTGCTTTTATTCAAAAGCAGGAGCTCAACCATGGTAAAATTTACCTCTTGACTTTATGCTACAACAAACGCATCGCAGCTTTATTACAATTTATCTTAACAGTTTGAATAATTGTATTTGCCTTTCAGGTCAGGAATGAACTGACTATTCCCAGAATATCCTTAACCTGTAAGTATTATGGAAACTATTACTTAAGGAACCAAGAACCAACTTCTGTTGCTCTTTTACAGTGGTGATAGTGCAGAGGTTCTTCAGCCCATTGGCCCAGCCACAGCTTCAGTCAAGCCCATGTCTAAGCATCCCAGCGGGGTCAGTCGCACATCACCTGCTGCTGCTATATCCGGCCCAGCTTTCAAGCCTGGTGGAGTCCCTGGTGCTGCCAAAACGACAGGTTGGCAAGCCACCACCCCAGCAGGTAAACTGCATTTCATTGATAGATAATATGATAGAGTTATAGATAAACCATCAACCTGAGTGTCTGTCTTCAGGGTCATTTATCTTGATGCAGGTCAACGTTCCATTCTATTGAGAATGAAGATATTGACTATCTTGTGCTAGTTGAAAAGCATTCTTAAAGCAACGCTGATATCAGACACAAGAGCAAAGTATTGCAGATGCTGGAAATCTGAAATAAAAACAGAGAAAATGCTGGAAATACTCAGCAGGTCGGGCAGCATTTGTGGAGAGAGAAGCAGAATTAACATTTCAGGTCAATGACTTTTTGTCAGAACTGCTATCCAATACCTGATTGGGAAAGTACCCAGAGGAAGTATCATGATCCTAATGGCTGTTTTTTTTGGTGTGCTTGCAATGGGGGCCATCGAAAACTCTGCAGCCTGTGTCCTAACTCGCACAAATTAAATGGGTGGTTGTTGGTCGGCGCAGACTCGGTGGACCGAAGGGCCTGTTTCAGTGCTGTATCTCTAAATAAAATAAAAAATTCCCGTTCCCCTATCATCCCTATGCTCGCTAACTGACGTTGGCTTCCAGTCAAGCACATCTTGATTTTTGAAATTATCATTCTTGTTTTCAAATCCCTCCATGGCCTCACCCCTCCTTATCTCTGTAATCTCCTCCAGCCCCACAACCCTCCTAAATATCTGCACTCATCTAATTCTGGCCTCTTGAGCATCCCCAATTTTAATCACTCCACTATTGGTGGCCGCACCATCAGTTGCCTAGGCCCTAAGTCTGGAACTCTCTCCCTATGCCTCTCCACCTCTCTTCCCTCTTTAAGGCACTCCTTCAAACCAAGCTTTTGGACTTTTGACCTAATATTTCCTTATGTGGCTTGGGGTCATATTTAGTTATACAACATTTCTGTGAAACGGCTTGGGAAATTTTATTACATTAAAAGCGCTATATAAATATGTTGTTGTTGAATGCCCTGAAGAAAAGTTAGTTAAGACACTTTCACAAGTAATTTTGTATGAATTAAATATTTAGGATTAAACTAATAATATAAATCTGAAATAAAAACGGAAAATGCTGAAAACACTCAACGGGGCAGGTAGTATCTTTGAAGAGAGAAACGGAGTTAATGTATCAAGTCGATGACTGTTCCTCAGAGCTCAGTAGACTCCTGATCAAACACAAGACAGGAAACCGAAAGTAACGCAGATGAACAAAGTAAAAGGGTCAAATGGGTATCTGATTGGAGAGAAGAACAGAACTTCCAGGTAGGGTATTCCTGAAAAAGCAGTAGCAGGGAATTAAACATGAAAACAAAAGTTGAAATATAAATAGGATTTTGTTGCATTAAGGTAGGTAGGTGTAGTGAAAAGATAATATCTTTTTCTCTTGAATGTGTCAATCAATGTAGTGTTAGAAGGCCAGGGTTATACGAACTCATAGAATATTGGCCTTGGAGGGAGTGTAGTGTAGGTTTACCAGAATGATACCTGGACTCCAAGGGTTAAATTAGAGAAGAGATTACATTAACTAGGGTTAAATTCGCTGGAATTTAGAGTGGTGGGGTGATTTGATCGAAGTTTTCAAGCTATTAAGGGGAATAGATAGCGTGTGTAGAGAGAAACTATTTCCATGGGGCATAGTCTAAAAATTAGAGCCAGACCTTTCACGGGTGAAATTAGGAAACATTTCTTCACACAAAGGGTGGTAGAAGTTTGGAACATAATTGATGTTAGATCAACTAATTTTAATTCTGAGATTGATAGATTTTTGTTAGCCAAAGATAAGGAATATGGGACAAAGGTGGGTATAGGGAGTTAGGTCACAGATCAGCCATGATCTCATTGAATGGTGGAACAGGCTCAAGGGGCTGAATGGCCTGATCCTGTGACTCCTACAAAAACCCATGGGCCGTGTCTTGTGTTACAGTGATGAAGAATCCAGTGAGATAATCATATAATGCAGTGCCCTATTCAGCTAAACTAAAGACAGCTAACTATATTGGTCATGATTTCTGTTGTGTTTTATAGTTCTGACTAGAGATGTCCAAACGGTGGTCCTTTACCCCCTGGTAATCCAGCTGTCAAAGTCAAATAATTTGCCACTTATTATTTTCACTCACTGGTTTGTCCTGTTTGAATCTGCGGCCTGGAGGTTTGGGAAGGGCTGCACTATTGCTTTGTTACTGGAAGAACCCGGAATCACACATCATGTTCCATTAACATCGACATCTTGAGACATGTCCAAATTAATGGAGACCTCGATTTTAAACTTCATATGCTCCCGTTATTGGCAGCTGTGGAGAGAGAAATCGAGTTAACATTTCAGGTCGCTGACCTTTCATCAGAACCTTGTTGGAGCCAGAGACAGTTGCCACAGGAGGAGGTGTAGTTTGTGAAAGTGAATTTTAATAGATTCCTGATCAAACACGAGAAGGGAAACCGAAAATAATGAAGGTAAACGGGGATAGAAAATGCTGGAAATGCTCAGGCAACATCTATGGAGAGAGAAACAGTGTTATCATTTCTGATCAGTGACCTTCCATTAATATTTTCCTTTTGTTTTAATGTATTTTATAGTTCAGACATTGGAACGATGAGGAACTTTCCCACTGAGCATTGTTGTAACAGACAATATAACTAGGATTAGCAATTTGTTATACAGAGGAAGTCTGGGTGACAATTTTTGTTGGAAACTTTGACTGGAGCCCAAATATTTAAAGTTTTGCTGTGATTTCTTGAAGTGCTACCAGGCTATGTATTCACAAGTGAGTTATGACTGGAATAGCGTCTACAATCGTGAGGTTGCAAGATTATACACAAACACTAAATGCTCTCATTGATGGCAAAATTACTGCTTATTGGACAGGCAGTTACCAGGGTTCCATTTAAATAAATGAAAATATATTTTGGCTTTAAAGTACAACAAAAATAATGCACGTGTTGATTGGACTGCACTGTAAACGTACTGCTAGATGTTTTTATCTGAAGTGCTAGGTGCACATGTTGATCTAATCATTGATCAGCTGGTTGGTTAATTCTCACCAATAAACCCTTAGCTTTGGTACAGACTGTTCCTGTGAACCAACAACATCTTCATAAAACTGTGTGAAGAATAAAGGAGCAATGTTTTATTTTGAACAAACCTTTCCCATCAAGTATCCATTACTGTCTTATCGTATGATCACAGTTTTAGGAGTATTCGCCAACTGTTCTTCGGTTAGATTGTGACCAGTAAATTGCCAAAGCAATTTAGGTAGCAGCAAATTGGCCTGTCATCTGGCTATTCATAAGAAACTGAGGGCAGTCTTTATGCTGGGTTTTACAGCACAGAAACAGGCCATTTGGCCCAACGAGTCTATGTTTATGCTCCATGAGTATTATAAAGGAGCATTTGTGCAACGACACAACGGCTTGCGGAGTTCATTGATGATTGTCTTTGGACTTCTACTTAGCAATATTCATAACAAGAATCAGAATGGTTACAGCACAAAAGGAAGCCTTTTGGTCCATCATGTTCATGCCGGCTGTCTGCGAACAACTCACCTACTCCCACTCACCCGCCTTTTCCCCTGCAAGTTGTTTCCCTTCAAATAATCATCCAATTCCGTTTGATAGCCACAACTGAATTTATCTCCACCACACACTCAGGTAGCGCATTCCAGATCCCAACCACTCACTACAATCTGGAAATCTACAAGTGCTGGAAAATGGGATTAGAATAGTTAGGTGCTTGATGGTCAGCACAGACATGATGGGCCAAAGGGTCTGTTTCTGTGCTGTATGACTCTATGACGATCATTTCGCCTTTGGTTCTTTTGCCAATCGCCTTAAATTGGAATCCTTTGGTTCTTGACCCTTCCACCAATGGGACTAGTTTCTCTCTATCTACTCTGTCTAGACCCCTTATGATTTTGAACACCTCTATCAAATCTCCTCTCACCCTTCTCTTTAAGAAGAACAACTCCAGCTTCTCCAATCTATCCACTTAACTGAAGTTTCTCATCCTTGGAACCATTCTTCTAAATCTTTTCTGCACCCTCTCTAAAGCCTTCACATACTTCCTTAAAGGGTAGTGCCCAGAATTGGACACAATACTCCAGTTGAGGCCAAACCAGTGTTTTATAAAGGTTCATCATAACTTCCTTGCTTTTGTACTCTGTGCCTCTATTTATAAAGCTCAGGATGCCGTATTCCTTTTTAACCACTTTCTCAACCTGCCCTGCGACTCAACGATTTGTGCACATATACCCACAGATCCCTCAACTCCTAAACCCCCTTTAGAATTGTATCATTTATTTTATATTGCCTTTCCGTATTCTTCCTACCAAAATGCATCACATCATGCTTCTCCATATTAAATTTCATCTGCCACAGTTCTGCCCATTCCACCAGCCTGTCTATATCCTCTTGAAGTCTATCACTGTCCTCCTTACCGGTCACAATACTTACAAGTTTTGTCATCTGCCAATTTTGCAATTGTGCCCTGCGTACCCAAGCCTATGTCATTAATATATATCAAGAAAAGCAAGATGAGATTCAAAGGAGAAACGTGTGTGTCAAGATTTGTTCCTGGAAGAGACAGTGCGTATCTGAAATAGATATTCGAAAGGATTTGGAATCTGTCAGCATTGGATAAGTAAACTTTACTTTGGATATGCTGTGTAATTTTATATAAACTGCAGCCGGATAAATGGTGGTCCCACAATTTAAGATACAGAAGTGTTTGCGAAGTGGTATCAGACTAACCTTTGTAGGATGAGGTTAAAGATGTCTTTTCATTGCCAGATGTGTGAAGTACTTGTCCAGGGATGGGGTATTAACTAATACATGGGATGTTCCGTTTATGATATTGTGCCCAGTTCTGACCATCATAGGAAAGGATATTTATGCACCAGAAAGGAAAGCAAAAAAGGATAGAAAGCTATTTTCTGGAGTTGCATCAGTGATGATTTAGGAGGGAAATAAAGTGCAAACTGAGATTGGTTTTTTTAGGTACAGCATGAGTGGAAATGTGATTTCAGTTGTTAGAACAACGTCGAGATTCTGCCACATATTTTGTGCTACCTGCAGGAATTAGAATAAGAAGCATGCCTTTGAAATCAGGGTTGCCATAAACGGAACACCAATGGAAGAAAGTTTAGTTCATAAACAAACAGAAAATGCTGGAAACACTGAGCAGATCGGTCAGCATCTGCAGAGAGAACAGATAAATTAACGTTTCACATGTGGTCCCTGGCTTTGTCGGTTGACAAAGATGCCACACACAAAACTTGTCTGTATCTCTCTCAACAGATGCCATGTGTTTCCAACATTTTCTGTTTTTGCATAGAAGTCAAAAGTATTTACAGCAAGGAAACGGGCCATTCAGCCCTGTTTAAGCCCATGTTGGCATTAGGTTACATCCATGCAAATCTCCATCCACCCTACTGTTATGTTTCATACCCCAAGCATGCAGAAACTAGACTAACGAGTTCTGTGTGTGTAGGCTTTATTCAAATGGCTACCTGGCTCTGTCTTAGTTTCACTTTTGGAACCACGCCCCTTCAGGTTTGACTGACAGCATAGTGAGCAGTCTTTCAAACACAGCGCACAGCAATCTATCACTGAGCAATCAAACACAGCACCAATTTTATCTAACCTCATCAACATATCCTTCTATTCCTTTCTCCTTCATGTGTTTATCTAGATTCCCTTTAAATGCATCTATACTGCTACAATGCAACTATACTGAATGCATCAATGTTATTCGCCTCAACTACTACTTGTGGTAGCGAGTTCCACTTTCTGGGTAAAATTCCCTAATGGATTTATTAGTGACTATCTTATAGTCAGGCAGCCATAAAGGCGGGGCTAAAGTGTGACACGTCGAAGAGATTTCGCAGTTGGCAGGAAAAAAGACAGAAGCGCAAGAAGAGAGCCAACTGTGTAACAGCCCCGACAACCAATTTTATCTGCAGCACCTGTGGAAGAGTCTGTCACTCTAGCGCTGTTCCACTGACCACCTCCAGGCGCTTACCCGTTGTCTCTCGAGACAAGGAGGTCAAAGGAGAAGAAGAAGATCTTATATTTGTGCTCCTAGTTTCGGTCTACCCTGCAAGTGGAAACATCTTTTCCACATCTGCCCTATCAAAACCTTTCATTATCTTAAAGACCTCCATCAGGTCACCCCTCAGCCTCCTCTTTTCCAGATGTAGATTGCTCCAGGTGCCCAATTCACAGATATGGAGACTGGTCCATTTGGTGGCGAGCGAGTAAAATGAGTTTTCAGTTCCTTTGTGTTTTTTTAAATTATTCGTTCCTGGGATGTGAGCGTCACTGGCTCGACCAGCATTTATTGCCCATCCCTAATTGCCCTTAAGAAAGTGGTGGTGAGCCACCTTCTTGAACCGCTGCAGTCCATGTGGGGTAGGTGCACCCACTGTGCTGTTAGGAAGAGAGTTCCAGGATTTTGACCCTGCGACAGTGAAGGAACGGCGATATAGTTCCAAGTCAGGATAGTGTGTGACTTGGAGGGGAACTTGCAGGTGCTGATGTTCCCATGCATCTGCTGCCCTTGTCCTTCTAAGTGATAGAGGTCGCGGGTTTGGAAGGTGCTGTCTCAGGAGCCTTCGTGCATTGCTGCAGTGCATCTTGTAGATGGTACATACTGCTGCCACTGCGTGTCGGTGGTGGGGAGAGTGAATGTTTGTGAATGGGGTGCCAATCAAGCGGGCTGCTTTGTCATGGATGGTGTCGAGCTTCTTGGGTGTTGTTGGAGCTGCACCCATCCAGGCAAGTGGAGAGTATTCCATCACACTCCTGACTTCTGCCTTGTAGATGGTGGACAGGCTTTGGGGAGTCAGGAGATGAGTTGCTTGCTGCAGGATTCGTAACCTCTGACCTGCTCTTGTAGCCACGGTATTTATATGGCTATCCAGTTCAGCTTCTGGTCAATGGTAACCCCCAGGATGTTGTTAGTGGAGGATTCAGTGATCATAATGCCGTTGATTGTCAAGGGGAGATGGTTAGATTCTCTCTAGTTTGAGATGGTCATCGCCTGGCACTTGTGTGGCGCGAATGTTAGTTGCCACTCATCAGCCCAATCCTGGATATTGTCCAGGTCTTGCTGCATTTCTACACGGACTGCTTCAGTATCTGAGGAGTCCCGAATGGTGCTGAACATTGTGCAGTTATCAGCGAACATCCCCACTTCTGACCTTATGATTGAAGGAAGGTCATTAATGAAGCAGCTGAAGTTGGTTGGGGCCGAGGACACTACCCTGAGGAACTCCTGCAGTGATGTCCTGAAGCTCAGATGATTGACCTCCAACAACCACAACCATCTTCCTTTGCACTAGGAATGGCTCCAACCAGCGGAGAGATTTCCCCTGATTCTCATCGACTCCAGTTTTGCCAGGGCTCCTTGATGCTATACTCTGTCAAATGCTGCCCTGATGTCAAGGGCAGTCACTCTCACCTCAGCTCTTGAGTTCAGCTCTTTTGTCTATGTTTGAAACAAGGCTGTAATGAGGTCAGGAGCTGAGTGGTTTTGGCAGAACCCAAACTGAAAGTCATTGAGTATGTTATTGCTAAGCAAGTGCCACTTGATATTACTGTTGATGTCACCTTCCATCGCTTTACCGATGATCAAGATTAGACTGATAGGGCAGTAATTGGCCTGGTTGGATTTGACCTGCTTTTTGTGTATAGGACGTACCTGGGCAATTTTCCACATTGCCTGGTAGATGCCAGTGTTGTAGCTGTACTGGAACAGCTTGGCTAGAGGTGCAGCAAGTTCTGGAGCACAGGTCTTCAGTACTATTGCCAGAATGTTGTCCGGGTCCATAGCCTTTGCAGTATTCAGTGCCTACAGTCGTTTCTTGATATCACGCAGAGTGAATTGAATTGGCTGACGACTGGCATCTGTGATGCTGGGGACATCAGGAGGAGGCCTGTTGTTGATTTATCAGCTGGTATGTTTAGAACATAGAACAGTACAGCACAGTACAGGCCCTTCGGCCCACGATGTTGTGCCGAACCTTTAACCTACTCTAAGATCAAACTACCTACCTACCCTTCATTCTACTATCATCCATGTACCTATCCAAGAGTCGCTTAAATGTCCCTAATGTATCTGCTTCTACTACCACCGCTGGCAGTGCATTCCACGCACCCACCACTCTCTGTAAAGAACCTACCTCTGACATCTCCCCGAAACCTTCCTCCAATCACCTTAAAATTATGCCCCCTGGTGATAGCCCTTTCCGCCTTGGGAAAAAGTCTCTGGCTATCCACTCTATATATGCCTCTCATCATCTTGTACCCCTCTATCAAGTCACCTCTCATCCTTCTTCGCTCCAATGAGAAAAGCCCTAGCTCCCTCAATCTTTCTTCGTAGGACATGCCCTCCAGTCCAGGCAGCATCCTGGTAAATCTCCTCTGCACCCTCTCTAAAGCTTCCACATCCTTCCTATAATGAGGCGACCAAAACTGAACACAATATTCCAAGTGTGGTCTAACCAGGGCTTTATAGAGCTGCAGCATAACCTCGTGGCTCTTAAACTCAATCCCCCTGTTAATGAAAGCCAACACACCATACGCTTTCTTAACAGCCCTATCAACTTGGGTGGCAACTTTGAGCGATCTATGGACATGGACCCCAAGATCCCTCTGTTCCTCCACACTACCAAGAATCCTCTCTTTAAGCCTGTATTCTGCATTCAAATTCGACCTTCCAAAATGAATCACTTCACACTTTTCCAGGTTAAACTCCATCTGCCACTTCTCAGCCCAGCTCTGCATCCTGTCAATGTCCCGTTGCAACCTACAACAGCCTTCCACACTATCCACAACTCCAGCAATCTTCATGTCATCGGCAAACTTGCTAACCCAGCCTTCCACTTCCTCATCCAAGTCATTTATAAAGATCACAAAGAGCAGAGGTCCTAGAACAGATCCCTGCGGAACACCACTGGTCACCGAGCTCCATGCTGAATACTTTCCATCTACTACCACCCTCTGTCTTCTATGGGCCAGGCAATTTTGTATCCAGACAGCCAACTTTCCCTGTATCCCATGGCTCCTTACTTTCTGAATGAGCCTACCATGGGGAACCTTATCAAACGCCTTGCTAAAATCCATATACACCACATTCACTGCTCTTCCTTCATCAATGTGTTTTGTCACATCTTCAAAGAATTCAATAAGGCTTGTGAGGCATGACCTGCCCCTCACAAAGCCATGCTGACTGTCTCTCATCAAACCATGCTTTTCCAAATAATCATAAATCCTGTCTCTCAGAATCCTCTCCAATAATTTGCCCACTACCGACGTAAGACTGACTGGTCTATAATTCCCAGGGTTATCCCTATTCCCTTTCTTGAACAAGGGAATAACATTTGCCACCCTCCAATCATCTGGTACTACTCCAGTGGACAGTGAGGATGCAAAGGTCATCACCAAAGGCGCGGCAATCTCTTCCCTCGCTTCCCGTAATATCCTTGGGTATATCCCGTCTGGCCCCGGGGACTTATCTGTCCTCATATCATTCAAGATTTCCAGCACATCCTCCCTCTTAACCTCAACCTGTTCAAGCATATCAGCCTGTTCCATGTTGTCCTCACAAACGACCAGGTCCCTCTCACTAGTGAATACTGAAGCAAAGTATTCATTTAGGACCTCCCCTACCTCCTCCGACTCCAGGCACAAGTTCCCTCCACTATCCCTGATCGGCCCTACCCTCACTCTGGCCATCCTCTTGTTCCTGACATAAGTGTAGAACGCCTTGGGATTTTCCTTAATCCTACCCGCCAAGACTTTTTCATGTCCCCTTCTAGCTCTCCTAAGTCCATTCTTCAGTTCCTTCCTGGCTACCTTGTAACCCTCTAGAGCCCTGTCTGATCCTTGCTTCCTCAACGTTAAGTAAGCTTCCTTCTTCCTCTTGACTAGCTGTTCCACATCTCTTGCCATCCAAGGTTCCTTCACCCTACCATCCCTTCCTTGCCTCATTGGGACAAACCTATCCAGCAGTCGCAGCAAGTGCTCCCTAAACAACCTCCACATTTCTGTCGTGCATTTCCCTGAGAACATCTGTTCCCAATTTATGCTCCCCAGTTCCTGCCTAATAGCATTGTAATTCCACCTCCCCCAATTAAATATTTTCCCATCCCGTCTGCTCCTATCCCTCTCCATGACTATAGTAAAGGTCAGGGAGTTGTGATCACTATCACCGAAATGCTCTGCCACCGAGAGATCTGCCACCTGGCCTGGTTCGTTGCCAAGCACCAAGTCCAACATAGCCTCCCCTCTAGTCGGCCTATCTACATATTGAGTCAGGAAATCTTCCTGGACACACCTGACAAAAACTGCTCCATCCAAACTATTTGCACTAAGGAGGTTCCAGTCAATATTAGGGAAGTTGAAGTCACCCATGACAACAACTCTCTTACTTCTGCACCTTTCCAAAATCTGCCTCCCAATCTGTTCCTCCGTTTAATTGCCAAGATTTTTCAGGTTTCCAGCATCTGCAGTTTTTCACTTGTTGAACACTCAGCTTGTCACTACCGACTTGTGAAGTGTATTTCTATCTAGACTATGGAACACTGAACCTTTCAGTAGGCAGTTCGGATTATGTGGCGTGGGAGAAGGGGTGTGTATATAAGGTAACAGCTTAATTAAAACAAGATTTGTAGTGTGTGGGACTGAGGTGATGACATATAATGCCAATAAGATTGTTAGATGCTGACTCTCCTTTTGGCATGATGTTTGATTAGTTGTGTCCCATTCCATCAATTCTTTTTGTAACCTCAGTTTAGGTTTGTCAAACTTGGGGATTATTATTTTTGGATTGGAGAGAGTTTTTTTTAAAATTCGTTCTTGGGATGTGAGCGTCTCTGGCAAGGCCAGCATTTATTCCCTATCCCAAATAAGCAAAGTAGTTCAACCTAAACTTCTCTTAGCTATCAACAAATGACTGAGTTTATTCTGAAATTCAGTCCTCCCAGGGTAAGTTAGCTTGTATTTGTTTATAACTTTTTTTTTAACAAATGCTTGCTACTGAACCGACTTAGTCCATGCAAGTAACAGGGTTCATTTTACAGTGTTCTTAAAACTTCGTCCTGATTATCTGAAGATCTCGCTGAGTTCTTGAAAGGTTACTGCTTTTTCCCTTGTGTAGGCCCAGTCTAAGCAATGTCCTATTTTCTGGTAGGCTTATGGATCAGCATTATGTTTGGGAGATTGTTATTCGTTCCTGGTTTTTCTAGTTGATGTACTAATTAATAAGCAGCACTCATGGGAACAGTAGCTGAGTGGTCATGATAAGGGACTAGAAATCCAGAGGTCTAATGATCTAATTACATGAGTTCAAATCCCACCATGGCAGCTGTGGAATTTAAATTCAGTTAATTAAAGAAAATCTGTAATAAAAAGCTAGCATCAGTAATAGTGAAGGTGAAATTACTGGATTGTCATTAAAACTCAACCAGTTCACTAATGACCTTTAGAGAAGGGAATCTTCTGTCCTTACCCGATCTGACCTATACGTGACTCCAGACCCACAGCAATGAGGTTGACTCTTAACTGTCCTCTGAAATGGCCTAGCAAGAGACTCAGTTGTCAAGAAGGCAGCTCACCACCACCCTCTCAAGGATAGTTAGCGATAGGCAATAAATGCCTGCCTGCCAATGATGCCCATATCCCGTGAGTGAATTTAAAAAAAAAATCAGATTAGGCAATATTCACTTTCTATTTTTTTCATGTTCCTGCATGTCCCTAACTTTGACATAAATATAGCTCTTTCTCTGACCTAATTCATTCAGCACAGGTATTTTTGAGTGCGGGAGGGACTCTCATTCTTCATAATGATTTCATGCATTTTACCAGTAGAGGGCGTCCAGCACCAAATATTCAAACAGCCATTTCTTCCTTCATGCTCCTCACCCGAGTTTATCTTTTTTTTTTGATTCTGAATGTAAACCGTTTGCACTTGGCATATTGTATCATAATAAAGATTTGTCTGAAGTGGGCCACGAGAAGGGATGGCAGTGTTGCGATACCGTACCAGTCGTAGGTGTGATGCAACAGATGCAAAAATACTGCGGATGCTGGAAATGTGAAAAGAAGTCAGAAAATGCAGGAAAACAGTCGGGAGGTCAGGCAATGTCTGTGGAGCGAGAAAAAGTTAGCATTTCAGGTCGATTTGTCCATATGCATGTACCAGCTGTAGCATCCACTCAGTGTCCATTTTCAATGAGGGGGTTAGAACAGACGTGAGCAATTACAGGCCCATTAGTCTATCTTGTGTCAAAATAATGGAATCGATGATCAAGAGTAAACTGAAGATCTGAATGATAATGTAGTAAACAGTGGCTGACGTAAATTCAGAAGGGGCAGGTTATGCTTGACCAACCATCCTTATAAAATCTTAGCGCACAGGAGGCCATTCGGCCCATCATGTCCGTGCTGGCTCTTTGAAAGAGTTATTCAATTAGTCCTATTCCCCTGCTCTTTCCCCATAGCCCTGCACATTTTTCCTTTTTAAGTACATAATCCAATTCCCTTTTGAAAATTACTCTTGAATCTGCTTTTGCCACCCTTTCAGGCAGTGCATTCCAGATCATCCCCAACTCGCTGAGTTAAAAAATAGTCTCCTCTCCCCCTGGCCTTTTTGCCTGTGATCTTAAACCTGTGCCCTCTGGGTACTGAGATTCCTGCCAGGGGAAACAACTTTTCCCCCATCTCGAAGATCCTTCATGATTTTGAACATCTCTGTTAAATCTCCTGCTGCCCTTCTCTGCTGTGAGGATAACCATTCCAGCTTATCTAGTCTCTCCATGTAACTGGAATCCCTCATCCCTGAACGGAGAAAGAAGTTTGTTCGCATGAGTGTGAGGCATGGGAAGGGGTTATAGAGAGAGAGAGAGAGAGTGCACCTCTGTGAATTGGGAAGTTGGTTAGTGAGCTTTCAATTGGGGGAGATGGTGAGAGGGAGGGGTGGGCCTCTGAAGGGAAGGAGGACTGTTGAGGTAGCTTTTGGGGATGTTTTGGTGTGCAATGTTTTGCAGAATGATTTCTTTTTGTCAATGCACACTTCTTCGCATCACTTGCATGTGATGGAAATAGCACATGGTTTCAGATCATGTAAAGTTTGGTAAATAGTTTTTCTTATCAGGAGTGTGATGGAATACTTGCCTGGATGGTTGCAGCTCCAACAACACTCAAGAAGCTCAACACCATCCAGGACAAAGCAGCCCACTTGATTGACACCCCATCAACCACCGTAAACATTCACTCCCTCCACCACTGGCACACATTGGCAGCAGTGTGTACCATCTACAAGATGCACTGCAGCAGCTCGTCAAGCCTCTATGGACAGCACCTTCCAAACTCGCAACCTATACCACTTAGAAGAACAAGGGCAGCAGATGAATGGGAACACCAGCTCCTTCAAGTTCCCATCCAAGTCACACACCATCCTGACTTGGAACTGAATCGCCGTTCCTTCGCTGCCACTGGAACTCCTTTCTTAACAGCACTGTGGATATACCTACCCCACATGGACTGCAGCGGTTGAATAAGGCAGCTTATCACCACCTCCTCAAAGGCAATCAGGGATGGGCCCAAATGCTGGCCTTGCCAGTGACACCCACATGCCATGAAGGAATAAAAAGACAACCGTGTCAAAAACTAGAGATTTGAAGGGAAAAAAAACACTGGTAATCGAACGTTATCCTGTTTTGAAATGCAATGTATGAGGAAGAGACTGACTGATCTCGCCTTCTGGTGTCACGTTTAACGCAACGAACTGGAGTCGATAGAGCCTTTTCCTCTGATGGCCTGGTGGCACCTCATTGATTTAATCAACAGACATGCATATGTCAGAGGAGATGAGGCAACCTTTTTTTAATGCAATGAGTTGTTGTGATCTGGAATGCACTGCCTGAAAGGGCAGTGGAGGTAGATTCGCTTTCAAAAGGGAATTGGATAAATACTTAAAGGTGACAAATTTTGCAGGAAAGGGCAGGGGAGTGGATCTAATTGGCTAGCTCTTCCAAAGAGCCAACACAGACAGGAATAGGCCAAATAGCCTCCTTCTGTTCTGTATTAATCTATGATTCAATGTCAGACCCTGTGCATCCAGGCAGTGTCGTGTATGTGGAGGAATATCTTTGTAAACAAGATCTGCTTATAAAGCAAGACATCTGTTGGAACCGAAGTTCAAAAGAGGCAACTGGGGGAATCAGCACAAAAGCGCAAATTGCTTAAAAAAGCACAAAAGGATTCTTTGGCATCCAAAGAGAAAAAAGACAGGTCAATTTCCATGTGGAGTTGGATGTTTTTATCCTGTAGAATATTTTTGTCAGATTTGCATGTGCTTGCACTGGGGAATGTGTTGCGCGTGCTTCTAATAAATGAAAATAGGCATGGTGAACAGAAACAGTAGAGCCAATGATTCGGTAAAGAACTTGCATTAGGGATCGCGTTGCAGCCAGTCCCTTCAGATTTCATTTTACTTCACCTTGTTAGTGTCACTCAGAGTTACTCACTTCCCTGCTAAGATCAGCAAAGACTGAGTCTACAAATAATTGTGAAATTGATTTGTTCAACCCATTGATTGAGAACGGGGCTATTCCTATCTCCATCCCTTTTCTCTAATGCATCTCGCAGTGAGGATATTTAATGAGCAATCAGAATGAAGTATTGCTGAAAATGTACGTGAATACTCAGGGCCCAGTGAATTGCTTTTCAAACAGGAGGAGGAATCCCCCGTGTTCCAAGTTTCTGTGTTCTTCTGCTAGATTTACTTTGACAGCTTTGTGATGGTGGATCTCCCTGGTGTCCTGGCCAGCATTTATTTGTCAAACAACGCCTAAAAACAGATGATTTGGACACTTACCTCATTGCTGTTTGTGGGATCTTGTGTGCAAATTGGCTGCATTTCCTACATTGCAACAGTGACTGTACTTCAAAACTACTGCGTTAGCTGTAAAGTGCTTTGGGACATCCTGCAGGTATCAAAGTGTCTTATTTTTGAGCGAAGACGGCTGGTGAGAATGATCTGGTGTTTTTACACCATCCAAAAAAAAGGAAAATCCCAGAGAACGATTTAAAAAAAAAAATGTTCTCCAGCTGTCCAAGAGCAGAGGATTGGTGATATAGTTTATTTCTTCTAACTGCTGCCTAGTAATCCAGACACAAAGGAGTACTTCATGGTTCGGCCACACGGCACCAGATGATCTCTTGTTTCTGGTATTGCTGAATAATGGTGCCGTGAAGTTTTTCCAACAGAACTCCCATCATTGAGACAGATCCTCATATCGAGTAGACTGTAAGGTGGCACAGGACCCAGTTGCAATGAAAACACGTTTGTCTGTTATTTCCGTTCCGAAGAAGGGTCACTGACCCGAAACGTTAACTCTGCTTCTCTTTCCACAGATGCTGCCAGACCTGCTGAGTGAATCCAGCATTTCTTGTTTTTGTTTCAGATTTCCAGCATCCGCAGTATTTTGCTTTTATTTGTCTGTTATTTATTTGCCAAATTGATTACATCACGCGCTCAGTATCAAGTCCTTTTAACCTCTCTACCAAATGCACGTAAGGTCCAGCCCTATCTCTGTGGCCTCTTCCAACCCAACAACCCTCTGGCATCTCTGCACTCCTCCATTTCTGACCACTTGTGCCTCTTCCCTGATTTCCTTCACTCCACAATTGTTGGGTACGCCTTCAGCTGGCTGGGCCTTAAACTTGGGAATTCCCTCGCTAAACTTCTCTGCCTTTCTCTCCTCCTTTAAGACGGTGCCTATAACCTATCTCTTTGACCAAACCTTTGGACATATGTCAGAAAGTGGTTCAGTGTCAAATTTGGTTTGATAACTCTCCTGTGAAGCTATTTTACTATGTTAAAGGCACTATATAAAATGCAAGTTGTTGAGTCAGCTCCTTTTGAGGGCTACTGTAGTTGCCAGGGTCAAAGCTGCTTCTATGCTTAGAGTCCATATTTTCTTGTTTTCCCTTTAATTTTGCCTTTGTGAAGGGGAAAGCAGGGACCACAGAGTAACAAAGTGGTAAATACCTATTCCTTAAATCGGGATTAGTCAAAAAATGTTAGTGACTGTATCGTTTATTGCGAGGGACATTGAAGCATAACCTCCCTACTTTTGTATTCAGTTATACAGTGTATTGGTGAGACCACATCTGGAGTACTGTGTACAGTATTGGTCTTGTTATTTAAGGGAGGATCTAAATGTGTTGGAAGCCGTTCAGAGAAGGGTTACTAGACAAATACCAGGAATGGGCGGGTTGCCTTGAGAGGAAAGGTTGGACAGGCTAGGCTTGTATCCGCTGGAGTTTAGAAGAGTAAGAGGCGACTTGATTGAAACATATAATATTCTGAGGGGGCTTGACAGGGTGGATGTGGAAAGCATGTTTTCTCTTGTGGGAGAATTTCGATCTAGTGGTCACTATTTAAAAATAAGGGGTCGCCCATTTAAGACTGAGATGAGAAGAAATTTTTTCTCTCAGAGGGTCGTGAGTCTTTGGAATTCTCTTCCTCAAAAGATGGTGGAAACAAAGTCTTTGAATATTTTTAAGGCAGAGATAGATAGATCCTTGATAAGCAAGGGGGTGGAAGGTTATCGGGGGTAGGCGGGAATGTGGAGTCGAGGTTACAATCAAATCAGCCATGATTTTGTTGAATGGCAGAGCAGGTCGAGGGGCAAGCGTCCTACTCCTGCTCCTAATTCATATGTTGGTAGCGGTGCTAAGACATTCAATTAGTTTTGGGGAGCCTAGTTCGAACTTGTACAATTGTTTTGTAGGCTGACTGAAGCTGGGCAGTTTACTGGCACAATTCATTGGAAAATGATCAGGCTGCTGAAGTGATTAGTTGGGTCTAGCTTTGCTGTTGTGATTTTCCCCACAGACGGTTTCAATTTCAATCCTGTTGGTAGAGGCACAGAACAGTGTCCTTTCCATAAAAAAAAATGTACAGTTATTCAATCATGGGATGTAGACATCGCTGGTAAGGCCAGCATTTCCCACTGCTAGTTGCCTTTGAGACGTTAGTGGTGAGCTGTCATCTTGAACTGCTGCAGTCAGTGTGGTGAGCTCCTACACTGATGTTAGATAGGTGAGCTCTAAGATTTTTGTCTCAAGGCCAATGAAGGAATGACTGATACATGTCTAAGTTAGAAGTGCAATAGCATCGTGGTTGTGTTACTGGATTAGTAATTCAGAGGCCTGAACTAATGATCTGGAGACAGGAGTTCAAATCTGAGCTGGGGAATTTAAATTCAGTGAGTTAAATAAGTCTGCAATAAAAAATCCGGTATCAGTAATGGTGACCATGAAACTACTGGATTGGCATAAACCCCATCAGGTTCACTCATGTCCTTTTGGGGAAGGAAGTCTACCGTCCTTAGCCGGTCTGGCCTATATGTGATCCAGACCCAAAGCAATGTGCTTGACTTTTAACTGTCCTCTGAAATGGCCAAGCAAGCCACTCAGTTGCATCAATACTGCTGTGACTGTCATAAGGACAGCAGCGACTCAAGATGACGGTCTGCCGCCCCCTTCTCAAGGGTAATTAGGGATGGGCAATAAATACTACTAATGAAACCAACATCCCGTGAGTGAATTCAAAAACACACGTCAGGATGGTGTGTGACTTGGAGATGGTGATGTTCCTACGCGCTACTTTCTTCTAGGTCGTCAAGTTTTCAGATTTGGGAGGTGCGACCAAAGGGGTCTTGGCGAGCTGATAGAGTGCATCTTGTAGATGGTACACACTGCAACACAAAGCGTCAATGTCGGAGGGAGTGAATGTTTAAGATGGTGGATAGGGTGCTCACATTATCCTTGTAAATAACTGGGAGCAAATGACCCTGGGGCTTTCCTTGCATGTCCCTCATTGGAAGCTCAGGGAGCAGGACTGGGCTAATACCTGGGGATTGTACTGACCTGGCTTCTTGAGTAACTTTCAAACAAAAGTGCTCTTTAATTGTTCATGATTGTCTGTCTGTTTTTAATTGGTTTAGTAATCTGTCCGTTCTAAAAATGGCTTGCTCCACTCTAGTACAACCCTTGTTGCCTCATTGACATGCCTTTCCTGAAAAATTACTGTTCCTCTCTGCAGCTTATACATATATTACCAGGGTTTTGTTTTTAATCATGGGATGTGGGTGTCACCAGCAAAGCCAGCATTTGTTGCCCATTCCTACTTGCCCCTTGAGAAGGTGGTGGTGAGCTGCCTTCTTGAACCACTGCAGTCGTGTGGGCTAGGTACACCAACAGTGCTATTAAGAAGGGAATTCCAGGATTTTGATGCAGCGACAGTGAAGGAACGGCAATATAGTTCCAAGTCAGGATGATGTGTGGCTTGGAGGGGAACTTGCAGGTGGTGGTGTTCCCATGCATCTGCTGCCCTTGTCCTTCTAGGTGGTAGAGGTCGTGGGTTTGGAAGGTGCTGTCGAAGGAGCCTTGGTGAGTTGCTGCAGTGCATCTTGTAGATGGTACACACTGCTGCCACTGTGCATAGGTGGTGGAGGGAATGAATGTTTAAGGTGGTGGATAGGGTGCCATTCAAGTCGGCTGCTTTGTCCTGGATGTTGTCAAGCTTCTTGAGTGTTGAAGCTGCACTCATCCAGATAACTGGGGGAGTATTCCATCACACTCCAGACTCGTGCTTTGGCGATGGTATTTTGTCACAGTTCATTCCATTGAGAATACCACCTTTGATCAAATGAAACTGTTGATATCTCTGCAATGTGGGTTAGTCTGTCCCGTACCTTCAGAATTTTAAAAACCACTTATCAAATTTCAAATGCAAAATATTGCAGATGCTGGAAATCTGAAATAAACACAAGATGCTAGAAACACTCAGCAGGTCAAGCAGCATCTGTGGAGAGAGATAACCTTCCATGAGCACAGGATAAAATATTTCACTTTTAATCTTCAACTCTATCCAGATTACTGCATTCTCTCCTTTGCTGTAATGAAACCAGAACCCATTTTATCTTCCTCGGTTACTTGATGCTTGGCAGATAACTGGCATTAAAAGGGTTTCTAATTCTGCTTCAATCCCTAGCTCTGTTTCTAGTGCTTGAGGGGTCCACAGCAAGGGAACATAGAAATAATGAATATAAGATGTTTAGGATAGAGGATAAACTTTTTCTATGAGACTGTGGAGTTGGTGATTAAAGCAGACACCATATCAGCTTTGAAAGATACATTCGTTAGAAGGAATAAGTGGATAAGAGGATGTGGGAATAGGTCAAGCATCATTAATTAGGAATGACTGTTCATGTTGCGAATAAACAACGTAGATTGGTTAGGCTGAATGGGTCTCCTGGCTGGTCCCTCAGCTTTCAACTGCTGTAAACTTGATCTCTTACAAAACTCTGCTGCACGTATCCTAACTTCCACCATCTCATTCATCCCTCACCCCTGTGCTTGTGACCTGCGTTGGCTTCCCATCCGGCAATATCGCGATTTAAAAATTCTCATCCTTGTGTTCAAACCTCCCAGGGCCTGCTCCTCCTTATCTCTGTAATCTACTCCAGCCCTTCAACCCTTCAAGAACTCTGCGTTCCTTCAAAACCGACCACTGTGCATCTCTCCCTTCCTTTACCCCATCGTTGTTGGCCGTGCCTTCAGCTGTCTAGGCAGTAAGCTCTGAAATTCCCTCCCTAAACCTCTCCACCTCGCCCACTCTCTCCTCCTTTTTAGATGGTCTTTAAAACCAGCTTCTTTGACCAAGCTTTTGGTCACCTGACTTGATGTTCTCCTCCTCTTGCTCAGTGTTAATTTTTATTTTATTATGCTCCTATATAGCGCCCTGTGGCATCTTGCTATGTGAAATAGGTGATATCATGCAAGTAGCTGTTTTACTTAGTGAGGATTAATGATTGTGCCCCACATGCATTGCAGGGTTTCTGCACCACACCTTCACTTTTCGTATGAAACTAGAATGTCCCAGCCTCCTTCAAAGGTTAAGTTGAAGGCCTCCCAGGGTTTTATCTCTGCTGCTTTTCAATCAGTAGTGAATAAAACAGATAAGGTGCAGCAAAGAAGTTTAGATAATAAGGTCACTACAGGTAAGGTTTTGAGGCTGTTAAATGTTCACAATAAATGTACTAAATTGCAATGCTAAATAAACACATGTCCTGAATAAATGTTTGCCAACGCTGTTTAAACTTAGCAAGCTGCACATACTTTGAGTTTTGTGCAAGTCGTTTATGCAGTACCTCTCCTGTGTTCTGTGTCAGCTTGGCGCAGTGAGTAGCACTCGGAGTCAGAAGGTTGTGGTTTCAGGTCTCACTCCAGAGACGAGCACGTAACCTTCAGCGCAGTAGTGAGGGGGTGTTGCGTTGTTGGAGGTGCCATCTTTCAGCTGGGACATTAAACCGAGGCCCACCCCCACCTGCTTAATCAGGTGGGCGTAAAAGGTTCCATGGGATTATTTCGAAGAGCAGGGGGTCGGTTATCCCTTAACCAACACCATCCAAGCCAGATTAACAGGCTGTTCATCTTCTAGCTCTTTGCTAGAATTTACTGCACACAAATTGGCTGCTATATTTCCGACAAAGCAGCTCTTGTGGCTAGACTGTAATCTTGCATATTTAACAAAGAAACCGTTTATATGCCTGTTTCCTAGCCATCCTGATAATTGCATTTTGTGTAGGCAGGAGGTCCAAAGATGCTCAGCACTATGGGATATGCGGTATCGTTTTACCCAGTCAGGCAGTTGAAAACTTGGATGAAACCCGGAGTCAAATTGCCTGAGGACGAGTGCACCTTTTAACTTCCTTTACAAGCAGAAAACCCTTCAGTGTGATACGGCTAAAATATATTTTAACTTATTTCCTTTCGATGTGAATCTAAACTTACATCAAAATGTTTCATCACTGCAAAGTCTAAAATTGGCAAGTGTGTAAGCAAGGGGAGGAAAGTAACTGGCAATGATGAAGGATTGGGTTGGATGGTAGTCTAGCTAACTCTATACACAAAGGAACTGCTGTTGTCCTAGTGTCAGTCATATTAAATCTAAATTGCATTGAGGCTTTTACTTAGAGCTGTCAGATTTGACAGGTGCGGAAAGGGATTGCTAATAATTATCCCGAGGTTTGACTATTTCAAGCGTTTATTTTTTGACTTCTTAAAGTAGTTTATCTAAAATCCCGACTGGTGTAAGTTCAGGTGGCTGCTATTTTATTTTTCAATGAAATAAATTGCTCTTTCTGTTTTCCTATGCCCTGCCTTGTTTTCCCAGAGAGGTGGGGCAGTCTGGGATATGAACTGTGCCACTGGTAATGTTTCTGCTGCACATTCTTTGAGGGGAGGCTGGATTTGAGATAAGACTTCCAGCCAGTTTTAACTTTCTTCCTATCCCCTCCCCCAACCCCAAACCTCATCCTTGAGAAACAAGAACATGTGACTGTAAGGCCCAACCACGAGTTGGCCCAAACTCTCCATTTGGTTATCTAGCAATCAAAGCTGGAGTTCCCAATCTTTATCTCCAACATTGGCATCAGCTGCTGGAATTGGAGCCTCTGAATTCCTCAGTCGAGCAGCTCTAGCTTTTATCTTTCCATTTTCCCTTTTAATTTTTTTAATTCATTCATGGGTTGTGGGCATTGCTGGCAAGGCCAGCATTTGTTGCCCACCTCTAATTGGCCTTGAGAAGGTGGTGGCACATTCTTTAACCGCTGTAGGTCCGCCCACAGTGCTGTTAGGGAGGGAGTGCCAGGATTTTGACCCAGTGACGGTGAAGGAATGGTGATCTAGTTCCAAGTCACGAAGGTGAGTGACTTGGAGGGGAACTTGCAGGTGGTGGTGTTCCCATGCGTTTGCTGCCCTTGTCCTTCTAGGTGGTAGAGGTCGCAGGTTTGGAAGGTGCTGTCAAAGGAGGCTTGATGAGTTGCCGCAGTGCGTCTTGTGGATGGTACGCACTGCTGCCACTGTGCGCCGGTGATGGAGGGAGGGAATGTTGAAGGTGGTGGATGGGGTGTTGAAAAGGCGGGCTGCATTGTCCTGGATGATCTGGATCTTCTTGAGTGTTGGAGCTGCACTCAACTAGAACAGTGGATGGATCTTTATAAAACACTGGTTCGGCCTCAGCTGGAGTATTGTGTCCAATTCTGGGCACCGTACTCTAGCAAGGATGTGAAGGCTTTAGAGAAGATGCAGAAAATATTTAGAAGAATGGTTCCAGGTATGAGGAACTTCAGTTACTTGGATAGATTGGAGAAGCTGGCATTGTTCTCCTTAGAGAAGAGAAAGTTGAGATGAGATTTTATAGAAGTGTTCAAAAATCATTGGTCTAGTCAGAGTAGATAGAGAGAGAGAGAAACTGTTCCCATTGGTAGAATGATCAAGAACCAGAGGTCACAGATTTAAGGTGATTGGCAAAAGAATCAAAGGCAACATGAGAAAAATCATCTTTACGCAGCGAGTGGTTAGGATCTGGAAGGTACTGCCTGAGACGGTGGTGGAAGCAGATACAATCGTGGCTTTCAAAAGTGAATTGGATAATTACCTGAAGGGAAAAGATTTGTAGGGCTGTGGGGAAAGAATGGGGATTAGGACTAGCTAAATAGCTTTTGCAGAGAACTGGCATGGGCTGGTCGGGCCGAATAGCCTCCATCTGTACGGTAACCGTCTATGACTTTCCATTTCCAGTTCAGTGGCACCAATACTTGGCAGTTTTGACTGTTTATGTACAGGGCTGAACAGAAGATGTGGATTGCAGCATGCATGATAATCGCTTCCGTTCTTTCACTGAAGAATTGTGCTGCACCTGATTTCTCGTTCTTCCATTTTACAATCACATTAGGATCTGTCGATCCTCCTACTGCCCAACCTCCCAGCCTTCACTCCCCCAGGTCTTGCTTCTGTTATATAACTACTTTAGTGTCCTTATAAACAGTTTGTCTCTTCATCAGAAGTTGTGTAACTGATAATGAAGGCAGGTTTCAAGTTCTGATCTTGCAGCATAGTTACAGGCCAGTAATTCAGGGACCTGGCCAACAGATAAGTTGATGATGCTGATACTCAATCCTCCACCAAAAAGGACATTGTGGTCGTGCAGCATCACATAGGAATATCTGCCCATTTAGTATTTGAGTATTATGCATTGCAGCTTTTTATATTAACATCCTACTTGCTGCCATTAAGTTAAGTTATCAGTTCATGTGCCTCTGGAGCCAGTGTTCAGATATGACCCAAACTAATAAGATGAAAGTTCGCTGTCCCTAACAACTCAAGTGCAAAGTAAGATATAAAAACAAGAAATGCTAGAAATACTCAGCAGGTCTGGCAGCATCTGTGGAGAGAGAAGCAGAGTTAACGTTTCAGGTCAGTGACCCTTGTTCAGAACTGGCATATATTAGAAATGTAAAAGGTTATAAGCAAGTAAAGCGGGGGGTGGGGCAAGAGATAACAAAGGAGAAGGTGTAGATCGGACAAGATCACAGAATAGCTGACCAGAAGGTCGTGGAGCAAAGGCAAACAATATGTTAATGATGTGTTGAAAGTCAAAGCATTAGTACAGATAGCGTGTTAATGGACTGAAAATTGAACAGCCGCAAGTACAAACATGAAAAAAAACTGTTGGTAAGCAAACTGAACAAACTAAGATGAAATAAAATAAAATAAACACAAAAGAAATGTTAAAAAGGAAAAAGAAAAAAAATAACAAAATGAAAGTAAAATGGGGGGCCCGTCATGCTCTGAAATTATTGAACTCAATGTTCAGTCCGGCAGGCTGTAGTGTGCCTAATCGGCAAATGAGATGCTGTTCCTCGAGCTTGCGTTGATGTTCACTGGAACACTGCAGCAAGCCCAGGACAGAGATGTGTGCATGACAGCAGGGGGGAGTGTTGAACTAGCAAGCAACCGGGAGCTCAGGGTCCTGCTTGCAGACTGAGCGGAGGTGTTCCACGAAGCGGTCACCCAGTCTGCGTTTGGTCTCCCCAATGTAGAGGGGACCACATTGTGAGCAGCAAATACAGTATACTACATTGAAAGAAGTACAAGTAAATCGCTGCTTCATGGAGGCTGATGGGGTGGAAAGTGGGGACAAAGGGAACCCTGTCACAGTTCTGGGAGGGAGGGGAAGGGGTGAGGGTGGAGGTGTGGGAAATGGGCCGGACACCTCCATATCCAAATGATCATCCTCCGCCATTTCCGCCACCTCCAGCGTGATGCCACTACCAAACGCATCTTCTCCTCCCTTCCCCGTCAGCATTCCGAAGGGATCGTTCCCTCCGCGACATCCTAGTCCACTCCTCCATTACCCCCACCACCTCATCCCCTGCCCACAGCACCTTCCCCTGCAATCGCAGGAGGTGTAATACCTGCCCATTTAGATCCTCTCTCCTCACGATCCCAGGCCCCAAACAGTCCTTTCAGGTGAAGCAGCGATTTTCTTGTACTTCTTTCAATGTAGTATACTGTATTCGCTGCTCACAATGTGGTCTCTTCTACATTGGGGTGACCAAACACAGACTGGGTGACCCCGTTTTGCGGAACACCTCCGCTCAGTCCGCAAGCAGGACCCTGAGCTTCCAGTTGCTTGCCATTTCAACACTCCCCCCTCTCCGCCATTAACATATTGTTTGCCTTTGTTCCATGACCTTCTGGTCAGCTATTCTGTGACCTTGTCCTATCTACTCCTTCTCCTTTGTTATCTCTTGCCCCACCCCCCGCTTTACTTGCTTATAACCTTTTACATTTCTAATATTTGCCAGTTCTGAAGAAGGGTCACTGACCTGAAACGTTAACTCTGCTTCTCTCTCCACAGATGCAGCTAGACCTGCTGAGTATTTCCAGTATTTCTTGTTTTTATTTCAGATTTCCAGCATCCGCAGTATTTTGCTTTTATGCAAAGTAAGATATGTCTGACTAAACTCGTGTTCCAATTCCCAGTGAACCCAGTGCAGCAGTGCTCCCCCACCACCCCGCAGTGGTTTTACTCAAACAGTTCACAGCAATAACTGAGGTATGAAATAAAAAATGTAATTCTAATGCTGTTGAGGTCAAATAATTGCTCATTGCTTGCAAAGGGAGGACTGGGTCGAGCTAAATTGCTCTTGCAGAGATTCTGTGATTTCTACTTTGCACCAATGCTCAAAACAATGGTCGGAAACAGTGGCCATAAGAACATAAGAAATAGAAGCCGGACCCTCGAGCCTGCTCCACCATTCAACAAGATCATGGCTGATCTTGTACCTCAACTGCACTTTGCTGCCTTATTCCCATATCCCTTAATACTCTTAGTGTCCATTATTTGTCAATTTCAGCCTTGAATATACTCATCAGCTGAGCATGCACAGCCCCCAGGGTAGAGAATTCCAAAAATTCACTACTGTCTGAGTGAAGAAATCACTCCTCATCTCAGTCCTAAATTGCCAACCCTTATCCGAACACTAGTCAGCCAGGGGAAACAGCCCTTCTACATCGATCCTGTCAAGTCCTCTCAGATTTTTATACTTTTCAATGAGATCACCTCTCATTCTTCTATATTCCAGAGAATATAGACCCACTCTACTCAACCTCCCATCATAGGACAGCTCCCCTCATCCCAGCACTGATGCCCTTCACCTTGAGTGCAAAGGATAATTTTAAGTAATAAATTATGCTCCACATAATCTTTCATTCAAATTTGTAGTAGGATTTAGATCTCAGTATTCCAGCTAAATCAACTGAACTGAAGGCATTTGAATCTCTATTAATAAATGACTACGCTGTTTTTGAGAGAAATAATTTTGTGTTTACATTAATCTACAGCAAACAGTTTCGCTAAGACAACACTGCCTACTGCACACGTATCTCCAGCCAGTCAATCTGGGTCGGTGTCTAACCCAAAGGTATTCTGCACCACAATGAGCAAACCAGAGCAGCAAGATGACAACACACTGGTTCAGATGGCTGAGCATATTCCAGCTGGCAACAGGACCCCCATGTGTGCTCACTGCAACTCCATCATCAGGTAGGAGGCACGTCAAGAAACGGACTCGTCAGAAAATGGGACAAAATGAAACTGGTGAAATAGTTACATCCAGTCTATAACCCAACTGGACTATATGCTCCCAACCCTATCAACAAATCCTTCTATTCCTTTCCCCCACGAATATGTTTACTGAGCTTTCCTTAAATGAATCGATGCTATTTGCCTCAACTACTCCCTGTGGTGGTGAGTTCCACATTCTCACCACTCTGGGTAAAGAAGTTTCTCCTGAATTCCCTATCGGATTATTCGTGGCTATGTTATATTTATGACTCCTAAATTTGTAAACCAGCAATTAGGTGAGTAACATTTTGCGGTTTTGGACTAAATCCGCCTCTCCCCTTGGACTCTCAACTATTAATTCCTTCCTACTTAATGCACTGTTAAATCCATCATGAAGGATGATCCTCGGGAGGAAAATAACGAGGAAGACTTGGGTGCCACTGACATTGGTTTTCACAGGCTTGTGCTGCAAGGCTGATTCTTGGCTTGAGTTGCATCATGGATCTCCATGTTTATGTACAAGCGGAAAGTTTGCCAAACACATTTCCCTGAGGATGGTTTCACCTCATATTTGGAAATGATCAGAATGGGCAGCTTCCCTGGGCAGTTCAGCAAAGACATCAATGAGTTTACAGTAGATTACAAGTCGGACCCACCTAAGTTGTTCAGTTTTCCTGCTTGATCATATCCATAAATCTCCCTTCCTTATCTCGGTAACTCTACAACCCTCCGAGATCTCTGCTTCTCATATTCAGGTCTCTTGCATGTTCCTAATTTTAATTGCTCCACTGTTGGTGGACGTGCCTTCAGCTGCCTGGCCCCTAAATCCTGGATTTCCCTCCCTAAACCTCACCATCTCTCTGTCCTCCTGTAAGACACTCCTTAAAACCTATCTCTTTGACCAAGCTTTTGGTCACCTGTCCGAATATCTCCTTATGTGACTCAGTGTCAAATTTTGTTTATTATTTGCTCCTGTGAAGCACCTTGGGATGTTTTACTGTGTTAAAATTGCTATCTAAATATAAGTTGTTGCATGCATGAGTGTGAAATTCAGAAATGCTCACACTTAACAGTATTTCAGTTAAGGATGTATGTGTGTTCATTGTCATTGGCTTTTCACTTTGCACTGCTGTTTCTTCCTCTTCTGTTTTTGAGTCTCCTTTGCTACTATATTATTGCCTGCTGCTGTTTCCTTTGCATTCCCTGCTCTTGTTTTTCTCTCCCCCTGTTTTTCTTTCAGGCTCAGTGCTCATAACCCCGTTGTTTATTTCACTAAATTCAGGATGGTGAGCAGCATTGTGTACGAGTTTGAGAATACGTGCGGAGTTCAGTTTTCTGTCTACTCCTCTCTTTTCTCCCCACCCATATCACCAGTCCACAGTTGTGTGAGTGGATGGTTACAACACAGAGAAATCTACCAATACTGTATTGTACAGATTCATTGACCCATCCACCTTCAGCCTGCCTCCCTTCCTATTTTAAGAAGATCCATTTGTTATGGTTTGTTGCTGTGAAGAGCATTTTCCAATAGGATGCTGTCACTGTTCCTCTAATGGAATCAGAGACAATTGCCTCGTAAATCTTGCTGAAACTTTTAGGTAAAGTTTTGTTTTTTGAAATTCACTTGCATGACCCTGCAAAACGAGTACCCTGGAAAAAACAAATAGGTTAAAATCATAAAAGCCAAAGATTGTGAATGCTGGAAATCTGAAATAAAAATGCTGGAAACACTTAGCAGGCCAGGGAGCATCTGTGGAGAGAGAAACAAAGTTAACGTTTCAGGTCAATGGCCTTTCATCAGATCTGGCAGCGCATGGAAAGAACAGCTTTTGAACAAAATACAGAGCCAGGGAAGAGTGGGGGAGGGCAAGAACAAAGGGGGAAAGGCTGTGAGAGGAAACAGAAGATAAGTTCCTTAGAGGTGTCCATGGTTACACAAAACCCAAGAGAAAATGGACGGGGTGGTTAAGATCTAAAGTTGTTAAAAATAAGATAATGGCACAGTTCCAAAGAGGAACCGGGGGGGGTTCATGTGTATAGATTTTTGAAGGTGGCTGGACTTATTGAGAGAGTAGTTAGCAAAGCATGTCGGATCTTGGGCTTCATAAATAGAGGTATTGAGCACAAAAGCAGGGAAATTATGCTGAACCATTCATTAAGCTCTGGTTAGGCCACAACTAGAGTATTGCATCTGGTTTTGGTCACGACACTTTAGGAAGGGTGTGAGGGTCCTTGAGAGGGTGCAGAGGAGATTTACCAGAATGGTTCCAGGGATGTGGGATTATAGCTACAACGTTCGATTGGAGAAGCTGGGGTTGTTCTCCTTGGAGCAAAGGAGATTGAGGGGAGATTTGATGGAGGTGTACAAGATTATGACCAGTTTAGAGAAGGAAAGAAAAGCTGTTCATATTAGCTGAGTGTACAAGGGCTAGAGGACACATGCTTAATGTTACAGGCTAGAAGTGCAGGTGTTCACTAATGTCATTTAGGGAAGGAAATCTGCCGAACTTACCTGGTCTGGTCTAGCATATGACTCCAGACCCACAGCAACGTGGTTGACTCTAAACTTTCCTCTGAAATGGCCTGGCCTGGCAAGTCACTCAGTTGTCAAGGGCAATTAGGGATGGGCAATAAATGCTGGTCTTGCCAGCGACGCCCACATCCCATGACAGAATTTTTTAAAAGGTTGATGTAAGGAAGAAACTTTTTACGCAGCGAGTGGTAATGACCTGGAACTCGCTGCCTACGAGGGCGGTGGAAGTGGAGACAATGATTTCAAAAGGAAATTGGATGCACACTTGAAGGAAATAAACTTGCAGGGCTATGGGAATAGAACAGGGAAATGAGACTGACTGGATTGCTCTACAGGGAGCTAGCATGGACTCGATGTGCCGAATGGCTGCCTTCTGTGCCATTATAACTCGATAAGGCCAGAAGACTAAAAGGTACCTAATGATGGAAAGCTGAGTTGCTGTTCCTCGAGCTTGCATTGAGCTTCATTGGAACAGTGTAGGAGACCACGGTTGAAATCCCATTTTTTGCAATGGTAATTAATGCATTCATGTATTCTTTTTTTCCATTGCAACTATTGGATAACTGTGTGAAATTTCTGACTCTGCTATTTTTAACGAAAACAATTTCACATTTATTTCTAAACCCCACACAGCCTGATACAAATTCTAAAGCATAGCACTCTCCATGATTACAAGCAAGATCTTTTAAGTACCATTTGGCATTTGTAACAATAAAAAAGTCTTTCACAAGTACTTGATCATTATAGATTTGTGTAATTAATACAACATGCTGTCAATTAAACAAAGCTGCCTCTTCTCTAGACTAATAAATATATCATGTCACTCCCTGCTTGTAAGTGGAGCAGCCAGATCAAATAAGGCTGTTTCAGCGTAATTACAGTTCATGCCCTTCTGCCACTATTCTTTAGGCAGCAGGGAGTGGTATCAAATGGCACTTCATTTTACACCTGTTTCTCTAAAGCCAGGTTGTACTGTAAACCAAACTGCAATGCTGTGTGCAAAAAAAATAAAATAGCCCTATATGTATGTGTAAAATAAAATGTTGACAGGAATTAGAATTCCAGTAGTATGCACGCCATTATTCTGACATTTATTACATTCCTGCTCCAGTTGGCTAACCTGCCCATCTGTCGGCAGCAGTTGCATGCTCGTGTTTCCGGAAGCTTCCCTGAATGGGACTACAGTGGATATAAAGATGTGGAAAATTGATCCTACCTGGCATGAAGAGCTTTTTCTCTATAATATCAATGCTCTGCTAATGAATCCACTGAACTGGTTTGCTGTGACAATGAGAGGCGGACTGTTTATTGTACATAAGGGCTTACATTGTCAGCATGTGAGCTTCTGAAAGGGCCACTGATGTCAGGAGGTGCTTGTAGTGAGGTTGTAGGTGTGTCAGGTTAGGTCAGTATTTCAATCTGCCACGACTGAGCAAGGGAAGACTGGGGCGCCCAGATACCCAGTCTTTTTTTTATGGTCCCATTGCCTCTGTGTAGACCAGCTCAGCGCCCCCTCAATGGCATTTTAAGTAGGCGGTATATGTGTCAATGTCACAGCCATTTTTAAGCAGTATCCTATTTTTAATGCCCACTGAAGTGCCATCCTTTCTCAAAACTGAGATGCTTTAATTGCTTCTAATTTTTGTCTGTCACTAAATTTCTGCAGTTTAAAAGTGCGCAAAATCATGGAGTTTGTTCTGCAGGCAAGTACAATACTATTTTTGGAATAGCCATTCATGAGAAAGCTTTAGAAATGTTAAACCAGGCAGATATGTCACACTCGATGGAGTATTCATTGAATAATGGATGAGGTGTTTAAGATGGCTCATTCAGATGAACGATTAACAGATTAGCCTTTGTAGAAGTAATGTAGGCTAATTAATATCTGAAATGAGCATTCATGTTTGATAATGGCCTCCTGAACATGATCAGGGTAAAAAGGCTAGTTTCCCTTACTCACTCTCTCTTCCTTCAAGCCACTGTCTTCACAATTGTAATAATGGCAAACCAATTCTTCCTTCCCCACATTCAAAGTATGTACATTCCTGTAATTGTGTGCAGTGCTAAGTAGATGCACTGATTTTCAATTTAATTTCATTGTAATGATTGCAGTCATAATACAAAATGTTAGACATTAACTTCAGTTAAAACATTGTTTTTATTAGTTTAAAAAGTGTAGCCTTTGGATCGTCAGGGCTTATGCATCTACCTCTATAAAACCATGTAGTGGAAATGTGGAACTCTCTCCCCAAGCCCACCACTGTCTTCCCCGCCCACCCCACCCACCTCCCCTGCCCCCACCCCCCATCCAAACAAAAAGCTGCTGAGGCTGTGGTTCAGTTGAAAATTTCAAAACTTGAATTGATAGATTTTGATTAGGCAACAGTATTAAGGAAGAAGGTACCAAGTTGGTAGATGGAGTTAAGATACACGTCAACCATTGACCGAATTGAATGGCAGAACAGGCTCTAAGGGCTGATTTACCTACTCCTATTCCTATGAGTAAAGCTTCTCATAGAAACATAGAAAATCTATGGCACAAATGGAGGCCATTCTGCCCATATGCCTGTGCCAGCCAAAAAAGAGCCATCCAGCCTAATCGCACCTCCATCTCTAGGTTGTAGTTCTGTAGGTTACGGCACTTCAGATGCATAATCCCAGTATTTTTTTTTAATGTGAGGGTTTCTGCCTCTACCACCTTCAAGCAGTGAGTTCCAGATCCCCCACCACCCTCTGGGTGAAAACAGTTCTCCTCAACTCCCCTCTAATCTTTCTTCCAAATACTTTAAATCTAAAGCCCTAAAGTGAGGATATTTTGTGCCGCTTTCAAAGCCCTCAGTATGCGGGGATACGTTTGTCCATTTTTGTGTTATCCTTGAGATATATTGCTTAACGGTGTGCAAGAGTTTCACATGACCTGTGAGTTTTAGCTTGGGCAGTCTATGTATCTTGTTAGACTGTTCCCAACTATTCATTCAAATCTGATTTGCACCTGCATTTCTGACAATGGAACATCTATTGGAGTGCAGCTTTCTTTAAAAATGGAAGTTTCCTCCCTTCTCAAAGGGAAAGGGTTGAGCAAAGAGAATGGCTGAAAATGTCTTACTGAGTATTTCATTTCTAAGGAGCCACACATACTGCTGCGATTTTACTTTTGACATTTCGGATAAGTAGGTTTATTTATCCTGTAGGTTTAATGATTGCTTTGTGTGTTTGTTTTGGCAGGGGTCCATTTCTTGTGGCAATGGGTCGTTCCTGGCACCCCGAAGAGTTTACGTGTGCCTATTGTAATCTGTCCCTTGCCAACATTGGGTTTGTGGAAGAGAAGGGTTCTGTGTACTGTGAGAAGTGCTACGAGCAGTTCTTTGCCCCTGAATGTGCCCGATGCCAGAGGAAGATCTTGGGGGTAAGTAACTTAAGATGCTGACCTCAGTGAACCAATAACACTGAAATCTGAACTTAAGACGCTGCCCTTAATGAACCAGTCATACTAACATCTAAATAGTTCTTGTATTTCAGGCAATCTCATTCGCTTATTCTATATTTTCTAAGTTGGTAGCATAGAGCAATTCTTTTTCATCCCTCCCTCCCATCCTTTTCAGTTTGAAATCTTGGCGGCTTCATGTCATGTGCCATTTCTTAGCCAACTGACGCACACGCACACACCGCACACGCACACACCGCACACGCACACACCGCACACGCACACACCACACACGCATACACCACACACGCACACACCACACACACACAATCCTTCTGTATGTGCAGTCAATGCTCAGAACATGAAAGTGAACCAGGGTGATTTAACCACTTGATTTATGTTTTCTCCTCTGCAGGGTAAATATTTAACATCTTGTTGATGAAGTAATTCCGCTCCACACCCATCCCTCCTCAGTAGTATCGCTAAGATTGGCAATTTTTGGAATCTTTTAATTCCATTGTACCATTAGTTAGAACATATTTCACTTCACAATTGGAGCAATGCATTTTGAATATGTAAATAGTATTGGTATAATTTGTTGTACACACATGGTAGCAATACCATTGGCAAAACAGTTTGTTCCCTATTTTTAAAAATTGATAGAAATTATTCTTTTGTAAGTGATGATTTTTAATTAGAGTGCAGTATTGTAGTGATTATGTTACTGGATTAGTAATGCAGAGACCTGGATTAATAATCCAGTGAATGAGTTCAAATTCCACCATGGTCAATTGAGAATTTAAATACGATTATTTTTTTAATTGGTTATCAGCATAGGTGACTGTGAAGCTGTCAGATTTGTTGGAAAAGCCCAACTGGTTCAGTAATGGGAAGCAGAGTTAACATTTTAAGTCTGTGAATTGAGTTCTGATGAAAGGTCACAGACCTGAAACGTTAACTCTGTTTTTCTCTCCACAGATGCTGCCAGACCTGCTGAGTATTTCCAGCACTTTCTGTTTTTGTTTCACGTTTCCAGCATCTGCAGTATTTTGCTTTTATTTTGGTTCAGTAATGTCTTTTTTAAGGAAGACTTCTACGCCTCCAATCTCATACCAATGTGGGTTGACTCTTAACAGCCTTCTAAAATAGCCTAGTAAGCCACTCAGTAGTATCAAACTCGGGGAAGCCCCAGGTTTCTTGGTGGGTCCTGAGGAACACTCCTCCTTCTGGCTCACAAGGAAGCTACAACTTGTTTTTTAATGTTGTGGAGCCACATCCCAGCAGCTTGGACCTTAAGAACGTAAGAACTTAACATATAGAAGCAGGAGTAGGTTGTGCGAGACCCCGCGAGCCTACTCCACCATTTGATAAGATCATTGCTGATCTTCTACATTAACCCCACATTCCAGCCTATCTCCATATCCTTTGATTCCCTTAGTGACCAAAAATCTATCAATCTCCTTCTTGAATGTACTCAACGACGGGCGGCACAGAGGCGCAGTGGTTAGCGCGCAGCCTCACAGCTCCAGCGACCCGGGTCCAGTTCTGGGTACTGCCTGTGTGGAGTTTGCAAGTTCTCCCTGTGATCGCGTGGGTTTCTTCCGGGTGCTCCGGTTTCCTCCCACATGCCAAAGACTTGCGGGTTGATAGGTAGATTGGCCATTGTAAATTACCCCTAGTGTAGGTAGGTGGTAGGAGAATTGAGGGAAGGTGCTGATGGGAGAGGGAAATGGGATTAATGTAGGATTAGTATAAATGGGTGGTTGATGGTCGGTGTGGACTCGGTGGGCCGAAGGGCCTGTTTCGGTGTTGTATCTCTCTATGACTGAGCATCCACAGCTCTCTGGCTAGAGAATTCCAAAGACTCACAACACTCTGAACAAATAAACTTCTCCCAAGTGTCTGACCCTTTATCATGAGAACTATGACCCATAGTTCTGGACTCTGCAGCTGGCAAAACAGTCTCTCAGCATCTACCCTGTCAAATACGATGACAATTTTATACATTTCAAGGGGAATTCAAGGGGCATTCTTCTTAACTCCAGAGTATATAGGCCCATTCTACTCAAATCTCTCTTTATAGGACAAATTTATCATCCCAGGAATCAATCTGGTGAACCTTTGTTGTACCCTGTCGAAGGGAAGTATTTCCTTCCATAGGTGAGAAGACCTTTGTGGGAAAGTCCTCTCAGCTCAGGCCTCAGTTGTTATTCATAATCAGAGCTTGATTTGCATATTTAAATGCCATTCCCAGCAGTATAAAGGCAGGAGGCTAACAGAGGTCTGCCACTCCATTTTAACTGCCCTGTCTGCCAATCTGGTTTCCACTGGACAGGAGCAGTTAATTTCGTCTCAGAATAAGGATGTGGCTGGATTGCCAAATGTGATCAAACAGCAGTCAGTATCCAACAAGCTCCATCTCCCGGGTTTATTCCAGAAACTTCACAACATTGAAGCTCCTCAGTAATTTGCTTCAAGCCAAAATAATGAATTTGAACAGACGATCATTGGCAATATTTCCCCTGCTCCAAAAGATCTATTCTTCCCAAAAATACATGGGATTGGAAAGCTCAGCAAGCTGGGCACTATCTATGAAAGCAAAAAATAAAACTCAGGGTGTCCATGCTACCCGCTGTTATTTACCTAGTGTGCCCAGATTAGATCTGAGATGTACTTTTGTATAATTATTGGAGCCGTAGAGATCTTCCATGCTCCAAGTGGCAGTCGTACACTACAGTAGTGGGATATTTTACTACCCTCGAGTGTCTGGCCACCGACTCTTTATAAAGTGTTCAGTAATAGCAGCACATCTATAATCAGAGAGTACTGCACTAAGATGAGTGGCAGAGCAAAGTGTGCAGATGACTGTGAAACTTTGCAGAGGAACATAGATACATTGAGTGAGTGGGCAAAGGTCTGGCAAATGGAATACAATGTTAGTAAATGTGAAGTCATTCATTTCGGTAGGAGTAACAGTAAAAAGGATTATTACTTGAATGGTAAAAAGTTGCAGCATGCTGCTATGCAGAGGGACCTGGGTGTCCTTGTGCATGAATCGCAGAAGGTTGGTCTGCAGGTACAGCAAGTAATTAGGAAGGCAAATGGAATTTTGTCCTTCATTGCTAAAGGGATTGAGTTTAAAAGCAGGGAGGTTATGTTGCAGCTGTATAAGGTACTGGTGAGGCCGCACCTGGAGTACTGTGTGCAGTTTTGGTCTCCTCACTTGAGAAAGGATATACTGGCACTGGAGAGGGTGCAGAGGAGGTTCACTAGGTTGATTCCGGAGTTGAGGGGGTTGGCTTATGAGGAGAGACTGAGTAGATTGGGATTATATTCATTGGAGTTCAGAAGAATGAGGGGGGATCTTATAGAAAGATATAAAATCATGAAGGGAATAGATAAGATACAAGTAGAGAGGATGTTTCCACTGGCAGGTGAAGCTAGGACAAGAGGGCATAGCCTCAAGATTAGAGGGAGCAGATTTAGGACTGAATTAAGAAGGACCTTCTTCACCCAGAGGGTTGTTAATCTATGGAATTCCTTGCCCAGTGAAGTAGTTGACGCTTCTTCAGTAAACGTCTTTAAAGCTAAGGTAGATATCTTTTTGAACAATAAAGGAATTAAGGGATACGGTGAGAGCGCGGGTAAGTGGATCTGAGTCCACGAAAAGATTAGCCATGATCTTATTGAATGGCGGAGCAGGCTCGAGGGGCCGGACGGCCTACTCCTGCTCCTAGTTCTTATGATCTTACTCAGCTAGAGGGTTAACAGGTTGGTTGGCTCCAGCAAAGGGAAGCATTCAAAACTCCAAGTGGAGAGTTGGGCTTTCTGGTGAATGTGGAGGAATCTCAGATGGAACCAACGCAAGGCATAACCCTAATTGGAGTCAGTTGCTCGGCTGTCCCAAGAGTAGCCTCTGTGTCAGAGGAATGCTTTCTGGACTTTGAAAAGCAATTGGCTGCCACTTTGCCAAATTACAGGGCCATAGCCAGAGTCTCCTTCAGAACACTCTTTTAATGGAAGCGATCTTTGCAATTCCAATTCACAGGCTGTTCACAGACTGAGGGTTACAACCAGGCTGTATAGTTCCTGATTACAAGAGCCCATTCTCTCTGAAATCCAGGGTTATTAGAAGCGCAGGCGGGGGTGGAGTGGATATGGTGGATAGGGATTGTTTGCTCTGTAAACATCAGTTCTTGTAATTCCTTTCCCTGTCTGATACTCATTACCTGGCTGTGCCAACGAAGTGTTTAGTCTTTGCAAATATGTGGAGAGTTTCTCACCAGTCTTACTTACATCTCAGTCAACAAAACATACAACAACTTGCATATACATAGCGCATTTAAGGTAGGAAAATATTCCAAAGTGCTTCACAGGAACTTTACCAAAATTTGAGGTCGGGAGATATTGGGCTGCTTGGCCAAAGCAGTAGGCTTTAAGAAGAAGGGAAAGTCAGAGAGGTTTAGGGAAGGAATTCCAGAGCTTTGGGCCTGGGCAGCTGAAGGCACAGCTGCCAGTGGTGGAGTGATGAAAATCAGGATGCATTAGAGGTCAAAATTGGAGGAGCACAGCTATTTCAAAGTATGGTAGGGCTGGAGGAGATTATAGAAATAGGGAGGAGTGAGGCGATGGAGGGATTTGGAAACTAAACTGTTTAAACTCAACATTCAAGATTTATCCACAAGTAACTGTCACCATTGTGCCCATGAAAATAAGTCTGTTATTCTAGCGTGTAAGTACTTAAGGCAGATTTGGAAACGGGTTCGGTTTTGGAAACATTGATCGTATTCCAGATTGTAATGTCATCTTCACAAGCTGCTAACGTCAGTGTTAAATAGAAGTTGGGTTTTTGCACAGCGAGGTGTTGAAAGTTTAGGTTAAAGGATCAATAAGTTCCAGATGGAAACTTGTCATTCTCATGGCCGTGCAATTTAAGATACTTCCCAAATCCTTGGCCCATCATGCATAAGTAAATGGGAACTGGAGTCATGCAGATGTGCGATGAATCCCTACCGTATTACATCGCACAGAAACTGGCAATGGGGCCTGAAAGCTCCATGCCGCTGATTATGCTCCACACCAGTCCCTGTACATTGTCAGAGAAGGAATTTTTTTTGTGTAATGTGTGTACTTTCATCAGATATTGGAATTGAAGTGCTTTGCACCATGGACTGTTAGCAGACAGTCTTCCCTCTGAAAGCACTGCTTTGATTAGAATTGCTGATGATACGTAAAAGTTCATAAAAAAATAAATTGGTTTGTATACTGATCTTTAAATCATTATGTACTTACCGTCATATGCAATGCTGCCTCTGGACCTTGATCTCATGAGACTGGGGTCCATTGTTTGACTGTTGTACTAACTGCACATGTGTATACGCATTGCACAAACACACTTATGTTGACAAGGCAAGCATAGTCATCACACCATGTGATGTTGCTTGCCTCCTTGTTTATATTGGTGAAACATAATCATTTACAGTGTTGTCACAGGTTTTTCAGTCAAATGTCACGTATGACAAGATCCCTCAGTGGGAATTACTGGTCAAGAGACATCAAAACAATTGCACACTGCTACAGAATTATTTAAAAAAAGGGGCAGAAAAAGGGAAATTCTAAAGATGAGGATATATCCATGCTTTTGCAGCCAGGCTCAGTGATCCTGTGGGTGCTCTGATTCACCCAGATGAGTGAGCCTGGGCATAAACCATGGCAGGTAAGCAGTAAAGCTTTCAGCCCTGTTATTAATAGGTTTAAGAATATATTACTAGTCCAGGAATTTCAAAGAAGAGCAGGGGTGTTCTCCCCGATGTCCTAGCCAATATTTATTCCTCAATCAACATTTTTTAAATAATCGACAAACCAGATTATCTGGTCGTTATCACATTGCTATTTGTGGGAGCTTGCTGTGTGCAAATTGGCTGCCCCATTTCCTACATTACATTATTGGCTACATTTCAGAAGTACTCCATTGGCTGTAAAGCACTGTAGGACGTCTTGAGGTCATGAAAGACATTATATAAATGCAGGCCTTTCTTGTATTCTGTGATAATTCTGAAACTGGTGATGTCTAATTGCCCGGATAAGTATAAAATTCCCCCCAAGGTTTCAGGACACGATTATTAATGCTGCATGAATATTGCAGAGACAAATTATTGTTTATAAAAATGTACGTTTGGACTGTTTTATTTTGTAGTGTTGCAAAAGCTTCCACACTGGATGAAACTTGTCCACTGGTGATCCTGCGGTTTTAATTCTCTCTTGTTTTTTTTTTTCTTTTCTGATTATGGTGCTGGATTTTTGGGTTAGAGACTGTGCCCAGCTTCCTTTCCTCTCACAATGTGAATAAGGTCTGCAGACTTGATCATTCCTTCTTACTCTTGTTTTTCCTGGCCTCACAGGAAATTATTAATGCCTTGAAGCAGACCTGGCACGTTAACTGCTTTGTGTGTGTGGCTTGCATGCAACCTATTCGCAACAATATTTTCCACATGGAAGATGGGGATCCTTACTGTGAGAAAGGTAATACTCGCTTTTGATCCTTACAGTGCCGCACAAGAAGGTGACTATAATAATCTGAGGTTTTGCTCAACATCCCCTGTTTGAGGGAGCAATGATAGTACAGCTCACATGTGGCTAACTCTGTAAACCATTTATAGTTAAACTAGTCTTTTTAACAGAGATATAATGGAAAACAACATATTGTTGAAGCTGCGAAGGAGATTCAGCGTCATACCTTCTGTAATCTTGTACTAATATGTTGCCCTAGCAGCTGTACTCTCTGTCTGTCAGGCATTTGCATGTTGATGTTTGTTAGAGAGCTCCTAATACAAAAGTGCTATGGAATTAATCCATATATTTTTTTCTTTCTACAGATTATTATAATTTATTTGGAACTAGTTGCCACGGCTGTGACTTTCCTATTGAAGCTGGAGATAAATTCCTTCAAGCCTTGGGCCACACTTGGCATGATACCTGTTTTGTCTGTGCTGTAAGTAAAGCATAACTACGAACCTCATGATCTTTGTATCTTCTTAATAAAATCTCGCGCCTGCTCCTACGTCCCGTCTACAGAACTTTACTTCCTCTCATCATTCTTTTCATCACACTTTTTTTTTTTGGCAATCTTTGTGCGTTATAAATTCCTATGACCATATTAATGATGCATATTTCCCTTCGTAACCTTGGCACATTTTGGCTAACAGATGGCTTTACCCCACCCATTGTTCAAATTGCTTCTGCAAAAACTATTCTCAGCTTTGTCGTGTGCAGATTACATACTGGTTGTAGCTGTTGTGTTTTTTTTTATAATTTTCAGAAAATGGGTGAAGCTGAGTAAGAGAGGGGAATTTTGAATCCTACTCATTCTTGTCAGAAAAAGCCATGCTAATTAATTACACCTGCAAGACTTTCCACTTACTAACAGCTATGAGACAGAGACTGATATAGAGGAAGGTAGACAGACCATGTCTTTCCTTATTCTAATTTGATTTTTTTTAACGTATGTTGAATTTTGAGCCAAACAAAGCATCTTTGAAGGAAACTGGTAGGAAAGGTTGGAAGGAAGGAAACAGGTTGGCCTCTGGCCTCTGACTACCTGCTCTTGAGTGGGAGTGAGGGAGTATCTAGAATGTTAAGGATGAGGAGGTTGATGACAGAGCAAGAAAAAGTGAAGGACACAGTGGTTGACTGAATAGGTCAAAGTGGAAAAGGTATGGAAAGTGATAGCAATGAGAAAGGAAAGGGGTTCATGGAAGGGTGAACAGGTAGAGGACATGATAGCAAGGAATTGGAGAAAGCATGCGTTAATTGGGCAAGGGAATTAAGAGGAAGCCGCTAAGGTCCATATTTCCCCAGCCTGTTCCCAAATTCAGTCTGAAGTTATTGCCTGTTTTCCTGTCGCTTAAAGTCATGCCACTGACCAACTCACATCCAAAAATGAAGAAAAAGGGCAGGATGCAAGAGGGGCGAAAGAACAGACGTTTAGGAGAAGCCTTTCTCTTTGATGTAACGTGTAACATCATAGAGGATTGGCCATAAACTGATAGTCCCACCAGTGAAGGAACATGTCATTAGAGTGACCAGTTTGCATAGACAATCTTTATTACAGCTGTGGGCATATGAAATCATAAAAGAAAAAAGTGGCAGGAAGTGCACACTAACGTAAGATTTCTAATAAATATATGTGTTTCCCTGTGCTTTGTTGAAAGATAAAATGGATATTGAGTAGAAATAATTGGTAAAGATGTGAACGTGTTTTATATAAATCACTGGCATTAAGTTGAGACAGAATGGAAGTATAAGGAATTGCAAACTTTTTATGAACATTTATACATCATTTTTAAGATTTTTTTTTACATTTTTCCTTAAATTTTCAGATTGGGGCTAAATCTTGTCTCGGTGCAGTGGTCTCTCATCTCAGAGTCAAAAAGGTCATGTGTTCAAACTCCAATTCAGAGACTTGAGCTGACTTTGCAGTGTAGTACTGAGGGACTGCTGCACTGTCAGAGGTGTTATCTTTCAGATGAGATGTTAAACTGAGGCCCCATCGGCCCTTTCAGGCAGTAAAAGATCCCGAGGTACTACTCAAAGAGCAGGGGAATTCTCCTGGTGTCTTGGCCAATATTTATCCCTCAACCAACACCTAAACCAGATTATTTAGTCACTTATTTAATTGCTGTTTGTGGGACCTTGCTGTGTGCAAATTGGCTATCACATTTTTTGCATTACAATAGTGACAACACTTCAAAAGTACTTCATTGGCTGTGAAACACTTTGGGAGGTTGTGAAAAGTGCTATATAAATGCAAATTATTTCTTCCTTATGTCTGGCATTCTTTTCTTTCCACCTTTCATTCTGTCTATGTCTTAATAACTCCTCCTAAAAAGGGCGACGGTAGCATAGTGGTAGTGTTGCTGGACTAGTAATCCAGAGGCCTGGACTAATGCTCCAGAGACATAAGTTCAGATCCCACCACGGCAGCTGGGGGAATTTAAATTCAATTAATAAATCTGGAAAACGTGTTAGCCTTATTAATAATCATGAAACAACTGGATTGTTGTAAAAACCCATCTGGTTCACTAATGTCCTTGCCCATCTGGCCTATACACAACTCCAGATCAATAGCAATGTGATTACCTCTGAACTGCCTTCTGAAGTGGTGTAGCAAGCCACTCAGTTGTATCAAAGCACTACAGAGTAGCACTGTGGGTGTACCTACCCAGCATGGACTGCTGTGGTTTAAGAAGGCAGCACACCACTGCCTTCTCAAGGGCAATCGGAGATGGGCATTAAATGCTGGCTTTGCCAGCAACGCTCACATCCCATGAGCAAATTTAGAAAAGAAGGGCTTGGACTTAGTTTTAATTTATTGGAAATGCTTACTTATTTAATGTGGCCCAAGATTTATTTCCTTTACCACTTCCTCTAGGGTCCAAACTTTGTAACCTTTTCTATGCTAAGGGAAAGTTTTCCATTTGAAGTATCCTGAGTCATTGTTGTGTTTGGAAGATAGTCACGCTGTACAAGGACAAATATTTAGATTTCTTGTCAGAAACTGTAGATGTTACTGTTTTAATATAATTAACTTCACGTGTGCTTTTTTGTTGAAAATGGCAGTGGAGCAGACACAACAGCAATAAATGAAATTACTACAACTCCAATTGAAGGGAAGTTATAGCAAATATTAGTGCTGACTGTCTAAATACTGAACAAATGTTAATTTAATGGTATGATCTGGTTGAGCCTTATAATGCCTTGCCTGTTTGTGTTCAAATCGGACTCCACTTTTCTGTTAAGTGGATGCTTTCATACTTAAGTGCTTTTTGTTTTGTTTCAGGTGTGTTGTGCAAATTTGGAAGGTCAGACCTTCTTCTCAAAGAAGGACAAGCTACTGTGCAAGAAGCACGCTCATACAGTAACCATCTAAAGCTCATTGATGAGATGCAAGAAAGAAGAGGATTGAAGAGAACATGTAGAAGAAATGAAGAACAAATGAATAATTTGCTTTTTTTGTTGCTGTGAAAGGCATGCAAAGCATCACTTTGTCATTGGGGTTTTGAAGGGGAAAGGGATTGGTGTGAGGTCTTTGAATCTATTTTGTTTTTGGGCTCTATTTAGATCTTTAACTCAGAATACTTGGTGATTGGTGACCAATGTTGTAACGTTATCACATTTCACCTGCTGAAGAACTGCATTCGAATACCTACCTTGAATCTTTTATTGACCTGGTACAAACACAAGGTGCCTTCAAACATCTTATTTACTCCTTATTATTCAAAATTTGCATAAGTAATCCCTGTTAAGGCTCCATAAGATGATGTAGAAATTCAGATGAAATGATCGTACTAAATGTCTAACCGTACATTTATTTTTCCAAATTTAATATCAGACTAATTTGTATAAAATTGAATTGAATAAATGTCAATTTTGAAATCATGCCTTTGGTAGATTCAGAATTGACTTGGCCTGTTTTTGCTACTTTGAGTAGTGTTCCCACATTTAATCTCCTTATACCCGTCGATTCTTTTAGAAGAAATGAATTTAGTAATACAAGAATTCAGTAATGCAAGAACCGTTGGTTATGACTTTGTGATCAAGTTGGATGGAATTTGACAGTCTAGGAAGGGAATAATGATTTGAACAAAAATGGGACCAATTTTAATGTTGATTGATCTCTCTGATGGAATATGCATAACTTTATGAAAATTGTACCAGTGTTTCAAGGATTTCACACCTTCGGGACGTGCTTCTTGGCAAACATCTTTAACAGCTGCTTAATGGTGAAATGTTCATATGTTTGTAATTAAATGCTGCCCTGTTGCGCAAATCATGGTAGAGATTGGAAATAATGAAACACCCTAAATCTCTGGGGCATCCTGGAATTGTTGTCCATCTTTATTCAACCATAAACTGGAAAAGTGTGGTCTGAGATCTAATGCCACAAATTAACTGGCAATTACTTTTCTAGATCTACTGGGCTATATTTAAAGTTAGTGTATTGTGTCTGAAATGCACATCTCTTCTGAGATGCAGATGTAATGAAAAAGAGAAAGCTCACTAGGAGCTGCTGAAATGACTTTCCGCAATAGTGTTGATGTTGATCTCAATTTTGAGATTAGAATGGAAAGCCTTTTGGGTGGAAGGAAATCTCTTACCAATTATTGCACATTGTCATGTTCATTCACCATGGGGAGAAAGAAGGATTCCAGACTTTGAAAGAGGTCCTGTGTGCAATCTCTTGCCGTTTTTCTCATGACATGATTGGACATGTAGCTGGATATCCAACCACAAGGTCAAACTGGATCCGGTACTTCTGTACCTCAGAAGCCTGGAATTATCTCAAATTGAGCTTTTTTTTTAAAAAAAAAGCACAAGTCTCTCAATTTCACCTTTGAGATGTGCTGCACTCTATGGTATAAATGGGAGCGTTATTTGCTACTGACTGGATACTGTTTTGCGCTCCCCGCCCCACCTTTTCTCCACCCCAATTCTCCCATACATTATTGATCAAGGTACCTGTCATCTTAAGGGTTGGGAGGGGTGATCTGACTAGTATGACTGGCCATCTATTTCTGCTGATTTCTGTTTGGTTAAGTCTAATGAGTATCTGGTTAGGAAAATGGGCAGTTAGACTTTTTTTGTACTGTAAGATGAAGCTAAACTGTCTTGTTGTGCTGGGGGACTGCAGTCTGCTGCGCACCTGAATGAGTCTGATGGTACAAGCATCGGGAGTGGGGGGAGAAGTTTTCAGATGCATTCCTTTGATATTGAGCCAGCATTTGGCTTCGTGTTGGGCTGACAAAGCTATAAAGCGGTTGCGAATCCTTTGTAACCAGTGCGCTTAAATTCAAACGGCTGCCAAATGTTTTGGGTCTACGGAAATCATTGGAAATGAGACTGTGTGGCTGTGGATAAAGAACATTTCTTTTTGTCTGAATGTTTCACAGTTGGTCTTAGCAATTGAAATATTTGCTGCTCTAGGTTTGATTGTGTAATAGGGCAATGTATAGTCATAGGAGTGAGGCAAAGAGTTGTACTTGAGCATGTTCCTTTATTCAACGTGGATGCCATATTTCTCATGCTAATACGTTTAGTGCTTTATGCTGACGCATAATTTACATAAGTGAATTAGGTTGATTACAAGTTCCACCTATCAGTACTGGTTACAAAAGCAAAGTTGCATGGCGCTGCTATGTTTTTTTTCATATAAACCAAGCTTGTAGTGTATTTCAACTTTTGACACAGGATCTACAGATTAAATATTCTTCGGATGGCTCGCGGGCTAATGTAATAGTTTTGTAAGACCGGGGAATGGGAACAGCTCCAATGCAATCCACTCACTTGTGTAAAAGGATAAATTAGCCAGGAAATCACTGTTTAGTTCGGTGTGACTTCTTTACTCAGTGGAATGGCATGCTTTGTGTCATGTCTACTGTATCTGGGTTGTTTGATTAGAACATACAACTAGGCAACAGGGTAACAAGGCAGCATCTCTGCCTAGAGAAAGGAACTATAGAGCTTAATTTAAAACTAACTCCTGTTACAAGTGAGGGGGGGGGGGGGCTTATATTGTGTCTTGAGATAGCCGCATGTGCGAGGGGTTGTGGGTGTTAGCCTAACAATCCAATGCTTATCCAATGTCATAAGCTTTCTCTCTCATCTCAAGATATAGTGACAATACTGTGACACAATAATGTCTAAATATGTCGCTAATGTATCTCTTCCTCAACTTTAAAACCAGTGTTTAAGATCAACTGAAATTCTCAATAATATACTGAGAATTTGAGGAGATAATTGTCACCTAGGCAAATTAAAAAATTAAAATGTATTTTTTGAAATGTCTTGACATACAGTTCCAGGCATGGAAACTGATAGAATTAGGCTGGTTCTGTATGTGGGCATTGAGGACATAATGAGTGTGTGCATGTGTATTTGTACTGTTTCCCTTCAATGATACTATACCACCTCTATAAGCCAGGGGGAATCAATTCCAAGCAGAGGGGAATAAAGTGTATAAACCAGGAGTGAATCATGTGAGAGGAAAAATGTAGTTACTGGTGGACAGTTCATTATTTGATAAATTTTGTGCTAGTTTTTCTCGCAGCACTTTTTAGAGTAAGAAAGAAATGGGATCATCCTGTGCCAAGGTACAGACTTTCCACTTTTTAACCTAAATACCTTACCATGATGAAGGAGAACCCAGGGTTGTGTTAAACGGGAGATGTGATGGTAGCCATGGTGATGTTGAGATTTTGACATGCATTTATTTCCTCACTGCCTCCCCTGTGACATTTGGAGATGTTACTCTAGTAGTTACAGTTGGTTCATTTTAGTCTGCTGTCTTGTGCATCTTGGCCTGTCCGGGAACTGATTTGGGTTTATACAGTATCCAGCCCACTTACAGAAAATGTTAACTTTTAGTGCTAAACCTCAGCCACCTGTCTGAGCACTACAGTTCACTGCGCAGTTAGACTGCAGCTACGTGTGGACCATTCTTTTGGAAACAAATTGAAGCCTTTTTAATATAATTCAAAATAGAAGCATTCTCCCTCTCACCATTCTCAAACAGCTCATATTAACTTTTTTTTGGAAGTAATTGAGAAATACTTCAGATAGTCAAACTATCTATGTTTCCAAATATATTTAGAATTGATTTTAAAAAGGATTTGAGATATTGATATAGAAATAAAATCACTAAAACAATATAAGCAAACCTACATGGATTCAAGCAGTTTTAAAGAGTTGTGTGAGGGTTCTGCTTTTATATTTTTGCATGCCTCTTATAAATATATACAGTGAGAATACTTTTGAACTGAAATGCTTGTTTGCTGATGTGCTCCCATTCAATCAGTAGCTTGACTGTAACAAAAGCATAATAACATGGTTTGCTTTCCTATACACATTAATAAATTTCTCTCACATTTCCAAGGCTTCTTTGATATGCATTTTATTTGTACCAATATAACTTACTCCTTTATTTAAAGGCTAAAGTGGCTGATTTTCCTGACCTTCCCTTACCCGTCCCCCAGAATGCTCATTTCTCAGGTGCAAAGGTCAGGATAATGAGGCCGAGATCCATTTCAATGAGAGATTGAGTAGAATAGGCCTATGTTGTCTCACACTTAGAAGAACAGGCGATCTCAGTAAAAACGTATAAAATTCTTGGAGGATTTGACAGGGTATATGCTAAGTGGCTGTTTCTGCTCGCTAGTGAATCTAGAACACAGGGGTCATGGTCTCAGAATAAGGAGTTGGCCATTTAGGACTGAAAGTGGAGAAACTTTTTCACTCAGAGGGTTGTGAATCTTTGGAATTATCTACCTTAAGAGAGCTGTGGATACTTAGTCATTGAGTATATTCAAGAATGAGAGCAATAGATTCTTGGGCACTAAGGGAATCAAAGGAAATGGGGATAGGGTGGGAAGGTGGAGTTGATGTGGAATATCAACCATGATCTTATTGAATGGTGGAGCAGGTTCAAGGAGCCATGTGGCCTGGTCCTCCTTCTGTTCCTTATGTCTCTGCACTGCCACCCCCCCCCCCCCCCCCCCCCCATATATTGTCTAGGATTTCTGGAGCTTCAGTGCAGGGAGCTCGGTAGCTGTGCTGAAATAAACAACAAATTGAGAAATTATGAAAATAAAAAGTCAACTGTTGAACTGAACCACAAGAACATGGACACTTGTACCACGGACATAATGGCGTAGTGGTCAGGTGACCCCTCCTGTACTTACAATACACACCTCTTGTCTGTTGAGGGTGAAACTCATAAACATATCAGAAATAGCTCTGGGGAGAACCCATTGAAATTGAAAGGAGCACCATTACATATTGATGACTCCTATGTACATGAATGAACTAACAAAAGGTTTTGGAGACAGACTCACAGCCCAAACCAAAATGAATAGGTGTCAAGTAGCACCATTATAACAGAATGGCCCCCATTCAGACATCGATAGGTAGCCATGGTTTCTATATCTCTCGTCAGTTCCGAAGAAGGGTCACTGACCCGAAACGTTAACTCTGCTTCTCTTTACACAGATGCTGCCAGACCTGCTGAGTGGTTCCAGAATTTCTTGTTTTTATTTCAGATTTCCAGCATCCGCAGTATTTTGCTTTTATTTCTATATCCCGGTTCATTGTGGGATCATACCAGGAGAGAGGACCATGTGTCACTGAACAGAAAGTCAAATGCGATGAATTTTTACCTTCAAATGGTAGCCCTCTGGAGAGAGAGAAAGAGAGGGAGCTCAAACCAAGACCGCAGAAAGCCAGTTTCCAGTCAGAGGCTGAGAGAGAGATCCAGCTAAGCAAGGATAACCCTGCTGAACAACAACTTGAACAGCCTCACATTACAATGTGACTTTGAGACTCTCCATCCGTGAAGGTAACCAAATCCACACCACCAGCTTTGTGCTGAGTTCTGCAACACCTCCACAAGTTCAAGGCTGCAAAGATCCAGGCCTGCAGCTTTCAAAGGATGTTCGTCTCAAGAGGCTTCAACCGTTTTCTGTAAACCATGAACTCTTACTTCACCTTAGACTTTAATTGCATCCTACCCTTTTCTCTCTATCTATTCTCGTGTATGTGTATGGGTAAGGTTGCGACCATTTTGGGAACTGTTTAAAAAAAAAAAATAGTTATCTTCATTTTTTGAAACCTACCAGAAAACCTGTCATTTGTCTGTTTTATTTAGCCCTGAAAACACTCAGGGACAAATGCACCATTTCTAACAAAACATGGTCAGTTGGGAGGTGAAAAGTGGAAGCCATCCACACCACTTACCACTTGTCTGTAACATCCTAAAGTAAGGAAAATCAGCCCTCTTCAACCCGATGCTGACATTCATTATAATACAAGATTATTTATCAAAAAGGTAACGCTGCATTCAATGTATACAAACTGTCATGTTGGAGCAGTAAAGTACTATGCCAACATACATTCTGGGTCCTCCGATTGATGATGTCGTTGATTCATGCTGCACTGTTTGCAATGAAAAGCAAAGAGTGCATCTCGAGGGTAGGAGGTATATCCAGTATTGGATGAACAGAAATTTCCACCAATTAAATATTGGGAAGACTGAAGTCATTGTGTTCAGTCTGTTACAAGGATTTTTTAAAATTAATACTAGGGATTCTATGTTTTTTTTTAAAAACTGAAAAAGGATTTCAGTGGACATTGAGACACCTGCAAATAGCTGAACTTCATGGATGTTGTGAAAGGAAGTTCAGCAAAAGCTGAACTGGTAAACCAGGACTGGAATGCAGGTAATTTCAAAGAAACCAGCAGGGGGTTGACCTCAGAGTGACCCTCTGCTTTGACAAGAGAGAATTTATGACTGGGCATGTGACCTGTTTCCAAACGGTTTTGGTTTCAGTTTGGAACTTTAAAAAGCCAGTGAGTTTTTTCAAAAAGCAGGCATTTGAAATTTGATTTTGACCTGCCTGGAGATCAGAAGAAGACCCAGAAAAAGTATTACCTCTCTGTAAAGGAATCCTGCATCTCTTGAGAAGAAACCCTGTATTTTGAATATGGCAGATTCCTATTGCCTCCTGTCTCTGAAGAATCCCTGCATCAAGCTGTCCTGTTGCCTCTTGGGATTAAAAAATCCAGAATATTGAAAGAACCATTTTACTGCTATACTGCTGCTGTAAGACATAAAACCATCATTGTTGCTGCACACCTGATGGAAGACCTTATTGTGAAGCCATCTACTGCTGAAGTTCTTTAAACACCTACCCATCACAGACTCTTCATCAACCTCACCTGGAAAGACTTCGAGTGGCATCCAACTATTTGACTTTGGGACACCTTGCCAAATCGAAGAACTTTCTTCCAGATCATAACAGTCTAAGTTTCTTTGATTCCTTTCATTTCTATGAAACAGCCGTAAACCAAAATCCTTTTTTTTCCCCCCCCCGGTTAACTGGTTTTTGGTTGTATGTGCGTGTTCATGAGGGCTAGGGAAAATAAAGAGCTTCAATATCTCAATTCGTATATAGATTTACTTAATTATTAGTTAAGAATCTGTTTTATAATAAACAGTTAACTTTGTTGTTGATTGAAGAAACCTGGTTGGTGTGCTTTGTTCAGGGACACATAGAGTATCTAATTGGCTGTTTTGGTAAGTGGGAAAAATTTATTGATATGAATAGGACTCAATTAACAGTGCACTCCTTCCACCTCAGTTGAAACAAGTCCCTGTCGCAAAATTTTTGTTCACTAGTCATAGATTCCATTTTCTCCTCCCTGGTCATCGTCTGAAGCTGAAACAGACTGTTTGCAACCTTGCCATTCTATTTGACCCTGATCTGAGCTTCTGACCTCCTATCCTTTCTGTCACCAAGACCACCTACTTCCACCTTTGAAGTATCACCCAGTCTCCAACACTGCCTCAGCTCATCTGCTGCTGAAATCTGTCATTCAAGATCTGTTCCCTCCAAATTTGACTATTCCAATGCACTGCTGGTACGCCAAGTCTAATATACAATCCAACAGTCCAGACACTGCCGTAGCCACCTGCTGAGTGATGATTGACCTCATTTATTTATTTTTTAATTAATTCAAGTGATGTGGGCATCACTAGCAATGCTAGGTGTATTGCTCATCCCTAATTACTCTTTAAGAAGGTGATGGTGAGCTGCCTCAATGACCTGCTGCAGTCTATATGGTGAAAGTGCACACACGATGCTGTTAGGGAGTTCCAGGATTTTGACTCAGTGACCATGAAGGAATGGTGTTATACACCCAAATCAGGATAGTGTGTTACTTGGAAAAGGTGGTGTCACCACGTGCCTGCTGACCTCGTCCTTCTCAGTGGTAGAGATCAGGGGTTTGGGAGATGCTATCGAAGAAGCTTTGGTGAATTTCTATTCTAATGAGGACCCGTAGTGTTACAGCATTGAGGTCCCTGCTTTTACACTCTCAACACACTTCAGGCTATTCCAATGATCTCCCAGTGTGATAACTCTATATTGCTGCCAAACAACCTCTCTAACCCTGAAAATTGAATTTTACAAGTGTGGCGTCTCATTCCTTCAGAATATTATTGTTGGAGGTTTTTCAAAAAATTAAAATCAAAACTTTTTTCCTTTTTTTTAATCTCCCCTCAATTTTATCTTTCCCTCTGTTTTGCTTTCTGTACCTGATTTTACATAGAATATTTAATTCAAAAATATGCTTCCTAGTTTAGACACTATGTGGCTCAGTGAGAATTCTTCAATCTGATTGGTTGAAGACACTGTGTTGCTTGCCCTGCTCTCACCCACCACAGATCCCATGTAGAGAACGCTGGCTCAATACCCTAACTTACTGCTCAATACCCCACGAAGATTCTGTGGACAGCTGTAGGCATAATGAGCAGCAGGCACTGTTCCTTTCCCACTAATCACAAAAACCAGACCAATCTGGTCAGAATAGAATTTATTGTACTGAGCTGAATAGATAAGTCACTGAAGAACAAGTAAGTCAACTTTGTATTTTTGTTTAAAAAGTAATTATGATTATCCATTCCTTTTCAATTCAGTATCTTAATTCACAATCTTCTACTTTTGGAGAAACAAACATTACTGGCTTCTTAAGCAAGCGAAGAGTGGAGTAATAAAATTACTTACAAGGATATGATTCAAAATCTGCCAGTAAAATAACTTGAGGCCTCATAAGAGATTAACCTGGATACAAGTACTTTTTGTACCAAATGAGTAACTGTTCAAACAGAACAGGGCCAAATCTACAAATAATTCATCGTCAAGGAACTAAATCAAATATAGTCATTGAATTCTGTTGTTTGTTAGGGCAGTGAATTGGAATTATAGAGACCAAAAAGACCTTCCACAAAACCAAATCACAGTTACGTTTGGGAAAATGCTATTATTTCCAAAGAAAAACGTTAATTAGGAATATTGGTAATCAATTGAGGAGCTTGGCCACTTTGGATTCCATAATTGTGAAATACAGTAAAATGGCACCTGTCAAAATGGATTGATTGTTGGGTTTGATTATGGGGCTAAAGTTCTGCCTCAAGTATCTGGTAAAAGAGAAGAAGCAACCGGTGCTATAGGGCTGAATTTTATGAGCATGTCACATTTCGCGCTGGCGCGCTGTCATCTCGGCAGTCTGCTTGCGCGGGTGCTAATTTAAATGGAGGGGGCAGAGCGACCGTCCCCAATGATATAGAGGGGGCGGCTGCTCCGTCCCCAGCAATGGCGCCCAGTGCCATTTTTAAATGGCTTCAAGCCCTTCATGTAAATTTAATTGTTTAAAGGTCCTACCGCACAAATCTTTGAAATAAAATTTTAATCAAAATTTGCATCCCTTCTCCCACCCCCTCCCCCCATTTGATTCCTGAATAAAGAAAATTATCTCTACCCCCGTTAACCAATCTTTCAAATAACGAACTTTAACCCACCCACCTTCAGAACATTTGACCCTCAACCCCTTCCCACCATCCCCACAACCAATCAGAGAGGATTTTCCCGCTCCTACACCCCTCCCAACCTGAAGATTTCACTGCTCCCCCCTCTCCACCAGTATCACGCCTTGGAAACGGAGTTCTGAAGGTGCGGGACTTCTGTTTGGTGGCTGTAATATCAGCATGGGACGCTGCCGGGACAAGGTAAGTTGATGTAAATTTATTTCCATTGAATTTAATATGTAAATGAAGGCCCCACCGCTGAACAGCGGGGTGGGGGATGCACCCAGGCCTTGCCGCCCCCGGTAAAATGCGATGGGGCCTTGTCGGCATCGGGGGTCATTGTGGGCCACTCCCGCAAGTATTTCACGGGCCCCTCCATCATGACCCCCGATGTTGAGAGACTGGTAAAATCCTGCCCATAATGTCTACAGGGGTCCAAAAATGTGAAGGAAGTTACTCGAGCAACCTTGATACCTGCAACCTCTTGGATCCATGCACCGAGTGTGAAATGAGACTCCTCAATTAATCTACAAGAAAATAAAGGGGGTACAACGTAGAGTTCTTTACGTGGACTTTCTGTGACAATGTCACCTAATTAGCCCAGAAACCTATGATCTATACCTATGTTGGCTTTGAACTTGCATATGGTATGCTCTCCACGCTAGTTTAAATGCCCAAATAAATAGGACAATGGGCTGAATTTTACAGGCCCCCTTGACTCCGTGAGTCGCAGCTAGGGGGGGCTTGTAAAATTCTGTGGGGAGAGGCCCGCCTCAACCTGCGACGTTGAGAAGGGCCCAGCCGCATATTACCTCGGTGCGGCCCCACTGCTGCCTGGCGGCAGGCCCTTCATCTGCATATTAAAATCAACCTTAATATTTAAATTAACTTACCTGCAGACGGCGGCCGTCTCCCGTTAATTTTACGGCCGCCGTTCATCCTTTGCGTGCCTTTGGAACTCCATACGGAGTTCAAGTGAGAACCTGGTGGGGAAGGGGGGTTAGGTGGACAAATAAAATTTTCAGGGTGGGAGGGGTGGGGGAGTGGGGAAATCGCATTTTATTGGATGTGGGATGGTGGGAAGGGGTTGAAGGGCAAATGTTAGAAGTTTGGGGGGAAAGTTCGGGTAGGGAAAAAGGCTTGTGTTGGTTGTCAGGTACTGAAATGGCCAATGGGTAGTTGGGGAAGGGCCATCCACATCTTAATATTTGTTAATAAAAAAATACAGAATAATAAATCCGTTTAAAAATTAAAAGTAATTCTAAGGACTTAAAGCCCTTTAAAAATAGTGCCGGTGCCTGAGTGGTGGCACCAGACGCCATTGCCGGGGCGGCAGTGGCCGCCCTCCCTACGACATCAGGGGCAGCTGCTCTGCCCCCTCTATTTAAATCACCCTCCCCATGCGTAATACCACGGGAGCTCAGGGACAGCGTATCTTAGTATGCTAATGAGCTGAGTACCAGGGCGTGGTCATAATGGGCGGCACAGTGGCGCAGTGGTTAGCACCGCAGCTTCACAGCTCCAGCGACCCGCGTTCAATTCTGGGTACTGCCTGTGTGGAGTTTGCAAGTTCTCCCCGTGTCTGCGTGGGTTTTCACCGGGTGCTCCAGTTTCCTCCCACAGCCAAAGACTTGCAAGTTGATTGGTAAATTGGTCATTATAAATTGCCCCTAGTATAGGTAGGTAGTAGGGAAATATAGGGACAGGTGGGGATGTGGTAGGAATATGGGATTAGTGTAGGATTAGTATAAATGGGTGGTTGATGGTCAGCACAGACTCGGTGGGCCGAAGGGCCTGTATCAGTGCTGTATCTCTAAATGAAATAAATATGATTATGTGCCAGTCTCACTCTGCTACAGTAACACTAAGTGGCAGGTGCTATAAATAGTAAGCTCCACTGTATATACTTGCTAGCTGTTAATAAACCTGTTTGAGATCTTCAATCAACTTAACTCCACACATCTCATTTATGTTGCATCAGACAACATAAAAAGCTTGCCATTGAATTTTGCAGAAGAGCAGGGGAGTTATCCCCGGTGTCCTGGCCAATATTTATCTCTCAAAACATCACAAAAACAGATTATCTGGTCATCATCACATTGCTGTTTGTGGAAACTTGCTGCATGCAAATTGACTGCCATATTTCCTACAACAATGACTTCACTCCAGAAAAATGCTTTATTGACTGTAAATCACTTTTGAACATCCTGCGTTCGGCCTTTCTTTTCAATAGAGTGGTTGGTAACAGCACATAAGTTGAGTCTTAAATATTGGACAGTGGACTGGGAAGAGCCTCCCTACTTCTTCGAAATAGTGCCAAAGGATCTTTTTATGTCCATCTGGGAGAACAGACGGGGGCCTCTGTTTAATGTTTCATCTGAAAGATGGCACCTCTGATGCAGCACTTCCTCAGTACTGCACTGGAGTATCGAACTGGATTTTGTGCTTAAATCTCTGAACCCGCAACCTTCTGCCTCAGAGCTAAGTGTGCTAACAACTGAGCTGTGCTAATACTATAACAATTCTATCTCTGGGGCGGGTTCAAGACAGGAGTGCAGGTGGGGTGGGATGGGAGGAGAAGACCAGGGAAAACCTTAAAAATTTTTAAACCCTTATCATCTGTGCACTGTATTTTAAATTGGTAGCAGGTTTAGAATTGCAAAGGTGTTTCACAACCGTGATTAAAAGCTTTGCCTTCCTGAAATTTTAGTTATGGGTTAGATGAGATACCCTTGAGACTAAACTGCTAACACAGTCATTGTTGTACAGTTAAATAGTCCAGAAATAAAACACTGATTATATAACTGCTGCAGTGCCAGCATTGAGAGCAATTTGCTACATCGCTCATCACTTACTCTGCAATCAATAATTTGTACAAGACAGCAACACAAAGTGCCTGATCAAACTAACTGCCTATTTGCAAGTTTGGGAAAAGCATCAAATACAACAGTTAATTTGATGACAACAGACATCCATAACATCAATAAGATTTCTTTTGGGCCTCCTTATCTCGAGAGACAATGGATACGCGCCTGGAGGTGGTCAGATTATGGAAACAAAAATGGGGCATGGTATATATAAACAGCAACATTAATGTGGTGTAAAACCATAATGTCTTCATTAGCGTATGTATGGGCATACATTATATAGAAAGGATAGACTGGGTACTGCGTGGCTTTGTGGAGATGGGGTGGGGGGAAAGTAACTTTTTATTAAAGAAGGAATCAATGTAGTTGAGAGGGGACTATTGCAAGTGGGGTAAGTGCCCCAAATGCAGCTAAACTCCTAGCTGGTAATGCTAAATGTCAGGTATCTAACTTCAACTGGTACAACTTGCTATATTTTTTCTCAGCTTTAAAGCTGTTAAGGAATAAAAAATACACGAGATATTAAGTTTTGAGATCTTTAAACCATTTTTCTTGAAAAAAAATTGGGAGAAAAAAGATGTACTATGGTCTAAAGCATTGTGTATTCATGCCAGTTTTTAAAAACTGAGACAATAGTTAAGATGTTAATAAGATGTTGTTTCCCCATAAACTGGATACAAATAAGAACATTTGTTCGCTTATCCTGGTAATTGCTAACTCACACCCATTGTCTCGGATCGTCATTCATCCCGGGAGTTCAGCAGAAGGTTTTTGGTAGATAACAAAAGGTAAAAGGTCAGAGACCCAGACACAGGTAAGGAAGGTCCAGAAAAAGTGGTGAAGGAGTTGTTTCAGGTTTCTTGAAACAGAAAGTTGTAAAGGAGTTGGCAGCAAAGGCTATGAATGGCTTAGAATACAGGAGAGAAGAAAAGAAAGACTTGCATTTATATAGCACCTTTCAGGACCACAGAACATCCCAAAGCACTTTACAGCCAATGAAGTGCTTTTGAAGTGTAGTTATTGTTATGGTGTTAGAAATACAGCAGCCAATTTGTGCACAGCAAACTCCCACAAACAGCAATGTAACAAACCGATTGAGGGATAAATATTGGCCAGGATACCAGGGATAATTTCCCTGTTTTTCTTTGAAATAGTGCCATGAAATCTTTCACATCCATCTGAGAGGACAGACAGACCTCAGTTTAACATCTCATTTGAAAGACAGCACGTCCGACAGCACAGCACTCCCTCAGTAATGCACTGAAATGTCAGCCTTGATTTTCGTACTGGAATAGGAGTTAAACCCATAACCTTCTGACTCTGAGGTGAGAGTGGTACCAACTGAGCTACAGCTGAGCAGTCAGAAATGTTCTGTTTGAGTCGGGTAAGATGATCCACTGATGTGAGAAAGTGTTCTTTATGTTGTATTACTGTGCAAAGTAAGTTGTACTGTTTGAATTAAAGCAAGTCCAATCTGTTTTAATTTACTGTGAAATAAAGCAGATTATTACCTTTGTATTGCGTTTTGCCTCAGAGTGTTTGCTTGGTACACATCAGGAATGAATGAAGAAACACCTGTACAAAAGGCACAAATTAAAATTAAAATAATGCAGATGCTAGAAATCTGAAATTAAAAACTGAAAAAGTAGAGAGACAGAAGCAGGTGTGTGATTCTGCATGGCATGGAGAAGTTTGAGTCCTTAAAATGGCATGGGTGGCACAGTGGTGCAGTGGTTAGCACCGCAGCCTCACAGCTCCAGGGACCTGGGTTCGATTCTGGGTGCTGCCTGTGTGGAGTTTGCAAGTTCTCCCTGTGACCGCGTGGGTTTTCGCCGGGTGCTCCGGTTTCCTCCCACAGCCAAAGGTAGGTGGAAGGGAATATGGGATTACTGTAGGGTTAGTATAAATGGGTGGTTGTTGGTCGGCACAGACTCGGTGGGCCGAAGGGCCTGTTTCAGTGCTGTATCTCTAAATAAATAAACTCATCTGCACATAGAAGTCTGACCCTCAATAATAACAACAACTTGCAATTATATAGCACCTTTACCATAATAAAGCATCCCAAGGTGCTTCACAGGAGTATTATCAAGCAAAATTAGACCCTAAGCCACATAAGTCAATATTAGGACAGGTGCCCAAAAGCTTGATCAAAGAGGTAGGTTTTAAGGAGCATCTTAAAGGAGCAGAGAGAGAGGTAGAAAGGCGGGAGGTTTAGGGAGGGAATTCCAGAGCTTACAACCTAGGTATCTGCAAGCACAGCCACCAATGGTGGAAGAATTACATTTGGGGATGCTCAAGAGGCCAGAATTAGATGAGCGCTGATGTCTCGGAGAGTTGGCGGACTGGAGGAGATTAGAGATAGTGGGGGGTGAGACCATGGAAGGACTTGAAAACAAGGATGAGAATTTTAAAATTGAGGCGTTGCTTGACTGGGAGCCAGTGTAGGTTATGAGCACAGGGGTGATAGGGGAACTGGTCTTGATGTGACTAAGGACATTACCAGTACTCCCATATGTAGTCTTAATAAAGTGGTTCTTTGTTAGGCGATCTGTTTATTTTTCCCTTTGCCCATCCTAGTTATCTCTGCTTTTCTTCCTTCCTGTCCTGGATGTGCAGTGAATCATGTGAAATAGGAGTTCACAAGGGCCAGCAACTCTTCAGCACCCAGTCAACGTATTCCATTCTGCACATGAAGACAGAGAAGTGTTGACAGGCTAATTGGCCATGGAAGGCGTCATAGTTGAGCTTGATCTCTTACTCACCAACACACATTCAGCAGGAGGTGGTGGAGGGGACCCTGGCCACTGTTTCTTTCCAGCCTAGGGAAACCAAGGTTGAGTTGTAGCACTGCTTCTCTTAGCATCACTCGTAGTGTCATAGAGTTATTTACTGCACAGAAGGAGGCTATTTGGCCCATCAAGTCCATGCCAGCTCTCCACATTGCTATGTAGTCAGTCCTACTCCCCGGCTCAATCCCTGTAGCCCTGCAAGTCTAACCACTCAGATCAGCTGATTCCACGTAGAACATGTCTCAGACTTGGAACCATCCTGCTCTAAGGTATCTCACTAAGGCATCGCATGGTGTATTTCCCAATTGAACCAGTTTGGGCGCAAGCTCCCTTTTGTATTAACCACATTTCCATCAGCCAAATATATAAAGTACAGAAAATGCATTTTAAATGCAAACAGCGTGAGAGATTGTAGTGTAATATATCAAGGCAAAGTAAATCATTTATTTTGTCCTCTCTCCCTGTTGCAAAAGGGTGCACGTTCTGATGTCACAAAATGTGAGAAGTTCAAAGTCAAATGGCTAATTGCAGCAGAGGTAGCAAGTGAAATCCGAAGCCAAACAACATGAAAGATTGTGCATGTCATTGTGTATCAAATTCCACCTTTTGGACAATTGAAAAGAAGGGAATGGGAAGCTTTTCAGTATCAATTAAGGAAACCTGGTTATAATGTGTCTGAAATTTAGTTATATCCTATGTGTTTTTCTCTACAGGAGCACACATAAGGCATATCATTGTGTTGGCACACGCTCTGAGTCAACGATGCCATTTTAAAATCAGTACCAGGCTATTCTTTAACTTACTTCGTAAATTGATAATGTTTCATTGCATTTAATCCACTTCCCCAGCTGTCAATGATTACAACTGCAGAAACAAGAGACATAAAGGCAGCAAGGCTGCTTTTCAGAACTACCTACCTTCTTTTGAGCCCTGTGGCATATGTGGGATTTTCTTGTATTTTCTTGTCAGTGGGTGCAGGCACAGAGAAAGCTGGGAAGCTTTTGAAGGTGGCAGGACAGGTTGAGAAGGGGTTAAAAGGGCATTCAGGATCCTTGGCTTTAGAAATAAACCATAGTGTATAGAAGCAAGGAAGTAGTGCCAAACCTTGGTAAATCTTTGATTAGGCTCCAGCTGGGGTATTGTTGCCAAATTCTGGGCACCACACTTTAGTAAGGACTTGAAGGTCTTTGAGAGGGTGTAGGGGAAATTTTTAGAGCACATTTTACAGCCTCAGGACATCTGAAAGCACTTTGCAGCAGTGAAGTACATTTGAAGTATAGTCACTGTCATATTATAGGAAAGGCAGCAGCCAATTTCTACACAGCAAGTTCCTGAAACAGCAAAGTGATCATGAACAGATCATCTATTTTAGTGATGTTGGTTGAGGGACACCATGTAGAACTCCTTTCCACCTCTTCAAATAGTGCCATGGGATCCTTTACATCCACCTGAGAGGGCAGACAGGGCCGCGGTTTCACAACTCATCCTAAAGACGGCACCTCTGACAGTGCTGCACTCCCTCAGTAGTGCACTGGATGTGTTAGCCTGGATTATGTGCTCAAATCCCTGGAGTGGAACTCAAACTCACAACCTCCTTACTCAGAGACTACCAATGACACCATAGTGAATTAATGAAAACTATTGCACAATGTACAGCAGCAAGTAAAATTTAGAGTGGAATACGCTCAAAGTTTTGTCAGGTAACTAAAATACATTTTAAATGATATCGGATACACATAGCACAGATTCTCTTGGTCAGTGTGAGGCTGCTTATCAAGACTGATGTTGGCAAAAAAGGGTTTGGGTAAAGCTTTGTCCATCCAACCTTATCTTCTCTTGTAGCGATCCTGATACTGACTTGTATCAGTTAATATTGTATCTGCCTTGAGTGGAAGCTGCAGAAAAGGAGAGGAAATCGAAGGATGAGTCTCTGTGATTCACACACAATTTTCCAAGTTTGAGGTTGGGAGCGGCCACCTGAGAAACGATGCTTGGATCTAGGAGACACGAAGGACAGAGAAAGTCCAAACAACAAAATGAAACAGATTTTTAAATATAGCTCCTCGTGTTTCTGCTTCTTCAGGTGAATTTGTGAGGAAGTGCTTGGCAGGGCAGGGTGGGGTAAATGGGGAGTTGATTTTAGCCCTACCTGCCCAGTTTAGCAATGCCCAGGTTAGTTCGCCACCCTGGAGCTACTGGGCATTTACCGTTCCTGCCTGACTGATTTTAACCTGCCTGAGTGAACAATGTGGCAAGGACATCTGACCAAAGGCAGAGGGGTTCTTCTTTACATGTGGACATTGGGTCTTGGTGACATCACCGGAACCCAACCGCAATTTTAACTGAATGACCAAACAGCAGAAGGCCACGGATGCTTTCCTGCTAGGTGAAGACAGTGGAGCAGAAGAGCCGGCCAGAAGAGACCCAAACAGGTCAGTTAAAAAAAAAAGTCAGGAATGCTCCCCTAAGAAATCATGGAAATTTCGAATCAGACATACCAGCTTTAATAATATTTAGATACATAACAACAACTTGCATTTATATAGTGCCTTTAACACAGTGAAACATCCCAAGGCATTTAATTGCAGCAACCATCAAACAGAATTCGACACCGAGTCACAAAATAAGATGTTTGGACAGGCAACCAAAATGTTGATCGCCGGGAGAGGTTTTAAATAGTGTCTTAAAGGTGGAGAGGTTTAGGGAAGGATTTTAAGAGCTGAGGGTCCAGGTAGCTGAAGGCACGGCCGTCACTGGTGAAGTGATCAGAATCGGGGATGCCAAAGCATCCTTTTTCAGGTGCTGTACCTATGGATGTTGTCTATATGGACTTTAAGAAGACATTTAATACGGTTCTGCATAAGAGTTTATTCATCAAAAATGAAAGCACACAAAATTGCAGGTTGCCTTATAACATGGGTTTGTAATTGACTGGGAGGTAGGAGACAGAGAGTAGGAATAAAGGGAACATTCTCTGATTGGTGGGGTGTGAGAAGTGGTGTGCACCATCTACAACAGGGTTATCCAACAAATGGCCCGCGGGCCAGGATCCGGCCTGCCAAAGGTTTCCATTTGGCACGCAGATGTATTTCAGAGATGAAAAATATTCCATTGTCTTCTTCTTCCAGACTAGCATTAAAAAACAATTGCGCTGAGTTTCACAGCTGACAGGTCCTGACATCGGGTACAGCAGTTTCTGAACTTCAGACAGATTCGGAGTTTTCCGACGAATTCTGACTTTTTTTAAAAGCCTGCCAGAAAACCCAAAATTTGTCCGAAGTTCAAAAACTGCTGTTCCTGATGTCAGTGCCTCTCAGCTGAGAAAGTCAGCATGATTAAAAAAAACAGACCAACCTCAAAGCTGCTCTGCTGAGCGCTTCTCCTCCCTGTAACTGTCAGAGAGAGAGGGAAAGAGATGGGGTGGGGCGGGGTGGTGTGGGGAGAGAGACAGGGACAGAGAGAGGGACAGAGAGAGAGGGGTGGGAAAGAGAGAGAGACCAGGGGGAGAGAGACAGAGACAAAGGGAGAGAGAGGGATGGGTGGCGGACACAGAGAGATAGAGGGACAGAGAGAGGGGGGACAGAAAGAGAGAGAGAAACTGAAAGAGGGGTGACACACAGAGGGGGGAACAGAGAGAAAGGGGGACAGAGAGTGAGGACAACATGGAGACTGAGGGAACAACATGGAGGGGGGAATGAACAACATGGGGGGAATACAGGGAGAGTGTCAGAGACAGAGAGAGGGAGAGCGATCACTCCTGACAGATGAACATCTATCTGGAATATTCTGCATTGCTACAAGAAGTGTGTGGGCAAACATTGACTACTTGTGCAAGCAAAACAAAACAGGTATCTCACTAAATCAGTGTCCAACATAGTGATGAGAAAGTAAGTCAATAAATTAATCTCATTTAAAGCTTCATCGCAAAAATGCACATTTGTTGTTGTTTTGATGAATTGTAAGATACATTTTGAATGCCACTATCTTTTCGAAATTGTCTCACCAGCTCCCTATTTAAGACAAAAATTGTAACATTTCCCCCCCCCCCCCGCCACGTCCCACGCAAAATGGTTAGACAACCCTGATCTACAAGATGCAGCACAACAATTTGCCAAGACTCCTTCTACAACACCTTCCAAACTTACAACCTCTACCATCTAGAAGAACATCACCTGCAAGTCCTTCTTCAAGTCACACCCCATCCTGACTTGGAAATATACTACCGTTCCTTAATCATTGCTGGAACAAAATTCCTTCCACAGCAATGTGGGTGCACCTATGGCACACAGACTGCAGCAGTTCAAGAAGGTGGCTCACCACAACCTTATCAAAGGCAAACAGCGATGGGAAATAAATGCTGGCATAGCCAGCGACACTTACATTCCATGAACAAATAAAAAAAAAGTTTGACCCAACACAAAAGCAAAATACTGTGGATGTTGGAAATCTGAAACAAAAACAGAAAGTGCTGGAAGTACTCAGCAGGTCAGAGAGCATCTGTGGAGAGAGAAACGGAGTTAACGTTTCAGGTCGCTGTGAGCTTTTATCAGAACTACAGTACTAAGGGAGTGCTGCACTGTTGGACGCTGTCTTTCGGATGTTAAATTGAAGCCCCATCTGCTTGCTTGTGGATGTAAAAGATCCCATGGCATTATTTCAAAGAAGAGCAGGGGAGTTATCCCCGGTATTTATCCCTCAATCAACATCACAAAACCAGATTATCTGGTCATTTTCACATTGCTGTGAAATATAATGAAAAATAATGGTGCCCTCCAAACATGGCACTCGTAGAACAAAACAAGGCAGGACGGCCCATTGTTTTAAAGAGAGGTTAAGTTGACTTGGCCCATTCCAGCACTATTGCCGGAGATTGCCGAAGCCTGGAAGCTGGCGGGGAGCTCGGGCGAGGAGCTGCCTCCGGAGACTGCCGAAGTGGTTCGGTGCCTTGTGTTGCCGGAGATTGCCGAAGTGCTGCGGCTGGTGAGAGCCCGGAGCCCGAGACTGGTCTGTCAGTCACTGGAGAAGCGCAAAAGGAGCGAGAGCCAAAGGGGGTCTTTTAACCCATCAGTGCAACAAAGCTCCTGTGCTCCACTGTGAAGTGGGCTCAAAACAAGAAAGAAGCATTCAGCACCGACAGGAAAATAATTGCTAGAGAGGCGAAGGGTGAGTGCTGAGATATGTGGAGTTTGCAGTGAAGGTACCTGTGTGTGTGTGTGCATAAATGTGTATAGAAACATGTCAAAAAGTAAAAAGGAGGCGCTCGTTCTCTACGCTCCTGCCAAATAGCATTTATTAAAATATTGCAAAAAGTCTGTTTTACGGTTTTAAGAAAATACCACCACAAAATTAACAATAATGGGATTACTGTGGTTATTATTTCGAAGTATTAATATGCATCCAGATTACGAATATGTTATGAACCTAATCGATTATAAATGCTAGTTTTATTTTTGTGCACTTATAATTTCAAAACACCATTCAGACTTGAATTCTAACATGCAGAGATGCTTTAAGGACATAATTTTAGTGACACAAAATAGAAATTCCCTTCTTTGTCAATAGGATTTTACTCAGTCTCAAATATTGGAAAAGGGAATACAGAATATAAAGATGGAACAGCTTGTTTCACGCAATGGAAGATCTTTAATTCTAATTGAGGGAAGTTGTTGAGAGTTTTTTTCCTCACAAGGAAGTGATTTTTACTGTTCTTTATCATCTTTCCTCTTAGGAAGCAGAGTTTGATTATGCATGTACACACTGAGCATTTATCTGATGTTCTTTTAATAAATGGAAAAAGTGATCAGCATATTACAACCCAACTTGACTGATCAGCTCAATTAGAAAATAGTGCAAGATATTTCTTCTGTCATACAACATGGTGTTCTTTATCAACATATTCTTCATGCAAAGTGGCTCAGAAGAAAATGAACTATAAAAACAATGTTTTTTCTCCTCAAGTACAGGAATGATGGATTGAAATCGATGGATATTGGCTGTCTTTTCTTGTTCCCACTTATGAGGAAGATCTCAGTAATTGTCTTTAACTTTGTCTGGCGTACGGTCATGGTAATTCAGAAGAACATGCTTAATAATTCACCTTGTTTAGATGGCCTCCGTTGACTGAGATTATAGCAGTCAGGACATAATAGTTCCATGCTGAAGTGCTACTTTGCATGACTGTTACGGCCAGGTGAGAAAGGGGTCCAGGGGTCTCTCACAGCCTTCACCTGGTCTTACCGTAACAGGGTTTTACTTTTAAACACACTGCTTTTAGCTCCCTCTTGGTGAATCCTTGTTCACCGCTTTCCAACTATAAGGCAAAGAAACCAGCACAAACAGATTTTCTTAGGATTAGAGAAGAAAAGTTGAAATTTATTAAACTTGAACTTAAATTCTAATTTTGTTGATGCCTACGGATAAACGATGCACCCACGCTAGCATGCATTCCACGATACACACATGCAAATAGAGACAGAAAAGAGCAGAAGAAAAATATAAAGTGGAAAAGTTTGAGGCAATATCTGAAGAGTTTTTGTAACGGTTCTTCGAGCTCACTGTAGAGTCTTTGATTGTAGGTAGATCTTGCTTTTCGTTGGGGCCCAGTATTCTTAAACTTGTTCACTGTAGGAGACTTTTCTGTCTTGGGGTTCATGTGTCTTCAGTGGATTCAGAGGCTTGTGAGAAAGAGATGGGAGTAGACAGGAGAGATCTTCTCAGTCCAGGAGCAAACAGTCTTTCTTTGAGTTCAAACTCTGTGGCTAGTTCAGAAAAACCTGGAGCAGCCAGTTAGTCATGTGACTAGCTGGTTTCACCAGTTTGTGGATTGTATCAGTAGTGGATTAGCAGTCTCTGGAATGCTCTTCTTACACACAATACCAGGTGATAAAAGTCCATTTTAGGATACGTGGATAAGGGAAGTAACCTCTCTTGTCCCTATTGGTATGCAAATGTCCTCCATCCAAGTCTGGCAGCCCTTGTAACAGGCCTTCTCTTCCTCCCAGCAACAATTTAAAATTTAATGTTCATATGGTGAAATTAATATGCCTCATTCTTGGAGGGTGGGGATTACAATGCATTACAATGACCAATTAACAATATCATATTCAATTTCATCTTAGATCTTTCCTGTCTGTCTGATGTCAACAGTAATAACTTATTAGGCAAAATCAGCTTGCAGATAAATATGATAACTGGCAAAACAGCTGTCGATAAGGATTGAAGTTTTCATTGATCATTTAAATATTTTAAATAGGTGATGACTTCTTGTTCTTTAGATGAGCGCAGGAATTGGGAGTCATGAAAAAGAACACAAATCTATGAATGATCCATTGTTTACACCACCTAGATAACAAGCTATTCAGGAATTATATTGATAAAGTTCTTTGCATGTTATGATTTCCTTTTTGCAAAGAATAATAGATGTGATAACTGGTGTCAATTATTTAGCAGATCTGCATTGGATATCTGTTGATTAATGAAAATCGAGTCATGTGGAATTACACAACACTTGAGGACTGTAATTCAAAGTGGTTTACTTTTCATAATCATTGAGTTGTATCTTTTTGAGTGCTCCTCATCATGGTAATGCAGCTAATAGCAGTTATTTTCTTACTGTAATTTTAAAGATATCCGTCTGCAGTCAGTCAATCCCATCCACCCCATTATCTTGGCGTAAAAAGTCCTATGGCATTATTTCAAAGAAGAGAAGGTGAGTTCTCTCCTAGTGCGATAGCATCTTTCATGTCCACCTGCGAAGGCTGACGGGGCCTTGTTTTAATGTCTCATCCCAAAGACGGCACCTCCGACAGGGCAACGCTCCCTCAGTACTGCACTGGACATAAGATGACATTAATTACTGAAAATCCAATATATGTAACAAAAGTATGAAAATACAGTGCTGAATTTGTACCATTTTCACATAACTACTCCCTTGAAAGATTATTACTTTAAGAACATAAGAAATAAGAGCAGCAGTAGGCCATTCGGTCCCTTGAGCCTGCTCTGTCATTCAATAAGATTATGTTTGTTTGATCGTGGCCTCAACTCCACTTTCCTGCCCACACCCCCCCCCCCCCCACTTTGTAGTATAAAGATGTAAAGGGTTAATACAGAAGACAGTGAGAGAGACCCCTCCCACTATAAGAGTGATGATGCAGCTAGAGAAGAAGAAGGAGCAGTGCAGAGGATGCTAACTTAGGTTGTTTGAGGATTGGGAGTGTATATAGTGTAATGTAAATAATAAACAGTTCTGAGTTAACCTTTATCTGAGCCTGAGACTTTCTCCAGCTCATTCCTGAAAACTGTACGTGGTACTCCATGTGTGGTCTCACCAACACTCTGTCCAGTTGTAGCAAGATTTCCCTACTTTTATATTCCATCCCTCTTACAATAAAGGCCAACATTCCATTTGCCTTCCTAATGACTTGCTGTACCTGCATGCTAACTTTATGTGATTCATTAAACTATTAAATTGGAGATGGAAAATATCATCAAAAGGGCATGTCTCTTACATGAGGAATTTTTTGGATGCCCAAATATGCTACATCTACTGCATTCTATTTGTCTATATGCACAGTCATTTCCTTAAACAAATCAGTCAATGTTGATCCATCCCTTGCAATCTATGTTGACTAACCGTTTTAGTCACGCCTTTCATATAGTCACTAATCTTATTCCACATTGTGATCTCTAGTAACTTATTTATTACTGATGTGAGTCCGACCAGTCATTAGTTACTTGGCTTATTCTTTCCCCCTTTGTTAATGGAGTATAGCTTAGCTTGATGTGTTCTGGGTAAATCATGCATGAAGCTTAATGCTAAATACAATGCAACTTTCCATGTAGATAACTTAAAATTGACCATAAATTACAATAACAAATAGGTAGATTTATGGTGTGTGCAGAAATTGGGGTTGATGCTAAAGGCAAGATTTCAATTTTTTTTATTTCTTTTAGAATTGTGGTAAAAAGTTTTCTTGTTTTTCTGATTATTTAAATTTTGTGGATGATTATTTGCAAGTCTGTTCCCTCTGAGAATGGTGGATTTTATTTTTCAATTACACATTAGTAGCTTTTGTCAACATCGATTTATTTAACATTGCTAAGGTTTAATTGATATCTACAGTATTTGCTGGCTTATTTTGTAGAGTGTGATATAGTTTCAGAGTTCCTTTTTTAAACTGAGACCCACTGCCTCATTTGGAGTGGATCCTCAACCTAGAGTCATTTGTAGAGTCTTTTACGACACAGAAGGAGGCCATTTGGCCCATTGACTTCATGCCAGAACTTTTGAGGGCCTCCTGTTATGTGGCATATATTCTTCCCAACATGTACTTGATGCTTAATCCCCTGGTTTGCTGCTGTCTCTTTATGTGGTGTACTGTTCAATCACATCTTTTTTTGTAGTTATGTTGTATCTCTTACCATGTCTGTAACGCTTCCATAAATAGTTTAAAACCAGACTATTGTCAGTACTGTATGTAATACGGGAGGGGAATAAATATTTAACTCAATGATTATTATGTTTCTCTGAGGCTGGTGATGAAAATGATACCTGGAGGGAGTGAACAAGTATGATTAATGGTTTCTACCTAGACCTAACATGCATTGAGGGAAGTCAACAAACCAAATGTTGTCTCTTCAGTGGCAAATAGCAGACCTTTATACTGCTGTTCAAATGTTGAAATTTCTATAGCGAAAACATGACTTTATGACATATTCTGTGGTCACCTTTTAATTGGGGGGGGGAATAAAACTAAACCATATCTGTCCAAGACACAACTTCCAACAACCATGTTATTGTTATTGCGCTGGAAATACATGCAAGTAGTTAAAAATCCATACCAGGTAACTGTTTCTTGTACAGAATGGATAAGATTACACATGGGGATAGGGGAAGGATAGGAAAAAGAAAGACTTGCATTTATATAGCACCTTTCACAACCTCCAGATGTCCCAAAGCAGTTTTCAGTCAATGAAGTGCATTTGATGTGTCGTCACTGTTGTAAGGTAAGGAGAATGAGGAGTGGGATATGCTTTCATTGAGTCTGTAAATTAGATTCTGAGACATAAGCTCCCATTCTAACTTAGTGCAGGAACTTTGTATGGGCAGGCCAGAGGGAATGCTTAAAAAAAATCGGGGAGCCTGACACCACAAAGCAGTTTGAACTGTTTATCACAGGCTATCTATAAATACTATAACATTGCTGTAAAATATAATGTATAGGTTATACTATGTGAAAATAGATACCTCCTCGTTTGCTTATCATAAAAAATTTGTGTGACGTTAGATTTGAAAACCTACTTCAAGTGTTTAAAATGGATTCTGACTGTTCCGAAATATAAGCAAATGGTAAGGTGCTATATAAATGCAAGTTTCTTCATTTATCTTTTATCTAATGAGGCCATAAATTCTGATTTGTATTTTACCTTTTTCTTTATTTCTGATCTTATTTTTTATGAAGTTTAGTTTTCTAATTTCTCTTCGTGGATGTCAGATGTAAATGGCTAGGTTGGCAGTGACATTACTGTCGTTAGCCAAAATCTGGTTCGGACCAGACTGAAACAGCAGCCATGGTTACAAGTGATTAGGATTTATTTTATACTGTGCAGAAATCTGGATTACACTTCATAAAAAAGTAATTTTTACTATGCTTATCAAATTACTTTGTAGCACTGCCATGTTTGTATTACAGTAGCTTGAGTGTTAGCACTAATTTTGTATAATAATGCAACTTCAAATAACTCAGTAGTGTCAAAATCATTGATCGTGAATTTTATTTTGTGACCTGCTAGCTATAAAAATGTCTGGACTATGTTCAACCCACTGCCATTCCAAAGAGGCAGACTGTGTACAATGCTGCTGTATTGATGAGAAAACACTTGATATTCATTGCAGCGTTAATGACTGCAATTTTGGCAGATGAGATGTTAAATCAAGGCCTCATCTGCCCACTCGGGTGGATGTAAAAGATCCATGGCACTGTTTTGGGTGTCAGCTTGTGGCTCACTGGCTAGTACTCTTGCTTCTGAGTTAGAAGATTGTGGGTTCAAACCATGCTTTAGAGACCTAAGGCTATAATCCAGGAGGCAAGTGCTGCACTGTCAAAGGTGCTGTCTTTTGAATAAGTCATTAAACTGAGGCCCGATCTGTTCTCTCGGTTATGTAAAAGACCCAATGGTGCTATTTTAAAGAAGAGCAGGGGAGTTCTCCCTGGTGCCCTGGCAATATTTATTCCTTCATCAACACAGAATCACAAAATGGTACAGCAGAGAAGAATGCCGTTCAGCCCATTGAGTGTTGAATGGATCCAAATCATCTGTTGTTTGTGGGAGCTTGCTGTGCTCAAACCAGTTGCTGCCTTTTCTACATTACAACTTTAATAGTGGCTGTAAGGTCCTGAGGTTGTGAAAGGCGCTACATAAATAAAAGTCTCTTTTATAATGGAATTGTTGGGACTTGGTGTGAATGCAGCCATTCATTCATGAAGGCAGCTCACCACCACCTTCTCAAGAGCACTTAGGGATGGGCAATAAATGCTGGCCTAGCCAGTGATGCCCACATCCCCTGAACGAATAAAAAAAAAGCCATTCATTGGGTGGGATATTGGGATATGTGATTAGCAAGTTAGATAATGTCCAGATGAAGTACAGACAGAGATGGTGATTATTACAAATCTAGGGTTGCTGTAGATATCTTCTCAAGTTCAGTGGTGTCAGACTCTTTTATAAGTGGCCTGGGCAGCTTACTTTTAGAGAAGCTGACTTATTCTGTCTTAGATCTACTGGAATGATCGTGTTTCTCAGAGATGTAACAATCAAACGCTCTTGAACTGGCTATCTGTGTCTTTTGCACCTGTATCTCCTCAATTTAAAAAAAGGAAAGACTTGCATTTATAAAGCAGCTTTCATGCCCGTGGGACATCCCAACGTGTCTTACAGCCAATTAAGAACTTTTGAAGTGTAGTCACTGTTGTAATTTAGGAAACGTGGCCAATTTTGTGCACAGCAAGCTACCACAAACAGCAATAAGATAAATGACCAGCTAAATCTGTTTTAGGTGTTGGTTGAAGAATGAATGTTGGCCAGGAATATAGGGAGAAATCCCCGACTCTTGTTCAACGCTCTACAGTTAATCTACTAACTTTGTTACTCTCTGGGCACTCTGCTCAGAGATGTTGCCACCCAGAGCACTTTGACACTTTTATTTCAAATATATACAAAATATATTACTAAAGGAATATAGAGGCACTGGAGAACATTTAAATAAAAAGATTTACAAGGATGATACCAGAACTGAGAGTTATAACCAACAGGAAAGTCTGAACAGACTAGGGGTCCTTTCTCTAGAAAAGGCTAATAGAGGTCTTTAAATTTATAAAGGAGTTTTATAGGGTTGACGTAGCAAAAATGTTTCCATTGTGGGAGAGGCAATAACTAGAGGACATAAATATAAGATAGTCACTAATAAATTCCATGGGGAATTCAGGAGAAACTTCTTTATCCAGATAGTGGTGATAATGTGGAACTCACTACCACATGGAGAGGTCAGGATGAACAGCATAGATGCATTTAAGGGGAAGCTGGATAGACACATGAGTAAGAAAACAATAAAAGTTTATGTTGATAGGGTGAGATGGAGTAGGGTGGGAGGAAGCTTCAATGGAGCATGAACACTGGCATGGACCAGATGGGCCGAATGGCCTGTTTCTGTGCTGTATATTCCATGTGATATACTGTTCCCAGGTTAGTGAGCTCCAAATTGGAGAATTATGATCTCTGTGCACTGCTCTCCCCACTTGATGTTTGTTGGTACTGCTGTTCGTAAAGAACTCCTTACAGTTGAGAGGAGAAGGAACAACAACTTACATTTATGAAGTGCCTTTAAAGTAATAAAACATCCCAAGGCACTTCACAGCAGCAATATAAAACAAAGTATGACATTGGAACATAGGAAATAGGACCATTCGGCCCCTTGAGTCTGCTCTGCCATTCATCTCGATCATGGTTGATCATCTACCTCAACGCCATTTTCCTGCACTCTCCCCAAATCCCTTGATGTCTTTAATGTCTAGAAATTTATCAATCTCTGTCTTGAATATACTCAATGACTGAGCTTCTACAGCTCTCTGGGGTAGAGGATTCCGAGGATTCAGCACCCTCTCAGTGAAGAAATTCCTCCTCATCTCCATCCTAAGTGGCCTACCTCTTATTCTGAGACTGTGTCTCCTGGTTCTAGACCCCTCAGCCAGGGGAAACATCATTCCTGCATCTACCCTGTCGAGCCCTGAAAGAAATTTGTATGCTTCAATGAGATCACCTCTCATTCTTCTAAACTCTAGAGAATATAGGCCCAGTGTCCTCAATCTCTCTTCATAGGACAATCCTGCCATCAGTCTGGTGAACCTTCGTTGCACTCCTTCCTTAGGTAAGGAGACCAAGGCGCTATACAATTGCAGCAAGACATCTTTACTCCTGTACTCAAATCCTCTTGCAATAAAGGCCAACATACCATTTGCCTTCCCAATTGCTTGCTGCACCAGCATGTTAGCTTTCAGTGACTTATGAACAAGGACTGCCAGGTACACTTCCCAATCTCTCATTATTTAAGAAATACTCTGCATTTCTGTTTTTCCCACCAAAGTGGATAACTTTACATTTTTCCACACTATATTCCATTTGCCATATTCTTGCCCACTCATTTAGCCTGTTTAAATCCCCTTGAAGCCTCTTTGCATCCTCCTCGCAACTCACATTCCCACCTAATTTGGTGTCATTAGCAAACTTGGAAATATTACATTTGGTCCCAACATCCAAATCATTGATATAGATTGTGAATAGTTGGGGCCCAAGCACTGATCCTTGCAGTACCCCACTAGTCACAGCCCTGCCAACCTGAGAATGACCCATTTATTCCTACTCTCTGTTTTCTGTCTGTTAACCAATTCTGAATCTATGCCAGTATATTACCCCCAATGCCATGTGCTCTAATTGTGTTTACTAACCTCCTATGTGGGACCTTATCGAAAGCCTTCTGAAAATCCAAATACACCACATCCACTGGTTCCCCCTCATCCATTCTGCTGGTTACATCCTCTAAAAACTCCAACAGGTTTGTCAAACATGATTTCCCTTTCATAAATCCATGTTGACTCTGCCCAATCCTACCATTATTTTCTAAGTTTCCAATGATCTCATCCTTTATAATAAATTCTGACATTTTCCTTAGTACTGATGTCAGGCTAACAGGTCTGTAATTTCCTGTTTTCTCTCTCCCTCCTTTCTTAAATAGTGAGGTTACATTTGCTACCTTCCAATCTGCAGGAACTGTTCCAGAATCTATAGAATTTTGGAAAATGATCACCAATGCATCCAATACCTCTGCTGCCACCTCTTTCAATACACTTGGATGTAGATCATCAGGACGATGGGATTTATCAACTTTCAGTCCCATTAATTTCTCCAGTACTACTTTTTTAATAATACTAATTTCTTTCAGTTCCTCATTCTCGCTAGTCTCTTGGCTCTCTAGTATCCCTGGAAGGTTTTTTCTATTTTTTTCCATGGAGACAGACATAAAGTATTTTAGTTTCTCTTCCATTTTCTTATTCCCAATTATAAATTCTCCTGTCTTTGCCTGTAGTGGGCCCACATTTGTCTTTGCTAATACTTTCCTTTTTCCATACCTATAGAAGCTTTTACAGTCCATTTTTATGTTTCTCGCTAGTTTACTTTTATATTCTATTTTCTCTTTCTTTATCAGTTTCTTGTTGCTCCTTTGCAGAATTCTAAAATGCTCCCAATCCTCAGGCTTACTACTTTTTTGGCAACTTTAAAAGCCTTTTCCTTTGATCTAATACGATCTTTAACTTCTCTTGTTAGCCATGGTTGGATCACCTTTTCTGCTGGGTTTTTGTGCCTCAAAGGAGCCATAAAAGTAGATATTAGGTCAGATGGGCAAAAACTTGGTCAAAGCGGTAGGTTTTAAGGGGTGTCTTAAAGGAGGAAAGAGTGGTGGAGAAGCGGAGAGGTGCAAGGAGAGTACTCCAGACAGAGCTTGGGGCCTAGGCAACTGAAGGCGCTGCAACCAATGGTGGAGTGATTAAAATCAGGGATGCACAAGAGGCCAGAATTAGAAGAGTGCAGATATCTCGGAGGTTTGTGGGCCTAGAGGAGATGACAGAGATAAGGAGGGGTGAAGCCATGAAGGGATTTGAAAACAAGGATAAGAATTTTAAAATCAAGACGTTGCTTGACCAGGAGCCATTGTAGGTCAGCAAGCATAGGGATGATAGGGGTACGGGACTTGGTGTGAGTAAGGCATGGCCAACAGAGATTTGGATGAACTCAAGTATATGGAGAGTAGAATGTGGGAGACCAGTCAGGAGTGCATTGGAATAGTCAAGTCTAGGGGTAACAAAGGCATGAATGAGGGTTTCAGCAACAGATGAGCTGAGGCAGGGGCGGAGGGCAATGGAAGCTCATGAAAACTCTGAAATGTGAGTTGTTGAAGTTGCACTAGAGAACAGCCGATGGTGGAAAAACCATTGTTTACTGTCAGTAGCATTTTATTGATTTAAAATCCCTTCAGAATCCTCTGATGGACAACCCAGCAGGAATTTGATCTTGGGATTAATCACATGAGCGCCACTGGCTGATATACTACATCAGTCAGATGCCAAAATTGTTCAAGTCCCTTGCAGTGAACATGATTTCTCAAGTTCATCAATCATGCAAGCTGTTCTTTTTATAGCATTTTAGAACTTTTAATGCTATCGCTTAAGGAGAATACTGTCGTACGAAGTAATCATAGCAATTATTTTATTCCAAAATCCTCCCAAATGATGTGTTTGCCTCCTTGTGATTGATAATGAATACCTGCAGTTTTAATTTCAATGCACTTAGCCATCAGAGGATTCCTATTTATGTGCAAAAAATTGTGAGGTATTTGAGAACAGTTATCAGTGGGGGCATCTGACCTCGCGTTAACTGTACTTTTAGTGCTCACTGTGCCCAGTAAATTGCCTCACATGCTGTTCAGTCAACATGTGGCATTACATTAGAGTTGTGCTTAATGATAGGTGGATTAAAACAAATTGCTGGAAAATACCAGCCGTGGTATTTTACCATTCGTAGAAGCAGTAACACTGGATGATGTGGCAGAATATTGAAAACGTTGAATTTTGTTTCACTCCACAGGGCTGTTCTTAAAAGTGTTAAAAGAGTTCAAACTAGCAGTCAGATACTTTAAAGGACTGCTCTGTCTTTATGACCCACTAGTTAGAGATGCAGCTGGCTGGTTCTGTTATGTGAAATATTTGGGGTTCTTGTTCAAATTATGACCTTGTCCAACAAACTGTCCGTCATGAGGGGCGTTAATATTTGATATATATTTTCAAATCTCATCCTCTCTCCCCCTTCCATGTTTCTCTTCCTTTCTCTCAATTATTTTTCTCAGCCTCCCATTGTTCACCGTTCTCTCTTCACAGTCAGCCTCACTGTACTGCAAGATGATACACTGAAGGAAGGCTACACCAGAACCCAAAGCAATAATGAGAGCTCGCCAGTAAAACTAATGCATCAGGGCCCTTCCAATTTTTTTTCCACAGCTTAAGGTAGGTTCATAGTCCTGCTAAGAGAAACAGACTTCAAATTTTTCAATGTTCTGCCAGGTTTTCGAGTTTTGGATAATGTCATTGCCCTACTAATGGTAAAATGCTAGTTCTGTTTTTTTTTCCTCCATTTACATTAGACAGTTACAGATTTGGATCTGCCTGAGATATTCTCCTGGGTACAGCAGTACTGGTCACTCCCATAAGCGGTCTGAACATCCTGCTTAGGAGTTTGCCCTTACCATCCAATATATAATTACATAACAGTGTAACCTGGCAGTATAACAACAGGAACCCTTTCCTACAACAAAATAATCAATTTAGCACTTATTACTAGAGGGCCAGTAAATTAAAGTGAGGAAGTTGTGCCATAGCTGTACAAAGCCCTGGTTAGACCACATCTGAAGTACTGTGTGCAGTTCTGGTCACTGCAACTTAGAAAGGATATATTGCCCTTGGAAGCAGTGCAGCACAGATTACTAAAATATTACCAGGGCTCTAAGGGTTAGATTATGAGGAGAGATTACATAAAGTAGGCAGTTAAAGGGGTGATTTGATTGAGGTGCTCAAGATTTTGAAAGCAGTTAATAGGATGGATGGAGAGAAACTGTTTCCACTGGCGGCATAAACTTGTGATCAGAGCCCAGCCATTCGGGAGAGAAGTTAGGAAGCACTTCTTCACACGAAGAGTGGTAGAAACGTGGAATTCTCTCCCACAAAAGCAGTCGATGCTAGCTCAATGAATAATTTTAAATCTTGAGCTGTATAGATTTTTTCTGGACAAGTATATTATTGGATATGGGGCCAAGGCAGGTCGATGGAAATAAGATGCAGATCAACCATAGAATCATAGAAAGTTTAAGGCACAGAAAGAGGCCACTTGGCCCATCATGTCTGTGCCGGCTGAAAAACAATCCACCTATTCTAATCCCACTTTCCAGCATTTGGTCCGTAACCCTGCAGATTACGGCACTTGAGGTGCTTATCCGGACTCCTTTTGAATGAGTTGAGGGTTTCTGCCTCAACTACCCTTTCAGGCAGTGAGTACCAGACCCCCACCACCCTCTTGGTGAAAATGTTTTGCCTCATCTCCCCTCTAATGTTTCTACCAATCACTTTAAATCTATGCTCCCTAGTCACTGACCTCTCTGCTAAGGTGAATAGACCCTTCACCTCCACTCTATCCAGGCCTCTCATAATTTTGTACTTTTCAATCAGATCTCCCCTCCGCCTTCTCTGTTCCAAGGTGAACAACCCCAGCCTATCCAATCTTTCCTCATGGCTGCATTTTTTCAGTCCTGGCAGCATCCCCGTAAATCTCCTCTGTACCCTCCCTAGTGCAATTATATTCTTTCTGTAATGCGGTGACCAGAACTGCACACAGTACTCAAGTTGTGACCTAACCAATGAGTTATACAGTTCCAGCATAACCTCCCTGCTCTTGTGTTCTATATCTCAGCTAATAAAGGAAAGGATTCCATATGCCTTTTTAACCACCTTATCGACCTGTCCTGCTAACTTCAGGGATCTGTGGACATTCACTCCAAGGTCCCTCACTTCCTCTACACTTCTCAGTATTTTTCCATTAATCGTGTATTCCTTTGCCTTGTTTGACCTCCCCAAATGCATCACCTCACACTTCTACAAGTTCAATTCCATTTGCCACTTTGCTGCCCATGTGACCAGACCATCAATATCTTCCTGCAGCCCACAGCTATCCTCCTCACTATCTACCACATGGCCAATCATATTGATCATGTCCCCTACATTTACATCCAAACCGTTAATATATACCACAAAAAGCAGGGGACCCAGCACTGAGCCCTACGGAACACCACTGGAAACAGCCCTCCAGTCGCTAAAACAGCCATCAACAATTACCCTTTGTTTCCTGCCACTGAGCCAATTTTGTATCCAACTTGCTGCATTTCCCTGGATCTCATGGGATTCTAATTTTAACCAGTCTACCATGTGGGACCTTGTCAAAAGCCTTGCTAAAATCCATGTAGACCACATCAAACTGCACTACCCTCATCTGTCTTCCTTGTTACTTCTTCAAAAAATTCATCAAGTTGGTCAAACAAGATCTTCCCTTAACAAATCCATGCTGACTATCCTTGATTAACCAGTGCCTTTCTAAGTGACAGTTTATGTCTCTCAGAATAGATTCCAATAATTTGCCCGCTCCTGAGGTTAGACTGACTGGTCTGTAATTATTCAGTTTATCCTTCGCTCCCTTTTTAAACAGAGGTACAACGTTAGCAGTTCTTCAATCCTCCGGCACTACACACATATCCAGTGAGGATTGGAAAATAATGGTCAGACCCTCTGCTATTTCCTCTCTTGCTTCTGTTAACAGTCTAGGATACATTTCATCTGGCGCTGGTGATTTATCAACTTTCAAGGATACTAATCCCATTAATACTGCCTCTCTCCCTATGTTTATCACATCCAATACTTAACACTCTTCCTCCTTAACTACAATATCTGCATCGTCCCCCTCTTTTGTGAAGACAGATGCAAAGTATTCATTAAGAACCATACCAATATCTTCTATTCCTACACATAGGTTACCTTTTTGGTCTTTTATGGGCCCTACTCTCTCCTTAGTTATCCTCTTACTCTTAATGTATTGATGAAACATCTTTGCATTCACCTTGATTTTGCTTGCCAATATTCTTTTATGCCCTCTCTTTGCTTTCTTAATTTCCTTTTTGATTTCACTTTCTATACTCTTCTCGGCTTTCTGTAGTATTGAGTTCTCGGTGTTGGACATAAGCTTTCCATTTCTGCCTTATCTTACCCTGTAGGCTCCTTGACATCCATGGGGCTCTAGATTTGGCCGTCTCACCCTTTTACTTTGTGGGAACATGTTTACTCTGAACCCCTGGAATCTTCCCTTTGAATGCCTCCCGCTGTTCTGACCTTGATTTACCTTCAAGTAGCTGTTTCCAGTCCACTTTCACTAAATCACTCCTCCGTTTAGTAAAATTGTCCTTGCCCCAATTGAGAACTCTAACTCCTGTCCTCTGTCCTTTTCCATAATTATGTTAAAACTGACTGAATTATGATCACTACCACCAAAATGCTCTCCCACTGCCACCCCTTCCACCTGCCCATCATCGTTTCCTAAAACTAAGTCTAAAACCGCGCCCCCTCTTGTTGGACTTGCTAGATACTGGGCAAAAAAGTTCTCCTGTTTGCACCTCAAGAATGGTCTCATTGAATGACAAAACAGACTCAAGGGGCTGAATGGCCGACTCCTGTTTCTATGGTCCTTTGTGATGTGAACTGTGTATCATGGTTTCCTCAAGTGCCCTCACATATGGTTCTCTAATCTTTCCAAAAGTGCTGTGAAACATTTACTGGGACCAAGTTTAAGTACTGCCCCCAAGCAGAGTTGGCCTGATCATGCTGTTGTGTCACTTATTTCCCCTTTGTGTCTGGCACTGTGGCCACCACCAATTTTTGGCAGGGTCCTGAGAAGGGGCAGTCCGAGTGCCTGCCTGTTTCAGACGTGAGGCCAGCTGTGACATGCAAATCGAGCTCCTTTAGATGCATATAGGAGCCCAATTACATAGCGAGGGACAAACGGGCAGAGTGTGTATCACTGTTGCTCTCTCCATTTGTGTTAGTGTTCAGCAGCCTGATTGTTGGATTTGAAAGATCACTCAAAAATGGCCCAAAGATACATTTAACTTCTAATTTTGAAGGAGCGAGGAGGAGTATGAATGCTCATTCTGGGCCTTACAAAAACTCTTAGGCTGACGACTAGTCTTTGCGAGGCAGTGTGGGCATCGCTGGCATTTATTATTCATCTTCGTCTGGATCCTGCCCACCCATTGAGTGGGGCTCCCTTCTGCCCATCTGGAGGCTACTATCCTTCCCCTGACTAAACGTACCAATATGTGGAAATGGGAGTTCTCAGTGTAGTGATTCCCTGGCCACCCCTTCCCCCCACTCTGACAGGGCTGTTTTTGTACTGGATGGGCAGAGGGATCACCCTTTAAAGACCAAATGGGATGCTACAGCTGAGGTTGACCTGATGTATCCCAATCATAGCCTTTTCCCTGCTCTGTTCTGCTGGATGCCTTGTGGAGTTAGTTTGGGAATTTGGTGGAATGTAATGGAATTCTGGACTCACTGTCCTGTATAATTCTCACAAAAACATTAATTGAGATGCTGTAGTGTAATTTCAAGATATATAATTGAAGGAACTATTGACAGTGGGGACCCGCTGTCCAGGATGGACCGGGCAGTCTCGATCAATTGTAAACAGAAGCCTGCTTGGCTATTTTCCCACTCGCTTTGCATTTTATCGTTGACGACCTGCTCCAAGACTGATTCAGAGATCTGTTTGGTCCTCTATTTTGCCATTGCTGCTTCCAAGGTGACAACTCACGCTGCAGGACGTAGCATGCAGAGAAAATTACTGAAGAGGCAAAAAAGGGAGAAAGTGGAAAGAAAGAGATGAAAAAAAGATGAAATTAAGAGGAGGCAAAACAAAGGTGAGGAAGGAGAGAGCAAGATGACAACGAGGGAGGAGAGAGCCAGTGAATGTCAGAAATTAAGGAGGCAAATGAGAGACAAGTGGAGGTGAAAGAGAAACAAATGATGGAGGAGAGAATGAGTGAAAAGCAGGAGAAGGAGAGTGAGGTAGATATGAAGGAGAGGCAGACTTCTTTTTGGAAGGCTTACTAATACCATCTTACTAATACAATCTTTAGCTAGCGGTGAATGAGAAGCTGGGAGTTTTCTGTTAGGTCCCAAAACCACTGAATCTGATAACTTTCTTCAAATTTGTCAAGAATTTCAATTGGCTGGAATGAGCCTTAATTGAAGGCATGTGAGCAGGCCTCCAGTGTCCCTACCAGCATTATTTCAGTGCTAGTACATATGTGTTGAGGCACACTTTGATTTAAAGTATCTTGAATATTATGACAGGTTTGGGATCTTCACAGTACTGCATGCCGTAGGCATTGTTATCAATCCCCAAATCAAAGGCAAGAGATCTTTGGCAGAAGGATTAATGTGTGTATGGAGCACATCAAGCATTCAAAGAGCAGGAACAGCTTCCTACAGCATGTGAAAGCGAGTGAACAGGCCAAGAGAGGCTAAGGAGAAGGGGGCCTGGGATAATCTGAATCACCAAGCCTGCTGAGGCCAGAAAAACACACTCCATATGAACCAAGGCTAACAAACCACACTTGCTGGCAACAATTCCATATGATTTCATGGCATAATTTTGTTAACCAAATCAAATACATTTTGTGTCTCTCCCTCTCTCAAAAGAAAATGTACAAAATGTTATCAAGTATTTCCAGCACAGAAATTTGCCTATCCCAACAGGTTTATGCAGTGTTTAAGATACACACAAGCCTCCTTCCACCCATCTTTATCTCACCCTATCAGCATATCTTTCTATTCCTTTCTCCCTCATGTGTTTATCCAGCTTCCCCTTAAATGCACCTATGCTATTCACCTAAACTACTCCTTGTGGTAGTGAGTTCCACATTCTCACTACTCTCTGAGTAAAGCAGTTTCTCCTGAATTCCCTTTTGGATTGATTAGTGAATATCTTATAGAGAGGTATCACAATTTTAGTACCATCGCGTCAGAAGGTGGTTACTGTCATAAAGAAATCAGAGCTAGAATAGCAATTGCAAAGAATGCATTCTCCAAACATAAAGAACTGCTCAGTATAGGAATTGTAGAGATTGAAATAAAAGAATTATCATGACTGTGATTTGGAGTTTTTTTTTTCTATTCTGTCATGGGATATGGGTGTCACTGGCAAGGCCAGCATTTGTTGCCTATCCCTAATTGCCCTTGGCAACTGAGTGGCTTGCTAGGTCATTTCAGAGGGCAGTTAAGAGTCAACCACATTGCTGTGAGTCTGGAGTCATATATAGGTCAGACCAGGTAAGGTCGGCGGATTTCCTTCCGTAAAGGACATTAGTGAACCAGATGGGTTTTTACAACAATTGATGATAGTTTCATGGCACCATTACTGAGAGCAGCTTTCCATTTCAGATTTTTATTAATTGAGCTTAAATTCCACCTGCTGCTGTGGTGGGATTTGAACCCATGACCCCAGGGCATTAGCCTGGGCCTCTAGATTACTAGTCCAGTGATATTACCACTACGCCATCATCTTCCCTTGTTGTACAGGGCTGAAGTGTGGGTCTTGAGAAAATGGGCATTTAAAGACTAGAAAGTTGTGAAGTGTGGTTCTGGTGAAGGATGGAGCAGGTCACTTGGAGAGAACACAAGAGCGATGAAGAAGCTGTCAGGATGATGGAGGATAGATCATTAGTGAACATCATCAAGACAACAAGGTTGGATTGGACATATTCTAAGGCATGAGAACTTGCTGATGGAGGTGATTGAAGGAAAATTAAAGGGATGTAGAGCAAGAGGGAGAAAGAGAATGATGATGTTAGATATTGAAATAGAAAATGGGAGGCTCCTAATAGCAGCTAAAGAGGAAAGCGAAAGACTGTGAGGTGAGGAGAAATGAGCAGGGACCCTGCCTTAGGTAGATCACTAATCACTCACCTTATCTTTATAGACCTGAGTTCTCACCCACAATTGGACATATCTTCTCTACATCTGCCCTATCAAACCTTTTCATAATCTTAAAGACTTCTATCAGGTCACCCCTTGGTCTTGTCTTTTCTAGAGAAAAGAGACCCAGCCTGTTCAATCTTTACTGATGTGTATAACCTCTTCATTGTAATGAATTGACTTGTAGACACGAAAAAATATGAAAGGCAGGAGACCAGTTTCAATTTGTAAGAGATGGAAGTCAGTCACAGACTGGTAGATGGCCTAAATTCTGCTAAATGTTGATAAGCTATCAAAATAATGAGCAACAAGCCCATTTGAATTACGACTGAAATTAAATAATTGGATGAGCTCATTCTATATTCAGCTAATCTAAGAACCTGAAATTAATTGTTTTATGTGGATCCAGTCTACTCTAACAATCTGGTTTCCCATTGATGACTATAGCTACAGGTGCAATCCAATAACTACTGGAACATAGGAATGATCAGATAGAGAATTGATGCAAGTTGTATACAAATCTAATATATACTAATTACATTAGTTCCTAATGATGAGCTGCAAATTAGTTACATAGTTTTTGCAGCACAGGAAAAGGCCCAACTGTTATGCTCCACAGGAGCCTCCTCCCAACCTTCTTTGTCTAGCCCCATCAGCATGACCTTCTCTTCCTTTTTATTTAGAGATACAGCACTGAAATAGGCCCTTCAGCCCACTGAGTCTGTGCCAACCATCAACCACCCATTTATACTAATCCTACACTAATCCCATATTCCTACCACATCCCCACCTGTCCCTATATTTCCCTACCACCTACCTATACTAGGGGCAATTTATAATGGCCAATTTACCTACCAACCTGCAAGTCTTTGGCTGTGGGAGGAAACCAGAGCACCCGGAGAAAACCCACGCGGACACAGGGAGAACTTGCAAACTCCACACAGGCAGTACCCAGAATTGAACCCGGGTCGCTGAAGCTGTGAGGCTGCGGTGCTAACCACTGCGCCACTGTGCCGCCTTTTCTCCCTCATGTACTTACTGAGCTTCTAATTCTCACTTGTAGCTTAACCCAGTGGTCAATTATTAATGGTTGATGGTATGAGGCTTGAAAGCTAACTCCCCAATGGGTCGACAGGTTTCCAAATCTGTGCAGGACCACAAGACTAATCATGTGTCAGTGCTGAGTTAGCTAATTTCATTCATTATTAGTAGGATGACAATTGGCCTCAACAGTCCTGTGTTAGGGAGGTGAAAATAGGTGAGAAAAGAAACCCATAATTTATGTCACGGAACGTGATGATCAGAGATAACCAGTTGCCCAAAAAAAGCACCTCGAAGTTAATAGTGCATATTTTCTGCAAAGATGAGTTCAATATTTTTTTCTCATCTTGAGACCTGGTGCTGATTGTAATGGAAGTGAGAGCTGTGATACATGCTTTGCTCTTTCTCAGTATTTGACATTGCCCAAGATGGGATTCCCGACTGGTAATCACTCCCAGGTGTCTGTTATCTAACATGTGCTGGGGATCGTTACATCTGTAATTCTGCTTGATAAGCAGCGGAAATGAACAGGACGGTTTTGACAGCTGCTGCACAGCACAAAAATGTGCAATCATTTAAAAGATGCAAAGGTAATTACCTCAAAGCCTATAAGGTCCTTGACTATATTAAGCTGGTCATGCACAGAGAGTGCTGTGCTCAAAATGATTCAGGGTGTGTACCACAGCAGCTTGTTTTAGTTTGGTACATTATCAGTTGCTGTAACGTGCTGAAGGAGAATTTCAGAAACAAAAATGTCAAATGCAGTAATGGATGGGGGAGTGTCTCATTCTCTGTCCCCAATATAGCATCTCATTTTGCTTCTTTGAAATGAGATATATTGGAACCAAACCAATACACGCCCTTACTAATTGTTTGAACATATTGCTTTTTTATGCATTAGAAGGCAAACTAAGAGAGCATTTGGAGAGAGCTTTGACAGGCTCACATCTCAAGGAATTAACCCTAATCATGACTAGAGCACATCGGACTTGGATGCTGGTGTGTCAAGAGACAGAGGCAGTGAATATCAGGGCAGCTAAGGAAGCAATTTTCAGATATTTTAATTGTAATCAGCTCCTTCTGTGGCGTTTCTCTCTGGGGCCTTGGAATGGGATGGTTTTCCCAGTTGAACCTGGAACTCTCCCAGGTGTGTTCCCCACCACACCCCCCTCTGAAGTGGAATGAATGCTCTCTTTTCCCTCCCCAAACGAGAATTGAAAGAATTGGGGTTGCCAACTCCAATTGGGCATTTTCCTGGAGGTTTCATCACATGGTTTCCTGCCTCCAGTCGCTGTGCTCCCATCATCGATTAACTGGCACCATCAGCACCTTCCTACACCAACTGGAAGGTGAACAACTTTTTCTAATCCAGTTTCAAGTTTTTTTTATAAATAATAAGTGTTCAAAGGAAAAAAAAAGATTTTTTAAATGATTGTTCTCTTGGGTTTTGCTTGCAGCAGTGTCCTGGAGGTTAATCATCAATTCCGGGAGACTCCAAGACAATCCTGGAAGGTAGACCAGCTCAGAATAAGAGGTAGGCCATTTAGGATTGAGATAAAGAGGAATTTCACTCAGAGGGTTGTGAATCTGTGGAATTCTCTAGCCCAGAGGGTTGTGGAGGCTCCGTCATTGAGTGTATTCAAGAGAAATATCGATAGATTTCCAGATATTAAATAAAGATATCGAGGGATGGGGGATAGTGTGGGAAAATTGCGTTGAGGTAGAAGATCAGCCATGATCCAGTTGAATGGCGGAGCAGACTCAAGGAGCCAAATGGCCTATTCCTGCTGCTATTTCCTATGTTCCTATGTTTCTAGACAATGTGGACACTCATTCAGCACTGGGATGTCAATGTGCTGCACACCGGCCTAAAATTGACATTGGGCCTCATTGTCCACTGAAAATTGGCTGGTGTCAGGGAATGGTGTCAGGGGAGGGGGTCTGATGCCTGTTTCAGGCCCATTTCTGACATGCGGTCAGTTTCTTTCTCCTGGGAGGCATGCAAGAATAGTTCCCCTTGATTTGGCCTCTAATATTGTTGATGTTCCCTTTACTTACTTGCGATTGCTGTAATGTGCAGGGTTGCAGGAGAAAATCTAGATCATTGTACTCTGCACCGAAACACGTAATTGCTCTAATGCACTCACGCACCTTAAACGGGCAGAAGTACTATCAGATCTGAATTAGTATCGATCTGTTACATACTTAAAATAGGAAAAGTAGGAAGGAAGTCCTCCCACTTGATCTGCTAGCTTGGAATTCACGATTAGACTAGAAAGAGCGAGGGAAGGCAGAAAATGATTCTCTTCTAAATTCCATCACACACTGTCTTAACTTGAAGACAACTCATTATGAGCACAGACTCTATGGAGCCGTCTTGAGTTCTTATTGATATCTGTGCTGACGTGGATCCATCTGTTTGTGGGTGAACAATATGGTTTTTCAGGAATTGGAACTGAAAGCAAACTTTCTGAGGTAATACTTGGTAATCTTTGCGGCACAGGCAAGCTTGGCCGAGAAATCATCTGCTCCAGGTTACTTAACAGTATAAAGAAGTCACGGAATTTCCTGGTGCATTTTTTTTTTTGCAAACATATAACCTTCAAGGTTCAGTTTGATTTATTTTCATTTGATGTGCTGCTGCTCATCTCTATTGACACCATAAGATTTACTTCAATGAGTAGTTTCAGTGTATTATGCTCAGAAGCTAGCCTACCTTGGGGCTAATAATATCGAAGCTTTGCTGTTGAGGTTAAATCTGCATCCTTTTATTTATTGGTGCTTGCTTATCTGAATCTCTTCATTGATTGTTCCTTTATATAAATCTGTTCAGTTATTGGTCCCTTATATGAATCTCTTCATTTATTGGTCTGTTCTTATATGAATCTCTTCATTTATTGGTCCCTTCATGTCAGAACCTCTTCATTGATTGGTTCCTTCTCACCTGAATCCCTTCATTTATTGGTCCCCGCCCATTATTTATCCTCCTTTTCCAGCAGTCCTGTTTCAAGGGCAATTAGGGATGGGTAATAAATGCTGGCCTAGCCAGCAATGCCCACATCCCACAAACGAATAAAAAAACTGCTGAGGCTGCTGTTCTCACAAGGGCCACTTGCCCTTTGATATTTCACCCAAATGGCTATTGATCATGTGTGACCCTAGATAATCACCGTCTACATCTACTCAGTCATAGGGAGTGTAGCAACTAAACCCAATCCTGATCTATCACATTGTCCCCACACATGCACATTCCAGCGGGGATTACTAGATAGCAGTGAGGAGTGGGAACCCAGGATGGCTTTCTCTAGCCCAATGGTGCTGTAAAGTTGCCAATTCCAGTCAGACATGTTCCTGGAGCTTTTATCACATGACTTTCTGCCTCCAATTTACAATAGTCAGTCTTTTTCCCATCTCCAATATAATTGTTACCAATAAACAAAGACGTTCAAAGAAAATGAAAATAAAACACAATTATTTTAATTAATGCCCCTATGATTCTGCAGTTCTGCACTTCCCAGGAGATTAATCTTTAATTCCTGGAGGCTCCAGGCCAATCCTGGATGGGTGGCAACCCCATCATTAGCAGACATAGCACAGACTAGTGATCAGACCTGGGTTCTTCTGGTCTCTATGGCTCACTTCCACTCTGTGTTTACAAACTCAGTCAAATGGGGGTGAATGTGCTGGTGGCATCCAACACACGTCCAAAAATCCTTATTATACATGTTTGTTATTTTCCAAAAAGAAAAATCATTGAATGGCAAGGGGGAAAGAGCAGGGTGAGTGGAACTAATTGGATAGTTCTTTCAAAGAGCTTCCATAGATATGATGGGCCGAATAGCCTTCTTCTCTGTTGTATGATTGTATAATTCTACATTGCTTCATTCTGCATATCAACCTGCTGAAATTTTTTTTTGCAGTGTTGCTTAGTATTGTAGTTACTGTACCACGAAGCTGTGTATTCAGCTTAGTTAACTGCCTATTACAACTACCAGAATGTGCAAATTGCATTCCTCACGAAGATTTATTAGTGGAAACCAGATGGAGATATTAATAACCCTATTCGCATGAACTTGTTGTGCATCAACAAATTTGTTGCCATTCAATTTTAAGGGTGAAATGTGCTCTAAATTGGATGTTAAGCTAATTGCCAGATTTTGCCTGCGGCAGATATTAGTTGCTGGGTTTTCTGGCTTTATGTCCTGCACCAAATGTTAAAAGAACATTCTAGAATAATGAAAAGGATAATAAAATGATAATGGATGTTATTAAACTTGTTCAAAGCAATTGACAGATCCAGTCCGTGATCCTTATTTGGAAAATGAGTTGAAGAATCCTTTTGCTTCAAAAACATGAGGATCTGGCATCTTAATACAAAGTCAAAACACTTTACCTGTACCTGTAACAGTTTGGATAACATACCTGCTTTGTGAAATGCGTGTGTGGAGGAGATCACTCATCACCTTTGTGTTCGCTGTCCTGCATTGGCTCCCAGTCTCATAACACCTCGATTTTAAAATTCTCTTTCTTGTCTTCAAATTCCCTCTATAGCCTTGTCCATCCCTATCATTGTGACCTCCTCTGGCCCTACAATCCTACAATTTTGTGCTGCTCCAATTCTGTCCTCTTGACCATCCGCAGTGCTTTCACCTGCCTAGTTTATTACCTATATTTTGTTTGCATTCTCTCCATTCCATTCTACCTTTTAGTTTGTTATCTTAACTATATCTAATTAGATGACCTATTCTCGCTTTTTATATTTCTTTGTCTTTTAATTTAATAAAATACTGAGCTTTATTTTTGTATTTCCTATGTTTCTTGCCCATTTTGGAGGTGGAAGCTAGAGTGAAAAAACCTGCCCTGTGATTGTCTGAGGGCTGCTCTGAAGGCTGGTGTTCAGCCGAGTATCAGAGGAAAAATAGCAACAGCTTGCACTTATATAGTGCTTTTAACGCAGTAAAATGTCCCAAGGTGCTTCACAGGAGCATTACCAGACGAAAATTAACACCAGGTCAAACATTTAATTTTGAGTGGTAACTTAAAGGAAGAGAGAGGCAGAGGGGTTTAGAATCATAGAAAAGTACAACACAGATGGAGGCCATTCGGCCGAACGAGTCTGTGTCGTGGGGAGAGAATTACAGAGTTTGGGACCTGGATGGCAGTAGACATGGCCACCAATGGTGGGGCAAAAAAAGTGAGGGAGGTGCAAGAGACCGGAGTTGGAGGAACGCAGAGATCTCTTGAGGGTTGTTGGGCTGGAGGAGGTTACAGACATGTGGGCTGGGGGTGGGGAATGAGTATTGGAGGTGATTTGAACACAAGGCTGAGAATTTTAAAAAGATGTTGCTGGACAGTGAGCCAGTGAAGGTCAGCGAGCACATCGGATGATCGATGAATGGGACTCACTGTGAGTTAGTGTACAATACAAACACATTTCACAGTGAAATTTAACCCTTAAAGATGGTTGTTGGATTTATTATTTTAACTGCTTGAATTTCCTGTTTATTCAGCTGGTTAGGGATTTGTACTCTCATTCGAGCATGATGAAATGTAGATGTTTCACATGCAATGCTACAGGGTGATAAGGGTTAAGAACTGCCTGCATCTCTCACTCTCTACAAAGGGACTCAAGGGTTAGGGGGGCAGGCAGGAAAGTGTTGTTGAGGCCACGATCTGATCCAGGATCTTATTTAATGGCGGAGCAGACTCAAGGGGCTGAATGGCCTATTCCTGCTTCTATTTCTTGTGTTCTTATGTTCTCCACTATTGTGGCTGGGTACTGGGGAGGAGACAGTAGTATGTATTGCGAGCCCCGCATCATTATTTTATAGGTGGACTAACTAAAAATTACTACAACTGATTTGAATGTGTGCAGACTGGATTATTTCTTATTTTTTGACTGGGGTGAAGGTTTATGCAAAGATGAAGCTTTGAACATAAATTATATTTTTCAAGTCAAAACAGCGACAATGTTCGGAAACAGTTCTTTTCTTTAGATGTCATACTGTTGATGAGAGTGGTTTGCTCCTTTGTGACAGCAGGAACATTTAATTACTTACTGTTATGCAGTAAGTTAGCCTTCCACCTATAAACTCCTCACTGGGATTGTAAGTTGATGTTTTATATCAATATTGGTTAAGCTGAATCCCTGTTGATTTCCTATAATTGGGCGAGAGTGACAAATATAGTAAAAAGGGTACAAGGAGTTCAATGACTGCTTCATTCAAGTTTTTATGCATTTTGGTTATTAGTTAGATTGTTGGAGCAGCGACCACAATTATTTCAGCCTTTGAATTTCTGGTTTAAAAAAATATACAGTCTTGTAATTGCCATCCCCAACACCTTTTGATTTTTTTTCATCATCTTTTAGAAGCTGAAGTCATTTTACAATCAAATACAGAATTGATAATCACCATAATAGCATAAATAATTGAGAATAGGCAAATTTTCTATTTATTTTATTCAGCCACCTAATTAAGTTTATTCAACTTATGGTTTTGAGAGCGAGACGACGATTCAAGGAACTCACATTAGAAATGTGAGAATCTCCTCACGTTTGATGTTACGGAACAGCTGGCTAAATGCAGGTCTTTCACGACCTCAGGATATCTCGAAGTGCTTTACAGCCAATGAAGTACCTTTTTGAAGTGTAGTCACTGTTGTAATGTAGGAAGTGCAACAGCCAATTTGTGCACAGCAAGCTCCCATAAACAGCAATGTGATAATGACCAGATCATCTTTGTTTTTATTGATGTTTGTTGAGGGATAAATATTGGCCTGGACAGCGTGGAGAACTACCTTGCCCTTCTTTGGAATAGTGCCAAAAGCAACATCCGCCTGATAGAGCAGTCCGGGCATCAGTATAACATCTCATTTGAAAGGCGGCACCTCTAACAGCGCAGCACTCCCTCAGTGCTGCACTGGGAATGTCAGCTTGTGTGCTCATGGGGTGAACGTTCACTCTGATATAGGGGTGACAATGGAGGGGTGGGCAGACTCTTAATTTTGCGCTGCATGCCGGCATGCTGGTTTGCTGACACCATCCTGACCCCTAGCCATTTTCCTGGAGTCAGTGCTAGGGATAGAAGGACTACCTGCCTACAAATAGTGGGTAGCCAATTAATGTAAGTTTAAGGCCAATTAAGCTCAATTATCAGAGGCCAACTGGAAGTTTCCTGTCAGCCTGCGGACTCCCCGTGGCATTAGGACCAGGCCAGCTGCCTGGGGGTGGCCTCCCAGTGGCAGGCCAGGGGGATCCAGAGCTCCAGGCGGGCTTTCAGTCCCTTCCCATGGAGAGGATCCCCCTCCACAGTGTTGGTCCAGCAGCTGTGGCCATTTTTCAAATCATACGTTTTAAAAGTGCTGAGAGGTCACCTCAAGATGGAGGCCTCCTCTTGCTCCCTTGCAAGCAACGGCAGGCTGCAGCTCCCTCTGAGCTGGAGGGCCTTCTATTGGATGCCGAGTGCACCCTCTGACCATCAACTGACCAATTCAGGGGAAACCACTGCTGACTGACTATCCCTGATATAGTGTGAGGGTCAGGACCCCAATTTGACCCTGATGTTGGGGTCCCGACCCAAAGCCTAAAATCCTGCCCCATGTCACTTGATTGGTGCTTGAACCCACAATATTCTGACTGGAGTCTAGTGGGCTACCATTTAACCTCCAGCGATAAACCTCCAGCATTCTTGTATACATAAACTAATCGTTGATTTTTGTACCCTTTCCAGATTTTTAAAACCAACATAGATAGTAATTTTCAACAGCTTATTACTGTTTGATGGTTAATTCCCTTAAATTTTCACTAACGCTTAAAATTCTTCATCTGCAAATCACCTCCTAGAATATTTCAAAAATGCATGACTCTATATATATTATTTCTTTGACGACATGTGTAAAATATTTGACAATCTTTTCTTGCTTATACTTTAAGGGATGGATTCAGATGCATCACTATGCTGAAAGGGAAGAAATACTTCTATTAATATAGTGTATTAATGTGCTTCACATATTATCAATATTCTTGAAATACAGTGACTTGTTATCTAATCCTTATTCCTGAACTGTTCCTTTGACTGCATTGACTGCACTCTGTGTGATTCTGAAGTGCCTTGTTATTCCCACAGACGCAATAACACTGCTGTTGAGTTCTGGTTCTCATGCTGTTACTTTAAGTTCTCATGCAAAATGATTTATTCTTTATTATTTAGCGGCATTGTTGGCAAGCGAAAATGACCTGATAATGTGACATCCAGTGCTTTATCAGACTGAAGAAACCATTTAGTCTACTGCTGCAGGAATAGGCAGCTGAAATTGTTCTTGCCTCCTCTTCCCAGCCTACCCTGATTCTCTGTGAATAATGAATGCTTAATTAATTGATGAAAAACAATGCGAATTAATTATGATATTTAACAGTGAAATGCTGCACACGGTGAATAAAAATGGATGTGATATAACTCGGTACTTCAGGAAAGGCTTTACTGCATGTCGCTAGTACATCTCCTGCGATATTACTTGCAGGCTTTGGAGGAAGTGGGATTTCAGGGTCGAGGTAAGGTGATGAATATGCGACAGCCAGTGAAGGCGCAGACTCTATAAGACATGTGTGGAAGGAAGGGTCAGTGAGCAAGTCCAACTCGGGACCAAGCCCCATTAGTGGAGATCCCGGAAGCAAGTGGTAGGAAAGGCAGGGGGTGCCTAGCTGGGTAGTGTCTAGATCTGGGTGGAAACATGGCAGTAAGGACCACAATGTTAATATGACTTATCTGCTTATTCCACTAATTTTATAACTAACTGTATAAAAGAAGAGCTCAGCGCGTAGAAAAAGCCCAGTGCCCACTTATATCTCTGCAGTTCAGACTGAAGTACTTAATGTCTAATTGTCCATGCTTAAGGTCTCATTCATTGCCTGTCACTAGGTGCCCTAAGTCTGCGCCTTCACTGGCTGTCGCATATTCATCGCCTTACCTGGGGTAAGGTGGGGTAGGTCGTCTTCTTGAACGATGGAAGTCCTAGTGGTGATGGTATTAGGTGGGAACCTAGTGATGAAGGAATGGCAATAAAACCATCCCTTAAAACCCACCTCTTTGACCAAGTTTTATTGCCCATCCTAATATCTCCTTTTTTTAGCTGTGGGTTCATTGGTTCTGCCTCTGTGAAATGCCTTGGGAAATCTTTCTATGTTAAAAGCATAAATGAATGCAAATTTTTATTGATAGAGACAATGTGTGCCCAGGTCGGGATGGTGTGTGATTCAGAGAGGAACTTGGAGGTGATGGTGTTTGCATGACAGCTTGTGCCGAATGAAATTAACTATAACTTGGCCCATTTCTGCAAGCTCTATTTTACATGTAATTTTCAAATTAACGTTGTGACAAAGATATCAATATAGTACTTCAATCAACTGATGAGATCTCAGAGAATGAAAGATGACAGAGAATGTGCAATGAAGCTGTATCTCAGCCAACTTTGTAATAATTTAAATTGTTGCATTATTCTGGTAGTCAGTACGTTCGTATCTGTTATATATTTACACCATAACTCGAGTTCATACCTTCATCCTTCTTTGACTTTTAATAGAGATTAGAGACAATAATCTGGGACAAAATTAATTAGCACTTAAAATAAATATGGGTTAATAAATTAATGTAGGCATGTATTTGTTAAAGGCAAATGGCATTTGATTATGTTGATTGAGTTCTTTGATGAAATAGCAGAGAGGATTGATGTTGTGTCCATGGACTTCCAAAAGCTGTTTGATAAAGTACCACATCATAGACCTGTTCGCAAAATTGATGGATGAATACAGATTTGGCTTAGAGAGAGAAAGCAGAGAGTAGTAGTCAAAGGTTTCTTTTCAGACTGGAGGGAAGTGTGCGGTGGTGTCCCACAGGAGTTGGCGTTGGGACCACTGCTATTTTTGATACATATGAATGACCTGGACTTGGATATACAGGGTTGTAAAATTTGCAAGGCTATGGGGAAAGAACAGGGGAGTGGGACTGATTGGATAGCTCTTTCAAAGAGCTGGCATGGGCATGATGGGCTGAATGGCCTCCTTCTGTGCTGTAGGATTCTATGATTCTAAGATCTAGTGATGAGCACAGACTGGAACTGAAAATTTGCGAGTGAGATGAGAAACAAACAATAATGTGGCCTATAGAATTTGCATTCATTTTAGTAAATAGCTAATAATATATAAAATGTGTTTCCTCTCGCAAGACCTGTAAAATATTGTTAAATGATACACAATAAAGCCCTTGGCCTTTTGGATACAGTTCAAAACTAAACCCAAATGTGTAAGACTTACTTTTTACATCAGTTAATGTGGCACAAAATTAATTGTCAATCTAATCACAATTAGCTTCAATAAGGATTTGCAAAATAGGTTCAACAACTGTATTAGATCGTGCATCAATTTTTGCCTCAATGAGGTATCCCCCTATCTTGCTTGCCAAACCAATGAAAGATTATAAGAAAGTATGGAAAGGATTAAAGCACCCTGTAACTATATGGACATTACTAATCTGGAAAAAGGCCTGTGTAGACTTATAATTCTACTGGGTTGATCAGATCCTCTCCCCACTCCAACGCAACAAAGTAAATTGCCTTAGAGTGGGTGCAATGAAGGTACACTAGATTGATTCCTAGAATGAGAGGGCTCTCCTATGAGCAGTGATTGAGTAGAATGGGCCTGTATTCTCTGGAGTTTAGAAGAATGAGAGGTAATACCATTGAAATATAAAACATTCTTGGAGGGATTGAAGGGTAGCTGCGGAGAGGCTGTTTCCCTTGGATGGGCAGTCTAGAACTATGGGGTCATAGTCTCAGCATAAGAGGTCGACAATTTAGGATGGAGATGAGAGAAATTTCTTCACTCGGATGGTTGTGAATCTTTGGAATTCTCTACCCCCGAGGGCTGTGGATATTCAGTCATTGAGTGTATTCAAGATGGGTATCAATAGATTTTTGGATACTAAGGGACTCGAGAGATATGGGGATAAGGCAGGAAAGTTGATGTCGAAGATTAGCCATGATCTGAATAATGGAGCAGGAGTAAGACCATTTGGCCCCTCAAGCCTGCCAAATGGTCTACTGCTGCTCCTATTTCTTACATTCTTATGTGCTGAAGAGCTCCCAGCTACAATAGTCTAAAGTGAATTCATATATACAGTGAGAGGGGCATCAGCTGGCGTAGCCCGCTCCTTCAGAGTAATAGGCAAATTTCACTTCTCAGCAATATATGGTTATGTACGTCTAAAACAAGCATTTCCACCAGGAGCCAGCAACACAATATGAAACTCCAGCTAGAGCCAAACTCTCCAATCATTCTCCACCTCCAAGATATCCCCTCAACGAATCTCTGCCCTGTACACTGTGCTCATCTCCTCAATGACGGAGCACACAGAAAGTCGAAGAGGAACATGACTTTGAGGTACAGGCCATCAAATGAGAGGGATGGAAAGGAATTTGAGAACAAATCCTGCAATTCCCACTTGAGGTGAAATACTTGAGGGTTGAAGCCAACTTTCAAGCCCTGGGAACGGTGCTGAGAAGAGATATAAGGCTGATAACCTAGAGTTCAGGGTTAAGAGGAATGACTGGAGAAACCTGCCAGCCAAGGAAGGATGTGTCGGAGAGATGGTCCCACTGAAGTAACTTCTGTGAATGGTGAAAAGCTGCAAAAGGATGAATAAGTCCAACATGTAAAGTAGTGAATTCAAGGAATTGGCCAAATTACATTTGTTAAAGGCAACCCATTCTTGTGATTGTTTAATTTTTCTGGAGGAAGCTGAGAGCTGTTAATGCAAAGGCTGTTTATGTGCACTGATAGGAATCTTATGCTGCTTCCTTGCTGCATCACTTGATCCAGCCTAATTTTAAAAGGAAGCTGGTTTTGATGATAGGAAGACTCAGATTGATTTTGGTGACAACACAAAATGATTTTAAATCACATTGTAGTCAATGAAATAAGAAGGGTTAACATCTGTAGTCTTGAGGAGGAACTCCATACATTTTCCCATCCCTTAGTGCAACTGGTGTAAGGACAGGAGAATTTGCATTTGTCTCTGTGTTGTCAAGATTTATTTGAAACTAGCCAGCGAGAAAGCTGTTTAGGGTTGGCAACTGAGTCAAGTGTCCTTTTATTTATTTTCTTAAACACTCAGAAGCATTCATTTTACGGCTCTTTTTGCACATTCTACAAGTCCAAGGGCACAGAGCTTTTGGTAGAAAGAAAGAACTTGCATTTTTAGAGCACTTTTCACATCCTCAGAACATCCCAAAGCACTTTACAGCCTATGAGGTACTTTTTGAAATGTAGTCACTGTTTTAATAAAGGAAACGCAGCAGCCAATTTGAGCACAGCAATCTCCCTCAAATAACAATGCGATGATGACCAGATAATCTATTTTATTTATTTAATTTGTTATTTAGAGATACAGCACTGAAACAGGCCCTTTGGCCCACTGAGTCTGTGATAACCAACAACCACCCATTTATACTAAACCTACATTAACCCCATATTCCCTACCACATCCCCAACATTCTCCGACCGCCTACCTACACTAAGAGCAATTCACAATGGCCAATTTACCTATCAACCTGTAAGTCTTTGGCTGTGGGAGGAAACCGGAGCACCCGGCAGAAACCCACACAGTCACAGGGAGAACTTGCAAACTCCGCACAGGCAGTACCCAGAACTGAACGCAGGTCACTGGAGCTGTGAGGCTGCGGTGCTAACCACAGTGGGTTTCCTCCAGGTGCTCCGGTTTCCTCCCACATGCCAAAGACATGCAGGTTGATAGGTAAATTGGCCATTAGCAATTGCCCCTAGTATAGGTAGGTGGTAGGGAAATATAGGGACAGGTGGGGATGTGGTAGGAATATGGAATTAGTGTAGGATTAGTATAAATGGGAGGTTGATGGTCAGCACAGACTCGGTGGGCCGAAGGGCCTGTTTCAGTGCTGTATCTCTAAACTAAAAACTAAACTGCGCCACTGTGCCGCCCGCTGTGATGTTCTGATCTTCTGACTCACAGATGCGAGTGCTACTGCTGAGCCACAACTGACACTCAGATGCACTTTTAATTGTCATTATAATGCTGAACAATTCCCACAATTTTCTTTGCCAATGTTAAGATGTTTGTGAAAGTGACTCTCACTGTTCTATTACATTTCATTTTAATTGTCATACTTTGTGACAATTTGTATATTAAGTCAAGTGTGCAGCACAGGAACAGACCATTTGGCCCAACTGGTCTATGCCAGAGCTCCACACAAGCCTCCTCCCACCTTAATTCATCTCACCTATTAGTATACAATTCTATTCCTTTCATGTGGTCTTTTGGATTCCCCTCAAATACTCCCTGTGGTAGCGAATTCCATATTCTCACCACTCTGAGTAAATAGATTTCTCCTGAATTCCTTATTCGACTTATTAGTGACTAACTTACATTTATTTCCCCTGGTTTTGGACTCCCTCCACAAGTGGAAACATCTTCTCCTTGTCTATCCTATCAATCATTTTCATAATTTTAAAGACCTCTATCAGCTCACGCCTCAGCCTTCTCTTTTCCCGAGAAAAGAGCCCAACCTGGTCAGCTTTTCCTGATCAGTATATCCTTTCAGTTCTGGTATCAATCTAGTGAATCTTCACTGCGCTGTCACCAATGCCTCTATATCCATTTTACAATATGGAGATCAGAGCTGTGCACACTACTCCAGGGTTTGACATAAGTTTCAATTCTACTCGTCCAGAAATGTACCCCAATGCTTGGTTTGCTTTTTATTATGGCCTTACTAACCTGCATCTCTACTTTTAGTGATTTGTGTATCTAGACCCCTATATCCCTTTGCTCTTCTACCACATTTAGACTCTTATTATCCATGCAGAATGTGGCCTCTGTGTCCTTCCTACCAAAAGGCAGCACCTCATGCTCATGTGTACTGAAATTTATTTGCCAAATAAAAAGGTAGACCTGACAAACTTGGCTCCTAGGTATGTTCGCACATGCTGAAAGGGTCAAAAGCCATTAGAGTAGCTTGTGTCACGGTTAAGTAATTTCTGACTGCCACAACTCTGAAGTAGAACATTGGATCTTTTTTGCTGAAATCCCAATCAGTGAAGCACAAACGGAAAAGTTGGTGCGTGTCATGACTTAGCACAAACTTGACTTTTCAAGCTTATAACTTGCAAGCTCATAACTTCAGCCAACTAATTAATGACCATTAATGATCAAGGTAACAGACCCCCCTGAAGGCTCTGGATAATGTAGTCTTTTCGTCCTTTAGCTTTATTTGGTACCTTAATAATAGTTGTGTCACTTAAATGCTTCTGTCTTGTGCATTTGCTAAGATAGAAGATAGTAGAGTTATTGTCGCTACTCTTGACAGTATGACTGATGGACAGCTACACGGTGCATTTTTCAAGAACCTGTGCTTGTCTAGATCCAGTGAAACACGCTGTTGAATACAAATAGACAGTGTTAAAACAATCATTAATAATTTCTCCGCAAAGATCTTAGCTTGTAAGATTGCAAATCGCAGATCTTTAGTCCTCAAGGAGATGACTACCAGACATAATTATACCATGAACAGATTTTAGATGTTAGATCAACTTTTAACCTTTGTTTCCTGTAGGTTAATTGCAGGACAGAACAATAGTATAGCACAGGGTAAGCTTATTAAGTTTGACCAAGCAACACAACATTAGGAACAAAAGCCCATCTAGCATGTTCTTTTATAATACTGTTGCTCATTTTTATTCTGTATTACCAAAACATCAGCAACTTGCATTTATATAGTGCATTTAACAAAATAAAATGTTCCAAAGCAATTCACAGGAGGAATTATGAACAAAATTTGATACCGGTCAGATAACCAAAAGCTTGATCAAAGAGGTTTTAAGGAGTATTAAAAGGAGGAGAGTGCAGTAGAGAGGTGGAGAGGTTTAGAGAGGGAATTCCAAGGATTAATACCTAGGCAGCGCAAGGCACGGCTGCCAATGGCGGAGTGATTAAAAGCTACCTTCAATGATTGAAAGCTAATCAAGGCAGTGTGCGCTACATGCGAGGGAGTAATTACCGATGAGCAGGATGATAAAGATACTATCCATGAGCTTGGAGAGAATGCTGATCTGCCCCCTCCCCCCCAGTATCCTTCACATCCACGGTCCTCCACCAATTATGGATGGTGATGGCAAACACGAGGGGACATAGCTTCAAGTTGAGGGGTGATAGATATAGGACAGATGTGAGAGGTAGTTTCTTTACTCAGAGAGTAGTAAGGGCGTGGAACGCCCTGCCTGCAGCAGTAGTAGATTTGCCAACTTTAAGGGCATTTAAGTGGACATTGGATAGACACATGGATGAAAATGGAATAGTGTAGGTCAGATGGTTTCACAGGTCGGCGCAACATCGAGGGCCGAAGGGCCTGTACTGCGCTGTAATGTTCTAATTCTAATTATGTGTTGCTTACCCCTGCATGCAGATGCAAAGGGACGTAATTTGGAAAGAGGATATAAGGGGTGTGTGTGTTACCTAAGTGTTCAGGCTAGCAACCTGCATGTGAGTCTGTCAGCTTGCAGCATGCAAATATCTCTGCTGCTTGAGTGTTTGTTGCTTGCCACATATAATGAGCTGGTGGTATTGCTATGGCAGCAGTACACAGTGTCCTGGTATAATAGGGACACATCTGTGTATTTTGAAAGTACATGAACATTTGCCAAAGTACTGACAATCGAATTAGCTCTCAGAATACTAACCCCATGCCTAAGTTGCCATAGCATATAGCATAAATCCTTAACTTTCATACTAAGGAGATAATAATGTCTCAGATAAGAGCCAAGGTTCTCAGCTGTAATGCACCCATGCATTACTGTACAACTGCGCAGTGACTTCACAAAGTAAATATGTTTTTTTCCCTGATTGAAAATAAATAGAAAAGGCTGAAGTAGTCAGAATTAAAAATTGATGAATGGGTTGTCTCCCCTCCCTCCAGACAAACAAAAAATGGTTCATCAATCAGGGGGATAAAAACACTTGGTGCTGGAATCAATTTATAAATTTCATACAAAAGTATGTGGAAGGGAGGCTGTGACTTTAATTGCTGTAAACTTCAGAATAGTAGCAAATTTAGATGATGGAGTTCATATTTTCTGAATCTTCAAGTAGGTTGAAGATTTGATTCACTTTAATTTAATCTCAGTTGGCCCTTTTGGACTTGTTTAGAAAAATCCTAACTGTTGGCAGAGTTTAGAGATAGTCAGTTTGCATACGCTATTCTGTTTCAGATGTGTGCAGGGCAATGAGACAATTTCTCATTACTTTGACTCATTTTGCCACTTTCTTAATTATCCTGCCCTTATGTTCTTAGGATTTTTTTTTTGCTCGCAACTTGCAAGGAATAAGTTGAAGTTTTGTAATTAGTTACGTACCAGCAGAGGACACAGCTGAAAGATAATTGGCAAAAAAGCCAGAGGGGAGGATGAGGAGACATTTTTTTTGAAGTGAGTGGTTACAACTGGGAATTAACTGCCTTAAAGGGCGGTGGAAGCAGATTCAGTAATAACTTTCAAAAGGGAATTGGATACATTCTTAAAAAGGAAACATTTGCAGAGCTACGGAGAAAGAGCAGGAGAGTAGGACTAATTGGATAGCTCTTTCACAGACACAATGGGCTGAATGCCCTCTTGTGCTGTATGATTCTATGATTGTTTCTGGGGTTTTTTTATAAAACATTAGCAGATGCATTACACAATTTAACACATGATTGCATTATTGTATTGCAAGATTGCAGTCATGTGTAAGTTAGTGCATCTCTTTAAGGCTACAAGTGCATTTGCAGTGCCTTTCTGAGTGAATAAGAGTGATAGTTCCAGTGTAGCTCAACTCATCAATCAGAGGTCAGACTGGCTTTCATTGAGTTTAATCGAGACTCCAGAAATTCATTAGAAGATGATTTTTTTGTTGGAGTCCTTCCTCTCTGTTTTTTCTTTTTTTTGGTACATTTAAGAGCGACACCGACATTTGCTTATGCGATGGGCATATCTCAAAACATTTCTCTCTATCCAGCTCCTTCAAATTTTGTGGATCTTTAGTACTTGTATATCCAAGGTGTCTTGGTTGCTATGGTGATCTAATAGGTCTATGCTTTCCATCTTTCTGATGCAATGGGGAATGGACTTAGCTGAACCATTCATTTTCTAGCAGGGGCTGAACTGTCTGTCTCCACAGTGGGCTACTGTACTCTGCATGCCCAAACCATCTGTTTCCTGGTGGTCTGGGGATCCATCCAAGACAACCACCATCATTTCTTTGCTGATTTCTGGAGTTTCTTTCTGCTGACCGCATGAATTGGTATTTTTCTTTTCTTCTCCCCATCAAGATCACTGGGTTCTCCAAATCATGCAGTCTGGATCACTCGTTAATTCTCATTTTATGCGCTTCAGGTATAGTTTAAAAAAAAAATCAATGATGTTAAAATGCTCCGCATCTGGTTCAGATGAATCAGCCATGTCATAAAATGTTGCTGCGGCAAGTTATTTAATATTAAACATTTCACACAGTTCGTCTGACTGTTCCATTCAGGCTAAAAACAATATGCGAAGCTAGAAAAATGCTGCATTTCACATTTTCCAGCTACATTGTCTTTCTTGATATTTGCAGATCTAATAATAGCTGTTACTTTAATCTTTGATTATTGTGTAATTATGTATCGGAGAACTGATATGCCCTGGGGATCTCCCAGACTTGATAAATGTGTTCTGGTCCTGTTTTTAAAAAAGAGTTTTGTTCATGTTAGCTCATCTGGAAAGAGTAGTCATGTCTGGATATGGACACCATCTGTGGAATTCCAGCTACATGGAAAAGGGCTGTATATATTAGGCTGGCAGGAAAGCCTCAGGAAATCTGATGGTGGAAGGTAATGAATAGGACTTGTTTGAGAATTTCTAAGCGGCAAACAGAAAAAAAACCCACAAACGTTTGTTCTCGCTGTCTTGGAATGTGTAGGAGTGTGTAAAACTATGAATTAATGGCTGCCATCTCTCAGTGCTACTGTACAGTATCGTACAAAAAGGCTTTGCTGGCTCTGAGCATTAAAAGCATGAATCTGCTTCACTGCTGGTTAATGCTCTGAATTTCTGGATTACCATCAAGCTCTAATTTCTAACTTTGCATCATGGAAATTGAGTTTCTTTTTAAAGGTACTGCTAACTTTGAGCTACCATAAAAAAGCAGATAGTAGCAAGTCGAGGTCCAATGGATTGAGCAACCCGCATGCTGCAAGCCTGCTCTGCAAACTCTCCGATTACTGCAAAAGCCTTAGGAGATGATGTGCAGCTAATACCAACCCTAATGTAAGCTTTCACATGTCTGGTAACTCCACTTTCCAACAACTTGAATAGTAATAAGTCAGTAGTAACATTCCAAACAGAATTGGATAAATACTTGAAGGGAAAACATTTATAGGGCTATGGGGAAAGAGCAGGGGGAGTGGAATTAATTGGAGAGCTCTATCAAAGGGCTGGCACAGGCACAATAGGTAGAATGGCCTCCTTCTGTGCGGTATCATTCTATGATTACAAAATTTGACAATGTAGCTTTCACTCCTTCCTTAAAAATGAGGATGTGTACAAAGATGGGTTCACGTGCTATTTTTCGAGTTGCTGAGGAGAACTTTCCGATTATGTATTGCTAGGAGAGGGAGCATCATCTGTTGCAAGTGTATTTTGGAAAACTACAGGTGACTGCACTCCTCCTCCATTGAGTCTGAGATTCCTGAGGTGTGTTGGCAGTGAGCAGTGAGTACTCATAAAATTGCCCCATTCTCTTTTGCTGAAAATTTTTCTAATGTGGAAACCTTTTTGCATTAGAAGTTTTTATTTGTTCCCCTACCATCACCACCATCCTCCATCCCGCCAACACCATTTTCTCTCCTTTGCTGAAGGCATTCACTCATGTTAAGAATACAACTCTACAGGTGCTGGTAGACACCTGCTACCATTCTCTACAGACATTTCCAGGCAGGCTGTTCAATCATGGTCATTTTATACTCAACCAGTGCCCATACATAGGAACAGGAAGAGGCCACTCTGCTCCTTGAGCCCCTTCCGCCATTTAATTAGATCATGACTGATCTGTACCTCAACTCCGTTTACTCCCCTTTCATCCATATCCCTTGATTTCCTTACTGAGCAAAAATTTGTCAATCTCAGTCTTTTAAATTTCAGTTGACCTCCAGCATTGACAGCCTTTTGGGAGGAGAGAGAGTTCCAGATTTCTGCTGCCATTTGTGAAAAAAGTGCTTCCTAATTTCACTCTTAATTGGCTGTAATCTGACTTCAAGATTATGCCCCTTTATTCTGGATTCCCCCATTGGAAGAAGTAGTTTCTCTGTAGTTATCTTATCAAGGTGAAGGCCATCCCATCTCCACAGCATTCCATGGCCCTGAAAATAGTCCCAGGAATCTGAAAGCCATCATTCAACACCTTTCTTCCAGTCATGCATTGATAATCCTAATCTTTATCTCCTCATTTGGTGCAACGTGTGGCAGCGGGAGATTGCCACCTTGGAGGTTCTCCTCCTTAATCTAGAATTTCACCTTTTGAAATCCTGTCTCCAGAATCTCAAACCTGCTCCTATCTATGACTTTGGGAGTCTATACATGGGGGCATAATCTTAAAATTAGCACCAGGCTGTTCAGGGGCGATATCACGAAGCACGGCTTCACACAAAGGATGGTGGAAATCTGGAACACTCTCCCCCCAAAAAGCTGTCGAGGGGCGGGGTCAATTGAAAATTCCAGAACGGAGGTTGATTGAATTTTTTTGTAGGCAAGGGTATTAAGGGCTACAGAAGCAAAGATAAATGGAGTTAATAGACAGATCAGCCAGGATTTAATTGAATGTCGGAACAGACCCGAGGGACTGAATGGCCTCCTCCTGTTCTTACGTTCATTATTGTTTCACACATGAAACATGACTTCAAGCTGCTTGCCTCGCATTCCAAAACCTTTTGCATTTTCTCCATGATGTGCCGAACCCTGGCACCTTGGAAGTAATTCAGGACTGTGGATGACATCTATAAAGAAACTACATATCTCCCTGTCTATAGAATCCCCCACAATCACCACTGTTACTATCTATTTATTTAGAGATACAGCACTGAAACAGGCCCTTCGGCCCACCGAGTCACCAACAACCACCCACTTATACTAATCCTACATTAATCCCATATTCCCTACCACATCCCCACCATTCTCCTACCTACACTAGGCGCAATTTACAATGGCCAATTTACCTATCAACCTGCAAGTCTTTGGCTGTGGGAGGAAACCGGAGCACCCAGCGAAAACCCACGCGGTCACAGGGAGAACTTGCAAACTCTGCACAGGCAGTACCCAGAATTGAACCCGGGTCCCTGGAGCTGTGAGGCTGCAGTGCTAACACTGCACCACTGTGCCGCCCACTGTGTACTTTCCCCTCTATATATTATTGCCAGAACACAGGGAGAATCATTTGCAAGATAAATTTTAAAATTTGCTGACAATTTTGCCTCCTACCCATCGCTTTGACATCCAGCCTACTTTAGTGTGTTGCGCCTGTTCACTTTGCGAAGACTGACAGTTCATGTCTTGAGTGCCAGCCAGGGTTTGAATATGTTCCAGTCCATAGCTCAGTGTACTAACTTGCAAGTGTAGCGCAGAACTTTTCAGACCAGAAGGTTCCCAAGGTTGAACATCAGTCTGTGCTGAGCTTTCTGATCTTAGCCGTGCAGAAGTTGACCGCTGCAGTTGTTCCTGAATGGTGGTAAAAGAATCAACCTGGGTTCCCAATACTGGCCTCTGTCCAGGTGATTCGTCTTGGAAACTTTGCATGAGTGGATGGCGTGTGCAATGATAGGATCAGACTTGGCCTTGATTCCCATTATGGCCAATTAACCTGCCAGCACTTACTGCCTAAACATGAGAAATGGCCACTTGGGAGAGATATCGGAGGGCTGCTGTTGACCCACAGTGTTATATCCAAACATGGGTCAGTGCGTTCAGGAAAGGAGCAGAGGAAATTGGGAGGAAAGTTTTTTTTAAACAAATTACTTTGATTAAATTTTAAAATTTGATTTGTCTGCAATAGGGACCATGCACTTAATGTACTGTAAAATGGAATGTGGAGCATTACAGACATGTATGCAAATTATAAATAAGTGCTGCTTGGCAAATTAAACAATAAACTATACTGAAATGTAGGAAATCTTTAAGTTGCCATTGAGTAACTATGATTAGCTATGTATGTAGTGACAAGATATTGGGTGACTAATGGGCTTGGTCTAAAGGAGTAGCAATCACTCTTGGTGGAAATGTGTCCACTGACAGGAACTGGGCAAACAAGAATCGACATGTCAATTCTCATTGACCGATTCTTCGTGATCCAATTCTACACGACTAAGGATACTGTGATGCAGCCATTGATTTTCCATATTTCAGGCATTAAAGGCCAGCCAGATTTCATCTCTTTTTTACTCATTCATGTGATATGAGTGCTGCTGGCAAGGCCAGCATTTGTTGCCAATCCCTAATTGCCTTTGATCTATTGGAAAAGGAGCTCTTAAAGGGACGCCCTCACTCTCTGCAGCCAGGTTCTCTGGGTGTTAGAGAAGACAGTCAACCTGCCCCTGTCTCCTGCCAGACATTTCAAATAACTCCTAGCTAGGAAGAGAGTCTTCCTTTGCCTCACTGAATGCATCGACACCTCAAAGGTAAATATACCTGTGCCTTGCCTCAGTTCCTCTGCTGCTGAAACCCTCATTCATGCCTTTGTTACCTCTAGATTCGACTATTACAACAAACTCCTCGCTGGCCTGCCACATTCGACTCTCCAAAAACTTGAGGTCATCCAAAACTCTGTTGCCCATGTCCTAACTCACACCAAATCCTGTTCACCCATCACCCCTGTGCTTGCTGACCTACACTGGCTTCTGCTCGAGAGACAGCTTGATTTTAAAATTCTCATCCTCGTTTTCAAATCCCTCCATGGTCTCGCCCCTCCCTATCTCTGTAATCTCCTCCAGCCCCACAACTCTCCAAGATATCTGCACTCCTCGAATTCTGTCCTCCTTGAGCATCCCCAATTTTAATCACTGTGGCTGTGCTTTCAGTTGCCTGGGCCCTATGCTCTGGAATTCCCTGCTTACACCTCTCTGCCTCTCTACCTCACTTTCCTCCTTTAAGACACTGCTTAAAACTTACCTCTTTTCCTAAGCTTTAGGTCATCTGACCAAAATCTCCTTATATGACTTGGTGTCATATTTTGCTATTTAATGCTCCTGTAAGATGCCTTGGGACATTTTATTATGTTAAAGATGCTATATTGTATTCATGTCTCCAGATCATTAGTCTAGGCCTCTGGATTACTAGTTCATTAGCATAACCACTATGCTACCTTGCCCCTCTAGTTTTTTGCTGGGAAAGGATGTCAAAGAATATGAAGCTTAGGCAGGTGGATGTGTTGAGATACAGATCAGCCATGATCTTATTGAATGACGGCATGGGCTTGGGGGGTTTACTGGGCTGCACCTGTTCCTCTGCTGCTGTGTCCGTGTTCAAATCGCCAATTCATTTGAGATTTTCTGCGTCAGCAATAAAAGGTAATGAAGTTGACATAAGATTTCAGTGAATAATAGAAAGTAATGAAATGCAGGTTAAGTCACAGATATGTTTTGTAGATGCATTCAATGAATTCAGCAGAATATTAGTGAGGATGTGGTAGGGAATATGGGATTAATGTAGGATTAGTATAAATGGGTGGTTGTTGGTCGGCACAGACTTGGTGGGCCGAAGGGCCTGTTTCAGTGCTGTATCTCTCTATGCTCTATATTAACCTAAGTTGTTGTTGTACCTTCAGGAAACCTAGGCTGATATCAAATACAACAACAATTAATGTTTATATTGCACCTTTAATGTAGTAAAATGTTTTATGACACTTCACAGGTGAGAAATCAGACAATAATTGACACTGGGCAAAAGAAGGAGATATTAGGACAGGTAATCAAAAACTTAGTCAAAGAGGTGGATTTTAAGGAGCGTCTTAGAAGAATAGAGTTGTGTAAAGAGGTTTGGCGAGGGAATTCCAGAGCTTGGGGCCTAGACAATAGGACGAAGGAAGTGGGGGATGCACAAGATGCCAGATTTGGAGGAACACAGAGATTTGGGTTGTAGGGCTGGAGGAGATTACAAAGATACAGAGAGCTGAACATGGAGGGACTTGAACCCCAGGAGCCAATGTAGGTCGGCAGTACAGGGGTGATGGGTGAACAAGACTTAGAGTGAGTCATTACGGGGAGCAGAACGTGAAATGAGCTCAAGTTTGTGATAGTGGTAACGTTGAATCCCCTTCCACTTATATTCGGATACGAATTGACAGGGGCAGCAACTCAGCTGAACATCCTGATGTGCACCTTTCTCACCACTCAAGCATTCAATTTCTATTCTATAATCTCATCTTTCGATTCTCCGGCTATCTTTGATTTGTCAGGTCATTATGCTTGATATTCAATAATGCTTAGGAACAAATAGGGATTTTATTTTATACATTAAAGCCAGGAATGTGTGGGTTTCACAAAATCATTTTGGAAGAATTTTTAACCTATTGCAGTTATCTAAATGTTGCACAAACTGAAGCAGCCATTTGTTGGGTGTAATGTAATTTTAACTAGCCCATAACTTTATCCCAAGCTAGTAAGTTACATGGTTTGATAGTTTAACATTATAACAGGGAACAAGCACAAACAACAAGTTGCATTTATATAGCACCTTCAACATAGTGTCATGAAGACCCCCACCTGCCAAGAATGAGGCATATTAATTTCATCATATGAACATCAATTTTAGACTGTTGCTGGAGTGAAGAGATGACTTGTTTAAAGAGATCAGCAGTGGCTGGTTGAAACATTTTCATACTAAGAGACAGTACTTGGAGAGACAAAAGAATTGCTCACTGATTCAATTAAGAGATTGTCTGGGCAATGGTGATCCACATCTTGTCGGTGTGAGAGACAGCACTACACACCACACACTACACACTACACACAGAGCTTTGGAATCCACAAATGCAAGAGTTTGTTTAAAAAAAGCGACTAACCTGCTGGCTGAGGTCTGGTTTGAACTGCTCATAGGACAGCTTGGGTCAGACTGCTGATTGCAACTGAACTTGGAACAAGAGCCTCTCTCCTGTATGGCTCTCTCTCTTTCACTAATCTCCGGATTCACTGAAGTTACTTAAACCTCAAGAGGGAAAAGACTCCTACATCGAAACACTGGGCCCCAATGAAACGGCAAGACTTACTGGCAAGCAAAGACTCTACATCAAATTCAAAGGACCGTAAATAGAAACCCAGCTATTGCCTCAAACTTTTCCCCTTTATTCTTTCTACTTTTTCTGTCTCTATCTGCGTGTGTCTTTATCGTGTATGCATGCTAGTGTGGTCGCGTCGCGTATTCGTAGTTGTTAACCGAATTAGAGTTTAAGATTAATAAACTTCCACCTTTCTTGTTTAAATCTAAGAAAACCTGTCTGATTGATTTCTTTGCCTCACAATTGGACAGCAGTGAACAAGGATTCACTGAGGGGGAGCTAAAAACACGGTGTTTTTAAAATTAAACCCTGTTACGGTCAAACCAGGCAAAGGCTGAGAGGGAACCCCTAGACCCCTTTCTCACCTGGTCGTAACAATAGTAAAAATGTCCAAGATGCTTCACAGGAACATTAACAAACCATATTTGACACCCAGCCACATAAAGAGATATTAGGACAGATGGCCAATAGCTTGTTCAAAAAGGTAGGTTTTAAGGGGTGACTTAAAGGAGCAGAGAGGTGGAATGGCTTAGGGAGGGGATTCCAGAGCTTAGGGCGTAGGCAGCTGAAAGCACATCTGCCAATGGTGCGATGATGAAAATCAGGGGTGCGCAAGAGGCCAGAATTGAAGGAGTGCAGAGGTCTTGGAGGGAGTAGGGCTGGAGGAGTTCCAGAGGTATTTCGAGAGGGGCAAAGCTATGGAGGAATTTGAATGGAACTTCTAAAATCGATAAACTAGGGCATGAGCAATCACATGTCGCTACTTTCTGTCATCTAAATAACTTCAAGAGTTATTTGATTTCATTTATTATTTCATTTATATCATTTATACATCATTTCATTTATGTGACTCCCCCCCCCCCCCCACCGAGTTAAAGTCAAAACAGCCGTCTCAAATATTTAATGTAACAAAATACTTTGTGATAATGTCTGGCCCAATTGTACATGCTGTAGCATTTTTGTTTCCTTGACAGTTCATTAATAAAAGGGGAACAGGATATCAAGGTGGTGCTGTTAGTACTGGCTGCCGTGATATCCTTACCAGAAGATCAGAAGTTGGCTGAAGCGCTCATCGCAAAAAGAATCACATCTGGCTTCAGGATTCTATACTTTGCACAAACTTGCTTGTAACAAAGCTCTTGTTACAGATTTCCCATTCTAGCAAGCCTTATTGTTATAATGAACCCATTCCTTGCTTCTGGCTGAAACGACAGAAGGGTGCATGAGCCCCGTGTTTATAAACTGACCCCCCCCCCCACCCCCTCCACTTTTGTCAGGTTTTTAATAAAGGGGGCTGACAGTACTTTTCAAGATATATTTGTATTATGGCACCTTTAATTCATTTCAGTGCCTGGCAAGTGTTGCACAGTTTGTTCTTGTTTTGTTATCTGGATCACACTTTATATGTAACATTTGATTTTCTTTCCTGGCGCTAGTAACTGTTAATAATTAAGCTCATTACCACGTCAAAGCACAGGAACTTGTAATGTAGAGGGCTTGATATTTTGTGGCTAATACCAAATCCCTAGGTGCTGATTATACTTTTTTTTCTATTTTCGATTGTTCCAATTAGGTCCAAGTACGTGCCAATCTAACACAAGTCTCCAGTGCTCCAAATCAGTTCACCACTTTTTCTTGAGATACGATGAGGCACCTTCTCCATTGCCATAAATCACCAAATGGCAGTCGCCCTGACACAATGAGGAATAACTCTTGGCTCTGTAGAGCCAACCAGACATGCTATTGGTAGCTCTGGTAATGATTTACGAGCATACTGTGTTGAATAACTACTGGCCAAGATTTTTGAACAGTACGAGGTAGTCTTGGCAGAATATATGGAATGCCAACTTTAGGAAATTGGTTCTGGACCTTATTTAGAAAAGGAAATCCTCAGTGATGGAGAAGTTGAATCATTGTGCACCAATGATAAATTGCTCCCAAGATACAGTGTTGAGTGATTGCTAGGAACTCCACCACTGTTAGTCTACAGTAATGTTTCAATAGTCTTTTAAACATCTAAAGCTCAGAATTAATGCTTTTAAAGTTGAGGCTTGTTGACACATTTTATTATGGGAAGTTGTATGTTGTGTAACTTTAATGTGTAATATGGAGGTCCGACGATTCGCAGTTTTGTCTTTCAAACCTATTGTTTTAAAATCACTATTTTTTCAGGCTTTTACCCATTATATAACATACCCTCCTGTCGTTCTAATGGTTATATTGCGTTATTTTCATAGCTACCCTTTCTAAATGATTTGTTTCATTCTCAGCATCCCCTCCCACCCACAACTCCTTTTGTAAATAACCTCCCAGTGCAGAATTGAAGTGGACTCAGCTCTTTTTCTCCTGAGTCTGCATAGATGGCTCACCCAGAACCTACACTCCTAACTGTAGTCAGCAAGTGTAATCCAGAGTTTTGATGGTGAAGTACAAAGAACAAAGAACAAAGAAAGTTACAGCACAGGAACAGGCCCTTCGGCCCTCCAAGCCTGCGCCGATCCAGATCCTCTATCTAAACATGACGCCTATTTTCTAAGGGTCTGTATCTCTATACTTCCTGCCCATTCATGTATCTGTCTAGATACATCTTAAAAGACGCTATCGTGCCTGCGTCTACCACCTCCGCTGGCAACGTGTTCCAGGCACCCACCACCCTCTGTGTAAAGAACTTTCCACGCATATCCCCCCTAAACTTTTCCCCTTTCACTTTGAACTCGTGACCCCTAGTAATTGAATCCCCCACTCTGGGAAAAAGTGGTTAGCAATGTTGAGTTCAAATCCCACCATGGCAAGTAGGGTTTCCAACTTTGGTTGGATGTATTCCTGGAGGTTTCATCACATGACACCCCCATCTCTAACTGCCCTTGGTTGCCCGACAAGTCTATCCTTGCAGTACGCTGCCTTCCCACACCAATTGGAAAACTTTTCATTACCTGATTGGATGATTCTTGACTGTCTGTCAAACAGCCTTTTTCCTGCCTTGTTTAGTATTTTTATGGGGTTGGCATCCATCCATCTATGAAAGATGATGGACATGCAGCAAACAATCTATTTAGGTGGGGTGTCTTCTCTTGGTGTATCTTTGTTATAGAGGTATGGGGGGGCTGTGAAGACCAATCCCTGAGAGGCAATATTTTATAACTGATAAATAAAGGTGTTGGAAGAATTTTAAAAAAAGACACAATTTTTTAATTCCCATATGATTTTTCTCCCCAGTTGCTTGGGCAGTGTCCTGGGGGTCAATCTTTAATAACTGGAGACGTCAGGGCAATCCTGGAGTGTTGGCATCCCAAATTGCCAGTTGTACTTTGTTGCCCATTAAAACTACCAGCTTCTTACCAAAAATCAACTGCTGCATCTCCCTGTGAATGACTGCCATCCCACACTGCGGGCTGGATTTTGAGCGAGAGGCGTGGCTCCCGGCGCCAAGCTGAAAAGGTGGGGGGGATTCATTTTCTTGGCCCCCTGGAGCGATCCTCCAGTCTTTTTGAGTCAAAATTTTAGGAGGCCGGATCCCTGTCCCTTTAATGACACTATAGGAATCCCACCTCCAAGAGCTGCTGGCCAATCACAGGGCCAGCAGCTCAGCAGTATCGGCAGTGCCACCAGGAATGGTGGCCACTGCCAGTACTGCAGAGGCCTTGGACCAGGAACCTGGAGCAGAGGTAGGTGAGGCGGGGCCGCCGGGGCCAGTCCAGAAGGCCCGGCGAGGCGGGGTGGGGGTGGTCTTTCAGTCAGGGGGAGGGGGTTCCCAGGGAGTAAAGTTGTTCCTGGTGGCCGGTGTTGGGGGGGTGGGGGGAGTGTTCTCATTAGGCCACAAATTGCCCGCAAAGGAGGGGAGCCCGCAGGGAGGGCGCCTTGTTTTACAAGGCATGCGGAGGCCCTCCCTACCATTGGTACGATCACAGCTGTGGTGGGAACAGGCCCTTAATTGGCTGTTAATAGGCCACTTCAGGACCTCAATTGGCCTCTGGGTGGGAGGTCGGCGTCAGCCTATTCTGCCCCTGGAAAGATTGGAACGGGGAATTCCGACACCAGGTTCCGTGTTGGGAGATTCTGCTCAGATTCTCAGGTCTCCCTTCCACAAAACCCACCTTCCGGATGAGCACAAGATCTGGCCCTATGCTGCTGACTCTTAATATGCTCTGATGTAGGCTCGAAAACTACTTGGTTCAGGGCAATGAGGGACGAATGGGCCTTGACTATATTGCCCAAACCCTGAGAACAAACTAGCAGAGACCCAGTAAATATTTGCGATCAAATTAGTATCTTGATTGCAACAGTACTTCTTTAAAACTACAGAATTTCTAGTTATTCTTTAACCAAAGACTTTAGCAGAATCAAACTTTTTGACCCTGGAAAAAGCTACATAAAACTATCCATGTGTAATAACAAGCCTAAGAATATAAATGCAAATATTGTCAAGAGTCTGGCCTTGTGACTTGTTTACAGTCATAATAAAGGAAAGTTTAATTGGGAACTGTTTTCTCCTGAGTTGAAAAGGCAGGTTTACATCTGATAGGCTCAATATTATTTGCGGAATGAACACTCTATTTCCTTGAAATCTGCCTGTTATAATTTCCGCATCCATCATAAAATAAAACAGCTTCCTAACTACCAGTCTTGTTCCATGACAATGTCCTTGATTACGTTTCAAGTTTTGTAGCAACATTATAACTGCTCTTTTCTTGAGCCTAAGTTTGTGCAGTGACCTGGCCATTGGAGTTAGACTGTGTAGCAGCTCTGGAGGGTGTAGACTGTTATCATCTTCTTTGTCTATAGAATCCATGCTGATGTATACTTTTAATTCACCTGACAGCTTCTGTAAAACGTTTTCATTCAAATCTAGTGAATCTTCATTCTTAGCACAAAGATTAGCTTTTGAATAATAAGTTGTATCAAAGAATTGTCCCAGTCATTTTGCCACACTTAACCAATTCCGTCATCTCATCTGCCCCTCCCATGCCACCCCCATCCTATGCCATTCCATCCTTCACATGCCATCCCCATCTTGTTCTTGCCATCCCATCTCATCCCTGATAGAAACAATCTCTCCAGCCAGGGTAACTTTCTTGTTGGGCTCCCCTTAACTTCCACCGTTTTTTTACTCCACCAACCCCACTCCCCCCCCCCCCCAAATCACCCCAGCGCTACACCCAACCCACTCCGCCAACACCACCAACCGTTGGCAGCGTCACGTGCATCACGCGTTCCAGTCCTCCACACACCCCTCATGCCTCTGCACATGCCAGGCACTGCCCACTAAATAACCACAGCAACAAATGTGCCCCTTAAACTGACCAATCAAAATAGTCTGGGCAAAAACTGAGTATTATTATTATAGATGTGTTAAAGTGCTGTAGCAAACAGTCTATGGAAAATCAAATACTCACTAAATCTGAAACAGGAGAACTTTTTTTCGTAATTGCAAGTGCTAGTGACTGTCAACCCATCAGTAACAGAAATTGGGCACCATCTTGGGGATAGACAGTAAGCCTCAAACCATCTGAATATAAGAATGCATAGCGCTGTATTGACACACAAACACTTTTTCTAGCACTCCAATAGGACAGTCGGAGAAAAGGTGAAATCCCTAAAAGATGCAAGTAAGCTTGAAACTCCAAGTATTTACAAGGGAAGGCAAACCTTTCCTAAACAGACATAAACTATGGAAAATAGATGGATTTGATATAAATTAGATAGACATTCGAGACAGGTGAAAAGGGCTCAAGGCAAATGAGTCTTGACTAGATGATTATCTATCCAAGACTGCTGAGAGGTAGGACGCAGGGAGTCACTGAACCTCGTTGAGGTACCAGTAGATTAGAAACAGGCTAATGTGGTGACAGAGGTAGCTACAGACCTATTAGTCTTACTTCCATTTCCTGTAAAATAAGGGAATAGATTATCAGAAGAAAACTTCAGGATTCGTTGTACAATAATAAACTTTTAACAGCAGTCAGTGTGCATTCAGAAGGGGAACACCCAGTCACATCAGGCTCTTTGAGGAAGTGATAACCTAAGCGGACTATGGGAAGTTGTTGTACCTAGACTACCAAGAGGTATTTGACAAAGTTCCACACAAAAGGTGAAACTCAGAGGTGTAGAAATTGGTTCATTCCTTAGGCTGGCAGGAAATGGGAACAGTGCCTTTCCTAGAACAAGTAGCATATATATATTGCTGCTTCCTCAACATACATACCCTTAAGAATTCCTCAAGCATTGTGCACCCACCTCCTCTCTCTATGACCCTGTTGTACAGTCAGGATTGACCTGGTCTCCAGGAATTGAAGATTAATCTCCATGAAACAGGGAGAAAAATCATGGTGTTATTAAAACCTTGTATGCTTTTTAAAATCTTATTTGAATGTTTTTGGTTATTAAACATAAAAATATTGGAGATGGTGGTGGGTGGGAAAGGCCATTTGACCGACAGCCAAGAATCATCCAATCATGTAAGGAAATGTCTGCTTGCTTTCCAATTGGCATGGGGAGGGTGGGGAACTGCGAGGGCGGACATGTTGGGAAACCAATAGCGGGAGTATGGGAGCAGGTCAGATCTTGTGCTGATACCTCCAGGAATACATCTAACTGCGATTGGCGACCCTGTGGTATGGGTCTCTCTGGCTGTTTCACCTCCACTGGATTCACTATATCTGGATGAAGGAGCATCTGCCACACAAATCTATGCCAGTTCCTGCAATAACAAGTGACTTGATTGGTGCAATGTATTGCTGATTGTCCTCGGACTTTGAAATCAGTAATCATGGTGTTACGACCAGGTCGGAAAGGTGTCTCGGGGTCCCTCTCAGCCTTCACCTGAACTTACCGTAACAGGGTTTAATTTTAAACACACTGTGTTTTTAGCACCCCCTTGGTGAGTCCATGTTTACCGCTTTCCAATTATAAGGCAGAGAAACCAGCTCAAACAGGCTTTCTTAGGTTTAAAGAAGAAAAGTTGAAATTTATTAAACTTGGACTTAAACTCTAATTCGGTTGACGCCTACAGATACACAACATGCCCACGCTAGCATGCATATGCGATACACACATGCAAATAGAGACAGAAAAGAGCAGAAGAAAAATAAAGTGGAAAATTTTGAGGCAATATCTGAAGAGTTTTTGTAATGGTTCTTGGAGCTCACTGTAGTATCCTTGATTGTAGGTAGATCTTGCTTTTCGTTGGGGCCCAATATTCTTCTGGAACCTTGTTCACTGTAGGAGACTTTTCTCTCTTGGGGTTCATGTATGTTCAGTGGATTCAGAGGCTTGTGAGAAAGAGATGGGAGCAGACAGGAGAGAGCTTCTCAGTCCTGGAGCAAACAGACACTCTCTCAGTTCAAACTGTTTGTACAATTAAAAAAAAACCCAGGTTGTCAAGCAGGTTAGTCATGTGACAAACTGGTCTGACCACGTCTTGGATTGTATTACCTTCGCAATCTCTGGAATGCTCATTTTACACACAATACCTGGTGATCAAGGTCCATTGTGGGTTGAATGTGTCTGGGAATGGTCCTTTGTCCTTCCAATCACCGTCTGTTAATATGAAAATGTCTTTTCCAGCCATGGCTGATCTGTTTAACAAGTCCTTTCTTCACTCCAGTAACAGTTTAAAATCAATGTTCATGACAAAATTAGTGTGCCTCATTCTTGGCAGGTGGGGGCCTAGCAAGACAGTGGCGAGAGATTGCTTTGACCAGTTATGCCAGACTGCTGTAGTGTATGGAACTGAACTAGCTGCCAACAGAACAGTTTTTATACATCTTGCAAGTTGAATGAATATTTGGGAAGAAACTTGACATAGTAAGAGGAGGAGGGGGCAGCGACCATCTTGTGTTTCCCATACCCTCCAAGTTTTTAGGTTGAATAATTTTGTTACCTTAATATCCGGCAAAATGAACTTTTTTGGCTGATAAAGTCCTGTCCATGAAATTCTGATAGCTTGGCCATTGAATATAATCTCCTCCTTGGTTGACTTTATTGACAGAGTTAAACTATTTGTCAAACTTCTGCTTCAACCTTTCCAATTATATTCACCGCCCCCGCCCCCCATCCCTGTGACCATCTCTCGGGCCTTTCCCCTGACTTATTCGCCGGAGTTGGGGGAATGAACCCACAGCTAAAGATTCGAGTGTGACTGGAGGTCACTTTGCTCACAGTGGCAGTTCCTTTAAATAACAACACAACTTTTCGTTCTATGCTGCCTGCATTACAGCTTACTTACTTCATTAGTCTCCCAATATATCCACCCTCGCAGTGCCCTGCCCTTCCCACACCAATTGGAAAGCAAGCAGACATTTCCTTGCAAGATTGCATGATTTTTGGCTGTCGGTCAAACAGCCTGTTGCACCCCATCCCCTCCCCACCATCTCCACGATTTTTATGGTTAATAAACTAAGAGTTAGGGGGTTTCATTTACGACTGGTTTGGGTTTCTTGATGGTTTTCAAAGTAATCATTAATTTCTTAACTGGGTAGCTTCACAAACAAACAAATCCTGTGGAGTAAAAGATGATGTGCAATTAGTTAGGGATTTATCGAAACAGAGTTACCTCTGCAGAAGTATTTAAACCGCATAAGTAGTGTCCCATGAATTCAAACAAACTTCTTTTTCACTTTACCCATTAGCACGTTTAACATCCTGAAGTGGAATTTCCTGTGGGCATGTAATTGAGAAGATGTACCCGAATTTACACCCATTCATGTGCCCATTTGCTGATATCAATTTACTCTCAAATAACCTGCCAGTCTTATTAGCACATGCCGAGATCCAAAACCTCAGCATAAAGGAGTAGAAATCAGCATAAACTATCGAGGCCCTTGGAAAGTGTTGAACTCACAGCAAATATTCCTTCATTAAGTATGAAGCTTAAAGTTTCAAGGCATCGAACAACTATCAGTCATGGACATTAGGCAGAGCATGTTTAAGAACCTGCAATCGTGCTAACTTTTCAATTTTTAACATGATTCATACTGGAGAAATAAAAGATGCAGAGTGCAGGCCTCAATGAGGATAAATTAAAAGTAAATAGCTTTATAAAAAATCAGAGTAAAATAGCAGAAAAATGACTTTGGTGCACCTGGAATTCTGGCTTTAATTTTACATCTGCTTTAAACCAGCGTAGTTGCAGGAAATTCATGTGTGCCGCTCTTTAGCCTGTAGGCCTGTGGACATGGCCTGCTGCTGGCCGCGCTTCATTGGGAAGGGGACCTCAAACAGGCACCGGGTTTCCACCACCATTTGCATATGGGCCCCGGATGCATTTACCAATATGGCGGGCGCTGCACTTCTGGTGTGGCGTGCACATACCACCCACCTTATTGGATTGTTAGACTCCTACTTTGTCAAACAGGCATGGCATCAACAAATTTCTAGGCCATACATTTTTCCTGCTGCCATTTCCTGTGCTTCACTGATGGGGCATTCCCTGTCATCTCCAATGTGGTGCAAAAATTGTTTACCATTGCAGGTATGAGAGAATTAGGATGCATCGGCCCAGATTTTGTCATCAACAATGAAGGAACGTGCTTGCTGTTCACCTCGCAGACAGATGCCATGAAGATTAGCTCAGCTTTAGAGTGGGGATTTGTGCCACTGGGGGCTGAATTTTACCGGCCCCTTGACGCTGCGGGTTGCGGCGTGGGGGCCGGTAAAATGCTGTGGGGGGGAGGCACACCTTGAGCCGCAACGATGAGAAGGGCCCACCGCTTATTACCGCCGGCGGCGGGACCTTCATCTCCATATCAAAATAAGACCTAATGAAATGCAAATTCACCTAGCTTCAGGCGGCGGCCGTTCCACTCTGATATTACGGTCGCTGTTCGTGCTCTGCGTGCCTTCGGAACTCCGTATGGAGTTCCGGGTGAGAACCTAATGGGGAATGGGGAGTAATAAAATTGTCAGGGCGGGAGGTGTGGAGGTGTGGGGAGACACACATTTTATTGGATGTGGGGATGGCGGGAAGGGGTTAGAGGCCAAATGCTTAAAGGTTTGGGGGAAAGGTTGGGAAGGGGACAAATTATTTTTTGAGAATTAATTCCACTTAAGTGACCGTCAGGGGGAGGGGGGTGCTTGGGGAAAGGTTTCACCATCTTTATTCATTGCCAATAAAACTTCCTGATGACTGCACCTTTAAAAATTAAAATTACTCTGTAAGGGCTTCAAGCCCTTTAAAATTGGCGCCTGCACAGTGGCGCCGGACGCCATTGCCGGGGACGCAGCAGCCACCCCCTTACGTCATCGGGGGCAGCCACTCTGCCCCCGCTATTTAAATGAGCCGCTGCGTGTAATATCGCGGGAGCTCAGGGACGGCGCATCCGTGTGGGATGCACACCGTTTTTAGAGTGTGCAGCTGCCAACTGCGGCACCCTCATAAAATTCAGCCCTGGGTGTCTGATCCAGCAGGGCGCCCCCTACAGGGCACCTGTGAGCATGGCAACAGGCAGTGAGGCTCTTCAACCAATCAGATTGAAGAATCTTCATTGATCCATGCAAAGTCCAAACCAGGAAGTATAAAGAGGAAATATGATTAGATTTAGAGATACAGCACTGAAACAGGCCCTTCGGCCCACCGAGTCTGTGCCGAACATCAACCACCCATTTATACTAATCCTACACTAATCCCATATTCCTACCAAACATCCCCACCTGTCCCTATATTTCCCTACCACCTACCTATACTAGTGACAATTTATAATGGCCAATTTACCTATCAACCTGCAAGTCTTTTGGCTTGTGGGAGGAAACCGGAGCACCCGGAGAAAACCCACGCAGACACAGGGAGAACTTGCAAACTCCACACAGGCAGTACCCAGAATCGAACCCAGGTCCCTGGAGCTGTGAGGCTGCGGTGCTAACCACTGCGCCACTGTGCCGCCCACACACTAGATTAGATTTCTTTAGACTCCCATCTTCCCTACTTACTATGCCTCCGAACATAGCGTCATCTGCAAACTTGGATATGCAACTCTCTATTCCTTTATCCAAATCATTAATAAATATGGTGAAATATTGACCCCCCCTCCCAGAACATAGCCATGTGATGAGAAAAAATTTGCAGGGCTACGGGGAAAAGGTGGGTGAGTGGGACTAGGCGAGTTGCTCTTGCAGAGAACCGGCCCAGACATGATGGGCCGAATGGTCTCCTTCTGTACTGTACCCATTCTATAATTCTATGATAACATAGTATGTACCCTTTATTCCTCCTCTCTGTCTCCTGCCTCCCAAGCTAAGTCAAAAGGTTACCTCCAAATCTGCACACTCTAATTTTTTGCTAATGCTCTCGTGTGCAAACTCATTTCTTACAATTGCATTTCAGTGATTACTGATAATTATGGTAGCATAGTGGTTATACTGTTGGATTAGTAATCTAGTGTCCTGGGTTAATGATTTAGATACATAAGTTGAAATCCCACTCGAGCAGCTGGGGAATTTCAGTGCAATTAATTACATACATCTGGAATAACATGCTAGTCTCAGTAACGGTGATCACAAAACTACTGGATTGTTGTAAAAACACATCTGGTTCATTAATGCCCTTTAGGGAAAGAAATCTGCTGTCCTTACCTGGTCTGGCCTATATGTGACTCCAAACTCTCAGTAATGTGACTGCCTCTTAATTGCCCTCTGAAATGGCCTAGCAAGCCACTCCGTTGTGTTCAAGAAGGTGGCTTGTCATCACGTTCTCAAGGGCAGTTTGGGATGGGCAGTAAATGCTGGCCTTTCCAGTAATGCTAACATCCCAGGGATGAATAAAAAAGCTTATTCTTAGTACTATGGGTTAAAAAAGTGACCTGATGTGGCATGTAGAAAAGCAAGAATGTGCATTGCTATGGAACCATTTACATCCCCAGGATGTCCCAAACCACTTCATAACTAATGAATTACCTTTGCACTGTCAACGCTGTTGTTATGCTGGGAAACAAGACAGCCCATTTTCACACAGCACGGCTCCACAAACAGCAATGAGATAAATGACCAGCTAATCTATTTTAATGCTGTTGGTTGAGTGATAAATGTGCTGCATTAAAGTCATCCTCGCTTTATGCACTTAAGTCTCTGAAAGGCGGCTGGAATTCACAACCATCTGACTCATGAGAAATGTAAGATACCCAGTCATTGGAAACCATTTGTAATTACTGGTAATGGCCAAAATGAATCAGAAGGCTGTACATAACTGGCTGACGCTTCTACCATTTTTTTTTTAACAATAAAAGTGAGCGTCTGTTGAAATTTATCTACATTCCCAAGTGTTTTGTCAAACTAAAACAAGAAAATTTGCAGTGGATAGTTTAACAGGTCACAACATTAAAATAATTCAATCTAAATCTAAATTAATATATATGACTTTTTTTTTAAATGTTGGATGAAAATGAATAAGAGTGCTACGGCAATGGAGTTCTGCAAAATGATGCAATTGGTGCAAGTCCAAATATATATAGATTTGTAATATATATATTATATATATACCGCAACTAGAAAAACAAAACTGTTAAATGTTTTACTAAAGTATTCCATTATCTTGATTCCGATTTGTTGCTCTAAATGCTTAATTGCATTTTGAACAGTTTGATTGTGTTATTTCTTCCATGATGTAGCTGGGTTATACTTGTTTTCCAATGAATGCCTGGATCTATGAATCTTTGCTCAAGCAATGCAGTGGAGCGATTACTGCAGCATCAGACATGTCGATGCATTTGTAGAGTCTCTGCAAGGAGGTACAAGGCCATCCTAATCTAAAGGCTCCCAATAATGACCATCAACCATCCACCTCTCCACTGGAAAATATCTAGAAAGAGCAGAACTAGGGATGACAGTGTCACAGTAAGGGGTCGGCCATTTAAGACTGAGATGAGGTGTCGTTGAATATATTCAAGACAGAGATCAGTAAATTTTTGGACTCTAGGATTCGAGGGATATAGGGATAGGGTGGAAAGTGGAGTTGAGGTAGAAGATCAGCCATGGTCTTACTGAATGGTAAAGCAGGCTCGAAGGGCCATATGGCCTACTCCTGCTCCTATTTCTTAAGTGCTTATAGGTTCTACAAGACACACATATACTTGTCACCAAAGGGAAAAGCCAGGAGAGAACATAGCAGGCCCATACACTCATTAATCAAGATTCAGATACTTGAATGAATGTCCTCATTATTAGAGCTTAGGGCATCATTGAAGGTGGCAGGGCAGGTTGATAAAGTGGTGAATAAAGCATGCAGGATCCTAAACATTATAAATAGGGGCATAGAGTACAAAAGCGGGGAGGTTATTATTAACCTGCATAAAACACTGGTTGGGCCTCAACTGGAGTATTGTGTCCAGTTCTGGGCACCACATTTTACGAAGGATGTGAAGACATTAGAGAGGGTGCAGGAAAAATTCATGATAATGGTTCCAAGGATGAGGAACTTCAGTTACATGGATAGATTGGAGAAGCTGGGGCTGTTGTCCTTGGAGAAGATTAAGAGGAAATTTGATTGAGGTTTACAAAATCAAGAGGGGATCTGGACAAAGTAGACAGGGAGAAACTGTTCCCATTGGCAGAAGGATCAAAAACCAGAGAACACTGATTTAAGGTGAATGGTAAAAGAATCAACAGTGACACGAGGAAAAACTTTTTTATGCAGCGAGTGGTTAGGATCTGGAATGCATTTCCAGAGTGTGATGGAGGCAGATTCAATCATGGCTTTCAAAGGGATTGGATCATGATCTGAAGAAAAAAAAAAGTTCAGGGCTACAGGGAAAAGGCAGGAGAGTAGGACTAGCTCTTGCAGAGAGCCAGCACAGATGTGATGGGCTGAATGGCCTCCTTCTATGCTCTAACCATTCTATTATCTGTGATTTTGTAATGGTTGACATCCTCTGGGTTTTTGTAAGTGATGAGATTTACCCGTGTTTGGGCGGTCTTTCTTTTGTATCTCCTCCATGGTTACAACTTTTTGAATGCCAATAATGTAGATAATGCAGCAGACACAATCTTGCAGAGTATAGCAAGGCTGAACTGCAAGATGCACTGTAATCTGTCCAGGTAGCTGATGTGCTGCTTCAAGATGAAAATAGTTTGTTATATTCCTAGGAGATGGATGGGCATGATGCATGAATTCAGTTTCTGTCCTTGGCTCTTGTAAAGGTGTCATTAAGAAAAAGTAGCTTTCGCCTCATAGGAGTTATCTTTCAAATCTGCCTTTTCCTTCAACTGAATATGGTAGGCACATAAACTGATCACTTACTGAATATATAAATGGTTACATGGGATGTTCAAACATTTGAAAGGATGTCCTCTGTATAGGAACCTAGTATACTACTTTGGCAAACATGGTTCAGTATTGACATTGGCAGTTTTTTTGGACCTTGCATGTGGCTGAGATGTCCCTTGCACAGCATCCATAAAAGAATAATGAAAGTTACCTGGGAAGTAGGCATCAACCTGCATGATTCTGTATTTGTGGTCACTGAAAATCTGGACAATGATGGAGTGGAACCTTTCTTACTTCATGAGCAGTGTAATCTTTCTTGGGCTTCTAGATACATGGATCCAATAAGTAACGTGATGACCTCTGCAATGTTCTGCAGTGCCGACAAATTGTATTGTCCTCTGCTGTTGCTATTCCACCTGCAAAATGAAGACGGCATTTCCCCTGGTGAACAAAACATCAGTCACCTGCTTGTTGCATCTGTGTCACTGATGTTGCAATGCTCTTTGCAGTCATGTTAAAGGACCTAAAGGTGTAAGAAGTCAGTGACAATAACTATCACTGGTTGTACCATCTCTGTGGTGAAGGTTGTTCCAGGCCAGATTGCAGCAGATGGCATACCTCCCAATCACTGCTTCCATAATGAAACTCAACCCTGTGAAGATTATTCTCTTAAGACCAGATAGGTAACCCTGGATTCAGTTGCATGAATAATGGCATGTACAGAGATCTGCCTCTAGTGTAGACACACATCCCGCACCTCCTAATCTAGATTGGATGCATTATTAATAGTAGCTATCAATCATCCAGCAATATTACCATGATCCTTCCCTCTTACTCTACTTACCTATATCGGTACTAAATAAATCCAAAGTTTTAAAAAAAGACTTACATTTATATACTGCCTTTCACCAACCAAAGGACGTTGCAAAGCACATTACAGCAGTTAAGTAGTTCTGAAGTGTAGTCACTGTTGTAATGTAGGAAATGGAGCAGCCAATTTGCACACAGTAAGCTCCCCCAAACAGCAATGTGATTATGACCAGATAATCTGTTTTCGTAATGTTGATTGAGGGATAAATATTGGCCAGGACACCAGGGATAACTCCCCTATTCTTCGAAATAATGCCATGGAATCTTTTACATTTACTCAAGAAGGCAGGTGGGGCCTCAGTTTAACACCTCATCCGAAAGACAACACCTCTGATAAGGAGCTTTAATAAAGGTATATTCTGGGTGGACAAGGAAATCCATCTATGGCATTGAAGAGAAAGGACTCTGCCTAAGATTACTAGCTTTGAACTCCAGGAAAGCAGAGACTGGAGTTTGGCCTTGAACTCCCTACCTGAGAAATCATACCAGGAGTTGGAATATAACAAGAGCAGTCTGCAACAGCGCATCCGTCTTCCTAAATCTTTAAAGTCTTTCTACAGTGAACAAGGGAGAAGATTACGGGCCTGCACTGTTTCAAGTCTTCACCCTGGGGAAAAATAAATTTAACAGAGAACTCTTCAAAATCATCAGACCTAACGCACATTGTCTTTATAATCTTTATCTTTTCTTGAGTGTGTGTGTATCTGTATGAGTGTGAGAATGGGTGTTGTGTATATTTCAGGGATTGTATAATAAACATTAATCTTTTAAACTTACGAGAAAATTTGTCATTTGTCTCGCTTGATAATTAAGCATTTGAGTTAAAAAACACCTTTTCCTTAAAAAAACATGCTGTTTTCAGTCAGTCGAGAGATGAAAAGGGGGAACCATCCCGATCATCTCTCACCTGTCTGTAACACTATTCCCTCATCTAGTAACTAGTAATGTAGTTAACAATCTAGTATAGATTGGCCACATATTTTCAAAGGATTGCTTGTTCCATATCCCTGACTAGGCTTTCAAAGAACACATTACACCACAGGTTCAATTTCCACACGCCTGGACTATAAACAGGTACCCATATACTGTAAATGAATAATTATGGAAAATAATTTCAATACCGTATAAATCAAGCATTATTGCTTTCCATCACACCAGGACTCGCTGAGTCTCATTCAGCCTTCCTAAAGTGTGCTAACACGAAAAATGTAAACAGTAAAGTGAGCATTAAACTGTAAAATCATGCGTTATAAAATATAATTTCTGCCTTGCATCATTGTGTTAGGGATACTGTATGCATTGCAAATCATCTTTCTTTTCTCATTAGTTCTAAACTCAATATTCCTTACAGCTTTCAGCTTGCATTAATGCAAGTTTATGCCCATTTACCATAGATTTTCAAACCACAGTCCCCAAATCCTGGGGGGCACTCACAAGGAGTTCCCAGGGGGTCCTAAAAGTCCAAGGATTCCTGTATTTTTCTGATCTTTTTGACTTACTGGAATGTTATTTTTGTTGCTGTGCTCTAATAATAATGTTTTCCGCAATGATAGCACAGTTTGACTTTGGTAGCTGACACTCTGATTGGAACGTGGAACAGGGGTCTCTGGGAATAGACTGACATTCACTGGAATTTGCCAAGCTTGTGTTCATATTTTGCAGGAGGTTCCTGAGAGCATGGTTAATATTTCCCTACAACAGAATTATTTCTATGTTTATTTAATTTTTGCAACATCATTATATGACTATCTCTTACCTTGTTGCTTATGCAAATTGTAGCCTTTAATTGGATGACACATTGAGTTATCCCTTTGCTTCAGAGATCTAAGATTCATATTCCAACAACGTTTATATAGGGATCTTAATGTAGTAGAACATTCACATAAGGAGTAATTAGGATAGGTGACCAAAAGCTTGATCATAGAGGTGGGTTTAAAGCAAAAGAGAGAGGTAGAGGAGTGGAAAGGTTTAGGGAGGAAATTTCAGAGCTTAGGTCCCAGGCAGCAGAAAGTCCAGCCACCAAAGGTGGAGCGATTAAGATCAGGGATGCATAGGAAGCCAGAATTGTAGGAGCGCAGAGATCTCGAAGGGTTGTAGGGCTGGCGGAGTCTGCAGAGATAGTGAGGGGTGAGGCCGTGGAGGGATTTCAAAACTCGGATGAGAATTTTAAACTTGAGGTGTTGCTGGACTTGGAGTCAATGTAGGTCAGTGAGCACAGTGGAGTAACACATGAACAGAACTGGGTGGGAGTTCGGATATGGGCAGCAGAGTTGTGGAAGTGCTCAAACTTTATGAAGTTTAGAAAATTCAACTTAGAATGAATTGTCTTGTTAAATCTTGTCCCTCTGCTTGCTGTAAGGCTACTAAGTAAAATTAGTTTGGGGGCACTGTGAACCCAATTCCTACTTGGCACGGACTCAGAAAGTAAAACTGCCTTTACCACAGCTCAAATTCTCAGTTTTTACTCAGAGATGTCAGGTTGGCATGTGTAGAAAATAAGGCCCCCCAACGAGCCGACCAGTGCCAGGAGGGTCTGTAAAATTTAGTGGAAGGCAGTGGTGGTGGTGGGGAGGCGGGTGGTGGGGCCGTTCCCGGTGCCTTCCTGCTCCCGCTGCAATTTCACATGGGGCGGTGGCGGTGAGTAATTGCCCACCCACCCCAGGCCAATCAAGGCCCTTAAGTTGCCAATTAACTGCCACTATTTTACCCCCTGCAGCTTTCTTGTTGGCTGGGTGGGACGGGGGGAGGTGCCCCTCCTGATCGGGCACCCTAAGCCCCACAGAGGGCCAACCGAAACCCCAACCACCGCCACCACACAACATTCCCCCCGACACCCTAACCGACCCCCTTGCCTCGCCGGGGCCCGGCTGATTTTTTGGGGCCTCGCCGGGGACACTTACCGTTGTTCCAGGGACATCCTTTCTCTTCCAGCCATTGGCTGGATGTAATCCCAGGAGTGGCCACCGCTCCCGGAGGTGCTGCTGGGACTAAGAGCTGCCAGCCCGCTGATTGGTTGGCAGCTCCATTAGGTTGAACTTCCTGCCTCAAGGAGGTGGAAGCCTGCCCAAACCCAATTGAGGGTTTGGGGAGTGGGAAATCCCAGCATGGTGCCCCAGGAATGGCGGAGGCAGGCTCACCATCGACTTTTTAGGCCGATGGGCGGAACCTCCCACCCAACATAAAATTCCGGCCAAGGCGTCAGGTGTTCCTGAGTGGGTCACAATCTCGTCTTTGAGTTTGTAGGTTTTAGGTTCAAGTCACACTCCAGAGACACACGCACAAAATCTAGGCTGACACTCCAGTGCAGTAATGCATTGTCAGAGGTGCTGTCTTTCAGATGATTGTTAAACTGAGGACACATCTGCTTCTTTCAGGGACATAAAAGATCCTATGGTACTATTACAAAAACAAGTAGGGAAGTCCTGTGCAGTGTCCTGGCAAATATTCATCTCTCAACTAACATCACTAAAAAAAATTACAACATCCAGGCTTGGGCCGATACGTGGCAAGTAACATTCGTGCCACACAAGTGCCAGGCAATGACCATCTCAAACAAGAGACAATCTAACCATCTCACCTTGATATCCAATGATATTACCATCGCTGAATCTCCCACTATCAACATCTTGGGGTTACCACTGATCAGAAACTGAACTGGACCAGTCACATAAATGCTGTGGCTACAAGAGCAAGTCAGAGGCTGGAAATTCTGCGGCGAGTAACTCACCTCCTGTCTCCCCAGTGTCTGTCCACCATCTACAAGGCACAATTCAGAAGTGTGATGAAATACTCTCCACTTGCCTGGATGAGTGCAGCTCCAACAACACACAAGAAGCTTGACACCATCCCGAACCAAGTGGCCCGCCAGATTGACACCCCATCCACCACCTTCAACATTCACTCCCTTCACCATCAATGCACAGGGGCAGCAGTGTGTACCATCTACAAGATGCACTGCAGCAATGCACCAAGGCTCCTTTGATAGCACCTTCCAAACCCGTGACATCTACCACCTCAAAGGACAAGAGCAGCAGATGCATGGGAACACCACCACCTTCAAGTTCACCTCCAAGTCACACACCATCCTGACTTGGAACTATATCGTCGCTCCTTCACTGTCGCTGGGACAAAATCCTGGAACTCCCTTCCTAACAGCACTGTGGGTATACCTACACCCCAAGGACTGCAGTGGTTCAAGAAGGCAGAGCACCACCACCTTCTGAAGGGCAATTAGGGATGGGCAAGAAATGCTGGCCTTGACAGCGATGCCCACATCCCATGAATGAATACAAAAAAAGATTCTATGGTTATATCACATTGCTGTTTGTGGGAGCTTGCTGTGCACAAATTGGCTGCTGTGTTTTCTACATTCCAAAAGTGACTACGCTTCAAAAAATACTTTACTGACTTTAAATCCCTTTGTGAGGTCCTGAGGTTGAGAAAGGTGCTGTGTGAATGCAAGTTCATTTTTAGAAAAATACATAGCTTTTCACTGTGATCTGCAGAATAAAGAAAATTAAGTCAGTCTCTTGTTTCTATCGATAGAAGAGCACACAAAAGTTGAAATTAGTCTGATAAATATTTGTAAAAGACAGTTGGTGGGTTTCTATGAAATCTCTCTGTTTATTATTTTTAAGAAACATGATAACCTCGTTAAAATTAATGGGTAACTTTAATAATCACCACAGTATGTGTTCAACTCAATAGTTTACAAGTTTAGCATCAGTCTAGTTTTGGTAACTGACACTATACCATGTGGGAGCCAACATTCCCATTGCCAAAATTCCTGTAAAGTATCAGATTTTCTTCTGAGGAATTTATTGGATTGAAATCCAATATAGAATTATAGCCTGTTCTATAGGGTTTTCTAGAAATTCTTTAAAACATATTATACAATTAATTCATATTGTTGACAACCGCAAATGATAGGTTTTGAGAACAAGATCAAAGGGGCTACAAATTGGTCTGAGACACTGATGCAGTGGCCCATGTTTCATGAAGGAGAACTTCAGAAGTAATTCCTGTCTAAAAAAGATGTATTTTAGTCTGTCACACTTCATGTCTACACAAGTTTCTCAGTCACACTTAAAAAGAAATGGATAAAGAATCATAAAGGTAGCTAGTTTGAATGTAATCCTCTTAATTGGCCTTACATAACAACACTTCAGAAGGAATCTTAGTGCAATTTGGGAGGATGTGAAAGCCAGTGTGTAAATGCACGTTTGTTTGTTCTTCCTTTCCATAGAACTTTCTGTGGAAAAAGCTGAATGAACTCACCTAGTGTTTACTTAACAGCATTTCAATTTCTGACAGTAAAGTGGCATAGCTTTACTTTGGCTGAACAATAATACATTTTGGGGGTTATCTTGGTGAAAGTCTGAAAACAGGCATTAAATGGGGAACAAAAACAAGAAATGCTGGAACCACTCAGCAGGTCTGGCAGCATCTGTGGAAAGAGAAGCAGAGTTAACGTTTTGGGTCAGTGACCCTTCATCGGACCCTTCATTAAATGGGGGCTGTGCTAATAAGACATGCCTTTTTGAAAGTCTAGTTTTAGCACACAATTTTGGTCCTAAATGCTGATTCCCATCATTTTCAATTCCTTGGAGATGCTAAAACAGGGACACCTGCAGTTTGCCACTCAGGCACTCATTGGAAGCAATTTTCGAGGAGCAGTATATGTGGGCTGAAGGTGCGGAGTAGGCTGGTTGATACACAGTGGCAGGTTTCAGGATGGCTCAGGGTAAAGGCCTGCTTAGGTCAGGAAAAAGAACCCGACCCGAACCCGACCGACCGACAGTGGACCCGAGCCCAACCCGGCCTGAGTCCCTCCAATTTCGCCTCAAGCCTGACCCCACTTGGCTCAACCCGAGCCCGACCCGACCATCCCTTTACTTACCTTCCGACTGGGAAGCTCCAGGAAGCTGCAGCGCATGCGTGATGACACCATAGTGACGTCACTCATTCACTGCGCAGGCTCAGTTTTGTCCCGGACTCCCAGCTCAGATAAGTTTTTTAATTTCAATACTTACCGGCAGAGCACTTACCGTGTGTGTCTGGCCCGACCCGACCCGACCCGACCCGACCCGACCTGGACTGGGCCCGACCTGACCCGAGCTCGAAAGCCGGACCTGGAAGAGGGGCCCAACCCCACCCAGACCCGACACATGTTGTCGGGTCCCGTCGGGTTCAGGTCGGGTAGCAGGCCTTTAGCTCAGGGTCCAAGTGAGAGGGCACATAGGTTCTCAGGCCCAGCGCTGGAGACCCTGGTAGAGGAAATCCCGGAGGAGAAGGGATGCCCAGGTTGAAAGCTCTACCTTTTTTATAGTTACTCGTGTAAGATAGAGTAGCACAGAACTTAACCCTTTTAGGTGAAGTTCCCAGAATTTCAAGAATGAATGTTGCTCCAGTGTTGGTGAAGTCTTGACAAAGTGTCCTAGAAAATGTCTCAGTGTGTTTCAGAGGTAGTCCTCTTCCCAGTTCCTGCAGCAAGTGAACATGAAATAGTGCATAGACCTTTAAAAAGCACTTGAAATTCATTTCAATGCCATGTTTACTGCCAAAGACCTGGCCGCTGGTAGAGGGCATTAGGCCATGCACTATCCACCAAAATGCCGTGCAGTCTCCTTAATGAGCTGTAGCAGGCATTTTAAGTGGCAGTAGCTGCTTATTGATCCTTTGCGAGCCTTTTCCTAGCACTGGCATCAACATCTTTACAAGATGGTAGATTGCACTAAATGTGGACCAAACTGGCAGTCAGCTCAGGACCCCATCCTAGCCACCTCGGAGGCTCTTTAGCACCTGAACTGGCTGCCAGAAATTGACCCCATAAAGTCTGTGATCTATATGTAAGCAACCCCAAGGGAAATCTGCTAGTGTTTTTTTATTCTTTTGTGGGATGTGGGCGTCGTTGGTGAGGGCAGCATTTATTGCCCATCCCTAATTCCCCTTGACAAGGTGGTGGTGAACCGCCTTCTTGAACCGCTGCAGTCCTTGGGTGTAGGTACACCCACAATGCTGTTAGGAAGGAAGTTCCAGGATTTTGACCCAGCAACAGTGAAGGAACGACGATATAGTTCCAAGTCAGGATGGTGTGTGGCTTGGAGGGGAACTCTTCAGAGAAAGAGTAAATCGAACAGCTACTTCTGGCATCTGCACATGTGCAGTTACTGGTTAAATCCAGAAGTTGCTGTCGGAGATACTCTGTTCCTCCACAGTAATAGTCCTCACCAATAGACTCAGCACTGAGATCACTGTAATAGCATGAACTTGGAGTTCTTGCTCTCTTAAGACACCAGAAAAAAGTTAGTCCTGGTGCATTCAAAAGTAAGTGAATTTTTATTGGCGTGATAAATGATAATTACTGCCAAACAGCCTCATTAGCCCTGAAAATTTAATTTTACAAGTGTGGAGTCTCATTACTTCAGAAGTTGATAATTTTTGGAGATTTAAAAAAAGAAAAAAAATTAAAGCTTTTTCTTTACTAAAGTTCTCCTCCAAGCCACATACCATCCTGACCAGGAACTATATCACCGTTCCTTCACTGTTGCTGGGTCAAAATCCTGGAACTCGCTTTACTTTTTCTGTTTGTCTCTTTTATCTCTTTTTTAAAATTCTTTCATGGGACGTGCTCCCTAATTGCCCTTGAGAAGATGGTGGTGAGTTGCCTTCTTGAACCGCTACATTACATAATCCCTTTATTCATACCATTTCTTCATTTGACTTTCTGTACATTACTTAAATCTAATTTATAGTTCTAACTTTGTACTTCCTGGTTTAGATTCTGTGTGTCCCAGTGAGGATTCTTCAATCTGATTGGTTGAAAAGCCTTGTTGTTCCATTTTCTGTTTGCGGACACCACATGTACCCTGTAGTAGACACTGTGCTGGATTGAACACCCAATTAGAGCAGGTTTTCACTCAATAGCCCACGAAAACCTTGTGGATAGCTAGCTGTCAATAAGGTGAATGGCAAGTGTCGTTCCCTTGCCACTGATTGCAAAATCTGGGGCAAAGAGGTATCAGGACAGATGTTCAAAAACTTTGTCAAAGAGTTTTAAGGAGCAACTTAAAGGGCAGAGAGAGAGAGAAGTGGAGAGGTTTAGGGAGTGAATTCCAGAGCTTAGGGCTTAGGCAGCTGAAGGAATTAAGTGCCAATTAGTACAAAATTGGGTGCAGTTTTACCATGTAGGTCCATGCCCTTTGGGACTGATTTTCCGCTGCCAAAAGCTCATTTCCTGTTACGTCCTACAGCCATCAGACAGAGGAGACCTGTATTCCTTCAGGCTGCGCTGAACTTGATCCCAGGTTCCAGAAGTAATAGGGCTGACTGAAGGCTTGTCTTCCTGACACTGCCAGGTTTACAACTTGGTCAGTTTGAGAATAACTAGGGACACAGGCAGCTGCATTATTAATAACAAAGCAACTAAATCATGTTAAAAGCGTGGAAATGCTAGTGCAGCTTTCTTTTGCTTTGCCATTGGGGTATGTTGTCTTCCCGGTCATCAAGCAGGAAAGAGACCTGTGACGTCAGCTCTCCACTGTTGTGTTGCCATGGCTTTCACTGGAGGGGTGTGAGGTAGTTCTTGCACCTGGAGGATGAGGCTGCAATGCAAGTAGGCAGGAGGGGACTTAACAGTCTTGTGTGGTCTCATTTTCCTGCCTGAAACACTGGCAGTCAGAAGTGATGGGCTTTAGGCCCTGCTCAGTTTGGAGAGCCTCGGTGCAAATTTGTGGGCAGCACAAAAGATGTGTTATCCTTCTTATGGGGCCCACGGGATACAGATCAGGGCTGGAGGCCTTCTGACTGCCACCTTTGGACACAATTCTGTAGACTTAAAAGCATGACTTAAAAATAGCTCATGAAAAAATAAAAAAAACAGCGAGTGCCATTAGCAAAACCTGGGCCTTTATATTTGCTCTGATTCATCTGTTGTCACTCCAGTGGAACACCTTGTTATTAGTTTTGCAATCCCCAGTTAGTTTTGCAGGAGCAAGAATAGCCTGTGTGAGGAACGGAAATCAGGCAAATAAAATTAAATTCGTACACTGAACATAGGAGTGTAAATAGGAGCAGGAGTAGACCGTACGGCTCGGCAAGCCTGCTCCACCATTCAGGATGATCATGGCCGATCTTGGGCTTCAACTCCACTTTGCCACCTGCTCCCCTCGATTCTTTGAGAGACCAAAAATCTGTCTATCCCAGTCTTAAATATATTCAACGATGGAGCATCCACTACCTTCTGGGGTAGAGAATTCCAAAGTTTCACGACCATTTAAGTGAAGACATTTCTCCTCATCTTAGTCCTAAATGATCATCCCCTTATCCTCAGACTGTGCCCCTGTGTTTTAGATTTCCCAGCCAGCAGAAACAACCTCTCAGGGCTGGATTTAATGGACCTCCCCCAGAGACTGGCTAGGAGGTGGGGGGCCCACATAATTGAGGCGGCGGGGGTGGGGGGGGGGGCGTGGCAGAGGGCACGTCACCTTCACATCGCACCGCAATTAAGTGGGGGGTGGGAAAGGCCGACGAGAGCCTTCCTGCCCAGAGGCCAGTTGAGGCCCTTGAGAGGCCAATTATCAGCCACTTATGGGCCTATTCCCGCCGCCGCTGGAATTAAGCTAGCAGTGGGTTTGTTGGGGGTGCGGGGGGGGTGGGGGTGTGGCTCCTCTGTCACGTGTGGCGGTCACCCAGTAAAATGAGGTGACCTCCCTGCGGGCTTGTGGAGGGGGGGGGGCCTCCTCCGTGGACAATCTGTGACCCACGGAGGGCCCCCTGGCGGAAAACAACCCACCTCCCTGAACACCCCTTCTGTCCCCACACTCATTGCCCACCCTCCCTCCCTCCCCCCTATCACCAAGACCTGCCGGACTGGCCCCGTTGACCCTGCCTCACTTACCTTGGGTCTGGTTTTCTAGCACTGGGCCTGGTTCCAAGGCCTCCTGAAGTACCGACAGGGACCACTGTTCCCGATGGTGCTGCTGATGCTGTCCTTTGATTGGCCGGCAGCTCTTGGAGGCAGGATCCCTGCCCTTGCAGTGACAGGGATCCCGGCGCTGGGCAGTTAATTGCCCAAGTTAAATATTGGGGGGACGCCGAATGGCCGAGGTGAGGATCCCACCGCCTTTTCGGCCCATTGGCAGGAGCCCTACTGGCTCCACTAAATCCAGCCCTCAGCATCTACCCTATCCAGCCCCTTCAGATACTAATAAATTTCAATGAGATCGCCTCTCATTCTTCTAAACTCCAGAGGATACAGGCCCAATTTACTCAGCCTCTCATCATAGGACAACCCTCTCAACCCAGGGACCAATTTAGTTAACCATTGCTGTACTGCCTCCAATGCACATATATCCTTCCTTAAATATGGAGACCAACACTGGTGCAATATGGGTGTGCTCTTCTGAGGCTGGTCTGTTTGGGTAATTTATTCTGAATCGAACCTTGATGTGCCTACCTAAAGAGTATTTGATGCTGTTCCTGGCTCCAACGATGAAAACTGTTCCATTTCCCAACACAAAGGACCCTCCAATTCCAATGAGCACAAATTCACACACAAACAAAAGACATCAGTTGGAAGCGGTGCAAGAATGGGCATTGGTTCTAACATGTTGCAAGTTGATTTGCTTCTGAATGATTGAAAGGAACTTGTTAACTCTTTAATCATTTTTAGATTGGACTGGTGATCGGGTTAGGGATGAAGTTGAAGGTTAGTGGTGTCTGCGTTTGTGTATCCTGACACTCAGCTTCCTCTAACTGCACAGCAATGAGCAGGCAGAGGAGTTGTGACTCCCACTTGCATTGCTGTGAATGAATCCTACAGTGCGTTATAAAAATGACATTGGCAAATCAGGCTTCTCTACTCCTCTGACATTCTTTGCCCCCACCTTTCTCCTTTTCACCTTTCTCTTTCTGTCTTTATATTTTCTTTTTCTGTTTCTTTTCTCCCTTCACAAGCTGCTCAGCCAGTTAGATTTTCAAGGGCTCTGGTGAGCTGCATAACTGGGGAAGTAGCGAGGGTTTTAAACTGAATAGTGGGGGCAAGGGATCAAATTTGGGAAGATATGGTAAATCAAGGAGTAGAGACAAAGCAAGAGAGAAAGGTATTAATATGGGAAATGATAAACATACTGTGACAGGAAGGGACTGAGCGTACAAATCTAATAGTAAATCAACAGATAAGGCTAGAGGTTACAAAAATAATAAAAGGACAAAACTAAAGGCTTTGTATCTGAATGCACGTAGCATTCGAAACAAAACAGATGAACTGAGAGCGCAAATAGAAATAAATAAGTACAATCTGATAGCCATTACAGAGACATGGCTGCAGGACGACATAGACTGGGACCTGAATATTGAAGGGTACATGGCATTTAGGAAGGACAGGAAGCTAAGAAAAGATGGAGGGGTAGCTCTGTTAATTAATGATGGTATTAGTGCAATAGAGAGGGATGACCTAAGTTCAGGAGACCAGGATGTAGAAGCATTTTGGGTAGAGATGAGAAGTCATAAAGGCAAGAAGTCACTTGTGGGAGTGGTATAGAGGCCACCTAACATTAACTGCATTGTAAGACGGGGTTTAAAGGAAGAAATAATGGCAGCTTGTCAGAAAGGTACAGCGATAATAATGGGGGATTTTAACCAACATATAGACTGGAAAAATCAGATGGGCAGAGGTAGCCTAGATGAGGGGTACATAGAATGTTTTCGGGATTATTTCTTGGAACAATACATTCTGGAGCCAACCAGAGAGCAGACTATACTAGATCTGGTATTGTGCAACGAGATAGGATTAATTAATGACCTCATAGTTAAGGCACCCCTTCCAAACCCACAACCTCTACCAACTAGAAGGACAAGGGCAGCAGATGCATGGGAACACCACCACCTGCAAGTTCCCCTCCAACTCACACACCATTCTGACTTGGAACCATATTGCCATTCCTTCACTGTCGCTGGGTCAAAATCCTGGAATTCCCTTCCGAACATCACTGTGGGTATACCTCCTCATATGGACTGCAGCGGTTCAAGAAGGCAGCTCACCACCACCTTCTCAAGGGTAATTAGGAATGGGCAATAAATGCTGGCCTAGCCAGCGACGCCTACATCCCATGAATGAATAAAAAAAGGTAGCAGCGATCATAATATGATTGAATTTTACATTCAGTTTGAGGGAGAGAAGAGTGGGTCCAAGATTAGTATTTTACAATTAAATAAGGGCAATTATAAGGGCATGAAAGCAGAGCTAGCTAAAGTGCACTGGAAAATCAGGTTAAGGGATAGGTTAATAGAGATGCAGTGGCAGACATTTAAGGGGATATTTCAGAATACACAGAATAGACACATTTCAACGAGAAAGAAAAATTCCAAGGGTGGGACCCACTATCCGAACTTAAATCAAACTTAAAGAAAAAGCCTATAATTGCACAAAGATGGGAGGCAGGTCATAAGATTGGACAGAATATGTAAAAAAAGCAAAGAATGACTAAAAGATTGATAAGGCAGGTAAAGTTAGAGTACAAGAGAAGGCTAGCTAGAAATATAAAGACAGATAGTAAGAGTTTCTATAGATATTTAAAAATGAAAAGAGTTAACAAAGTAAGCATTGGTCCTATAGAAAGTGAGTCTGGGGAATTAATAATGAATAATAAGGAGATGGCAGATGAATTGAACAGATATTTTACATTGATCTTCACTATTGAGGATACAAGTAACATCCCAGTATTAGCTGTAAGTCAGGAAATGGAAGGGAGGGAGGAACTCAATAAAATTACAATCACCAGGGAAGTGGTACTGAACAAATTCTTGGAGCTGCGGTCTGACAAGTCCCCGGGTCCTGATGGACTTCATCCTAGGGTATTAAACGAAGTGGCTAGTGAGATAGTTTATGCGTTAGTTTTAATTTTCCAAAATTCTCTAGATTCGGGGAATGTTCCGTTAGATTGGAAAATAGCAAATGTAACTCCTTTATTCAAAAAGGGAGAGAAACAGAAAGCAGGAAATTACAGGCCAGTTAGCTTAACATCTGTCTCAGGGAAAATGTTAGAAGCTATTATTAAAGACGTTATAGCAGGGCATTTAGAAAAATTCAAGGTAATCAAGCAGAGTCAACATGTATTTGTGAAAGGGAAATCATGTTTAACCAATTTATTGGAGTTCTTTGATGGAGTTACATGTGCTGTGGATAAAGGGGAATTGGTGGATGCATTGTACTTAGATTTCCAGAAGGCATTTGATAAGCTGCGACATCAAAGGTTATTGCAGGAAATAAAAGTTCATGGTGTGGGGGGTAACATATTGGCATGGATAGAAGATTGGCTAGCTAACAGGAAACAGAGAATAGGCATAAATGGGTCATTTTCTGGTTGGCAAGATGTAACGAATGGTGTGCCACAGGGATCTGTGCTGGGGCCTCAACTTTTTACAATTTATATAAATGACTTAGATGAAGGGACCGAAGGTATGGTTGCTAAGTTTGCTGATGACTCAAAGATAGGTAGGAAAGTAACTTGTGAAGAGGACATAAGGGGGCTACAAAGGGATATAGATAGGTTAAGTGAGTGGACAAAGACCTGGCAAATGGAGTATAATGTGGGAATGTGTGAAATTGTCCACTTTGGCAGGAAGAATAAAAAAGAAACATATTATCTAAATGGTGAGATATTGCAGAGCTCTGAGATGCAGAGGGATCCGGGTGTTCTAGTGCATGAATCGCAAAAGGTTAGTATGCACGTACAGTACGTAATTAGGAAAGTTAATAGAATGCTATCATTTATCGTGAGGAGAATTGAATACAAAAGCAGGGAGGTTATGCTTCAGCTGTACAGGGCATTGGTGAGACCACATCTGGAGTACTGTGTACAGTACCGGTCTCCTTATTTAAGGAAGGATGTAAATGCTTTGGAGGCAGTACAGAGAAGGTTTATAGACTAATACCTGGAATGGGTGGGCTGTCTTACGAGGAAAGATTGGATAGGCTAGGCTTGAATCTGCTGGAGTTTAGAAGAGTAAGAAGCGACTTCATTGAAACACACAAGTTCCTGAGCGGTATTAACAGGGTAGATGTGGAAAGGATGTTTCCCCCTGTGGGAGAATCTAGAACTAGGGGTCACTGTTTTAAAAATAAGGGGTCGCCCATTGAAGACAGAGATGAGGAGAAATTTTCTCTCTCAGAGGGTCGTGAGTCTTTGGAATTCTCTTCCTCAAAAGGCAGTGGAAGCAGAGTCTTTGAATATTTTTAAGGCAGAGGTAGATAAATACTTGATAAGCAAGGGAGTGAAAGTTTATCGGGGGTAGGTGGAAATGTGAAGTAATCAGTTCAGCCATGAACTTACTGAATCGTAGAGCAGGCTCGAAGGGCCGAGTGGCCTACTCCTGCTCCTAATTCGTAAGTTCGTATGTTGTCCCTTTCTCTCACCTTTTATTCCTAAAATGTTACACACAGGTCACTGTTCCAGCATTAAATCAGTGTAAATAATATGGAGTGATTTATTTTTCTCATGTTGTGGCATTACAGAATACACATTAAGAAAGGGCCAAATTTATCAACCGGTGTCTTTGAATTTGGATCAGCTGTAATCCTCGAGGAAGAGGGTTGGATTTGAGGAACGTCTTAAAGAGAAGCAGTTCCTTGCCGTTACAGCTTAAGGCCAGCACCACAGGCGAAGGAAAAAGAAAAGAGCTGGTGACAATTTTGAGTTCAGTTCAGTTCACCTTTTTGCTGATTACTGTGACTTAAAAGTCCCGTCTTGTCTTTTGTGACTTGGAAATTACTGAGTGAATTGGTCAGGCACAACGTTTAACAGATGTTGCAGTTAAACGAGGAGGGGAAGGTCTTCCTGTCTTTCACCTCTTACCAAAATACTCCTGTGATAGCAGGGCTTGGGGGTGCGGGTGCATTGTGGAGTCTCTGCTAACGGAAGCCAGAGTACAGATAGCAGAAACTGTCCACTTTGTTCTTTGGCAACATAGGAGCTCCCTTTTACACCAGATACAAACATATGGGGTGTTCTTGGATTTGTTGCCTTTCACCTTGTAACACTTATCTGTAATTTTCCTTTTGTCTCTGAAGCTGCAATTTATTGACTCCCAGTAATTTTTCCACATTAATTTAAACACTGTTAATTTATTGTAATTGATTTAATGGTCTTAACTCTGCTCTCCTTAATCACTTCAAGCTGTGGCCCTTGCAAGTATTTGACCAGAAGGTTTGAAAATTGTTGTAAGCTGGGCTGGTCAAGATTGCTGTCATTGGTTTACATAGTTTGGAGCCCCAGCACTCTTGTGCATTCCACATTATACTAGAATAATAATATCATGGTTCAGAAGTCAAGCTTATACTCTAAGTAGGCCTCGCAGATTTTTATCTACATTTCATTCACAGGCTTTAACGTGTACTTTGTACGATTAATTGGCACTGCACCATACATCATATTTAAATAAGGTTATTAAATATTGACTTCAGCAAATCTTACTTGATAATATACCGAATGAAGAGGTTGTGAATTCTGTTCTTATTCATTGCATTTTTCTTGAAACCTTTGAACTGTGTTATGAGTTTTCTTTGTTACTATGTATGGCAAAAAGGTGTGATTCAAAAGATATGAACACAGCAAAACCTGTTGAAAACTGTCAGGACTACAGTACTATATCTTGAAGGCACATTTCCAGCATGTATCTTGAAAATACCATGTTCAATTGGAGATCTATGATGCTTCTAGCGTGCCTTCATTTTGTTTTTCCCCCTATTTCTCAAACAATAAACTCTGACATCTGGCGCAAATTATCGCAGTGATACAGTTGTCAAGTGCGAATAGTAATTAAAAGAAAGAGAAAATCAGAAAAGGCTGTTTTCTCCTTACTAGGTGCAAGCTGGAGTTCAAACTTGGAGTTTTCAGTTATGTAACTGAAATATTTTCAGTGCTGAAACCTGGTACTTGAAAAGATGTGCATTTATAAAGCGTCTTTCATGCCATTGAAGTACTTCTGAAGTATAGTTACTCTTGTAATGTAGAAATGTGACAGCTCTTTTTCACACAGCAAGATCCCACAAACAGCAAGCTGATAATTGCCTAAAAATCTTTTTAGTGATGTTGGTTGATGGACGAATATTAGCTCAAGACAGTGGACTATTTCAGACTAATCATATTGTCTGTTGAGATTGCCTTTGGAGATTCCCTTTTATTAGTCTTATGTGGGTGAAAGGAGAAGGTAGTGAGGGGGCCTCCTTTCTGCACCACAAATATGAACTCTCGCCTATGAGTCAGAGGTTGTGGGTTCAAGTCCTACTCCAGAGCACCAAATCTTGACTGACACACCCAGTGCAGAACTGAGGGAGTGCTCCATTGTCGGAGGTGCTGTCTTCTGGATGAGGCGTTAAACCAAGGCCCATCTGCCCTCTCAGGTAGATGTATACAAGCCCATGGCCCTATTTCAAAGAAAATCAGGGGTGTTCCCCCTGGTGTCCTGACCAATATTTATCCCTTAATCAACATCACTAAAACAGATTATCTGTTCATGATCACATTGTTGTTTGTGGGAGCTTGCTGTGCACAAATTGGATGTTGCATTTCCTACATTACAACAGTGACCACACTTCAGAAGTATTTCGTTGGCTCTAAACCACTTTGGGATATCGTGAGGTTGTGAAAGGCGCTATATAAATGCAATATTTTTTAATCAACTGAAATAAACGTATTCTTGCAAACATCCCCGTGGATAGAATGTTCCACTATCCCAAGGATTAGATTGATGAGGCAGGAGAAGGATGGCGCTAACATTGAAAATAAAACTGATAACGCGGAAGTATGAAATCCATGACTATTAAGGAACGGTGTATTTGTCCATTTTCCAAAGTGATCATCTGGAGGGGGGCAGTAATCACAGAACAATCGGCATTAAACAGGCTTTTGTTTTTGACTAAATTAAAATAATACAAAACTTGTCCCAGGAATGAAGTTTAGTGGCAGCTATTAATATATGCTAATTTATGTTTGGGAGGTTGCTGAAACAGCTTTGCTTTGTTCATTCAGGTTGAGAGCTTCGACTGCCCATTTACAATAAGGCTGTGAGCTGTGGAGTAGCACACATGGTCCCTTCACTTTATCACTTGAAAGCTACTTAATAATGACAGAGTATAAAGACGTATTTCGTGTCACGATTCGTAAAATAAGCAATCGGACGGGGCTTTTGCACTCCCATGTCTCGTGTGAGTGCATAATTAACATGAATTTATGGGCCAGCCTTGCCTGCTATTAAATCTATTTTTGTCAGTCACAATTCTGGGAGGTCTGAAATATCAGGTGCTTCCTGATGTATTTTAGGAGACTTTAAGGGGAATGATCACTCCTGGTTTTGCCACTATCTGGAGTTAGCCATTCATTATGCATTTTGTTTTTAAGGAACGGTAAAAAGAAAGACTTGAATTTATATAGCACCTTTCACAACCTCACAAAGCACTTTTCAGCCAATCAAGTACTTTTGAAGTGCAGTCACTATAGTAATGTAGGAAATTCTGCCCCCAATTTGTGCACAGCAAGCTCCCATGAACAGTAATGAGATAATGACCAGATCATCTGTCTTAATGGTGCCAGTTAAGAGATATTTTCCAGGATACCAGGGAGATCTCCCTTGCTTTTCACATAGTGCCTTGGGATCTTTTACACCCACCTGAGGGGGCAGTTGAGCCTTTGTTTAACATCTCCTCTGAAGGATGGCACCTCTGACGGTGTAGTGCTCCCTCAGTACTCCACTGGGAGTGTCAGTCTGGATTTTGTGCTGAAGTCTCAGGAGTGGGACTTGAACCCAAGGCCTTCTGATTGAGCCACAGCTGACACCGCTTAAATATATCAAAGTGAATAGGGACACCACTGTGTTAGTCAATGAGTTGGAGGTAGGGCGGGAACTGAGACAGAACACTGGTGGGGAGGGGGGAGGGGGTAAGTTTCTCAGTGCAGGAGGGGGGGAAAGCGGGATCAAAGTCATATCATTGGTATAGGGGATGGTAGGAAGGGTTATAGTGTACAGGTTATGCACTTTGAGGGGGGAAGGTCAGGTAGGCATGCTAAGTGTTTTTGGGGGGGAGAGGGCAAGTAATTAATTCTATGGTTATTGGGGCGGTGGGAGAGGGACAAGATATTTAATTTTTTTAAAACAATGTATCTTCAAATACTTAAATTGAAAGTTGGGGCTCGAAGCCCTTTAAAAATGGTGTCAGCGCCTACGCACAGGCAGCTGACGCCATTGCCGGGGACAGACAGCTCACCCCCTCATTGGGGTGGGCAGTCCACCCCAGCTATTTAAATGAGCCGCTGCCCTTAATATCGCGGCGTCTTCGCGACGTACGGCCCGTGCATGTGTGCGGCCATTGTTTTCACGCACCGCTGAAATGTAAATTTCAGCCTGGTGTGTAACTACAATTGAAAGATGTGGATCTCCGTGTAAACTTAAAATGATGGCATTTTAAGGACACAACTTGTAAGTCCACAAGAATTCACTGCCACTTCCCCATTTCAGACATTTTTAAAATGGTCTTTACTCAGTTTATTAGCTTTTCCTATTAGCTACTGTCATGCTAGGCCCCCACCTGCCAAGAATGAGGCACATTAATTTTGTCATAAATATTGCTTTTAAACTGTTGCTGGAGTGAAGAAAGGACTTGTTAAACAGATCATCCGTGGCTGGAAAAGATATTTGCATATTAACAGACAGTGATTGGAAGGACAAAGGACCATTCCCTGACACATTCAACCCACAATGGACCTTGATCACCAGGTATTGTATGTAAGAGGAGCTTTCCAGAGACTGCTAAGGTGATACAATCCAAGGCATGGTCGGACCAGTTTGTCACATGACTAACCTGATAGGCAAGCTGGATTTTCTGAATTGTACAAACAGTTTGAAGTGAGAATGTCTTTTTGTTCCTGGATTGAGAATATCTCTCCTGTCTGCTCCCATCTCTTTCTCACAAGCCTCTGAATCCACATGAACCCCAAGAGAGAAAAGCCTCCTGCAGCAAACAAGGTTTCAGAAGAATACTGGGCCCTAACGGAAAGTATGATCTATCTACAATCAAGGACTCTATAGTGAGCTCGAAGAACCGTAACAAAAATTCTTCAGAGATTGCCTCAAAATTTTCCACTTTATTTTTCTTCTGTTCTTTCCTGTCTCTATTTGCATGTATCACGTTTGCAAGCTAGCGTGGGTGCGTCGTGTATCTGTAGGCGTTAACCAAATTAGAGTTTAAGTTTAATAAATGTCAACTTTTCTTCTTTAAACCTAAGAAAGCCTGTTTGTGCTGCTTTATTTGCCTTATAATGGGAAAGCGGTGAACAAGGATTCACCAAGGGGGAGCTAAAAACAGTGTGTTTAAAATTAAACCCTGTTACGGTCAGACCAGATGAAGGCTGAGAGGGACCCCTAGACACCTTTCTCATCTGGCCGTAACCCTACATAGAATTACTTAAAATTTACAGCATAAAAGCAGGCCATTCGGCCCAACTGCTCAATGCCAGTGTTAATACTCCAAATAAGTCTCCTCCCACTTACTTCATCTCACCCTATCCGCATAACCTTCTATTCCTTTCGCGTGTGTTTATCTAACTTCCCCTTAAATGCCTTTATGCTATTCACCTCAACTACTCGTTGTGACAGCAAGTTCCACATTCCTACCAGGTTGCTGAACCTTTATCCAATTGACATGCAAATCAAATTTAATTTGGTATTTCAGAACTTAACTCCCAGGCAGACTCTAACCAGAACTGAGGAATTTTTCTATGATCTGAATATGAATAATTACCACTTGAAAAAGCATGTTTAACAATATTCAGAAGTAAACTTCTTATTCTGGTTATTGCTAAAATTTATTAAACCATCCTGTAAAGCAATTTGTATAGAACATATTTGAAATACACAATTCAACACTTTATGAAGATTGATCTGGTCTCTTAAAACACTTTGAATTGTCTCAGAAATTAATTTTGTGAGCTTGTTTTTAAATTGGAAACAAACTGGGATATTTAGGATGGTGTGCTGGCCCCAAGTAATAATTTGAAAATGGCCAAATGAATATAGTTCATTTAAAAAAAAATGCTGCAGTTGAAACGCTTTTGATGTAAAGACAGCTTTGCTGCACCCATGTGTATAGAGGAATTCAATGAAACAAATCACTCATTGACTCAAATATCCCTAGAACTGTGCACGAAAAAGAAGTTACACTGAATCAGGATCTTAGGATGGAGTGAAATATAAAAAAGCAAAATTCATTTTGAGTTGTCGAACGCTTCCTTTTCATAAAATACAGATGTCATTTACAACTTTCAGCAGGATTCCATGGTGGCTAGATTATCACAGCTTTGTTGCAAGTGGATCCAGTCCTAAGTAAATACCATAAATCTCTTGGTGTTAGACAGGTCATGCCCCAGACCACATGGGATGGAATGCATTGCTTTGGGATGGCTTGGAGCTGCAGTAAAGCAGTGCATTCATTGGCCCACAGCTTTGTACAGCAGGAATTTGTTTTGTAACCGCAGTAAACCCCAAAATATGTTTGTTGCTGAACCAAACCTGCAGTGAACAGAAATATAAGTGCGTTCATACAGATGTCTAAAACAAAAACAAAACAGGGCTTGTTAGGAATCTTGTCAACCACCCTGGTCTGGGTTTTGTGTCATTCTGAATATATTATGTCAATTGTTCTTCTCATTAGTTTTCTAACTCCTGTTTAGTTTCCCTGGGCTGAATTTAGTTCTCCCCCAGGCATTGGAGTCTGTGGCTGGGAGGGGGGGGGGGGTGCGGGTGGGGAGTGGGGGGGTGGCGAGGTGCCTGAAGATGCCTCTGTGATAGGACGGCCATGCGCCCCAATGCCAGGAGGGCCCAACCCAATATTCCCGGCGGCAGCAAGGCCTCATGGCAGCCCTCCCCCACCGCTCGCGACAGGACCCCCATTTGCATATTTAAATAAATTAAAATTAATGAATTAATCATACTTACGTCGCTGCCCGAGTTCCCGCTCCAGTCTTCGGCCCAGTGGCCGGCACTCCTGCACCTTCGGATGCCCGTCCAGGGAAACGAGGTGGAACACTGGTGGGGAGGGTGGAGGAGGTATGTGTCTCAGTGCGGGAGTGGGGGGGAACGGGGTCAAAGTAACATCATTGGTGTCGGGGATGGTGGGAAGGTTGGAGCTTGAAGTTTCTGCAGTTTGGTGGGGGGAGAGGTCAGATTGTAAAGGTAAGTGTTTTGAGGGGGGAAAGGAAAAATTAATAATTTTATGGTTATTGGGGGACGGGAGAGGCAAAATAAATGTAGTTAATTTTTTTCATTCACTTTGTCTTTAAATATTTAAATCTGTCAGCAGGGCTGTCAGCCCTTTAAAAATGGTATCAGTGCTCAAGCACAGGCAGCTGATGCTATTGCCGGGGACGGACAGCTCCCCCCTCACTCGACGTGATCGGGGAGTGGGGGCTGCCCGCCCCAGCCATTCAAATCAGCCGCCGCATGGAAGATTGCGGCAGCTCCGTGACATGTGGCTGGCACGGGCATCCAGGCGGTTTTGTCACCCGCCGCCAACCTCGGCAGCAGGCACAGAAGATTCATCCCCCTATCGCTGTAATCTCCTCCAGCCCCACCTATCCTGCAAGATTTCTGCACTCCTCCAATTCTGGCCTCTGGTGCGACCCCAATTTCTATCACTGCAACATTGGCGGCTCTGCCTTCAGCTGCCTACTTCCTAAGATGTGCACTCCCTCCATAAACCCCTCTGCCTAAGTGGCTTGTTGTCTAACTTTGTTTGATAATGCTCCTGTGAAACGCATTGGGACAATTTTACAACGCTGAGGTGTTGTATAAATGCAAGTTATGTTGTGGAAGTTTTCTAGCACAGAAATTACTCACTCATTGTTCATGTTTTTCAAAATGCATACACATATGGACAGTTTTAAATCTGCGCTCTTACAGTGTTCAAATTCATGCTGTACCAACAAAATACAGCCACAGTGTCAGTGTCCTTCCAGATGTGTGTTGCTTCAACAAGTCTTTGTGCTCACTTCTAAACATGGAACTTTCAAGGTAAAAAATGAAAGACATACATTTATCTAGCACCTTTCACCACATCAAAATGTCCCAAAGCACTTTACAGCCAATGAAGTACTTTAAAAAAAATGTAGTCACTTTTCTAATAGAAGTAATGCGACAGCCAATTTGCACACAGCAAGCTCTCACATACAGAAATGTGCTAATGACCAAATAATCTATGGTTGGGGAATAAATATTGGCCGGGACACTGGGAAGAATGACCCTGCTGTTCTTCGAAATAGTGTCGTGGGATCTTTCACATTCACTGGAGAGGGCATGATCCGAAAGACGGCACCTCCGACAGTGCAGCCTCCCTCAGTCTTGTACTGGAGTATTAGCCGGAATTTTGTGCTTGCATGAAGCATCAATGCACAACATTCTGACTTGGAGGTGAGCAATGTTACCACTGAGTCACAGCTGACACCTGCTGTATACCAGCTGGCTTTGTTAGAACCCTCTGTGTTTAAAGGAATTAGGCTTGCAGTATTGGCGATCGTTCAGATTTTGGAGTCAAGAAGGGAGCAACTTATTTTGTACTGACATAAATACCAAAACCAATAATATCGATATTTATTTATTGATTTTGCTCTGTATATTTCCGGTGGGCTATTTAAGCTGTGAAGTTAACGGAATTGTTTTTGATCCGATTGCATACAAAAATGAACCGCCTCACTGTCAGGTTAGTTAACCGAAACACAATTTTTCAGTGGATTTACTGAGAAAATATTTCTGGGCCGGCTTTAATTCTGCGAGAGTGCCATCAAGGTTTTGGCATAGGAATATTAGGAACAGGAAGAGACCATTCAGATCTCCCAGTCTGTTCCACCATTCAACCAGATCATGGTTGATCTGAACTTCAGCCCCATTTGACCCACCTTCGCTCCATATCCCTTGTTACACTGACCCAACCAAAATCTAGCGATCTCGGTCTTGAAAATTCCAATTGTCCCCCCAACATCCACAATCCTGCCCCCATTTACAAGCAAAATGAATTTCTCATCCCCAGCCTCTTTCCCCAATACTGCGAAATACAATTAGTGTGTCTTACATACTGTGTTACTGAGTATTCGCTGCTTTAAAAACCAAAGCCATGAGTAAAGGAATTATTTGATAAAGTCCACTTATTTACAGTTTCCACAAAATAATGGGCAGAGTTTGGAATCCAATCCCAAAAGCACTAGGAAAACCCCCAGAATATTATATAATAACAATGGAATTTGACTTGTTTAGTCACCTTTAGTTAGTGACTCTAAAGATGGCCCCTGCATATCGTACACACTCTTCATTATAAACTTGTGAATTATCTGATTCACTCTGAGCAAGAAACAGGAGGTATATGTATATGTGAGAGATACATTTTTCTTTATATATTTGTGTGTGAATTTAGGAAAATAGAGATATTGAACCAGGCTTAATGAAGATGCATTCATATTGGGCTTTAAAACTATCCCGTAGAATCTTATTAGTCCTGGGAAAAAAAGTTGAAAATACCATAATGCTTTGAACTGTATAATCTCATGGAACTAACTGCAAACTGTCCACTGTCTGCCACATAAAAAGAACAGGCTATAATCTCTCCCTCCATATAAGTCCTTACCCATATTCATGGCCATCCCCACAACCTCATCATCTCCTATGGCTTATCCACTCCTATGGTCTTGATCATACAAAACTATCTTTGCCAACTTCCTTGTATCCCTCACCAATGACATCGCCTTACCATCTTCCTTCTGCGTCTATTCATGAGGAAAAATATCTTGTCCTGAGTGCAGTTGTTTAACCAACCACTGGTTTCTGATTAATCTAGAAGGCTGAGGAGTGACCTGATAGGATTCTTTAAAATTAAGAAGGTGTTTGATAGGATATTTGTAGAGGAGATGTTTCCACTTGTGCGGGAGACCAGAACTAGGAGCCATAGATATAACAAAGTCATTAATAAATCCAATAAGGAATTCAGGAGGAACTTCTATAACGAGAAAGTGGTTAGAATGTGGAACTCACTACCACAAGGAGTAGTTTAGGTGAATAGCATAGATGCATTTAAGGGGAAGCTGGATAAACACATGAGGGAGAAAGGGATAGAAGGATATGCTGATAGTGTGAGGTGAAGTTGGGGGGGGTGGTGGTGGTGAGGTGAAGTGGGGGGGGAGGAGGCTCATGTGGAGCATAAACAGTGGCATGAACCATTTGGGCCGAATGGCCTGTTCTGTGCTGTACATACTGTGTAATTCTATGTACAATAATATTCTATAGATCCAAAACACTCTGCATGTATTTATATTATTGGCTTAACAGTCTCTCAGTGTTGCTTCTTACAAGAAAAAATAGCTCTGATGCATTTTTACCTTTGAAGCTGTCACTAAAGCACTTGTAAGTAACTGTCACCCCCAAGGTAAATTACTATTTCACTGCTTTGTTGAACTAAGATGTTCTGTTGTAAGCTATATAGACCACACAAGGGATCCAAGATTAGGGCAGGTGCATTTTGGTATCATATTGGACTATATTGGAAGGTAGGGTTTGACTAACTATTTTTATCAACAGGTCACACACTGTTCAGGATGTTAAATCCAACTGTATTTTAAGAAAGTACTGAGTTTTTTTGGTACTTTATAGGGCGTAATTTAAAAAAAGATATTCTGTACAAATGTGAAAGCTGTACAATGGACTGTGCCCAGAGATATTCTCACAGCGAAAAGGAAAGTGTCAGCCTCAAATCTGTAACATTGAGCCTATCCGCCATCCGAGCTGTGAAATAGATTAAGCCTCGGAGATTAAGAAATTCCCTGTCGGTTAAAACTTTCTAAACAAAGTTTATTTTTGCACTTTCCAGTGGTTACATATTTTTGCACAGTGAATGTATTTACCTGATTTTGTTTGTTGTTAATTGTCATCTTCAGATTCAAAAAATATAAGCAAAAGGCTTGAACCCTGGCTCCTTTTATATTTAACTGTTTCCGTGTTCTTTAGATCAAGGCAACCACTGCACTTCCAGGGATGTATGTTTCAATTTGCTGCTTCTGTCAATACATCATCATATTGTCAAATTGATGACAAGCTACTTCTTTGATATTTCTATGATCACTGGAGAGTGTGAAGTTTCATTCATTTATTTTTTTTGCAGGAGACAACTCGGAGGCTAATTAGCTTCCCTTATTTAAGAGAGCAGTCCTGGTATGTCAGTGGTGTCAAAACACTTCAAACCAGAACTGTTGTGAAAGGAACCATTATTTAATTTATTTTCTATTTAAAGTAACTGGGAAAGTGAGGGAGGCTTTTAAAGAAAAAATTCCACTTGCACTTATCTTGTGCCTGTCACAAGCTTATGCCACCCCACAGCTCTTTACTACTCAATGAAGTACTTTCTAAAGTCTAGTCACTGTTGTACTGTGGGAAACAGGGCAACTAATTTACATACAGTAAGCTAAAGCCTGGCTCAGGTATAAAGTTAGAACCCGACCCGGGCCTGACCCGACCATAGCCAGCCCCGATCCCGACCCGAGCCCGAGCCCTTCGATTTTTTTTAGCGCCCGACCCGACACGAATCTCTTTCATCTGTTCCAGCAGCAGGCTATTCCTGCAGCTGGAGTTGTGGGGAATCATGGGTAAGCCTGATCCCGTGACTTCCCGGAAGCAGTGTCCAGCCTGACCTGACCCGACCCGAATGTTGGACTCGGAATTTCGATCCAACCTGACCACAGCCAAATCAAACCCTTTAATTTTTTTTTTAAGCCCGACCCAACACGAATCTCCTTCATCTGTTCCGGCAGCAGGATATTCCTGCAGCTGGAGTTATGGGGAATCATGGGTAAGCCTGATCCCGTGACTTCCCGGAAGCAGTGTCCAGCCTGACCCGACCCGAATGTTGGACTCGGAATTTCGATCCGACCTGACCCGACCCGGCCCCGACACATGTAGTCGGGTCTCATCGGGTCCGGATCGGGTAGCCAGGCTTTACAGTAAGCTCCCACAAACAGCAATGTGGTAATGACCAGATAATGAATTTTATTTTGAGATGTTGGTCGAGGGATAAATAGGGGCGAATTCCCCTGCTCTTCTTCAAAAATCATACTGTAGGATCTTTTACATCCACGAGAGAAGGCGGATGGGCCCTCAGTTTCACATCTCATTTGAAAGACACTGCAGCGCCGTTGATAAAATGTGGATTAGTGGAATTTTTTTAGAAGTTTCACAAGATGTTGGAAATCATCAAAACAAATCTAAATTAAAAGGGGCACAGATTTTTTTTTTTCTTTTCTTTATAAGAAGAGGAGCACTTTCTCTCCAGTCATCGGATAAAGTGTGCCATGTGTACATCAATGTAATGTTGCTATCGCTTTTAGAGGTTTCTGTGGCAAGAAAAAGCTGACTGCCTCTATACAATTTGGTTAACACAAGGTGAGAGAGACAGGTCAGTGACTCCAATTTGTAGCTGATCAAGATAAGCTCTTAGGAAAAACTTTTGAAGTTTTAGACAGGCTGGAGTTAGTCTGCAGCAGCACTGCGTGTAAACAGCAAGACACGTACTGTAGGAATGTTTGAGAATCTCACCGTTGGGTGTTAATATTTAAATTGGTGAGGGTGGTGGTGGGTAGGAGGGGCTGGGGGATGGAAGGAAGTAGTGTGAACCTGATGTGTGTTTTGTTTAAGAAAGATTCGTAGTCTAGGTGATGACTGCAGGAGGAGGAAAGGCGTAGACAAAATAGAGGTGATGGTGAGAACAGGTTTCCTTGAAAGTTAAGCCCTTTGTTTATGAAATAGTATCTGTGTAACTGTTTCAGAAATGTATTCTGTGTTTGTGTATGTGTGTGTGTTATGAGGGTTGCAGGGTGTTTAAGGAAGGGAAATCCAAGGTGGTTTAAACATAGATCAGTCGGATGTGTGTGATCTCTCATCACCTGTGTTTTAGAATGATTGAGATTTCATTAGCAACTATAACATAATGTTATTTAAAGGAAAGCCAATAGGCTTAACAAATGTTGAAGAAGTGTAGCATAAGAGCTCAGGCTATGTTGAATATTTCTAAGGTGTTTGCAGGGATTTTTATTTAAAAAAAACAGCAGTTATTAGCCCAAGGCAGAAAAGGGTTTTGCAAGCCCCAAACACAGTTTCCTGAATACTTTTCTAAATACTTTTCCAATCATGCATTTTAGCATACCCGGGAGGCTGGTAATACTACGTGAAATGGTGCATTACCTCATTTTAACATATATCACCCTTTACACAGCAAGGGAGATTTCTGTACTCACCTCACAATTTCACTAATGGTGTAAATATTAAGGAGTATATTATACATTCTTTATTCAGGTTTTCCAGAAACATAAAATTAGCTTCTCAGGGCCAGTTGAGGATCTTTAGCAATAATTATGAAGCTTGTACACCTCATTCAGCAAGGTGTAACTTCTTCAAGGGTTTTTACATAGGGACTAACAGTGTAAGACTGGAAGTTCTTGTCAGTTCATAGATTTCCCATTGATTGCAGTCAGGGGATTGTGGGGAGGGGAGGGGGTGTGTGCCTCAACAATCCTCTGGAGAAGCTCGGAATCACTGACAGCAACTTCTGGATTTCCGCATTTCAAAAGGAATAGGGAGGGAGGTAAAAGAGGTGGGGGAGTGGCATTGCTAATCGGGGTTAGTATCACAGCTGCAGAAAGGGAGGTCGTCGAGGAGGGTTTGTCTACTGAGTCATTATGGGTGGAAGTCAGAAACAGGAAAGGAGCAGTCACTTTATTGGGAGTTTTCTATAGACCCCCCAATAGCAACAGAGACACGGAGGAACAGATTGGGAGGCAGATTTTGGAAAGGTGCAGAAGTAACAGGGTTGTTGTCATGGGTGACTTCAACTTCCCTAATATTGATTGGAACCTCCTTAGTGTAAATAGTTTGGATGGAGCAGTTTTTGTCAGGTGTGTCCAGGAAGGTTTCCTGACTCAATATGTAGATAGGCCGACTAGAGGGGAGGCTATGTTGGATTTGATGCTTGGCAACGAACCAGGCCAGGTGGCAGATCTCTCGGTGGGAGAGCATTTCGGTGATAGTGATCACAACTCCCTGACCTTTACTATCGTCATGGAGAGGGACAGGAGCAGACGGGATGGGAAAATATTTAATTGGGGGAGGGGAAATTACAATGCTATTAGGCAGGAACTGGGGAGCATAAATTGGGAACAGATGTTCTCAGGGAAATGCACGACAGAAATGTGGAGGTTGTTTAGGGAGCACTTGCTGCGACTGCTGGATAGGTTTGTCCCGATGAGGCAAGGATGGGATAGTAGGGTGAAGGAACCTTGGATGACAAGAGATGTGGAACAGCTAGTCAAGAGGAAGAAGGAAGCTTACTTAAGGTTGAGGAAGCAAGGATCAGACAGGGCTCTAGAGGGTTACAAGGTAGCCAGGAAGGAACTGAAGAATGGACTTAGGAGAGCTAGAAGGGGACATGAAAAAGTCTGGTCGGGTAGGATTAAGGAAAATCCCAAGGCGTTCTACACTTATGCGAGGAACAAGAGGATGGCCAGAGTGAGAGTAGGGCCTATCAGGTATAGTGGAGGGAACTTGTGCCTGGAGTCGGAGGAGGTAGGGGAGGTCCTAAATGAATACTTTGCTTCAGTATTCACTAGTGAGAGGGACCTGGTCGTTTGTGAGGACAGCGTGAAACAGGTTGATATGATCAAACAGGTTGATGTTAAGAGGGAGGATGTGCTGGAAATTTTGAAAGACATGAGGACAGATAAGTCCCCGGGGCCAGACGGGATATACCCAAGGATATTAAGGGAAGCGAGGGAAGAGATTGCCGCGCCTTTGGCGATGATCTTTGCGTCCTCACTGTCCACTGGAGTAGTACCAGGTGATTGGAGGGTGGCAAATGCTATTCCCTTGTTCAAGAAAGGGAATAGGGATAACCCTGGGAATTATAGACCAGTCAGTCTTACGTTGGTAGTGGGCAAATTATTGGACAGGATTCTGAGAGACAGGATTTATGATTATTTGGAAAAGCATAGTTTGATTAGAGACAGTCAGCATGGCTTTGTGAGGGGCTTCTGGAATATCAAATTTCTGCTTTATGATGAAAAAATTGTAAAGTTTGTTTATCTTAGCTTCTATCTTGCAGCGCACTGTCGGCAATGCTGCATGCTTTTATTTAAACCACTGCAAAAAAAAAAACCCTTAGCAAATGTAATCACCTCGAAGTCTGCCAAATGATGCTTCACCTCCCGAAGGACGTAGATGAGCTTTCCGGACGTCGATGGTGGGCACTGAGGAAATGGCTTATTACCTGCACCAGATTCCACCCCCCCTCCCCCCCCCTTTACCCCCCTTCCACCCCCCCCCACCCCCGTCCCCTTCCCTGCTCCACCCTCTCAGCTCAGCCCCTCACAACCCCGTCCCAGCCCGCCCCCCCCCGCACCATCTTCACCCCGCACCCCCTTCCCCTGCACCCCCCCCCCCCACCCCCTCCCTCTACCCCTCCCCCTTGCATCCCCTCCTCCCACCGGCACCATCCTACACCTGTGTAGGGGCCCCAACAACCCCACTGCCTTGTGGGCGTCTCGGGAGAGACCAAGGCTAAGGGAGTAAACCCTAACAGAAAATCCGGAGCGGAACCCCGTAGGCGGTCATGTGTCACCTTTGGCATGTTTCCGGCAGTTCCTGCAGCCATACTGGTGCCAAACGTCGTGTCCTGCACTCCTTTGGACCCCACCAGAAAGGCCGAGAGGGGGGTTTTGACGACTGGGCAACTCTCAACCTCCATAAATTTGCCCAGGCATGCGCCATGGAGAGGTCACTCCATAGTTGCCTCACAGCGACTGAAACAACACGGAAGGCAGCAGTTACGGGTTATAAGTCCAGATAAATTGGCGTAGAAACTGGGCGCCACGGGTTGCCTTTGTCGGTGGGAGAGGTCATTGCACCTCACTGGACAGCTACCGCCCGCCTCAAACCGGGCAGCCCCCGGTCAATAAGGTTCTGTCCCGCCACAGTCTGCCTGCTTCAATGGGTGCTTGGAGCTCAGGGTCATTGCCCGAAAGGTGGACTGATACACCGCACCAAACAACATGAAAAAAGGAAAGAAGGTACCAGCCCTTCGCTTTGCAAGCTGGAACGTCAGAACTATGTGTCCTGGCCTGTCGGAAGACCTTACACAAATCAACGATTCTCGGAAGACCGCCATCATTAACAACGAGCTCAGTAGACTCAATGTGGACATTGCAGCACTTCAGGAGACTCGCCTCCCCGCGAGTGGCTCTCTAGCAGAGCAAGACTACACCTTCTTCTGGCAGGGCAGGGATCCTGAAGAACCAAGACAGCATGGAGTGGGCTTCGCCATCAGAAACTCCTTGCTCAGCATGATAGAGCCTCCCTCAAATGGCTCGGAACGCATACTGTCCATCCGACTGCTCACCACCTCTGGTCCAGTACACCTACTCAGCATATATGCTCCAACACTCTGTTCCGCACCTGAAGCTAAAGACCAGTTCTATGAACAACTCCATAACATCATTAGCAGCATCCCCAACACCGAACACCTATTCCTGCTGGGGGACTTTAATGCCAGGGTTGGGGCCGACCATGACTCATGGCCCTCCTGCCTTGGGCGCTATGGCGTTGGAAGGATGAATGAGAACGGGCAGAGACTGCTTGAGTTGTGTACCTATCATAACCTCTGCATCACCAACTCGTTCTTTCACACTAAACCCTGTCACCAGGTTTCATGGAGGCACCCAAGATCACGTCGTTGGCACCAGCTAGACCTCATTGTCACAAGGCGAGCCGCCTTAAACAGTGTTCAAATCACACGCAGCTTCCACAGTGCGGACTGCGACACCGACCACTCCCTGGTGTGCAGCAAGGTTAGACTCAGACCAAAGAAGTTGCATCATTCCAAGCAGAAGGGCCACCCGCGCATCAACACGAGCAGAATTTCTCACCCACAGCTGTTACAAAAATTTCTAAATTCACTTGTAACAGCCCTTCAAAACACTCCCACAGGGGATGCTGAGACCAAGTGGGCCCACATCAGAGACGCCATCTATGAGTCAGCTTTGACCACCTACGGCAAAAGTGCGAAGAGAAATGCAGACTGGTTTCAATCTCATAATGAAGAGCTGGAACCTGTCATAGCCGCTAAGCGCATTGCACTTTTGAACTACAAGAAAGCCCCCAGCGATTTAACATCCGCAGCACTTAAAGCAGCCAGAAGTACTGCACAAAGAACAGCTAGGCGTTGCGCAAACGACTACTGGCAACACCTATGCAGCCATATTCAGCTGGCCTCAGACACCGGAAACATCAGAGGAATGTATGATGGCATGAAGAGAGCTCTTGGGCCAACCATCAAGAAGATCACCCCCCTCAAATCTAAATCGGGGGACATAATCACTGACCAACGCAAACAGATGGACCGCTGGGTTGAGCACTACCTAGAACTGTACTCCAGGGAGAATGCTGTCACTGAGACTGCCCTCAATGCAGCCCAGCCTCTACCAGTCATGGATGAGCTGGACATACAGCCAACCAAATCGGAACTCAGTGATGCCATTGATTCCCTAGCCAGCGGAAAAGCCCCTGGGAAGGACAGCATTACCCCTGAAATAATCAAGAGTGCCAAGCCTGCTATACTCTCAGCACTACATGAACTGCTATGCCTGTGCTGGGACGAGGGAGCAGTACCCCAGGACATGCGCGATGCCAACATCATCACCCTCTATAAAAACAAAGGTGACCGCGGTGACTGCAACAACTACCGTGGAATCTCCCTGCTCAGCATAGTGGGGAAAGTCTTTGCTCGAGTCGCTCTGAACAGGCTCCAGAAGCTGGCCGAGCGCGTCTACCCTGAGGCACAGTGTGGCTTTCGTGCAGAGAGATCGACTATTGACATGCTGTTCTCCCTTCGTCAGATACAGGAGAAATGCCGTGAACAACAGATGCCCCTCTACATTGCTTTCATTGATCTCACCAAAGCCTTTGACCTCGTCAGCAGACGTGGTCTCTTCAGACTACTAGAAAAGATCGGATGTCCACCAAAGCTACTAAGTATCATCACCTCATTCCATGACAATATGAAAGGCACAATTCAACATGGTGGCTCCTCATCAGAGCCCTTTCCTATCCTGAGTGGTGTGAAACAGGGCTGTGTTCTCGCACCCACACTTTTTGGGATTTTCTTCTCCCTGCTGCTTTCACATGCGTTCAAATCCTCTGAAGAAGGAATTTTCCTCCACACAAGATCAGGGGGCAGGTTGTTCAACCTTGCCCGTCTAAGAGCGAAGTCCAAAGTACGGAAAGTCCTCATCAGAGAACTCCTCTTTGCTGACGATGCTGCTTTAACATCTCACACTGAAGAATGCCTGCAGAGTCTCATCGACAGGTTTGCGTCTGCCTGCAATGAATTTGGCCTAACCATCAGCCTCAAGAAAACGAACATCATGGGGCAGGATGTCAGAAATGCTCCATCCATCAATATTGGCGACCACGCTCTGGAAGTGGTTCAAGAGTTCACCTACCTAGGCTCAACTATCACCAGTAACCTGTCTCTAGATGCAGAAATCAACAGGCGCATGGGTAAGGCTTCCACTGCTATGTTCAGACTGGCCAAGAGAGTGTGGGAAAATGGCGCACTGACACGGAACACAAAAGTCCGAGTGTATCAGGCCTGTGTCCTCAGTACCTTGCTCTACGGCAGCGAGGCCTGGACAACGTATGCCAGCCAAGAGCGACGTCTCAATTCATTCCATCTTCGCTGCCTTCGGAGAATACTTGGCATCAGGTGGCAGGACTATATCTCCAACACAGAAGTCCTTGAAGTGGCCAACATCCCCAGCTTATACACACTACTGAGTCAGCGGCGCTTGAGATGGCTTGGCCATGTGAGCCGCATGGAAGATGGCAGGATCCCCAAAGAAACATTGTACAGCGAGCTCGCCACTGGTATCAGACCCACCGGCCGTCCATGTCTCCGTTATAAAGACGTCTGCAAACGCGACATGAAATCGTGTGACATTGATCACAAGTCGTGGGAGTCAGTTGCCAGCATTCGCCAGAGCTGGCGGGCAGCCATAAAGACAGGGCTAAATTGTGGCGAGTCGAAGAGACTTAGTAGTTGGCAGGAAAAAAGACAGAGGCGCAAGGGGAGAGCCAACTGTGCAACAGCCCCAACAAACAAATTTCTCTGCAGCACCTGTGGAAGAGCCTGTCACTCCAGAATTGGCCTTTATAGCCACTCCAGGCGCTGCTTCACAAACCACTGACCACCTCCAGGCGCGTATCCATTGTCTCTCGAGATAAGGAGGCCCAAAAGAATATTCAGGTTTTACCATCCGAGACTGGGAGCCCTGAGCAGCGGCAAGTGAGGGAGGGAAATAGAGAGAAAATAAAAGTACTTTTGTATGCTTTCTAGGTTCAGTCTGTCTTTTATATATATTTATATCTATATATATATATATATTGAGCTATTGTTACAGATATAGAGAGATGGCGATGGAGATAGGGATAGATATAGCGAGAGATATTGAGAGAGTGATAGTGAGAAAGAGAACTATGAGAGACAGAGGTATATATAAATTACAGAATTTGAACCTCAGTTCAGACTGTGAAATGTCTCTGGGAAGTATTAAGAGGGTGAGACCACTTTCATGTCACTGCAGTTCTCTGCTGGTCATGGGAATTTGGTCTAATCTTGTGGGTTCTATTGGAGCCTTAAATCAAATGTGTTCATCTTGTTGAAGGTTAACTTCGACCAATTGTTCCAGATTTTTTTTTATTAGCACGTGATATTAAAAACTGTTTAATGCTCTTTGCATAGTGAATATTTCCTGGGTGTGCTATGTGTGGTGAAATCACAACTATCTAGATAGCTTACTAAAAACCTTGGACTAAAGATTCATCTTTCTTGTTTTTTGGGTGCAGGGACTGCGGTTCGCCAACTCCCCATGCCAGTTCTGTTGGAGATTGTAAACCGGGTGCTCCAAATTCATTTGTCCGATTGTAGTGTGGGGCTGAGCAGGTTCCTCGCTGCTGACTTACTCTGCACTACTGCTGACTGCCTCTGTGTTCAGCAGGGGATTGAGCAGCCTTATGCTTGCGGATTGTCCTGATGAGTGCAAGACGAAAAGCTTCGACAACATGTCTCTATTTTCAGCAATACTCAAATTGGTCTAGTCTCAATTGCCATTTGTGGAAGATAGTTCCAAACTTCGATCACCCTTTGTGTGTAGAAGTGTTTCCTAATGGTGGCATTAGAGATCCACTAATGTTCTCTATAAATGTGTTGTTAACCGTGGCGCGGAGTCAACTCCCCCTTGTCCACAGCTACAGTTACTGGCTTAGTACAAAGAGGGGGAACTCAGTCCTTTCTTTAACTATCAATTTACTTTATTCACGTTGTTGTACAATGTAAAAATAAGGCTAATACACTTAGTTAGACAAAAACCTACAACTCCCCTGAGTTATACAGTTAATAAAACTAGCTAGAATTCAACACCCACTAGGTTCCTCTGTCCTTTCCCTGTCCTAGTCACAGAATACAAAGGATATTACCCGAAAAAGGGAGAGTTAATGCTGGCCAGGCGTTCCATTCTCTCTCTCTCTTCTACGTCGTCGCCGTGTCGCTCACGCAGGGTCTTCCGCTTCCACGATGGTTGATCTCCAGAGTTTTCGCTGGCTCTATGCCCAAAAAGCTCTATTCTTATCCTGTTGTTTATCTCTCCAAATAGGAGCTGTGTCTTTCCGGTTGGTTTAAGCTTGATCACCTCATTCACAGCTTCTCTTAATTGGCCCAGGCCCAAAGACCCCGCTATCACACCGTGTCCAAATAAGGCCCTTTTCCTGTGTCCTGTTCTTTGTCTTGTCCCATAAAGTAATTAGTTCAAACTGCTTTTTACCAGCACAGGCCAGTGTCCGAGCTCCAGGTTACTGCAGGTCAAACAATTCCAGCAGTTTGTAACTGATTCTGTGTTTCTTGCAGCCCCTGGCCAACAGTGTTTATGATTCTGCTATACATAATTTCACCTTCGTGCTTCTGTAGAAGAGTTTCACTCCCCAGGAGTGCAAAGTCCGTGAGATTGTAGGAAATGCATACCCACAGTGCTACTGTGTGCTCCCTGGCACACAAAGCTTGTTTTTGGGAATGCCACATGAGAACATATCCTCCCATCTTCCGTCAGGAGCACTGTGGCTCTGCCTATTTGCACTTTTACAAATGGCATAATCCAGCTTACACACTTTCTTCTACTACAACTCATGAAAACATTTCTAAAATTTCTTTACCATAAAGTAACATCTAGGTTGACCTGTTGCTGTTTGAAGTAGGGTTACCAATCCAAATTTGAATGGGGTTGGAAGATTAGGAGAGAAGGTCTAGTCATGGCTTGAGTTTTGATTTTTATCATTGTTGCTGATGGTGATTCATTGAAAATCTTTACGTTTTGATTGCCAGCTAGCTCTGCATCCCTCCCCCTCTCGCGTACATGGTGGTTCCTTGATGGTTTATGGTTGGTGCTGGTCACTCTCTGCCAACAGGTGTAACTGGCCCATTATTATATGAACATTGTTGACCAGCTATTCAAACTGATGGGTCATCACGACCAAATCTGTCACTGGTCCTCTTTCAGTGCTTACACATGCACGCAGTTCCAGCATAGATTAATGATAGGAAACGTAGCAACATAGAAACTGGAAAAGGCCATTCAGCCCTTTCAGCCTGTTCTGTCATTCCATTAGATCATGGCTGATCTGTATGTTAACTCCATATACCTGGCTTGTTTTTGTAACCTTTAATACCCTTGCTAACAAAAGTCTATCAATCTCAATTTTGAAATGTTCACTCGACCCCCAGCCTCAGCAGCTTTTTGGAGGGGAGAATTCCAGATTTCCATTCACCTTTGTGTGAAGAAGTGCTTCCTGACATCATGCCTGAACAAAGGTTATGCCCCTTTGTTCTGCACTCCCCCACCAGAGGAAATTTCTGGTGATAGTTTCTAGATAGTTTCTATCTACCTGATAATTTCCTTTAATCATCTTTAACACTTCAGTTAGGTCACCTTTTAGTCTTCTGTATTCCAGGGAATACAATCTTGGTCTATGCAACCCGTCTTCATAATTTAACCCTTTTAGCTCCGATAGCATTCTGGCAAATCTGCACTGCACCCACTCCAAGGCCAGTATATCTTACCCGAAGTGCAGTGCCCAGAATTAAACACAGTACTCCACATTGAGTCTAATCATATATACCTGTAAGAGATTATCTGTTCATTTATCACATTGCTGTGGATCTCAGCCAGCAGATGGGTAGCAAGAGCCCTAGCAATTTTTCACCTCCCTGATCCAAAGTATTGAGACCAACTGTAATGTCTGTAGCAGTATCCTGGCTCAGATCTGCTCATCTGACTCAAGCCTGGGACCTTCAATTTGCCAATTGCAAGGTGCTACAAACAGCAATGGGATAATGAATAGATAATTTGCTATAGCAATGTTGGTTGAGGGATAAGTTTTGGCCAGAACACCAGAAGAATTATCCTGTTCTTCTTTGAATAGTGCCATGCGACCTTCTATAACTGCCACCGAGGGTAGACAGTGTCTTGGGTTATTGCCTCGTCTGAAAGATGGCACCTCCAACAGTGCAGCACTCCATCAGTATTTCACTGAGGGAGCCTAGATTTTGTCAAGTCACCGGAGTGGTGCTTAAACCCACAACCTTCGGACTCGAAGGCAAGTGTTACCAACAGAGCCACAGCTGAAACACATTCAGCTAGTCAAGCTCAGAACCCACAGTCTTATGGTATTCTCATATTCACCTTGAAACTCTGCTGTTCTGTCAGGTTTTGAGTGGTGCTTTTTTTTTGCTGGTGGGTTAGAAGGTTCCAAATTGAAAGGCAGATCTGAATGTCCATCTCTTGTTCCAACAGTTGAAACTGCCAATAGTCACTCCCTACCACAGTAATGAGAGAAACAGAAAAATATCTGTGACCAGGGAGGATTCAGGGTGGGTGTGGGAAATTTCTCAGCTTGATACTTCTAGGTTGACGTCGCTCCTGCAGCTTTTTTGGTCGGGGTGTGTTGGGGAGGAGTGAGGGGGGAGGAGGGGGTGTGTTTTGGGGGCCTTAACCTTTGCCTTAGTTCTAAACGGGAACTTAAAAAAGGGTTAAATTTTCACAGAGGAAGCTGTGCATGTGCCGACATGTACCAACGCCAATGTAAAGTCACCAGTTTGACTTTATCAGCACCCACCCACCTGGTTTCTCCAAGTTCTTGATGATTTTGGCAGGAGCTGGAAACCAAACCATCGGATTTTGTTGATCCAGCTGCCATTTCCACTATAAACAAAGCATTGGTTACCATCACAGCCATTAGTAATATTGACCACCATAACTCAGATGTTAAATTCAGGCCCTGTTGAGAGTTTAAAAATAATTTCCACTGAATTTTGGCCTTTCAGTATAGAACAAGAGTGCGGGAATACTCATCCCAGTTCCATTCCTGTAGGGAATGGGGGCGGGGGAAGGGGTAGGGGAGGGGGCTTTTAACTGCTGGTGGATTATGGTGGTTTTGGTTAGTTTACTGCCAGCTGTGGCTGCTCCCTACCTCTGGAAAATCCGGCAGTACTTGGTTGTTCGGGAGCACACGCCTAAGTATGGAGAACGATGTTTCAATGGCAGGGGGACAGAGTGGGTGTGTCGTGCAGCAGAGAAGCAGGGTGTCAGGAGCAGTGGAGGTCTAACTGTTTCTTGTGGGAACACTTCTGTTCCTCTTGGCACTACAAAGGATGTAATGAAGATACCCGGAGGCCCTCCGTAGCTTCCCAGTCCTCTGCATGTGGGCCCTTATCTCCGGTGACAACAGGCTGTTGGGGACCAATAATGTCATTAGTTAGCACAGGCAAATCAGAACCCGACTTTTCCACTAGCACCCATTGACTGGCAGGATCTGGGTGAAATTCTAATGGGTAAGTAACCTTGGCCCTTTTAATTGGCCACCTTTTTTTATTCTTTCATGGGATGTGGGAATCACTGGTGAGGCCAGCATATGTTGCCCATCCTTAATTGCTCTTGACAGCTGAGTAAGCGGCTAGCCCATTTCAGAATCAACCACATTGCTGCAGGTCTGGAGTCACATGTAGGCCACACCAGGTAAGGACAGTAGGTTTCCTTCCCTCAAGAACATTAGTGAACCAGGTGGGTTTTTACAACAATTGCTGATAGCTTCATGGCACCATTACTGAGACTAGCTTCCAATCCCAATGGTGAGATTTGAACCCATGTCCCCAGGGCATTAGCCTGGGGCTCTGGATTACTAGTTCAGATTACCACTCCACCACTGTCTTACCTGCCTGATTTGTGTTGAACAAAGCGGGCTTAAAAATTAACCCCCCCCCCCCCCCCCTCCCCCAGCGTTGTGTAACTTCATGTTCTCTGTGACCCCCTCCGCCCATCTCTACAATGGTCAAGCTATGAGCAGTTATTAGCGTTAAAAAATAAGTATGCTGCAAATAGTAAGAAACGCTTGACAATTAGTTTAGAGCAGATGCTTGGTGCAAAGGAAAGAACTTGCATTTATAGAGTGCCTTTCATGACCTCAGGTCCCAAAGTGCTTTATGTCCAGTTTATACTTTTTGAAGTATAATCACTGTTGTAATATAGGAAAGGCAGCAGCAAATTGGTGCACAGCAAGATCCCAAGAAATTAGATAAATAACCAGATAATCTGTTGTAGTGATTTTGGTTAAGGGATAAATATTGGCCAGGACACTGGGGAGAGCCTTGGTTTAACATCTCATTCTAAAGACAGCGCCTCCAGACAGTGTAGCATTCTCTCAGTACTGCAGTGGGGATGTCAGCCTAGATTCTTGCATTCAGGACTCTAGAGTGGTAACTTGTACCCACAACCATTTGACTTAGAGGTAAGTGCACTACCCACTGAGCTGCGTCTGACATGAGGGCTTTTGGGGAGGTGACTTATCGCTAACAAGTGGGCTGATTTAATAATTCATGAATAGCAGCATTGAGTGGAGTTTTAGTCTCTACAAGGAACAAATCATAGTCTTTACTCAGTGTCTATGATAAGCACTTGAATACTTCCGAGATGTTAATTTGGGAAGGAGCTGTTTAATCTGACTATGGTGCTACTTTCCCCCTGGTGGTGTTATTTTATTATTGCACCATTGAATAGTTTTGACGCCAGACTGGTTATAAATATTACAACCAGATAAATTTGGTTGACATTTTGCCTGTCATATGCTGGAAGAAGGAGACCTTATACTGATTAACAGTTTAAGTGGCCAATTATAGTCATATTTTTATTTCCTATTTTTAAAGTTAAAAATCATGGTTGTTTTCTTAAAATGTGTCATATTTGCTTCGCATTGTTTAATTTTAATGTGGTACAAAGCAGCTGTAAAATGTTTTATAAGAGCAATGAGCTTACTCATGAAGTCAGACAATGTTTCAACACTATATAATTCTAATTGCACAGCGGAGGTTCGATCCTCTTGTACGCAAATGCTTTTTAAGTTGGAGACTAATGGTAAAAACATGCGTCCAAATTATAATAGAATTCATGCAGCACAGAAGGAGGCCATTCAGCCCATTGTTCCTGTGCCAGCTCTTTGAAAGAACTATCCAAAGAGTCCCACTGCCCCCTCTAGCTAGTAATATAAAGACAGATAGTACAGTATAGATATTTAAAAAAGAAAAGAGTTAACAAAGTGAGCATTGGTCCTATAGAAAGTAAGTCTGGGGAATTAATAATGGATAATAAGGAGATGGCAGATGAATTGAATAGATATTTTGCATCAGTCTTCACTACCGAGGATACAAGTAACATCCCAATGCAAGGGAGGGAGGAACTCAGGAAAATTACAATCACCAGGGAAGTGGTACTGAACAAATTGTTGGGGCTGTGGGCTGACAAGTCCCCGGGTCCTGATGGACTTCATCCTAGGGTATTAAAAGAAGTGGCTAGTGAGATAGTTGATGCGTTAGTTTTAATTTTCCAAAATTCCCTAGATTCGGGAAAGGTTCCATTAGATTGGAAAATAACGAATGTAACTCCTTTATGCAAAAAGGGAGGGAGACAGAAAGCAGGAAACTACAGGCCAGTTAGCTTAACATCTGTCTCAGGGAAAACGTTAGAAGCTATTATTAAAGACGTTATAGCAGGGCATTTAGAAAAATTCAAGGTAATCAAGCAGAGTCAACATGTATTTGTGAAAGGGAAATCATGTTTAACCAATTTATTGGAGTTCTTTGATGGAGTTACGTGTGCTGTGGATAAAGGGGAACAGGTGGATGTATTGTACTTAGATTTCCAGAAGGCATTTGATAAGGTGTGACATCAAAGATTATTGCAGAAAATAAAAGCTCGTGGTGTGGGGGGTAACATATTGGCATGGATAGAAGATTGGCTAGCTAACAGGAAACAGAGAGTCGGCATAAATGGGTCATTTTCTGGTTGGCAAGCTGTAATGAGTGGTGTGCCACAGGGATCTGTGCTGGGGTCTCAACTTTTTTTACAATTTATATAAATGACTTAGATGAAGGGACCGAAGGTATGGTTGCTAAGTTTGCTGATGACTCAAAGATAGGTAGGAAAGTAACTTGTGAAGAGGACAAAAGGGGGCTATAAAGGGATATAGATAGGTTAAGTGAGTGGACAAAGACCTGGCAAATGGAGTATAATGTGGGAAAGTGTGAAATTGTCTACTTTGGCAGGAAGAATAAAAAAGAAACATATTATCTGAATGGTGAGAGATGAGCTCTGAGATGCAGAGGGATCCGGGTGTCCTAGTGCATGAATCGCAAAAGGTTAGTATGCAGTTACAGCACGTAATTAGGAAGCTAATAGAATGTTATTGTTTATCGCGAGTGGAATTGAATACAAAAGTAGGGAGGTTATGCTTCAGCTATACACGGCATTGGTGAGACCACACCTGGAGTACTGTGTACCGTACTGGTCTTCTTATTTAAGGAAGGATGTAAATGTGTTGGAGGCAGTACAGAGAAAGTTTACGAGACTGATACCTGGAATGGGCGGGCTATCTTATGAGGAAAGATTGGACAGGCTAGGCTTGTATCCGCTGGAATTTGGAGTAAGAGGCAACTTGATTGAAACATATAAGATCCTGAGGGGTCTTGATGGGGTGGATGTGGAAAGGATGTTTCCCCTTGTGGTAGAATATTGAACTAGGTGTCATTGTTTAAAAATAAGGGGTCGCCCCATTTAAGACAGCGTTGAAGAGAAATTCTTTCTGTTGGAGGATCATGAGCCTTTGGAATTCTCTTCCTCGAAAGGCAGTGGAAGCAGAGTCTTTGAATATTTTTAAGGCAGAGGTAGATAGATTCTTGATAAGAAAGGGGGTGGAAGCTTATCAGGGGTAGGTGGAAATGTGGAATAATCAGTTTAGCCATGAACTTATTAAATGGCGGAGTGGGCTCGAAGGGCTGAGTGGCCTACTCCTGCTCCTAATTCGTAATTACGTATGTTCATACGTTTGCTCTTTCTCCATAGCCCTGCATTTCTTTCCTGCAAATACAAGCAGGCAGTTTAATATGTCTCACTGAAAGTCTATACAGTTAAAAAATGAAGTTTTTTTATTCATTCATGGGATGTGGATGCTGCTGGTTAGGCCAGCATTTAATTGCCTTTGAGAAGGTGGTGGTGAGCTGCCTTGTTGAATCGCTGCAGTCTGTGAGAGGTAGGTACATCCACAGTGCTGTTCGGGAGGGAGTTCCAGGATTTTGAACCAGCGATGATAAATGAATGACGTAAGTAATGTTATTTGTAATCTGTGGCTGCTAATTGATCAGAATCTGATTATTAGCTGACACTTTGAAAAGCAAAATTTTATTGTTCCATGTTTAGCATTAAAAGGTCCAATTAAGAATTGCCCGTGTTCCTCATTTTGACAGCTTTACCGATCACGCATGCAGACTGAGGGTACGCAGCCACACTGGAAAATCTCTTATTTTTAGATGTATTCTGACATTCAACTCTGGTCTGCGGCACTCCATGATAACCTCCCCTCTACCCTCTACCAAACCTATGCTGAACAGCACAGGAACCTTTGTCTTTCTCCGAGCATTTGATAACCTTAGTTTGATGCTTATCTCTCTTGTTTTCTATATTGCAACAGTCACTTCAAAAGTGCACCATTGGCTGCAAAGCGCTTTGGGATGTCTTGCGGTCAAGAAAGGTGCTATAGAAATGTAAGTTCTTTCTTCATTGTTGTTCAGTTTAAACCTCTGTAGTTCTCTGATTAAAATTCAAGCAATACTATATTTATATTGAATGGTGGAACAGGCCCGAAGGGCTGTATGGCCTAGACCTGCTCTTGTGTCTTATATCTTCTCTTCAAGGAGAGCAGTCCCAATTCCCTAAGTTATCCTTATATGCTTTATTCGTTAGTCTCAACCTGGCATCACTGCTCTGCATCTTCTACTTGGCTGCATCTTTCCTGCAGTTAGGTTACCAGAACTACAAACAAGGCACCTAATGTATAGATTGTCAACTCTGATTGGACATAAGCCTGGAGGCATCATCATATGACCTCCTGCTTCCAACTGCCCTACCCCCACAATCCTGCCATGGGTCACCTGACTCGTCCATCCTTCCAGTACCCCACCATCAACGGCCAAGCCGAAAGTGAACAGAGTCCGATCCCTGATTAGATGATTTTTGACTGTCAGTCAAGCAGCCTTTTTCTGGTATAATTAATAAAGAGAGTGTTCAAAGAACTTAAAAAAAAATGTTCTTAGTCCGCTCCCGATGACATTTCCCCTGGGTGTTGCTCAAGTCAGTGTATTGGAGATGAGTCTTTAATTCCTGAAGACTCCAGGGGAATCCTGGAGAGTTGGTAACCCTACTGATAAGGCCTGCCCAACATTCGATATCGCAGCAGAATAACTGCTTAACACTTTGCGTAACCTAACATCCCATTTACTTCTTTGGCAGTAGTCAGATGTTGGCTTGACATCTTGTGGGTAAAGCCCCTGTTCAGATCTTTTTTAAAACCCTCCCCCCCTCAACCCTAGCTTCATCTGTACTTACCTGTAAAGGATACCAAGTTATCTCTTTGTATCACGCACCATATAAATGTAAGTTGCTCTTGGTAGTTTGTAAAGGTCTACTTACAACCTTTGTTAGCATATTAGGCTACAGTATCCCGTTAAATGTGTTCCTAATCCCCACCCTTTGTCTGTGGGCTTGATGGGCAAAGCAAGGTAGAGTGCAGAAGTGGGGAAGAGAGACTGACAATCTCGAGGTACTAATCAAGGCTGCAGTTGTCACTTGAGACTCCAGCTGCCAGGTCATAGGGTAAAAGTCATCCCTTCAAGGAGATTTCAGAACAAACTGATATCTGATCTGTATGTGAACACACGCGATATCATTGATGTCATTTCTGAATGCCCTAAAGGTTTGGAGTGAGCTCTGAAGGACTATTATTTTACCAAAAACAAGATCGAGCCTAAAGATCTAAGAAGGATCAAACCTAGTGTGTAATATATAACATGCACTGCATAAGCCTGCTTCTCACCTGCAAAACTAACGAGTGCTATCCTCCCATAGAACTGTACACTCAGACACTGACATCAAAAGGTTGCAAGTGGGCAATGATTTGCATCATGCAGCATATGTTTGATATTTTTTGGACATGATTAGATCAGGTTCTGACACGTGGAACTCGATATGAGAACTATTCCGCACTTGTGAGTATCACAACTGCTCCCTCCACCGTCAGTCTCTCTTTTAACTGCTGCTGCAAACCTGCCATACTGAGCGGGGGTGGGTAGGGGGTTGTATTTTAGCAATAGTACTATTTTTAGCCAAGTGCACAGAAGTGTAACTTTAAAAGTGGCTTTTTTCCCCCTCACAGGGTCAAAATACATTGAGTCGCTGGGCGAGTCATTTACATTAAGCACTCTGATGTACTAAACAAAGACCAGACAAACCCAATGTACATTATACTTCTGGAGACAGGGGAGAGTCAGCTTGCTTGCTTGAATGTTGAACATTAAGTCGATGCCATGTTTGTAGCAATCCTCGCCAAACCGAGTAAACATAAAATTGAAGTTTAATTATGTTTATTTTTTTTAAAATCGCCTCTTGCACAAGCAAAAACACACAATGGGAAATATTGTAGTTCTTCCATTTGTGAAGAGAAGCTTCAGAATTCATTTCCAAGTTTCTTTGATCTTCTCTCATGAGATGGGATGGGATACCTTTGATGTTCCATGCTGTATTTTTTTAAATTTGGCCTATGCACAGTGATGGAAAACAATATGAAGAAAGGTGCTTTCACCAAGCATGTTAACTGCGACAGAATTTTCAAGTGTATTGTAAAATGTCAATGAGTGAGTTTAAGAAAAGTCTGCAGACTGAAAGGTGTAATGCCATTGTAACCCTACAATTAGTGGCACTGGTTTCACTCTCTGCCCTCAGTTATGTTATTTTCGGCAGTGTTGACACTCTGGATTTACCCTTTCTTCTCCCCATTTCTGGGCAGGGAAACGACTCCCTTGTTGAACAAAAGCAAACTACTCTGGAAATCTGAACTAAAGAGAGAAAATACTGGAAATGGTTGGTTAGGTTAGGCATCTGTGGAGAGAGGAGTGGAGTTAATGTTTCTGATTGCTGAGCTTTGTAGCACTCTCACCTCTGAGGTAGAAAGTTGTGGATTCAAGTCCCACTCTAGTGACATGAGGACTAATGCTAGGCTGACACTCCACTGCAGTATTGAGGGAGTGCTGCACTGTTGGAGGTGCTGCCTTTTGGATGAGACTTTAAACTGTCTGCCTCACAGGTGGACCTAAAGATTCCATGGCACTTTTATCAAAGAAGAGTAGGGGAGTTTCTCCCATGTCCTACCAATTTTTAACCCCCAAGCAACATATCTAAAACAGATTGTCCGGTCATTATCCCATTGATATTTGTGGGAGCTTGCTGTGCATAATTGGTTGCCACATTTCAGAAGTACTTTATTGGCTGTAATGTGCTTGTGGTCAGGAAAGGTGCTGTAGAAATGTAAGTCTTTATTTAATCAGACTGGAAGACATTAAGAAAAGCAGCTTTTAAGCAATGTTGGGATTGCGCCCAGAGTTCCCCAATATGGGTATGAGCTCCCAGATTGCAAAATTGCCCAACAGAGGAGTATAGTTATTTTATTTGACTTTTTATTCCCCTTCATGTTCTCCCACGTAACTCGCTATTCCTTCGGGGACTAGAGACACTGGTTAGCTAATCCGTACACAAACCTTTGCCAGTGTTGCTCTGTATCGGTTTGTCAAAAGATCCACTCCAACTCGTCGCCCCTCCTTGTTGCAAGGGGCCCAGCCTTTGCTCAGCATCGCCACCTGATAGCAAGGCAGAGATCAAGCAATTACACTTGGAGAAATGGGTAACTCGTGTAAGTGGCTGGGTTTTGAATGAGTTAAAATCTGCCCATAGTGCAATGCACAGGGGCCATAAATTTAAGATTGTCCACGGAAGAATTCAGGAGAAATTTTTTTACGTAGAGAATGGTGGGATAATGGAACTCGCTACCACCTGGAGTAGTTGAGGTGTCGATACATTTAATGGGAAGCTGGATTAACACATGTGGGCGAAAGGAATAGAAGGATATACAGATCGGGTTAGATGAAGTAGGATGGGAGGAGGCTCGTGTGGAGCATAAACACTAGCAAGGACCAGTTGGGCCAAATAGCCTGTTTCTGTGCTGTAAAATTCAAAGTAATGGGCTTTCCTGAAAATTTGTCATAATGATTACTTCAAGAAAAGTAAAGACTAGAAGCGACTGATGTTATTGAATGAAGTTTTTCCATCATATGATGAATTGCATTTGTTAGCCTTAAAAGGTGTTGATCATCTGACTAGATGAAGTGAGCCAAGAGAACTTGTTTTGTGGTGAGTCACAGGACTGTATTGTGCTTATTAGTTAAATGTAGGCTGTGCTCAGGATATCACAGAAGGATTAATTGTGTGAGCACTTTCCTAAGTACTACTGTCTGCATCTATAAAACAGCAATATGAGAAGTAAAATGCACGCTTGCACCATAACCAATACTACGACCCTGTGTTATTCCTGATGTCTCATCGGGCCAGACAACAATAAAACAGTTTCGTAAGTTGGCAGGGCTGCCTGTCGCTGAAGCCATGTGGTTTTCTGGAGTAGTTGTCTTTCCAGTAAAGCCAGTATGGAAAAATACCTGCCGCGATTAAAGACAACCTGGAGATGGCTTTCCCCCACCTTCATATGGTAAATAGATAGATGCTAAATACTCTTTATCAGCATGCCTCTAATTGGCCCAAGTTTTTTGTGACTGCCGTTGCTAGTTTATTAAGTTGGGGGTGATCAACTTGTAATATCACTTATTTTCCCCTTGAAAGCTCCTCTAATTTAACACAGCGGGTTGGATCACATGTTAAGTGTTAAAGACACAACCCCCATCACCCCACTCTGGTGACTTGTATTACTTCTCTCTCTGTCTCTGAAGCTGTGGGCCTGATTGGAATGCAGTGAACTGGCAGCTGGAAAAATCCGCATTTTCTTGGCTGACGATGAACATGTGGAACTGTGACTGGCTGCTGCTGCTGCTGCTGCTGCTGCGTTCCTGTCCGAGCACAGCTTGGATTCGAGCTCCTTGCTAGATGTCTGAGGAAACCTGAGAAGAAGCCAGTGCCTGTTTGAATTATTGTGACGAACAGATGGTTACTGTTTGAAATGCTGTGCTAAGTTTTTCTTCCCCCCCCACCCCCACCCAAACAATCTGCTTCTCCGGTGTAGTTAATCGAGATTTCAGAATGCATAACTCTGTAGAAAGGCTTGTAAAGGGAATGAGAAAGCAATAGGAAACCCAGTGAAGCATCTTAATCACAAACATATGGATTGCTTCTCCTTGGGAGAGAAGGGGTGGTGGGGATGGAATGATGGACAGTGCCATAGAAATGTGTCTTAGCTAACTTGTACTTTAGTTGGTTGGTTTTGTTTGTCTTGGTACCTTTTTACAAAATGTGCTTTGCCTTGTGTTGGTTGCCCTGAAATGAGTAAGATTGATCATCTCAAAGTCTCCACTGTGGCTGTTTATTCCCCAAATGACCACTTCTGATTTCCCAGTGTGCTGACCCACTTTATTTAAAAAAAAGGACTTGCATCTCTGCAACACCTTTCATGACCCAAGGACACCCCAAAGCGCTTTACAGAAGTACCTTTTGAATTGTAGTTATTGTTGTAATGTAGGAAATGCAGCAGCCAATTTGCTCACAGCAAGCTCCCACAAACAACAAAGTGATAATGATTGGATAGTCTTGATTTTTTTATTTAAGGGATGTTGATTGAGGGTTAAATATTGGCCAGGATGCCAAGGATAACTCCCCTGAAGTGAGATCTTTTACTTCTGCCTGAGTTTGCCGTGTGCAAATTAGCTGGCACGTTTCCTACATTGCAACAGTGACTACACTTCAAAGGTGTATGTTCCTCTGCATCTTCCTGCAATGCTGTTTTGCATGTCCTTCAACATGGTAACATACTGAAGACCTAAGAAAATAAGGTGTTTGGCGACAAAGTTTTATTAAATATATTTTTGAAAACCGTTTTACTTGGTGACCTAGCTTGGGATGGTGGCTGTTTTTTGATATAGTTTCCTACATTGCAATAGTGACTACACTTCCAAAGTACTTTGGCTGTAAAGCACTCTGGGATGCTCTGAGGTTGTCAAAGTTGCTATATAAATGCAAGTTCTTTTTAGTAGGCATCTGGTTCATGCAGTCCTTTGGTGGAATATGAATCCAAAAATATTTCAAATAGTTATTTTACTCTCCGACAGTCTTGTCCAATCCTTGGTTATCTCAAGAAAGAGCGTAGGCCATTTAGCCCTTTGAGTCCGGTCGCCATTCAATCTGGTCATAGATGATCTGTAGTTCTTGTGGTGACTGCTGCTTTGAGCCTGTTGATGGCTTGAGCATTGACAGTGGATGTATTGTTGGTTTGTTTATTTTCAATTGTAAGCATTTCGGAGGAAATGCTTATATATCATCCGGTGGTCACTGTTGAACTGAACCGTGGATAAGATTGACCCCCTGCACAACAACAATTTGCATTTATATAGCGCCTTTAATGCAGTAAAACATTTCAAGGTGCATCACAGGAACGTTTATCAAACAGAAATTGGCACCAAGCCACATAAGGAAATATTAGGGCAGGTGATGAAAAATTGGTCAGGTAGGTTTTAAGGAGTGTCTTAAAGGAGGAGAGAGAGGTAGAGAGGGTTAGGGAGTGAATTCCAGAGTTTAGGGCCCAGGCAGCTGAAAGTATGGCCACCAATGGTGGAGCAATTAAAATTAGAGATGCACAAAGGACCAGAGTAGGAGGAACACAGAGATTGCGAGGGTTGTAGAAGGTTACATAGATAGGGAAGGACAAGGCCAAGGAAGGATTTGAAAACACGGGTGAGAATTTTAAAATTACTCTAGCTCCCAGTCCTACCCCTTTACCTCAAAGACTGCTCAGCCCAACTGTGCACAACCTCAGTAACCTGTCCGAACTCGAGTTGAGCTTCAAACTCCACAACCAGTCCATCACCCAGAATGGCTGATTCCATTTCTGTAACACTGCTTGTCCCAACTCTCCCCTCACCACTGAAACTCATCACTGCGCATCTGTTGCCTTCAGACTTGTGTTTGCCAACCTCACGGATCTCCTGAACTCCATCATACACAGATTCCAACTCAACCATTATTCTCTGCCTACATTCTAGCCCCAAGATTCCTGCCCAGCTGTAATCACTGCCCTGGCTGACCACAATTAGCTGATCTCAGGCAATAAAATTCAAATTTGTCATACACCCCTGTCTTACCCTATACTCCCATCACCTAAATCCCATCACCTTGTTATGTCTCTCCACACCTTCAAAGTCCTTAAAACCTCCCTCTTCCAAGCTGCCTTTTCTCATGTGCTTTAGCTCCCCTCCAACTGCCGCTCAAGCCCAGTCACCACCAGGGAAGCACAATGGGACATTTAGCCACGTTAATGGGCCTATATAAATTCAAATTGTTGTTTCAAGTTGTGGTTCTCTGGAAGTCTACAGAGATCTGTGCACAGATCTGCATGGCAGGAATCCCTTCATTCCTAACTGCTGTAAGGTAGGAGTTTTCCAACTCTGATCGGACATAGTCATGGAGATTTTATCACATGACTGCATGCCTCCAACTGCCCCTCCCCCAGTCTCCCACTATTGGTCGCTTGACACACCCATCCTCTTTGCACACCAATTGGAAAACAAACAGACTCTTTGTTATCTGATTGGATAATTTGTAACTGTCTGTCAAAAAGCCCTATCCCCCATTTCCAATATTTTTATAACTAATAAACAAAAGTGTTCAAAGAAAATAAAAAAAAACACATTATTGTTTTAATAGCTGTATGATTTTTCTCCTAGTTTACTCACAGCAGTGTCCTGGAGATTAGTCTATGATTCCTGGCGACTCCACATTAATCTTGCGTTGACTGTGTTATTGATCAATAAAGTTCTCCCATCTTGTGATGAACTGCATCCATTAGTGTTAAACAGTATCAATCAGTTGACTAGGTGAATGAGTATTGAGGACATGTTTTGAGGTGAGTCACAGGGCTGTTGACTCTCGCTATTTGGAAAGGTTGGGCTACTGGAAATTGATCTTTTCTGTTTGGTTCCCAATTTTTGGAGTACTTTCATAAAGGTGCAGTGAAATGGCATTATAGGACAATGATAATTTATAGGCTAGATATTTCTGTTGGTTGCTGCCTTTGTGGTGATTTGCCAGTGCTCAGTAATGTACAGCTAATGTTCATGGAGCCCAGATTGTATGGGTCAACTCCAGAGTATGTTCTTATCATATTTTATATACAGTACAATTCATATGATTACCATACAAAAGAAAAGCAACAGATCCTTAAGTTTCTTCAGCTGTCATCTGCCATGAAGCTATGGAACTTAAAATAGCACCTTTAATATCTGTTAATTACAAAAATGTATTGTGGTATAATTCCCCCACAATTGATTGAATCAAATATTCTTATGATACAGGCACACCTGGATGACTGGGGACTAGTGGATTTAAGAGTCTGCTATACATTTCTGTATGATGGCCTCCATGTAAGATTGGACGAGGTTCCTCCCTTAAGTGTTTCAATGAAACTGTTGTAGAAACTTGGGCAAGAATTTTACCAACCCTTTGATGACTAGCTGGGATGCAGGAAGGCTGGCAAAATGTCTTGGGAGGGCGTTAGAGACTGTGCCTGATGTCCTCCTGCTACCATACCATTTGGCTGGCGATGGGGAAGCTGAGAGATGTGCTGCCCGCTGGGAGTCCAATTGACATGCTTAAGTAGCTAATCGGCCTCTTCCCACCTGTGTGGGCATTTTGCCTATGGCGGGGTGTCCGTTGCTGGGTGGCGAGGCCATCCAGCTCAACTTGACAGCCTCCCAGTGATCTCCGGGAGGGGGAGAGGGGGGGGGGGGGGTGGTGGGGAGGTGGGGGGGGGGGGGGGTACGCCCTCTTTTTTAGGTACTCCATGGCCCACGTAGTTGCCCCCCAGCGACATTGGTCTCACTGTGGTAACGGCACCGCCTGCCCTCAATGACACCCACCACCCCCGCCTCCAAATCACTGGGAGCTGCCTGACTGGCCCCAGCATCCCCAGACCCCATTGCCTGTCCTCGAGCGCGTATGGCCATCCTCATCCTGTAGGGCCAGGCTTAGCAATGGCCACCACTAGCGTTGGTGCTGCTGAGGCTGTTGTGCTGTCAGCCCTCTGATTGGACCGGCAGCTCTTGGGGGCGGGCTGCCGACCCTAATAGCCATTGCTGGGAAAATGCCTCCCCAGGGCTCGCCTCCGTTTTCGGCCCCAGCAGCAGGAATACAGCTGCCATCATAAAATTGAGCCCCCGATTGAATCTGAAATCAGAATTTTTGATTTTTGCGTAAATATCAAATGACAAACAATCTTTCTTAGCAGTCTTCTGAGGGAAAGATACTGTGCCTGAATGTCAGTGGAAGGGTTGATCAACTTGCCATTTGGTTCAGGTTTGGCATGTTGATCCAGCCTTCCACTTACACCCAGACACAGTATCTTTCCCTCAGAAGACTGTTTGCCAATTGGTTTAGGTTGCCAGCTTTTCTAGGGTGCACAAGCATAAAGTGACAACTCAGCATAGTGTTGAACCTTACAGTGACAAATTCGCCCTCCAACGTAAAATGATCATCAGAAGACCATGAAAAAAAAGATAATTTCAGTTGAACAAGATTTTAGTCATATCGCCAAAGGGAAGGTTGGAGAAGAGAAAATTAATCATTATTCAACTGGTCTACAATAAGCATAATTTGAAAAATATATGTGAGTTGGGGTTGCCAATTCTGATTGGTTGTATTCCAGGAGGTTTCATCAGATGCCCTCTAACCATCCCCTGTTTTCAGGTGCCGTGTTTTGGATGAGATGTCAAACTGAGGCCCTTCTGAGCTCTCAAGTGGCTGTAAAAGATCCCAAGGCACTATTTTGAACAAAATCGGGGTAGTCTGGGGCCAATATTAATCCCTCAAGCATCACCTAAACATATTATCCCGTTGCTGTTTGTGGGAGCTTGCTGTGCCCAATTTGGTTGTAAAGTGCTTTGGAACGACCTGAGATCATGAAATATGCTATAAAAATCCAAGTCTTTTTCTTGATTTTAAAATTACCATAATCATAATAAGCAATTATGTAGTAATAATATTACCCTGCAACATTTTAATGACCTAATATAAGAATTATATGGCTAAAATTTCAGCTCATCTTCTTCATACAGTATATTCTTCAATTCCCTCTGTATAACTGGAATGCTAGTCGCAATCGCATTTCCCTGCAACAACCAGATACATGCTAGACTTCTGTGGCTACCTGAATCTAACAACCTTTTTATTTTTGGCAGTGGTATTGATTCAATTTCATCAACTTTGCTGATGTTGTATTCATGAGCTCAATTTTCTTTCTTGTTTCGCTAACCAGTCCACTTAAGACGGAGCATTTTAGTCATAAACTTTGAGCTTCCCAAGGGGCAGTGAGAGTATTTCTATATCCAGAATCCATTAATACATTTCAGAGATATTGACACAGATTGCATCTAGCCATTCTGCTTTCTGCTGGGACTGAGGATCTTCTATTAATGTAACCACACAGTATTTTATCTGTAGAAATCGGACTTGATGCTTTTAAAGTACAACACAAATTTTATGTATTTTAATGTCTTCCATTTATTGAAACTGATTTTCCTTCAGCTGAGCAAGAAAGATGGGACCTTTGAGCTTTGGACTGTTCCCAGTTTCGGGAAACCAGAGAGTTGCCGATAATGCTTTACTCCATAACAGGGGATGTGCGTTTGGAACCTAGGCAACAAAGGATTGACCTGGGCCATGGTTCTCCCCTCAATGCAATTTTGAGACAGAGTATTCCATCTGACAGACTTTCCACATAACTGATGTGATGCCACCATTTGAAAGCAGAGATCGAAGATGATTCAACTCATAGCTGTATGGATGGAGAGTCCAGTCTTGTGTCAATCGAAATGGTGCAGATTTGTGATGCTGCAGTGGATATTTGCGGGGTCCAAATGTTGCTTAACGTTTTTTGTCAATGGGTGGTGGGGCCTCTGGGCTGGATTTTATAAGCTCGCTGCCACTTTTGCCTCTGATTCAAAAGGACATGGATTCAAATCCCCCTCCAGCGACTTGAGTACAAAAATCAAGGATGGCTCTGCCAGTGCATTACTGAGGGATTGCTGCACTGATGGAGGTGCCATCTTTTGGATGAGACATTAAACTGAGGGTCCCATCTGCCACTCAGGTGTACATACCATCGCATTATTTCGAAGTAGAGTAGGGGTATTATCCCTGGTGTCCTGACCAATATTTATCCCTCAGCCAACATCACTAAAACAGATTATCTGGTCGTTATCACATTGCTGTTTGTGGGAGCTTGCTGTGCGCAGATTGTCTGCTGCATTTCCTACATTACAACTGTGACTACACTTCAAAAGTACTTCATTGGCTGTAAAGCACTTTGGGATGTCCTGAGGCCATGTAAGGTGCTATATAAATGCAAATCTTTCCTTTTTCTTTTATTTGGATGTCGGCGCACTTTTGGTAGCAAGTGAAGGGGGCAATTGGGCGTGGGATACTGGTACTCGAAATTCATCCCCCAAACACTCATTTGACGCCCAGAAAATCTGGTGTGATGCAGGACAGCTTATCACCACCTGACCCCCAAGCAACTATGCTCTCCTCTGTTTGTCTCCAGAGATGTGCCAGTATGTTGACTAGATCAGATGCAAACTGCGTAAAGAGGAAAGTCATGCCTCTAAGCACTTGTTTCTGCAGGAGATCAGCTGTAGAGCAACGCCTGGCAGCTACAAAGGAGGAGATGGCATAAAACAAACTGCCAGTTATATTTTAGTTACTGCGAGTATGGCAAGATAGAATGAAAACAAGATTTTATTTCGAAACCAGTCTTGCTTCCAGGAATAACATTCCCAACCTGAATGTTTGTACAGATTAAGAAACAGACCACAGTGGAGTGATTTGCTCCACAAGCTAACTTCTGTATATAAGAGTGTTTATGACCATAACATACAGGGCTATTCACTAGAGTTTTGGAAATTTAAAGTTCAGCAAAAGAAACTGTTGGAAACTCTGAGGCCATTAAGTTGAATACTAGAACCAGGCATAACAACATCCACTAACCGCTTGTCCGTCCCCTGTGTCTTTACATCTAATATGTGGCATAATGGCCTTGAATCGTAACCACAATCCTTCACAGTGTCTTTAAAAGACTGCATATCTGTCTTATATTCCAAGCCCATAAATCAACTCTTGTCTGGCTTTTTAGATGCTGTAGTTAACAAATGCTCTAAACTATACTAATAAGTGGACCATTGTTCTGATGTTGCACATGTTCCCTGTTACAATATTTCAGGGCTCTCTGCAATAAAAACTATGAGCTTCTCTGCTAAAGCACTACAGTCTCGGAACAAAATTACTCTGGCCTCCTCCATTGCAATGCTCCAGGACTCCTTAATGGGTACCCTTGGCTTTCTTTGCTTGGTACCCACTGTGCAGCAATGATAAATGAACACTGTGGATGAAGGTATTTCACGTTTCATAGATGCCACAGAGTTTGAGCAGGAGGCCCAATTGTTAAGGATGTGCTTGGCAAGCTTACCAAGAAACGATTAGGCTCCCAGGGCAGGCTACGCTGAACAAATTGCTTTATAACTTCCTGGTGTCTGCTTCGACTAGTTTGCAATTCACAAGCTCCCATTCGTGCTTTATCTGTAATTTTGTACTGCCAGGATCATGGCAATGATGCAGATTAAAGGATTTAATGCAGAATGTTTCTTGGCACCAGCTCTTAAGAAAATGTAGCGATGAAGAGATTGCCTTAAGGTTGTGGAAAAGTTAAACTGTTGGAGAACGCTGGATTGGGAATAATGATAATAGATAATAGATTTGACTTTTGGCATCGGGTGTTGCAAGTGAAGGCAAAATGAAAGCATCAAACCTCATTGCAGCTAATTTTAAATCAATTTGAGCAAATTGGGAAATAACACTGGAGGGTGAAAACACAGTTCAGAAAACAATAAGCTTTCTCAACTGTGTATTTCTGATGGAGGTAGACAAATAGAGTTATCGAGTCACAGAGGAGGTCATTCAACTCATCAGGTCCATGCCGGCTCTCAGTCAGTCCCATTCCTCCACTCTATTCCTGTAGCCTGAAAGTTTATTTGCTTCAAGGGCCTATCCAATTTCCTTTTGAAATCATTGATCTTCCTTGCTTCCACCAGCCTTGTAGCCCGCGAGTTCCAGGTCATTACCAAATACACCAACAGGCATAAAGCCCAATCCACAATCATGGAGAATGGTTTCATGGAAAGCTGAAGTAAACGGGAGGAGTGCTCGGCTGGGGGCAACTGGGTTCATGGTGGCCTTTTAAAACGTAAACCGAGGTAACTGAAGAGTCCTAAAAGAAACAGATTGAGGGGAACGCAACTGAGAATACTGTGATTGGCAGCACTCCGTAATGCAAGTAAATGCTTCTCTGGTAGCTGCCGTCGCGCCTTCATTTTAAGGCAGTCTACAGACCTACACTCTGACCCAGAAAGGCATGTATCTTGGTGGCTCCTGGCAGGTCAATGCTGTTCTTTACAGCTGTGACTGCTAACACCAGTGGACCACTTCAGCTGAGGGCCGACTCGAGGGAAGCATCTGGGTGGCCGACTCAACTAATGCCTAAATGGAAGACTGTACTGACCGCTTCTCTTTGTGGGAGCTTGCTGTGTGCAGATCGACTGCCAAGTTACAAGTGTGACTACACTTCAAAAGAACTTCATTGGCTGTTACGATCTTTGGGATGTCTTGCGGTCTTGAACGGCATTGTATAAATTTAAGTCTTCATTCTTCAGCAGCATACTGTGTGATGTGGCCTTTGCTGTCTGCACGAATATTTGAAATATTCTTCTTACATCAGGATTTCCATGCTCTTTATCCAAGAAACACTGTATCCTGTCCTCTCTGGCAATCAGCAAGGTCTTCCTCATGTCTTCTGTCACCAATTGCTCCTGTTTTGTGGATCACTTGTAGTTCTTCCTTTGGGTTGCATCCTAATTCCCTAGGGATGGATCCGAAATTGCCAATTGGCTATGGGTACAGTGCAGTACAGTGCACCAACTAAGTAGAGTGGAGGGCTACATGTCAGCCACAGCAAACAAATCCAAACAAATAGAAGCAATCTGTTAGTATCTTTGAAAACCCAGGAGCCATTTGTATTTTCAAATTGACCTCTCTATCTCACTTTGTTTCCTCCTGCACTTATAGATGGAAGTGAGATTTTCAATTACAAAGTAAAGGATTATCCTTTATTGCCAAGATGATTTAAAAATAAGTGCCATTGGTGCAGTGAATAATTAGAAAAAGGACGCAGTTTGCTTTGAAGGAATGTTACTAACAAGGAAATTCACTCACAGTTGTAAAAGAAAAAGCACAGTGTGATAATGGCATCACTTCACTGGTTGGTTGGCATCAGATTATGAAATTAAGTGTTTTCCATAATAATAATGTTACAGAAGGTTATGATGGGTTATGGGCAGTTGTTCATTATTTGGTGCCATCTATTTCTGTGCAATCCAATGATATGATGCCATTGGGCAGTCACTAATATTTTCAGAAAGGAGAAGGCTGAGGGTTAGTCTAATAGTGGTCTTTGAAATTATGCAGGGGTTTGAATGGAGTAAGACGGAGGGAAGATTTTTCTACTTGTGGTTGAGTCCAAAGCTAGGGGTCATAAGTTGAAGATAGTTACTCAAAAACCCAATAGGAAATTGAGGAGAAACTTCTTTACCTAAAGTCTGGTGAGAATGTACGAATAGTTGAGGCGAATAGCATAGATGCATTTAAGGAGAAGCTAGATATGCACATTAGGGAGAAATCAATCAATCATTATGCTGATAGAGTTAGATGAGGAGGGGTAGGAGAGGTTGTGGACAAGTTGTGCCAAAAGGCCTATTTCTGTGCTGTAACTTCAGATAATTCTGTAATTTTAATAATAGTGTCCCTTAAAAGTTGAATTGGGAACAATTAAAAATATGAATGGAGATGTTCAATTAAAAAAAAAATATTGTCATTATGCAACTTAAGTATTTGATGGGTTTGGCAATAGCTAGTTTTTAAGTTCAAGTATCCCTAGGGATAGAGGCTGGCAGAGGAGAGATAGTGCGTGCTTGTGTGCATGTTACAGCTCTTGAGGTGGTAACCTCACTCACATAGCCCTTGTATGCAAACTGCTGCTTCTACTTGCAACAACACAAAGATCAGCGAGTGAAACAGAGAGAGCATTGTACAGCTGGAGGGTCCTTTTTCCAAACTTTCCCTTTCTAGCCCTCTTTTTGTGTGTTACAAAACAAACAAGCTTGTGATTGGTTGGAAGCATAGAGAGGCAGCGGGGCATGTAATTATTTTGATGGACTGAAATAATTAGAGAGGTGGCGATTGGATATGTTCTGGGCCACACACCCAACTATACGTTTTGGGTGGTACCTGATAGTGTGCTCCTTTATGTGTGACCCTTTCTGTTAATGACCTCCTGAGAATGAACTGACCCCATCGAGTTCAGGCTGTACAAGCCTCAGAGTACATTTCTCCAATTACAACACAAATGCAAGTTGTTGTATTGTGATACGGAGACGGTGAATCGCAGTGACTCCATTGCTGTCTGAACGTTGTGGATTCTGTCGCTTTTGGCTTACCTCAGGTTACTAATGTTTGTTATCAGATTCTTCTGTCATATCATTAATCATGTTTTTTTTTGATCAAATTTAAAGCCTTTCCTACTAAGATTGCTTTGCAATAGATTGTGCAGAAGGCAAGACTGCCTTCACTTTACCAGGCAAAGATGTTAGCAATGTGTGGGCAAATAGAGCCTCAGACTGCACAGTTAATAGCACACTGCTGACTGAGTTCCAGTTGTGCGACTGCAGGTATTAATATTGAGTGCAGCCATGTCTTGCAGTGTTTCCGAGGCCCACAGTACGATAACTCCTGCAATGAAGTTGTTATAACACATGAACACTTGTAGCAAGGCAAGTGATTTGTCAATCCTCTCCAAGTATTCCTGCAGTGAGAACCTGTCAAATTTGTTTTGTGGATTCGATGGCCCAGGTGCTGCTGACAATGTTTGCTTTTTACACTGAAAATAATTGGAATGCAAGTGAGCATGTGAATGCTATAGTACCCAGGCTGGGCATTATTCGATAGAAAAGAGAAGGCTGAGGGGTCACCTGATGGAGAGCTTTAAAATTATACAGACGTAAGGTTAGACATAGAGAAGATGCTTTCATAGAATCATAAACATTTACAGCACAGAAGGAAGCCGTTCGGCCCATCGTGTCCACTGCCGCACTGGCCGACAAGTAGCCATCCAACCTAATCCCACTTTACGGTCTGGATCTTGTGAAGGTGCTGGCTGAAAAGGTGGGGGGATCCTTTTCGCACCCACACTTCTCCGCAGCGCGATCCTTCGTTGTTCCAAAGTTTACGGCATCAGGATATCCGTCCCTTTAAAGACAGGGATCCTGCCTCCAAGATCTGCTGGTCAATCAAAGGACCGGCAGCAGTATCGGCAGCGCCACTGGGAGCGGTGGCCACTGCTGGCATTGCGGAGGCCTTGGGTCTTGGACCCAGGCCCAGTGTTGGAACCCCAGACCTCAGGTAAGTAAGGCAGTGTTGCTGGGGCCAGTCCAGAAGGCACCAGTGATGGAATTTGGGGGAGTTGGTCGTAAACCCCAGGGGGAGGGGGTCCTGGGAGGTGCATTGTTTCCTGGCTGGGGCCCTCTGTGGTCCAGAGCTTGCCCATGGAGGAAGGACTCCTTCCCGCCAAGCCCGTAGAAAGGGGGCCTCATTTTACAAGGCGCCTTCCCCGCATGGCGGAGGCACTCTCCTGCCACTGGTTAGATCCTAGCGGCGGCGGGAAGAGGTCATTAGTTAGCCTCTGGGCGAGAAAACCATCATTGGCAATCCTAGCCTATCCAATCTTTCCTCATAACTAAATTTCTCCAGTAAAGGCAACATCCTTGTTAATGTTTCACTTGTCAGGGAGACCAAGACTAGGGGTCATTAATATAAAATTGTCACTAAGAAATCCGATAGGAAATTCAGGGGCGACTTCTTTACCCAGGAGAGTGGTTAGAATGTGGAACTTGCTACCACATAGAATAGTTGAGGTGAATAGCATAGATGTATTTAAGGGAAAGCGAGATAGGTACATGAGAGAGAAAGGAGTAGAAGGGTAGGTAATTAGGGTGAGATGAAGTAATTAGAGTGGGAGGAGCCTGGAATGAAGCATAAATGCCAACATGGACCAAAGGGCTGGTTTCTGTACGATAAATGTTATGTAAGTGATAGCAGGGGTGGTTTAAAATTGCACTAAATATGGGCAGAGTGGAAGTGGAAATGGGTCATTTGGTTTCAATGTCATGGTGTTAGGAAGGAAATACTGGGTTGTCCCACCTCATCGTTGTCCCAAGGACCTTGACAGAAGCATTGCACGTGTGGCTCCAACTGTGATAAACCCATGAGGAATAGTCGACTGATGTAAATTGGGTACATCTGCATGAAAATAGAGCCACTAGGATAAGTTATTAGCATTCATTGCCTACCAAAGAACCTATCCCAGTTTGGATCACCACCCTTTGGACAGGAGTGATAAATACACTTCCTGAAAGGAAGGCGAAAGCAGATTCAATTGTAACTTTAAAACAGGGTATTGGATATATACTTGGAAAGGAAAGAAATTTACAGAGCGATAGTGAAAGAGCAGGAGAGTGGGTCTAATTGGATAACCGTTTCAAAGAGCTGGCACAGGCACGATGGGCTGAATGGCCTCCTTCTGTGTTGTTTCTATGAAAGAATGAAATCAGCGATAAATAATATTAAAACTGCATTTCAAATAATTTTATTGCTTTACAATATAATGTTTAGTTTTGTCCAAAAAGGCAACGAAATAATGTGTAGAATAGGAATATTGAATAAAAACACAAAACTGATGTTAGTCTCTTGCCATGTTAATATATTTTCAGGTTTTAAGATGTAAAAACTGCTTTGACGTTGGTCTGTTTTTGTAAGGGCATCCCATAGTTACTGCCCATTGAACTGCAAAGCATTTATAGACCATTCGGCTCAACCGGCCTATGCCGGTTCCTTTCTCCCTCATGTACTATCTTCTTTTAGCTTCTCCTTAAATTCTTCTATGAGTGCATTGCATACTTACTTAGGATTTCTCTGCAGATTATTTCATTTCCTTAACAAACCTTGCTCACAATTATCTATAGCGTGACCATCAAAAAAAGTGGATTGCTAACACCAACAATTCGCCTTTACATAGTGCCTTCACCGTACTAAAAGGGAATCTCTTAACAAAGAAAATGTAGAAGTTTCATCCACTCAAATTCAAAGAACTCGGACAGTAATGTTAAAGCAGGCTTCAGTACTGATTCGTGTTTGTCAGTCGGTTGTCGTTAACCCAGACTGCCAGAGGTGAACAGCACAGCTTTGAACATAGCTTGTTCATACAGAAATAGATGCACACATAATTGGATTCTGTATCAGACAGCCACAGTCTTCCTCAGGTCAGACTTTGCTTGCTAACCAATTAAGTCATATTTAAATCTCTCTGAATTCTGTTTTACATTGAATTACATAGAATTTACAAGACAGAAACAGGCCATTTGGCCCAACTGGTCCATACTGGTGTTTATGCACCACACAAGCCTCCTCCTACCCTACTTCATCTCACCCTATCAGCATATCCTTCTATTCCTTTCTCCCTCATTTTATCTCACTTCCTCTTAAATCCATCTATACTATTCGCTTCAACTACTCCCTGCAGTAGCGAGTTCCACATTCTCACCACTCTCTGGGTAAAGAAGTTTCTCCTTAATTCCTGACTGGATATATTAGTGACTATCGTATATTAATAACCTCTAGTTTAGGACTCTGCACAAGTGGAAACATCTCTAAGTCTATGATTCCGTCTTTTCTCCTTGTATAATAAAATTGTTTGACCATGGTTTTTCTAGTGAAAAGATTGCTCACAATGTTGATTTTCTTTAGTTCTGGAATATGGATGGGAGTATAATCTGACCTTAGAGCAGAGCCAATCTTGGGGAACTTTTCCTTTCTCGCAGATGGACCAGGTTTTGAGGCCCTGCAGACATTTTCAGAAACTTTCATCACAGTCAAGTTAGTTGAAAATGTATGTGAAGTTGTACATATCAGCTTCAGGAGGACTTAATCTTCAGGATCAAAGTAACTAAGGTATTTCCCGCCAATTCCCAGGCATTGTTTGCACCTAGAGTGACGCCATTAGAAAAGGTTAGTTGTGGGACAAAGATGCACATTTTGCTTTTCAAGATGATTTGATCATCGTTCTTTTGCAGCTCTGGGCCTTCACTAAGCATTAACCTGTGGTGTTTGTACAAGCTTAATACCACATTTGTCTTGTAAAAGCATAACTGCAAATGTCCATTTTTTTTATTTGGAAGTCCACAACTAGTGCCATGAGACTATTGCAAGAGCAACTAGAATGTTAGGATGTATTGCCAGGATAATTAAATTCTATTCTGCCTGTGTATAGGCTTTGGTTTGTCTCATCTAGATTACTGCATCCAGCTTTTGATTCCTTACTTGTTGTATGAATATTGATAGGGTGAGATTAAGTAAGGTGGGAGTAGGCTCACACAGAACAGAAATGCCAGCATGGGCTTCTCTAACTTACTTAACTTTCCCTGAAATTAATTTATGCTATTCGCCTAAACCACTCCATGTGATAGTGAGTTCCACCATTCTCTGCATAAAGAAGTTTCTCCTGAATTCTTTGTTAGATTTAATAGTGACTATCTTATATTTATGACCCCTTGTTTGGATTCCCTTAAATCTTTAATCCACATCCCCCAGGATGTCACATTATTTCAGAAGAAACTAATGCTGCTACACTGGTACTTTCTGTGTCCCATTTACACTTCTGGCAGCATAGATCTGGAGTGACGTCCCACTAGCAGGCATGCCAGCTCTGATTCCTGGAGGCTACGTCATATGACTGCCCACCTTCACTGCTCCGTCTCCTACGCTCCCACCATTGGACACCCTGATATTCCCATCCTTGCGGCACTCTGCCTTCCCACACCAATTCGAAAGGATGCAGATTCTTCATTGCTCAATTGGCTGATTCCTGATTGTCAATCAAACAGCTATTTAAAGTGTCGAAGGAAAATGAAGATTAAGTACCGCGCAATTTTGTACATTGCCCCTCGGGCTTTTCTCCAGTTTTGCTGTAACAGTCCTGGAGATTAATCTTCAATTCCTGTGGATTCCAGGGCAATCCTGGAGAGTTGGCACCCATACCCAATAGAGTATCTGCAATGAAAAGTTATTTCAATTGTATCAGTTCTACCAATGCCCACCTGAGATGTTAGTCTACTGTTCGGTTGGATTCACTCTCTGACGTCTTGAAGCCATAGTTTTATGAGGTGCGTTGTGACCACTTTCTGCACTGTTGCAAGTCAACAGACAACTTGGTAATAGCTAGATCAGTAGAATGTGTATGGTCAGGGTTATAATGGTCCCTTTATGCCTTCCTCCTGCAGTGAATGCAAGTCTGCAATATGTACAGTGGTCCTCCAAGTTTAACACTGCCAAAATAACAATACCAAGCTCACTTCACACTTGAATTACATTTCCAGCCAGATGGTTATGAAGTGACATTGATAGAAGATATGGGGAAGTTTGTACCCCAAACCTGCTCAGTAGCTGAAGGAGGAATAATGATAATTGTGTTTGGCAAGGGGAGAAAACAGGACAAAAATAGTAATACCATGAATAAAATAAAACTGTAACAGAAGGGACGGAATTTCTGCCCCATATTGGAGCGAATATGGAGGTGTGCAGGCGTGAAATGGCGTGGCTGGTTTGCTGGAACCATCCCGCTGCCAGGCCGTTTTCCTGGAGGCGGGATTGGGGTGGAAAGGCTGTCTTCCTGCAAGCGGCGGGTAGCCAATTAAGGTAAGTTAATGGCTTATTAAGGCCAATTAACAGAGGCCGACTGTGGGCTGCCCTGTAGCATCAGGAACTGGGCAGGTTTCCTGGAGGTAGCCTCCCAGCGGCAGGCTAGGGGGCCAGTGTTCCAGGCAGCTTTGAGGCCCCCATCCCCCCAATGCCTGCGTGGACACAGTTGTGGCTGCAGGCTACCCTGCGGAGGAGCTCCCCCTCCACCATGGTGACCTGGCAGCTGTGGCCATTTTTTAAGTTAAAAATGTTGATGAGAGGTTGCCTCAAGGTGGAGCCCCTCCCCCTCTCTTTTACCTGAAATAGCAGGCTGTAGCTCCTTCTGAGCTGGAGGGCCTCCTATTGGCCCTCCAGCTTCGAGAGCCCGCCTGCCATCCTTAATTGGACGGCGAGTGCACCCTCTGGCCACTAATTGGCTATTTCAAGGAAAATCACTGCTGGATGGCTGTTCCCTACACAACGTGGGGGTTGGGCCCCCATTTGACCCCAATGTGGGTTCCCAACCCACAAACCCAAAATCCTGCCTATGATTTTTTTTTAGAGATACAGCACTGAAACAGGCCCTTCGGCCCACCAAGTCTGTCCCAACCATCAACCACCCATTTATACTAATCCTACACTAATTCCATATTCCTACCACATCCCCACCTGTCCCTATATTCCCCTACCACCTACCTATACTAGGGGCAATTTATATGGCCAATTTACCTATCAACCTGCAAGTCTTTGGCCTGTGGGAGGAAACCAGAGCACCTGGAGGAAACCCACGCAGACACAGGGAGAACTTGCAAACTCCACACAGGCAGTACCCAGAATTGAACCCAGGTCGCTGGAACTGTGAGGCTGCGGTGCTAACCACTGTGCCACTGTGCCGCCCTGTGCAATGGGCTAGCCTCGTCCTGGGAGAACCACCTTCTTGATCATGGTCTCTCCCCTGCCAGGTAAGTATATTGCAGGATACTTACATATGTGTTAACAAGAGATGGAAAGATCTCATCAAGTGCATGACCATGTGTGTGCGTCTGTTTGCCTATCATTTGTACAGACTTTAAGTGAAATAAAGCTTTTTCCAAGTCATCCAAATGACAAATTTGCCTGAGGCTTTTTCAAGCACTGATTTCAATGGCAAAATGAATGACATTTTTCAAGTTTTATATAAGCATTCTCAGTTCTACAAATGACTCAAAATCATCTTCGTTTCAACCAGAGACAAGATCAAGGGAAAGTGCTGGGCTAATGTAGGCCCAAGGTATCACACCAGCTCCTTCTGTTAAGATGGTAAGTTTCTTTTGAGATGCTGCCTTTCCATCATCGCTGACTATTTAGTAAAGCACAGCAAATGCCGAGGAAGAAAATCTTCTCATTATCCTGATGTCCAAATAGGCCTTCACATTGGTGAGAAGCAGACACACAGTAAAGCGACTGCCTTGGCCAACATTACTCTCACACATCCACCTTTGACTTTAGCTGCTCGGAGTCCACAGAGGAACAGGCCCCTTCAGAAATACTGCAAATGGGTACATGTGTAAAACTATTTTCGATTTTTTTTTTATTCGGAGGACGTGGGTGTCGCTGGCTATGCCAGCATTTATTGCCCATCCCTAATTGCCTTTGAGAAGGTGGTGGTGAGCTGCCTTCTTGAACCGCTGCAGTTCATGTGGGGTAGATGCACCCACAGTGCTGTTGGTGAGGGAGTTCCAGGATTTTGACCCAGTGACAGTGAAGGAACGGCGATATAGTTCCAAGTCAGGATAGTGTGTGACCTGGAGGGGAACTTGCAGGTAGTGGTGTTCCCACGCATCTGCTGCCATTGTCCTTCTAATTGGTAGAGGTCATGGGTTTGGAAGGTGCTGTCGAAGGAGCCTTGGTGAGTTGCTGCAGTGTTTCTCGTAGATGGTACACACTGCTGCCACTGTGTTTCGGTGGTGAAGGGAGTGAATATTGAAGGTGGTGGATGGGGTGCCAATCAAGTGGGCTGCTTTGTCTTGAATGGTGTTGAACTGGAATGAGGTCAGGAGCTGAGTAGCCTTTGAAGTAGCAGGACCTCATTTGAAGTAAGTGTTTAGAATCATGGAGTCGTTTACGGCACAGAAGGAGGCCATTCGGATCATCGGGTCCATGCCAACTCTCCACCGCGCCAAGCAGTCAGTCCCACTCCCTAGCTCAATCCCCTTAGCCCTACAAGTCTAAGTTTACCATTTACAACACTTGCCCTAATCTTTCGGTTTACAGCTACAATTTTTGCTCCTGGGGACAGGACAGAAGATATGTTTGGAAAAGACTTCAACCCAACATGATGCAATTTTAAGGTATAAATTAGCATTTACAAAATTCCTTGCACTAAGACAAGGCTAAGAAGGAAAAGGCACCTTGTAACCTTGCAAACAAATTTGAATTTATCTTTGCAAAATTTGTTTTAAACAAAATGTGCCATGTAAATATGCAGTGGCATTCAGTTTACTAGTGTGCAACCTAACATGTGTAATCATTTACTGGATTTTATGAAAATACCAGGAACATCTCCATTTACCTTGTATATTTTTGGTCTACAGAATGCTTCCATTGATCCAAAAATGTCAGTATTTCCAAGATATAATTTCTTTACTTTTAACTCCTTAATTGCTGTTTATCCAAATTCACACCTGAGATAGTGACACTTGCATGTAGAGTATAAATGACACAACTTTCAAAAAAAGACAAGCTAAATGGCTTGAAGTGGAAGAATTTCACTGTTTTGAAGATTGCAAAGTGTTTCTTCTTCCTTAACCTTGTCTTATGGTAGGGAACTGTTTAGACAATGCATTATATTGGGTCGAAATTTTTGCCAAACATGTTTTCTAATTCTTGCCCAACATGTTTTCTAATTCTTGCCCCATGAGCCAAAATAAGTGTAAATGGAAAGATTAGGGCAATTGTTTTATATGATAAACACTCACACTGAATGAGGTCCTGGTACCTCACTGCAAAATAATATCAACGTACTCATTCACAGGATTTTTGATTTAGTCTCTAAACTTGAACGTGGATGTGTGGTGTTTACTTGAAAGATGAGCTTGTTTGAGGCTATTGCACCAGTACAATGATAACCTTACATAAACGTACAAAAAAAAGTCTTGGAAAAGATTAGACTTAATGATTGAACACCATCACCTGCAAGTTCCCCTCCAAGCCACGCAGCATCCTGACTTGGAACTATATCGCCATTCCTTCACTGTCGCTGGGTCAAAGTCCTGGAACTCCCTTCCTAACAGCACTGTGGGTGTACCTACCCCACATGGACTGCAGTGGTTCAAGAAGGTAGCTCACCACCACCTTCTCAAAGGCAATTAGGGATGAGCAATAAATGCTGGCCGAGCCAGCAATGCCCACATCCCATGAACCAATAAAAAAAGGGGCCTTTGAAAGTAATCATTAAGATAGTGTACAGGTTTTATTGTGTGTTTCAGGATGTGAAATGAGCCATGTTAAAAGAATGTCTTCATCTCAGTAAACCCTCTGTTTCCTTCTCATTTTAGTTATTCTCAAGCTGTTTATCCCCAGCCCTTACCCTTCACATGTTGTTTAAGACAACTTATCTGGTTTTCTGCTTCTCCCAGGAGATCTGGTTTTGGGTATTGTGGAGAGTGTATATATTATGACACAAGACATTACAATTGTGGGGGACAAGGTGGATGGACCAGAAGACCTTTACCTGTACGTCATTGTTGGTTATGTTTTGTAGGCATATTTGTGCTGGTGGTTCCTCATTTCTGAGAGTCTTTAGTGTCTATCTTTGTCCATTTTACTGTAGGTCAGCCATGCAGGTTGGGGAGGGGGGGAGGTGGGGGTGGCAGTCAAAATTTGAACTTGTCATGTTGTCCCTTGGACAGGTCACTGCCATGTTCTATTTTGGTAGATATCCCTCACTTGTGCTTTTGTCACAGTTGAACACTTCCTCCTTGTTCCAATCATAGATACTCAGTGTGGCCATTGCAGAAGCCTACCTCTACTCCAGCAGAAACAATTCAGGAGAAACACCTTTACCCAGAGAGTGGCTAGACCTTGGAAGTCACTATCACATGGAGTGGTTGAGGTGAATAATATAGATTAATTTAAGAGGCACTAGTTAAGTACATAAGGGAGAAAGGAATAGAAGGCTATGCTGATAGGTTGAAATGAGGAGCCTTTTGTGGAGTATAGACCTATTGCGCCAAATGGCCTGTTTCTGTTTTTATGGCCCAGTGAGAAAGGGGTCTAGGGTTCCCTCTCAGCCATTACCTGGTCCTACTGTAACAGGGTTTCATTTTAAACACCCCTTTTTTTTTAGCTCCCCCTTAGCTCCTCCTTGTTCACTAACTTCCAATTATAAGGCTATCTAACTAGCCAGACAGGTTTTCTTAGGTTTAAAGAAAAAAGGTTGAACTTTATTAAACTCTAATTAAACCTTGTTCGATGTAGGAGACTTTTCTTGCTTGTGGTTCATGCGTCCTCAGTGAGTCCAGAGGCTTGTGAGAAAGAGATGGGAGCAGAAAGGAAAGGTCTTCTCACTCCAGGAGCAAACAATCTTTCTCAGTTCAAAAACTCTGTACAATTCAGAAAAACCCAGGTTGCCAAGCAGGTTAGTCATGTGACTAGCTGGTCTGAGCATGTCTGTTTGTGGATTCTCTTGTCTTGGCCAACCCTGGAACGTCTCTTCTCGCACACAATGCCGAGTGCTCAAAGTCCATTGTGGGTTAAATTGGAGCAGGGAATACCCCTTTGTCCCTCCAAGCACTGTCTGTTAGTATGCAGATTTTTTTTCTAGCCACGGCTGATCTGTTGACCAAGTTATTTCCTCGCTCCAGCAACAGTTTAAAATCAATGATCATACGACAAAATTAATATGCCTCATTCTTGGCAGGTGGTGGTGGGGGTGGGGGGGGGAGGTGGAATGGTGGGGGGTGTAGTTCTGCGTGACACTGTGCTGTAAATTCTTTGGAAAAACCCATCTCTTTGACTCAGCTTTTGGTCACCTGTCTGAATAGCTCCTTATGTGGCTTAGTGTCAAATTTTGTTTGATAATCACTCGTGTGAAGCGCCTTGGGACAGCCACTATGTTAAGGGTGTGATAAAAATGCAAGTTGTAACGTGCAAATATCTTCAAACTAAATACGATGCCACCCTTTCTATTGAATTTCATGAAAATCATGAAACGTCTCAGAGTGTTTGTGAGATGAGACTGTGAGTTTTTGCTAATGAAAGTGCATAGGTCTACACTGTTGTCAAGATCTCGAGAAACAAGAAACAAAATGCCGGATTGTGATAAATGCTTGTCAAAGTGGATTAGTCTGTTTGTTTGTCATTTGTTTGGATGCACAACAGCAATTATTGAGCTTGCTCCCAACATTGCCGTATCTGTTTAATCTTATCATTCAAGCTGATCCTAAAACCTGTCACTGTCTGGAAAGCTCTACAAAGAGGAAACTTACGATCTCAAACACAGGCTAGTCAGTATTTTTCTTCTTTTGAAAAAAAAGATAAATTAAGCTTGACATGAGGAGGTCATTGCAGACCGTAAGAAGGAAGAGGCAGCAAATTTTAATGATTCCTTCCTTCCTGATTTCCCTTTCTGAATCTAATTGTTTCCTTCTTTTGCAAACAAGCTCCTTACCTCCTTTCAGTCCCCCTTGTTTCTCCCCATCTAAATATGAGTTTTTATTTTTCAAGTAATCTCTTGTTAGGACCTCAATCACCCCACTTGCATGCTTAAACAAACAAACAAAGCTTCTGACTTTTGTGGGAGGAATTAATCTAGAGAGAGATTTAATGAAGTAGGGTTGTCAACCCTCCAGGATTGCCCTGGAGTCTCCAGGAATTAAAGATTGATCAGCAAAACCCTGAGGAAAAATCATAGGGGCATTTAAAAAAGTTTCCTTTTAATTTTCTTTGAGCATTTTTATTTATTAGTTATAAAAATATTGGCGGTGGGAGGAAAACAGGCAGATTGACATACAGTCAAAAATCATCCAATCACTTTCCAGTTGAGGAAAGCAGTAAACCCTGAGGATGGGCGTGATTGATGGCGGGAGCAAGGAGGCGGGGATGATTGGAGCCAGGCGGTCATGTGATTAAACCTCCAGCAATACATCAGAGTTGGCAATGCTAAAAAATATCCTGAAGAAGTGAGGCGCAACATATAGGAATCTAGGAACAGGCCTCTCAAACCTATTCTGCCATTTGATGATATCATGGCTGCTCTGTGACCTAACCTCATATACCCGCCTTTGACCTGTATTCCGTAATGCCTTTGGTTAATAGAAATTCATCAATCTCAGATTTAACATTAACAATTGATCTCGCATCAATTGCTGTTTGTTGACAGTTGCAAACTTCTACCATCCTTTGCTTGCACATGTGTTTCTTAACTTCACTCCTGAAAAGCCTGGCTCTAAATTCTAGGCAATCTCCCTTATCCTGAGACTCCACAATTAGCAAAAATAGTTTCTCTCTATCGACCCTATGAGTTCCTCTTAATATTATGAAAACATTTTTTTTGGGTAAAATTCTTACTCAGAGCTGCAGCTGAAGTTAGTTGACAGCATCTGGAGGAATCGAAACCAGTCATCTGTGCACCATAACATTTTCACACGTTCTTCTCCTTTACTTTATGAATATATATATATGTATAATTATTACATTTTATCAATGGAATTGTAGTAAACTGAGAATAATGTATTTTTCAAGTCTTTTCATTTCGGAGTATTCTGTCAATATTGCTTCAGCTGGAGTATTGTGTGCATTTCTGTGAACCACACTTTAGGAAAGATGCCAAGGCCTTGTAGAGGCTACAGAGGAGACTTAACTGAAAGGTGCCAGAGATGAGGGGCCTCAGTTTATGTAGAGAGACTAGAGAAAGAGGATCAGTAACACTGATCCAGTTCTGGGCACTACACTTTAAGAAGGATATTAAGGCGTTGGAGAGGATGCAGAAAAGATTCATGAGAATGATTCCAGGGATGAGCAACTTCAGTTGCGTGGGTAGATTGGAGAAGCTGGGCTGTTCTCCTTGGAGAAGAGAAAATTAAGAGGAGATTTGATGGAGGTGTTCAAAATCATGAGGGGTCCGAACTTAGTAGATAGGGAGAAGCTGTTCCCATTGGTGGAGGGGTTGAGAACCAGAGGACACAGATTTAAGATGATTGGCAAAAGAAGCAACAGCGACATGAGGAAAAACTTGTTTTAATGCAGCAAGTGGTTAGGGTCTGGAATGTACTGCCTGTTGTGATGGAGGCAGATTTAATCGAGGCTTTCAAAACAGAACTGGACAATTATCTGAAGAGAAGAAATATGCAGGGCTACGGGGAAAAGGCAGGGGAGTGGGACTAGGTGAGTTGTGCTTGGAGAGAGCTGGCACGGACACGATAGGCCGAGTGGCCTCCTTCTGTGCTGTATTCATTCGATAATTCTATTTAAGATTATTGGCAAAAAAAACAGGTGAGAAATGAGGAAAATTTTTTTTATGTAGTGAATTATCGTGATCTGGAATGCACTTCCTGGAAGAGGTCATGGAAGTAAATTTCATCATAACTTTCAAAGAGGAATTGTACATAAACTTGTAAAGGAACAATATGCAGGGTGATGTGGAAAGAGCATGGGGAGTGGGACTAATTGGATAGTTCTTGCAAAGAACCAGCATGACCATGATGGCCAGAATGGCCTCCTTCTATCTTGTAAGATTCTATGAGATGTTTAGTGGTTTCACTTGTGGAATAAACATTAAGATTCTAATCCCAACTTTGTTTTGCTCTCAAATTCTCTCTCCTTGCAAAGCTACTTTTGAATTTCTAACTTATTTTTGCTGTGTTTTTTTTCCTTTTCATTTTCACTGCTATATTCTTGCCATTGTTTCATGTTTTCCTCACCCATCACTTTATGTATTACATTTCTCTCTCTTTTCTCTTTGAAATATTTCTCCCCTCCCCTCTACCTTTGCTATTAAAATTAACACTTGTAATTAATTGGCCTGGACCTCTGTCTGGGAGAGCAGGTCAGACACAGTCTCGGGGCGGCACCCTGAGGACCCCACAAAAAGGTTGGACTTTTAAAAAAATGTATTCATTCATGGGGTGTGGGTGTCGTTGGCAATTTATTGCTCATTCCTATTTAACCTCGAGAAGGTGGTGGTGTGCTGGCTTCTTGAAGAGCTGCAGTTTTGTCTTAGTGGTTTTGATACAATTGAGTGGCTTGCTAGGCCATTTCAGAGGGCAGTTAAGAGTCAACCACATTGCTGTAGGTCTGGAGTCCCAGATAGAACCAGACTGAGTAAGGATGGCAGATTTCCTTCCCGAAAGGACTTTAGTAAACCAGATGGGTTTTTACAACAACCCGGTAGTTTCATGGTCACCATGGCAGGATTTTGTCTTGGCGACGGGGGTCTCGACCACCGGCTAAAGCAGAGGCGAGAGCCCCGCTGGGGAAGGCCCGCCAAATCAAGTGGGAATTAGAGGACAGTGGCGGGCCTTCCCTAGGATCAAAGACCCCCGACGACAGACGTACCAGTCTCTGAGAGCTGCTGGCTAATCAGAGGCCGGCAGCTCTTTAACTGAGCAGTGCCACCATGGAGACAGTGGCTGCTGCCGGTAGATCACTCAGTGAAGACACTGAAACCAGGCAGGTCGGGGGGAGGGGTTTCATGGGGTAGGGGTCACAGGGGGAGGGGGGGTGTGGGGGAGGGGGTCAGCAGCAAGAGCAGGGGTTTTAGAGTCATAGAGTTATACGGCACAGAAACAGGCCCTTCGGCCCATCGTGTGTGTGCCGGCCATCAAGCACCTAACTATTCTAATCCCATTTTCCAGCACTTGGCCCGTAGCCTTGTATGCTATGGCGTTTCAAGTGCTCATCTAAATACTTCTTAAATGTTGTGAAGGTTCCTGCCTCTACCACCTCTTCAGGCAGTGCGTTCTAGATTCCAACCACCCTCTGGGTGAAATTTTCTTTCCTCAAATCCCCTCTAAACCTCCTGCCCCTTACCTTAAATCTATGCCCCCTGGTTATTGACCCCTCCGCTAAGGGAAAAAGTTTCTTCCTTTCTAACCTATCAATGCCCCTCATAATTTTGTATACCTCAATCATGTCCGCCTTCAGCCTTCTCTGCTCTAAGGAAAACAAACCTAGCCTTTTCAGTCTCTCTTCATAGTTGAAATGCTGCAGCCCAGGCAACATCCTGGTGAATCTCCTCTGCACCCTCTCCAGTGCAATCACATCCTTCCTATAGTGTGGTGCCCAGAACTGTATACAGTACTCCAGCTGTGGCCTCTCAGCAGGCCACCCCTTCCCAATGCCAGGTCCTTTGTTCAGGCACTAGCTGCCTTTTAACAAGGGATCGCTCCCTGGCACCGGAGTTGGCAAGCAACCTGCATGGGTTCGCTTGGTGTGCTCCCTGTGCGGTGACAGGCCTGCGCTGGGTTAATACCTTTGGTGGTGGGATGAGGCTCTTAATTGGGCATTAATTGCCCACTTAGGGCCTCAATTGGCCGTGGCATGGGAAGGTTGTTCACAGGCATTCCCGCTCTGGACTTAATTTGGATGGAGATGGGAAGGTGACAGGAGTTGGAGTGGGGGGAGGTGGGGGGTGGTGGGGAGGGCTGGGGAAGGAGGCCGGGTCCCTCCCTGACACCATCCTGCCCAATTATCGGTCTCCAAAATTGCTGCAAGGAAGAGCCCCCCCTCCCATTAGTCAGACTAGCTTTTTAATTCAAATTTATTTAATTTAAAATCTCCAGCTGCCGTGGTGGGATTATGAACTCAGGTCTGTGCATTATAAATCCGGGCCTCTGGATTACTAGTCCAGTGACATAACCACTATGCAACCATAGTTGATATTCATGGAGGTTTCATTACATGACCTCCCCCTCCTAATGGGTCAACCAACCTTTTGTTTTTATCCCATGTCTAATATGTTTTCTAATAAAAAAAAGTCCAAGAAAAGCATTTTAAAAATTAATGCTGTTAGGCTTTTTCTCCTTGGTTTTGCTCGCAGCAGTGTCCAGGCAGTTGATCTTTCAGTTTTCAGAGACTTCGGGATAATCCTGGAGGGTTGGCAACGCCACCCACAAGAGGGGTTGGAAGCATTGCTGGGACACTTGTCGATGAACTACCCTTACATTTTTTTAGCAGCTGGTTCGGAGTGACATTGGCAGAAGTCTAGGTATTTGTCGGTTGGTCATGCTCTATCTGCCACAGAGATATAGGAACAGGAGGAGGCCATTCAGCCCCTCGAGCCTGTTCTGCCTTTCACTTAAGCCGTGGCTGATCTGTTGTGACCTGGAGCAGATCAAGAAGTAAAAAGCAATGGCACTATGTTGGAAACCTCACTTAGGATGGCTATCACATGGGAGACATTGAAAAAAATGCCGCACTGAATTTCAGCCGAGCCATGTTGTTGAGGCACAGTACGAATGTTGCATCTGATCGAGCAGTACTGACCTGGAATAAAGATAACTAAATGCTGAAAATACTCAGCAGCTCTGGCAGCATCTGGAGGGGGAAAAAAAGAGTTAAAGTTTCAGTCAATAACCTGGGACTGGTCAATACTGACACTGGCGACTCAAAAAAGGAGAGTCTTCCAGTCCCCAGCACTGATGTCCCTCAACTTAGCAGGCACCACATTCACAAAACCAAACTAGGGAGAAAAATGATGGTAAAATTACTTTTTTTTCTCATTTTTATATTCCCGTTTTGCCTTCCTCTCTCCGTTTAAATGTAATTATTTCTTTCATATTTTCACCTCATACATTCTCTCATTTTCCCTCCTTTTTCTTTTTTTTCACATATCATGCTTGCTCTGATGGTTGTCTCACTTTCTATTTTTCCTTCTATCTCCGTTTTCTCTCTCTGTTGGGAGCAGAAAAAGAACAAGTGAGAGGGTCATTGAGCTCAGAGAGAAGTCGGCAGGCTGGTTAGGGTGGGGTGATGGGGAGGAGAGAGTTGATGAAATGAGATACTGAAGTAGCCTGTACAGATATGGGAGAGGGTGGGGGCAGAGGGAAGGACAGAGAGAAACATATGGAGAGCACAGAGTTGACATAGGACATAGTGGAATAAAAGAACACAAGGCAATTGGTCCCGTGACAAAACAGGAGAACATGAGACAGACAGAGGTTGAGGAGGCAGGGCTGGGAACAAACAAAGGGAGAAGATACAGTGAGCGTCAGGCAGACAGGCAATCTCTGAAACAATGTGGTGAAGGTTAGCAAGCATGCACAGACTGGTTTCTGTGTGTGCAGTTGTCCAGAAATGTCACCTTTCAAACAAATGATAAGCCCCTGGGTTTGCTGCACAGAGTCTCGCACGAGCAGCCATTTAAGACAATCCTGCTTGTGTCCACACCCCTCCCATTCCAAAAGCAAACTTACAAGAGCAAGTTAGTCATTCCACAGAAAGAATGCATTTCCTTCTTAACCTAGCTCAAAAGTGTAATCTGTTCAGCATCCGTACTAGATGCAAACAATAATAAATATCAAGCCATCTCGCGGACAATCGAAAGAGACATGATGACTGATACATGCCAATCAGGCACAAAGATAACTTGCATTAGGCTTCGATGGAACAGTTTATTCTATTTTGGCGTAGGAAGAGCCCAACTAAAGCGTAATCAGGATGTTGTTAATAGATAGGACAAATAATGTGACTACATACGAACATATGAATTAGGAGGAGGAGTAGGCCACTCGGCCCTTCGAGCCTGCTATGCCATTTAGTAAGTTCATGGCTGAACTGATTACTCCACATTTCCACCAACCCCAATAACCTTTCACTCCCTTGCTTATCAAGAATCTGTCTACCTCTGCCTTAAAAATATTCAAAGACTGCTTCCACCACCTTTTGAGGAAGAGAATTCCAAAGACTCACGACCCTCTGAGAGAAGAAATTTCTCCTCATCTCTGTCTTAAATGGGCAACGCCTTATTTTTAAACAGTGACTCCTAGTTCTAGATTCTCCCACAAAGGGAAACATCCTTTCCACATCCACCCTGTCAAGACCCCTCAGGATCTTATGTGTTTCAATCAAGTCGCTTCTTACTCTTCTAAATTCCAGCAGATACAAGCCTAGCCTGTCCAATCTTTCCTCGTGAGACAGCCCACCCATTATAGGCATTAGTCTCGTAAACCTTCCCTGTACTGCCTCCAGCACATTTACATCCTTCCTTAACTAAGGAGACCAGTAGTGTACACAGTACTCCAGATGTGGTCTCACCAATGCCCTGTATAACTGAAGCATAACCTCCCTACTTTTGTATTCAATTCCCCTCGCGATAAACGATAACATTCTATTAGCTTTCCTAATTATGTGCTGTATCTGCATACAAACCTTTTACGATTCATGCACTAGGACACCCAGATCCCTCTGCATCTCAGAGCTCTGCAATCTCTCACCATTTAGATAATTTACTTCTTTTTTATTCTTCCTGCCAAAGTGGACAATTTCCCACTTTCCCACATTATACTCCATTTGTCAAGTCTTTGCCCACTCATTTAACCTATCTATGTCTCTTTGTAGCCTCCTTATGTCCTCTTCACAAGTTACTTTCCTACCTGTACAGATACTTATACAGTTTGCTCTGTTTACATTGTAAAACTAATTCAACATGTCCAATTAATGTGTAACTTCAGAATTTCAGAAGCTATGTCCTCGATAGTCTACCAGGTTAACTCCTCCTCCCAACCCTCTGTCCTCCTCTGCGAAGATCTTGGGGAATGGAGATAAACAGTAGAACAGTGTCACTATAAATGCCAAACATTCATTTCTGAACAGCTGAATAAACAAATACCAGGGCAGCATTCTCATTATTGGCAACAGCAAGAGAGTGAAGTTGTGTGATGTAATATAGTTTTGCAAAACACAGTTGAGACAGCCACAGTAGAACTAATAGCACAGGCGATCTAATCTATTGCTTCAGGTGTAATTTTGTGTGTAAAAAATGCAGAATGGCTTTATCTGTAGTTTTAACAGGAAGAGACTTCCTCAGCATAACTGTTGGATTGAGTCAGGATTTGCACTGAAATAAGATTTGAATACCTTCCACTCTCTAACCTGTTGGACTACATCAGTCATAAATCCACTGGATCCAATTCAAGACTTTTATCAGGTTGCATTTCATGTTGTAATATACGGCACATTCATTTCACTGTGCGCCTCATTACAACACAGAAACTCTTCAGGTCATGAAGGCCTGTGTTGTAAGCTGGTATGTAAGTTTAACAACAGCCAGCGTCACTGGGGAGATCTTAATGGAATGATGACAGACTGTTTGACTTCCAACCCAAAGTTGATGAGAGTTTGAAACCCAGAACTTAGACATCAGTCCATCTCACTTAACCTCAGTTGGGTGAGATGGACTGATCCTCAACAGGCTGAAATATCTACACAGAGGGATAAAGGGGCAGTGTCAATAATGCATAGTTAAATGATGCAGGTTATCAAACCCCAACAGTGGTTCCTATCAGTCCCGGTGGCGATACTTCAAACCTAAAATTTTCCAATCTGCATTTGTCTGGAGAAAGGCTATGTGCCAAGAGCAGAACCTTGTAAGAGGTCTTCTTGAGGGCTAGCTGCTAGGGTCATGCGTGGCAGGTAGATATCCCTGTGGGCTCCCACCCTGAATGGAGAATGCCCTGACAATGTAGGAGCACATTAAGGGGAATCGAGCCCTGAGTCAAACACATAAAGCTCTGGTTAGACCCCATTTAGAGTACGACAGTTCTGGGCACCACTCCTCGGAAGGTTGTATTGGCCTTGGAGTGGGAGTAGCACAGATTCACCAGAATGTCATCTGGGTGAAAAGGGTTGAATTATGACGATAGATTACATAGACTAGCCTTGTATTCCCATCAGTATAGAAGATTAAGCGGTGATTTAATTGAAGAGTTGAAAATGATTATAGAAGCTGAGGGAAACTATTTCCTCTGGCAGACTAATTCAGAACAAAGGGGCATAACCTTAAAATTAGAGCTAGGCTGTTCAGGGATGATATCAGGAAGCACTTCTTCACACAAAGGGGAGTTGAAATCTGAAACAATGTGTCTTTGGGGATCCTGCCATCTTCCATGCGGCTCACATGGCCAAGCCATCTCCAGCGCCGCTGGCTCAGTAGGGTGTATATGCTGGGCATGTTGGCCGCCTCGAGGACTGCTGTGTTGGAGATACGGTCCTGCCACCTGATGCCAAGGATTCTCCGGAGGCAGCGAAGATAGAATGAATTGAGACGTCGCTCTTGGCTGACATATGTTGTCCAGGCCTCGCTGCCATAGAGCAAGATACTGAGGACACAGGCTTGATACACTCGGACTTTTGTGTTCCGTGTCAGTGCGCCATTTTCCCACACTCTCTTGGCCAGTCTGGACATAGCAGTGGAAGCCTTTCCTATGGACTTGTTGATTTCTGCATTGAGAGACATGTTACTGGTGATAGTTGAGCCTAGGTAGGTGAACTCTTGAACCACTTCCAGAGCGTGGTCGCCGATATTGATGGATGGAGCATTTCTGACGTCCTGTCCCATGATATTCGTTTTCTTGAGGCTGATAGTTAGGCCAAATTCGTTGCAGGCAGCTGCAATCCTGTCGATGAGTCTCTGCAGACACTCTTCAGTGTGAGATGTTAATGCAGCATCGTCAGCAAAGAGGAGTTCCCTGATGAGGACTTTCCGTACTTTGGCCTTCGCTCTTAGACGGACAAGGTTGAACAACCTGCAACCTGATCTTGTGTGGAGGAAAATTCCTTCTTCTGAAAACTTGAATGCATGTGAGAGCAGCAGGGAGAAGAAGATCCCAAACAGTGCAGGTGCGAGAACACAGCCCTGTTTCACGCCACTCAGGATAGGAAAGGGGTCTGATGAGGCACCGCTATGCTGAATTGTGCCTTTCATATTGTCATGGAATGAGGTGATGATACTTTGTAGCTTTAGTGGACATCCGATCTTTTCTAGTAGTCTGAAGAGATCACGTCTGCTGACGAGGTCAAAGGCTTTGGTGAGATCAATGAAAGCAACGTAGAGGGGCATCTGTTGTTCGCAGCATTTCTCCTGTAGCTGGCGAAGTGAGAACAGCATGTCAATGGTGGATCACTGTGCTCGAAAGCTACATTGTGCCTCAGGGTAGACACGCTCGGCCAGCTTCTGGAGCCTGTTTAAAGCGACTCGAGCGAAGACTTTCCCCACTATGCTGAGCAGGGAGATTCCACGGTAGTTGTTGCTGTCACTGCGGTCACCTTTGTTCTTATAGAGGGTGATGATATTGGCATCGTGCATGTCCTGTGGTACTGCTCCCTCATCCCAGCACAGGCAAAGCAGTTCATGGAGTGCTGAGAGTATAGCAGGCTTGGCACTCTTGATTATTTCAGGCGTAATGTCATCCTTCCCAGGGGCTTTTCTGCTGGCTAGAGAATCAATGACATCACTGAGTTCTGATTTTGTTGGCTGTACGTCCAGCTCATCCATGACTAGCAGAGACTGGGCTGCATTGAGGGCGGTCTCAGTGACAATATTTTCCCTGGAGTACAGTTCTAGGTATTGTACACCCAGTGGTCCATTTGCTTGCGTTGGTCCCCTGATTTAGACTTGAGGGGGGAAATCTTCTTGATGGTTGGCCCAAAAGCTCTATTTTTTTTATTCATTCATGGGATGTGGGCGTCACTGGCCAGGCCAGCATTTATTAGGGGCTGAATGGCCTACTCCTGTGCATATTTCTTATGTTCTTATAAATGTGATGTACAGTGCTCACCACCTCTAGCTGGCTGCCAATAACACACGGCTTTAAACATAGAGGGAGGCTGGATCATAATAGTCATGATTTGCCCTTCCTGATGTTGGTAACCTGGCAGTGTATTGACCTTTTTTTTATTTCTTTTGTGGGATGTGGGCATTGCTGGCTAGGCCAGCATTTACTGCCCATCCCTAATTGCCCTTGAACTGAGTGGCTTGCTCGACCATTTCAGAGGACATGTAAGAGTCAACCACATTGCTGTGGGTCTGGAGTCACATGTAGGCCAGACCAGGTAAGGACGGCAGATTTCCTTCCCTAAAGGACATTAGTGAACATGATGGATTTTTACAGAAATCGACAATGGTTTCATGGCCATCATTAGACTAGCCTTTTAATTTCAGATTTATTAATTGAATTCAAATTCCACCTTCTGCTGTGGTGGGATTTGAACCCATGTCCCCAGGTCAATACCCTGGGTCTCTGGGTTACTAGTCCAGTGACAATACCACTATGCCACCGCCTCCCTCTCTTAGTGCCATCATACATTCCTCTGATGTTTCTGGTGTCAGAGGCCAGCTGAATATGACTGCATAGGTGTTGCCAGTAGTCATTTGTGCAGCGCCTGGCTGTTCTTTGTGCAGTGCTTCTGGCTACTTTAAGTGCATCGGATGTTAACTCGCTGGGGGCTTTCTTGTAGTTCAACACTGCAATGCGCTTAGCGGCTATGACAGATTCCAGCTCTTCAAAGTGAGATTGAAACCAGTCTGCATTCTGCTTCACACTTTTGCCGTAGGTGGTCAAAGCTGACTCATAGATGGCGTCTCTGATGTGGGCCCACTTGGTCTTTGCATCCCCGTAGGAGTGTTTTGAAGGGCTTTTTCAAGTGAATTTAGAAACTTATGTAACAGCTGTGGATAAGAAATTCTGCTCCTGTTGATGCGCGGGTGGCCCTTCTGTTTGGAGTGATGCAGCTTCTTTGGTTTGAGTCTAACGTTGCTGCACACCAGGGAGTGATCGGTGTTGCAGTCCGCACTGTGGAATCTGCGTGTGATTTGAACGCTGTTTAAAGAGGCTCGCCTTGTGACGATGAGGTCTAGCTGGTGCCAACGACGTGATCTTAGGTGCCTCCAAGAAACCAGGTGACAGGGTTTAGTATGAAAGAACGAGTTGGTGATGCAGAGGTTATGATAGGTACACAACCCAAGTAGTCTCTGTCCATTCTCATTTATCCTTCCAATGCCATAGCGCCCAAGGCAGGAAGGCCATGAGTTATGGTCGGCCCCAACCCTGGCATTAAAGTCCCCCAGCAGGAACAGATGTTCGGTATTGGGAATGCTACTAATGATATTATGGAGTTCCTCGTAGAACTGGTCTTTAGCTTCAGGTGGGGAGCAGAGTGTTGGAGCATAGATGCTGAGTAGGTGTACTGGACCAGAGGCAGTGAGCAGTCGGATGGACAGTATGCGTTCCGAGTCATTTGAAAGTGGCTCTATCATGCTGAGCAAAGAGTTTCTGATGGCGACGCCCACTCCATGCTGTCTTGGTTCTTCAGGATCCCTACCCTGCCAGAAAAGGTGGGACTAATGCTACATTAATCCCATATTCCCTACCACATCCCCACAATTCCCCTACCACCTACCTACACTAGGGGCAATTTAAAATGGCCAATTTACCTATCAACCTGCAAGTCTTTGGCTGTGGGAGGAAACTGGAGCACCCGGCAGAAACCCACACGGTCGCAGGGAGAACTTGCAAACTTCACACAGGCAGTACCCAGAACCGAACCTGGGTCGCTGGAGCTGTGAGGCTGGGTGCTAGCCAGTGCGCCACTGTGCCGTCCTATCATGTATCATTTTCTGTAGCAATAAGTGTAAGACTATGACTGCAAACAAATTTTCATTCTCCTTTGTCACTGTCGTGTATGTAACAATATATTACAAAGTTTTATAAATTATTTACAGCACAGAATGGCATATGGAAAGCAAAAATTAGGTGCCCTCAGTGGGCCACTTAAATGGCTTAATTGGCCATTTTGTGTGCCCTCCGCCTCATAGTTTCCGTTTCCAAGTGTTGAATAAAATCCACCCATCTTCTCTACACCTACCGCCCCCCCCCCCACCCCATCAAAATCTTTCATAATCTTGAAGACTTCTATCAGGTCACCACTCCATCTTCTCTTTTCTAGAGGAAAGAGCTCAAGGCTGTTCAGCCTTTCCTCATAGTTATACCCTCTCAGTTCTGGTATCATTTGAGTACATTTTTTTCACCTTCTCTAGTTCCTCTATGTCCTTTTTCTCATATAGGGACTAGAACTTTTTCCTTCCTTCTCCCTTTGGTCTTCACACTATTTCTCACCCGGCAAGCCGAGCAGAAGTCTGGGGGGCCCAGGTCACAGCCAATAGGTCAGTGCAGTCAGGTTGGAAGAAACATACAACAGTGACGACATTTCCCTTCCAAATGTAGAGGGGCTGGGCCTCTGCCTGCTGTTCACTTAAATTAGAAACATAGAAAAATTTACATACTGAAGGAGGCCGTTGAGCCCATCTTTGTCCCAGATGACAAATAGGTATCCAGCCTAATCCCAATTTCCAGCTCTTGGTCCGTAGCCCTGTAGGTTACGGCACTTCACGTGCCTATCCAAGATCTTTTTAAATGTGATGAGGGTTTCTGCTTCTGCTTCTACCACACTTTCAGGCAGTGAGTTCCAGACCCCCACCACCTCTGGGTGAAAAGATTTCACCTGAACTCCCTATTAACCCCTGTTATGAGTGCTTCCTTTTTTTTGTTAAATTTTGAGAATTTGTGTTCAAACTGAAAAGAAGTTCATGGATGCTTTTGTTTACAAGGGTCACTGAGAGGTCTAGATTGTAAACAGTTACTGGAAGGCACCTGTCAGCAGAAAAATACTCAGTAGAGAGCTTGTTTTTTTTTTGACTTGGAGAAGATGTTTACAGTGAAGTGACAGGTCAAGAATTATAGTAGTCAGGAGGCTTGACTCCTGGAATGTTTTTGGTATCTCTTTGAATTGTTCCAAAAGACAGTTGGGGGTGAACAGTGGTTTGAAAAGGAGTTAACAAAACAACTTGCCAAAGAAACCACCCCAACTCAGTCTGTTCCAGCAGTTTGGAAAAACCTGCCAGTTTTCCATCTCTCGAGAAGCTGTGAAGCAAGTGTAAGAAGCAGACTGAAACTGTTACTGCATTTCCTGCAAGGCCTGTCTGGAACCTCCATTGCTGCATTTCCTGGAAAGCCTACCCAAACTGATCTTCAACGTGGCCTGGAAAGAATTGTTCTAGGAAGATCCCAGTGACAGCCGTCATTGTGTATTTGGGACACCAAACCAAAACAAAGGACATCTTTCCATATCTTCTCTTTCTTCTTCAAGAATTAGCAAGTAATTTAGCCCAAGTTTTTTTGTTTTGTTTTGTTTTGTAATAGAGCTCTAAAACAAAAATCCCTTTATTTTTCCGGTTAACCAGTGTGCGTGTGTGTGTGTATGTGTGAGGGGTTAAGGTAAAAAGGGAATGTTTATCTTTCAATCTGTGTGTTTATGCTTTGCCTCATTACTGGTTAAGACTTGTTTCATAATAAACTGATCATTTTGATGTTTATTAGAGAAACCTGGTTGTTGTGCTTTATTCTGAGAAAAAATTGAGTCTATGATTGACCAAATTGGTAATTGGGAAAAAAATTAAATATACATTATGACCTGTGGAGAAATGGTACTAGAATAAACAGTGCATTCCTTCTGCCTCATCGTAACACTCCTGACTGTAATTGGGATCGCACTTTGTAAGGGAGTCAGCTTGTCAAATGACCTCACACTTGCCACTCAGCACTGTGCTAGCCTGCTCCCTCCCATTAGCTGCTCGACCTTGATAGATGGCTGGAAGTATATGAGCAATAAAATAAAGAATAGTAGGAAATAGTCTGAGTGATATTGCATTAAAAAAATTGATTCATAAGCAATTTTGACAGAGTGCAACATCCATGACAATGTCCCAACACTTCACGCTGGTCTACTATTGTACCCTTTGAATAAATAATATCTGCTCAATTTATCACTGCCAGCATCACATTTCTGGTGTAGCTTGCAAACCTTATTGACACAGAAGATGGGCTTCAATAATTAAACAGAAGATGGTCTGTCTGAAGGAATCGCAGTTAACGGCACAGGAGGAGCTGGGACTCTGCAACTCAACAGAATCTTCAGATTTGAATCAAAATACTTAAAAGGATAAATCCTTTGTGGTCCCGCTGGGCAGGAGGCTCGGGTGCAGAGGTTGTAGTGCACCTGAGTTTGCTCTTTTCTGGTCAAGCAGCAATGTTACCAGAATGATGATGAACAAATGGTGCCATCATCCTGCGAGTGAAAGTTGGCAGAAATTTGGCACAGCTTCCAAGGCAGTTCTTTTTTGCCTTTGGCACAGATGTGGATATAGTTGCTGGGGTAATGGTACGTACGGACAGTCTGTATCTCTTGCCTTCCTTGATCATCTCCATCTTCTTGTATGAAAGGCTATGATGGATGAGTAATCCTCATGCCATATGTAGGCAGAGTCAAAAGGAACAATTGACTTTATGAGATCCATTCCCAACTGATGACAATTTTTCTGGCCTTGATAGTCCATTTAAGGTAGACAAGCTGGCATTGGGCTGTAACAGATTGGAAAAATTCAAATCCTAATTTATCATTTCCTCATTTGCTTGCATAATGAAACCCTTGTGAATGCACGTTTCTGTCCCTTGCCCATCCAGTTCCATCTCATGCATCCTGTTTTGCTGCCATGAATTTCCACCATTTAGTCAGCTTGAAAGGATGTCTGCAGCTTCTAGCTTTTGGTGACTGTGATGGCCTTATGATAGAAAAAAACTAAACTGACTGCGCAGGGGGCCCATGGAAAAGAATTGCGTGAAATCTGTGATTGGGATTTCTTTGATAGCACCTCCCAAACCCACGACCTCTACTACAAAGAAGGGTTAAGGGCAGCAGGCGCCTGGGAACACCACCACCTCAAAGTTCTCCTCTGAGTCACACATCATCCCAATTTGGAAATATATCACTGTTCCTTCATCGTTGCTGGGTCAAAATCCTGGAACTCCATCCCTAACAACACCACATAAACTGCAGTGGTTCAAGAAGGCAGCTCACCACTACCTTCTCAAGGACAATTGGGGATGAACAATAAATGCTGGCTTTGCCAGTGACACCCACATCCTGTTAATGGATAAAGAACAATTGTCATATTAAGTACTGTCCTCACATTCCACATTCTTTCAGATTCCAGCAAGTGATCTAGCAGATGGCACGACTTAAGATCAAAAAGTGCCTCTCAGCTACCAGCTGCATTGGCTAGGAGAGTGCTTTATAATATCATTTTTATTCGCGTGACCCAACAACGGCAACCGAGACAGCAGTTGTCTGCTTTCCATTGAATTTTGCCAGTGTTCTGGGAGCTCAGAGGGAGTGGGTGCCCGACTGCTTTCTGAAAGTGGAGACATTTACCAGAACAGGAAGCATTTTTATTCAGTTAGCATAAAGCTACTGCTGGTTGTGGGGGTGGGGCGGTGCTGGGGGGAAGGGGTTGGGTGTGGGGGTAGTGTTTACTTAGTGTTTGGTGGTCTCATGCCCTAGTGTATGGGCATATACTTGAGTTATATACTTGAGTTATTCATTTGAGTTCACAAAATGTCTCAGTGAAACCATGGACACAACATTCCTTTTATTCGAGAGGCGCTGTCATATTTCATTACAGTCTTCCAGAACTTAAATCTGCTTTCTCTTTCAAAGTATTCAGGCTTTTTCAAATGCAGTAGCTGGTAAAAAGTAAAATTTGTCCATTAAAGAAAGCACCGTAGTCCTTAATGAAGAGCGCTGGAAAGAACGCACTGCATTATTGACACAATTTGTGAAGTGTTACATTATAAAGAGAGTATTTTACTTGGTTGTTGCTTAGAGACCTGTACAGTAAGCATTGTCAAGTAGTGGGGAGCTGCCAAACTGAAGCTTTAGTGGAAACATCTTATCCAAAAGTGTATGATTAATGAATTTCATCTGATACACTAATGATATTAAAATGACATCATTACTCCTATAAATAAAGAATGATATACAATTAAGCTAACTAAGGAAGTCAGCTGAGGTCATAAAACGTAATTGGGAAGCAGTTGATATATGTGGATCCATTGGCTGGTATTCATTTTATCGGAACAATTTACAATTTTGAACAAAAAGGAAAAGCGAGTGAGCTTACGTATTTTTCTCTTCTTCAGATAATTTCTAAATCTTGGATACAAAGCTAATTTCTATTACACCTAACCTTGTGCAAAATGCGTTAAAAAAAAAAACAATTTTCAGATGCAAAATACCATCCAGAAATTATGAGGAGGAATTTCTTCTCTAAGACAGTTGTGAATCTTTGGAATTCTCTACCCCAGAGAGCTGTGGAGGCTGAGTCATATCTATTCAAGGCTGAGTTAGACAGATTTCTGAACTATAGGGGAGTCTAAGGTTTTGGGAAACAGGCAGGAAAGTGGAGTTGAGGCCAAGATCAGATCAGCCATGATCTTATTGAACGGTGAAGCAGGCTCGAGGGGCCATATGGCTTACTCCTGCTCCTATTTCATATGATCTTATGTATATTTAAGGCCCTATTTTGCAAGAATTGTTGAATTTTGCAAATGGAGTCCCTCCCTTTGGTATGACTAGCTTCCTGGTACTCAGAGCGCTTACAAGGAGAGCTGAGCATCAAGCACACTTGGCTGGAGTGCAAGGTGTAGCAGAGCAACAGCCCTTTAAGGAAAGCCACTTACCATTAAAGGGGAAGTTGCAATCATGGCACACTTTTCATGGAATGGTGGAGATGGCAGCTGAGAAAAAGCAAACATAGGAACATAGGATTTTTTGTTAGGCAAGAGTTTTGAGGGTTGTGGAACCAAGGTGTGTGGATGAAATTAAGATGCAGATCAATCATGATCTCATTGAATGGTGGAACCGGCTCAAGGGGCTGAATGGCCTGCTCCTGTTCCAATGTTCCTAAGAGCAAACAGATGCTGCTGGTAGAGTACTCCTCTGTTGTTTGGGGGTTGCTCAGTTCAGCAATAATGAATGCAGACAATAGCCCTGTTTTCCTAAGAGACATTCCCCCAGTGCCCTTCAAATAAGGCAGGCACTGTGGAGTGCCACACTGTGAAGCCAACATGGCTGCTTCCTGGATAACAGACATTGACTTGCCTAATGCTCTTTCTGTGGTCAGAGCCCAACTGGACATGGATTGAGTTGAACCTCATTGAGTTCATAAAGGTCTTGGAGCTCATGTGAAGAGCCCTGATACCCACATGGGCACCTTGTGCAATGCTTGGTATTTGAGAGAAGCCCAACTCTCAATGAATTAAAGAATAATGCTGCTGATACTGAAAACCTGAAGCAAAAAAGGAAGTGCTGGAAACACTTAGCAGGTCAGACAACATCTATGGAGAGAATGGACAAGCTGACGTTTTGGGTTCGGATCCTTCGTCATTTGACAATGATTTTTTCAGGCTATTTATATGTCCAATCAAACAGCAGGAGGAGGAATGAAATTAAACAGCTCCCAGTTGGCTTAGTCAGTGGGATGGTGCTGTACTCAATCCCTGGTCAGTGTGGAGTTAGCTCCCAGCTCCCAGAGTACCGAACCACAGTAAATGGAGTGGAGGAATAGATATAGGCATCAAAAGCAAAGGAAATAACTTCAGCAAAAGAAAATAAATCCCAACAAATCTCCCATACTTACAACACACAGAGCTTGCAGCACAGAATATAGGAAATAGGAGCAGCAGTAGGCCATTCTGCCCTTCGAGCCTGTTCCACCATTCATAGTTGATCTTCTACCACAACTCCACTTTCCCACGTGCAATGAAGGTGGACTAGACTGATTGTCCTATAAGGAGAGACTGAGTAGCCTTAGTCTGTATACCCTAGAGATTAGAGGAATGAGAGGTGATCCCATTGAATCATATAAAATTCTTCGAGGGATTGACAGGGTGGATGCTGGGAAGATGTTTCCGCTGGCTGGAAAGCCTAGAACCAGGAGTCACAGTCTCAGAATAAGCAATCGGCCATTTTGGACTGAGTTGAGGAGAAATTCGTTCACTCAGGTGCTTGTGTGTCTTTGAAATTTTCTATTCCAGAGAGCTGTGGATGCTCAGTCGTTGAGCATGTTGAAGACAGAGATCAATAGATTTTTGGATGCTAAGGAAATCAAGGGATGTGGGGAAAGCAAAATCAGGCCACCCAGCCCAATTGGTCCCTTCCAGTGTTTATGCTCCTCATGAGCTCCTCCCACCTTACGTCATCTCAGCCTATCAGCATTTCATTCTGTTCCTTTCTCCCTCATGTCCTTACCCAGCTTCCCCTAACACATCTCTGATATTATAAAATCCCAGTGGCGGGACTTAATCAAAGGACCGGAGAAAGAATACTACTTCACAAAAACAGTTGACGAACTCAAACTATCTGATAATGAACTCAGCCGTTTTGGTCCTTGTCTGCACCTTTGGCTCCTAGCTTTTCTAGCCAGAGGTCATCCAACCCCTTCCTGTTTTTATAAAGAAACATCTGCTTCTGGTTTTACACCTGTTACGTCCATATACCGCACTAAATAAATAATAGCCCTTGTATAATTCATGCGTGCAAACCGTTTGAAATGTTTTACTGAAAAGCGGCTGCTGTAAAAATAAATGCGCACTTGTAAACTAGTGTGACCTATATATTAAATTTTATAGTAGGTAACAAGTTGGTGAATTGACTGAGCTATGAACGATGGGCACTAGAACTTGCCAACCGTGCAGACTGCTAAGAATTATTTTCTTGGCATTACAAATGCAAGGGAAAATAAACTTTATGAAAAAAAATGTTCAACTCTAAGTGAAATGGATTTTGGGTCAGTTTGTACACTCATGGCAACTAGTAATAGGTACAAAAGTTATGGAAAGGAATTATCTTTTGACAGGAGGATGAGATGTGGGTGATGCGTTGAAGGTTTTGTGCCGTGAATTATATCGTTACATCTCACACTTATCAACAGAAGGAAAAAAAATCTTTTTAACAACTTTGGGGAGGGGTGGGAGGCAATGGTTCCTCATTATAAACAAATTCTAACTTAATTCCAGAACAAAACAGTTAGACTGTAAAACACAAGCTCCAAATTCGCTGTAGACAGGAACCAAAAGCAAAATGAAATTTGTTTACTGACTGTAAAATATCTCACCCTTAACCACAAGCTGTTAAATATCAAGCAGGAGCGTATGATTTTAATTGTGCTGTCGTGCGTATTCCAGCAGAGAGACTGGTGGATAACTTTTAGTCAGTCACCTTATTAAGCACCCCCATGCTTCATGAGTCTGTTTCAGAACAACTTAAGTATGACCTTGTTGTCATGGAACAATGCCACAAATATTTGAGGTTTACCCCGAGTACAGAGACAATGATGTTTACAGAATGACCTTTCACAACTGCTGAACAATGGCTGTTCATTCATGCTGGTCTTGCAATACCTGTGGACAAGTCTGCTGCTGGCTCATGTTCCAGAAAGGTGACCAGTGTGCAAGAAAAATGTTGGGTTTCGGGTGAAAGCAGTTATTAGTTGTATTAAGAAGTGTAAGGTGATGCTTTTACTTTATATTTTGCTTATACTTATTTATTGTTTTGAACAGAACCCATAGTGACCGAAATTGGCCAAAGTCGCACCGGGAAAACAGACCTCAGTTGCACAAAATCTAAAGAGCAAAATTTAGCAGGTAATGATTATAGTTTTAAATGAGCAAATACAGCAGTTATGAGAAGTATTTGTTTTAAGAGTGATTTTTTTTCAGTCTTAAGCACAGCTGTGATAACTATACTGTTGGAGTTGGGAGTATCATTTGTAGAGGGCATATGGCTAAAATTGAACAACAACTTGCATTTGCATAGCGCCTTTAATGTAGTAAAATGTCCTCAGGCACTTCAAACAAAGTTTGACACCGGACCACATAAGGAGATATTCAAACAGAAGACCAAAAATATGGTCAAAGAGATAGGTTTTAAGGGGCATCTTAAAGGAGGAGAGAGAGATTTAGAGAGGCAAAGGGGTTTTGGGGGGTGGGGTGGAACAGGAGCAATGTGGGGACAGATGCAGATTCCAGAGTTTTCTTCATTAGCCTTGGGAGATTATTTGTGCAAAACATTTCCCTTAGAAGATTAAATGGGTGAGGAAGAGTCCATGATAAGGTAGATTGTTCATGGTCTGCAAAAGGCTTGATCATCTAACTGGCCGTTGCTTGCTTGTTCTTTACTCCATTCGTTTGCAAATGATTCAAAACATGTGCACTTTCCTTGATTTTTTCTTTCTCCGTATGCACAAATGTTCTGTGTTTGTTGAAATAACAATAGGATTGTCCAAACCAATGGAGCATTCACTGAACCATGCAAGATTGGAACATTATGTTTCTTTCAGCCTCAAAGCAAAGCAGGACATAGCTTTTTCAAGAACTATACCAAAACTGTCAAGTCAAAATCGACTTGACACTGCAAAAATAAATGTTTTTCTTTTTCTTTAAAAACAGGAGATATTTACATCTAATTAGGACTCACTTTGCCACCCAGTCCCTGCTAGTTTAACTGTTTCAGAAAATTATTATTTTTGCAGCCATTACTGTGCTAACTTTGACTTAGAGGGAAAATTGGTCCAGTTCTTTGTCTCCTTGTGTGCGGTTGGTACTATTTTTCAGTTGACCAATCAAGAGTCAAATCTGAGGGATACCGAAAGGGTCAACTTTCCTGGATTGTTTCTGCATTCCACTCACTGATAATTCAATTGAAAACTTCAGTTTGAGTCCATAAGGAAGTCAGTATTTGAAACTTTGTCTCAGTCTCTGCCTCCTGGGTTTTAACATTTGGTTCCTTATTAATTTAAGCATTTAAACTGAATATTTGTTCTTGCACATTCCACAGATACAGGGCACACTACAGGCCCTCTTTTTCTAATTGAAATGTTAACGTAGACAAACAGCATTCGGATTGTCATAAAACCTTCAACGGCATAACTCCCTCCCTCCGTAACCTCCTCCAGCTGTACAATCCTCTGAAACCTCTGCACTCCTCCAATACAGGCCTCTTGCACATCCCTGAATTTCAGCAGTCCATCATTGTGGGCCGCGTCTTCAGCTGCCTAGATCCTATCTTCTGGAATTCCCACCCCAAACCTCTGTCTCTCTGCTTCTGTCTCCTCCTTTAAGACACTCCTCAAAACCTAATTTTTTTGGTTACCTCCTCTTTTTTTTATTCTTTCTTGGGATGTGGGCATTGCTGGCAGGGCCAACCTTTATTGCTGAGCCCTAATTGCCTTTGAGAAGGTGGTGGTGAGCTGCCTTCTTGAACCGCTGCAGTCCATGGGTAGGTACACCAACAGTGCTGTTAGGAAGGGAGTTCCAGGATTTTGACCCAGCGACAATGAAGGAACGGCGATATAGTTCCAAGTCAGGATGGCGTGTGACCTGGAGGGGAACTTGCAGGTGGTGGTGTTCCCATGCATCTGCTGCCCTTGTCCTTCTAGATGGTAGAGATCACGGTCTGGAAGATGTTATCAAAGCAGCCTTGGTGAGTTGATACAAGTGCATCTTGTCGATGGTACACACTGCTGCCACTGTGTGTCGGTGGTGGAGGGAGTGAATTTTGAAGGTGGTGGATGGGGTGCCAATCAAGTAGGTTGCTTTGTCCTGGATGGTGTTGAGCTTCTTGAGTGTTGTCGGAGCTACACTCATTCAGGCATGTGGAGAATATTCCATCACACTCCTGACTTCTGCCTTGTAGATGGTGGACAGGCATTGGCGAGACAGAAGGTGAGTTGCGTGCTGCAGAATTCTCGGCCTCTGAACTGCTCTTGTAGTAGTTCAGTTTCTGGTCAATGGTAACCCCCAGGATGTTGATTCAGTGATGGTAATGCCATTGACCATCAAGGGGAGATGGATGGAATTTCTCTTGTTGGAGATGGTTATTGTCTGGCACTTGTGGGGAGTAAATGTTACTTGCCGGTTATCAGTCCAAGCCTGAATGTTGTCCAGGTCTTTCTGCATATAGATACAGACTGCTTCAGTATCTGAGGAGTCAAAATGCTGAACATTGTGCAATCATCGGCAAATATCCCCACTTCTGACCTTATGATGCAGGGAAGGTCATTGATGAAGCAGCTGAAGATGGTTGGGCCAAGGACACTACGCTGAGGAACTCCTGCAATGGTGTCATGGGACTGAGATGATTGACCTCCAGTAACCACAACAATCTTCCTTATGCAACTAGGTGTCACATTCTGTCTGATAATGCCTCTGTGAAATGCCTTGGGATGTTTTTTATGTTAAAGGCACTATATAATTGCAACTTGTTGCTGAATGCAAATGCTGCTGATAATCCATCCTTGCAAAATTGTAATGTTATCTGCAATGTGTTATTATCATTAACTAAGTTGGTGATGGTAGTATGAAATGATAAGGTTGTTTCCTGCTGTGAAATTGTGTCTACTAGAAATTGGATTGAGATGGGTCAGAATCATTTTACAAACACATGATCCTTCATTCCTTTAAAGGATGCTTTCTCACATCCACCTCTGTATAGTTTGCAGTGTGTGTGGGCCTTAGAGGATTGTCACTTTCAAAGAAAGACTTACATTAATATAGCACCTTTCATGACCACCAGATATCTGAAAGCGTTCACAACCAATGGAGTACTTTTTGAAATGAAGTCACTGTTGTAATGTATGAAACGCGGCAGCCAATTTGCACACAACAAGCTCCCACAAACATCAACGTGATAACGACCAGATAATCTGTTTTCATGATGTTAATTGAGGGATAATAATTGGCCAGGTCACCAGGGAGAGCTCGCCTCCTCTTTTTTGAAATAGTGCCATGGACTCTTTTATGCCCACCTGAGAGGGCAGACAGGTTTAACGTCTCATTTGAAAGACAACACCTCCCAACTGTGCGGCAATCCCTCAATACTGCACTCAAGTGTCAGCCTCGCTTGTTGTGCTCAACCTTCTGCCTCAGAGGCAGGAGTGCTACCCACTGAGTCACAACTTTCCAAGTCAAAGCTGTTTCATCTGTTGGCCTACCTCACCCACAGGTAGTTATTTCAATCAAAAATTATACAGGAAAAGATAATATTTATATGACCGGTTGATTTTTTTTTTAGCTTTCGTTTTTTAAAAAAAATTATTCTTAGGATGTGGGTGTTGCTGGCAAGGCTGACATTTATTACCCACCCCTAGTTGCCCCTGACAAGGTGATGGTGGCCCTTTTTCCATTGATTTTTGGAATAACTGAGGGGCTTGCTAGGTCACGTCAGATGGAGGTTAAGAGTTAACCACATTGCTGTGGGACTGCAGTCACATACAGGGCAGGCTGGATTTGGACGGCAGGTTTCCTTCCGCAAAGGACATTAGTGAATCAGTTGGGTTTTTACGACAATCTGGCGCACCCTTACTGGCACCAGCTTCTTATTTGCATGTTTTTTTTTAAAATTGCCTTTAAATCCAAGCTGCCCACGCTCTATTAGTCCAGGCCTCGGAATTATTGGTCCAGTAAGATAGCCACTACACTAATGTACCCAATATAAAGATATGCGTAAGGTTCTACAGGGTACCAGTCACCCACAGGAGAAAGTGAGCATCTCAGAGATGAGACTCAGTTCCAGACATCCTTTCACTCAGGCAGAAGACCGTGGGAAGTGCTGAATCTTACATTTTCATGAAAAGAGCTGCTGTTAGTCAGTAGCCATTCAGTATGAGAGCCCTTCTATGTATGTAATACTATCTCCTCAGCAGCTGTGTTTATCTTTAGGTTTATATGAAAAAACTTTTGTGTATTATCACACAGAGGCTAACATCGGGGATCTTTCAAGGGTTTGAAATGTTGAATCCTGTGGCATAAGCAGATAATGAACGGCTGTTTTAAACCGTCTTACCCAAAGTTGAGTCCCAATTGAAAACCTACCTATGTAATAGCGGGCATGGTGCCACACTCACTGCTGTACCTCCATTTATTTAATTTAACTGTTTTTCTTTATCCGTTGATTTTATCCCTGTGACTTACGTGCAGGATAAAGCAGCATGATAACAAATAATTCATACTGGCTTATGCACAGTTAGGGGTTGTGCCAGCTTCTCTGGCCATTTTGGGCCTTTGTCATCAGGAGAACTAAGTCAGAGCCCATGGTAAAGGCTTATAAACTTTGTCCTTTTTTCATCTAATGAAGACTAATCATTATTTGGCATTTGAGGACTTGTGCCTCATGGTTTGTACACCCCTCACTTCCTGCTTGATGTTTTATGTGGATTTATCCCCTCTCCAAATCTGCCTCTGTTCCTTTTCTATTTTCTTCCTCTCCTGTAACAAAACATAAGCCCCCGAACCTTGCCAATATCTTCCTAACCCCAGATTAGGAAGAACAGAGGGAATAGGAAGCCAACTTTTCTGTTCCATCATTGGGTCTGAATGATGGTGTTGTAATTGCAATCAATATGGCAGCCAAAGTTGAAGATATAGTTTTATTATTCATTGTTTTTTATCATCGCTTTTGTTGTTTTATTTCTATTTGAATCTCCAGTTTAAACTATATTCGATTTCCTTTTCAATTTATTCATTTACTTTCTCTTTTTAATCTATTTCTGGCATTCTTTCTTTTTTCCCTTTATATTCTTTCCTTATATAAGTCCACAAATTTCTTCGCTCCACCGTTTGTAGCTGTGTCTCCAGCTGCCTGGGCACTAAGCTCTGGAATTCCCTCCCTAAACCGCTCTGCCTCTTTACGTCTTTCTCTTTCTTTAAGATGCTCCTTAAAGCCTACGTCTTTGACCAAGCTTTTGGTCGCCTGTCCTACTATCTCCTTATGCGACTCAGTATCAAACTTTGTCGGATAATGCTCCTGTGAAGTGTCTTGGGAAGTTTTACTATATTAAAGGTACAAGATAAATGCAAATTATTGTTGTAGAAATTCTATCGGTCATTAAAAACATGCTAAATGTGTGCTTGCATATACGGAGTGCACTGTGACGCTCACGTTTTTGTGTTTTATCACTGTTTCTGAAATCCATCTCGAGAATCATAGAGACTCACAGCACAGAAAGAAGCCGTTCAGTCTGTCGTGTCTGTACCAGCTCTTTGAAAGGGCAGTCGTGCTTAGTCCCACACCCCTGCTTTTTGTCTGTAACCCTGAAAGTTGCTCATCCTCAAATACCCGTCCAACTCCCTGATAAAATTATTTGTGGAATCAGCTTCCACCACCCTTCCGGTAGAGCGTTCCAGATCCTAACAACTTTCTGAGTGAAAACAATTCTCCTCAATTCCCCTCCAGACCCCACAGTGTGCAGCATCCTAGCAGAGACTTTGCACGTAAATTTGTGAGCACTGTGCATGTAAACAGCACATTTAAAACTGGTGCAGCTTTGTCTCACTGACAGCAGTAACTTGCATTTCTATAGCACCTTTGACATAGAAAAGAAGCTTAACTGGAGCTTAATCAGGCTGAAATCTACACTGTGCCAAGGAGGTATGAATAAAAACTTGGTCAAAGAGATGATTTTTAAGGAGGTCTTAAAGGAGGAGCAAGAGGTAGAGAGGCAGAGACTTTTAGGGTGAGAATTGCAGAGCTTTGGACTTAGACAGCTGAAAGCATGGCCATAGTGATGGGTGAAGGGAGTGGGGATGCACAAAAAGTCAGAGTTGGAGGCATGCAGAGTTTTCAGAAGGTTATAAGGTGGGAGAAGGTTACAGACAGAGGGAGGGATGAAGCCATGCAGGAATTTGAACACAAGAACTAGAATTGTAAACTTGAGATGTTGTGAGGACCAGAAGCTTTTGGATGAGCTGAAGTTTATGGAAAGTGAAGGATAAGAGGCCAGACAGAAGAGCATTGGATTAGTTGAGTCTGGAGGTGACAAAGTCATGGATGAGGATTTTGGGAGCAGATGAACTGAGGCAGGGATGAAGATGAGATATTCCTTGTGATATCCCTTCTGATATTTCTAATATTACTCCTCATGCCACTGGTGTCCAGGATCAAAAATCAACCAGTCACTGACAGAGTTTGAAGGTCTCCTAAATTCTTGTTTAGAAATCCCTGTGCCGATATCTTTATTCCAGATTTGTACTTCTGCATTTAGAGGACACACTAGTGATTCACAAAGGCTATTGACAGAGTTATGAATTACAATCCTAGAAGAGAAGTGAATGAAGATTTGTGCAAGAAAGAGGAGGCTGCCGTGTAGTGGTATTGTCATTGACTAGTAATCTAGAGCCCAGGCTAATGCTCTGGGGACATGGGTTCAAATCGCACCATGGCAGATGGTGAAATTTGAATTCAAATATAAATCTGCAAATTAAAAAGCTAGTCTAATGATGACCATGAAACCATTGTCAATTGTTGTAAAAACTCATCTGCTTCACGAATGTCCTTTAGGGATCGAAATCTGCCGTCCTTACCTGGTCTGGCCTACATGTGACTGCAGACCCACAGCAATGTGGTTGAATCTTAAAATGTCCTCTGAAATGGCCTAGCAAGCCACTCAGTTCAAGGGCAATTAGGGATGGGCAGTAAATGCTGGCCTAGCCAGCGATGCCCACATCCCACAAAAGAGATTTTAAAAAAGGTCAATACACTGCCAGGTTACCAACATCAGGAAGGGCAAATCATGACTATTATGATCGAGCCTCCCTCTATGTTTAAAGCCGTGTGTTATTGGCAGCCAGCTAGAGGTGGTGAGCACTGTACGTCACATTTATAAGAACATAAGAAATAGGCACAGGAGTAGGCCATTCAGCCCCTTGAGCCTGCTCTGCCATTCAATAAGATCATGGCTGATCTTCTACTTCAACCCCACTTTCTTGTCCTAGCCTCATATCCCTTAATTCCCTTAGTTTGTCAAAAAAAATCGATCCATAAAATTCCTGAAATCTACCTAAAGCAAACCCTTTCTAGGATGATGTTCTTGCAGAGGTGGCCCAGATTTCAGTGCCTAATTATGTATCGTATAAACAGGTATAAACATTTATCTGAGTATATCCTCAGATTCCACCTGGACCCCTTGTCTGGGCAAGCAAACTGCTATTCTTGTGGTGGTAAAATAATTCTGTATACAGTGCAACTGGATCAGAACAAGTTTCTGTGGGTGGTCCTCCCCTATACTGGCTCACTGCCATGAGAAAGGTTGGGATGCATCTTAAAAGTGTGGCTGTCTCCTGATCTAAAAACACAAGTGAAGACAGAATGTCTTTTTTAGTGGCTAGCATAATCTCGTAATGCACTTTGTGTGTATATCTGAGAAAAGTATTCTCCGAAGTGACGTGTACTGTATCCTTTGGCAAAGATCTCCAGAAATAACAGTTTAAATTAGAGTTTTTCCCCTTCTCACAGTTCAGATACTGCAGTAACTGGCAGTCAATTTTCTCATCTCCTGTTCATCATCCATGGCTGCAAAGGATGCTAATCAGGGCTAGACTGTATGGAGCCACTTGTTGATGGGTCTTGTAGGTTAATATCAGCTGAGCAGCAGCACGTTTAAGACCCAGAATGGTGAGTAGGCAGCAAGCTATGAAAATAACATGGAAAATGTACTTTCTCCGACAAGGTACCTTTCTTCTTAAGTATTGACCCTTGCAATGACTAGTCCAGCCTACACTATTGTAATACTATCAGTCAAAACCACCACTTAAGATCGCTGTGGAAAAACCCAATCCTATCCTCTGCTCCCCTTATCGAATGGAAGAAGGTTGCCAGAAAATGGTGTGGACCTAAAAGAGAATTTTAGAGGTGAGCATTTATTGTAAATCCAAACAAGGTATGCCTTGTGCAAAACTTATGCTAAACCTGTATCTAAATATCATTTAAAGCTTCCACCTTCGTAATTATGTGCAGATTTCTTTTTTCTATATTCAAAACACTGAAAGAAAAAAAGTCAGGAATAGGATGAAAGGTATTTGGATAGAGTCTGATGCATTGTCATTTAAGTGTAGCCTTATGTCATTGGAAGTTGTAATAAGATGTTATGTATCATTATCACAAAGATGTCTTTTAATGATGAGTTTTGATAGAAAGATGCGATATTTGTACTTTGCGAATGTGACATATGTTGGGGGAGGGGTGGAATCGCACACTTTTTTCAGAGGCATGAGGGGCATCCGAGCAATGAGGAAGAGGAATGAGGGGAATCGTGTGGAGCAGCGAAGGCATGAAGACAAATGGAGGTGGGAGACAAAATTGCAAATGGGAAGGGTATGAAGACAGAGCACAGGGCAAGTGGTAAGGGAGAAAATAAAAAGGCTACCATCGTCTATTTTGTTTTCCCCAGCGAAAATAAATAAGAACATTCAAATGCTCTCTTTGGTTGCTGTGCCATGTAGGGGGTCCCTATAGCACTGTCGCCTGTAGTTTGTGCTGGAACAAGGAAGTTTTGTTTGGATGCAAGGATTTAAATATTTGAGAAATAGTTGGAAGTAGACAATGTTTCATTGACGTTGAAATTTGTATGCAACTTTTGACATATCAGTTAAGTTTTTCACACCAGATTTCTGTGTGCATTATTGTAATGAAGTTGTCCGCCTGTGTAAGTAGGTTTTTTACTTAACAACAAAGGCTAGATTCAGTGCTCCTGTGTTCCAGGAAAGTGAATACAGAACTGGTGTAGAAGGAGTGCAGAATTGGGAGAGCTAGGTCTAGGGACAGGAGTAGGACATTCAGTCTCTCGAGCCTCTTCTGCCATTTAATCAGACCATGCTGATCTGTATATCACCTCCCATCTATCTGCTTTGGTTCCGTATCCCTTAATATCCTGGCCCAACAAAAGCCTATCAATCTCAGTTTTGACATTTTCAATTGACCCCCAACCTCAGCAGTTTTTCAGGGAAGAGAGTTCCAGATTTCCACTACCCTTCGTGTGATGAGGTACTGCTAGACATCACCCTTGATCAGCCTGGCTCTAATTTTCTGATTATATCCCCTTGTTCTGGACTCCTTCCCCAGAGGAAATAGTTTCTCTCTATCTATGCTATTAAATTCTTTAATCATGCTAAACTCCTCAAACAGATGACCCGTTAATCTTTGTACTCAAGGGAATACAATCTTCGTCCATGCAGCCTGTCCAAGTAATTTAACCTTTTAGCCACAGTATCATTCCGGTGAAACTGCACTGCATCCCCTACATGAGATGTGGTGCCCAGAACTGAATGCACTACTTCAGATGGGGTCTAACCTGAACTTTATATAAATGTGAAATATTCTACCCCTTTGTATTCCAGCCATCCTGAGATAAAGGCCAACATTACGTGCTGGATTTTACCAGCCCCCTGACCTCGGGGGTCGTGGCAGGGGGGCCTGGAAAATATCACCGGGAGAGGCCCACCATGGGCCTTGAAGTCGGGAAGGCCCCGCCCCATATTACCGGCAGCAGCTAGGCCTTGTGGCGGCCCCCCCACCGCTCGGTAACGGAACCTTAATTTAAATATGTAAATATGTTGATTACTGCATAATCGCTTACCTCGTGCCAACGGCCGTCCTATGTCAATATTCTGGCTGGTTCCGAAACTGGAACTCCCGCGCCTGCGGATCTGCGTTCGGAGATCCGAGGCGGAACAGTGGTGGGGAGTGAGGTTTTCAGGGCGGGGGTGGGGGGGGAGCGGGGAAAACTCTTCCTATCGATTGCGGGGATGATGGGAAGGGGGTGAAGGTCAAAGTTAGTAAAGTCCGGCGGGGAAAGTCCAAGATCGGAAAAAAAAATTTTTTGGGTGTAAGAGGGCAATTTATACATTAATTACTCATTGTGGGGGGGGGGGGGGGGGTTGGGGATAGGAGAGGGGACTCAAAGTGCTGTTAAAAGTTTAATTTTAATTTTTGGAGACCGGGACCTTTAAAAATTTAAATCTAACTGAAGGCCTCGACGTCCTTTAGAAATGGCGCTGGCGCTTGTGCTGTGGCGCCAGACGCCGTTGCCGGGGACGGATCGCCAGCCCCCTCGCCGTTATCAGGGATGGGCGTTCTGCCCCCCTCCATGTAAATGAGTCGCTGCGCGATATATTGCGGGGCTCAGAGGCGTACATCTCATGCATGCGCTGCGCCGCTTTTGAAGCTCACCGTTGAGATCGACAGTGAGCTGTAAAAATTCAGGCCGACATTAGCCTTTTTTAAATAATTTTTTCTATCTGTTCACCAACTTTTAGTCCTAGTCAGTTTTGAACTGCTTGCAATTCAAATGTAACAAGCTGAGGTGTTCCCCACCTTAGTGCCATTTAACACCCTAGATTTGATTCAAAAATATTTCAACCAACACCTGGAATAATTTTATGGAATTTGTGCCAGGTTTACTCCTGTTCCTTGCGTGTCAGTTGGGAATGGGATTCAGTGAAGCTCCATGAGTAAAGGAGCTCCATGGGCTTTGTATATTTTTACTTTGCAATGTTTCCTGTACCTTTTTATAGCTGGTGTTTTGCTTAGAGACTTTTTTCCATATTTATGAAATTAATATTTATTTTCACAAACTATTAGGAGCCAATTATTAAGCAAAAAAAACTCAAGGTGCCTTAAATAGAGTCAGGTATTTTTTCAGAGGCTACACTTTCATCTCCTTTGCCTTATGATCTGCTGAATTTTCCAAAGTAGCACATATGTCATATGTTCAGTTTGAAACCCACCTTGGGCAAAAAAGAGAAAGACTTACATGTATATAGCTCTCTTCACCATTCAGCATGTCCCAAAGTGATTTACAGTCATTGAAATACTTTTGAAGTGTAGTTACTGCTGTAAGGTAGGAGATATGGCAGTTTGTGCGCAGCAAGCTCCCAAAAATTGCAATGTGGTAATGATCTGATAGCCTTTTTTAATGATGTCGGTTGAGGGGATAAATATTGGCCAGGACACTGCTTTATTCTTCTTTTGAATAGTGCCATGGGACCTTTTGCATCCACCTGAGAGGCTTTGGTTTAACGTCTCATTTGAAAAAAGCGCATCTCCAACTGTTCATCACTCCCCCAGTACTGCACCAGAAGTGTCAGCTCAGATTTTGTGCTTAAGTCCCTGGAGTGGGTCGTGAACCCACAATCTTCTAACTGACAGGTGAGATGCTACCAACTAAGTCAGTGCACATACTGTAAATGAATGCTGCAATGGTTACTTACTTCATGAAAAAAAGTGCCAAGTCAAAACGCTTGAATTTCAGACTATGAGCAGGAGGCTAAACTAGATTTCCAAATCTTGACTCACAGCAAACATTCTTGTATTTAAATCTGGAAAAATAATCCTGTTCAAATGACTGGGATAAAGTGCACATGAATGTCCTTTCTGTTTGATGAACCCCACTATCGAGTGGAAGCAAACGATCCAGCCCTTTAACACTGCAGTTGATGTTTGTTGTAGACTTATACTTGATTAGAGACATCACACACTCTGCCCGTTGACTGGCTTCAGGGTGGAGCAACTGAAAAATTCAAGGCAATATGGGCAACAGGAACGAGAGAAGACGCCAAAATCTGCGGTGTGGGAATTGTAATAGGAAGCTGGATGTATCCGGAAAAGGAGGGAGAAGTGGGAGGATCAGGTTGCTGTAAGTCTCAAAAAGGCTCATGCGCTGAAGTTTGTACAGGTGCAACTGATTTGAGAGAGCTTTGGGTTCATCCTTAGTGGTCATGCTGTGCAGAATGACTGCAGCCTCTGTCTTCAGATCTAGCACCACAGCTCAGACTGCATATCACGGCTGTGATACGTGTTCTCTCTGGAATTAGCATGAGGCGGGGGGGAAACGTCAACCTATATAGAGCAAGGGTGGTCAACTGGCAACTAATGAGCCACATATGGCTCTTCTGTGGCTGGAAAGTGGCTCTTTGAATGCTTTGTTTCAGCATCACCCACACACTCCGTCCCAAAGTAAATGATGCGGAATAATAAAGGACGTGCAAAAACAGGCAGCCTTGTATTCTATTCTGACCTGGCTGACCTGTGCTTTTCTGAATGATTTGTAATCTAGAGTAATTAACTTTAACCTGTACACAGATTCATATCCACCGATGGCTGGGGGTGCTGTTGCGTGCTCTCAGCTCTTAAATAATCAACTGCCTGGCAAAGGAACAAATATGGAGTTGCTATTGCTACAAGCACGAACTGTCAGTGCGAAAGGCCTCTGTCGTGGTCTGAAAAATATAGTCAATGGAGTTGTCTGTATTGGAGGCACCATTCAACAACAACAACAACAATGACTACTTATAATTATATAGCACCTTTAACATAGGACCTTCACAGGACCATTACAAAACAGAGTATGACACCGAGCCACATAAGGAACTATTAGGTCAGATGACCAAAAGCTTGGTCAAAGAGGTTGATTCTAAGGAGTGTCTTAAAGGAGGAAAGTGAGGTAGAGAGGCGGAGAGGTTTACAGAGGGAATTCCAGCACTTGGGGCCTAGGCAACTGAGGGCACAGCCACAAATGGTGCAGTGATTAAAATTGGGGATGCTCAAGAGGCCAGAATTAGAGGAGCGCGGATATCATGGAGGGTTGTGGGGCTGGAGGAGATTACAGAGATAGGGAGGGGTGATGCCATGGAGGGATTTGAAAACAAGGGTGAGAATTTTAAAATCAAGATGTTGCTTGACCGGGAGTCAATGCAGGTCAGCGAGCACAGGGGTGACAGGGGAACTAGATGGTGCAAGTTAAGACACAGGCAGCAGAGTTTTGGATGACCTGTTTAGGGAGGGTAGAATGTGGGACACCAGCCATGAGTGCGTTTAGGAGGTAATAAAGGGGGCCTAAGATGAGGAGTTGGATAATTACCATGTCTTCAGTGAGTGCCCTTTGAACCTAGCACAAGGGGCAGACTGCATAGAGTGATTCCAATAAATGTTCCCTGGATTTAGCATGCGTGATGGAAGTGGGGCAGCATAGAATATCTGTCATATATGCCCTCTGATACCAGTGCTTTGTTTGATAAAAATCGGTCTGTTGATTTCCATTGAATGAACATCAGGTGGGTTCTATAAAGGGCAGGGCATCCACACACCATCATTGGTCCCCACTGCGCACCCCCACCCCCGCCTCCCAAGCAACCCCGCCAGTTACTGCCCAGGCAGCTAAGAGGAAAGTCTGTCCCAGTGGATTTGAGAAGGGCTTTGCAAATTAAATGGAATTGTTTGAGGAGGTCACAACATAAACAGTAACAGGAATGTAATGGATGTATATATGAATTTTCGGAAGGAATTTGATCGGCTGCCATGCAGGAAAGCTGTTCCGAGGATTAAGGTACATGATATTAAAGGATATGTAGCCACATGGAGAGATGTCCAGGGACAGAAAGCAAAGGGTAAAGTTTGGGCATCGCACCCTGGGCTTCATTTCCATCGAAACCAAGAGAGCAAAAGGCAGCTTTTTTACTTTTAAGGGCCCTTCCTGATGCTTAATGAAGTAAGATTATTTACACTAATGGTCTGCGGTAGTTCTTTAAGATTATTTTCTCTCTGTGTTGTTGCCTGGAGAAATGTTGGGAAATATTTTGAATAATAATAAACATTGGTGTCTGAATGACATTTGTAAATGCTGGGAATGTTATTGCAGTGTCATGTGTGCACATCCTGCCTTTTGAGAGTGCATCCTCGAGTTAATGGTAGCTTCACTGCAGCCTCTGAATGACAATCAGACTTCGAAAAAGACATAAGGGTGGCTAGTGTAGGAAATAGTGCAGTAATGGGGGTTTCTTCTAAGTCTGGGCTCATGATTTCTTTTTAGGCCTAAATTAAGGCAGACTTACTCTGTAGTTGACTGGGGAGGACTCAATGTAGATACTCAGAAATTGAAATAAGGTCTTTTGATCCATTCCTCAGCATGAATATCCCTGCTCACTGTATTTTGCAGTCACTGTTGAAAGTAGCAGTAGAGGTACAAACCTGTGCTTCAAATGCTTAGTTACTTTCTTTATTCATCCATGGGATGTGGGCGTCGCTGTCCAGGCCAGCATTTATTGCACGCCTCTATTTGCCCTTGAGAAGTTGTTGGTGAGCCTCCTTCTTGAACCACTGCAGTCCATGTGGTATTGGAAGCTCACCACCAGCTTCTCAAGGGAAATTAGGGATGAGCAATAAATGCTGGCCTAGCCAGTGACGCCCACATCCCATGAGCAAATAAAAAAAAGGTACACCTCCAGTGATGTTAGGTGGAGAGTTCCAGGATTTTGACTCAGCAACAGTGAAGGTATGGTGATATATTTCCAGGTCAGGATGGTGTGTAAATTGGAGGGAAACTTTCAGGTGGTGGTGTTTCCATGTGCCTGCTGTTCTTGTTCTTTTAGATGACAGAGATCACGGGTTTGGAAAGTGCCTTGGTGAATTGCTGCAGTGCATCTTGTATATGGTACAGACTGCTGCCACTGTATGCCAGTGCTGGAGGGAATGAATGTTGAAGCTGGTGGATGGGACACCAGTCAAGCGGGCTGCTTTGTACTGGATGGTGTCGAACTTCTTGGGTGTTGTTGGAGCTGCTCCCATCCAGGCAAGTGGAGACAGGGGTCGGCAAAATGTCCGTACACGGACACCAGTGTCCGTGGTAAAAATTTTGAGGTCAGTGGCAATTTTAAATATCTTGCTCCAAGTCTTGAAACTTGTGTTTTAAAACAGGCGTGGAGCAAGACATTTATAATTATCAGGAGCAAAAACAATTACAACAGATCGGAGCTTCGGGCTAGTTCCTACAGCCCACCAAAGCTTTGTATCTGGCCCGCCAATCAAAAGCGCGAATAGTTTACCTGCACATAGACCTCCGTTGAGTCGAAGAACGGGGGAGGACGGACTTGCTGGGAAGACTGGTGCCATCAATCAGGGAGCACTGACCAATAGGAGCGGGGCAGGGGCGGTGCCAGTGGAGCCGTCAATCAAGTGCTCCCTGCCCTTGTCCGACCTGCGGAAATAGCCATGGAGAGTGTTGGTTTGAGTAGAACAGATAGGATAGTGCACAGGAAGGCAATGATAGAACTGGAAAGGCAAGACTTCTTTGAGCCAGAACAAGCTTTTAGGCAGACAGTCCACTTTCTCAGATCTCCAAAGGTCCTGGTTTCTCTCAGAATGTGGGGCCGGCCCAGAGCGGCAATGTATTTCCGCTCCTGGTGCATAGAGAGGAGGGAGAGAGAAGGCGGGGGGGGGAGAGAGAGAGGGGTGTGAGGGGGAAAGAGAGAGAAGGGGAGAGGAAGCGACTGGGGGTGGGAAGTGTGGGGGAGATGGGGGGAGAGAGAGAGGGAGAGAGTGGGGGGAGTGTGGGAGAGGGAGAAAGAAAGAGGGAGGGGAAAGAGAGAGGGAGACAGGGAGAGTGGGGGAGATGGGGAGAGTGAGGCAGCGAGGGGAGAGTGGGGTGAGGGGAGAGAGATGGGGGGGGAGAGGGAGGAGGAGGGAGGGGAGAGAAAGGAGGGACAGGGAGGAAGGGGGGAGTGAGGAGGAAGGAGGAGCGAGAGAGTGGGGGGACAGAGAAGGGGAGAAGGAGAGATGGGGGGGAGTGTGCGGGAGATGGAGAGAGAGAGAGAGAGGGAACGAGTGGGGGAGGGGAAGAGAGGGGGAGAGTGGGGTGAAGAGAGAGAGGGGGGAGAGAGAGGAGGAGGGGAGTGAGATGGATACAGAGAGGAGAGAGAGGAAAGGAGGGGGGAGAGAGAGAGAGAGATCAAGATCACTCCTGATAGATGGACATCTATCCAAATTCTCTGCATTGTTCATCAGGTGTGCGGGCAGACATTGACTACTTGTGCAAGCAAAAACAATTCCAGGTATTCACTAAATAGGGAGAATAACGTTTTAAATCGAACTGTTTTGATGGCATTAGGTTGGCTATTCACTTTATATACAGATTAATTGGCCCCATGTCCGTGGCAGAGTCAATAATTCTGTCAGATGTCTGTGGTGCAACATATTGGTGCCTATCCCTGAGTGGAGGGTATTGCATCACATTCCTGACTTGTACCTTGCAGATGGCTTTGGGAGTCAGGAGGTGAGTTACTCACCACAGTATTGGAACATAAAGGTTTCTTAGAATGGTTCAATGACTCTATTTTTAACAAGCGGCACCGTTAAATCAGAAAAAGGGCTGGGTACAGGGTTACGGAGTAATAGTCCTGGTAAATTAAACAGATTTGTTGGAGCTTTCTTCAGCTAAAACACCTCTGTGTATGACAGCAGCAATAAATATTGAGTGCTCTAGCACTAACAGAAAGGGAAGCCAACGGCACTAGTGATATCAGGGTAATCCATGCTGCTTTCTGCTGACCCTCCATCGAAATCAAAGGCATGGACCTAGGAGCAATAGAGGTGGCCAGACCAGGTCGACCAAACAACAACAACTTGTATTTAGGTAGCACCTTTTATGTAGTGAAGCATCCCAAGGTGTTGCACAGGAGCTTATCAAACAAAGTTTGATACCGAACCACATAGGAGATATTAGGACAGGTGATCAAAAGCTTGGCTAAAGAGTAGGTTTAAAGGGGCATCTTAAAAGCAGAGAAATTGTTGGAGAGGTTTAGGGACGGTATTCCAGAGCTTGGGGCCTAAGCAACTGAAGGCACGACCACCAACAGTGGAACAGTTAAAATCAGGGATGCTCAAGAGGTCAGAATTGGAGGAGTTCAGATGTCTACGAAGGTTGTGGGGCTGGATGAGGTTACAGAGATAGGGAGGGACAAGACCATGGAGGGAGTTGGAAACAAGAATGACCATTTTAAAATCGCGGCATTACTTAACCGGATCTGAAGGCGAGAGGCAACTTATCAAAGTTAGAAAAGTCAAATAAAAAGTTAAATTTTTTGAAAAAAGATCCACACACGTGTACCCTGAAAGGAAACAAGCTCATGGAAAGATAGCTAATCCATATGCTGGGCTTGTCCTAGCACTTGCTGTTTGGCCAATTTTCCATTTTGAGAGCTTACTTATGATTAATAACCAAATGACATTTTAAGTTGAAAGGCTTTTTTGCAGATTGTGATAAGTTTGGGGAATGTACAGAAGATTCCAAACTGGATTTGGATTAGGAGGTGGATGGAAGTTGAGTGTATGATCTCAGAGTGATTTACAACCAGGCAAAGAGCCCCATATAAACAGTGGACTGTCTATGTATAGTCCACACTGGGCAAGTATTACATTGTAAACTGCAGAGCAGGTATGTTGTAAACCCTCATCACAATGTTATTCATTTTTATTGCATTCGTGTATTTTTGGTTACTTTCTTAAGTCCTTTCAATTCTACGCCGCTAGTTTTACAATTTCTTCTGCTGCTTTTGGAATCTTAAATTGTCAGTAAGTTCCTGGCAAAGTAAACCTCTCAAAAGTTTCTCCTTGTCTTGTCTTACTTTGCTGTACTGTCAACGGAAATCCTTTCAATTGCCTCACTCTGACTTGATATTAGAAAATGTTCTGGTGTTAATCCGATTTACTGGTGCTGCAGGGATGGAATTTTTCCCTACCTGATGAAGCATATAAATTCAAAATTTCTATTGAGAAGTGTAAAGATTGGCTGACACTCCCAGAGCAGTACTGAGGAAGTGCTGCACCAGCGAAGGTGCCATCTTTCGGATGAGACATTAAACTGAGGTCCTGTCTGCTCTCTCAGGTGGGTGGAAAAGATGCCGTGACCACTATTTCGAAGAAGAGCAGGGGAGTTCTCCCCTCTGTCCTGGCCAATATTTATTCCACTGAAACACAGGTGATCTTGGTCATTTATTCTATTGCTGTGCGGGAGGTCGCTGTGCACAAATTGGTTGCTACGTTTCCTACATTACAACAGTGACCGCACTTCAAAGCACTTTATTGGCTGTGTCGCGCTTTGGGCCATCCTGAAGTAATGAATGTCGCTGTATATACGCAAGTCTTTATCTGTGCTGTCTCTGTCTCTCTTTTTAGTGGTGCTAAGGTAATTGGATATGATTGTATAATCAATAGTATGGAGCTGAGATTCTCTGGGTTTACTCCTGTCTTCTACCATAACTCCAGTGACAGATCAACAAGAACAGCAACTTACTTTTATATAGCACCTTTAACATCCCAAGACGCAACCCTGGAATTTCAGGGCCTGTCTCCTTAAAGTTAATCCAGAGGGAGGAAACCTTGGGATGTGATAGTTGTCCAAAGCTTGGTGCACTAACCAAGGGTAATATTCCGACCTCGTGGTCCCAGTGGGGAGCCTCGCCTTGATTTCTGGGACATGTTGCCGGTAGTTGTGACTCCCCTGCTGGAGCACCGAGTTGAATAATTTCCCCAAATGGGGTTGAGAAGTAAGTCGCAATGGCACTTTGAACCAGTCTGGGAGTTGCCCAAAAAGGAATCCAGCCTATCTGCTGTATACTGCATCATACATATGGAGCAGGCTTGATGGACGAGCTGCAAATTTCATGCCCGTCAGTTTTGTACCTCTGTTCCTGTGTATTGGCCTAGCAATGAGAAGTTATCTAACTTGGTAGACTCCATGCAACCATACAGTACAGAAAGAGGGCCATTCAGCCCATTGCGCAGTACTGGCTCTTTGAAAGCTCTAACCAATTAGTTGCACTCTGTTGCTCTTTCCCCATTGCCCTGAAAATTGCTCTTTTTCAAGTATATAGTCCGTTCCCTTTTGAAAGTTACTAATTCATCTGTCTTTTCAGGTAGTGCCATCCAGCCCATTACAACTTGCTGCGTATAAAAGTTCTCTCAATTTCCCCCACTCTGGCTTTTTTGCCAATGATCTTAAAATGGTTTAAACCCTATCTGCTCTATCAAAACCCTTCCACGCATATAGCTAATTTATATTAGCATATTTATAAACCATATGTAATTATGACCTTTTGCAATGTGAAGTGGGCAGTAGTTTGAACAAAAAGTATTCCCTCTACCCAGACTTTATTTCTGTACAGTACATCCTTTATGTACCTGATCAATATGGAAAACAGCTCTTGCATTTGGTAAACTCAAGAGGGTGTTAAGTCTTCAGAGGATTAATTATGTAGTTTTCTTAGACCATGGACCCTGTTACTACTGAATAGTCCTAGTTATTTGGAATAAATTCCCAAGATGTTAATCAGCTGGGACATCACTTTGGGGCTCTGCTCACACTCATACTACCTCTATTTCTGCACGCAGCATACAGTAAACGCTGTGTTGCTGCTGGAGCCCAGGCCCGTCCAGCCTGAGAAGGTGCATTGTGTTGGCATATTTCCCATCCCTTCCACTTCTGTCCATGACATCATGGCTGTGGCAGACACTGAACAGGACCACAAACAGCTGTGTTGTGTGTGTGAGTGCGCGCGTTTCTTTTAAAGCAACACTTAAGATTACAAAACATGGCAATTTGTCAAAATCTATTCGATGTTGTGACAGGCCAGGATGAAGATTTCATGAAATCCCTGCCAGATTTAGAGTCCCAAAGCAACTAATAAAAGCCACGCTGGTGCGCTGCTCATAAAAATGAAGAAAAGGATAGAAGAAAAAAGTTGCAGCACCAAATACGACATTCCATCTTAATTCATTTAGTTGACAGAAATGATAAAGCAAACATTTGTGAACAGCTCATTTTTCTTGTGTAGCGGCTGCTTAAAAGAAACTATGGATTTTTGTTCCTCGTGGCGAGCAGCCAAAAGGCTGATGAAAGTAGTCAAAGTAGGCTGAGTGTTTTCTGTTCACATGTGCAATATGTGAGATGTTAGGCATCAACTGTGATAGAATGCTTCATCCCTGTTAGCACTGCAGTAACAACTTGCATCTATACAGCACCTCTAATGTTATAAAAATGTCCCACTGTGCTTCACAGGAGTGTTATCCTACAACATTTGAAACCGAGTTCACAGAATCACAGAATCGTTACAGTGCAGAAGGAGGCCATTCGGCCCATCGTGTCCGTACCGGCTCCCTGAAAGAGCAACTCCCTCAGTTCCATTCCCCTGCCTTCTCCCCATAACCCTGCACATTCTTCCTTTTCATATAACAGTCTAATTCCCTTTTGAATGCTTCAATTGTACATTAATTTGCATAAAGGAGATATTAGGATGGGTGACCAAAAGCTTGGTTAAAGAGGTAGGTTTCAAGGAGTGTTTTATAGGAGGAGAGAGAGATAGAAAGGTGGCGAGGTTTAGGGAGGGTATTCCAGAGCTGAGGCTCCAGGCAGCTGAAGGCACAGCTGCCATATGAGTGGAGTGATGAAAATTGGGGATGCGCAAGAGGAGTGCAGAGATCTCAGAGGATCGTAGGACTGGAAGGGGTTACAGACACAGGGAGGTGTGAGGCCACGGAGAGATTTGTCAACAAGGATGAGAATTTTTAATATCGAGGAACTGCCGGAGCTCTCAGTGAGTAAAGGGGTGACAGGTGAACAGGACTTGTTGTGAGTTAGGATATTCATTCATATTCACTGCATTCATATTGTATCTTTTAAATGAGAAACGGACTTCATTTGCAAACTACAAAAATATTTTTTGATAACAATCCATGTGTTGGAGGACAGCTGCCCTGATTTTGAAAGTGGTATAACAATTGCAAAAATTGTTTTTGATTCTGGGGCGCCGGGGTAGGTCTTGACGACTTGAGGAAGAGAGATAAAGCAGGCTGCTAGCTTTTCTATATCACCTGTTATACACTATTGCACAAAGTCACGATCTACCCCACTGATCGTTCCCACCGGCATGGACTGTTTGGGTTGAATGACATGTTTCTGTGCTGTATATTCTGTGTAATTTGAAAAGATGGTTTCCATGGGGTATTTAAAGAAAAAACCTAGCGGGAAAGTGAGAGGGAGAAAGAGATGGGGACTAGCTGGTGGTTGGTGAGAGAATTGGTGATGTTTAGAGGAGGATTTTTGGGTTGCAATGCAGGTAGTTTTGGATTGCAGTTGAGGGTGGAGGCCTGAAGGCTGGTTTTAGGGTGTTAGGTGATGTGTTGCATTGTAGGTTTTAAAATGAATGTGATTGGGATGTTGTTTGATATTTGTTTGCAAGGTATGTGATTGTGGATTTCTGGATGTGTCATCACACTTGTAGTATATGTACTGTTTTTGCAGCAGCCTGATAATACTGTGAGGTTGTGTTACTATTAGGGAGTACTGCTGTTCTGTGTCTCTCATTGATACATTGCGTCTTGTACTGTAATTTATTTCTTCCTGCGTTTTTTGCGTTTATTGACCTAACTGTGCTTTATAGTCCACTTCGCCTTGTTCAATTAATGTTCATTACCCAACCCTTGCTCTTTGTGCCTCCATAGCTGTTCTGTTATGCCTTTATTCCACATTTTCTTGCTGTATTCCACATCACTGCACGTGCCGTGCCTTTCTTGCTGTTCTAATTAATCAGTGGTGGCAAGACTCTCGATGTAAACTATGGTGATCTGCTTCCTTCTTTACAAACCCTTGCCCCCTTATATCGAAGGTCTTGCAGTGTTTGTGATTGTCATCAGGCTTTTAGTAACCCTCCCCTGCACGCTGCCTTCTGTTATGTCTCCGAATGATTTAAATTGAGTTGCATCGGGTCTGCAGCACAGAAAAAGGCCATTCAGCCCAACAGGTCTATGCCAGAGTTCATGGTCCACAAGCACCTCCTCCCACCCCTCTTCATCTAACCCTATCAGTATATCCTTCTTTTCCTTTCTCCCTCTTGTGCTTATCTCGCTTCCCCTTAAATGCATCGATGCTATTTACCTCAACTACTCGCAGTGATGGAGAGTTCCACATTCTCACCACTGTCTGGGTAAAGAACTCCCTGGTAAATTCATTAGTGACTATCTTGTATTTATGGCTTCTTGTTTTGGTCTTTCCCACAAGTGGAAACATTTTCTTCCTATCGAACACATGGGATCCAGGGTGAGCTAGCAAATTGGATACAAAATTGGCTTGGTGATAGGAGGCAGAGGGAGGTAGTGGAGGGATGTTTTTCAGATTGGAGGCCGGTGACCAGCGATGTGCCACAGGGATTGGTGCTGGGCCCTCTGTTGTTTGTCATATATATTAATGACTTGGATGTGAATGTAAGGGGCATGATTAGTAAGTTTGCAGATGACACCAAAATTGGTGGTATAGTGGACAGTGAAAAAGGTTGTCTAAGGTTACAACAGGATATAGATCAACTGGGAAAGTGGGCAAGGGAGTGGCAAATGGAATTTAACGCAGACAAGTGTGACGTGATGCATTTTGGGAAGTTAAACCAGGGCAGGACATATACAGTGAATGGCAGGGCCCTGGGGAGTGTTCTTGAGCAGAGAGACCTTGGGGTGCAAGTACATAGTTCCCTGAAAGTGACAACACAGGTAGACAGGGTGGTGAAGAAGGCGTATGGCATGCTTGCCTTCATCGGCCGAGGCATTGAGTCCAAGAGTTGGGACGTCATGTTACAGTTGTACATAACGTTGGTTAGGCCGCATTTGGACTACTGTGTACAGTTCTGGTTGCCGCACTACAGGAGAGATGTGATTAAGCTAGAGAGGGTGCAAAAAAGATTCACAAGGATGTTGCCTGGTTTGGAGGGCTTGAGTTATCACGAGAGATTGGATAGGCTGGATTTGTTTTCCCTGGAGTGAAGGAGGCTGAGAGGGGACATGATAGAGGTATATAAAATTCTGAGAAGCAGAGATAGGGTAGATAGCCAGAGTCTGTTTCCCATGGTAGGGGTGACTAAAACTAGAGGACATAGATTTAAGGTGAGAGGGAGGTGGTTTAAAGGGGATCAAAGGGGTAAATTTTTCACACAAAGAATAGTGGGTATCTGGAATGAGCTGCCTGAGGAGGTGGTGGAGGCAGGAACAGTAGCAACATTTAAGAGGCCTCTGGACAGGTACTTGAATGAGCAAGGCATAGAGGAATATGGAATTAATGCAGGCAGGTGGGATTAGTATAGATAGGCATTATGGTCGGCACGGACGTGGTGGGCCGAAGGGCCTGTTTCTATCCTGTACGACTCTATGACCCTCTCAAACCCTTTCATTTTCTAAAAGGCCTCTATTAGGTCTAGAGAAAGGGCCGCCAGCCTGTTCAATCTTTCATGATACATAAAACCCCAGTCCTGGTCCCACGCTTGTGAATCTGTTTTGCACTTTGTCCAATACTTCTAGTTCATTTTTATAATATGGAGACCAGAACCGAGAACTAAAGGCTGGCTACCCAACGGGACCCGACGACATGTGTCGGGTTCGGGTCGGGTCGGGTTGCACCTCCGGGTCCGGCATTCGGGCTCGGATCTGGCTGGGTCGGACACGCTCCATCACAGGTAAGTGGCTCCACTGTTAATTTAATTTTTGGACCAGAAAGGTGGTTTTGTTACAGTTATTTTAAGCTTGTGCAGATCAGCAACAAAGTGAAAAATGGAAGGATGGTCGGGTCGGGCGCGGGAAAAAATAGAAGGGGTCAGGCTCGGGTCGGGTTTTTTTTTGGCAGACCCGAGCAGGCCTTTACCGAGCACAGTGCTCCAAGTGTGGTGTGACCAAGGTCTATACAAGTTCAACAAAACATCCCTGCTTTTCAACTCTATTTCTGGCAATGATTTGCACTCGCTTCTGCCCAGGCCTGGCTGAGCCCGTTTCATCACCTAAAACTTTCTGAGAGAGCTTCAGTGTTCCTGGGTGATACAGTGGTCCTTTCACCCGTGATTTCCTCCGAGCTCTATTTGTGTTTTGTGTCCTATGATGGAAGTTTCTGTGAGAGATTTTCCCACGGTCCCTGTCGCTGGGATTGGTGGTTTACCTTTATCTTCTTTTTGCCCTCAGCAGCTTTCTGTTCCTGCTTTTCTCCAGTGGCCTCTGACTGAGCTGCTCCTGTTTCCCTGTGTTACTTGCGCCCACCTTTGATCATTGACTGACCTTTTCCCACTACTTCCACTCCTTTTTCCATCCTCTGGCATCCCTCTCTGACCTTTGCTGCTTTCACTGGCATTTTACTATTCAAAGCATTTTTAGCTCTTAGAATATATTTGCCAAAACTGGGGGTTGGATTTTATGGGCCCCCACCCCCCACGTTGCAGGATGGGAGGCGGAGTGGCCAGGGAATCGCAATGGGTGATGGGGGGCAGAGGACCCATTGCCACCTGGCGCCAAGCAATTTTGCCAGGGACGGGATAGGCCGACAATGGCTATTTCCCGTCGCCGCTGGGATCTAACCTCACGCGTGGAGGGCATCTTGCAATCTGTGGCCCATGGAGGACACCACCCCCCCCACCCCCAGCAAAACCTCCACCTCCATGGACCCGCTCCCCATGGACGTCATGCCCAACCCCCACCCTGTAAAGCCTGGCTACCCGACCCGAACTCGACTCGACCCGACTACATGTGCCGGGTTTGGGTCGGGTCAGGTCGAAATTCCGAGTCCAGCATTTGGGCTTGGGTCGTGTCGGGCTGGACACTGCTTCCAGAAAGTCATGGGATCAGGCTTACCCTTGATTCCCCACAACTCCAGCTGCAGGAATAGCCTGCTGCCGGAACAGATGAAGGAGATTCATGTCGGGTCGGGTTGGGTCAGGCATGGAAAAAAATTAAAGGACTCAGGTCGGGTTCGGGTTGGCTGTGGTCGGGTCGGGCCTGGGTTGGGTTTTAATTTTATACCCAAGCCAGGCTTTACCACCCTGCCTCACTTATCTGAGGTCCGGAATTCTGTCGCTGGGCCTGGGTCCAAGGCCTCTGCAGTACCGGCGGTGGCCACCAGTCCCGGTGGCACTGCAGTTACTGCTGGGCTGCTGGTGCTGTGATTGGTCAGCAGCTCTTGGAGGCGGGATCACTGTTTTTAAAGAGACGGAAGTCCCGTCGCCAGAAACTAACTCCTCCGTCCCCCCCCCCCCGCCTTTTCGGCCCGGCGCCAGGAGCCCCTCCGCCTCCACAAGATCTTGACCTGGGAGCTGGTGGGAGTGGGAAGCCAGGAAGCCATTCTGCCAGCTGCAGGCATCTACTGCCACTTCCGAAATATTCTCCTGGACATGACACTAAATATCCATAAATAAGTAGGTGGACTTATTTGAATGATAGACCAGTAATCAAAATATGGCATCTGAAGTCTTTGTTGTGTTCCAGGGTCTTGATCACACAACCCAGGATGACACTCCAGTGCAATACAGAGGGAGTGCTGCACTGTCAGAGATGCCGTCTTTAGGATGTGACATTACACTGTGGCTCCCGTCTGCCCTCTCAGATGGATACAAACGATTCTGTGGGATTATTTCAAGGACGAGCTGGGGAGTACTCCCTGGTGTTGGTATTTACCCCTCAACCAACCTCCCTAAAATAAAATATCTGGTATTACCACATTGCTCATTGTGGGATTTTGCTGTGCGCACATTGGCTACCATTGCAACAGTGACTATATTGCAATCACGAATGTACCATCAGGTGCCTACCACAGAAAGTTAAAGGTGCCTGACCCTGTAAGGTTCACCTGGGGTCTACACTCAGAGAATAGGCTGATGTAAACCTTGCTCATCTAGGCCAGAATTTAAGAAGGGAATTTCACCTCAACTGCTTTTTCTTTTTAATTCACTTCTATCAACAACAGTAACTTGCATTTATATAGCACTGTTAACAAATTAAAATGTCCCAAAGCTCTTCACTGAAGGGGTTGTCAAACAAAATTTGAGACCGAGCCACATAAGGAGGTATTAGGATAGGTGACCAATAACTTGGTCAAAGAAGTAGCTTTTAATGAGATTCTTAAAGGAGGAGGGAGAGGTACAAAGACAAAGAAATTGAGGGAGGGAATTCCAGAGCTTAGGGACTAGGCAGCTGAAGGCATGGCCGCCAATGGTGGAGCGATTAAAATCGGGGACGTGCAGGAGTCCAGAATTATTACTGGATGAATAGAACTACTGATAAGAAACGATCGGCTTCATAAATTAGATTACTGCTTTGAGAAACAAGATAGCCACTTTTCAAGCCTGTGTAAATTGTCTCACGATTATCAAATGAGACCACTTTCTCATTAAAAGGATATAAAATGGTTGTATTGCCAACAGAGATGAAACATTTTAACGCTGCAAACAGCAACCACATCACATACTGCACATGCCAGCCTAAAACACAAGACCAATACTTCTTTCTTTTATAAGCCACTTGCTGACTGCCTGTCATATGGGTCAAGAATTCATATTCCCTGTAGTGCAGCTACCATACACAAATGTAAAAAACAGCTGTCCTGTAACATTCCGTCATTCCGCTGGCAAATTAAAAGTTTTTCTCTGTCTGACTTTTATTAATTTCAGTGCTGTCCCGATAGAAGGATGCTGGTGGAAATGCTATATTTTGCCACTTTATGCGCCCACCTGTTGACATCACATGCTTCTAGGTCAGCTCCAGCATGGATTAACCGTAAGGGTAATTCTACTGTAACTCAGTAATGCACCTCAGCTGCAGTCTCAGAATCTCTCCTACTGCAGCAGTGTGATAATTCCATTTGGTACATTATCTATTTCACTAACCTCCTTTAATGAGAATGCCAACTCACATCACATTTTGGGTACTATGGTTGAGGTTGGGCCAAGCACATTTTCTGAGAAGACCTCGATAGAGATCAGAGAGTTTTATTCTATCAAGTCTGGGCTGGATTTAAAATCAAGTCCCATTGGTGAAAGGGCACTATGTAAATCCACTGCTCCACTTACTCATCTCAGGTTACTAGGTACATGTGTTAAGTCTTAACTGTTCAGTTAGGGCAGGGTTGGCCAATCTTTTAAAGTTCAAGAGCCTGAGAAGAAAATCTTATCTGGCCAACAGCTGCTAGTGTTCATAGCTTTTTACATCATAACCTCAGTCCTGAGAGAGTGAAGCCAAAAGTGGATCTCCACTACTGTTGACTGTACAAGTGTTGATCCATTTGTGTTCAACAGTGCCACCCTTCGAGTAAGTACCAGATACTTGCAGTCCATGGCATTTCATTACTTGTAAAGGTGCCATGGCTCAGTTGGTACCATTCTTACCTCTAAGTTAGAAAATTACAGGTATATGGTCCCAATTCCGAGCCTGGTGCATAGAAATCTAGGTTGAAACTTCCAGAGCAGTACTGAGACAGTGCTGCACTGTCGGAGGTGCCATGTTTTAGATGAGGTGTTAAACCGAGGCCTGTCTGTCCTTTCAGGTCGACTTAAAAGATCCCATGACACTACTTCAAAGATGAGCAGGGGAGCTCTCCCAGTGTCCTGTCCAATATTTATCCCTCAACCAACATCACTGAAACAGATTATCTGATCATTATGACATTGCTGTTTGTGGGAGCTTGCTGTGCACAAATTGGCTGCCATGTTAACCTACATTACAACAGTGATTACACTTCAATATGTACTTCATTGCTTGAGCTGTAAAGGGTCTTCAGTTATGTAGAGAAACTAGAGATGGGATTGCTGTCTTAATAGCAAAGAAGTTTAACAGGAAATTCAACTGAGGTGATCAAAATTATGAATGATTTTGGTAGTGTAGATAGTGAGAAACTATTTTCATTGCGTTGAGGATTGGTAACCAGAAGACACAGATTTAAGGTAACTGGCAAAATAATCGACAGGGAGATGAGGTCAGTAAGTAGTGATCTGGAATGCGCTGCCTGAAAGGGTGGTGGAAGCAGATTCAATATTAACTTTCAAAAGGGAATTGGATATAAAGCCTGGCTCAGGTATAAAATTAAAACCCAACCCGGGCCCAACCCCACAACAGCCAACCCGGACCCGAGTCCTTTAATTTTTTTAAATGCCCAACCTGACCCGAACCCGATACATGTAGTCGGGTTTGGTTGGGTAGCCAGGCTGTACTGCAGAGTGCGGAGTCTGGACTGCACGTTTCCAGCCTCGATGTCCTGAATGTTCATTTGAAGATTACTTCCCGGAGCAAGGCAGCACTGTCCACGTCCAGCCCGACCCGACCTGAGCCAGAATGCTGGACCCAGAAGACAGACCCAACCCAACCCGAACCCGACACTTGTCGTCGGGGTCTGGTCAGGTTCGGGTCAGGTAGCCATGCTTTAATTGGATAAATACTTGAAAAGGAACAATTTGCCAGATGGGTAAAAGCATGGAAGTGGGACTGATTGGTAGCTCTTTCAGAGAGCAGGCACATGCATAGTGGGCTGAATGGCCACTTTCTGTGCTATATGTTTCTATGTGCAAATAAAGCTGAGCGGCACTTTTTTTGGTTTTGTCAAGCAGATTGAAACTAGCTAACAAAGAAATTATTATTGTAAGTAACTGCCACTGCCCAGTATAACTGTTTATGACTTCAGCCTGAAAATAATTAAATGATTACACCGACAGGAGAACAGAAAGTATCTGATTGTTCTCAGCATTTCACCATGTCGCTGTTGCATTAGTCCTCCAATTTACTGCTCCAATATTATTGTCCAAGAACTGTCCAGAGAACATTGTGAACTTTAGTGCTGTATTTTATTGTTTGTGATAATGCGGTCGTGAAATGACCTGGTGAGCTTTTACCAAATTTATCCTGTTTAATACATGAGTTAAGTAAACATGCTGCGTGCTTGTATAACATTTTATAGTAACAATCTTAGTTTCTTGAGCCTTTTATTGAAATTTTAATGCATTGTGTGACTTCGACTTAGTGCTAAATGCTATCTTTTCCATATATTTCACTCATAGCTCCTGATTTTTTTAAATATGTAAATATTTGTGCTGTAGGCAAAACGATGGCAAGAACAAACTTTTCATTGTCAGTGCCTCTATTGTGCTTCTGAGAGTGAACTGAGAGGGAGAAAAACATCACTCGATGCTATCCTAGCCCTGTAGTGGCTCGTGAGCTGCATATGGCTCATCTGTGGTGCAGAAGAGATTTTCGAGAATGGTTCCAGACATGAGGGACGTCAGTTGTGTGGATTGATTGGAGAAGCTGGGGCTGTTCTCCTTGGAGCAGAGAAGGCTGAGAGGAGATTTGATAGAGGCGTTCAAAATCATGATGGGTCTAGGCAGGATAGAGATGGAGAAACTTCCCATTGGCAGATGAGTCGAGAACCAGAAGGCCAAGATTTCAGAATCAAAGGTGTTATGAGGAAAAACCTTTTTATGCAGAGAGTGGTTAGGATCTGGAATGCACTGCCTGAGAGTGTGGTGGAGGCAGATTCAATCATGGCTTTCAAAGGGAAATTAGATAAGTACTTGAAAGGGAAAAAAGATTGCAGGGCTACAGGCAAAGGACAGGGGAGTGGGGCTAAGTGGATTGCTCTTGCATAGAGCTGGCACAGACTCAACGACCATTTCTGTGATACTAGGGGTTGCTGTTTGGATCATTCCATACAATTGATAATGTAGCTATCTCACTGTACCAGTAATAAATACTTCTCTCAGAAAGCAGAAAAGGACATTTTTGTGTGTGGCAGGGTGGGGGCCAGTGTTTTTAGACAGTGAGCAGTTGCATAAGTCACCAGCTGATTGGAATGAGGACCATGTTAGGGAAAATTCTATTTTCTGTCCAAATGGATTGTAAAATGTTATGAATGATACATAATCCATGTAGAACAATCATCAAAGATTATGTTTTATTGTGGCCAGGGTGTCATTTTGCTTAAGTGTTACCTTTATGGCTTTGTATAAACAGGATATCTTCAATTCAAACTCAAATATAGCAATACCGTAGTATCTAGCAAGGTGCTCAGTGGAGAGCAAGACCAGGGTTCACATGTCGGAATACAGTCCAAGACCAAGCTTTTGGTCAGCTGGCCTAATATCTTGTTACATGACTCGGTGTCATATTTTGTTTTATAACGCTCCTGTGAAGCATCTTGGGACATTTTATTACACCGAAGGCGCTATATAAATATAAATTGTTGTTGTAGAGTCAGACCGACAGGCAACACGGTGAGTGGGCATTGGTCACTGAGAATAGTCACAGTAGGTGATGAATATTCTGAAAGGCTTTGGAAAGACTCAACAGGCATCTCAAACCATTAGCAGACTTTGCCAAAGGTGATAGGGCAGTGGATTTAGAAGTGAGGGGCAAGAATAAATGGAAAGACCCAGATCCATACACATGTGCAGTGGCAAGTGGTAGAGCAGTCCAGCCACCAACACCCACCTTGGCTGCTTAAGTGAGGTGGTTGCGAAGAAGGTTGCCCTCCATGACACCATCCCCATAAGGCCAGTATCAGAATATGCTTGGGAGGAGGTGGAGTCAGGCTAGATCCTGTAGCTGATTGGATTGTTACTGGCTGTGCCAGCCCAAGGGCACCTTGGTTAGTAACAGGTGTCCTTTCAACAGATGGTACAGCTCTGCATCTGGCTCTCTGCTGATCCCGACCCCATGAAGATAGTTTCTCACAGTCACTGCCGAGTAGGTATGACCAGGGCCTTAGGATACTGCCGTGGCGTCTTGGCAATCAGGCTGGTCACCCTGGCATGTTGGCTTTCTTGCAGCATCAAAGAAAATATGTTGTGCTGTAATCAGATGCCTCTAAAGAGCAACTCAGCATTAGAGCTACTCGGGTCTTCACATATAATCTCTACTGCTGGACTCCTGTCCCAACCTGCATTGAAGAGTTAGAGTCTGCAAATGCACTAATTCCCATTCTTGTTTTCAAATCCCTCCATCACCTTTCCCCTCCCAATTTCTGTAACCTCCTCCAGCTCTATAACCCTCCAAGAACTCTAATTCTGGCATCTTGTACATCCTTGATTTTAATTGCTCCATCTTTGGCAACCATACCTTCTGTTGCCTAGGCCATAAGCTCTGGAATTCCCTCCCTAAACCTCTCCACCTCTCTACTGGTCTCTCTTCCTTTAAGGCGCTCCTTAAAACCTACAGCTTTGACCCAGCTATTGGTCATCTGGCCTAATATCTAATTATGTGGCTCTTTAGTAATGCTCCTCTGAAGAGTCTTGGGACATTTTCACTATTGCATGACTTCACATATGTTCTGAAAAACATTTGCACTCCAAGGTATAAGACTGGTGCTAATAGTATTGTACCATGTGATCTGCATGTTAAATCATAGTAAAAGTTGCATTCTGATCTACTTTCAATCACACAGGTACCTTCTTGTGAAATAGTGCCCCACTGCAGAGCTTTGCACAATGGGAAAATCAGGAAATTGTGCTAGTGTCCCCAAATTGCAAACCAAATGATAAACCGGATATTTCTTGGGTCACGAATGGAGCATGTTGGCTATGCCTCCATTTCCAATGTGCACTGCTGTTGTGCAAAGTTCCTCGTTGATAATGCTGCTTTACCTCTTTATCTCCAATTCTAAAGCACTGTTGCGATTGAGCTCAAAATGCTGGATTTGAAAATATTACCAACATATGAACAAAACATCCAGCCCATCCCACACAATAGTGATAGCTTGTATAACACAATATATACACTCCCCACCTCAACCGAAACCCTGTGATCTCCTGGGAGACGCAAAAAAAACCAGATAAATACACAGCTCAATTTTGGGGAAAAACATTTGGGAGATGTTTTCTCTCCAACCCATGTAGGTGATTGAAGCAAGTCCACGAGATCACTCTGGCCCTGAATTCCTCACAGCACATACCTTTTGTACAAGATGCCTACCACCCCAGACAGACCAGGTTCAGCTCTCACTCGACGGAATTCAGTGGCTCATCATCCACCGCATGAGCTGATTGGTTGTTCCAAAGGGCCACTATTCTCTGGGAAAAGGCCCACCTTCTTACAACTAACCTAGATCCTCCCTTTGATAAATTGTGACCCCTGTTCTTCCCTCACATGTTTAATTTTTTAAAAGTTCTTTCACAGGATGTGATTGTCTCTGGCAAGGCCAGTATTTATTGCCCATCCCTGTTTGTCCTTGAGAAGGAGGTGATGAGCTGCCTTCTTGACAACTGAATGGCTTCCTAGAACATTTCGGAGGGCAGTTAGACGTCAACCATATTGCTGTGGGTCTGGAGCCACATGTAGGCCAGACCAGTTGATAAGGACATTGGTAAACCAGATGAATTTTTACAACAACCCAGTAGTTACAGTCATCATTACCGATCCTAGCTGTTCTGTATAGAGTCATAGAAAGATACAGCACCAAAACAGGCCCTTCGTCCCACGCCAACCACCAACCACCCATTTATACTAATCCTACATTAATCCCATTTTCCCTCTCACATCCCCACCTTCATTCAATTCTCCTACCACCTACCAACACTAGGGTCAATTTTTACAATGGCCTATTTACCTATTAACCTGCAAGTCTTTGGCATGTGGGAGGAAACCGGAGCACCTGGCGGAAACCCACACGGTCACAGGGAGAACTTGCAAACTCTGCACAGGCAGTACCCAGAACCGAACCCGGGTCGCTGGAGCTGTGAGGTTGCGGTGCTAACCACTGCGCCACTGTGCCGCCCATTTAATTAACTGAATTTAAATTCCCCAGCCGCCATGGAGGGATATGATCTCATGTCTGCAGATCATTAGTCCAGGCCTCTGGATTACTAGTCTAGTTACACAACCATTATGCTCCCGTTTCCAATTGAAACTAACTCTCAACTTGAACACAATCGATTCCCTTCATCTTGTAAACCTTGATCAGATTAGAGCCTAAGCTTACATTTCTCTAAAGTGTACAGTTCCACCTTTTAACCTATCTTGATAATTAAGATGCTTTATACTTGGAATTAGTTGAGTTGCCGTACTTGGCACCCTTTGCAAAGCCTCAATATCTCACTGATGCAGATATCTGCACCTGAGATCTTTTATTAATTTCTGTTTGCCTAAGTATATGAAGTACAGTATGTAGTAGAGAAGCGAGGCACCCTTATCATTTTGGAAAATGTATCTATTTATTGTTCTCCACAAATCTGTTATGTGTTCCTCCCCACAACAGACGCTGAGAGAATACCCAAAGCAACCTGTTTGTCAATGTATTCTTTAGTCGATTCAAGAGCAATGAGGAATGACTCAAACTCTGTTTTTTCCTCATTTACTGTGCAGAACCACCTCTCTCTTGATTAATATTTGCCCGGGCGGCTAACAGAGATTGGGAAATTGTTATGTGGAAAATCATGGGCACAATGTAGCCTTGTACCACACAGTGTTAATGCAGCCAATTGTTAATAGACCAAAAGTTAATTCAATGCCGAATGCTTAATTGGAATTCTTACAATTGTAATTAATGAGTGCATTGAATGAATGCCTTTTGGCTTCTAAATCACTATCCCTTCTTTAAACCATATCAGTCTGTTTGTTTGAGCTCCGATGGATGAAAGAAGGAACCCATTAATTAATGCCACCATGATTTTTGAACATTTACAGGACAAGCACATTTTGCATTGTGGTAAAGTACAGAGTACGTCGGATCAGATTTTCATCCTTGTTTTCAAATCCCTCCATGGCCTCATCCCCTCTCTATCTCTGTAACCTCCTCCAGCCCGAAAACCCTCCGAGATCTCTGAACTCCTCCAATTCTGGCCTCTTGGACATCCCCGATTTTAATTGCTGCACCATTAGCGGCCGTGCCTTCAGTTGTCAAGGCCCTAAGCTCTGGAAATCTCTCCCTAATTGTCTCTAACTCTCTCCCTCTCTCTCCTCTTTTAAGATAGATGCTCCTTTGGCTAAGCTTTTGGTCATCTGCCCTCATACCTCTTTATGTGACTCTGTGTCTAATTTTGTTTTATAACACTTCTGTGTTGGGGCGTTTTATTACGTTAAAGGTGCTATATAAATGTAAGTGTCTGTTGTTGAAGAACCCCAATCTTCAGACCCAATGACACTATACAATGCAAATATGGAGGTGGGATTTGACCCTAGTGTAAAATCTCATGCAGATAACTAGGCTATGAAATAATCAGAAACAGATACCTGGACTAGATGCATGAGAAGGACGAGGAGGAAAATTGGTCATTTAGAGACTCACTGATTTAAATGTGCAGTGCTACAGTGGAGATCATTGAAAACCATCTTGCTGTTAGAGTTGTCTTCAGATGGGTGTTATCATTATGACCTGATTGCCCTCTATGGATACTAACATTGATTTCTCAAATAAATTACTAGCTGGAGTATCTGGTACCAGTAGAGAACTTCATCAGTGCAGGAAGAAACAAAATGGCCAATCTCGATTGGCTCTGCATATCCCCTGTTGTGTAAATGAGTGCAGCTAGTAAAAGGAATCTGAGAGAACCTGTCCGAGATGGTGGCCAAGATTTTGCTGGAGTGGGGCGTCTTGTGGCCTGCCCTGTTAGTCAGACTTTTCCCCTCAGCCTTCAACTCACAAAGAATCTGGACTGTAACTTGCTGGAAATGTGAGCTGATAATGGCGTGGTGAGGGTAACAGGGCATCTGGGACCTTAGTGAACGGCAGGACTGGCAGTCTATCTCTTTCAACAATTACATTTAAGGATTAAGAAAAGAAACAGAGGAATAACGGAGAAGGACATAAACTTGCAGGGCTATGGGGATCGAGCGGGGAGTGGGACTCACTGGATTGCTCTGCGGAGAACCGGCATGAACTCAGTGGGCCCAATGGACTCCTTCTCTGCCGTAAATGACTCTATGACTTTACGACATCGGGTGAATTGGAGCCAAATCAGGTCCAGAAAGAGAAATAGAGAGGGAAAGAAAGATTGAATTAAGAGAGAAAGAGAGAAAAAAAAGACAGAAAAGTAATAATTAATAAAAATTAAAATCTTCTAGAAACAATTCACTACCTGCAGGAATGAGAAGTTATAGTTTTCATTGTTCCCTTTCTGGTTTATTAACATTACAGGAACATAAATGTCATTATAAATGTACCAGCTTTAACTTCCACTGGCAAATTTAATTGGTAACTTATGCTCAAATGCAAGAATTTCATGAAATTCACGGTGAGGTTGAGGGCAAGATGCCAGTTTCATTAGACTGATGGTGGAGTGGCACAAGTCATCCAGCAATTTCTGTTGATATACAATTCACAAGGTGTTGTCTCTCTTGCCGTTATTTTAAGAACATAAGAAATAGGAGCTGGAGTTGGCCATTTGGCATTTACAGCCAGCTCTGCCATTCAACATGATCATGTACCTCAACTCCACCTTCACGTACTATCCCCAAATCTCTTGATTCCCTTAGTGTCCAAAAATCTATTGACCTCTGTGTTGAATATACTCAACGACTGAGTATCCACAGCTCTCTGGGGTAGAGAATTCTAAAGATTCACAACCCTGGGCATGACAACATTTCTCCTCATCTCAGTTTGAAATGGCTGGCCCCATATGGTGAGTCTGTGACCTCGTGTTCTAGATTCCCCAGCCGGGGGAAACATTTTCTCAGCATCTAACCTGTTAAGCCCCTTAAGATGTTTATATGTTTCAATTGGATCACCTTTCATTCTTCTAAACTCAAGGGAATATAGATCTAGTCTACTCAATCTCTCCTCATAGGACAATCCACTGATTCCAAAAACTAGTCTAGTGAACCTTCAGTGCACTCCCTCCAGGGCAAGTAGGTCCTTCCTTAGGTGAGGATACCATTGCACATAGTACTCCAGATGTGCCTTCACCAATGCCCTGTATAATTGTAGTAAGATTTTTTTGGGGGAACTTTATGCTCTCCCCCCGGTGGGTTTGGAGGTGGGACGAGCATAAAATTGTGTGCGATGGTGGTGGGGTGGGTGGAGGGGTGAGTCCCCGCCACCTTCCCACCTCTGCCAAAATTTAGTTCTCTGCCAATTCAGGCCCTTACCTGGGCAATTAGCCCACGCCACTCTTCCCACTGCAGCCACAATTAGCTGTGTGGTGGGTGGCCCTGTCACTTCACGGGAAGCACAGCATGAAAAACCGTGTGATCTGCTTCCTGGCTCTGGGGGAAGGAGGGGGAGGGTGGGGTCCCTCGTTAAAAGGCACTTAGTGTCTGAACGAAGGACCCGGCATCGGGAAGGAGGGACCCACTGAGGGCCACCTTCCTGCCTATGCCTTCCCCACCCCCCCCCCCACCCCCCCCGTAACCTCCACCCCGCGAGACCCCTCCCGTGTGATCTACCTGAGGCCTGGTTCCAGCGATGCTCCTCGGCCTCCGGTAGGTGCAGCTGCAGCAGCAGGCACTGCCTCCGCGGTGGCACTGCAGATGCTGGCCTCTAATTGGCTGGCAGCTCTGAAAGGGTGGGTCCTCCGGTAACGAGGTCCTTGATCCCATGGAATGCCTGCCACTGTTCGTTTAAGTGCCTGATTGGCACTAAATTCGGCGGGACTTCCATAGCTGAGGCAACATAGGGTTTTCGGCATTGGTTTCTCCGGACATTGAGACCCCCGCCACCAGGATAAAACTCCCCCCATTACTCTTATACTCCAGTCCCTTTGTAATAAAGGCTAACATGCCATTTGCCTTCCTAATTATTTGCTGTACCTGCCTATTAACTTGCTGTGATTCATGTACAAAGACACCCAGGACCCTTTGAATGCAAACATTTCCCAGTCTCTCACCATTCAAAAAAAATTCTGCTTTTCTATTTTTACTACCAATGTGGATAACTGTATACTTTGCCACATTGTATTCCATCATTTTGGCACCAGTAACTGGGTCAATGTGATCTGAAACAGAGAGAACAATGCCGCTGGGTCAGTAATAAACTAAATTCTTGCTAATTAGCCAATCTCCTCCTTTGAACCCCAGCAGTAACTCCTAGAAGTAAGACTGAGAGGATAGGGACTGAGGGACATAATCACATGATTTACCACTACCATAAATGGAAAAAACTACAAATGCTGGTAATGTGAACTAAAAACAGATGTGCTAGAAGTGCACATCAGGTCAGTTAGCATCTGCAAAGGGAACAGAGAGGTTGTAAAGTTTCAGGCATCTATCATTCATCAGAATAGATAAAACAACAACAACTTACATTCATCTAGCACCTTCTATGTTGTAAAACATCCCAAAGTGCTTTGCAGGAGCAGTATCAAACAAAGTTTGACACTGGACCAAATAAAGCGATATTAGAACAGATGACCAAAAACTTGGTCAAAGAGATGAGCTTTAAGGACAGACTTAAAAAAGGGATGAAAGGCTTAGAGAGGGAATTCCAAGGCTAAGGCCTAGGCAGCTGAAGGCAGGGCTGTCAATGGTGGAGTGAAGAAAATTCTAGATGTGCAGGAGGCCAGAATTGGAGGAGCAGAGAGATTTCGGAGGGTTGCAGGGCTGTTGGAGGTTACAGAGATAGGGAGGCATATGAATACCAGAGCTAATGTCGATCAGCAAACACAGACTGATCAGCTGTGGATTTCCGAGTTGCTACGATGTAAAAATGCTGATGATAATACAGCAGAATATTGGAATCACTTAGACTGGAACGGTTTTGGAAGGACTGAAGCAAAAGTTAGTCTTTTGCATCCAACTTGCCAATTTTATCTCATTAGCATATACATAGTGGGTTTTAATATATTTAGACGGGATAGGAAAGATAAGAAAGCAGGCAGAGTGACACTATTGGTAAAAGCGGGAATGCTTGTTGTAGAGTGCGTTAACATAGACAGTAACATAGAGGATACAGAGTCATAGGATCATAGGAAATAGGAGCAGGAGTAGGCCATTCGGCCCATCGAGCCTGCTCCACCATTCAACAGATCATTGCTGATATCTACCTCCATGCTCCCAATCCTCAGGCTTACCACTTTTTCTGGTGACCTTATAAGCCCCTTCCTTTGACTTAATGCAATCTTTAATTTCTTTTGTTAGCCACGGTTGATTCACGGTTGAGTGGTCGTATGATTGGAGCGCAAAGATTAAAAAAGAGTTAGGGGTGCATTACAGATCTCCAAATTGTGAGAAGGAAATTGAAGAAGAAATCTGCCGTCAGATTAGGGAGACGAGTAAGAATAATAATATTGTCCTGGGAGATGTTAATTGTCCACCAATTCATTTGGACAGAGGGGCAATAAAGGGGAGAAGGGAATGGAATTCCAAAAATGTGGGCAGGCCTCCCTCCTCAAGCAAATGTTAGTAGGCTTACAATGTAAGCGGTGTTGCTGGAAATTGGGTGTAGGTACTGTACATTGACTTTCGGAAAGTCTTTGACAAGGTACCACTTTGGGAGGTTATGAGAATAGATTAAGGGGTATGGAATCAGAGGGATGAAGATTATTTAGAAGGGAGAAAACAGCGATTGGGAGTTAACTGCAGTTTTTCAGAGTAATTGGAAGTGAGTTGTGATTACATTGAATTTAGAGTATGGAAACTGGCCATTCGGCCCTGCTGGTGTTTATGCTTCACACAGAATCACCGTATTCTTCTATTCCTGTCTCCCTCGCGTACTTATCTCGTTTCCTTTTAAAGGCATCTGTGCTTTCTGCCTCCGCTATTCCCTGTGGTAGCAAGTTCCCCATTCTAACCACTCTCTGGGTAAAGAGGTTTCTCCCGAATTCCTGATTAGATTTATTAGTGACTGTCTTATACTTATGACCCACTAGTTTTGATATCACCCACAAGAAGAAATATGTTCGCTACATCTACCCTATCAACAGCCCTCCCCCCCCCCCCCCCCCCCTCATAATTTTAAAGTCCTCTAGCAGGTGATCCTTCTATCTTCTCTTTTTCTAGAGAAAAGAGCCCCAGCTTGTACAATGTTTCCTGCTAGGTGTAACCTTTCAGTTCTGGTATCATCTTTGTAAATCTCTTTTTCAACTTCCCCAGTGCCTCTGATGTCCAGCAGTGATCAGTTCTGGGCCGGTTCTGTTCACCGTCTACATCAATGTCTCTGATATAGGCTTACAGGGAGTTGCAGCAAAATTTGCAGATGATACCAAAATAGGTATGGTTAATATCTATAAAAGATCAAAGGAAGCTGCATGGGGATTTTGGTAAGATGGGGAAATGGACTAAAAAAGGAGCAGATGGAATTCAATATGGGTAAGTGTGAAGTGATGCATTTTAATCCTTCTGCTGTGAGGGCTGTTGTTAGAATCTGTCGCACTGTTTTTATAAAAGGTGAGTGGTTTCACTGACAGGAAAAGCAGACCCTTTTTATTATAGGAAGTATGCATCGTCTGAAATTGTTATAATGTGGAATGTTGAAGTATCTGGCTAAAATCCTCCGAACTTTGGAATTCAGTTACATATAATTATATTTAATAGGGAAAATTGTCTTGCATATTACAGCTTTCACAGTTTACCAAATATTTTCCAACACCACTCACATATGTAGAGCAGTTATAATGGAAACTGTCATGCTTCATGTTATATGCAATCCACAAAATCTTTTATGACAGCTTATTTAATGAAGGAAATTGCCACTTTGATGGAATGAAGTTGTAAAATGTGTTTTTAATTCCGATGTCTACTTGACTAATGAGGCTATTTCTCCATTGAATGCTTTTTGAGGGAACATGTTAAGTGCCACTAGAATGTGCACAGCATAAACATTTTTGGCTAATAATAATTAAAGCATTACCTTCATGGCACTTGTTAGGGATTTGGATTCAAAAGGTGCTGAAGATCATCATTATATGTTTGTCATGTATATTTATGAGCTTTATTACTTGCACTTATAAGGGGTGAAACTTCCAGGGAGTTGCTCAGACATTGACTTATGTAGGGTGAGGATTTTGGGCTTATTAAGCCAGGCTTCCGCCCCTTTGAAAATCTTTTCCAAAGTCCCAATCAAATGATGTGGGGGAGTAGTGAGAGCGGGAGGGGGCAAGGGGTCAGACATATCATCGTGCTCCTTCTGTGTCCTGCGGTCATTTTTCCGAGGGTGCTTCAGTAATGCCATTCATTACAACCTCCTTAGGCCCATTAAAAACCATGCCAACTGAGAGCAGGTATGGGTTCAGCACTGGGTCTCTGCAAGCTCCTGGAGAGCAAAGGTAATCAGTACTGGAGGAGACCGGTTACCTCTGAATGCAGGCTGTGTTCTCTTTTCAGGGAAAGATGTATAAAACCTTTCTTGCTGACCTCTTCAACACCCTTAAGGACCTTTGGCTCCCCCTATCTGCCACACTCATTTTCTGCCACTTCTTAGAAGCAGGCGCCTCTCCAGGCATGGACTGCCTGGCCTCATTATTACCACTACCACATTCCTGGAATTTGGGACAGGGTCAAGATCCTTTCTAATAGATAATTGTGAGTCCCCTTCCTTCACACTTTTGGTGGCTGAGATGTGGCCTTGAAGTTTTGGGGCGAAAGAATTTAACAAAGTGGAGAGGAAATTTTAGTGTAGGAATGGGTGTCTACTTTGGCTTCCTTGTCTCGAGAGACAATGGGTAGGTACCTGGAGGTGGTCAGTGGTTTGTGAAGCAGCGCCTGGAGTGGCTATAAAGGCCAATTCTATAGTGACAGACTCTTCTCAGGTGCTGCAGATAAAATTGGTTGTCGGGGCTGTTAACGCAGGTGGCTCTCCCCTTGCGCTTCTGTCTTTTTCCTGCCAACAGCTAAGTCTCTTCAACTCGCCACTCTTTAGCCCCGCCTTTATGGCTGTCCGCCAGCTCTGGTGATCACTGGCAGCTGACTCCCAAGACTTGCAATCAATGTCACAGGACTTCATGTCGCGTTTGCAGATGTCTTTAAAGCGGAGACATGGACGGCCGGTGGGTCTGATACCAGTGACGAGCTCGCTGCACAATGTGTCCTTGGGGATCCTGCCATCTTCCATGCGGCTCACATGGCCAAGCCATCTCAAGCGCCACTGGCTCAGTAGGATGTATGTGCTGGGTATGTTGGCCGCCTCGAGGACTTCTGTGTTGGAGATAAGGTCCTGCCACCTGATGCCAAGGATTCTCCGGAGGCAACGAAGATGGAATGAATTGAGACGTCGCTCTTGGCTGACATACGTTGTCCAGGCCTCGCTGCCGCAGAGCAAGGTACTGAGGACACAGGCTTGATACACTCAGACTTTTGTGTTCCATGTCAGTGCGCCATTTTCCCACACTCTCTTGGCCAGTCTGAACATAGCAGCAGACGCCTTTCCCATGCGCTTGTTGATTTCTGCATCGAGAAACAGGTTACTGGTGATAGTTGAGTCTAGGTAGGTGAACTCTAGAACCACTTCCAGAGCGTAGCCGCCGATATTGATGGATGGAGCATTTCTGACATCCTGTCCCATGATGTTCATTTTCTTGAGGCTGATGGTTAGGCCAAATTTGTTGCAGGCAGCCGCAATCCTGTCGATGAGTTTCTGCAGACACTCTTCAGTGTGAGATGTTAATGCAGCATCGTTATCAAAGAGGAGTTCCCTGATGAGGACCTTCCGTACTTTGGTCTTCGCTCTTAGACGGGCAAGGTTGAACAACCTTCCCCCGATCTTGTGTGGAGGAAAATTCCTTCTTCGGAAGGCATGTGAGAGCAGCAGAGAGAAGAAGATCCCAAACAGTGTAGGTGCAAGAACACAGCCCTGTTTCATGCTACTCAGGATAGGAAAGGGGTCTGATGATGCACCCCTATGCTGAATTGTGCCTGTCATATTGTCATGGAATGAGGTGATGATACTTAGTAACTTTGGTGGACATCCGATCTTTTCTAGTAGTCTGAAGAGACCACGTCTGCTGACGAGGTCAAAGGCTTTGGTGAGATCAATGAAAGCAACGTAGAGGGGCATCTGTTGTTCGCCACATTTCTGCTGTAACTGTTGAAGGGAGAACAGCATGTCAGTGGTGGATCTCTCTGCTCAAAAGCCACACTGTGCCTCAGGGTAGACACGCTCAGCCAGCTTCTGGAGCCTGTTTAAAACAACTCGAGGGAAGGCTTTTCCCACTATGCTGAGCAGGGAGATTCCACGGTAGTTGTTGCAGTCACCGCAGTCACCCTTGTTCTTATAGTGGATGATGATATTGGCATCGTGCATGTCCTGTGGTACTGCTCCCTCATCCCAGCACAGGCAAAGCAGTTCATGGAGTGCTGAGAGTATAGCAGGCTTGGCTCTCTTGATTATTTCAGGAGTAATGCCATCCTTCCCAGGGGCTTTTCCACTGGCTAGAGAATCAATGACATCACTGAGTTCCGATTTTGTTGGCTGTACGTCCAGCTCATCCATGACTGGCAGAGACTGGGCTGCATTGAGGGTGGTTTCAGTGACAACATTCTCCCTGGAGTACAGTTCTAGGTATTGCTCCACCCAGCGGTCCATTTGCTTGCGTTGGTCAGTGATCATGTCCCCTGATTTAGATTTGAGGGGGGCAATCTTCTTGATGGTTGGCCCAAAAGCTCTCTTAATGCCATCATACATTCCTCTGATGTTTCTGGTGTCGGAGGCCTGCTGAATACGACTGCATAGGTGTTGCCAGTAGTCTGGCTGTTCTTTGTGCAGCGCTTCTGGCTGCTTTAAATGCTACGGATGTTAACTCGCTGGGGGCTTCTTGTAGTTCAACAGTGCAATGCACTTAGCGGCTATGACAGGTTCCAGCTCTTAAAGTGAGATTGAAACCAGTCTGCATTCTGCTTCTCATGTTTGCCATAGGTGGTCATTGCTGAGTCATAGATGGCATCTCTGATGTGGGCCCACTTGGTCTCTGCATCTTCTGTAGGAGTGTTTTGAAGGGCTTTTTCAAGTGAATTTAGAAACTTATGTAACAGCTGTGGATAAGACATTTATATGTATTCATCATATATCCTAGAGGGATCATTTTGTTTTTCCTTCTGTTTATTTTACTCTTTACAAGGGGAAATTGGGTCTACTTTAGTGGAGCAAGCTATGACAGAGTGATATAGATTACTTTGCTTTTCTTTATGCTCTGTTTGTAGACTAATCCAATACTCCTTGTACTACCTATAGTGGATCTTCTGTTTCTATTGCGTTTATCCTGAATTGTCTGTATACTGTCACACTTCTGCATATAAGTGATCCGCAACCATGATGGATGGAGCATTGGGAATGAACACATCCTACAACCTTCCTGTCCACCCTTGAACCCGCCCCCCCTCCCCCGCCCCCACCGCCTCCCCACCGCCCTGAGGTTGTGTAATCTCCTGGAAGATGGTAAAATAAAGAGAAAAAGCCAGGGCCCAAAAGGGAAAAAAAACCTCTGGAAAATTCCTCTTTAACTCCCTCCTCCACCACCACTCCCCCTCAGGCAAGTACAACCAGTCTAAGTAATCACACGGACTAAGCATTATCTGTACAGGCACTTATCTTCTGCACGATGTGATCTCTGCCCCAGTCAAGAACCAGTCCATCTCCTTCTTGAAGGCAATACAGGTAGTCAGCACCCATCACCCACTGAATCACTGGATTCTGAAAAGGAATTAATGGTACATTGTTTTGACTGAGAAAGATTCTTAAACTTATTTTCTTGACTCTTTGACCTTGCAAGTTTACTTGTGGAGCCACGTTCATAAGAATGAACTCTGGAACTTTAATTGCCTTCAGCTCTTGTAAACCAAAAGAGTCACGCTAAATATAAATGTAATTAGTGTAGACTGGTTGTTTTTGTCTTCCTTTGTGTTTTATTGCATCATTTGCCAATGTAATTGAATCATTATAAACAGATACATAGTTTACTAGCAACTGTCATGCTTGCATCTGTAGCATTTGGGTATGGATTTTATACATGCAAAGCGAGTGACTGGGAACGGTGCCTTGGAATTTTCTGTTTGCATCAGGTATTTATTTATGAGACTCTTTCTTGCTGTTATTGAAGTATAATTTTCAGTCCATGTCAAGTTTCTGCATCAAAGGACCTGGAACAAGAGTACATTAAGGAATGAAACAAAACAAATTTAAAGTACAAAAGATGTTGAAAAGAAGACCCCATATTTGCTTTGCAGTTGACTTAAGCGATATTAGTGCCCAGGGGGTGTGCATTCTCTCTAGGGCACATGGGGTTCTTGCAGAGATTTCAAAAAATACCTCAAGTCATGTTCAATCAAGACTATCTGATGCACACGACAAATATTAAAACAAGACTCTAGGAGTACCTTGTCTGTCAAATTCCATATTTTTACAGGTTTTTTTTTAAAATCTTTGTTTTTTTATCATCACATTACCGCTAGTCTAACTACAAAAAAAAATTGGACATAATGGGATGGAGTTTCTGCTTTGGGCACAATTGGGAAATTGCGCAAAGATGCACTTGATATTGTGCATTGACATTGGCTGCAAGAAAACTACACTGAACCATTTCATACTTCCATTGGTGCACACCAATTAGTTTGTCGGTAAATTCAATATTTTTGGACATGGGAAAAACTATTAAAATGTACCTACTAGTGCCTGTACACCGACTAAGATGAGAGCAATTTGAAGAAACTTCCCGAACTAAAGCAATTAGCGGAATCTCCCAGTTTTAACCTGGCCACTGTGATATTTTCAGGACTGGAGTGAGGTTTAGCTGAGTTTGGACCACTCCCTGGTGTGCAGCAAGGTTAGACTCAGACCAAAGAAGTTGCATCATTCCAAGCAGAAGGGCCACCCGCGCATCAACACGAACAGAATTTCTCACCCACAGCTGTTACAAAAATTTCTAAATTCACTTGTAACAGCCCTTCAAAACACTCCCACAGGGGATGCTGAGACCAAGTGGGCCCACATCAGAGACGCCATCTATGAGTCAGCTTTGACCACCTACGGCAAAAGTGCGAAGAGAAATGCAGACTGGTTTCAATCTCATAATGAAGAGCTGGAACCTGTCATAGCCGCTAAGCGCATTGCACTGTTGAACTACAAGAAAGCCCCCAGCGAGTTAACATCGATAGCACTTAAAGCAGCCAGAAGCACTGCACAAAGAACAGCCAAGCGCTGCGCAAACGACTACTGGCAACACCTATGTAGTCATATTCAGCTGGCCTCAGACACCGGAAACATCAGAGGAATGTATGATGGCATTAAGAGAGCTCTTGGGCCAACCATCAAGAAGATCGCCCCCCTCAAATCTAAATCAGGGGACATAATCACTGACCAATGCAAACAAATGGACCGCTGGGCTGAGCACTACCTAGAACTGTACTCCAGGGAGAATGTTGTCACTGAGACTGCCCTCAATGCAGCCCAGCCTCTACCAGTCATGGATGAGCTGGACATACAGCCAACAAAATCGGAACTCAGTGATGCCATTGATTCTCTAGCCAGCGGAAAAGCCCCTGGGAAGGACAGCATTACCCCTGAAATAATCAAGAGTGCCAAGCCTGCTATACTCTCAGCACTACATGAACTGCTATGCCTGTGGAGGGAGCAGTACCTCAGGACATGCGCGATGCCAATATCATCACCCTCTATAAAAACAAAGGTGACCGCGGTGACTGCAACAACTACCGTGGTATGTCCCTGCTCAGCATAGTGGGGAAAGTCTTTGCTCGAGTCGCTCTAAACAGGCTCCAGAAGCTGGCCGAGCGCATCTACCCTGAGGCACAGTGTGGCCTTCGTGCAGAGAGATCGACCGTTGACATGCTGTTCTCCCTTCGTCAGATACAGAAGAAATGCTGCGAACAACAGATGCCCCTCTACATTGCTTTCATTGATCTCACCAAAGCCTTTGACCTCGTCAGCAGACGTGGTCTCTTCAGACTTCTAGAAAAGATTGGATGCCCACCAAAGCTACTAAGTATCATCACCTCATTCCATGACAATATGAAAGGCGCAATTCAACACGGTGGCTCCTCATCAGACCCCTTTCCTATCCTGAGTGGCGTGAAACAGGGCTGTGTTCTCGCACCCACACTTTTTGGGATTTTCTTCTCCCAACTGCTCTCACATGCGTTCACGTCCTCTGAAGAAGGAATTTTCCTCCACACAAGATCAGGGGGAAGGTTGTTCAACCTTGCCCGTCTAAGAGTGAAGACCAAAGTACGGAAGGTCCTCATCAGGGAACTCCTCTTTGATAACGATGCTGCATTAACATCTCACACTGAAGAGTGTCTGCAGAAACTCATCGACAGGATTGCAACTGCCTGCAATGAATTTGGCCTAACCATCAGCCTCAAGAAAACGAACATCATGGGGTAGGAGGTCAGAAATGCTCCATCCATCAATATTGGCGACCACGCTATGGAAGTGGTTCAAGGTTCACCTACCTAGGCTCAACTATCACCAGTAACCTGTCTCTCGATGCAGAAATCAACAAGCGCATGGGAAAGGCTTCCACTGCTATGTCCAGACTGGCCAAGAGAGTGTGGGAAAATGGCGCACTGACACGGAACACAAAAGTCTGAGTGTATCAAGCCTGTGTCCTCAGTACCTTGCTCTATGGCAGCGAGGCCTGGACAACGTATGTCAGCCAAGAGCGATGTCTCAATTCATTCCATCTTCGCTGCCTCCGGAGAATACTTGGCATCAGGTGGCAGGACCGTATCTCCAACACAGAAGTCCTCGAGGCGGTCAACATCCCCAGCTTATACACACTACTGAGTCAGCGGCGCTTGAGATGGCTTGGCCATGTGAGCCGCATGGAAGATGGCAGGATCCCCAAAGACACATTGTACAGCGAGCTCGCCACTGGTATCAGACCCACCGGCCGTCCATGTCTCCGCTTTAAAGACGTCTGCAAATGCGACATGAAGTCCTGTGACATTGATCACAAGTCGTGGGAGTCAGTTGCCAGCGTTCGCCAGAGCTGGCGGGCAGCCATAAAGGCGGGGCTAAAGTGTGGCGAGTCGAAGAGACTTAGCAGTTGGCAGGAAAAAAGACAGAGGCACAAGGGGAGAGCCAACTGTGTAACAGCCCCGACAAACACATTTTTCTGCAGCACCTGTGGAAGAGCCTGTCACTCCAGAATTGGCCTTTATAGCCATTCCAGGCGCTGCTCCACACACCACTGACCACCTCCAGGCGCTTACCCATTGTCTCTCGAGATAAGGAGGCCAAAGAAGGTATAAGATATGAGGCAAAGAAAGAGAGACAAGGACTGCGGCAGCAGGTTGTTAAACATAATGGTGTCTTCTTTATTCTGTTTTGCTTTCAGTTTCACTTTGCTCGTATGTGTGTTCTGCAGCTGCCTCGAGAGTACACAATGCAATTTCAAAATACACAATTTCAAATACGCAATTTCAAAACACTACAACACTACAGGCACATGGCCAGTTTTGTAGATGGATCCTGATTTGAATGAGCTTCAAATATCATGAGAAACACAAACGTAAGCAGTTTTGGATGTAACTCATTTCCTGCCCGAGTGGTAACTTATCCAAATGTTTGTATTTTATTTGATTAGTGGCTTTGTTTGCTCAGGCATTATAACAAGGCAATGATATGTCTGTAGGAACCAACATTTACATCGAATGTCTACACTGCTAAGCCATATCGGTGCCCATAATTCTTCCTATGATCTAAATCTTTTATACCAAACCTTGACTAGCATGGCAGTTTAAAATGGTGCCTCAACCAACACCTAGAACAGATGAATTGGTCATTTATTTCATTGCCGATTCTGGGAGCTTGCTGTGCACAATTTGGCTGCTACATTTCCTATAGCAGTGACTACAACTTGAAAAGTACCACATTGACCGTAAAGAACTTTGGGACATTCTGAGGTTGTAAAAGACATTATACAAATGCAAGATATTCCTTATTTTGGTTGACAGCTTCAGGTCAGGATTTAGAAACATCTCGCTGAAGATGCGAGTTCCCATTGATACACTGGAATTTCTCATTGATGGAGCATGCGGTTGTTATCACCTCTCTTTAAAGGTGCAAGGAAGCAATTAAACAACACTATTCTCTCTGGCATGAGAATGATTAAAATACTATTAGATGGAGTACTTTTCTTAATTAAAAGTTGGAGAAGTTATGCAAATTATGGGCTGGGGAATATCGAAGACGTATTTACAGATTCATCTTACTTTTCATTCACGGGATGTGGGGATCCCACATTGCCCCTGAGAAGGTTGTGGTGAGCCGCTGCCTTGAACTGCCGCAGTCCGTGTGGTGTAGGTGCTCCCGCACTGCTATTAGGAAGGGAGTTCCAGGATTTTGACCCAGCGACAGTGAAGGAACAGCGATATAGTTCCAAGTCAGGATGGTGTGTGATTTGGAGGGGATCTTGCAGGTGATGGTATTCCAACGCATCTGCTGCCCTTGCCCTTCTGAGTGGTAAAGGTCACGGGTTTGGAAGGTGCTGTTGGAGGAGCTTTGGCAAGTTCCTGCGTGCATCTTGTAGATGGTACACACTGCTGCCACTGTGCGCCGGGGGAGTGAATGTTTCAAGATGATGGGGTACACTGCCTTCATACAGGGATTAGAACCAAATTCAAAGTGCAATATGGAGCTCTATATGCACATGGAATAAGATAATACAATCATAAGAAACAGCAGCAGGAGTAGGCCATTCGGCCCCTCAAGTTTGCTCCCCCATTCAGTGAGATCATGGCTGATCTGATTGTGGCCTCAACTCCACTTTCCTGCCTGCCCTCCATAACCCTTTACTCCCCACATAACTCCATCTTGCAGCACACTGCGATTATAGTCTTAAATATAAAACTTGGAGCATAAGGGGTTAACGCTGTTTTCACACTGAAGTGGAAAATGTTTCCCGCCTCCTCCCCCCTCAAAAATTGTAGGAAGACAAATGCACTAATTCTGCTTCCTTCAGGATGAATTATTGTAAAAATCGATGTTTAAGTCATGGAAAATTAGATTAAGTGGATTGACAATTGGCTAAGCAAACAGAAAGGAGAAGGTGTTAATTAATGGCTATGTTTCGAGGCTGCTGATTCGTGAAGCTCTGCAGGGGTCTGTTCTGGGATTCCTGTCATTTGCATTATTCATCAGTGTTATACAGGAAAATACGTAAGGTAATAAGATGTTCACAAGACCAAGCAGGGGATTGATAACACTCAAAGAGGTATCAACAAATTAAATAGATGTGCAAAGGAATCAGATGATTTGAATGTGTATAAACAGAATGTATGGTACATTGGTACAGGAAGCCTAGAGCATGGCAGCTGCACAGTGGTAAGTTGTCCCCAACTGTAACATATGAAAGGATAATGGACTGTATGTGATTATGACAGCTGGGGTACTTTGCACACTTATGGTCTTTATATTACAAAATGACTTTTTAAAAGGGTGTTACCAGAACTGAGAAGTTAAAACTATCAGGAAAGACTGAGCAGGCTGGGGCGATTTTCTCTAGAAAGGGGTGACCTAATCGAGGTCTTTAAAATTATGAAGGGGTTTGATATGCGAGAGAAATTGTTTCCACTTGTGGGGGAGTCCAAAACTAGGGGCAGTAGATATAAGATAATCATTGATAAATCCAGTAAGGAAGCTAGGCGAAACTTCTTTATGCAGAGAGTAGTTAGAATGGGGAACTTGCTCTCACAATTGTTGGAGTGAATAGCATAGATAGATGCCTTTAAGGAAAAGCTAGATCAGTGCATGAGAGAGGAAGGAATAGAAGAATATGCTGATAGAGTGAGATGAAGTAGGGGAGGAGGAGGCTCGTGTAGAGCATAAATATCGGCATAGTCCAGTTGAGCTGAATGGCCTGTTTCTCTGCCATAAATTCTATATAATTCAATGCAATTATCAACCACACACTGAAAGTATTCACAGTGTGAAGCAGTTATCAAAAATACTAATAGTTATTGGGATGCAACTGAGGGCATTCGGTTTCTGTTATTTTAATTGTGGAAAACTAAGGCCATCTTTATAACACTAAATGAAAATGTGAGTCTCCAAAATGATAGTGATGTAGAGTTGAGGGTTCATGAAAGAAGAGTGCAGAGTTTGGATGAAAAGCTCACAGAATTGAATTTCCTTTCAAAACATAAGAACATAAGAAATAGGAGTAGGTGTAGACCATTCGGCCCCTTGAGCCTGCTCTGCCATTCAATGTGATCATCTTCTGCCTTGATTCCCTGAGAGGTCAAAAATCTATCTATCCCAGATTTGAATGTACTCAAAGTTGGAGCAACCAGAACCCTCTGAGGTAGGCAATTCCAAAGATTCACTGCCCTTTGAGTGAAGAAATTTCTCCTCACCTCAGATCAACTCCTTATCCCCAGGCTGTGCCCCTTGTTCTAGATTCCCCTGCCAGGGGAACCAACCTCTCAGTGTGCACCCTGTCAAGCCCTTTCAGGATCTTATATGTTTGAATGAGATCATCTTTCATTCTTCTAAACTTCAGAGAATAGAGGCCCAATTTACTGAGCCTCTCATCATAAGTCAACCCTCTCATTCCAGGGATCAATCTAATGAACCTTCGCTGTATCTCCTCCAATGCAAGTATATCCTACCTTAATCACGGAGACCACAACTTCACACAGTACTCCAGGTGTAGTCCCACCAAAACCTTATGCAATTGTAGCAAGACTTCCTTATTTTTGTACTCCAATCCTCTTGCAGTAAAGGCTAACATGCCATTTGCGTTCCCAATTTCTTGCTGTACCTGCATGCTAACTTTCTGTGTTTTTTGTATGAATATACCCAAGTATTGCTGAACAATTACATTTAGAAATTTTACACCTTTTAAAAAATGTTCTGCTTTTCTATTCTTACTACCACAGTGAATAACCTGACACTTCCTCACATTATACTCCATCTGCCACCTTGTTTCCCACTCACTTAACTAATCCATATCTCTTTGCAACCTCTTTTTGTCCTCCTCACAGCTTATATTCCCACCTAGCTTTGTATCATCAATAAACTTAAGATACATTACTCTCAGTCTCCTTGTCTAAGTCATTAATATAGGTTGTAAATTGCTGAGGCCCCAGCACTGATCCTTGCGGCACTCCACTGGTTACAGCCTGCCAAACTGAAAATGGCCCGTTTATCCCTACTCTCTGCTTCCTGTCCATTAACCAATTCTCCATTCACACTAATATATTACCCCCAGCTTCATGCACACTTATCTTGTGTCTTAGCCTTTTGTATGGCACCTTATGAAATACCTTTTGGAAATCCAAGTATACTACATCTACTGTTCCCCTTTATCTACCCTACTACTAACATCCTCAAAAAACTCTAATAAATTGGTTAAACACATTTTCCCTTTCGTAAAACCATATTGACACTGTTCGATCATACCATGATTTTCTAGGTGCATTGTTAAAACTTCCTTAATAATAGATAGTAGCATTTTTCTGACAACTGATGTCAGACTAAGTGGCATGTAATTCCATTTTCTTTCTCATTTTTTTCTTGAACAGGTGTGTGAATGGAGAGAAGAGTGAGAGGTCATGAGCTAACTCTTTAAAACGACAAGGCATGAATAACATTGATGTGAGCAGGTTATTTAACTTAAAAACTGATCCCAGAATTACAGAATACAAGATTAAAATTAGCAAGGCCCACCCAGGATCACAGACAGAAATAAATCTTTGTCCCACAAACAAATAAATACTTTGATCAAATATTAATAACGTTGTGGTGATTTAACGATTTTTAACTCGTTTATTCACAGTCATGGTTTCAGTTACCTTGTTAAAGAATTCTACAGATTGCTGAGGCATTTGTTACAAATTGCTCCTTGGTCCCGTTGCCTTTATGGATGTGATATCCAACAATTGCTTACATTTAGTCTTATTCTCTCCTCAGACTTGTTTGTGTTGCTCGGGGGGACAATTTATAATTGCTTTTTCAGTTTCATTTTGGCTGTTTTAGATGCAAATCCCCTCAGTAGTTGCTCCTTCATTATAAGTGAATGGAATTTTACATACCAGGTTGTTCGATGTGAACCAGTATGCTAGCTCCCACAATCAGCACTGTGATAATGACCAGTAATGTTAATTGAGGGATAAATATTACTGGGGAGACCATAGCTTTTCTTTGAAATAGTGTCATGGGATCTTTTACATTCATCTGAGAAAGCAGACAAAGACTCGATTTAACATCTTATCCAAAAAGCAGCACCTCTGACAGTGCAGCACTTCCTCAGCACTGGGCGTGTCAGCCTGGGCTTTGTGCTCAAGTCTCTGGGGTGGGATTTTAACTCACAACCTTTTGACTCAAACCAAGGTGGGGAAGATGCCAACTGGTGAGTAAAGAAGGAGCTGCAGCAAAGATTCACGTAGTGCGAGGTCTAATGCCACCCAGCACTTGAAGAGTGGGAGCAGAAGACAAGGAGGAAAAGCATTGAAGTTGGCCAAATGCCCATGGTCACTGGTGCTGGCAATATTAACATTAACCCCAAATTAGGAGCATTCACAAAGCTGAGAATGGAAATGTAATTATTAATGCAGGCCTTTGCAATAACCTCCTGAGACTACAGTGAATGTTGATTATGTGCCAACCCATCACTCTCCTGGGAAAACTGTCATGGAGCACAACTTTTAAACATAAATCTATAATAGTACAATGAAGCTTCTGCCATTCAGTTAGCATCTGAGAAAGAAATGATAGGCTAATATTTTGACTGAGACCTGTCATCAGTCTCTTTCAACTGCAGAGTGAGCTGCTGTGCACCGAGGAACATAGGAATAGGAGCAGGCCATTTAGTCCCTCGAACCTGTTCCACCATTCAGTGAGATCATGGCTGATCTGTGACCTAACCCCATATTCCCACCTTTGCACCATATCCCTTAATACATTCAATTAACAAAAATCTATCAATCTCAGTTTCAAAGTTAACAATTGATCCAGCATCAATTGCTGTTTGCGGAAGAGAATTCCAAATTTCTACACCCTTTGTGTGAAGAAGTTTTCCCTAACTTTACTCCTGAAAGGTCTGGCTCTAATTTTAAGACTATACCCCCTAGTCCCTGACTCCACAACCAATGGAAATAGTTTCTATCTATCTACCCTACCTGTTCCCCTTAATATCTTGAAAACCTCAATAAAATAACCCCTTAATCTTCTAAATTCCAGGGAATACAACTCTAGTTTGTGTAATCTCTCCTCTAATTTAACCCTCGGACCCAGTTATCATTCTAGTAAAGCTACACTGCACTCCCTCCAAGGTTAAGATATCATTCCTAAGGTCTGGTGCCCAGAACTGCTCACGGTGCTCCAGGTGTGGTCTAAGCAGGGCTTTGTATAGCTGAAGCATGACTTCTATCCACTCCCTAGTCCACTAGATATAAAGGTTAGCATTCCGTTAGCCTTTTTGATTATTTTCTGTATCTATTCATGACATTTTAATGATCTGTGTACCTGGATGCCAAATCTCTTTGGACCTCCATTGTTTATGGCTTTTCACAATTCCATCTTTGTTTCGGACTTCCAATATCCAAATTTTTTTGTTTTGTTATATCAGTTCATTCAAAAAATGCTTGGTTGCAAGGACTGGATTTCTGTACACATAGATTTTGGTTTTGCTGCCTAGATGTTTTGTAAAGACATGAAACAGAGTCTGCCTGTGTTACCTCCCATTCATTTAAATGGAAGTAAATCCAGGCCCAGTTCTGTTACAAGGGGAGGATGCTGCTGCCCACCTGAATCCCATTTCCTGTCCTCTGCCCAGCGAATGAGAGGAAAATCCATCCCGCATTCTGCTCCTTTCCCAGGGAACCGGGCTTTTACTCCCAAACCTTTGTTTTTAACATTGTTTTCACAAGCCCTACTGGTTGCTCAATCATTGTTCAGAAATCTGGAAACAATTCCCTTTGCATAATCTCAGTTTATGTGGAAAATGAACCTTTGAAAAAACATATTAAAAACTTGCCAACACTGGTGGCAGTCTGAGCTTTCCATTGTTGAATACTTTCTAACTTCTCAACTTGTGAAGTGTTTCTGCAGTGATACTGGCACAGGCTGAAAAGTCCTTGAATAGGTTTCATGCCTTTCTTATTGTTTTCAGTTACGGAGTGCAAACTAGATCTTTGTATCATTGTGGCACTTCTACACCAAGACTTCAATGTAGAGTACTGGTATTAATTCCAAGCTCCACAGTATGGGAAGCTCTGCTTAGTTGCAGTTGTGTTACAGTGACTGAGGGGGTTCTATATAAGATGGCCCAATTCAACCTAGACATCAGATTGTGGGGTGAAATTGCTCTATGGGCTCATGACCAATTGACAATTAGTTTCTGAGAAGGTATCAAGTAAAGAAAAATTTGGGGGTGAAGTGGAGTTTATGTGGTGAGCTGTTTTTGGGAGCGGTTACCATGGATAATGATCATTCGGTGAGGTTGGGTAGTGTTGAAGAGATGCTTTCACAAGATTGGGCAATGGGTGGTTTCAGTCACTGACAGCGAAGGGGGGAATTAGACAGGAGCGAATGATTGAAAGGAGGAACATGAGATAATGGCTGGAAATGAAGGAGCAGTTCAGTGGATGGTGTTGAAGGCGAAAAGGAAGAAAGCAGAAGAAGCTGGTTTTGCTGCTTTAGGGAGAAATTAAATATGGTGGTGTGGGGTAGAGAAGGAAGGAGAGCGAACTCACGGTGAAGGTAAGAGGAGAGCACCATCTTGTAACAGGGGATGGAAGGCAGCAGAAGTAAAGTACCACCTTAATGACAGAGTTCCATCTGCCACCTTTTTTCCCACTGCATCATTTTTATTGATGTCCCCTTGTGTTGGGGAAAACACTGGGATGTGGAAACTTGCTCTGAGAAGAAGCAGACCTATTGTACATTAAAGCAGGGACTGACCTGACTATTGGCAGGACACCAACGCACATTGCCTGAACAGATGTAACTGCCGATAGAGCAGGGACTAACCGAAGGCACACACACTGAGGAGGGGTGAAGGAAGAGTTAGTGAGCTGAGTGCTCAAAGATGGACAGTAAGCCTGCTGAGCAATAAGAGACCTGGAGGAAACTGAGGTTTGATATTACGCAAAGCTGATAAAAGAGTAAAGAAATATCATACAACTAATACAGGGAACTTTAGAGTCAACAGCAGAAAAGTGAATTGAGCCGGACTTACAAACAGTGAGTGAAGTAAAGTGTGAAGGTCTAACACCATAGAAACCAGAAATATTAGAACTGAATTGCTTTGAATTTCCAACGCAAGGACTGTAAATCAATCTAAGGCATTTAATATTTTATATGTTTCAGTGAAGGAAGAACTTGTTGAAAAATATAAAGTATTGAAGGCATTAGATAGAACAATTCTAAAATATTACTCTAAGGTAAGGTAAAACATTGAAGATTAAGTGGAGAAATTTACTATTCATTCCTGGAATGTGAGCCTCTCTGTAGTTTATTGCCCATCCCTAATTGCCATTGAGCAGGTGTTGGCAAGCCACCTACAACTGAGTCGTTTGCTAGGCCACTTCAGATCGCAGTTAGGAGTCAATCACATTGCTGTGGGACTGGAGTCATACATAGATAAGACAAGTTAAGGGCAGCAGCTTTTCTCTCCTGATAGTCATTAGTGAAACAGAAGGTTCTTAATGATAATCCAGCAGTTTCCTGATCATTATTAATGAAACTAGCATTTTATTCCACATTTATTAGTTAATTGAACTTAAATTCCCTCAGCTGCCATGGTAAGATTTGAGCCATTACCATTATGCTGCCATCCCGAACATATAATGGAGCTGTTCAAAATTATGCAGTGTTTTGATAGCGTAAATAAGGAGAAACTGTTTTCACTGACAGGTAGGTCAGTAACCAGAGGACACCAAGATTTAAGATAATTGGCAAAAAGGAAACAGAGGTGAGATGAGAATTTTTTTTACGCAGCAAGTCTGGAACGCGCTGCCCGAAAGGGTGGTGGAAGCAGATTCAATAGAAACTCTCAAAAAGGGAGTTGGATAAACACTTGAAAAGGAAAGATTTGCAGGGCAATGGGGAAAGCAAAGTGGGGAGTGGGACTAATTGGGTAGCTGTTTCAAAGAGCCAACACAGGCAGGATGGGCCGAAAGGCCTCTTTCTGTGCTGTATTATTCTATGATTCTGTGATGATAGGATAGTAAGATCAGAGATTATCAATATAAATTAGAAGATCATTTTATATCAAATGGCAGACGAGCATCTTCAAGCAAAATGTCTGGAATAATTTGCCATGTAGAGTAGTGAAGGTGCAGACTCGAGGCGCGCTAACAATGCTGTTGTGTGCTAAACTGCAGGAGTTAGAATTCTAAAGGGAGAACATTCTGGAATGAACATCCTTTTCTCATTGTTAACTTTCTTTTACGTCCTTAAGCTCACAGAGCAATTTAGAGCAGAAGCAAACACGTAGCCTTCAGGAAAAGGTAAAAACAGTGGTTTCAAAACTAGAGGAGAAAAACAGAACTAGAGAAAGGGAGGCTCTGGAGTTACCATATAGAAAAGATTAGGGGTATGTTAGTAAAGGCAGCGTGAGGAATTATGTTAACTCTTTAATTAAACAAAGCTGAAAGAAGCCAATAATTTAAAATGTATGATCGCTAGGTTATTGATGTGCTCCAATGGGTGTTCCCACACCCGATATGTGATCGTTATCTTTGATTAAGTGGTGTAAAACTGTCACATTGGTTATTACAATTTATTACTGAAGTAGCATTATAAAGATACGACGAATGTTGGAAATAATACCAAGTTTAATTTGTTATCAGTGGCATGGGCTATAGTTGCGCAGTGCTAATGTGAGTATGAATCTGGCATATGCTGTTAAAAATGAATTGAATTTGTTGAGTTAAATTGGTGAAGTTATTACTGAGATGTGAGGATGTTGTTAAATTGAGTAGATCAGATAAATCGAAAACAGGAAGATAGTCTAATGTTAAATAACATAAATCTGTTTCAGTATATATTGCACTTTGGATAGCTTTGAGTGTATAATGAAGTACTTACATGAATTATTTGTATTGTATGTTGTTAAGAGCCAGTTATAGTGTTGATGCATGTTTACAGTGTGATGGAGGGGTCAAGCAGAACCCTGTGCATGCAAATGCAAGTTTGAAATACTGTCCAATAGCCCCTGATTGTTGGCGCAATTTTTACCAATTGAGAAGAGTTGATGAAATGTTCGGCTCTCTTCAGTATATAAGGATAGATTGGTAGGGCCTCAATTTCCATTACCTTGCCTAAGGATAGATTAGGTAAAGCTGTCCTTAGAGCAGACATTCTACTAAGAGTGCACAATCACCACTAGGATGTAGCTTTGCTTGCACTCATACTAGTTTGTATCAGCAACGTTATAATGTATTCTTTGCACCAAGCCCCCATTCCACAATAGGTGCAAACTAAACATTGAACCCCTATATTCATTTTCTTTTGTTCAAACAGGGCGAATGAGAATTCCTACATTGTATCTATTTAAACCCTGTGCCTGCTGACCTGCGTTGGCTCCCAACTCACATCCTTGTTTTCAAATCTCTCCATGACCTCGCCCCTCCCTATCTCTGTAATCTCCTCCAGTCCTACAACCCCCCGAGATCTCTGCACTCTTCCAATTCTGGTCCCTTGCATTTCCCCGATTTTAAATGACTCCATCATTGGCAGCTGTGCCTTCACTTCTCTACCTCTCTCTCCTCCTTTGACACTACTAAAAAACGACTTCTTTGAACAAGCTTCTGGTCACCTGTCCTAATGTCTCCCAATGGCTTGGTATCAAATCTTGTTTAATTACACCCTTGTGAAGCACCTTGGGATGTTTTATTACATTAAAGATGCCACATAAATGCAAGTTGTTCTTGAAGAATCAAACAATCTTGATAAGAAAGACATTCCAGTTAGACTTGAATTTTGTTAAGATGCAGTTTGTTTTAAAAGTTGTCACATGCAAAAGAAAGTCCAGAGAATTAGTGCTGTTAGTAAATGTGACTGGAGTCTCCCTCAAAAGAAATTCAGGCTTTCCCTTGAAATCAGATCTGCACTCACTCAGCACAATTATATTGACTACACTTTTTCTTTGCCATGAAGGGAAACATGTGCAGTCTCATTTTATTTGAACACACTGACTTGTGAATGTATTCATTGTTTTTGTTCCGTTCTATGACGGACCTGTCAACGAGAGAGGTGAGAATTTAGTGCACGTTAATGATGTTTTGTCTTGCTGGCTTGCAACTGAAAACACACTGAGCAGAGATTTATATTATTTATGTTATCAATTTCCCCAGACTGCTTCATGGGTCAGGCTTCCGTACTTAACCAATCCACAGTTTACAACAAGCTCTCATCTTGAGAGAGAGAAGTTAAGTGCACCATATTGGGTTGAGATGCTGGCAACTAGCTGATCACTGACTGATATAAGTGAACGGGTTCAACCACGGAGGCGGTGTCAGATTGTCTGTCACTGCCTCCCACTGTTGACCCTAGTGTGTCATTTGAAACTACTGAAGTTAAAGGTGATCACAGGTTATGGGGAGATGCTTATAAATCACTCATATTGAGTTGGAATTCTACCGCATATTCAGATTTACATGGAAACACTTAATTAATGTTTTCCCCCGCCCCACTTATACCCCTTAGCCACCAATGATCTTTGTTAATTGTGTGTCAGTGGTTTGATTATATACAGGTGTAGGGTGTTAACGGGGGTCTTAGTTGAGCACTTATAAGCAGACACTCACTGAGACTGGTGGAGGGTTTTGAGTGAGGAGCTACATGTTTGTAATCCTTTTATTCTGCACAATAAATGTGAAATTGAGTAAATATAGGCTCCAGCATCATCCTCCCATAGCCAGCTTTCTGGAATTTAACAATCTTCAGTTGGGTAGTTGGCCCAAGTTAGGGTGCAGCCTACACTGTGACATGATGAGAAGTCTTCTTGAGACCAGTAAAAAGCTGGAGGAGGAGAAAATGGCCATGCCCTTAATTGCAAAGGTTTTGTGAAGTCTTTTGGATCTTCTGAATGTTGATAAAAACAGTTACGGTTGAACCTCAATGCAGTTGAAAATACTGGATATTAAAGCATGTTAATATGATATTGACAAATCTCTACAAGTTTATTTGTGGAACTACGGGAGATTACAATTCCAATTAGTTACTGTTCAGTATAAAGTTTAAATATTGTTGACTGTGTTATGACCGAGGTGGAAGGAGTGCACAGACTTTCTCTAGTTCTATTTCTCCACAGGTCACAAGATATATTTAAATGTTTACCCAGTTACCGATACAGGCAATTATATACTTTATTTTTATTTCAGAATAAAATCCACCAACCAGGTTTCTTTAATAAGCAACAAAATTAGCAGTTTATTATAAAACAAGATGTATTCAGAAAAGATACAAAGCATTAACACACAGATTGAGATATAAAAGTTCCCTTCTAACTTAGCCCAACACTCTCACACACTCACACACACATACACACACACCGGTTAAAGAAAAAAAATGAGGTTTTCTCTGCAGGGATCGCTTTACAAAAAAAAAGACAAAAAAAACTTTGTCCAAATACTTGTTAATTCTTGAAGGAAAAGGATAAGATATGGAATGATATCTGTTGTCCCTTTTCTGGCCTCCTAATTATGCGTAGATGGCTGTTACTGGGATCTTTTTTGGAGCAGTTCTCTTCAGGGACATCAAGGATTAGTCTGGCAAGCTTTCCAGAAGCAATGTGGCATCAGGGGTTTCAGCTATCACACACTGGATTTTCAGTGTTTCGCAGAGAGGTGGAGAAAGGATGAGCTGGGTGATTCTCTCAGCAGGCTGCAAACCCAACTGACTCAAAACAACATTCAAAACAAAACCAACTCTTGACCACCATAAATCTTGACATGTCACTTCTCTGTAAACAACTCTCCCTAAACACCAAGACTCCCGTTGTTTATTTAGCGTTTGACATGTGAAATCCAGTAAGGGTTGTTTTTAAACAGAAAGCTCAAGTCCCAATGTCATTCCAGTGACCTTTTGTAAAAACGAAAACAAAGTCCAGTAAAAATGGAATTATTTCAGTCCTCCAAATGAATCCATTTCTGCAATTCTAAAACACGAGTCCTCAAAAATATTAAAAAACAGAAGCACTTGCATAACAACTGGTATGAGAACTAAATTGAATCAAGCTGAAATTCAGGTCAGGTTGATTGGTTGAGCCTTTAAAGTTAATGACTGAGTGACACTTGTGGTGGCTTTTACCCATCTGCAGATACAGAAGGCCCAGTTTTAATTCTGTCCACCAACAGACAGCATGGGTGGACATTTAATGGTTCTGCAGCAAGTGACCCCTCCCCTGTCCCTGCCGTTCTTCAATCCTGCTGCTTAATATTATTTTGATCTGCTGTTTTGAACAGGCATGCAGGAAACCCATCAGCCAGCAACAAAGTCCTTCTTTAAATATGAAGGTTAGAACATAGAACATTACAGCGCAGTACAGGTCCTTCGGCCCTCGATGTTGCGCCGACCTGTGAAACCATCTGACCTACACTATTCCATTTTCATCCATATGTCTATCCAATGACCACTTAAATGCCCTTAAAGTTGGCGAGTCTACTACTTTTGCAGGCAGGGCGTTCCACGCCCCTACTACTCTCTGAATAAAGAAACTACCTCTGACATCTGTCCTATATCTATCACCCCTCAACTTAAAGCTATGTCCCCTCGTGTTTGCCATCACCATCCGAGGAAAAAGACTCTCACTATCCACCCATCTAACCCTCTGATTATCTTATATGTCTCTATTAAGTCACCTCTCCTCCTCCTTCTCTCCAACGAAAACAACCTCAAGTCCCTCAGCCTTTCCTCGTAAGACCTTCCCTCCATACCAGGCAACATCCTAGTAAATCTCCTCTGCACCCTTTCCAAAGCTTCCACATCCTTCCTATAATGCGGTGACCAGAACTGCACGCAATACTCCAGGTGTGGCCGCACCAGAGTTTTGTACAGCTGCAGCATGACCTCGTGGCTCCGAAACTCGATCCCCCTACTAATAAAAGCTAACACACCATATGCCTTCTTAACAGCCCTATTAACCTGGGTGGCAACTTTCAGGGATTTATGTACCTGGACACCAAGATCTCTCTGCTCATCTACACTCCCAAGAATCTTCCCATTAGCCCAGTACTCTGCATTCCTGTTACTCCTTCCAAAGTGAATCACCTCACACTTTTCCGCATTAAACTCCATTTGCCATCTCTTAGCCCAGCTCTGCAGCCTATCTATGTCCCTCTGTAACCTACAACATCCTTCGGCACTATCCACAACTCCACCGACCTTCGTGTCATCCGCAAATTTACTAACCCACCCTTCTACACCCTCATCCAGGTCATTTATAAAAATGACAAACAGCAGTGGCCCCAAAACAGATCCTTGCGGTACACCACTAGTAACTAAACTCCAGGATGAACATTTGCCATCAACCACCACCCTCTGTCTTCTTTCAGCTAGCCAATTTCTGATCCAAAGCACTAAATCACCTTCAATCCCATACTTCCGTATTTTCTGCAATAGCCTACTGTGGGGAACCTTATCAAACGCCTTACTGAAATCCATATACACCACATCCACGGCTTTACCCTCATCCACCTGTTTGGTCACCTTCTCAAAAAACTCAATAAGGTTTGTGAGGCATGACCTACCCTTCACAAAACCGTGCTGACTATCTCTAATGAACTTATTCTTTTCAAGATGATTATAAATCCTATCTCTTATAACCTTTTCCAACATTTTACCCACAACCGAAGTAAGGCTCACAGGTCTATAATTACCAGGGCTGTCTCTACTCCCCTTCTTGAACAAGGGGACAACATTTGCTATCCTCCAGTCTTCCGGCACTATTCCTGTCGACAATGACGACATAAAGATCAAGGACAAAGGCTCTGCAATCTCCTCCCTGGCTTCCCAGAGAATCCTAGGATAAATCCCATCTGGCCCAGGGGACTTATCTATTTTCACACTTTCCAAAATTGCTAACACCTCCTCCTTGTGAACCTCAATCCCATCTAGCCTAGTAGTCTGTATCTCAGTATTCTCCTCGACAACATTTTCTTTCTCCACTGTAAATACTAGCGAAAAATATTCATTTAACGCTTCCCCTATCTCCTCTGATTCCACACACAACTTCCCACTACTATCCTTGATTGGCCCTAATCTAACTCTAGTTATTCTTTTATTCCTGATATACCTATAGAAAGCCTTAGGGTTTTCCTTGATCCTATCCGCCAATGACTTCTCGTGTCCTCTCCTCGCTCTTCTAAGCTCTCCCTTTAGATCCTTCCTGGCTAGCTTGTAACTCTCAAGTGCCCTAACTGAGCCTTCACATCTCATCCTAGCATAAGCCTTCTTCTTCTTCTTCTTGTGGTCTGACAACAGCACTGAGGCCTGAGCGGGGAAGCTAATGAGATCTCCTCACCAGGCCAACTCCATTGACTATAGGAGATTGAAGAATGATCTGGCCGAGGTGAAAATGTTAAACTGATTCAGTAGGCTGGATACAGAGAAACTGTTCCCTCTGGTGGGGTAATTAAGAACAAGGAGTCATAATCTTCAAATTAGAGGTAAGCTATACAGGAGTGAATCAGGTAGCACTTTTTCACATGAAGGGTAGTGGAAATCTGGAATTGTCTTTCCCCAGAAGGCTATGGATGCTAGGGGTCAAATGCAGCTTTTAAGACTAAGAATGATAGATCGTTGTAAAGTATATCAAGGAATATGGAGCTAAGGTGGATTAATGGAGCTGAGATTCCGATCAGCCATGATCTAATTGAATGATGGAACAGACTTAAAGGGCTGAATGTTCCTAATGAAGTTATGTGCCTAAGTGGACCCAGGGCCAGATGAGGCCCAGAAAGTAAGTGAGTAACTTTGGACACTGCCAGGAAACTTTTAGCCTTCTCTGTCACTGGCTTTCTTCCTCCTCCCCCCCCACCTCCCCTCCCCTCCCCACCATCCCGGTAGTGATGCCTTCCTGATTCTCCTCCTTTGCATTTTCCTGGCTGTCCTGGACCATTCCTTCACAACTCCCAACTGCAATGAAGAGCGACTAGTAAAGGTATTTGGGGAGAATTCCCCCAGCCCCTTGGAGGCAGATTTGGAGACAGGGTGGAAGCTGGGAAAATATGATAAAAATGTGTCGGGCCAGTTCTCCAATGTGTTCCCATCTTCTTACATTTTTCCCGGGGGTGGGCTGGGTCCGCTGATGGCAACCCGCCCGTCTGCAGCAGGAAGCCAATTAAGGTAACTATGGAGGCAGTTAGTAGGCCTTTTTGGAAGCCTGTAGTATTTTGCTAGTGGTGCACGGGATCCCTGCTGTGTCTGCATTTTGTCTGCTCACAGGAGGCAAGAGCAGAGCAGGAAGTCAAAGTGCCATGAGATTCATATGCAGTAGTCACTTTAAAGGGCAAAACTGGCGATCCTCAGGACATCTGCAAGCAAATGCAGTTGTTTGCTTCTCACCGGCAGACAGATCCACCAGATAGTGCCAGTCCCATCAGCAGTCATCATTGTCGTCGGCTGTCCCTCAATTTAAGGATGATGTCTACTCAAGGTTGCAAGTTTCTGCCATGGGTCTTCATGTGACTGAACAGGCTGATCTTGCCCCGCAGATCTTTAAGCACGAGGGGCAGGATGTCCCACGAGGTAGTTTTCTTTCCTTTTCTACCACTGATCTGCCTCATCATTAAGCCATTTGGATGTGGCTTGATCGACAAGCTGTCGCCGTTTTGAAGGATTTGTAGCAAGCTCCCCCCCAGTCATCAATGCCAATGCGGCCACACTTTAAAGAGAGCTTCAGAGTGGCTTTGAAGTGTTTTCTTTGTCCTCTCCTGGAACGCTAGTCATTTGAGAGTTGAGAAAACAGGACCTGGCAGGGGACACGGTTTTCGACCATCCAGACACAGTGTCCGGTCCGTCTAAGTTGATTTTGCAGGAGTTTTGCCTGAATACTTGTGGAGCTGGCTTCAAGAAGGACACTAGTGTTTGTTTGATGGTCCTCCCATTGAATCTGGGGGATGTGGCGAGGCATTGCTGATGGAATTTCTCTCGCGCTCTTATATGTGTACTAGGTATAATTACAGTACAGGAGAGTGCTGCCGTAGTTTGTCGAAGTCTGATGCAGTGTTGGACCTCCTTGTCAATGGTGGCTTTTTGAGAGAGGTGGCTGCCAAGGTATGGGAAGTGCTCAACATCTTCCAAAGTCTCTCCTTCAACATATATGGGAGGTTGAATATTTGGCTGATCAGGTGAAGGTTGATGTATGAGTTTTGTTTTGTCAATATTCAAGGACAGGCCGAGTCTTTTGTATGCAGAATTGAAGAGATCAGGAGATCAGCAGAATGGCACCTCCACCTTATGCCGCCCTCTCCTTCTGCATTCACTTCAACAGCACGCAGCATTCACAGTGGGTGTGCCGGCCGCCATTCACTTCAGGTGTTCTGATTGACCCTCCCATATCCTCAAGCTGTAACCATTCCTAATTGGACAGCGTTCCCAGAGGCGGCTTCTCATAATTGGCCTCCCCAGGATGATAACGTCCAAAGTCCCATTACGCACACATGCGTGTTTGCCACCCCCAGAACCCAGCGCGATGTCGGGCTCGCAACTCAAGTGGGAAAGTTCAGCCCATTATTTTTGCCACTTCAGATTTAACCAGTTCAATTTGATGTGCGGGGATGAGTGAACGGTCGTGTGGAAGATAGAATGAAACAATTAATTCTGAATCTAGTTCAAGAATAATGCTTAACATCAACAGAAATTGCACTTTGAACAACATGGTGAAGCATATCTGAGGTAGAGAAGATCGTCAGAAAATTCCCAGGAAAGCAGTGGAGGCTGGGCCAATGAATTTATTCAAGGCTGAGTGAGATAGATTTTTGATAGACACGGGAATCAAGGGTTCTGGGGGGAAAATAGGAAAGTGCAGTTGAGACCACAACCAGATCAGCCATGATCTTATTGCATGGGCCGAATGGCCTACTCCTGCTCCTAAGTCCTAGGTTCTTATGCTCCTATGAAAGCGTCTGACACAGTTGCAGCATGTTGAATTAGCTGATAAATGCAAATCTAGACCAGAGGTCAGAGCTGACCTCCGTTTTGCCAATGTAAGTCAGTGAAAATAAAGTAGAACGATCTTCTATATTTCAAAAATTGTCGAGTGTCGGACCATTTCCGGGTCCCAACTCCGCTCACGTCAACAGTGCGTCCTGCAGTGTGATTTTACGGAAGGCGGTCAATTAAGAGGCTGCCTCTGCATTCACCACCCAATTAGGTACAGCGAGCAGGCTGATGAGGCAGGAGTGCTAATCAGGAGGTGGCATGTGAAAGTTTCTGGCAGCTGTCACTGTAGGTGCCAGAGGAGTGCAGCTACAGTGACAGGGCGGCAAGAGTGAGGTGAGGAGGAATGGGCTGCAGTGATTCTGTTAAGCCACAGCATGCTCAGTGGCAGCAGACTGCTTTAGAGTCTGCTGTCATGGCAGGCCTGCGCACAGCCTTGAACGCAGGCTTCTCAATTTTGTGAGATTATCCCCAAATCTAATGTTATGCTCAAGCCGCTGGATTCTCCCGCTGTGCACTCACCCCCTTTGACCTGGTGAGACATGAACACAGCAGGGGTCCAAGTCGACTCTGGGAAAACAGGGATGGTCGGGGGAAAATCCAGCTTAATCACCTACTCAACATTGGCATTCCATCACTGTGGGGCAGTTTGCTGTCAGCACCCCAATGCCACCCTCGACAAAAGTACACAGAGGCAGAATAACATCAGGGAGCCGTCCCAACGCGCCTCTTTTTGATTTTGTGCCCCCCCTCCCCCACTCCCCCCATCCCTCAATTGCCTCCAAATCCGCCTCCATGGGGCGGGGAGAATTCCGGCCTTTGTTTATAAAAGCATTGATCCGAGTCGTCATAGAAAATAAAATTACTATGATACATAATTTCTATTGAAGACTTATTTACTCAGAGTGCAGTTGAAAATGAGCATCATTTCGTCTTCCAATCACTTTAGCTACACGTAAGGGTTATTGAGGCATAAGACATCACAACCATTGTGTTTGTGCTGCAGAGCAACAGTGAATTTGAACGCTTGAGATTTTCTGTTCTATGCTTCAGGGTGGTTTCACCAACAGGAGGAAAGTAAACATGATGGTGGTTATAGGAAAACATGGCTGCTGTTAGCCTGCCCACCTCCCACCTTCCTGGCCACCATGTAAGTGTTTTCCACAGGATTTACTTGATACTTAATTCTCCCTTCAGAGTTTTAAAAAGAAGTTTTAAAAAGCATGCTGTTACATACAGAATAACTGCGTTAACAACAGTAACTCACATTTATATAGTGCCTTTTACGTAGTAAAATGTCCCAAGCCACTTCACAGGAGCATTATCAAACAAACTTTGATACCGAGCCATATAAGGTGTTAGAGCAAGTCACCAAAAGCTTGGTCAAAGTTTTTAAGGAGTGTCTTAAAGGAAGACAGAGGGGTAGGGAAGACGGAGAGTTTCAGGGAGGGAATTCTAGAGCTTAGGGCCTAGGCAACTAAAAGCACGGATTAGAGATGCTCAAGAATTAGAGGAGTAAAGAGATCTCAGAGCATTGTAGAGCTGGAGGGAGTTATAGAGATAGTTGGGGGGGGGGGGTGGTGTTGCATGGGGTGAGGCCATGGAGGGATTTGACAACAAGGATGAGAATTTTATAATCGAGGTATTGCTTCACCAGGAGCCCACCTAGGCTACTATACACAGAGGTGATGGGAGACGAGGACCTGGTGTGAGTTAGGATACAGGCAGCAGAGTTTTAGATAGGCTGAAGTTTACGGAAGGTGTAAAATGGGAGGCCAGCCTGGACAGCATTAGAATAATCATTGTTCTTTATAGGAAGCTCGTTTTTAGAGCCAGTCAGGCCCTCTGAGAAATGCTGGAAGGGTACTTGGTAAGTGGGCGCGCTGGCAGTGAGTACATTAATTCATCCCGGTAGATTTTTTACACGTGCCACTTTTGAACATTCAGTATGAACATATCCTGCCACAAAGTTGAGTTTTACTTAGCTCAACTTCTCTGATTTCACTGTATTTCTAGTGATGGAACAGGTGCCAAAGTGTTTCTCATAGATTCAGCTCTTGTTCGCTAGTGTAAACAGAACATAAATTAACTGAATTGGAATACAAACAGAAAATGCTGGAAATTCTCAGCAGGACTGGCTGCATTTGTGGAGAGAGAAACAAGAGTTAACATTTCAGGTCGATGACCCTTCATCAAAACTGGAAGTAATTAGAATTGTAATAGGTTTTTAGTAGGTCAAATGGGGGGAAAAGAACAAAAGGGAACATCAGTGATAGGGTGGAAAACGGGAGACGTTAAATGACAAAAGAGTTGGTGGGGCAGAGCCAAAGGGAGTAATAATGGGACAAAAGAGACAAATGATGTGTCCAGAGGAGGTGTGAATGGCAGAATAATGAATAATAAAGCAAAACAAGAGAAACAGCATTAAGATTGAAATAAAAGCAAAATACTGCAGATGCTAGAAATCTGAAATAAAAACAGAAAGTGCTGGAAATACTCAGCAGGTCCGGCAGCATCTGTGGAGAGAGATACAGAGTTAACATTTCAGTTCTGTGACCCTTCATCAGAATTGAAAGGTCACAGGCCTGAAACGTTAACTCTGTTTCTTTCTCCACAGATGCTGCCGACCTGCTGAAGATTAAGACGTAAACATGCCAAGAAAATGAAATAAAATGGAGAGCAGAGAATACTGTCTGAAATTGTTGAACTCAATGTTGAGTCCAGAAGGCTGTAAAGTGCCAAATCGAAAGATAGAATTGAATTTGGAGAGGGGACGAGTATGGTAAATAACTTAAGAACTCAAATGAATTGTTTTTAGCATAACTCTTTACTAACTTTACTTTAAAAACGAAATTAAGATTGGAAGAATCACATTTAATTAACGGTAATGGTTTCAGTAAAGTTTTTGTAAAAAAATGAACATATGTATTTGATATCTTTAAATTGCCAGTAATTTCATATTGAGGTGTAGTGGCACATTGCACGGTTACTGTAATGTGTGATGCTGTGGAGTGATAGGGAATCAGTCTCTACCATTCGTACTCCACAATCTATGGCCCTAATCTTTGTTATATGAAAGTTATTTACTTCTGTTAACAAGAGTGTATTTATTATTAGCCAGCATTATTTCTGCCTGTAAGTCAGCTGTGTTAATATATAACCTAGATAGGAATGTTATGTCTGTGCAAGAGTGTAGTTTTATATACAGGAGCATTTTTCCCTGTGTACATTTTTTTGGTTAACCAAGTGTCTGAGATTTCCAGAAATTCATAACCATGTTTAAGTGTCTCCAAGCCAAGTTACTGAAAAGTCTACACAGGTAGAGTTTCTGTATCCCCTTTGTACAGAGTAGGTTTACATAATATCCACATGGCTGTTATATCTATGCTTCAGGGTGCATTATTCACTATAAACTATGTGTTGCTATATGATATAGACAAGAATGTTGTGTGTGTGTGTGTGTGTGTGTGTGTGTGTGTGTGTGTGTGTGTGTGTGTGTGTGTGTGTGTGTGTGTGTGTGTGTGTGTGTGTGTGTGTGTATAAAGGGATGTATTGTTCACAAGATGCAATATTTCCTGAAGTTATAGAATCTTACAGCACACAAGGAGGCCACTCGGGCCATCGTGTTTTTGCCAGCTCTTTGTTTGAGCTATTCAATTAGTCCTACTCCCCTTCTCTTTTACCCAAAGCCCTGCAAATTCATGTATCCAATTCCATTTTGAAAGTTACTGTTGAATCTGCTTCCATCATTCTAGATCGTAACAACTCACTGCGTAAAAAAATTTCCTCCCCACATTTTTTGCCAATTATCTTAAATCCGTGTTCTCTGGTTATCCTCCCTCCTGTCAGTGGAATCAGTTTCTCCTTATCTACCCTATCAAAACCCCCATGATTTTGAACATCTGTATTAAGTTTCTCTTTAACGTTCTCTGTTTTGAGGGGAACAACCCCAGCTTCCTGAATTCTCCTTCCAAGTCACACTCTATCCTGACTCGGGACTATATCGCTGTTTCTTCACTGTCGCTGAGTTAAAATCCTGGTACTCCCTCCCTAACAGCTCTGTGGGTGTATCCAATCCACAAGCGGTTCAAGAAGGCAGCTCACCACCACTTTATCAAGGGCAATTAGGGATGGGCAGTAGACGCTGGTCTTGCCAGTGACGCTCACATCCCTTAAATCACTACAAAAACTCTCATAAGTGAGGTCCCTCCTGTCTGGTATCATTCTTGTAAATCTCCACCACACCCTCTGCAAGGCTTTGACACCTTTCTGCAAATGTGGTGCCTAGAATTGGACTCAATACTCCAGCTGAGGCCTAACCAGTGATATACAAAGGCTGAGCATAACTTTCTCGCTAGCAGGTCCAAAGGAGGAGTTGAGGCCTGGGACAGATCAGCCATGATCTTATTGAATGGCGGGGTAGGCTCGAGGGGCTGAATGGCCTACTCCTGCTCCTACTTCTTGTGTTTGTCTTCTTGTGAGATCATGAGATGGCTTTGTGGTACAGCCAATAACCTAAGTACAATGACAAAGATTGTTCAGTCCTTCCCTTCCTACATTACCAGATATTTTTGCATATTTTATTGGAGAATACGGGCTCACTTACAGCACTAAGCAGAAGGAAAATATCTGAGTTAAAAACCCAAAACGTATCTGAGATAATTTCACCGTATGTTATATGATTCTGCTCAGTTTGCAGTTACTGGTTTTTAACTGTTGCTGTTTTGTGCCATATTTTAAGTCAAGTTACAGAAGGAGAAACACTTTTGATGGTTTTCAGACTATTCTGTGCAGAAATAAGTTTTATGTTGCATTCTCTTTCAAATCCAACATGACAATGAGCACAATGTTATTTTGCTAATGGAGAGTTAAGATAGCCAATTATACATAATCACAGTTCAGCATCAATGTAAGTTTGAAAAGTTCCACACATACATACTGTAAGGATACTTGTAAACATTTGCCACTAGCAGACTGAAAAGCAACGCTTGGCAGCAACAAGAGCCCCATCAGTCCTAAGTCTAATGTAGCTCTTGTGTCATGTTCAGGAGCTAGCCATTATTCAGACATATTGAAAACACTCACAATCATCATAAAGTAAAAACACAAAAACCACCCCTCGTGTGTGTGTGTTTTTGTGTGTGTGTTTTTGTGTGCGCGCGTGTGTTCGTCTGTGTGCGCGTGTATGTGTGTGCGTGCTCCAGAGGCTTATACTTCCTGAAAGACAACTTGAATGCCTAGAGCCATTTTGGGCTCAGAGCCAAGAAGAAGAAGAAGAATGAGAGGTGATCAAAGGCATGGATGAAGAGAGAGCTTTGGAGGAGGCTTTAGTGGGGGACAATGGTGATTATGAAATACAAGCCTGACAGGTGAAAGTGCCCTCCATATTAATACACCCAGACCAAATGTAGCTTCCCCAGCATTGTCACCTAGCACTATGGGAGTACCTATACCACATGGACTGCAGCGGTTCATGAAGGTTGCTCACCACCACCTTCTCGAGGGCAATTAGGGATGGGCAATAAATGCTGGCCTAGCCAGTGACGCCCACATCCCATGAATGAATTTAAAAATGTGAAGTGACTACCATTGTGGTGCATCAGCAACAATCAGCAAGACTCCCCCCACCGTCCGGCCACAGCTGCGGCCACAAGCCATCCTGTCGAGGGGCTCCCCATTCCACAATGGTAGCTCGGCAGCTGTGGCCATTTTTTATTTTAGATATTTTAAAGTTGCTGAGAGGGGGCCTCCAGATGGAGGGACCCCTCTCTCTCTCTTTTACCTGAAACGGCAGGCTGAAGCTCCTTCCATGATGATGGGCCTCCTATTGGTCCTCCAACTTCGAGAGCCAGCCTGCTGTCCTTATTTGGACAGTGAGCACGCCCTCTGGCCACTAATTGGGCAGTTCAGGGAAAATCACTGCTGGGTGACTGCTCCCGATACAATGCAGGGTAGGGACCCCAATTTAACCCTGAAGTCAGGGTCCTGACCCAAAAGAAAAAAGCCTAACCCATGTTTCAATTGCTCAAGATGGTGCATTTGCTGACAGAGCCATTACAACTGCTGTTAAAGGTTGGGGAAAATACTTGCCGTACACTTCAGCTTTGTAAAAAGGTGAAAAGTATTTCTGTCTCAGTATTTAGGTGCGCTAACACCTGTTATCGTTGCTGTGCTTCAATTAGAATGAAAACAGCCTGGCGTTTGTGCGTTGACTCATTCTCAAGCCATATTTACCCAGAATTTACTTTGTGGCTTCACTGGTACTTTATACAGACCATCAGTAAACATTCCTTGTTCAGTAATTAAACATGGTGATAGCTCTGGGTTGAGCAAACAAATCTAGGGTGGCGTTCTTGAAAACTTCTAAAAATTAAATTTCTTAATTTTTTTCATTCCAGGTTTGACTTAACATTTTCTTTTAAATGTCAAATAAAATGGAAAATTAGCAACAAAATCCAAATTTTGTAATGCTGCACAGTACATAGACAAATAGACTTGCATTTATATAGTGCCTTTCATGACCTCAAAACACTTCACAGCCAATTAAAATGCAACCGCTGTTGTTTTTTTTATTTGTTCATGGGATGTGGGCGTCGCTGGCTAGGACAGAATTTATTGCCCAAATTGCCCTTGAGAAGGTGGTGGTGAGCCGCTTTCTTGAACCGCTGCAGTCCGTGTGGGGTAGGTATACTCACAGTGCTGTTAGGAAGGGAGTTCCAGGATTTTGACTCAGTGACAGTGAAGGAACGTGATATAGTTCCAAGTCAGGATGGTGTGTGGCTTGGAGCGGAACTTGCAGGTGGTGATGTTCATATGCCTCTGCTGCCCTTATCCTTCTAGGTGGCAGAAGGCACGGGTTTGGAAGGTGCTGTCTAAGGAGCCTTGGTGTGTTGCTGCAGTGCATCTTGTAGATGGTACACACTGCTGCCACTGTGCGTCGGTGGTGGAGGGAGTGAATGTTTGTGGATGGTGTGCCAATCAAGCGGGCTGCTTTGTCCTGGATGGTGTTGAGCTTCTTGAGTGTTGTTGGAGCTGCATCCATCCAGGCAAGTGGAGAGTATTCCATCACATTCCTGACTTGTGCGTTGTAGATGGTGGGCAGGTTTTGGGGAGTCAGGAGGTGAGTTACTCGCCTCAGGATTCCTAGCCTCTGACCAGCTCTTGTAGCCATGGTATTTATATGGCTGATGAAAAGTCACAGACCTGAAACGTTAACTCTGCTTCTCTCTCCACAGATGCTACCTGACCTGCTGAATATTTCCAGAACTTTCTGTTTTTAATTATATGGCTACTCCAGTTCAGTTTCTGGTCAATGGTAACCCCCAGGATGTTGATAGTGGGGGATTCAGTGATCGTAATGTCATTGAATGTCAAGGGGAGATGGTTAGATTCTCTCTTGTTGGAGATGGTCATTGCTTGGCACTTGTGTGGCATGAATGTTACTTGCCACTTATCAGCCCAAGCATGGATATTGACCAGGTCTTGCTGCACTTCTATACGAACAGCTTCAGTTGTGACGTAGGAAATGTAGCAGCCAATTTATGTATAGCAAGCTCTCACAAACAGCACTGTGAGAATGACAAGGTAATTTGTTTTTGTGATGTTGATTGAGGGATAAATATTGCCAAGTCACTGGGGGAAGAACTTCCCTGCTCTTCTTCAAAATAGTGCAGTGGGATGTTTTTCATCCAACTGAGAGGGCAGACTGGGCCTTGGTTTAATGTCTCATCTGAGATATGACACATCGGAACATAGAAACAGGAGTAGGCCATTCAGCCCATCGAGCCTGCCCTGCCATTCAATATGGTCATGGCCAATCATCCACTTCAATGCCTTTTTCCCACACTATCCTCCTATCTCCTTATGTCATTTGTATTTAGAAATCTGTCAATCTCTGCTTTGAACTTACTCAATGACTGAGCTTCCACAGCCCTCTGGGGTAGAGAATTCCAAAAATTCACAACTCTCTGAGATGAGTTTCTCCTCATCTCAGTCCTAAGTGGCTTCCCCCTTATTTTGAAATTGTGTCCCCTGGTTCTAGACTCCCCAACCAGGGGAAACATCTTATCTGCATCTACCCTGTCTATCCCTTTAATAATTTTGTCGGTTTCAATGAGATCACCTCTCATTCTTCGAAACTCTGGAGAATACAGGCCCAGTTTCCCCAATCTCTCTTTATAGGACAGTCCCGCCATCTCGGGAACAAGTCTGGTGAATATTCGTTGCACTCCCTTTATGGCAATAATATCCTTCCTGAAGTAAGGGGACCAAAACTGCACACAGTACTCCAAGTGCGGTTTAACCAAGGTTCTATACAATTGAAGCAAGACCTCGCTACTCTTGTACTCAAATCCTCTTGCGAGAAGGGCTAACATACCATTAGCCTTCCTAATTGCTTGCTGCACCTGCATGTTAGCTTTCAGTGACTTATTGACAAGGACACCCAGGTCCCTTTGTACGTCTACACTTTCTAATCTCTTACCATTTAAGAAATACTCTGCACATTTGTTCCTCCTACCAAAGTGGATAATCTCATATTTTTCCACATTATATTCCATCTGCCACATTCTTGCCCACTCACTAAGTCTGTCCAAATCCCCTTGAGGCCGCTTTGCATCTTCCTCACAACACACATTCCCACCTAGTTTTGTGTTATCCGCGAACTTGGAGATCCTACATTTGGTCCCCTCATCCAAATTATTGATAAATATTGTGAACAGCTGGGGCCCTTGCACTGGTCCCTGCGGTACCCCACTAGTCACAGCCTGCCAACGCGAGAATGACCGGTTTATTCCTACTCTCTGCTTTCTGCCTGTTAACCAATCCTTAATCCATGCCAGTCAGACACCTCTGACAATGCAGCATTCCTTCAATACTGCACTGCAGTGTCAGCCTAGACTTTGTGCTCCAGTCTCTGGAGCAGGAGTTGAACCCACAACCTTCTAACACAGCGGTGAGACATGATAAAACTCTCCCCAGAACCACAGAATGACTCTTCCCTGAACCCTGTGAGACCCCTATGGTTTATTTCATGGCGCACAATAATCTTGATATACAAAAAGTATAGATGCATTCAAGGGGAAGCTAGAAAAGTACACGAGGAAGAAAGAATCGGAAGGATACGTTGATAGGGTTAGATGAAGAAGGGTGGGAGGAGGCTCATGTGGAGCATAGACAGCAACATAGACCAGTTGGGCTGATGGCCTGTTTATGTGCTGTAAGTTCTGTGTAATTCTATGTATTAAGAAAAAAAACTGCTCATTTTTCAATAGGTCACGCATTTTGTCGCCTACCTGTTGGCATGTAGCACGAATTAAGCATGATTGTTGGATTAACATAGGTCTGTTTTCTCTCTGGTGCTCTTGCCTGTCACAGGAGCTGGTAATGTTTGTGCATAGGGTTAGCTGCACAGCTGTTAGTGCAATTGAGCCAGTGTTTGCTTAAATTAAATCAGCTTAACTATCTCACCAGTTGCCAGAATATTCCTGCACACTGCAGCACTGGGAGACGTGGCCTTGTTTAAGTGATCTATGTAACAAGATCTTGTGGCTGAATTTTCTGGAGATGCCAGAAGTCCCGTCGCTGGGACTGAAAGCATCAATTAAGAGGTCACCTCTGAGACAGCCATCCAATTAAGGACGGTGGTCTGCCCCCAAGAGCTGTTAGCCCAATCAGGGGACCAGCAGCTCGGCAGCTTGGCAGCCACTGGCGGTGACAATTGCTGAAGCTGCAGCTGCAGGAAGTGGGCGCCTCAATGGTCGGGTATCCTCGGAGACAGGTAAGTTGGGTTGGGGGTAGCCGGGGCCTGGCTGCCAGGCCCCAGTGATTGAAAGCGGAGTGGTGGTGGGGGGCATTGTGAAGCACCGGCAGCATGTGCTGAGAGTGGCCATTACTGCTGTGGGGCCCCACTATGGGCATGGAGTGCCCCCTAAAGGAAGCCCCCCCTTTTAAGCCCACTGGGAGGCCACCAGTTTTCTCTGGGCGGTCTCCCCACGTGGAGACAGGCCTGACCTGGGAAAAATGCCCGCGGAGGTGGGAAGTTGCCCTTAAATGACCACTTAAGTGGCTCAATTGGCCTCACAGTGGGCATCTGAGCCACCAACATTCCTGCCGTGGCAAAACAGCATGGTGGCGGGAAGACATCGGGCACCACCCCCGATGCCTTCCAGCACCATTTTGACTGACTTCCCATCTCCGAGCCCGTCCCCATAGGGCCCAGAAAATTCTTCAATTGGGTAGTTTATCATTTTTCTATCTTTCCAGTATGAACCTAATGAAAAACAGGGAGAATGGAAATGAAGTTCACAATGCTTCAAATGTACAGGAGTAACAGATACTTTTTCGGCACTTAGGACTTTTGGAGTGTTCCAAGGTAAAGTATGCGAAACAGTCTGTGGTTTATGGAACCAGTCTGATGATAAAACAACAATAGCTTTTATTTATATAGCACCTTTAACATAGTAAAATATTCCGAGCTGCTTCAGAGGAGCATCATCAGGAAGAAAATTGACATTGAGCCAAAGAAGGAAACATTAGGACAGGTGAGCAAAAGCTTGGTCAATGAGGTAGGCTTCAAGGAAAGTCTTAAGAGGAGGGAGAGGTAGAGAAGTGGAAATGTGGAGAGATTTAGGGAGGGAATTCCAGAGCTTAAGGCCTCGGCAGCTGAATGCACTGTCACCAATGGTGGGACCATAGAAGTTGGAGATGCCCAAGAGGCGAAAATTGGAGGAGTGCAGAGTTCTAGGAGGGTTAATGGGCTGGACGAGGTTAAAGAGTTAAGGATGGGGTGAGCCTTGGAGGGATTTGAACGCAAAGGTGAGAATTTTAAATTTGAGACATTGGTGGACTGGGTGCCAGTGTAGGTCAGCGACCACAAGGGATGATGGATGAATTGGTGCAAGTTAGGATAGAGGCAGCAGAATTTTGGATGAGCCCAGGTTTATGGAGGATGGATGGTGAAGCAGTATCGGAATATTCAAATCTGATGAATGAGGCAGGGATAGAGATGAACAGAGATGGAATTAGTTTGAGTGATGGAGAAAATATGGTTGGAGATGGTTGCTTGTTGCTTTTAGTCCTGTATAGTCCTTTGTTCTGAAGAAAATCCAGTATGTGAGACAAGGTTACTTCAAATATTTCTAGTGATGCATCATGAATAACATGGTCTCCTAGAGCTTGCTTAATCATCTTAGGGAGTTGAGGAGGAACTTCTAAGAGTTTGTCTTATAATGGACTATAGGTATTTCTCTCTTTATTTTGGTCTTCTCCACAATCTAGCATTTCTCCTGGTTGAGTGCCAGAGACTCAAAAGGCAGTTAACATTGTGGTAACGAGAGCAACATTTTGAGACGGGCTTTTCCCACTCACCCATTACGCTGGTGCTTGCTGACCTATATTATCTCGGTTAAGCACAGTGGCGCAGTGGTTAGCACCGCAGCCTCACAACTCCAGCGACCCGGGTTCAATTCTGGGTACTGCCTGTGTGGAGTTTGCAAGTTCTCCCTGTGTCTGCGTGGGTTTCCTCCGGGTGCTCCGGTTTCCTCCCACATGCCAAAAGACTTGCAGATTGGTAGGTAAATTGGCCATTATAAATTGCCCCTCGTATAGGTAGGTGGTAGGGAAATATAGGGACAGGTGGGGATGTGGTAGGAATATGGGATTAGTGTAGGATTAGTATAAATGGGTGGTTGATGGTCGGCACAGACTCGGTGGGCCGAAGGGCCTGTTTCAGTGCTGTATCTCTAACTAACTAACTAAGCAACCACTCAATCTTAAAACTCCCATCCTTGTTTTCAAATCCCTCCATGGCCTCACCCCTCCATATCTCTGTAATCTGCTGCGGCCCCCCAAACCCTCAGATATCTGCGCTCATCAAATTCTGGCCTCTTGAGCATCCTCGATTTGAATCATTCCACCATTGGCAGCCGTGCCTTCAGCTGTCTAGGCTCTAAGCTCTGGAATTCCCTCCTTAAAGCTCTCCACCTCTCTGCTTTAACACATTTCTTAAAAGTTACGTCTCAGTTCAAGCTTTTTGGTTATCTGCCCTAATAACTCTTAATGTGGCTTGGTGTCAAATATTTCTTAATAAGGCTCCTGTGAAGTGCCTTGGAAAGTTTCATTACATTAAAGGCACTATAAACATACAAGTTGTTGTTAAAGTCTTCAATCTATGTGAAAATTCTCCTGAAATCTGACATTGCCCAATTGAACGTCTCTCCACCATCTTATATATTATACTTTTCCATTGTGTGTACATGCAGTAGATATCCTGGAGAGTCCAACATTGCTGTATCTGTACAATAATTAAATCTCCATGTGACCAATTGAACTCTTTGCCAATGTGAAGCAAAATACAATTCTGAGTTTGCACAGATGCAGACATACTTTAGCCAATCTGTCAGTTCACCTAAGTAACAACAAAATACTGCGGATGCTGGAACTCTGAAATAAGAACAGAAAATGCTGGAAATACTCAGCAGGTCTGGCAGCATCTGTGTAGAGAGAAACAGAGTTAACGTTTCAGGTCAGTGACCCTTTATCAGATTATCTGTTCTGATGAAGGGTCACAGACCTGAAACGCTAATTCTTTTTCTTTCTACACAGATGCTGCCAGACCTGCTGAGTATTTCCAGCATTTTCTGTTCTTATTTCAGTTGACTTGACAGCCAATTAAATCAGCCGTGCACAAATGGTTTTATAGAGTAGAGAATATACATAACCTTTAACATTAAATAGAATTGTCTTTAGCTTATAATATGATCTTTTTAGTATGAATTGCTGATTTCAATTTGGGAGGGTGTTGAGGGGCAATAGTCAAGGGGCTGAGGCAGACAAACCACCAGACTTCCCTAGCATGAAGCCAGGGAGATTTTTACTCCCAGGCCTCACCAGTGTCCCATCAGAAACCTGTGGGAATGCTATATTAAGTAGAAGACTATTTACTTGAGAGCCTAAATTCCTAATGTTTCTGAGTCCTTTGAAAGTCTCTTCTGCTTTCAGAACAATAGTACTGATTGTTTAGGATTGCTGTGATGGAAAATTGGAAGAGGAGGAGGCCATTCAGCCCCTTGGGCCTGCTGCACCGTTCAATTAGATCATTGGCTGATAGGGCTGTCAACTCCACTTTTCTGCCTTTGTATCCCTTAATACCCTTACCTCATAACAATCGATTGTTCTCAGTCTTGAAATCTTCAATTGTCCCCCAGCATCCACAGCCTTTTGGGGGAGTTCCAAATTTCTACTGCCTTAGTGTACAACTGAGCTGAATATGTCAAAGTGTATATCATTGGTCATTTTTAAAGGGCATAAACATGGCAGAGTTGGAAGGGTGTCAGGAAGTACCACCCTTCTGTCGACCCTGCCCCAGAGATCAGAATGTCGCCCAATGTGTCATATTACATAGAATTACATACTATCTTATCTTTGGCCTCCTTATCTCGAGAGACAATGGGTAAGCACCTGGAGGTGGTCAGTGGTTTGTGGAGCAGCGCCTGGAGTGGCTATAAAGGCCAATTCTAGAGTGACAGACTCTTCCACAGGTGCTACAGATAAAATTGTTTGTCGGGGCTGTTACACAGTTGGCTCTCCCCTTGCGCTTCTGTTTTTTTTTTACTGCTAACTGCTAAGTCTCTTCGATTCGCCACACTTTAACCCCGCCTTTATGGCTACCCGCCAGCTCTGGCAACCGCTGGCAACTGACTCCCATGACTTGTGATCAATGTCACAGGACGTCATGTCGCTTTTGCAGACGTCTTTAAAGCGGAGACATGGACGGCCGGTGGGTCTGATACCAATGACAAGCTCACTGTACAATGTGTCCTTGGGGATCCTGCCATCTTCCATGCGGCTCACATGGCCAAGCCATCTCAAGCGCCGCTGGCTCAGTCGGGTGTATATGCTGGGGATGTTGGCCGCCTCGAGGACTTCTGTGTTGGAGATACGGTCCTGCCACCTGATGCCAAGGATTCTCCAGAGGCAGCGAAGATGGAATAAATTGAGACGTCGCTCTTGGCTGACATACGTTGTCCAGACCTCGCTGCCGTAGAGCAAGGTACTGAGGACACAGGCTTGATACACTTGGACTTTTGTGTTCCGTGTCAGTGCGCCATTTTCCCACACCCTCTTGGCCAGTCTGGACATAGCAGTGGAAGCCTTTCCCTTGCGCTTGTTGATTTCTGCATTGAGAGACAGGTTACTGGTGATAGTTAAGCCTAGGTAGGTGAAATCTTGAACCACTTCCATAGCGTGGTCGCCGATATTGATGGATGGAGCATTTCTGACGTCCTGTCCCATGATGTTCGTTTTCTTGAGGCTGATGGTTAGGCCAAATTCATTGCAGGCAGCCGCAATCCTGTTGATGAGTCTCTGCAGACACTCTTCAGTGTGAGATGTTAATGCAGCATCATCAGCAAAGATGAGGACTTTCCGTACTTTGGTCTTCGCTCTTAGACGGGCAAGGTTGAACAACCTGCCACCTGATCTTGTGTGGAGGAAAATTCCTTCTTCTGAAGACTTGAATGCATGTGAGGAACGCATGCAGGAATTTCCCTACATAGTATATACAGCATAGAAACAGGCATTTCAGCACAACCAGTCCATGCCATGTTTGTGCTCCACTCTGGTTTTCTTCCATCCTTCCTCCTGTAATTAGATCAACATAACTCTCTATTCCCTCCTCCCTCATATGCTTATCTAGCATCCCCTTAAATGCATCTATACTACTCACCTCAACTACACCATGTGGTATCAAGTTCCACATTCTTACCACTCTGGGTCAAGAAGCTTCTTCTGAATCCCCTATTGGATTTTTGATGACTACCTTGTGTTGATTGCTTGCGGCAACATTCAACAAAACAAACAATGTATGAGTAAATCAGTAGAGTTCAAGTCAAAGGGATGTCATTCCGGAAAAAGATAAAAGAAAACTGCAAATTCTACAAATAGGAGTATAGGAGAGAACATAAGAACACAAGGAGACCATAAAGCCCTTGAGCCTGTTCCACCATGCAATGAGATCATGGCTGATCTGCGACCTAACTCCAAATACAACAACCTTCATTCGAAAAGAGGAAAAGGACAGGTTAATAATGCGTGGGGTAGAGAACCTTGGTCAGGACCGCAAAATACTTTACCTGCACTAGAACATGTATTTCCAACACTTTCCAATGTTATGTTGAAGCTGCAGTGCTTTGGTCGGACCACACTTCGAGTACCGTATCCAGGCTTGGTCACTGAGGCACAAGGAGAGCATTCAGGCCCTGCCGCATCTGTGTTTATCTTGTACTCTAGTAACTAGAGCCAATGCAGATTTGAACCATAATAAACTTTCCATAACAACTACAATAGAAGTTAAACACAGCTGCGAGTTGGCAAGTGACGTTTCTTGTTATGTGCAATTATAGGATTGCCAACTCTGTTTGGATGTATTCCTGGAGTTTTCATCACATGACTTCCCACCTCCACCCACCCTGCGCAGTCAAATTGCCATTTTTCCCCCAAAATCCAGTATTTTTGTAACAAATAAACAGACAGATTAGTTCAAAGAAAATTACAATAAGATTTTTTTTTCATGCCCCTATGATTTTTCTTCTGGGTATTGATCACAGCTGTGACCAGGGGATTAATCTTTAATTCCGGGAGAATCCAGGACAATCCTGGAGGGTTGGCAACCTAATCTAGATAGGATTTGTAATTTGTACATGGGTAGCAATCCTCCCCCAGCTAGTTCTGCTGTACAATGAAGCAGTATCACCTTTCTATTTTCTCTTGCAGCGAGACTGCAGCAGACCAAAACCAACTCTTGCAAAAGCAAACCAGTTTTCCAGTAATCAAACTGTCACGTTTCCAAGCGTACTGTCGGAAGATATTCTAGTCCAGTTAGCGCCTGATATTGCAAAGTTGTTTTTTCTTATGTTTTGCAACATTGGAATGAAGGGTTGTAAATATCACAGCCAAGTTTGAATTATTGCTCCATCTGAATTGAGCGATCTTAAGGGCATTAATTTATAGTAAACCTTCTTGAGTCTATTTTTAAAAAATTATTATAATGATTTATAAAAATAATCTTTGAGAATGGTGATTGAAAACATCCACCTACCCATAGCACAAAATATAAAGTGCAAAGGACATCTTAAAACCATGTACAGCAACTAGAATGTCATTATTCATATGTCCTGTTTGTAACGCACAAATCCACACCAATTTTAGAAAAATGGATCATAAACATAAGTTAAATTTGTTACAAAAAGAAGGCAGTTTCGATCTTCAGTACAATTGTGTTTCAGTTCGGAGGCTAATGATTCGAAGCATGTTGACAAGAGTCCTGTCTAATCCTCCACTCACTACAATGTCTTAAACCAGCAATATCTACACATCTCCATGCAGGCAATTTGGGGGACTAACATGTTACATAAATGGGATCTGGAGTTGAATTAACTTAAGCCCTAACCCTCCACAGTTCCCTACCTACGTATAGATTTTGGGCAAAGATGCAAATTTTGGCTTGGGTTCACTAAGTTGGGTTCAAAAAATTCTAGATATTTGAAGCACTCACACCAACTTTGCAGTGATCACATGAATAAAACTGGAACTTTGGCTGCATAATTGCTTTGTTTCTTTTAAAAAGCACAGTTTAAGGAAGTTGAGTGTTTAAAACTATTCTAGAACTCGTCATAAATGTTAAGTAACCTTTAAAGACAAGAGGAATAACTTAATGATCTCCAATAACCCACCCCTCTTCATCTCACCCTATCAGCACATCCTTCTATTCCTTTCTCCCTCATGTGTTTATTTAGCTTCCCCTTAAATGCATCTATACTATTCACCTCAACTACTAATTGTGGTAGCAAGTTTCACATTCTGACCACTCTCTGGGTAAAGAGCTTCTCCTGAATTCCTTTTTGGATTTATTATTGACCATCTTATATTTATGGCCCCTAATTCTGGTCTCACCCCCAACAGGAGACATCTTCTCTACGTCTAACGAATCAAATGCTTTCATTATTTTATAGAACTCGAACAGGCCACAGAAAAGTGTCCGAGCCTGCTCCACTTTTCCTGATAAATATTCCCTCTCAGTACTTGTACCATCTTTGTAAATCTTGTATGAGGGGTGATCGGAAACTTGGCCAAAGAAATGGCTTTTAAGGAGGATCATAAAAATTTGAGAAGTGGTAGCACAGTAGGGCAGCACAGTGACACAGTGGTTAGCACCGCAGTCTCACAGGTGCGGTTCTGGGTACAGCCTGTGTGGAGTTTGCAAGTTCTCCCTGTGACTGTGTGGGTTTCCGCCAGGTGCTCTTGTTTCCTCCCACATGCCAAAGACTTGTGGATTGATAAGTAAATTGGCCATTGTAAAAATTGCCCCTGCTGGTGGTAGGAGAATGAGGGAAGGTAGGGATATGCGAGGGAAAATGGGATTAATGTAGGATTAGTATAAATGGGTGGTTGATGGTCAGCGTGGACTTGGTGGGCCAAAGGGCCTGTTTTGGTGCTGTATCTCTCTGTGACTCTATATTGGGGTTTTGGGTAGAATGATTTGTTCTTCACTCTGAGCTTCTTCTTCAAGCCAGCAATAACAACTTCTATTAATACAGCACCTTTAACATAATAAAACATCCCAAGTCGCATTGTAAAACAAACCCTCTTCAGCATCAACATCACTTGCCAAGTGCAGGTCTATCTATGCTGCTGTCTGCTTCGAGATGGGGTTGAGGTAGTTGCTTCTGTTTGGAAATTTTGCAATGGTTGACTGGAGTCTCAATCTATGAGGAGAGCAGATGGATCATTCTGGAGACACCAGCACAATAATACATTTAAGTATTACATGATTATTACATGCACTATTTTTGCACTTTTCCATAATAAGTGTGCATGTACCACATTGTGTACATTCTGTGAAATCTGATCAATATGATACCCCGAATGTCTGTAATTATAAGATTATGTCCCCTTGTTCTGGACTTCTCCAGTATTTCAGTAACAAAAGTGTTTATACTGAAAATCATGCAGTTATTTTTGCTATCTTGCATTATGTGCATAAGTATGCATAAAATGTCAAATTTAATATATGTTTATTCGAGCACATTTGAATTGTTCTTTCAAAAATCTATCGATGATCTTTCACTAAAGAGATCTTTAGTGTTGCTTGTCATTTTAGTGAAATGCACAATTTCATTGCTTGTCAAAATCAATTGTCTGCTTCCCTTTAACAACAGGAACAGGGAAGGGGGAAAGGGAGGGAGGGAGAGGGTTGCAGAAATGGCCCCTGAAGGTTTTAGCAAGGATATTTCTTTGACCACCATACAGGGTGACTATACAGGCTCTCTGGGCTCTCTCTTGCCTATGCTGAACCTGGCAGGGTGGCAGTATTTATAGGCTCACACTGCTGGTATGTGTGGTTCCGTGTCTGCAACTGAGCAGCTGAGCAATCAGGCACTTTATCATTCTGATACCATGGTGTACAATAACAGGGACCTGTGCCGTGTGCCAGGGAGCAAGTGTTGGCAGGGTCAATATTTATAGATCTGTACACAGCAGCTAACACAAGGAGAGTTGCGTGCTGGCTCCCAGTGCTAGATTTTTACATTCTGATTCCAGTCCTCCTCCTCGCAGATTTGAATGACTCCGAAGTTTGGGTTTCACTTTTCGGAATGAGTGGATTGGTGCGTTTCACTGAAGCACTGACAGCGGTTTTGGAATAAAAGAACAGTGCAGTTTGCAGGTAAGAGTTTGGCAGCTTGTGCCTCTGATCTTCTGTGCCATTTAAGCCATTGATTACAAATTATATTATGTAGAAAGCTCCCTATGCAGCTCTAAGTCTTGACTGATGTCAAGTGTGTTGTGACCTTCACTGGACTAAATACTATTCGTAGAACTTGTTCTGTCTTGGGCTGCACCACTTTCATTTATGGAATACTGCACAGCTATAAATTATTTTCCACTTTATTTTCATCCCTGAAATGTTCCCCAATTATCTTCTCACAGAGGCCACTTGTTACACAAGAGTGTCTTTTTGCCTGGGAGTGCACAGAGCATGGCTGATTTGATTCTTTCCTAATGCTTGCCAAGCTATTACAAATTTAGTATTCACTGATTTAAAACAAGGCAGTGTCAGTTGAATTCCCTCCTCCGCCTTCTCCTTTTCCAAATAGTGTTTAGACTTGAGATTCATACCTGTTGCAACTTGAGGGGTTTATGGACGATCTACGGCCTGTACTACTGAGCACTTCCACCAACAAATCTTTGCGCAATAGAGGAGAATACCATATTAGATCTAAATATAGCTGTCGAAAGCATCATTGTTGTGCTTGAGAGGAGGGAGATCAATTATCGTAGAAGGTTAAAACAGCCTAAGCCAGTTTCCATTCGGATACCATGTTAATGAGATATTGGCATTTCAGAAAGGATCATGTATGATGCTGGCCCTACTCCAGGGAATTTGAGGCCCCATTTCTCAAAGTGTATGCATTAAAAAAAAAACAATCGTGTTGTGCAGCAACTGCCCCTTAATGTTTGGAATTGGGTCACTGTGTAGTTTGACAATACTTAGGTACAAAGCCTGGTGAAATCCTTGATTAAATATACCTAATGTATATTTCTTAGACTTGATCACCTCTTCAAAGTGACTTCATTTAAATGAAAATATTATTGGAAGGTGGACTGGTTCTGAGCACGACAGCACGAGGCCAACACAATAAACAAGGATATGATATCAACAGTTATGCCTTTTCACACCTGCCGCTGATCCCACTGAAGTTTGCAGTGGCATTGGGAGGAGTCTCTAGGACCAGGTGTTCTGTGTTCATTGAAGAAACCAACAGTGCCAGTGGAAGCTGACAGTGGGGTGGGGGGGGAGGTCAAAGCCCTGACCTGAAGTAGACCTGACTTCTGTTGGTTGTAGAGTAACTTTTTGGTGGGAGTACACAGGAAGGTTTGACTATTGGGTCGCAAATTCCAGGACGGCCTGTTGGCTGGTGTAGCATCTGCCAGTGCCAGACAAAGCCATCAGTGGAAAGAAGGGGAGCACCCTATCTTGGGTGATTCTGCATCTCTGACATTAGGTCATTGCAAATGGTGTGACCCGGCCTAGGGTCCAGGTTGAGATTGTGGCCTGGGCCCCTGATTAAATGAATTCTAATTTTTAAGCAAATTATTTAAAAGAGGCCCCATAAGGGGAAGGGTCATGGAAGATTTCTTTATGGGGGAACAAACCCCAGAATCGCCAATTTCCAATGGACATTCCAGCCTCTATACTATGGCAGGGAACCCTAGGTGCATCCCTAGCAGTGTGGCACCTGACATTTCCATGTAAAACAGGGGATCGCTCACTATCTCTTCCCCACCCCAATGACCCCTCAAAGTATGGTGGAGTCAGTGCATGGCGGTCTAAGCTAAGTGCATCTCAGTAACTTACACAGTGGTGCAGCAACCTCCCCAAACCCAAACTTTCAGCCCCAAGATCACAGTTGTGGCTGAACAATCGAGGTGCTATAATAGCCTCAAGGCCTCTGACTAGGGAGAGAAAAATCGGATAGGTTTTCTGTTGCACATTGCCGTCCATTGATCTGTTTTGAAAAGCTTATGCATGGTGACATCAGGTGAGGACAAGATAATGCCCATTTTGAGGCTTTCCCCAGTCCACGATGACACATGAAGGGTCACCACTTGGTCAATCTACAGGAGGTCTACAAAGATTACGGGCACCACAAAACTATCCAACATTTTCAATGTGCTTGTACTTTGCATGAGAAAAAAATGTCCAAGATGTTATTGAGTAGTGACAGTGGCAAACACTACCTTTCAACAGCACCACGATTGAAATGTTTGAACAGTGCCTTCTTCGAGCAGAAGCTTGTAGTTGAAAATCATGCCACGGCCCCATTGGGATAGAGTTGAATTTACAGATTTTGGATCAACCGAACCACTGAACTGTTGGATAATTTTGTGGTGCCGATAATCTTTGTCGACCTCCTGTCCAACTGAGCAGCTCGTCTGTTTACTTCAGGAAGCCAGAAGAACCCCTGCTGGTCAATCTCGTCCCAACAGCCCCCTGATGGTTTCCGTTCCAGTCCATGGTGCACGTGCAAATGTTGATTACAACTTAATGAAGAGAGAAAGGATCTGTTTGTGGTAATTGCAGTGCCTATGATGGTCAATTAATGGGTTTAAAAAGTTCCTGACTTCTGTTTCTTTGGTCTCCGAGGTGCTGTAAAACTACCAACAACTCATGAAAAGTTACTGATAATTTTACAGACTTTTAGTAATGATTATGTTAAAATGCCAGTCAGTAACAGGAAAACACAATAAAAATCCTGACTTTTGGAAAGCGCGTAGCTACATGGAGATTTGCTTTTGCTCCATTCTGATTCCCCAGCCTCTGTTTACCCATCATTAGCTCATGGTGAGACCCACTCTCTCCTCTTGGCTCAGATTAAACCTCAGCAGCCAGAACCCTGATATCTAGTGCATAAGGAGATCATCAGCTTTGGTATTGAATAATGCCATCCAGAAGGTCACTGTTCCAGATTCTCACTCTGCATTGGGTTAATTGATCTCACCGGGACAGCTGTTGGCCGATACAAATGGCCTCAGCATTCCTGGGACAGGAAGAGAAGAAAATGAGACATCTTCATCTTCTCAGATGTTCTAGTCACTGTCCCAAATGACCATAGGCATCTCTCTCTATTAGAGAGAAACATTTGGTAATGTATAGCTTGAGGGTCCCCACTCCTCAAGCATGGGGCAAGGTGAGGAGCCAGGCCTCCGTGAACTATCACATCCAGTATGGGGATTGAGCCCGCATTGTCTTCCTGCATCACACACTAGCTGTCTCGCCAACTGAGCTATCAGCTCCCATTTTCTTTGTAGCCCATGCCCAAGCTAATTAAGGGCATTGTGTGAAACTCAAGGTTGAACTCCAAGGTGATGCAGTCACAGCAGAATAGTCTGCTAATAGCATCTGGGATTACACATAGGCACTTAAATGAGGTTTCAGAGATAGGGTTGAAAACCCCTTCAGGATTGCCCCGGAGCCTCCAGGATTTAAAGACTAATCCCCAGGACACTGCTGCAAGCAAACCCTCACAGAAAGATTATAGGGGTTTTTAAAAAAAAAACGTATTTTAAAATTTTCTTTGAACACTTCTTTATTAGTTATAAAAAATATTGAACATGGGAGTAAAGGTTGTTCGACTGGCCGCAAAGAATCATCCAATTGGTCTGTTCACTTTCCAGTGGGTGTCGGAAGGCGGGACACTGCTTGGATAGACGTATTGGACAACAAATGGCAGGAGTATGGGGGCAGGGTGATTGGAGGCAGGAACTCATAGTGTCATAGAGTCATTAAGGCAAAGAAGGAGGCTCTTTGGCTCATCAAGTCCATGTCAGCTCTCTGTAGAGCAATCCAATCATAGGAACTTAGGAGCTGTTGTAGTTGACTGGTATCATCCTCACTGTTTTCCACACCACCAGGTTTGGTATCAATGGCAAATTTTGAAATTTTATTCTGTATTCCAATATCCAAGTCATTATATATATATATATATATATATAAAATCAAAAAAGCAGTGGTCCCAGCACTGACCCTTGGATAACACCACTGTCTACCATCAACCATTTACCACGACTCACTGTTTGCAGTCCTTAAGCCAATTTTTAAAAATCCAAGCTGGCACTGACCCTCCTATTCCATGAGCCTGAATTTTGTTAACCAGCCTTTTATGGCTAGACTGCAGTGGTTCAAGAAGTCAGCTCACCAATTAGGGATGGGCAATAAATGTTGGCCTAGCCAGCGATGCGTTCATCCCACGAATGAAAAAAAAGAATGTGGTACTTTGTTAAACTGTTTCTTAAAGTCCACATAGACGACTTCCACTGCATACGCTTCATCAACCTTCCCTGTTATTTCATCAAAAAATTCTATTAGATTAGTCATGCATGATCTGTCTTTTACAAATCCATGTTGTTGCTCCTTAATTAACTCAAACCTGTCCAAGTGCCTGTTGATTTTTTTCCCTGATCATTGTTTCTAAAACCTTACCCACCACTGATGTTAAACTAACTGGCCTATAGTTGCTAAGACTGTCCTTACACTCTTTCTTGAATAAGGATGTTACATTTGCCACTCCAAACCTCTGGCACCTCCCCCATACCTAGAGAAGATTGGAAGATTATGTCAAGCCCTTCCAGTATTTCCACCCCAACTTCCTTGAGCAACCTGGGATGCAAGCCACCTGGACCAGGCAACTTATCCACTCTAAGCATGGCCAGCCTCTCCAGTACATCTTTCCTATCAATTCTTACCCCATCCAATATTTCTACCAATTCTGCTTCTACTAATATTTTGTCAGCATCCTCTTGCTTAATAAACACCGATACAACGTACTCATTAAGTATTCTAGTCTTGCACTGCGCCTCTAAGCATGTATCACCCTCTTTGTCCCTAATAGAACCCACCCCGCCACTTACTATCCAGTTACTGTTACATGGAACTGGAAGATTTTTGGATTCCCTTTTGTCTTAACTGCCATTCTATTCTCATATTCTCTCTTTACCAGTCTTATTTTCCCCTTCCCCTCACCCATTGTATTATGCCTGGTTCTTGTTTGAAGAATTCACCTGTCATGCATCATCTTCTTCTTCTTCTTTGGCCTCCTTGTCTCGAGAGACAATGGTTAAGCGCCTGGAGGTGGTCAGTGGTTTGTGGAGCAGCGCCTGGAGTGGTTATAAAGGCCAATTCTAGAGTGGCAGACTCTTCCACAGGTGCTGCAGAAAAATTTGTTTGTCGGGGCTGTTACACAGTTGGCTCTCCCCTTGCGCTTCTGTCTTTTTTTCTGCCAACTGCTAAGTCTCTTCGACTCGCCACACTTTGGCCCCGCCTTTATGGCTGTCCTCCAGCTCTGGTGATCGCTGGCAACTGACTCCCACGACTTGTGATCAATGTCACAGGACTTCATGTCGTGTTTGCAGACGTCTTTAAAGCGGAGACATGGACGGCCGGTGGGTCTGATACCAGTGGCGAGCTCGCTGTACAATGTGTCTTTGGGGATCCTGCCATCTTCCATGCGGCTCACATGACCAAGCCATCTCCAGCGCCACTGACTCAGTAGTGTGTATAAGCTGGGGATGTTGGCCGCCTCGAGGACGTCTGTGTTGGAGATACGGTCCTGCCACCTGATGCCAAGTATTCTCTGGAGGCAGCGAAGATGGAATGAATTGAGACGTCGCTCTTGGCTGACATACGTTGTCCAAACTTCGCTGCCGTAGAGCAAGGTACTGAGGACACAGGCTTGATACACTCGGACTTTTGTGTTCCGTGTCAGTATCATACATCGTACACACTCTTTATTTGTTTCATCATATTCTCTAAATCTCTCTCCATCCAAGGAGCCCTGTTTTTGGTTCCCTTATCTTTCACACTGATGAAACTGCCAGGAATGGAGTTGGCTACACTAGCCAGAGGGCTGGCAGCAGTTGTGAAACTTTCCCCAGTGGACAATCAGCTATCGGCAAGAGAAAATGGCAGAAAAAAAGACCCATACGAAAGGCTAAGTCCCTCTTTTGAGTTCAGTTCAACCCTGAGGCCGAGAGTCTGAGCTCAATTTAATTCTCACCCTGAGAAACAGTGGCCTGTAGACACTCCTTAAAACCTCCCTCTTTGACTAAGCATTTGGTTGCCTGTCCTAATATCTTCTTATGTGGCTTAGTGTCAAATTCTATTTGATAAATCGCTCCTGTGAAGTGTCTTGGGATGTTTTACTATCTTAAATAAAAATAAAGACTTGCATCTAGTGCCTTTCACAACCTCAGCACCAAAGCAAAATTGCTTAGGATTTTGATCGCACTGCCTGATAGGGTGGTGGTTACAGATTCAATAGTAGCTTTCAAAAGGGAATTGGATAAATACTTGAAGGAGAGAAAACTGCAAGAATGCGGGAAAGAGCAGGGGAGTGGGACGAACTGGATTGCTCTTCGAAAGAGCCAGCACAGACTCGATAGGCTGAATGACTTCTTCTGTCTTGTACTACGCTATGATTCTAAGATTTACTAAATGTAGTCACTGTTCTGATGCAGGAAACGCGGCATCCGATTTGCACACAGCAAGCTCTCATTTTTATTGATGTTGGTTGAGGCTAGCCAGTGTTTGAATAAATATTGGCCAGGTCACTGGGCATAACTCTTCTTTGAATAGTGCCGTGGCATCTTTTATATCCACATGTGAGGGCAGACAGTGACTCAGTTCAACGCCTGATCTGAAACTGGCATCTCTGACAGTGCAGCACTCCCTCAGTACTACAGTGGGAGTATTAGCCTAGATTTTTGTGTTCAAGTCTTTGGAGTGGGACTTGAACCTTTGACTTGAAAAGGCTGTGCAAATACAAGTTTATCAAGTTCTGGTTCTTTTTGTCTCTCTTGTTGTGGATTCACTTTTACTTTTAGCTGAGGCACAGTTCTCATGCCCACTTCATAAGAATATAGGAAATCGGAGCAGGAGTAGACCATATGGCCCATTGAGCCTGCTCCGCCAACCAATACGATCATGGCTGATCTCTGGCTTCAATTCCACTTCCCTGCCTGCTCCCCATTATCCCTTGATTCCCTGAGAGACCAAAAATCTGTCTATCTCGGCCTTGAATATACTCAACCATGGAGCATTCACAACCTTCTGGGGTAGAGAATTCCAAAGATTCACAACCTTTTGAGTAAAGAAATTTCTCCTCATCTCAGTCCTAAATGATCGGCCCCTTATCCTGAGTCTGTGATCCCATGTTTTAGATTCCCCAGCCAAGGGAAGAAACTTCTCAGTGTATACCATGTCAAGCCCATTCAGAATTTTGTATGTTTCAATGAGATCACCTCAGATTCTTCTAAACCCCAGAGAATATAGACCCAATTTACTCAGCCTCTCATCATAGGACAACCCTCTCAACCAATCTAGTGAACCTTCACAGGACTGCCTCCAATGGAAGCACAGTAAAAGTTTTGTTATCCAGACCTGAGAGATGCCAGATAAAAAAAAATTCTGGTTAATTGAGAGTCCTACTTACCAAGACAGGTGGAGATCCGACCTGCCCCGGAGTTATTGCCTCGAGAGCAAAGGATAACCAGGGGCCGGCATTGGAAAAGCCGATTTGTAATTTTCCCATAGTCCTTCAGGGTTGGTGCACCAACGAGCCATCCCCAGTGGAGATCGGACACGGAACTCCAGAGCAAAACACGTCTGACTGCAGTGTCCAAGAATTCCATGATAGTGAATGGGGGACCAGTCACCGAGGCAAGGTAGCATTTCTAACCACAGATGGAAACCTGAATTCCTGCAGAAATTCTGGATAAGGGAGTTTGCCGGTTGGTAAAGTGCCGGAAAACAAAGCTTTTCCTATATATCCTCCCTTAGATATGGAGACCAAAACTGCACATTGTGCTCCAGTTGTGGTCTCACCAAAGCCCTGTACAATTGAAGCAGGACTTCCTGACCCTGCTGCTCCCTTACTTGGAACTGTGCTGTGAACCCTGATCCGCATTTGTGCAGTGTTGAAGTGTCAGCTGTATTGGTTGGGTAGTTGTGAATTTTGCTGGATAAAATCTATCTTCTCTTCTCGAATGTTATTTTTTTGCTAGCCAGCACTGTCCCACCACAAGCAGAGCAAGCTGCCGTGTGTCCATTTAATAGCTTCCATTCGCTGCTGTGACGTCCGTTTGAATTTCTGGATTTTCTCCCTCCTATTTCTTTTTTGTAGCATTCTGTCATCTCCCTCACTACCCCAGCTTCCTTTTGAGCATCTTTCCCTCTCTCCAGCTCTGCAGAAGGAGAAAGAAAAATAAAATCAAAGCGCACAATTCAAGGACTTGAAACCAAGCCCCTGTCTGCTCTAGCACGAATGTAAAGGATCTCATGGCACTATTTTTAAGAAATGGTGAGTTATCCCGATGTCATGGCCAATATTTATCTCTTAACCAACATTGCAAAAAAACAGATTATCTGGTGGTGATCACATTGCTGTTTGTGGGAGCTTGCAGTGTATAACCTGGCTGCCACATTTCCTACATTACAACAGTGACCACTCATCATTCGGTAGAAATCATAGAATGCTGGAGCAGTACAGTGCTGAAGAGGCCATTCTGACCATAAAGACTGTACTGGCTCTTTCAAAGAGCAATCCAGTTAGTCCCATGCAAAAGACACGAAGGGCAATAAAGAATTAGAGAGGGTAAAATGGGAAATCGAGGGAGAACTTTTTTTTTGTGCATGTCTTTTGAAATGAGTAACACCTGGTCTTTCAGGAAGGCCACCGATCCCTTTTAGCAAGTGTACCTATAGAAATGGTTGTGCTTGCTGCACATTTACTTCACCACAGCACTCTGTTGTAAACAGTTGTTCGACCAAATAGAACATGCAAAAAATAGAGAGTCCGTCTGTGGCTCATTTACATTTTGGCTCTGAGTAGCGCAGAACGTTGGACTAGTGGGGACTCTGTTAAATTCCAAGATTTGAGATACAAATTGCACAGAATGGCGAATGCAGAAAGACCTGATTTATAATGTGGGTGGAAAGCATCCAAGACTGGATGATTGAAGTAGGTGCTTTCTGTCCTTTGAATCAGAGAAACACACACAGGGCTGGATTTAATGAACTTTGCAAAGGTGCTGAGCACATTTAGCGAATGGTCATGTGCTGGTACAGACACCCACTGCTCTTTCAGTTCTTCTGCCCTGACTTTCTGCTGGTGCAGTAACTGGGATTGAAGCAGGGACAGAATGCTTCATACATGTGGGCATCATCAGTAGTTCACCCATGCTATTAGGTCACGTTAGACGTCATTGCCAAGAAAGGTTATAGACCTCATTTGTGCCACTTTCTAAACTACTGGGTTGTAGGAAAAGTCATTCTCAAGGCAACCAGCCACTATGCTATTCATGTAGCAGGTATTGTAGCACGGTGATTTTGTTATTGAGGTAGTAATCCAGAGGCAAGTTCAAATCCCACACAGCAGCTGGAAAGTTTGAATTTAGTTGATTAAATAAAATCTGGAATAAATAGCTAGTAATGGAGACTGTGAAACTACGGGATTGCTGATAAAAACCTATTTTGTTCACTAATGTCCTTCAGGGAAGGAAATCTGCCGTCCTTACCTGGTCTGGCCTACATGTGACTCCAGACCCACAGCGATGTAACTTCCTTTTGAAATGACCCAGAAAGCTAGTCAGTTTTATTGGGATGGGCAATAAATGCCAGCACTGTCCACATCCTGTGGAATTAATTTAAGAAGAGGTATAGAACCTGGTTGGATCATTAGTTTTAGGATTATATAGAAACTCTGACATCCACACTATGTCAGCCTGTAAGTTAAATCCCTGCAACCTGTCGCATTTACTCCCACAGCACTTCTTGCCTCTTAGTGTGATTCGATTTTTGCACGGCCGCTCTCCGCCACTACTTTGTCATACAATGCAGCCCATTGGCATGTTTCCAACATCTGGCAGTTCCAGATGGGAGTGGCATCAGAGGGATTGCACCTTGCGAATCCATGCGCATGCAGCTTCGTGATCTCCTGAGTTTTGCTCCCTGTGAATGCCACTCACTGCTGAGAACGATGGATCATGGAGTGGCTCCCTAAGCTGCTATCTATGATAAATGGCTCACCAGCGGCCTTTGGGCAGTTGAGTGAGAACAATTAACCAATAAGGATGGGTTTCCTTGGTAATCAAAAGCCATGTTTACACTGACTCGTGGCCATTGACTCTCAGACATCCTGGTCAGGGTAAAGCTGCTAAATTTTGTCAGCCAGGTAAACCCTGTTTCTCACCAGGTTTTTGCATTTGCCGGTGATCGAACCCTGGCTACCGTTCAGCCATCCACGGCTAATGCCACAATGTAGCGGCATTACATTACACACCACTATTGTCATGTAATGCATCCTATTGCACAGGAGCTTTTCCATATTACATATTCAGGGAGTTGGGCTGCAGGTACACTGTGCATGCATGCGCAGAGGCGGAATTGATCTGGGTGCCCTGTACATGTATGGCTTCCCTGTGCATGATTAGCTGCCCTGTGCCTATGTGGGTGCCCTGTGCATGTGCTACCACCCTGAATGCACTTTGCTATCTTTTCAGAGGGAAATCTGTCGCACAAGTCCTGCCAGGAGCTAGTTGTTGGCAATTAATTAGCCTGGAATGGCAACAATATCAGACTTTCTAAATATTTGAAATGTTATCTTGGTTAGACTACACTTGGAGGACTGTGCACTGTTCTGGTCTCCATATTATAAAAAGGAAATCGAGGTTTCAAATAGAGATCATCTTTCATTCTTCTAAACTCCAGAGAACATAGATCCCTTCAACTCAGCCATGATCTCATTAAATGGTGGAACAGGCTCGAGGGGCTGAATGGCCTCCTCCTGAGTGCCTTTTCCTATCTTCACCCAGAATTGAAAACCCAGCGGTATAAAGTGCCCTGTCGCGGGAGGGATTTCATCGCTTGGCTGTAGTGTGCTGCGAGTCAGGTTGGAAACCGAGGGTTAAATTTTCATTTTCCTTTTAACCCAAAGTCTCATTTCCCTGATATGAAAGCAGAAGAATAGCTGCAATAACTAACTGCAGAGAGAAAACATGCACCGACTGCTGGAATAGAACGTCAAGATACAGTAAGTGAACTGCATCACTGGAAATTTATTTTGAAGAAAAGCCAATGCCAGTTGCCACGTAGGCCCTATGACCATGTGACAAAGGGACCTCGGTAGATGTGAAACACAGTTTATATTTTCATCATTGAGTAAAAGGACCAGATGTATCCAGTCTTGGATTGGCCAACTCAATCTGATTCAGCATTCAACTCTACTTCCTATGAATCAGATAAAATGTTCATTTTTGTACTGAGATTTATAAAATGAGAAAAAGAAAAGGATGGCTGAATACGACTGGAACAAATAAGTGTCCATCCAACAACAACAAGAGCTTGCATTTATATAGCAGCTTTACATAGTAAAATGTCTCAAGGCGCTTCACAGGAGCGTTATCGGAAAAGAATTTGGCACCAAGCCACATAAGGAACTATTAGGAAAGGTGACCAAAAACTTGGTCAAAAATGTAAGTTTTAAGGAGAAGCTGAAAGGAGGTGAGAGAGATAGAAGAGTGGAGAGGTTTAGGGAGGGAATTCCAGAGGTTAGGGTCAAGGCAGCTGAAGGCACGGCCTCCAACGGTGGAGCGATTAAAATCGGGAATGCACAAGAGGCCAGAATTGGAGGACTTCAGCGGTCTCGGAGAGTTGTGGGGCTGGAGGAGATTACAGAGAATGGGAGGGAGTGAGGCCATAGAGAGATTTGAATACAAGGATGAGAATTTTAAAAGTTGAAACTTTGCCAATGAAAGTCAGCGAGTACAGGGCTGATGCGTGAGCGGGACTAGGTGGGCATTGGGATATAGGCAGCAGATGTTTGAATGATGGGGGGAGCAACTTAAAACTGCTCATAACTGAAAATGGTCCTTTATAGATAAATGATGCACAACAGATGTGTTGCCTTTCAGTGGAGAAGCAAAAAAGTTCCAAGAGAAGACATTTTGTGTGAATGCATGAATAAAACACGATGTAAAGTAACTTTACATAGATCAGAGAGCGTGTGGAATCATAGTAAAGTTTAACATCAGGTAGTGGAACCACTGTGTAAAAACAAACCACAGGAAAATGGTCCCTGATCCAGGTGTTCCACGACATCACACAGCAGTGTCACATTCCCCTTTCAGTGAAAGGGAGGGAAGTATTTGATGCACAAGCACACTGAAGAAAAACGATTTGCTGCCTGATCACTCCTCCATTCCTCTCACACACTGGTGAAACATTTTTTAATGTGTAAATGCAGCTGCAGAAAATAAAAGCTGCTCCGGAACTCTGCTCCTTCTGCAAGATGAGGAAACCTTGGCCAATATGACCTGTAACCAACGTAAGTCATTCCTTTTTCTTCCCTGCCCTCTATAGTCTTCCCAGCCAAGGGTAAGGAGGAGTATCTGTTCCAGGGATCTCACTGGGGTGGGGATAGTGGCGGTGGGGAGTGGGGGGAGGTGGAATGGTAGAAGATTGGGAATTATTTTCTGAGCTGTGGAGGAGAGGCTTGGGACTGTCAAGTATCAGAAACCTATGGGCATGGGAATCACTGTGAAGAGTGCCTGCTTTGGATTCCGTCACGTGCTGCTGTCTGCCAGCATTGCAGACTCAAAAGGCTTTGTCCTCGAGTAAGGAGGAACGTGACAGCGGCAGATTTGGAGAGTAGCACCGTGCTCTTGGTTTTGTCTTGCATTTCAATTAGTGACATTTTATTTTCACTTGCTGCTCCTCCTGCTTACAATGTGGCTAAGATCAGGAACTTGGTGCTTGCGTAATTGTAGGCATGCTTTCCTTGAATGAATCTGTACGCTGTACTCCAGCTAGTGGGTACTTCTCGGACAGGCTTTTCATTGCTGTTTTTCAATGGCTTTTTACAACATTTGGTATTGCATGTGTTGTAACTCCCAACATCTGTTTCAAATAAAACCCCAGGATATTAATATTTGATGGAACTAACACATATCCCGGTGGTGCTTTCCATCAATAGCTTCTATGTTGTTTTACACCTAAAGAACCTTTTGTGTCTAATGATTTCAACATTGGCCTGCAGGATACTTATTGTTGTGAATAATCTTGCCTGAAGCCTTCACTCCTTTTAAAGGGGCACTGCTTCTTCATTAATGTTCCAGCAAAACTCTTCCCCTCAGTTTGTAATTGCGTTGATGGTGTCACACAGGTTTCAACACAAAATGCTTTTGGCGCCAGTTGAGGTCAGTTTCATGATAAAAGGCTTCCCCCCCACCACCACTTCTCACCCCAGAATGGTGAGAGCCCCTTACTGATTTCTCCCTAAAAATGGTGACTTTAACAAAAATCCTGATCAGAATAAACTCACTCCATATCTAGATTGCCCTCTCCGCTCCATGTAAAAGTAAGCTGTACCTCTGAGGACACCTTCACCTCAGTGGTCAGCTCCCTGGAGAGACCTGCTCCAAGAAGGATCATGATCTTTCTGCACCGTTCTCCTTGATTAACACCGATCTGCCTCTGCTCATTCTGTCGGCACCGTTGGAGGCTAATTCATAATAGATACATGAAAGTTCAATTTGGGCCTGGGAATTGTCACATCAGGACACAGCTTCATGTATTGGCAGACAGGATGGACCTGAAAATTGAAGTGGATTGCATAAACTTCCCATATTGACATCAGATGTGATATATTACATGTCTCTGGTGGTCAACTGCCTTCTAAATATTATGCATTAAGGGACAGGGGTGGGTAAGGAACAGAGACCTATTTATTTATTAACTAATTTCCCTTTTCAATGCTCGTAGTAAGTCAAAAGAAATAACTTGCATTTATATAGTGCCTCTCATGGCCTCAGGACATCCTAAGGTGCTGTGCAGCCAATTAAGTACTTTTGAAGTGTAGTCATTGTTGTAATGTAAGAAACGCAGCAGCCAATTTGAGCACAGCAAGATCCCACAAACAGCAATGTGATAATGACCAGATAATTTGTTTCGGTGATCTTGATTGAGGGATAAATATTGACCAGGACATTGGCCATTAAGTATTTAAACTGTTGTTAGGGGTGGATGTGAATGTGAATGTGATGGAGGGAATTTGCACTTTCATAGAAGGATTTGGAAACAAGTTGTAGGGGTATTAACTTCCAGCGGAGTAATATTTTTCTGATTAGTTCCTAGAAACTGAATAACTGGTTTTCTCCTAACCTACCACAGGGGATAAATAAATACATTTGTTGCCCTCACGTAGCACAATAAGACACCTGTAAGTAACAGGCAATACCAGCGTTGTAGCCTTATGTGTGTTCAGCACATCAAGCAAGGAGGCACACTTGACAGGCGCAGAGTCCACAGAATTGGTGCTACAGCATTGTAGCCCATTTCTGATGTGTAATCTCTTGAAATATGGTTCCTTATTGGTAGTGCAGGAATGCTCCATCTACCCTGACGGTCTGTCCACTTTTTTACAGTGGATCAAGAAGTAGAAAAATGTAAAAGGTTAAACCAAGTGGAAAAAATTGCAGGGCTATGGGTAAGGAGCAGGAGAATGGGACTAATTGGACAGCTCTTTGAAAGAGCTAGCATAGGCATGATGGGCCAAAAGTTCTCTGCTGTATCATTCTACGATTCTTTCTTTCTGTGCTGAATATCTCTGCAAAAATACGTCGTGTTACTAACAGGTCCTTTCAAAGAAATGGGAGCTTAAGTGTAAAGAAGCAATTTTGGGGGGAGGTTTAGTCAGATATCTAACTGACGTAGGAACTCAAGTCTTATACACAATAGCTTCAATGCAGTGACGCTTTGCTTTCACTCAGTTGAGGATAAAAAAAAATCAGCATCTTTCATCTCTTGTCAGTGCTGTCCTGAAGGACTTCGTCTAAACACTGGTATGAATCAACAAGTGGGACAGATACGCCTCCCAATCAATAGCTTGAAGATCACCTCTTGAACCGTGCAAGGCCATGATACAATGCTTAGGGACGCCCACCACCAGCTGATGACTAAGACAAACTAGATCCTCAAGTGAGTCTGTCAGCAAGGTGATCTCTTCTAAGAAAGGAGCATGATAGCTCACAACATCGCATAGGACTTTTGGATGAGGAAGATCATTTTGACACATCTTAACTCATCCATCCACAACGACCCTACAGTTTCCCCTATTACTGCATCCAGTTGTTCTTTAAATGATTTTGTTTGGGATAGAAATGCAATACTGTACTAATGTGGCTCCTGGCTTGCTATAGTCATGTGACCTGTACCATGAGGCACTCACTGCGGGCATCCATCAGATGGCAGTTCAATAGACACAGTACAAGCAAGACTGTTGTCCTCTGAGCTCATAACATAGTGTCTGAGTGGAGCTGAGATTGAATGTTGTAGAGGAAGAAGCACAGCTACTAAAAGAGGAACACTGGACTGTTCAGAGCTGAGAGAGGAGAAACTTGCTCTTAGGAAAGCAATCAACATGTGCAGAAGCGCCAATGTTGTAAGCAGCAGCTAGAGCATATTCATAGCAGAACAGACCAGGCCTTGCATTATGCTGATAGATGTTCCAGGCTGAAAGGGCAGAAAGATCACAGACAAAGGGCAGGATGCAAATACTGCGGAGGACATCACACAAAAAAAAAGGCATATCCAGCGTGGGGAAAGCAGTGTTCTCACTGCAAGAAGCTGAATCATTTTGTGCACAAGTGTTTGGCTAGAAGGAAGTACAACAAGCAGGTACAGATGGCCACTGGAGAAACATCAGCTAAAGATTCTGACAAATCACTATACACCATACAACAGGTTGGTTCTGTCAGGTCAATAGGTGATAAATGGTTTGTGACTGTTGGAATGATGACTGCAGAAGGAGAATATCAAGTGAACATAAAGTGCCAGATAGACACCGGTGCGTCATGCAACATCATGACCTTCACAGCCCTGTGCGAAGTGGCTCAACCTGGTGATCCAAAAATATAGCCCTCAAAAGTAAAGTTGAGGCTATATGATGGCACCATACTAGTGCCAAGAGGACAAGTTATCTGAGAGCCCAATGCAATGACAAGAATGAAGATCTGGAGTTCCAGATCGTAGACGGCAAGCAAAAACCACTCATCTCAGCCGAAGCAAGTCTAACCCTCAACCCTCAACGTGCAAAAAGAGATTTGCAACGTGTTGTAGCACGCTAATCCATTGACCGTGGAACAGATCCTAGAGGAGTACAACGATGTGTTTACAGGTTTAGGATGTCTTCCTGGAGAATATCATCTCGAAGTTGATGAGAGGGTAAGACCAAATCAGCATCTGCCAAGGAAAGTTCCAGCTGCCCTCAAGGCCAGCCTGAAAGTCAAGGTAGAAGAGCTGGAAAAGAAGGGAGTAATCAAGAAAGTGACAACTCCTACAGAATGGATTAGCAGCATGGTAGCGGTGAAACAACCTGGAAAGCTGAGTGTGTGCATCAACCCAAAGGATCTAAATAAAGCTCTGAAGAGATCTCACTACCTCATGCCAACCATTGAAGGAATTTTGCCACAACTTGCAAAGGCAAAACTCTTCACTACCCGAGATGTGAAGGATGGTTGCTGGCAAGTGAAGCTGGATGAAAGCAGCAGCTTTCCAATTACATTCTGGACACCATTTGAGATACAGATGGTTACGTACGCTGTTTGGCATTTTCACGGCTCCAGAGGAGTATCAATGCAGACAACATGAGATAGTTAGTGATCTTCCCGGCGTGGAAGCTGTAGTGGATGATCTGCTAGTTTATGGATGCGGAGACACAATGGAAGAAGCCATTGCTCACCACGATCAACATCTAGTGCAAGTGCTGGACAGAGTTCGCCAGATGAACCTGAAGCTGAACAAGAAAAAATTGCAATTAAAGATGCCCAAAGTCAAGTACGTAGGTCATGTACTGACACAAAAGCGCTTCACCCTGATCCCGAAAAGGTGACAGCAGTAGCAGCGATGTAACAGATGTAAAAGCACTGCAACGATTTGTTGGATTCATGCACTATTTAGCAAAATTCTTGCCCAATTTGTCATCGGAGTGTGAACAATTATACTAACTCACTGCCAAGGACGTGCAGTGGTATTGGGGCACAGAACAAGAAGCAGCATTCACTAAAATCAAACAGCTAGTGATGGCAATGCCAGTGCTGAAATACCATGACGTAAATGATGCAGTCACCCTACAGTGTGACGCAGCGAGACAGGACTTGGAGCAACGGCACAATGGCGCAGTGGTTAGCACCGCAGCCTCACAGCTCCAGCGACCCGGGTTCAATTCCGGGTACTGCCTGTGTGGAGTTTGCAAGTTCTCCCTGTGTCTGCGTGGGTTTTCTCCGGGTGCTCCAGTTTCCTCCCACAAGCCAAAAGACTTGCAGGTTGATAGGTAAATTGGCCATTATAAATTGTCACTAGTATAGGTAGGTGGTAGGGAAATATAGGGATAGGTGGGGATGTGGTAGGAATATGGAATTAGTGTAGGATTAGTATAAATGGGTGGTTGATGGTCGGCACAGACTCGGTGGGCCGAAGGGCCTGTTTCAGTGCTGTATTTCAAAATAAATAAAAATAAATAAAATAAAAACCCTAATGCCCCATGATGAACTGGTTGCATTTGCATCCAGGGCGTTAACGCAAATGGAACGATGCTACGTTCAGATCGAGAAAGAGTGCCTGGCCATTGTCTTTGCTTGTGAACATTTTCATCAATACCTACTTGGAAGAGACAAAGTGACAGTCGAGCCCAACTACAAGCAGATTCAAAGCATTTTCCTCAAGCCACTACTATCTGCTCCAAAGCGTCTGCAGAGACTGTTACTCTGGTTACAGAGATATTGGGCTTGACTTTATTCGGGTGCCATGCTGTGTGGTGGCGCCCTTTAAACTCAGCAGAGTGCCCGCATTCAGCGGCCACCGAGGAGCCCCCGCGATATTTTGCACGGGGGCTCATTTAAATAGTGGGGCAGAGCGCCCGCCCCCGTGACGTGTGGGGGTAGCCACCGTGTCCCCGGCAACGGCGTCCGGTGCCAACACGCAGGTCCCAGTGCCATTTTTAAAGGGCTTTAAGCCCTTGCAAATAATTATAATTTTTAAAGGGAAAATATAATTGATTTTTACGAAATATAAAAATAAGTGATGGAGGCCGTTCCCCATCCCCCCCATGGTCATTTCATTGCCCGAAATGACCATCAATTGATTTTTCAAATACCCGAACATTCCCCCACAACCTTCAATCTTTCGCCCTTCAACCCCTTCCCACCATCTCCACATCCAATAAAAATTGATTTCCCTGCTCCTCCACCACCCCGCCCCCCCCCCCCCCCCCCCCCCCCCCAGCCCTGAAAATTTTATTCTCTCTTCTCCTCCTCCTCACACAGTGACGCAGTGGTTAGCACAGCAGCCTCACAGCTCCAGGGACCTGGGTTCGATTCTGGGTACTGCCTGTGTGGAGTTTGCAAGTTCTCCCTGTGTCTGCGTGGGTTTTCTCCGGGTGCTCCGGTTTCCTCCCACAAGCCAAAAGACTTGCAGGTTGATAGGTAAATTGGCCATTATAAATTGTCACTAGTATAGGTAGGTGGTAGGGAAATATAGGGACAGGTGGGGATGTTTGGTAGGAATATGTGATTAGTGTAGGATTAGTATAAATGGGGGGTTGATGGTCGGCACAGACTCGGTGGGCCGAAGGGCCTGTTTCAGTGCTGTATCTCTAATCTAATCTAATCCCCCCCACCTCACCAGATTCTCGTCTTGGAACTCCATGTGGAGTTCTGAAGGTGCGTGAAGGCCGAAAGGAGGCCGTAAAATCAGTGTGGGACAGCAGGTAAGTTATTTTGCATACACTTATTGGCAATCTGCATATGGAGATAAAGGGCCTGTCACCAGGTGGTGGTGGTGGGAGGGGGGGCCGCACCAAGGCCCCCCCACCACCGGTAATATGTGGCTGGCCCTTCTCGATGTCGCAGGGCGAGGAGGGCCTCTCCCCGCAGAATTTTATCGGCTCCTGCACCGCGACCTGCTGCGTCAAGTGGCCGGTAAAATTCAGCCCATCATCTGGACGTGAGATACAAGCAAGGGAAACCGATGTACGTCGCTGACATGCTGTCGAGAGCAGCACTCCCCATGAAGAAAGTAGAGGATGCTGTGACAGTGTGAAATTTTCCAGATCCAACGTGAAGCTGTAGCTCGACATGCTGTGGAAATCATCAACCCAGCAGAGACATTGAATCTGTCAATCACCTTGTTCAAATCAAGCGAACTACCCAAGATTCAACTCTTCAAGCGTTACAACAACTAGTGATGAAAGGATGGCCTGACAGCATCAAGGACACTCCCGTGTTCACAAGTGCATATTGGGCATACAGAGATGAATTGACAGCTCAAGATGGCATTTTGTATAAAGGAAACAGAGTCATTATCCCTAAGGAGTTGAGAGGAGAGATGCTAAAGTGCATCCATGCAAACCACCAAGGAACTGAATCAAGTCTGAGGAAGGCAAGAGCAGTGCTCTACTGGCAAACATGAGCAATGAAATCAAGGATCACATCAGCCAGTGCAGTGCGTGCAACGAGTACCAAGCTAAGCAACCTAAGGATCCTAAGGAACCCTCGACGCAGGATCCTTGGTGGGGGGGGGGACCTAAAGATGGCCCTGGATGAGGCCCTCCATGGACTTCAACGCTGGCAAGGCCCGGCCCGGCCCGATCCTCTTGCCGGCAGTGGGGCACCATGGTGGCCTTCCTGCTGCTTGGCAACAACAGCACAATCGCCATATGCAAATAAAGTAAATTAATAGATTTGCATGTACTTACCATTAATCTTGATGTCCCACTGCGATCTTCGGCCTGACAACCAGCACTCCCGTGCCTTAAGATCCCTGTCCGGGGAAACGAGGTGCAACGCCTATGGGGAGGGGGGAGGAGGTACGTTTAGCAATGTGGGGGGTGGGGACGGGGTCAAATTCATGTCATGAGTGTCGGGGATGGAGGGAAGGGTTGAATTTTGAGGTTTGTGCAGTTTGGGGGTTGGGGAGAGGTCAGATGGCAAAGGTAATCTTTAAATGTTTAAATATGCTGGTCGGGCTAACAGTCCTTTAAAAATGGCGTCAGCACCTGCGCATAGGCAGCTGCCGCCATTGCCGGGGACGGACAGACCACCCCCTCCATGTGATCGGGGGGGGCGGCGGCCTGCCCCGGCTATTTAAATGAGCCGCCACGCTTGGAATCACGGCGGCTCTTAGGGGTGCGGCCCACACAGGCAGGCCGCCATTTTTTTCCCCGATTTCAGCAGCGGGCTTAGAAAATTCGACCCTACGTGTGCAATGCCTGTGCAGAGACCAACAAGAATAACGAACTGCTAATGCATAAGAACAGTTGTGTGCATAGTGGGTAACTTGGGCAACTCACAGTGTAAATGATAATGCATGCAATTTTTTTTTGTATGATGGGGAGATGTGTGGGATCGAAATGCAATACTGTACTAATGTGCCTCCTGGCTTGCTGTAATCATGTGACCTCTACCATGAGTTACTCACTGCAGGCACCCATCAGAGGGCAGTTCAATAAAAACACAGTACAGGCAAGACTGTTGTCCTGTGAGCTTGTAACAGACTTTAGGGTCTTTGAATCCTCTGCTCTATCTGGAAGCCCGTTCCATGTTTGATCATTCTCTTTGTGAAGAATAACATTCTCATCTCAGTCTTAAAATTACTTTTTAATCAGTTTATGTCTGTGTCCCATTCTCCTACTCCATGTTTTTGTTTACCTTCTCCTGTCTGTTAACTATTTCATGTTCCTACAACATCACTTGTTAGATGCCTCGTTTTCCGGCTCAAAGCCCAAGTCATTCCTTGTAATTCAGACATGGATCAGCCACAGGCCTCTTCTCTGCACTGCTCTCTTGTTTCTCAGCAATCAGAACTGGGCTTAATGAGAAAGACTCACCTTTCCCGATGTCCCCAAGTGCTTTACAGCTCGTGAAGTACTTTTAAAATGAGCAAATGCGTCAGTCATGCGCACAGCAAGTTCCCACCGACAGTGGTGTGGTAATTACCAGATAATCAGTTTTAATGTGCTGGTTGAGGGAGAAAGCCCATGCTCTGCTTTGAAAAGCTCCAATAAGGGATCTTTTATGCTCACCTGAGAGGGCAGCTGGGACATCGGTTTAACGTCTCATTTGGAAGTCGCACCTGTGACAGTGCAGCACTCCCTCAGATTTTGCACTCAAGCATCTAGAGTGGGACTTGCAGCCATGAACTTCTGTCTAAGAGGCGTGAATGCTACACACAGTTCAAGGTGAAGTCTGTTCAGAGCACTGTACAATCTGATCAAGACTTCCTATGTACTTGTACGTTTAGCATTCTGTTGATTTTGTCGAAGGCTGTTCTATGTTGGTTGGACTTCCATACTATTCATGCTGTATGCGTATCATCTGTTTTTGACACTTTACATAGCAGCACAATTTCTTGGTAGTTTTTGGGATGGCAAGGATCCCACTTCCTGTGGACACATATCATAGCTCCACCCTGAAACACTGAGGATCTGCCTACCTCAAACAGAGTCCTATTCTCCAGCCTCAGGAGGATAACTGCAAGGTGAATTGGCAGTTCCCTGTTCAAGCTATTGTCACTGCCCTAACCTCTTGTAATCTTAGGGGAATTCAGCATGAATACCTTCGATATCCTTCCATCGTATAACCATTAGCGGGGCAATTCTGGCTGATTTTATTGGCTATGTTAAACCTTTCTTTCTTGAAGTTATAAACGTTTATGGATTGGTTTTCCTATTGGTAGCTCCTTAACCAGCTAAGTGAGAAATAAAAATGCGACTGTAAAAAAAATACAAGTGTGTGATTCTTAAGAGGCTTGTCTGGGTAGATGTTGAGAAAATGTTTCCCTGGCTGGGGAATCTAGAACATGGTCTCACAGTCTCCGAATAAGAGATTGGCCATTTAGAACTGGGGATGCTCTGTCGTTGAGTATATTCAAGACAGAAGTTGATAGATTTTTGGGTACTAAGGCAATTAAGTGATATGGGAATAGTGCAGGCAGGTAGAGTTGAAGTAGAAGATCAGCCATGATCTTTTTGAATGAGGGAGCAGGCTCAGAGAGCCAAATGGCCAACTCCAGCCTCTATTTCTTAGGCTGTTACTTCAATCATAAGAACATATCAAATGATTTTTTTTCTGTGGGATGTATATTTCAGCCAAATATTTGCACCAGTGAGACAGATTTAATATACCACCTACAGACTGCAGATATGATCTAAAAGAGCTTTAATTTTTGCAAGAATACCAGTATCCAAAAGTGGATTGCAACAACAGTGACTCACATTTATATATCACATTTAAAGGAGTAAAATGTCCCAAGGGACTTATCAGCCAAAATTATACAAGGCAGTTGCAGGGCTCCGACAATGAGATTGGAATGATGCCATTTATCCAGTATTAATTATATTGTAAAGAGGTTAGTGAAGTTTTGTCTCTGTAAAATTGCATTCCAGGGATCTGGTGTGTTATTTATGCTGTGTCACCAAATCTGGGACCTCACAAAATATATAGGGTCATTTGAACTGCAGAACCAGAGACAAATTCATTGTAATATATTTATAGATATTTGAACTGCCGCAATGAAATCTCAGACTATGTCCATGTAACTTCTAAATGAAAATGCTTCAAAGTTGTGAAATATGGGATCTTGGCATAATTATAGGAAACTTTCGAAGAGGAAAAATAAATCTGACTCTTGAGAGAACAATATTTATCTACTAATAAAGGCATTTTATGGTATTTGATTTGTGGACCAGCTTGTTCCAGTAACAGAAAGACTGGTAGTAAAAAAAAACTGAACTGGCGCACAGCCCTGGAGAACAGGTAGCTCGGGGCTGCTTTCTGAAGTGGTGCCGAAGTCTGAAGGGGTTTTGTGCACTGTTGGGTTTTAGTGGAAAGAGCCTATGAATTGGAATTGACAAGCTCCAGAAGTTGCCTGAAAGTCCTTGTTGTTCTTTTATTTTGTAAAAGAGCATTGCCTAATTTATGAACTTTCGACTGTTGGGAGACAGCACAGGGCAGGGTGCTTCGAGGGAGCTCGCAGTTCTGACAGTGTAGGCTGAATTTTATGAGGCCTCCGGTGTCGGGGTCGTGGCGGAGGGGGGGGACCAGAAAATTCTTCCGGGAGAGGCCCACCACAACCCCCAACACCGAGAAGGCCCCGCTGCATTTTACTGGTGGCGGCGAGGCCTCATTGAACGTGGCAGGGCCTTCATTTCAATATTAAAGTTAAATTAAAAAGATGGAAATCAACTTACCTTCTCCCAACGGCCGTCCCACATCGATATTACGGCCACCGGCTGGAAGGCCCGCACCTTCGGAACAGCATTCGGGGTTCCGAGGTCTGGTACTGGTGGGGAGGGTGGAGCAGTGAAATCTTCAGGTCAGGAGAGGGGAGGGAGCAGGGAAAACACTTTGTATTGGCTGAGGGGATGTTGGGAAGGGGTTGAAAGGCAAAGGTAGCAAAGTTCGGAGGGCTAAGTTGGTGACGGGAAGAAACATTTTTTGTGTGTCTTAAATACCTTTAATGGTGATGGGGGTGGGAGAGGGGCTTTGATCAGTTAATAAAGTATAACATTTTAATTTGCCCTCCTTGTCCCTTTAAAAATTAAAATTGCCGGGAAGGGCTTGCAGCCCTTTAAAAATGGCGCCGGCGCCTGCGCGGTGCCACCGGAAGCCATTGCCGGGGACGGAACGGTCACCCCCCACTCTACGTCATCAGGTGTGGCCGCTCCTCCACCTCCATTTAAATGAGTCCCCGCGCGAAATATCACGGAGACTCAGCGATGGCGCATCCATGTGAGCGGGCCACCAAGGTGAGAGTGCGACACCGTGATTTTCGGCGCGCTCATAAAATTCAGCCTTTGCACAAGAGGTGAAGTCTATAAAACTGCCATTGTGTGGTGAGCCTGAGGCTGGTGCTGTGTTTTTCTTTATCCATATCGTCCAGGTAGTTGTGTAGTTTGCAAGGACTGTGCGTTATGCTTTGCATCCAGTTCCCTCTACTTTCCCCCTTCTTAAGGAGCTCTATTTGATGGCCACAGGTCATGACCCCCAACCTCATTCCCTTACTGCAGTTTAGCTCAACAACAACTCGCATTTATATAGCATCTTCAATGTAGTAAAAACAACTCAAGGTGCTTCACAGGAGCATGATAAACAAACTATGATATAGAGCCACATAAGGAGATATTAGGAAGGGTGACTACAAGCTTGGTCAAAGAGATAGGTTTTAAGGAGCATCTTGAAGGAGGAGAAGGAGCTAGAGAAGTTTAGGAGGGAATTCTGGAGCTTGGAGGGAATTCTGGAGGCGGTTGAAGGCACAGCTGCCAGTGGTGGAGGGATGAAAATGGAGGATGTGTAAGAAGTCAGAATTGGAGGAGCACAGAGATCTGGGAGGGTTTTAGGCTGGAGAAGGTTAGGGCAGAAGACATGGCTTCCAACTGATAAAATCCAATCTCACTTTTGATAGAATCTCGTACTGAGACATAAACTGTGGGAGAATGAGTCATGCATGTACTTTCGAGTAACTATCTTTCATCGTTTTTTTTTAAAGTTACATTTAACCGTCATCTTTCTAACAGGGGGAAAAGATCCTTATGGTTTTGTGTCCTTCAATTTGACCACTTCATCTGGTCCCTGCAATCTGTAAGCGTTAAGTACAATAGGATGAACATGTGATTTTGGGTGCCGGTTGGAAGGGATTGAGTCATGGAAAAATGCGAGCCCGTTGGGAAGCTGGCTCCAACTCACTGATGTCCACATTTAACTCGAGCCTCCTCCCACCCTACTTCATCTCATCCTATCAGCATATCCTTCTATTCCTTTCTCCCTCATGTGTTTGTCGAGCTTCTTTTAAATGCACCTATGCCATTCATCTCAAATACTTCATGAGTTCCACATTCTCACCATTCTCTGGGTAAAGAAGTTTCACTTGACTTCCCTATTGGATTTATTAGTGACTATCGTATATTTATGGTATCTAGTTTTGGTCTCCCCCACAAGTTAAAACATTTTCTTCACGTTTACCCTATCACACATTTTCATTATCTTAAAGCCCTCTATCGAGTCACCACTCAGCCTTCTCCTTTCTAAAGAAAGGAGCCCCAGCCTGTTCAATCTTTCCTGATAGTTATAACCTCTCAGTTCTGGCATCATTTCTGTTGAATCTTTTTTATACCTTGCCCAATCCCTTTATGTCCTTTTTCTAATAGCGAGACCAGAAATGTGCATGGTGCTCCAAGTGTGGTCTTAGTGAGGTTCGACACGTGTTTAACATGACTTCCCTACTTTTCAATTCTATCCCTCTAGAAATTAATCCCAGTGCTTGGTTTGCTCTTTTATGGCCTTACTAACCTGTATTCCTACACTTAGTGATGTGTATCGACACCCCTCGATCCCTTTTCTCAACTACCCCATTTAGCTTCTTCTTACCTCACAAATGGGAATCTGTACCATTCAACCAAGAAAACCAGATCAAGTGACAGGAATCTAAAATGTGATTGAGAAAACAGGATCAGAAGAAAGAGGAAAAGGTTGTTCACATGAACCCAAAGCTGGGGAAAGTTCTCCTGTTCCTCACTTCCAGTCTACGTATGGTTTGCAGGAATTCCTTCTTGTACAAGGTCAGCTCGCTAACTTCAATACAGGTGTAGAATCTGTTGATTTTGATGGTAAAGTTAACTTTGGAGAGGATGCGTGATCACACAATGTGACACTTCTTTAAATATCGCTCATTATTTTAAAATGAGTAAAAAAAGGTACTTAACTACTTTGAGTCCAAAACTAGAGGTTGTAACTATAAGATTGTCACTAATAAATCCAATAGGGAATTGGGAATTCAGGAGAAACTTCTTCACTCAGAGAGTTATGAGAATGTAGAACCGGCTACCACAGGGAATAATTGAGTCGAGTAGCAAAAATGCATTTAAAAGGAAGATAAGCACATGAGAGAGAAAGGAATAGAAGGACACGCTGACAGGGTGAGATGGTGTAGGGTGGGAGGAGGCTCCTCTGGAGTGTAAACACTGGCATAGACCAGCTGGGCTGAATGGCCTGTTTCTGTGCTGTAAATTTTATGTAATTTAAAACACCTCCCTTTTGGGAGACTGGAATCTTTTAGTCGTTATAAAGAAGTCTTTCCAAGAATTTGGCAATCTTACTGAGCCGATTCTGTCCAAAAATGTTACAGCCAATGTTCGCTGCCCAAAAATGTAAAATTAATTGTTTAGCATAACAGCCATCTCCAGAGTGCTTGGGCACAAATATTTTGAGTTAATGCAAATAAAATTGAGGAAATTACATCTACTACTTTTGGGATGCTTTTTTTTTTAGTAAACTCCTTTCTATTGACTGAAAACTCATGTCCTAAAATCTCTCATAGGATCTCTATCTTATTTATATTTTTGTATTATTCCTGCTGTGTTGTACACATTTTCCTGCTTTATCCTGTCTGCTTTTGCATATGATGATATATCTTTAGGAAGCACGACAGATAAATGCATTTCACGGTGATTTCAGGAATACAAAATGTGCAATCCATTAAGTTACAGTTCTTGATATCTGAAGCCCAGACGTTTAGCTAAGGTTTCTCTTAAGCCTGCACTTTCATTTTTTATGCTGGCTTTGCTACGATGTCCACACACATGCATTGAATTTGCGCCTTGAACTTGTTTCGGAATCACTTCAAATTTAAGGATATCTTAAGATTAAGCTGCTTGCCCAGTACAAGCTTCGAGCTTGCCCACAGTGGTTTTAGCTTCACACTCATACAAACCCGAAATGTCAGTCGGGTGTTGAAGCCCAAACTGTCATCTGATTGAAACTAACTCCTCCAGGGAGTCAAACTGTGGTTCCCTCCAATGCCAGACCAGGCTCCGACTCCAGATTTGGGCTGCGTTTACATGTAACTACTGTAAAGTGAAACCTTTTTGCGCCAATGCTGCAATTGTAGGGCAGGATGACACTGGACCAATTGATCTGCATTTGATATACGGTGTAGGATATACTGCAGGATCAGATGCTTCTGAAGAAGAAATGTAATGAATACTAAAAAACATCAGTAAGGGTTAATGGCATCCTGAAATTTATCCTAAATATTTAGATGACCACTTGAAACGCCATAGCATACAAGGTTACGGGCCAAGTGCTGGAAAATGGGATTAGAATAGTAAGGTGCCTGATGGCCGGCACAGACAGGATGGGCCGAAGGGCCTGTTTCTGTGCTGTATAATTCTATGACTCTATGAAAACATTTGGGTTATCTTTTCATTCCAGTGAAAGGACTAATCAGGCAACTAATTGGAAGAATCCTTTCTTCTATTGTTAATGATGGTGGTTATATACTCATTCATCATTGTATCGTTCTGTAATAATTGAGAATATGAACTATAATTAGCTGAATTGGAAGTGTACGTTACTGCTCCATTGTACTTCACATGTGTATGTAATTCAGTAGTCCGTAATATTTTTAAAGAAAAACCTTTGTGGAAGTGACCAAAGTAAATGTTTAGCAAATAACTGTTGGTCTTCGGTGCCTTGCTTGAATCTCTCTATCGCTATATTCTCCTCCAACCCTACAACCCTCTCTATCCCTGTAACCACCTCCAGCCCGAAGACCTTCTGAGACCTCTGCGCTCCTTGTTTCCGCTGTTGTTGTTGAATGGCGGACAAATATTTGCTCATTCCGCATTGGCCTTAATTGCATCTTTATCTAAATAATTTACAATGATCAAGGGAAGTAAAACAAGAAAGTAGTGATCCACCCAATTATTTAGATCCATCTGCAGCCGTGGTTCTCAAAGTGTGCCTGCGAAGGTTGTCCAGGTGATCCTTGGGTTGGTCCAAAATGCAAGTCACTGACACGCAACGTCACAGCTGAGACCATACAAGAGAACAGGCCGGAACCCTCAACCTGCCACTTACATGACATCAAACAACCAGAGCAGCTCCTGCGCGCAGGGTACAAGTTATCATAAGTGTGAGCAGCAACAATATAGTGTTATAAACAAGGTTTATATTACTTTTGTTTGATTGATATAGATTTAAGGTAAGTTTTATTTTCTCAGAAGAAGTTTATTGTGATGATTTTATAACACAAGGTTTCAAATAAACGTGTTTCTCTGTTGTATTAAAGTCTATTCTAGGAAAATGTCTATATTTTTGTTTCTGGCGTGAATTAATAACTTACTTATGATAGTTAATAAGAAAAAGTTAATGCACATAAATTTATTACATTTAGTAGTGAAAAAGAAGAAAATATTTATAGTTTCCATAAATTTCCATTCATTCTGATGAGTTTCTTAGCGGTGGCAGGCAAAAGCTGGTGGGGTAGGTGGTCCGCGGGGTTTTTTGCCCTGCCTAAGCAGTCCGCAGAAGAAAAAGTTTGAGCACCACTGAACTTTAGGACACACATGCAATATGTATTGTGCCTTTGGGAAAATGAGGAATCCTGCACCCAGACACTTACCTCACTTCCTGTAAGGACTCTGTATCGTTCTCTCAGTCTCTGTTGCATCTGTTATTGACAGTGACGCTTTCCATATGTCTTCATTTTTCCTCAGCTGAGGATTCTCATCCACCCTGGTTGACAGGACCCTTGGCTGTGACTGTTCCATTTCCCATTCTTCTGCTTTCACCCCTTCCCCTTCCACCCAGAAATACAAAATGGTTTCTCTTGATCTCATCTTTCACCTTACCAACCTTCACATTCAACAGACCATCCTCTGCCATTTCTGCCACCTCCAGTGTGATGCCACCATCAAAAGCATCTTCCCCAATACTTTCAGCATTCCAAAGGGATCATTCCCTCCATGACATCCTGGTCCATTCTTCAATCACCCTAAACACCCCCTTCCCATTCCACATTACCTTCCCAAGCAAGCACATTAAACGCAACACTTGTCATTTTTTCTTTGTCCCTTCCCACCGTCCAGAGCCCTTAACAATCCTTCCACTTGGAACAGTGATTTACTTGTGCTACTTTCAATTTAATAAATGGTATTCACTGCTCATGATGTGGTCTCTACAATGGAGAGACCAAACCTAGGTTGGGTGATCAGTGTCTGCTACACCTCTGTTCAGTATCCAAGTGTGACCCTGAGCTTCTGGTCAATTGTCTTTTTAATTCTCCGCCTGACTCCCACTCTGACCTCTCTGTCCTTGGCCTCCTACACTGTTCTGATGAAGCTCAATGGAGGCTCGAGGAACAGCACCTCATTAGGCACTTTACAGCACTCCAGACCCAACAGTGAGATCAACAGTTTTAGACTATAACCATGGTTTCCATTTTCTCGAACAACAGGTACTGGTAATGACTCTGTTTTTGTAATTTTCACCTCCACTAGACCCATCTTTTGGCTGAGATTTTTCCGCCAAGAGCTAAGTCCCAATGTCGGGGCCCAGTGCAGGTCCTGAGCCACATGGGAGGGCAGGGGGTTGCACCCTTGCAGGCAAGGAGCAAATTTTATTTCTATGCCGGGGTCGGGCAGGCAGGCCTCGCCAATCGGAGAGGTAACCCTTCCAGCGGTGGCTATGGGACCGCGGGGATGGCCATTGCCATTGGGGGCCCCTTCTTCCAGGCATCCTGAAACTAAGCTCCTCCCACCCCGGCATCCCCCGGAAGCCTCTGGAAGGCTGTCTCCATGAAGTTAGCGGCTTCCCCACGCATCAGGGGGCTGTGCGACCTCCAGCAAAATGCTGGCCGCCCAGAAAAGTGACGGTCAATTGGCCTTTATTTAAATTAGCTGCCCACCTCCGGCCGGTGGGAAGCTGAACAAATGCCATTCCCACCTCTCGGAATATGCCCTGTTGGGGTAAACACTCCCAATGGGCTGGTAAAATCCTGACCTCTTTTTTTACTGTCTCATTAATTCCCTTTGGCCTTTCACTGTCATCCCTTTTGCCATTTAATCTCTCCTACCTTCCACCCTGTCACATGCATTCTCTTTTGTTCTTTCCTCCCCTCTAGCACCACCTCCACCGCCACTTTCCCTGCCTCTTGTACTTGCTTAATACCTGTTACATCTTCTGAAGAAAGGTCATTGACCTGAAACGTTAACTGTTTCTGTCTCCACAGATGCTGTCCAACCTGCTGTATATTTCCAGCATTTTCTGTTTTTATTCGTGATAAACGTCAGAACATATGAACAGAGGACTTAGAAGCAGGAGTAGGCCATTCAGCCCTTCGAGACTGCTCCGCCTTTCGTAAGATCATGGCTGATCTGGTTGTGGTCTCAATTCCACTTTCCTGTCTGCCCCCCATAACCCTTGACTCTCATGTCTATCAAAAATCTATTTAACTCAGCCTCGAATAAATTCAAAGACCCAGCCTCCACTGTTTTGTGGGGAAGAGAATACATCACAGACTAACAACCGTCTGAGAGAAAAAGTTTCTCCTGATCTCCGTCTTCTTGGGAGACCTCTTATTCTTAAACTGTGTCCCCTAGTTCTCGTCTCCCCACAGGAGGAAACATCCTGTGACTCTGTCTAGTCCCCTCAGGATCTTATATGTTTCAATAAGAACACCTCTCATTCTTCCAAACTCCAACGGGTGTAGGCCCAACCTGTTCAACCTTTCTTCATAAGATACGTCCTTCATCCCCATAATTAGTTGAGTGTACCTTCTCCAAACTGCTTCTAATGCAATTATATCCTTTTTCAAATAAGGAGACCAAAACTGTACACAATACTTTAGATGTGGTCTCACCAAGGTCCTGTACAGCTGCAGTAAAACTTCCCTACTTTTGTACTCGATTCCTCTTGCAATAAACACCATTTATTTGCCTTCCTCAACACTTGCTGTACCTGCATACTAACCTTTTGTAATTCATGTACCAGGACACCCAGATCCCTCTGCACCACCGCGTTCTGCAATCTCTCTCCATTTAAATAGTATACAGCTTTTCTATTTTTCCTGCCAAAGAGGACAAGTTCACATTTTCCCACATTATACTCCATCTGCCAAATTGTTGCCCACTCACTTAACCTATCTGTATCCTTTTGTGGACTTTTAACGTTCTCTCGACAACTGACTTTCCTTCCTATCTTGGTGTCATTGGCAAATTTAATTACCATACATTCGGTCCCTTCATCCAAGTCATTGATATAAGTTGTAAATAGTTGAGGCCCCAGCACTGATCCACTAGTTACAGATTGCCAAGCTGAAAAAGACCCATTTATCCCTACTCTCTGCTTCCTGTTATCTAACCAGTCCTTTATCTATGCTAGTATGTGATCCCTGACACCATGAACTCTTATCTTGTGTAATAACCTTTGATGTGGCACCTTATCAAATGCCTTTTGGAAATCTAAGTACACCACATCTACAGGTTTCCCTTCATCCACGTTGCTTGTTACTTCCTCGAAGAACTCTAATAAATTAGCTAAACACTATTTCCCTTTCACAAAACCATGTTGATTCTGTCTGATCCCATTATAATTTTCTAAGTATCCTGCAATTATGGATTCTAGTAATTTCCCTATGACATCTTCTTTCTTCTTCTTCTTGGGCCTCCTTATCTCGAGAGACAATGGGTAAGCACCTGGAGGTGGTCAGTGGTGTGTGGAGCAGCGCCTGGAGTGGCTATAAAGGCCAATTCTAGAGCGACAGGCTCTTCCACAGGTGCTGCAGAAAAATTTGTTTGTCGGGGCTGTTACACAGTTGGCTCTCCCCTTGCGCCTCTGTCTTTTTTCCTGCCAACTGCTAAGTCTCTTCGACTCGCCACACTTTAGCCCCGTCTTTATGGCTGCCCGCCAGTTCTGGCGAACGCTGGCAACTGACTCCCACGACTTGTGATCAATGTCACAGGACTTCATGTCGCGTTTGCAGACGTCTTTAAAGCGGAGACATGGACGGCCGGTGGGTCTGATACCAATGGCGAGCTCGCTGTACAATGTGTCTTTGGGGATCCTGCCATCTTCCATGCGGCTCACATGGCCAAGCCATCTCAAGCGCCGCTGACTCAGTAGTGTGTATAAGCTGGGGATGTTGGCCGCCTCGAGGACTTCTGTGTTGGAGATACGGTCCTGCCACCTGATGCCAAGTATTCTCCGGAGGCAGCGAAGATGGAATGAATTGAGACGTCGCTCTTGGCTGACATACGTTGTCCAGGCCTCGCTGCCGTAGAGCAAGGTACTGAGGACACAGGCTTGATACACTCGGACTTTTGTGTTCCGTGTCAGTGCGCCATTTTCCCACACTCTCTTGGCCAGTCTGGACATAGCAGTGGAAGCCTTTCCCATGCGCTTGTTGATTTCTGCATCTAGAGACAGGTTACTGGTGATAGTTGAGCCTAGGTAGGTGAACTCTTGAACCACTTCCAGAGCGTGGTCATGACAGATGTTAGGCTAACTGTCAGCTTGATACTTTCACATAACAATGTGGTAAGGATGAGGAGCTTAGTATGTGGAGCATATGCTGGCATTTACTCATGTTTATCTACTTCATAGCACAAGACTATTGTGCCCGCATTCCATCAAACAGCCACATTGTGAACATTTTCACCTCCTTGACTAGATGTCAACCCCATGTTTTTCATGCTGGCTGTAGAATCTGTTTATCTGTTTTTTTACTTCAACAGAGTCCCCATTTGCGGCACTAGATGGCAGTCTGCACTATACTTAGTCAAGGTGTGAAGTAGCTACATTAAAAATATGTTTTGCTCAAGGCTCCCTTAACAGTTGAATGCCTGTGGACCAATTTGACAATAGACAGAATTCTGTTCTATACCATGTCAGCACCTTTTTAGCTGCATTTTAATCTCGTTAATCATTCTCAGGATGTGGGCATCACTTGTAAAGCTGGCATTTGTTGCCCATTCCTTGTTGCCCTTGAGAAGGTAGTGATGAGCCTTTTTCTTGAACTACTGCAGTCCTTGTGGTGAAGGTGCTACTCTTTGTTGTGCTTTGTTATGACTGAGTGTTGGGCCTCTTCAGAAGGCAGTTAAGAGTCAACCACATTGGTACAGGATGGAGCCACACTGGATAACGATGATCGATTTCCTTCCATAAAGGATATTTGTGAACCAGTTAAGTTTTAATGACAATCTGACATTCTCTTGGTCACTTTTATTGATACCAACTTTTTATTGCCAGATTCTTAAAAGCTGAATTCAAATTTCCAAACTGCCATAGTGTGATTTGAACTTGTGTTCTCTGGATTATTAGTCTAGGTCTTTAAATTACCAGTCCATTAATATTTAGCTCAAGCTATTAGTGGAGAGGGTGGCGTAGTGGTAATATCACTGGACTAATAATCTAGAGTCCCAGGCTAATACCCTGGGGAAATGGGTTCAAATCCCACCACAGCAGCTGTTGGAATTTAAATTCAATTAATTAATGGAAATCTGGCACTAAAAGCTAGTCTCTGTAATGGTGCCATGAAACTATCATTGATTGTTCACAAAAAAAAACATCTCGTTTCACGAATGTCCTTTAGGGAAGGAAATCTGTTGTCCTTACCTGGTCTGGTCTACATGTGACTGCAGACACACAGCAAAGTGATTGGCTCTTAACTGCCCTCTGAAATGGCCTGGCAAGCCACTCAGTTGTCAAGGGAAATTTGGGATGGGCAACAAATTCTGGCCTTGCCAGTGATGCCCACATACCATGAAAGAATCAAAGAAATGTACAAAAGGATATTTTCCTTTATTGGCTGAGGCATAGGTTATAAGAGCAAGGAGATTATGCTGGAAATGTATAAAACATCAGTTAGGCCACTGCTAGAGTGCTGCATTCAGTTCTGGTCACTGCGTTACAGGAAGGATGTGATTGCACGAGAGAGGGTAGAGAGGAGATTTATGAGGATGTTGCCAAGAATGGAGAATTTTAGTTATGAGGGAAGATTGCATAGGCTGGTATTGTTTTCTTTGGAACAGAGGAGGCTGACGGGAGAATTAATTGAGGTATGCAGTATTATGAGGGGCCTAGGAAGGTCCTATTTCCCTTGGCAGAGAGGTCAATAACCAGAGGCCTTAAATTTACAGTAATTGGTAGAAGGATGAGGAGAGTAAACAATTATTTCACCCAGAGGGCTGATGGGTTGAATGGCCATCTTCTATGCCGTAAATGTTCCATGTTCTCTGGCCTGGTTTTAACTCCGTGTAAGCCAACGGTTTTTTTATGGGTTAAAATCGGGCCAGTGTTTCTAAGCGATTGCAAATGCACAAAGCATTAAGATCTTAACTTAATGCTGATAAAGTCTGCTGATGTATGCAACATTAACAGCTGACTTTCAGAACTGGATAAATTCATAGATAAGTAATGTCTAGCTACGTTTTGAAAGGGGTAGCACTAATGCAAGTAAACAAGGGCTAAAAAGCAGTAAGGATGAAGCTTGCTGAGTTTTAATTATTCTGGCACTGATCCGCTATGTTATTCAGAGAGACACAGTATATTTAAGCAGCAGTTTTACATTACAAAATGACGATTTGCTTAAATGCTTTTGAAGATTGTTTAAATATGTTTAGATTTTAGATTTAGAGATACAGCACTGAAACAGGCCCTTCGGCCCACCGAGTCTGTGCCGACCATTAACCACCAATTTATACTTTCTTTCTTTTTTTCTTTTGGGCCTCCTTATCTCGAGAGACAATGGATACGCGCCTGGAGGTGGTCAGTGGTTTGTGAAGCAGCGCCTGGAGTGGCTATAAAGGCCAATTCTGGAGTGACAGGCTCTTCCACAGGTGCTGCAGAGAAATTTGTTTGTTGGGGCTGTTGCACAGTTGGCTCTCCCCTTGCGCCTCTGTCTTTTTTCCTGCCAACTACTAAGTCTCTTCGACTCGCCACAATTTAGCCCTGTCTTTATGGCTGCCCTACTAATCCTACACTAATCCCATATTCCTATCACATCCTCACCTGTCCCTATGCCACATGCAGGAGATATACCTGGCTGTGTGGAATGTTTGGGAACATTTTTCCCTTCAACGTGTTTCAGACAAGAATGGAAACAAAACTCACCCAACACCCCTACTCGACTCACTAAAAGTAGCGAAGCAGGCTCATAAGTGCGTACAAACAAAGCAAACCAAGAACTAGGGTTCATTTCCTGAGGAATAGAATTGAAAAGTGGAGAAGTTATGTTAGAATCCCTTGTTTAGAGCACACTTGCAGTACTTTGTACAGTTCTGGGGCTGGAATTTTAACTCCCGATGGGGGCGGACTTGGAGGTGGGTGGGCACAGAAATTCATGCCCCTGGCTGAAGTGCCAGTTTGCTGGCACCATCTCACCCTGGGCCATTTTCCTTGCGGCAAGATGGTGGATTGGGTGGTGGGGGAGGGGGTGTTGCGTGGGCAACGAGTAGCTATTTATGGGCAGTTAAAGGTCTCCCTTCGTCAGATACAGGAGAAATGCCGCAAACAACAGATGCCCCTCTACATTGCTTTCATTGATCTCACCAAAGCCTTTGACCTCGTCAGCAGACGTGGTCTCTTCAGACTACTAGAAAAGATTGGATGCCCACCAAAGCTACTAAGTATCATCACCTCATTCCACGACAATATGAAAGGCACAATTCAACATGGTGGCTCCTCATCAGACCCCTTTCCTATCCTGAGTGGCGTGAAACAGGGCTGTGTTCTCGCACCCACACTTTTTGGGATTTTCTTCTCCCTGCTGCTTTCACATGCGTTCAAGTCCTCTGAAGAAGGAATTTTCCTCTACACAAGATCAGGGGGCAGGTTGTTCAACCTTGCCCGTCTAAGAGCAAAGTCCAAAGTACGGAAAGTCCTCATCAGGGAACTCCTCTTTGCTGACGATGCTGCTTTAACATCTCACACTGAAGAGTGCCTGCAGAGTCTCATCGACAGGTTTGCGGCCGCCTGCAATGAATTTGGCCTAACCATCAGCCTCAAGAAAACGAACATCATGGGGCAGGACGTCATAAATGCTCCATCCATCAATATTGGCGACCACGCTCTGGAAGTGGTTCAAGAGTTCACCTACCTAGGCTCAACTATCACCAGTAACCTGTCTCTAGATGCAGAAATCAACAAGCGCATGGGAAAGGCTTCCACTGCTATGTCCAGACTGGCCAAGAGAGTGTGGGAAAATGGCGCACTGACACGGAACACAAAAGTCCGAGTGTATCAAGCCTGTGTCCTCAGTACCTTGCTCTATGGCAGCAAGGCCTGGACAACGTATGTCAGCCAAGAGCGACGTCTCAATTCATTCCATCTTTTTATTTTTTTATTCTATTTTTATTTAGAGATACAGCACTGGAACAGGCCCTTCGGCCCACCGAGTCTGTGCCTACCAGCAACCACCCATTTATACTAACCCTACAGTAATCCCATATTCCCTATCACCTACCTATACTAGGGGCAATTTACAACGGACAATTTACCTATCACCTGCAAGTCTTCTGGATGTGGGAGGAAACCGGAGCACCCAGCAAAAACCCACGCAGACGCAGGGAGAACTTGCAAACTCCGCACAGGCAGTACCCAGAATCGAACCTGGGTCCCTGGAGCTGTGAGACTGCAGTGCTAACCGCTGCGCCACTGTGCCTCCGGAAAATACTTGGCATCAGGTGGCAGGACCGTATCTCCAACACAGAAGTCCTCGAGGCGGCCAACATCCCCAGCTTATACACACTACTGAGTCAGCGGCGCTTGAGATGGCTTGGCCATGTGAGCCGCATGGAAGATGGCAGGATCCCCAAAGACACATTGTACAGCGAGCTCGCCACTGGTATCAGACCCACCGGCCGTCCATGTCTCCGCTTTAAAGACGTCTGCAAACGCGACATGAAGTCCTGTGACATTGATCACAAGTCGTGGGAGTCAGTTGCCAGCGTTCACCAGAGCTGGTGGGCAGCCATAAAGGGGCTAAAGTGTGGCGAGTCGAAGAGTCAGCAGTTGGCAGGAAAAAAGACAGAGGCGCAAGGGGAGAGCCAACTGTGTAACAGCCCTGACAACCAATTTTTCTGCAGCACCTATGGATGAGCCTGTCACTCTAGAATTGGCCTTTATAGCCACTCCAGGCGCTGCTCCACACACCACTGGCCACCTCCAGGCGCTTACCCATTGTCTCTCGAGATAAGGAGGCCAAAGATATAAAGATATATAAAAAAGGTCTCTGGGTCCCCTGAGGCCTCAGGGACTAGGCCAGCGGCCTGGAGGCGACCTCCCAGCAGCAGACCGGGGAGCCAGCACTCCAGGCAGGCTTTAGCGCCCTCCCCCCACAGCTGTAGCCGCGGGATATCCTGTGGAAGGGTATCCTCACCACAGTGGTGGCCCGGCTACTGAGGGCATGTTTTATTTAAAAGTTAGAGAGAGGGGGCCTCAAAATGGAGGCCTTCTCTCTTCCTTAACTGAGAAGGCAGTCTGCTGTTTCTTCAGTGCTGGAGGGCCTCCTATTGACCCACCATCCTCAATTGGACAGCGAACCCACCCTCTGTCCACTAGTTGGCCAACTTAGGGAAAATCACCGCCGGTGACCTTTATGCTGCAGGGTCCTGCCCCCTATTTGACCCTGACATTGGGGTCCCGATTCAAAGGGCAAAATCCTGCCCTGGCCTCCATATTATAAAAAGGATACAGAGGCATTGGAGAAGTGGCAAAAAAAAAGATTCACAAGGATAACGCAAGAACTAAGAGGATATATTTATCGGACAGACTGAACAGGCTTGTGGTCTTTTCTCAAGAAAAAGACTGAGGGGTGACCTGATAGAGGTGCTAAGAATATTTTGTTTAATGTTTCTGTTTCAATGTTTCTATGGTCGGGTTTGATAGGGTAGGTGTGGAGAAAATGTTTTTTCACTTTTGAGACAGTCCAAAACTAAGCGTCAGTAATATAATATCGTCTTGAAGAAATCCACTCGGGAACTCAGAGGAGAGTCCTCTTTACCCAGAGAGTGGTGAGAATGTGGAACTCGACAGCACAAGGAGTAGCTGAGGCAAATAGTATTGATACATTGAAGGGGAAGCTAGATGAGGACATGTTGATCGGGTGAGATTATGTTGGGTGGGAGGAGGCTCATGTGGAACATAAACACCAACATAGACTAGTTAGGCTGAATGGCTTGTTTCAGTGTTGTAGACTCACTATAACCTGATGTAAAAGCTTTGGCGAAACAACACCTCACTAGAAGGGTTTAGGAAGTGAATTAATCCACGTTATCAGTTCAAGTCATGAAGTGGAATACTGTTGTCATTTGACATCTGCCCTTCACAGAATCACAGAATAATACAGTGCAGAAGAGGCCCTTCGGCCCATCGAGTCTGTACCGATGCATTAAGGACACCTGACCTGTCTACCTAATCCCATTTGCCAGCACTTGGCCCATAGCCTTGATTGTTATGACGTGCCAAGTGCTCATCCAGGTACTTTTTAAAGGATGTGAGGCAACCCGCCTCTATCACCCGCCCAGGCAGGGCATTCCAGACCGTCACCACCCTCTGGCCATCATTCTGGGTTTAGAATTAAAAGCGTCTCCCAGTTTAAATGTCTATTGGAAATGTACAGAAAAGGCTTCAGGTCAATATGAAGCGGCTTTTTTTTAATCACCCTTAAAGATTGTTTTGTTTATAAATATGATGCACTACGAGCACAGAATGAGGAATGTATGTTGAATACTCTCGCAGACAAGGGCAGAGTTCAGAGTGCTGGATAATGTGTTTGCAATATTTGGGGACACCCTATCATCCAAAAAAACATCTATGCTGGTCAGAACTATAAACCTCTCGACAGAAATAGAAGATTGAGAGAGAGAAATAACACCTAAATGTAACTGCAGCCTTTTCCCACAGTACATCAGTCTTGGGAATAAATGTTGTGGACTACAAACGAGCAACTTATAATTGAACATTATTTGGTTTCAAGTCCTTTTTAAGTAAAAACTAAACACTCAACACGACCTTGGCCTTGAAACTGAGCTGTTTGGATTGTTATGTTTGTTCCCAGCTGGGTGTTCCACACTTGAACTGTGTTTGTTTGCTGCTAGCGCACCCCTCCTCACTCTCGTCCAGGGGTGGGGTGTGGGGAATTGATTGGATTTTTTTAACCTGCCCCAACAAACAAAAGGCAACATTGGTTTCCAACCTGCTGCAGTCAGAATGACCTATAATGGTTACTTTGCATGGTTTGCTCTGAGCAATTGCTGCACTTTCACATGGAGTCATAGGCCGGAATTTTCTGGGCCCTTTGGGGATGGGCTGGGAGGCAGGAAGTCTGGCAAAATGGCATGGGAAGGCAATGGGTGGCTGGAGCCCAATTGAGCCACTTAAGTGACCAATTAAGGGTCATTTCCTGCCTCTGTGAGCATTTTGGCCGCATCAAGAGGGCCCGCTGATGCAGGAGCCCTCCTTTTAGGGCACTCTTTGGGCCATCGACGCGCCCCTGGTGGCAGTGGCTGGCCCCGCGGCAATGGCATCACCTGTCCTCAGAAACCCCGCCCCCTCCATCCTCGCCAGGGCCTGCTTTATTGCCCTGATGCCCCCAGATCCCACTTACCTGAATTTGAGGGCGCACAGCCATCAATGCACCCTTATCCTCTGACTGGGCCAGCAGCTCTTGGGGGTGTGGCACTGCCCTTAATAGGACGGCAGCCCTGGGGGGGCAGCCACTTAATTGGCTGCCACCTGTAAAATGCGGTCCTGGGTCCTGCCGCTCGCTGAAGTGGAATCACCTCCTCAAACTTCTGGCCGTAGAGTCAGAAGGAGGCCTTTTGGTCCACTGGGTACCTCCCACTCTATCCCTGTAGTCCTGCAAGGTTATCTACCTCATGCGCATTCCATTTCCTTTTGAAATCTTGCTAGTCTTCGCTTTCACCGCCTTCGTAGGCAGCAGGTTCTGGGTCATTACCTCTCGCTGTGTAAAAAGGTTTTTCCTTGCATCCCCCTTAAATCTCCTGCCCAAAACCTTAAATGTGTGTCCCCTAGTCCTGTACCATCAGCTAATAGGAACAGCTTTTCTTTGTCTACCTTATCTAAACCTGTCATAATCTTGTACACATATATTTAGAAAAGGACTATTGCTGCTGAAAAGCGCAAGGCCAACTTTATCTGCGTTTGCCAAAACTCTTTGACGTAATGACACAGCTTGTTTTGGAAAGCTTTCTACCATGTGTCATTGTGAAGAAAGTCCTGGTGTTTGGTCAGGGTATTCTCCCATCCTGTCTCCTACAAATGTGAAACTTTTTATTGCCTCTTAATATAAGCTGCTCTGATTCCTCCTGCAGTTATTTTCTGTAACGGTGGCTTAATTAAGGCCTTTAACTGAAGAATTCATTAGAAAGCTTACCTCCCAGAGGCAGAAATGTTTTAAACATCATTGCATAATTATTGAACAGGCTGGAGCAACTTTATCTAGAAAAGACTGTGGGAGTGACTCGATAGAGGTTTTTGAAATTATAAAAGGGTTTGATAGGATAGACATAGAGAAAATGTTTCCATTTGTGTGGGAGTCCAAAACTAGGCACCATATTATAAGATAGTCACTAATAAATCTAATAAGGAATTCAGGAAAAACACTTTTACCCCGGGAGTGGTGAGAATGTGGAATTCGCTACCACATGGAGTAGTTGAGGTGAATATCCTAGGTGCATTTAAGGGGAAGCTGCATAAACACGTGAGGGATAAAGGAATAGAAGGATATGCTGATTGGGTGAGATGAAGTAGGGTGGGAGGAGGCTTATGTGGAGCATAAACACTGTCTTGTTTCTGTGCCGTATATTCTATATAATTCTTCTTTGGCCTCCATATCTCAAGAGACAATGGGTAAGCGCCTGGAGGTGTTCAGTGGTGTGTGGAGCAGCGCCTGGAGTGGCTATAAAGGCCAATTCTAGAGTGACAGGCTCTTCCACAGGTGCTGCAGAAAAATTTGTTTGTCGGGACTGTTACATAGTTGGCTCTCTCCTTGCGCTTTTGTCTTTTTCCTGCCAACTGCGATATAATTATAAGTAATCTAATCCATTATATTATTTGTCAAACACACATGGGTTAGCCTTGATAATTGAAATTCCAATTCTTTTAGAGGGGGTTGGATCAATGCACCTAATATTTTTAAAAGAACGACTACATGCAAGACCATGTCAAACACTTTGTTGACACATAATCTGAGTGTCTAGTTTGGATGATTTTGACTGAACTTTTGGAAAGCTTTTGACTAAATTCCACCTGAAAGACTTCTGATTGAACTAAAACCTATAGGAATCCAGGGTAGAACATCAGACTCGATAAGAAATTGAATTAAAGAAAAAATAGCAAAGAGGGTACTCTTGAAAGGCAGTGTCAGATTGGGGAAGATATTGAGTGGAATCCCACTAAGGTCCTGTTCTTTGTTCTATAGCTTTGGTAGAAGATCCACGGAGACCCTGATACACGTGTAAATGACTTTTCTACCAAAGTAGCAGCAGTTGATCAGGAGGAAACCTCCAATTAACTGATATCAACTTATCTAACGTGATAAAATTTTGCCTTCAGCATTGCTGTCACAGAAGATCATGTACCAGGGGAACAGGTGGAGAATTTCACATCGCCCTCAAACCCTCACAATATAACTCTCATTCATTTATCCCAAAGTATTGTTTGTGTCTCCTTCATTAATTAAATGACCATGCATTTTTACTTCACTTCCACAGGGTGCATTACAGGGCCTCTATTCTACCGTGTTACGGAAAGTCTTATAAATACTTTGTGTGAGTAGACTGTTGTCTACCTATAATTTGGTAGACGATCACATTAAATCACGTGTGCGAGGAACATCTTCACACAAAAGGTGATAAATGGAATAACCTGCCAGCTAGGGGTAGTAGAGATGCAGACTGCCGAACAAAGAGAAAGTAATAATATTGGGAAAATAATTCACTTCAAAACTGTCCGATCACAATGACAACAGAAAGCACCACAAAGTCTAGCCAACAAGAAAGAAATCTATGAATTAGTACCATTTTGTATCTTTCTATAGATTAATACTACACCTAAGTACAATATTTTTAAAAAAAGGATAGAACTAGTAGGTTCATTGCAATGACTTTATTGACTTGATTAAATAAAATCAATGGGAAAACAATAATGATAAAATATTCTTTTGAGCCTGATATTTATTTTGCCTCATTAGTGCTGCAGGTATAGATTTTCTTGTGCCTGATTTTTAAAATAGCTTCAAGGAATGTATGAAATATTAAAGTGAAATTATACCAGAGACATTGGCATCCAGTGAGTGGGGAATGTGTTGCTATTCCCCTGACTGTGTCCAGTGGATAATTCAGGTGTTTGATTGTATGTGAGCTGTGCTTATCTACTGTTTAAGAATGAAATGGCTTGAAACAGAACCATGGTAAGCACAGAACAGAGGAGTTGACACAATGTTTTCAACTTGTGCATTTTTGTCACTTTTTTGTTGGAAATGAATACAATATTTATAACAAACGGTTGTTTTATTATCTATGTAGCTTTTAATGTGCAGCTTTTGATATCCAATACTTTGCAAGGGTGTGAGTGCGGGGGGGTGGGGTGGGGGTGGGGGTGGCTGCGCAGGGAGCGGTGAGCGAGTACAACCCTGTATCTAATAGGTGTCCCAAGAATAAGGATTTGGATTTGTGATGCAGGCACTTGCTGAGATTCCCAGAGCCAGCTCGTTGCTATTCATGACTGGACATAGTTGGCTCGAAGCTGCCTTTTGACATTGGTTGTTTATAGAAAGAAACAGGAGCTTGTTGCTCAAGTATAAACTGACCTGTGAAAGAAAGAATGACTTGTATAGTCGCTGTTCTAATGCAGAAGCCATTGCAGTGACTGCCCTTGACATCAAGGCAGCATTTGACCGAGTATGGCATCAAGGAGCCCGAGCAAAACTGAGGTCAATGGGAATCAGGGGGAAAACCCTCCGCTGGCTGGAGTCATACCTAGCGCAAAGGAAGATAGTTGTGGTTGTTGGAGGTCAATCATCTGAGCTCCAGGCCATCACTGCAGGAGTTCTTCAGGGTAGTGTCCTAGGCCCAACCATCTTCAGCTGCTTCATCAATGACCTTCCTTCAATCATAAGGTCAGAAGTGGGGGTGTTCGCTGATGATTGCACAATGTTCAGCACCATTCGTGACTCCTCAGATACTGAAGCAGTCCGTGTAGAAATGCAACATGACCTGGACAATATCCAGGCTTGGGCTGATAAGTGGCAAGTAATATTTGCGCCACACAAGTGCCAGGCAATGACCATCTCCAACAAGAGAGAATCTAACCACCTCCCCATGACATTCAATGGCATTACCATCGCTGAATCCCCACTATCAACATCCTAGGGGCTACCATTAACCAGAAACTGAACTGGAGTAGCCATATAAATACCGTGGCTACAAGAGCAGGTCAGAGGCTAGGAATCCTGAGGCGAGTAACTCACCTCCTGACTCCCCAAAGCCTGTCCACCATGTACAAGGCACAAGTCAGGAGTGTGATGGAATACTCTCCACTTGCCTGGATGGGTGCAGCCCCAACAACACTCAAGAAGCTCGACACCATCCAGGACAAAGCAGCCCGCTTGATTGGCACATCATCTACAAACATTCACTCCCTCCACCACCGACGCACAGTAGCAGCAGTGTGTACCATCTACAAGATGCACTGCAGCAATGCACCAAGACTCCTCAGACAGCACCTTCCAAACCCGCGACCTCTACCAACTAGAAGGACAAGGGCAGCAAATACATGGGAACACCACCACCTGCAAGTTCCCGTCCAAATCACACACCATCCTGACTTGGAACTATATTGCCGTTCCTTCACTGTCGCTGGGCCAAAATCCTGGAACTCCCTTCCTAACATCACTCTGGGTGTACCTACCGCAAATGGACTGCAGCGGTTCAAGAAGGCAGCTCACCACCACCTTCTCCAGGGCAATTAGGGGTGGGCAATAAATGCTGGCATAGCCAGTGACGCCCACATCCCATGAATGAATTAAAAAAAAAAAAATTGCGCACATGAAGATCCCACAAAGAGCAATGAGGTAATGACCACATCATCTGTTTCTGTTTGGTCTTGGTTGAGGGATATATATTGGCTAGGGCTTCCCTGTTGCTCTTTGAATAGTGTCATGGGATCTTTTACATCCACCTGAGAGGGCAGACAGGGCCTCAATTTGATGAAGGACCGGACCTCCGACACTGCAGCACTCACTCAGTTCTGCACTGAAGTGTCAGCTTGGATTTTGTGCTCAGCTTTCTGGAGTGTGGGTTTGAACCCACAACCTGCTGTTTTGGAAGCAAGAGTGACACTCCCTGAGGAATAGCTGACACCCATCGTGAGTGAGGTAGTACTGAACGAAGCGTATTTGTACTGAGTTTTATTTTTCATCTTTCAACCTATGCTAATGGGTAAGAGCCAGGTTCGACCTGCCCAAATCAGTTTTATATTTGATTATTAAAGCCTGTGGTTGCTTGGTGAAAGATTCAAAGAGGCAGTAAAAACACTTTGACAGTTAAAGTGTATCATACTGCACCCTGGCCCAGAAAGCCAGATTTTAAAAAATCCTTTCTTTATTATTTGTTTTTGCTATGTGTGCACGACAGCTGTATTCACCCTGAGGGCATTAAGAGGGCATATAGTGTGGAATTGGAGTCATGTGTAGGTCAGACTGGGTAGAGATAGTAGGTTCATTTTCTGTAGGACTTCAGTAATTCAGCATCTTTTATTGTCTGCTTTATTTTTCTGATGCCAAAGCACAAATTACTGGGTCTGTACATATAGTTTTACAACTTGTGCTGGGAGTTGAACTAAATCTGGATGTCTCATCCAGTATCATAACTACTAGCTTACTGTACCCTTAGTATGTCACATGCCCACAATGTGTCATGGGCAGAAAAGAATCAGTAATGTTAATCTTAAACTGCAATTCTACTTTATGCTAGGTCACACCTGGTGGCACATTAGTAATTAGCAAACAATGTGCAGTGTTTTCAGTGTAAAATGGGTCGATGCACTCCAATTAGCTATTCTCCAACTACCACCTTAGAATACAGGAGTCAAGCTAAACCAGAAGTTATCTGGTACACCCAGAAGTCAGGCTAGCCCCTGTTAAGCTCCTGGATTCTGATGTACTAGCTAGCGCTGCAAGAACCTAACTTACAAAATCTTAAAAGATCTTCTGAGAGCCTTTATTGTTTTTTACAAAGGGATTGGAGTATAAGAGTGAAGAAGTCTTACTACGATTATACGGGGCATAGGTGAGGCCACACCCAGAGTGCTATGTGCAGTTTTGGTCTCCTTCCTTAAAGAAGGACACACTTGCCCTAGAGGGAGTGCAGCAAAGGTTCACTTGATTGTTCCTGGGATGAGGGGATTGTCCTCTGAGGAGGGATTGAGTAGACTAGATCTATATTCCCTGGAGGTTAAAAAATGAGAGGCGAGCTAATTTAAACATATAAAATTCTTAAGGGGCTTGGCAGGATAGATGCTCCGAAAATGTCTCCCCTGGCTGGTGAATCTAGAACACAGGGTCACAGTTGCAGAGTAAGGGGTTGGCTATTTCGGACTGCACTGAGCTGTGGATGCTTGGTTGTTGAATAGATTCTCAATACAGAGGTTGATAGATTTTTGGATACTAAGGGAATTAAGGAATATGGGGTTAGTGCAGAAGGTGGAGATAAGACAGAGGCCAGGATTTTATCCGGGCAAGGGGTGTCTCGACCACTGGTAAAGGTGCTGATGGGAGCCGTGCGTCACCTCCTCTGAGGAAGGCCTGCTGGATCAAGTGTCAATTAGGCTTGAGTGGACAGCGATGGGCCTTTCCCAGGATCAAGGACCCCGGTGGCAGAAGTCCAGCCCTCTGAGAGCTGCCGACCAATCAGATGCCGGCAGCTCTTTAACTGAGCAATGCCACCATGGAGGCAGTGGCTGCTGCCAGTAATGGACTTATCGGTAGCCGTGGATCGCTGAGGGACCCAGGCCACAGATAAGTCAGGGCGGGAGGGGTTTTGCAGGGTAGGGGTCATGGGAGAGGGAGGTGTCTCTGCGAGAGTAATTCAGCTAGTCCCACTCCCCTATCCTTCCTCTTTAGCGCTGAAATTTTTTTCCCTTTAGGTGTTTATCCAATTTCCTTTTGAAAACCACAATTGAATCTGCCTCCACCACCATTTAAGGCAATAATCCCAGATTGTGACCGCTCGCTGCTTTAAAAAAAAAACTTTCTTCATGTTGCATTTGGTTCTTTTCCCAACACGTTCAATCTTTTTCCTCTGGTTCTTGGCTCTTCCACCAATGGGAACACTTACTCTCTATCTACTCTGTCTAGACCCGTCATAATGTTTTATTTTTTAAAACTATCACTTCTTGTCCAAGAATTTCACTTCCTGTTGTTGTGATTTTGAGTTGTGCTTTTTATGTTCACATGTTTTATTGAAAATCCAAGATATAAGCATTTATATTAGGAAAAAACAATCTAAGGATGCAAACAGTTTGACTGCCTGTCATGATATCGTTATAAGCCTTTAACCATTGGTGGCACTCTAGCAATCTTCTTGTTCAACTCCTGGTTCCTCACTTCCTTCTGAACAAGCCTCAAGACCTCTGCAGTTTATTTTATACTTAATACATTCATCTATCTTGAAGGGAAGCTGAATAGATACATGTGGAAGAAAGGATACCTTGAGAGGCTGAGATGAGGAAGCTTGTGTCGAATATATGCACTGGCATAGATCTGTTTGCTCAAATGGTCTGTTTCTGTGATGTAAAATTATAGGTAGAAAAACTAATCTACAGCCTGTGCTGACAGGGAGTCTGACATTAGTTCCTGTGCTGTCTCTGTTGACCCTGAGCAGACATGCTTGTCTGATTGAGAGTTCGTCTGCTAATCTCGCCCCTTCCCCTTCACTGGCTCTTTAAACCCAAAAAGTGTCCTCTTTTGTATGGCGTGTGGGATGGTTGCCTTACAGTCGGCCTTAGCCCCAGTTGCCCCCTTGCCCTGCATTGTGTTACGTCTCTGTCACCCGGTTCCATTGGCCCTGATGGGATAAGACTTACTGGCAAAAAAACATTCTATCAAATAAGCCTCTAAGAATAAACAAAATACCAAATAAACCACTCAGACAGGCTGCAGAAGAGCTTTATTAGAATGGTACCAGGAAAGATGGACTTAAGTTACATGCAGAGACTGGAGAAACTGGGATTGTTCTCTTGAGCAGAGAAGGTTAAGAGAAGATTTGTTAGAAGTGTTCAAAATCATGAAGGGATTTGATAAAATAAATAAGGAGAAACTGTTTCCAGTGGCAGAAGGGTTGATAACCAGAAGGCACAGATTTAAGGTGATGGGCAGAAGAACCAGACGTGACACAAGGAAATATTTTTTTAAGCAGCGAGTTGCTGTAATCTGGAGTGCACTGCCTGAAATCATGGTGGACACAGGTTCAATAATGATTTTCGGAAGAGAATTGTACCTATAGCTGAAAAGGAAAAATTTGCAGGGCTATGGTGGAAAAGAGCAGGGATGTCGGACTAATTGGACAGCTCTCCCAAAGAGCTGGCACATGCACGATGGGCTGCATCTCTTCTTTTGTGCTTCATATTTCTGTGATTCTGTATGTGATAGGACATCCTTCCCCGCCATTGCATTCAGTGAATAACTCAAACTGCATATTTTTATGGTGTAAAAAAGAGTCCTGACTACGAGCAGTGACACCAGAGAGATGCTATTGTAGTTAGTTAAAGAAAGAACTTGCATTGATATAGTGCCTGTCACCACCTCAGGACATAGCAAAGAGCTTCACAGCCAATGAAGTATAGTCTCCATTGTAATGTAGGAAAAATATTTGCTTTGTACGCTTTTATTTCTCAGTTATAAAAATGTTAGGAGATGAGAATAACCATCCCACACACACCATACAAAACAGAAGGCCACTTTTTGGGTTTGCAGAGGCAGGGCACCCATGTGATGAAACCTCCAGGAATAAGCTTGACCAGAGTTGGCAACACTAGATATCACACACCAACTAGTGACTGCTTAAGGGGCTGTGCAAAAAGAAGTTTCACAGTGAGGAAAACAATGGATATGTTGCAGAAATAAAGAGTGAAGTGTGAGGGCTATCCATGGAGGGAAACCGTCTATCAAAAACAGACCACGTGACCTGTAAGCCATTACAGTATCTTGTTTTATGTGACAAATTTGCCTTTTTAACATTTCATGGGGTTGAGAAACTATAGCCAAAACAAATATTTGCATTGGTTCCATGGGTGAATGTGAGAGAGCAGATTGACATCCATTTATAATTCCATTATGGATACTGGAAAACTTGGGTTTCTCGTTGGAAAACTTAGCTTGGCAAACAATCAGGTTCACTGTCTGGAAGCATTTGTCCAGCTGAGGTTCAAACAGTCGCTTAAAATTTATTTTGACAAGTAGAAAATAATTATTCATGGTTTTATGAAATTAACCTTTTGAATACCACAGTATTCAAAACTTAATTGAAATATCTGCAAAATGATTTTCTGTACTTGTTAAACATTATAACTTGACTGTTCAAATCCTTTCCCGTCCAGCATCCCACCCCCCACACTCTATTAAACTCAGCCCTTTTCAAACCCAGCTGTCCATATCCTATCCTGCACCAAGTCCCGTTCACCCATCACCCCTGTCCTTGCTGACCTATATTAGCCTCTGGTCCCTCAACGCCTTAAATTTCAAATTCTTATCCTTGTGTTTAAATCCCTTTGTGGTCTCGCTATCTCTGTAACCTCTTCCATCCCTACAACTGTCTCTCCCCCATGAACTCTCTGTTAATCAGACTCTGGCCTATTGTGCATCCCTCCCTTCCTTTACCCTACTATTGGCAGCCCTACCTTCAGCTACCTAGGACGCCACTGAAATGCCCCCCTTCTGCCTCACCACCTCCCTCTCCTCCTTAACGACCTCTCCCCCTTTGCTACTTTAGAGACGGGGTAAGCATATCATCGGGCGGGATGGGGACTCTGCCACCTTCCTGTCTGCACCCCAATTACGTCCATGGCAGGAAGGTCCATGGACAGCCTTTCCGCCCCGCTGCCAATTGAGGCCCTTAAGTGGGCAATTAATGCCCAATTAAGGACCACATCCCGCTGCCGGCAGAATTAGCCCAGCAGTGGGCGGGCCTGTCACCGCATGGGAAGCACGACAAGCAAACAAGTGTGGGTTGCTTGCCAGCTCTGGGAGGCATCCCTCATTAAAAGGCACAGTGCCTGATCGAGGGACCCAGCATTGTGAAATGAGGGCCTGCTGACAGCCGCCCCAGTCTTGCTACCTACCCCCCCCCCACACCCTCCTCCCCGTGGCCCCCACCCCGCGTGGCCCCTCCCCGCCCTGACCTACCGGCTCCTGGGCCTCGGTTGGGTGCTTCACCAGCAGCAGCCTCCAATGTGGCGCTGCTCAGTTGAAGAGCTGCCAACCTCTGAGTGGCCGGCAGCTCTCAGCAGGTAGGACTTCCATCGCTGGGTCCTCAATCCTGGGGAAAGCCCACCACTATCCACTTAAGTGCCTAATTGGCAGGTAATCTGGCGGGCCTTCCCCAGAGGAGGCGACCTGGGGCTCTCACTGGCACTTTAGCCAGAGGCTGAGACCCCCATCACCAAGATTAAATCTCGGCCTGTGTGAGTGTGTGTATGTGTATGTGTGTGAGGACACTATTAGGGTATTTTATGTATAGCTATCAGGTCCATTAATCCTAATTCCAGATGTCCATGACTAAACAACATAGAGGAAGGTGGAACAAAAACAAGAAATGCTGGATTCACTCAGCAGGTCTGGCAGCATCTGTGGAAAGAGAAGCAGAGTTAACGTTTCGGGTCAGTGACCCTTCTTCGGAACTGACAAATATTAGAAAAGTCACAGATTATAAACAAGTGAGGTGGGGGTTGGGCAAGAGATAACAAAGGAGAAGGTGCAGATTGGACCAGGCCACATAGCTGACCAAAAGGTCACGGAGCAAAGGCAAACAAGATGTTAATGGTGTGTTGAAAGACAAAGCATTAGTACAGATTAGGTGTGAATATACTGAATATTGAACATCAGCAAGTGCAAACCTGAAGAAAAACAACCTGAAAAAAACAGTGGGTGAGCAAACTGAACAAACTAAGATGAACTGAAATAAATACAAAAAAAGATTGTAAAAAATGTAAAAAGGAATGCCAAAAAAAAAGGAAGAAAAAAAAGGAAGAAAAAATAACTAAAAATGAAAGTAAAGTGGGGGGCTGTCAGGCTCTGAAATTATTGAACTCAATGTTCAGACCGGCAGGCTGTAGTGTGCCTAATCGGTAGATGAGATGCTGTTCCTCGAGCTTGCGTTGATGTTCACTGGAACACTGCAGCAATCCCAGGACAGAGATGTGAGCATGAGAGCAGGGGGGAGTGTTGAAATGGCAAGCAACCGGAAGCTCAGGGTCCTGCTTGCGGACTGAGCGGAGATGTTCCGCAAAGCGGTCACCCAGTCTGCGCTTGGTCTCCCCAATGTAGAGGAGACCACACTGTGAGCAGCGAATACAGTATACTACATTGAAAGAAGTACAAGTAAATCGCTGCTTCACCTGAAAGGAGTGTTTGGGGCCTGGGATAGTGAGGAGAGAGGAGGTAAATGGGCAGGTATTACACCTCCTGCGATTGCAAGGGAAGGTGCCCTGGGACGGGGACGAGGTGGTGGGGGTAATGGAGGAGTGGACCAGGGTGTCGCGGAGGGAACGATCCCTTCGGAATGCTGACAGGGGAAGGGAGGGGAAGATGCGACTGGTAGTGGCATCACGCTGGAGGTGGCGAAAATGGCGGAGGATGATCCTTTGGATATGGAGGCTGGTGGGATGAAAAGTGAGGACAAGGGGAACCCTGTCACGGTTCTGGGAGGGAGGAGAAGGGGTGAGGGTAGAGGTGCGGGGAATGGGTCGGACACGGTTGAGGGCCCTGTCAACCACAGCTACTTGTACTTCTTTCAATGTAGTATACTGTATTCGCTGCTCACAGTGTGGTCTCCTCTACATTGGGGAGACCAAGCGCAGACTGGGTGACCGCTTTGCGGAACATCTCCGCTCAGTCCGCAAGCAGGACCCTGAGCTTCCGGTTGCTTGCCATTTCAACACTCCCCCCTGCTCTCATGCTCACATCTCTGTCCTGGGATTGCTGCAGTGTTCCAGTGAACATCAACGCAAGCTCGAGGAACAGCATCTCATCTACCGATTAGGCACACTACAGCCTGCCGGTCTGAACATTGAGTTCAATAATTTCAGAGCCTGACAGCCCCCCACTTTACTTTCATTTTTAGTTATTTTTTCTTCCTTTTTTTTCTTCCTTTTTTTTTGGCATTCCTTTTTACATTTTTTACAATCTTTTTTTGTATTTATTTCAGTTCATCTTAGTTTGTTCAGTTTGCTCACCCACTGTTTTTTTCAGGTTGTTTTTCTTCAGGTTTGCACTTGCTGATGTTCAATATTCAGTATATTCACACCTAATCTGTACTAATGCTTTGTCTTTCAACACACCATTAACATCTTGTTTGCCTTTGCTCCGTGACCTTTTGGTCAGCTATGTGGCCTGGTCCAATCTGCACCTTCTCCTTTGTTATCTCTTGCCCAACCCCCACCTCACTTGTTTATAATCTGTGACTTTTCTAATATTTGTCAGTTCCGAAGAAGGGTCACTGACCCGAAACGTTAACTCTGCTTCTCTTTCCACAGATGCTGCCAGACCTGCTGAGTGAATCCAGCATTTCTTGTTTTTGTTTCAGATTTCCAGCATCCGCAGTATTTTGCTTTTATTATATAGAGGAAGGTGGCTTGAGATTGAGCAGGCCAATAAAAAAATGAACAATCAGAAGGTTTCCAACTTCTCCCTCTTTCTTGCAGCAGTGTTAGACAATTATCAGTAGGGACAGGACAAACAAAATGGGAGTTTTTTTCATTTATTTATTGAAATCATGCTGAAATCAACATCCTCGGGGCTACCATTGACCAGAAACTGAACTGGATAGCCATATAAATATTGTGGCTACAAGAGCAGGTCAGAGGCTAGGAATCCTGAGGCGAGTAACTCACCTCCTGACTTCCCAAAGCCTGTCCACCATCTACAAGTCACAAGTCAGGAGTGTGATGGAATACTCTCCACTTGCCTGGTTGGGTGCAGCTCCAACAACACTCAAGAAGCTCGACACCATCCAGGACAAAGCAGCCCGCTTGATTGGCACCCCATCTACAAACTTTCACTCCCTCCACCACCGACGCACAGTGGCAGCAGTGTGTACCATCTACAAGATGCACTGCAGCAATGCACCAAGACTCCTTAGACAGCACCTTCCAAACCTGCGACCTCTACCAACTAGAAGGACAAGGTCAGCAAATGCATGGGAACACCACCACCTGCAAGTTCCCCTCCAAATCACACAACATCCTGACTTGGAACTATATCGCCGTTCCTTCACTGTTGCTGGGTCAAAATTCTGGAACTCCCTTCCTAACAGCACTGTGAGTATACCTACCCCAAATGGACTGCAGCGGTTCAAGAAGGCAGCTCACCACGACCTTCTCAAGCGAAATTAGGGATGGGCAATAAATGCTGGCCTGGCCAGCGACTCCACATCCCGTGAATGAATAAAAAAAAAATAGAAACTGTCTTCCTGTACCTAATTTCAAATTTAAGGCCTGGAGATAAGGGGCCTGATTTTAGTACATTCAAAACCCAGCCACGTACACAAAGCTAAAATCGGGTCCAGATGTCTACAGGACCAGGCCAGGTTGATTAGTCAGGGCATGGGCCAGTTTCCCTTGGGTTAAACCAATGGTACATCCAAACCATCAAACGTTTCCAGGTTGTGAATAGTTGTGCAGATAGAGATGTGGCTGAAGGCTATCAAATGTGTTGGATGGTAAATCAGAGCCTTACTGCCCACAATCTCCTGAGTTCCCCTCTCTGCAAGCTATGCTTCCAGAGTGACAGAGAACTGTGGAATCACCCCTCTAGTGCCTACACAGAATAAGCTATTATCCTCGTTGAATATTTTAGTGGGGAATTCTTTAGTGAAGAAAGACACTATCAGATCATTTGTGACTGGGGATCATAAGACTCTCAACTGACATCGTGTGGTTTCTCTACAATACAACAGTGACTACACTTCAGGAGTGCTTCATTTGCATGTGGAGCACTTTGGGATGCCTGAGGTTGTGAAAGGCTCCGAACTGAGCATTGCTGGTAAGGCCTGAGTTATGCTATGGTACAGTCGATAACACTCTTGTCTCTGACTTAGAAGGTTGGGGGTTGGGGGGGTTCAAGTCCCACTCGAGGAGTTGAGTACAAAAATTAAGGCTGATGCTTGAGAGCAGTACTGAGAGAGTGCTACACTGTCTTTTGGACTGAGGCCCTGTCTACCCTCTGAGGTGAACTTAACAGATCTCATGACACTATTTTGAAGAAGAGGAGGGATGTTCTCCCCAGTGTCCTGGCCAATATTTATCTCTCAGTCAACATCACTAAAACAGATTATCTGGTCATTATCACATTGCTGTTGGTGGGAGCTTGCTGTGTGCAAATTGGCTGCCATGTTTCCTACATTACAACAGTGACTACACTTCAAAAAGAAAGTACTTCATTTGCTCATGTCCTGAGGTTCTGAAAGGTAAGATATAAATGCAGTCTTTTTTCCTCTTGAGATGGTAATAGTGGGCCTTCGTGAACTGCTGCAGCATGTGTAGCGAAGGTACTCCCACAGTGCTGTTATGGAGGGAGTTGCAGGATTTTGACCCTGTGCTGATGAAGGAACAGCTGATATGTGTATTTTGTCTTAAAGCAGCTAATTAAAAAAAAATAGGAATGCATTTTTGTAAGACTCATTAAAGTGTACTCGGGCTTCTATAAAAACATGAATGTTTTCAATTTCTTCTGTGTTCAAGTAATTCCTAAAATGCGTAAGGTATGATATTCTGAAGTCAGTTTCAGCACTGCCCTCTCCCCCTCCCCCGACAATCTGGGTTTCCTCTGGAAATGTGCCAGTAATACTATGCATGAGTTGTGCCTCACAATGGGAACTACTTCTGTGAATATAATTAAAATGAGTGTGATCAAACTCAAAACGGAGGGGGAGGAAACGAACTCTTCAAATCAAAAAAGATTGGAGATCGCGATAATGTTTTATAATGAAAACTGGCAGCTGTTATAAACAATGAAAGCTGAGAAAAAGAAAGTTTCCCTAATGCAATGATGCACTTACAAAACTCTATTAAAGGTGATCCTCTATTATGCCAGCTTAGTTCCTTTGCACTGAATGATCCTATTTGTGTGGTCCAAGAAGCAATGCTTCATTTGCAGAGGGAGGGCTATTTCCCTAACGGACCATTTTCATTGACTTGTCTTGTGTCGCCCACCATTTCCATATATTTGGATATATGTAGTTCTCCAGTCTATCACGCAGCTCTCCATGTTTCACGCTAATGGGCTGACTGTCTTCGCATTATCTCATTGCTGTTTGTGCGAGCTTGCTGTGCCCAAATTGACTGCCGTGTTTCCTGCATTACAACAGTGACTGCATTTTATAAGCACTTAATTGGCTGCTGATGATGTAGGGATGACCTGAGGTTGTGAAAGGTGCTATATAAATATACTTATCGTGGTTCCAGCATCTCTTGTTTTTATTTCGGATTTCCAGCATCCGCAGTATTTTGCTTTTATTTTATATAAATATACTTTCTGTCTTTCTTTTTCTGTCCTCTCATGTCCTTACCTCGCCCTTTTGTCTCATTCTGCACAAAACTAGCATTTTAAAAGCATCCATAATAAAAACCAGACAATGTAAAACCACACTGTTACCATCAGAGGTGTGAGGAGGTCTTTATTAGTCAATGACTAACTAACACTTCAATCACTCTACACATCTCTCTCCCATTCCTCTCAGAAGGTTCTATGTGGCTGTGATTTACTAACGTGCCAATCACTGTTTAGTTACGGATATCACAAAGTGGGAATATATATATATACTGGGTAATAATTAGCTGGCAGTACTCAAATCAGCAATTCTGATCTCATCTTACACCACAGAAATTCAAGCAGCCTCTAGCATTGCCAGTCCCAATTGATCCTGCTGTCTCTAGCTTCTGTTTTTTTTTTCAATTCTTTATCACAGAATACACCAGGTAATGTATAGATTTGATACTAAATCTGGTTTGAATTATGTACTGATGTTGACTGCATATTTTAGTGGCATTTCCCAAAAACAGGCCCAGAGATCGTTGTGCGGTTTTAACCCGCACCCGTTGATTGAAATGCAGGCAACACGCCAACTTTGTGCTGTCTGCTCAATAGAATGATTGCTGTGTGCAGCCAGCACTAACTGCGCTTTTTGTTGGCTGAATGCATCACCCTGGGACCCAAAATGATAATTGTAAGCTAGCTGGCACTGCATAAATGGGAGGTGCAATGGGGCTACAGCAGGAAGCGAATCTGACCTGGGTAGAATGGCACAACATGGGAGAAAGCAGGTTCCACAGTCATCGGACATAGCAGTGGAGGCCTTGGTGGAAGAGGTGGAAAGGAGATGTCCTGTATCTGTGGGAGACCAGGAGGCCCTTCAGATACATGCTGAAAGGCAGTGAGAGCAGATAGCCCCGAGGACCTCAATGCAGAGCCAGTGACCTCAAACAAGTAGTCAAGGTCAGTGAATGCATCTTCAAATGCCATATCCCACCATCTGCACCACTAGTCTCAAAGACCGCTCAATTCACCACACCCACTTACTAACAATCTCTATCAATCAGGACTCATACCTTGCATTCATAGCTTCACCTCACCCTCATATACTTAGCATTGCTGCAAGCCTCATACCAGCATCTCACAGCTTGCATACACTGCCAGCTATTCAACCATGACAGCCACAGCACCCAAGCACATTGTACCAGACTCAGGGACAACATCCCTTTCTCTTGCAGGACAAGGTGGTGCACAAACAAGGCAGCAAGAGCTAATCAGCGGGGGACAGGTACCACTGCATGTCCTAACCCCACGGAGGAGATGGTGCTAATCATTATTGAAATGGCAATTGCTGAGCCCATAGCCAACTGTGTGGCTGAAATGATAGAAGATGATAGTATTCTCATGCTGAATCCTCCTTCTCACCTCCCACTTCCTCCTAATCCCACAGTCTCTTCTGATTTAGAAGCTGCAGATGGTGTAACGATGCACCTTTTATTCCACCCCCCTCACCCCCTCACCATAATCTTACCCTTGTGCCTTACAGTTACTCAAGAATTGCAACCTTACCCGGTAGTGGAGAAACAGCCAGAAGACAGTGATAATGAAGAAATATCTTCACTCGTTTTCACACTCGCAGCCACCAGCTCAGATACAGACAGCATGCGTAATTCAGAGAATAGCATAGAGGTGGGACCTGCATGTGGTGAGACACTGGGCACGCGTGCTCGGCAGCCAGGGCAGCGGGCAAGCAGTGTGCAGGTGCCAGCTCTGGAGAGCTTGCACATGAGTACTGCTGCAAGGGGCAGCATGCAGAAAAAGGCAGATGGGTATGCGCACAGGAGAAGTGCTTGGTGCATTGGCAGGCCTGCCAGAATGTCTGCAATCACTGCCAAGGAGCCCGGAGGAGCCCAGCACCGACTTGGCGCAGGGCTTTGTGCAGAGCGTCCCTTCCAGCATGGGAGTGATGGCCATTCCATCAGCACACTGATGAACCCAATCACAATGCAGTGTCTGATGGCCGATGCCTCAGCTTCCACTGCAGCACAAGCAGCTTCCACCAGAAATCTGAGTGCTGTAGTGAGAGCTCAGACTGAAGTCATGCAGGGTCAGACTGCTACCATGATGTCTGCAGATACCAGTATGCAAAGGGGCTTGCAGGGTGTCACAGCAGTCCAGCAATCTGTCCTCCGACAGCCGTGTTGCAACCACTGGGGTAGTACTGTGCAGGAGCACTAGGGAAGACAAAGGCACATGGAAGACAGGCACCAAGGTAATATTTAAGGGTGATAGATTTACATTTGCTTGCAATATAGCATGGTTTCATCTATAAATTTGGTTTGGAATGTTTATTTTGTGGTCGCTTTTATTTTAGCATTATGGTCAAGATGGCAATATGATGGTCAGTGACAGGAGGATGGTAAGGACTGTGAGATTGTTGGTGAATGGGGAATTGGGGTCTCATCAAAGTAGTTCTTCATGTATAGCCCATGCAGAAAGGCACTACCTAAGTTCCCACCTCCCTTCCTCTTCCCCCTCTTCCTCTCACTCCTCCTCCTCCTCCTCCTCTTCTAGCAGCTTGTCCTGCTCTACGCGATCTCTACTCATTCCCTGTTCCAAGGCGAAAGCCAACTAATGCACCCATATCTGGCAGCAGCTGGGTTTGTGCAGAAGCCTTGAAGTCAGGAAAAAAATACTTCAGCACCTGCCACACCATTCTCTGTATAATTTTGCAACTTGAGACAACTATTGATAGCACTAAACACTTATAGAATTGTAGCCAACAGCCAGAAGAAATCAACCAACAAACTGTAAGCAATTGATGATCCCTTTAAATAGCTGCTTAATGCATGTTCTTCCGTGCAAGTTTAAGAGAGGTCATCAGCAGCAACAGTGAGCTCCAAAATGGTCGTGCTGACATCAAATCAGCGTTGCTCACTGATAGATGTCATAATTTGCCTGCTCAGCATACTTCCAGTGGGTATTTCCTGTCCGTGCGCCAATGCCTTCACTGGTACGGTATCTGGTGAGATTTACAACAGAAGTGTATATGCACACATCAGATGCCATTTTGTCCTGAAACGGTACCCTCTGCATCTAACATGGGCGCAACTGAGCCCAATTTTGTACCCACTTTTTTTTATTCTTTCACCCCTAATTGCCCTTGAGAAGGTGGTGAGCCACCTTTTTGAACCGCTGCAATCCATGTGTGGCCCTGGTGGAACCCAAACTGAGCGTTAGTGAGCAGGTTATTGCTGCGTAAGTGCCACTTGATAGCACTGTCGACAACACCTTCCATCACTTTGCTGACGATCAAGAGTAGACTGATAGGGTGGTAATTTTTCCGGTTGGATTTGTTCTGCTTTTTGTGTACAGGACATGCATGGGCAATTTTCAACATTGTCAGATAGATGTCAGTGTTGTAGCTGTACTGGAACAGCTTAGCTAGGGGCACGGCTAGTTTTGGAGCACAAGTCTTCAGTACTACTGCTGGAATTTAGCCAGGACCCATAGCCTTTGCAGTATCCAGTGCCTTCATTTGTTTCTTGATATCACGTGGAGTGAATTGAATTGGCTGAAGACTGGCATCTGTGATGCTGGGGACTTCAGGAGGAGGCCGAGATGGATCATTCACTTGGCACTTCTGGCTGAAGATTGTTCCAAATGCTTCAGCCTTGTCTTTTGCACTGATGTGCCGGGCTCCCCCATCATTGAGGATGGGGATATTTGTGGAGCCTCCTCCTCCAGTTAGTTGTTTAATTGCCCACCACTGTTCACAACCGGATGTGGCAGGACTACAGAGCTTAGATCGGATCCGTTGGTTGTGGGATTGTTTAGCTCTGTCTATCGCATGCTGCTTCCGCTGTTTGGCATGCATACAGTCCTGTGTTGTAGTTTCACTAGTTTCATTTTTCGATGTGCCTGGTGCTGCTCCTGGCACGCCCTCCTGCACTCTTCATTGAACCAGGGTTGATCCCCCAGTTTGATGGTAATATAGAGTGGGGGATATGCCGGGCCATGAGGTTACAGATTGTGGTTGAATACAATTCTGCTGCTGATGATGGCCCACAGCGCCTCATGGATGCTCAGTTCTGAGTCGCTAGATCAGTTTGAAATCTATCCCATTTAGCATGGTGGTAGTGCCACACAACTCGATGGTGGGTATCCTCAATGTGAAGACGGGACTTTGTCTCCACAAGGATTGTGCGCTGGTCACTCCTACCAATACTGTCATAGACAAATGCATCTACAACAGGTAGATTGGTGAGGACGAGGTCAAGTAGGGTTTGCTTTGTAATGTTGGAAGTGAGGTCTGTGAATGTACAGGTGGTGGAGTAATGTCGATGAAAATGCATCAAACTTTAAGACCTATATAGCCTCACTCATTGCCACTGTAATAGCCACAGTTATTTTTGTGTAAACAGAATAAAGTTATGGATAGATTATAATATAAGGGGTTATCTTCTAGCAAATGTTAAATAGAGTTGATTTTATGTTTCATGCTCCCACCCTCAAGTGGGTAGCCTCGGGCTGCTGTTGCTTGTTTTAGAGTTATTTGACCGTTTGGACTATTTTAGACCCATTAGTTCATCTTCCTCTCCAGATGGTGCTGGACTGTAACTCCTTTGTTGGGACTAGGGAATGGTCATCGAACTCAGAGAAGGGTCAGGCCAGTCAATAAGAGAATAGCGAGATGGAACTCCCGCATATATCTTTCACGCCCACCTCTTTTTTTAATATAATAAAAACAAGAAATTCTGGAACCACTCAGCAGGTCTGGCAGCATCTGTGAAAAGAGAAGCAGAGTTAACGTTTCGGGTCAGTGACCCTTCTTTGGAAGGGTCCGCAGTATTTTGCTTTTCTTTTTTTTTTGTCTTGGGTTGCATATTGCTCAAGCTAGGATTGCAGAGACTTGAATACTTCCTGGGTCTGCCATAGTGTGTTGGACATATGAGCTACTACCTTCAACTTTGGTGAGGGCAGAAAACTAGCTCTCAGATTGTCCTTCCCTGAATACAGTTTAAAATTGGTCAGTATGTGCAACGGGCAATCAGGTGGGGTGTAGAACTAGCGGTTGGTCCAATACCATCAGTCACCCCCATAAATTTTGTAAGAAAGAACTTTGTTCATCAGCTTTATTTCTGTTGAGTTAGTTGGGGTAGTGGAGGGGCTGTGTCCCTATTCACAATGGTGAACATGTCTGAGCAGTGCTGGTGCTTCTGATTTCCATCCAGGAACTATTCTGAAGTTTTGATTGGCATAATGGAAGAAGGCAAGTCAATTAAGGAGAATATTTTCTAAGCCTTTTATCAGATTATGATCCATGAATGTGTAAACTTTGTATGGTCTGTGGATGGTAGAAGCTTGGGATTTCTTTGTTTCATTCTTTTACATGTTCTTAAGGCCCTTGCTGGAGATGTATGTGTAATAGAAGCTGGATGCACCAGGATTACCTTCAGTTGTGATGACCTCATGGTCCAGTAACCCATGCTCACTGTCAAAATTATTTATCTTTGTTCTCGAGATAAGGCAAGGATGCATTCACTGCCCATAAAAGGTGTGTTCCTTGAACCACTGCAATCCTTATGGTGTTGGATGATGCTCTACAAGGGTGTTGGTTAGACAATTCCAGGTTAACAGAGCCAGCGACAGTGAAGGAACGGAGGGCGGTGGAGGGCCTGAAGAATGGCCAATGAAATGAGTGCTGGAGTGGGTCCACAACAATGAGTAGCTGAACTGTATCGATCAATAGGTCCTAAATTCGATGCCTCGTCTGACTTACCTGATTTCCCCTGTGCCAGTGGTGTAGATTCTACATTTTGCTTCTGAAGCCTTAGGTTAAGGAGGAGGGAAATTTGTCAGCGCCCCATGGCTGACTTTTTACTTTTATTGACTTCAAGGAGAATAAAATCAGAGCTGTCCATTCGCTATTGCTCGTTTCTATCACACAAAGTCAAAATTACCCCATTACGGTTTAGGCATTCAGTACTTTCTTCATTGTTATTTTTCCCAAAATTTACTACTCTACTTCAATTTTGTTTGCATTAAACATGTTCTTGCCTTCTCCACATGAGCGTACTGACATATCACCCTCTTGCTGTGCAGTGTGATTGATAAAAGGGCAATTTCCTGTCAGTGCTGCTCCGAAACTGACAACTCAGTGGTACAAGAGTGGTTTCCCATTTTGATCTAGCAACAGCCTGAATCTTAAAATTCTTATCCTTCTTTTCAAATCACTCGCCCCTCCCTATCTCTGTAATCTCCTCCAGCCCAACCAACTCTCCGAGATCTCTGGGCTCTTCCAATTCAGGCCTGTTATCCAACCCTGACTTTACTCGCTCCACCGTTAGCGGCTGTATCTACAGCTGCCTGGACCCAGATCCTTCTTAAACTTCTCCTCTCAGTCTTCCTTTAAGATAGCACTTAAATCTTGTCTCTTTGACAAAGCTTTTGGCCATCTAGCCTAATACCTCCTTATCTGGTTCGGAGTCAAATTTTGTTTGGTAACACTCCTGTGAAATGTCTTGGGACGATTTACTACGTTAAAGTTGCTATATGAATGCAAGTTGTCGGTGCCTAGTTAGCAGAATGCACGGCTTGAAATTGTGGGGCGAAATAAATCGGGGATGCATAGGGGATTAGAATTGGAGGGTGCAGCGATCTGAAGGCTTGCAAGGTTGGAGGTAAAGCTAGCCTCCCAGGCAGTTTTAAATCAGCAGGTCTGTGGTTTCTGACTAATATCTTTAATCAGGAAGTATATTTATTTACAGTACATATTGAACCAGAGAATTTCAGCACAAAGAGACATACTTTCCAATTATCTTAGTCTTTGCAGTAGTCAGTGTTAATGAAGAGCATCCGGACTCAGGCAACACCAATGCAGGAACACTAGATGGCAGCATCAGAGGTCATTCTGCTGTCACCCAAAGACCAGCCATAAATTATTGTGGTTTTCTTTTAATTTAACAAACCTTCCGAAGTGTGGCTTCTCTTCAAGGATTTTTTTTCCCCCCTCTTTCAGAATTGATGCGGATCACAGAGAGGTCAGGTGTTGCGTGTTCAAACTGTTTTCACGGAACAGTTCACTCCAATTTGTCCTTAATTGTGAGTCAGTGTTACAGGGCTGGGTGTCTGCAGGGTTTGTGCACCGTGTCTCATTCATCGCGTTCCGGTGTTAATTGGCACCTCCATTCTTGCGCTAATGAATGAGTCAGGCCAAGGTGGTGGGTGCAGTTCCTTTCTGTTAATCCTTAGCCCTGTCACTGAGGCCCCCTGATTACTTAGTATTGTGTGGAACTTGAGTGTGAGAAAATGTCAGGCTTTTGTTAATCCGGTTGTCTATCCGAGTGTAGAATTTTTGCCAGATCCTCATCCATATCGATGTAGCTCCAGCAGATTCCTGTTTCTGCCCCTGTGTGAGTGACAGTGAGTCTTTAGAATATGTTTTTGTCATTGGCACATGTTTTTAAAAAAAGCTTCTCTTCCCCAATTCCAAACTGTGCCCTCTGCTTCCTACTGAAAGCATTTTGCAGCTCCAAGAGATATCATGATATAGTATTTGCACTGTAGTCATTCCTTCACAGTGGTACGTATATAATGCAGACACACTGAAGAAACAACTTTGCAAAGTGTTTCAGTATTTCACATTGTGTAGTCATTTTGGAGAAACAAGTCTTGCATAGTTTCGGTCTTGCATTGATTGAAGTGTGCTATTTTTTTGCAACTGCAGTAGGCCTAAGTTAGAAAACTGTCTTGTCAGTTCTTTGCTAGCTTTAGTTATTTCACAATCAGCCAGCACCAGCGAGCAAAATCTTTTCCTTTTGCACGTATGCATTTGCTCACAGCTCTGCTTTCCCTCTCGAGAGAAGGGCAAGCAAGATAGTGGGCCAGAATTTGCCAGGAAATTAAGGGTGAGTTTAATGGTGCTCGCTGTTATCAAAGGGTAAATTGTCCAGCAAATTACAGTGAGGGAGAAATTCCTCATGATTTCCCACTGGCCACAAGGTGCTGGACAATTTACATTGCTCTGACCCTGGCCTGCGAGAAAGGCAGCTCTCCACCAAACTCATTATGAGTCTCACAAAATTGCTGCATGTGTGCAGAAATTACCCATGAAACACACTGCAGAAAGTTAGGGCTGGAATCTAACAGTGCAAGGACCCTTTTACTGACGGGTTTTATGTTTCTGCAACACCACTCAACCTTTCCAGCCCAGAAAGGGAACATAGCAAACTGTGGAGTCTCATTCTGGCAGGTAGTAAATTATTCCAAGAGGTTTTTAAAAAAAATATGTTCTTACTTTTCCTTTCTGTCTCTTTTTTCTCTCTCTCTTAATCCAATCGTTGCCTCTCTTTAATTCTCTTTCTGTGTCAGATTTGCCTCAAATTACATTTCTTAAACTTTTGTTCCCATTGTCCACCAAGGTCTCAGATGCCCGATTATCAGATTACACTTCCAGCACAAATATTTTTCAGGCTTTTTTAAAATTGTTAATGGGATGTGGGCATCACTGGCAAGGCCAGAATTTATTGTGTATCCCAAATTTCCTTTTCAATTGGTACCATTGAGTGGCTTTCTAGACCATTTCAAAGGGTACTTAAGAGTCAACCACATTGATGTGGGTCTGGAGATTATATACAGGCCAGACCAGATAAGGACAGCAGATTTCCTTCCCTGAAGGGCAATCAAGAAACACATGGGGTTTTACAACAATCCAGTAGCTGTATGATTATCATTACTGATACCAAATTTTCTTCAGTTTGAATAGCTGAATTTACATTCCTCAGGTGCCTTAGTGGGATTTGAACTCATAGCTTTGGACTATTAGACTAGGCCTCTGGATTACTTGTCAAGTAACATCACCACTGTGTTGCTGTTTGTTGAGCTGAAGGCTGAGGGAAAAAAGACTACCCTACTCCAGCAAATTCTGGACCAGTATAATTCATTTTTGTCTGTTCACACTGCTCTGCAATCAAGCTGTATTATTGAACATAAATCAGAATGTTGTATTGAGATGAATATGAACAGTAAGTGAATTAATCTACCAAAGAGTTCTGAGGCAGGAACCATTTGATCTATAATGTACACTAACCTTTGCATTGTCAACACAAAAGCTGGAGAAAATAAAGCTACTACTATGTGGAAACACACAATCCAGAGACTTTTGGAAACACTCTGCAGGTTGGAACCAGTTCTGGCAAAGACTCTGCATTTGAAACATTAGCTTCTCTGTACGCTCTCCACAGATGCTGTCTGACATGCTGAGTATTTCCAGCATTCTCTGTTCTTGTTTCAGATTTCTAGCATCTGCGGTATATTGCATTTTGTAAAAAGGTGCAAGTTGCTTACGACATCAATTCAGAAACAACCAACTTCCATTGCCAGTGAAAATTTATGATTTGAAGTTATCAAGGCCCTGAAAATATTCTCCAGTATACAGGATTGTTTTAACTGTTACCGTGCAAGCTCAAATTAATTCAACAAACACCTTGCATTTTTATAGTGCTTTTAACACAGTAAAATGTTCTAAGGTGCTTCGCAGGAGTGTTATTCAATGAAATCTGTCACTGAGCCACATAAGGAGATATCAGGACAGGTGACGAAAAAATTGGTTTTAAGGAGCATCTTAAAGGAGGGGAGTGAGACATGTGGAGAGGCGGAGAGGATTAGGGGGGGATTTCTAGAGCTTAGGGTCAATGCAGCTGAAGGCACAGCTGCCGGTGGCGGAGTGGTTAAAATCAAGGATGTGCAAATGGCCAGAATTAGAGGAGGGCAGCGATCTTGATGGATTGTAGGGTTGGAGGAGATTACAGAGATAGGGAGGGGTGAAGCCATGGAGAGATTTGAAAATAAGGATGAGAATTTTGTGTTCAATCCGTGTACTGTCATGGTAATAAAACCTGAGGGCAGGCAATTGGTTAGAGGCAGTAATTCAGTTGGTCCGGATGATATCATAAACCACAGAGATATAGTGCCGGTGGTTCATGTCTGTCAGCAGAAACCCAAGATTAAATTACTGCCTTAAACTCACTGTCAGAGCTTTGCTGTTCTTTACAATGCATCGTGTACAGTTTATTTACAATGATTGATGTCAGCTTTACTCTCATTACATGGGGGATGATACAGAGCAGAAGGATGGTGTGATTATGATGAAAGAGTAATAAAGATAACACATAGGTATGTCGGACCTAAAGCTATTCATGGAATATTATTATTATTACTATTCACGTGGATATCACAGGGGCAGGAATGGATGTTGGATGTTCCGGGGTTTAGATGTTTCAAAAGGAATAGGGAGGGAGGTAAAAGAGGTGGGGGAGTGGCATTGCTAATCAGGGATAGCATCACAGCTGCAGAAAGGGAGGTCATCGAGGAGGGTTTGTCTACTGAGTCATTATGGGTGGAAGTCAGAAACAGGAAAGGAGCAGTCACTTTGTTGGGAGTTTTCGATAGACCCCCCAATAGCAACAGAGACACGGAGGAACAGATTGGGAGGCAGATTTTGGAAAGGTGCAGAAGTAACAGGGTTGTTGTCATGGGTGACTTCAACTTCCCTAATATTGATTGGAACCTCCTTCGTGCAAATAGTTTGGATGGAGCAGTTTTTGTCAGGTGTGTCCAGGAAGATTTCCTGACTCAATATGTAGATAGGCCGACTAGAGGGGAGGCTATGTTAGACTTGGTGCTTGGCAACGAACCAGGCCAGGTGGCAGATCTCTCGGTGGGAGAGCATTTCGGTGATAGTGATCACAACTCCCTGACCTTTACTATAGTCATGGAGAGGGACAGGAGCAGACGGGAAGGGAAAATATTTAATTGGGGGAGGGGGAATTACTATTAGGCAGGAACTGGGGAGCATTAATTGGGAACAGATGTTCTCAGGGAAATGCACGACAGAAATGTGGAGGTTGTTTAGGGAGCACTTGCTGCGACTGCTGGATAGGTTTGTCCCAATGAGGCAAGGAAGGGATGGTAGGGTGAAGGAACCTTGGATGACAAGAGATGTGGAACAGCTAGTCAAGAGGAAGAAGGAAGCTTACTTAACGTTGAGGAAGCAAGGATCAGACAGGGCTCTAGAGGGTTACAAGGTAGCCAGGAAGGAACTGAAGAATGGACTTAGGAGAGCTAGAAGGGGACATGAAAAAGTCTTGGCGGGTAGGATTAAGGAAAATCCCAAGGCGTTCTACACTTATGTGAGGAACAAGAGGATGGCCAGAGTGAGGGTAGGGCCGATCAGGGAGAGTGGAGGGAACTTGTGCCTGGAGTCAGAGGAGGTAGGGGAGGTCCTAAATGAATACTTTGCTTCAGTATTCACTAGTGAGAGGGACCTGGTCGTTTGTGAGGACAGCGTGGAACAGGCTGATATGCTCGAACAGGTTGAGGTTAAGAGGGAGGATGTGCTGGAAATTTTGAATGATATGAGGACAGATAAGTCCCCGGGGCCAGACGGGATATACCCAAGGATATTACGGGAAGCGAGGGAAGAGATTGCTTCGCCTTTGGCGATGATCTTTGCGTCCTCACTGTCCACTGGAGTAGTGCCGGATGATTGGAGGGTGGCAAATGTTGTTCCCTTGTTCAAGAAAGGGAATAGGGATAACCCTGGGAATTATAGACCAGTCAGTCTTACGTCGGTAGTGGGCAAATTATTGGAGAGGATTCTGAGAGACAGGATTTATGATTATTTGGAAAAGCATGGTTTGATGAGAGACAGTCAGCATGGCTTTGTGAGGGGCAGGTCATGCCTCACAAGCCTTATTGAATTCTTTGAAGATGTGACAAAACACATTGATGAAGGAAGAGCAGTGGATGTGGTGTATATGGATTTTAGCAAGGCGTTTGATAAGGTTCCCCGTGGTAGGTTCATTCAGAAAGTGAGGAGGCATGGGATACAGGGGAAGTTGGCTGTCTGGATACAAAATTGGCTGGCCCATAGAAGACAGGTGGTAGTAGATGGAAAGTATTCAGCATGGAGCTCGGTGACCAGTGGTGTTCCGCAGGGATCTGTTCTGGGACCTCTGCTCTTTGTGATTTTTATAAATGACTTGGATGAGGAAGTGGCAGGCTGGGTTAGCAAGTTTGCCGATGACACGAAGGTTGCTGGAGTTGTGGATAGTGTGGAAGCATGTTGTAGGTTGCAACGGGACATTGACAGGATGCAGAGCTGGGCTGAGAAGTGGCAGATGGAGTTCAACCTGGAAAAGTGTGAAGTGATTCATTTTGGAAGGTCGAATTTGAATGCAGAATACAGGCTTAAAGACAGGATTCTTGGTAGTGTGGAGGAACAGAGGGATCTTGGGGTCCATGTCCATAGATCACTCAAAGTTGCCACCCAAGTTGATAGAGTTGTTAAGAAGGCGTATGGTGTGTTGGCTTTCGTTAACAGGGGGATTGATTTTAAGAGCCGCGAGGTTATGCTGCAGCCCTATAAGGCCCTGGTTCGACCACACTTGGAATATTGTGTTCAGTTCTGGTCACCTCATTATAGGAAGGATGTGGAAGCTTTAGAGAGGGTGCAGAGGAGATTTACCAGGATGCTGCCTGGACTGGAGGCCATGTCTTACGAAGAAAGATTGAGGGAGCTAGGACTTTTCTCATTGGAGCGAAGAAGGATGAGAGGTGACTTGATAGAGGGGTACAAGATGATGAGAGGCATAGATAGAGTGGATAGCCAGAGACTTTTTCCCAGGGTGGAAAGGGCTATCACCAGGGGGCATAATTTTAAGGTGATTGGAGGAAGGTTTCGGGGAGATGTCAGAGGTAGGTTCTTTACACAGAGAGTGGTGGGTGCGTGGAATGCGCTGCCAGCGGTGGTAGTAGAAGCAGATACATTAGGGACATTTAAGCGACTCTTGGATAGGTACATGGATGATAGTGGAATGAAGGGTAGGTAGTTAGTTTGATCTTAGAGTAGGTTAAAGGTTCGGCACAACATCGCGGGCCGAAGGGCCTGTACTGTGCTGTACTGTTCTATGTTCTATGTTCTATGTATCCTAGACATTAATAATAGTCGCAGTTTCAGCAGCAGACACCTGGCACATAAGTATATATAACATCTTACACTTGTGTATAAACTGGAGATACAAGCCACAATTTGGGGATTGAAAGCAGAGGTTATCATAAGAGTGACTGTGGAATAACAACAACAGCAACTTTCATTCATATAGAACCTTTCACATCCTAAGGTGCTTCTCAGGTGCATTATCAAAAATCAGCCAGATATGGAGATATTAGGCCAGATGACTAAAAGCTTGTTCCAGAGGCAGGTTGCAAAGAGCATCTTAAAGAAGTAGAGTGAGGTGGAGAGGTGTAGGGATGGTATTCCAGAGCTTAGGGAGCTGCGGGCACGGCCACCAATGGTAAAGCGATTACAATTGGAAATATGGAAGAATTGGAGGAGCGCGGAGACCTCGTGGTTTTGGGCTAGAAGAGGTTACAGAGTTAGGAAGTAAGCTGTCGCTCACTCACCTGCTTTCCCAATCCCGTCACCTGCAAATTCTTGACTCTGTAGCACTGCTCCTCTCTCTCAGGCTCCTGTCTTCCTGCTGGCCTCGCCCAAGTTTCCAATGGTCCGTTCAACTCCCTGGATTTTGTGGCCAATGGCGAAGCAAAGGCACTCATTGCTGACCTCAAGAAAGCTGGCCATAATGATCTAGTGATCTCTGTGGCGTGGCTTTCCCCTTTCCTGATAGCAGTTTAAGTCTGGCCCCAAGTCAAGGGGATCTCCAGGCATCCAGCAGTAGTGATGTCAGCAAGCAGGAAAGCAGCCAATCACATTGAAGTATTCACACATAGCAAACCAGGAAGTGAAAACACTTTATATCCTTTATTTATAATTTAACTTTTCAGATAGTGAAATAAATGATTGGATGAAGATAGAAGCTAAAATAAAGATAAACTTTTTTAAAAAGAACAAATGTATTTTTTTTCAAATGTGGATTTTGTTTATCATTATGGAGCAATTTGACATTCCACAAATATAAAGTTAGCTTTTCAGGGCCGTTGAGGGTGTTTAGCGGTAATAATGAAGTTATTACACTCTTAGAAATTCTGTTACACCTCATTTAACAATGTGTAACTTTTTCAAAGGTTTACAGCGAGACTAAGAGTTTAAGAATGGAAGTTCTCATCAATTCCGTTGATTTCACATTGATTGCACTCTGGGGGTGCCTCAACAGTGCGCTCTCTGGAGATACATAGAATCACTGACAGCAACATCTGGATTTCTTGTTATTCTGTGCATGTGCGGATTCCAGGGGCAGAATTTTCATTCCCTGGTCCCAATCCCGCTGTCAGGCGGAATTGCGGGTCGGGAGCTCGTGGATGCAGGCAGCGGGATGCTGAGGGAGATTTTGGAGGAGGCGACTGATTGGGGAGCCTGCCCCTTCCAGTTTAGAATGGTGGGCAGGCTCCCCAGGTTGGCGGGCCCTCCAGCACTGAAAGATTGGCAGCCTCACTGCGTCAGAGCAGAAGTATATAGGGAGGCGCGGGGCACCTCCATTCCTGATTGCTGGCTACAAATGGGGGATACAAAAAGAGCCAAAAGGATTAGGGCTGTCGGACAGGAAACGGAAAGTCCCCCACAGTCTCAGGCAGTTTAATAGCGCAGTGCTCTCTCCACTGAATGGAGCCTCCCGCTCTCTGGACTGATGCAGGGAGGCTGTCACCGTTTCACGGACAGCCTCCCGGCTCAACAGATACTCTGTACGCTGGCTGGAAAATCCAGACTGTGACAAGAGTGTGCCCGTACCTGAGCACTCAAGAGGCTTAATTGCCTACCCGCTGCAGCTGGGCGGGAAACCCGTCCTGCACTCAGCCCGACTCCTGCAGCATCCCGTGGAGGCGGAAATGGTCTTGGAGCTGGCCCGACTGGATTTCCCTCGTGTTTGCGGGCTCCTCTGCTCCAGACCTGCTTCCATGGGTCCTTGGAAATTCAGCCCCAGAAATTGCTGTCAGCTGCAGTGGAGCAATGAGGGTGAACGCTGACACTTCCACCATTATTACCACTGCACAATCTGGACCTTTATGTCACTGTGCAGTATAATCACATTGCTGTGGAGCTGCAACAACTGATGGGCCTTTGAATGAATATTTCAGCTGGAATGTGGGGGAGACATTTTACACATCAGCTGCCTTTTTGCAAGAATACACAGTACAATTGGTTTTGCAGTTATTAAGAAGCATCTTTGTACATTTCTATAATATTATCTAGTCATGCTATCTCAGCACCTCCCACCACTATACAATTGTAGGAATCTAAATAACGGGCTGGATTTTAAAACGGTGGCGAGTTTCAAAAATGGCGGTCTGCCTGCACGGACTGCTTGTCGCGGAGCCGCCATGATATTCAGCGCGGTGGCTCATTTAAATGGCCAGGGCGGACCGTTCCCCCCCACAATGATGTGGAGGGGGTGGGCGGTCCGTCCCCGGCAACGGCGTCTGGTGCCATTGCGCAGGTGCCAATGCCATTTTTAAAGGCCTTCAAGCCCTTCCATTTTGTATACATATTTAAAGATAAAGACATTGTAAATTAAATATGAAAAATTAAATAAATGTTTTTCCCACCACCGCCACACCCCCCCCCAAGAAGCATACATTTCATTCCGTGCCCTCTTACCCCTGCCCCCCCACCACCAGAATACTTACTTTGTGTACCTGACCTTCCCCCCACCTCCAAAGTTCACAAACTTTTATCTTTAACCCTTCCCACCATCCCCTCCACCAATCATATTAGTTTGACCCTACTCTCCCCTTCCCGCACTGAAAAACTTACCTGCTCCCCCCTCCCTACTAGTGTCCTGCTTCAGATCTCCGAACGGCAGGAGCGGGTAAGTATTCAATTTATTTATTTTAATAAATTTACATATTTAGATTGGCCTCTTGTCGCCGAGCGGCGAGGGGGCCACCATGAGGCCTCGCCGCCGCCGGCAATATCGAGCCGGGCCTTCCCGGCGTCGAGGCCCGTGGCAGCCCTCGCCCGGAGACATCTTCCGGCCACCACCCCCGCCACGACCCCCGACATCGGGGAGTGGGGGGGTGGGGGGGGCTGTAAAATCCAGGACAATTTTTCTATACTGAAATAAAAAATGTTATAAATGCTCCTTCCTTGAAACAACAAGTTCATTCCGTGAGTAGAAACAAAGTAAAGACTTGTATTTCTATAGCGCCTTTCATGACCGTAGGACTTTACAGACAATTCAGTACTTTTGAAATGCAGACACAATTGTAATGTTGGAAACACGGCAGCCAATTTGCACACAGCAAGCTCCCACCAACAACAATGCGTTAATGACCAGGTAATCTGCTCTTGTATGTTGATTGAGGGATAAATATTAGTCAAGACACCAGGGATAACTCCCCTGCTTTTCTTCGAAATAGTACCATGGGATCATTTACATGGAGGGGCCTCAGTTTAACATCTCAGTTGAAAGACAGCACTCCCGCAGTACTGACCCTCCATCAGCGCTGCATGCCCTCAGTACTGCCTGGAGTGTCAGCCTGGAGATTTGTCCTCAAGTCTTTGGATTGGAACTTGAACCCACAACCTTCTGACTCAGTGGTGTGAATGCTACCTGCTGAGCCATGGCTGACATCTAACATGGGTAGTTTTGACTTTGTGGGATGCTGTGATATGAGTGAGAGTGAGTCTTCTTACACCACTACTGATTTTTATTTGCAGTGACGTTAATATAAATAAAAATTGAGAGCGATGTAAAACGCTATCACCTGATTGACCTGATTAACCTCATTGCACAAGGTCAAAATTGCTCCAGTAGGTTCCCAGAGTGCTTTATATTGAGCTATGGGTTGGGGGAGGACAAAGCAGCTAGGGTTCCTGCACCTAATGCTGACCCATGCCAGAAGTGTGTGCATATTGGCTGAGGACAGGGTTGGGGTCCTCTGCGACTGAATAGCTTGCCAACTGTGGCTATCACAGCTCATGAATGGATAAAGGCCACATAGGCAAGGTACTGGAGGGTGACTGGGATGTGGAACTGAATGCTAGCAAGGACCCAGCTCCTTCCAATTGGGGATAAGAACTTTTAAGAAGTATTTTGCAAAGAATAACAAATTGCTGGCAGTGGAATTAAGGCTGTAAATCTAACTCACTTCGTCTTAAACAGTTTATAAAGTCATCAGACCTGCCTGATTAATGATTCATAGCATTGGCAACCGTCTATTAACCATATTTCTATGGTGTTTTCTGCTAGAATGACGAATCTTGAACAAATTGAAGCATTTGATTGCTTTAATCAGCTTGTCAGCTTGCTCCTACAACACGCTGGGGAGTCCATAATCACTGCTGTCTAATGCTTTGCCGTGTTGACTACGAGTGAGGCCTATTTTTGCTGAAGTCTGATTGCAGTAAATTTTACACTGTGCTTTAAACCACTTTATTTCACTGGATGCTGTGGCTGAAGTGTTATGTTATAAAACAAGCAAAGGGGATAATTGTGACTTTGCACGATAGTGTAAATCAGTTGATTGCAAATCTGCAGCCTATTTTATGTCCCTCCCAGTTTTACATTAGTGTCAATCAGTGAGAGATGTAAATCAAGGTGCTTTGGGCATCTGCCATTTTATTATCAGCTTCGGCGACTTTTAAACGTGTTCAGATGTTTAGAGATAATTCTTGCAAGTGTCAAAATATGGAAGTCAAAATCATAACTTCAGGAGTTTGTGGATAATGTTTAGGGATTCCCCAATATCTCCCTGGCAACAGACTGAACCAGACTGTTTGCAACCTTGATGTCATATTTGACCCAGAGATAAGCTTCCAACCATCCATCAGTGGCATCTCTAAGACCGCCTATTTCCACCTCCGTAACATCGCCCATCTCCACCCCTGCCTCAGCTCATCTGCTGCTGAAACCCTTATCCAGGCCTTTGTTACCTCTAGACTTGACTATTCCAATGCACAGCTGGCTGGTCTCTCATATTCTACCCTTTATAGACTTGAGGTCATCCAAAACTCAGCTGCCCAGGTCTTAACTCGCATCAAGTCCCGTTCCCCTATCACCCCTGTGCTCACTGACTGGCATTGGCTCCCAGTCAAGCAACTCCTTGATTTTAAAATTCTCATACTTGTTTTTAAGTCCCTCCATGGCCTCGCCCCTCCCTATCCCTGTAATCTCCTCCAGCCCCACAACCCTCTGAGATATCTGCACTCATCTAATTCTGGCCACTTGAGCATCCCCGATTTTAATTGCTTCACCATTGGCGGAGATGCCTTCAGCTGGAGGTTCTACACTCTGGAATTCCCTACCTAAACCTCTCCCCCTCTCTACCTCTCTTTCTTCCTTCAAGCTGCTCCTTAAAACTACCTCTTTGTCCAAGCTTTTGGCCATCTGCCCTGATATCGCCTTATGTGGCTCAGTGTCTAATTTTGCTTTATAATGCTCCAGTGAAGTGCCCTATTTAACGTTTTATTATGTTAAATGCACTATATCAATTTAAGTTGTTGTAGACTGGAAAATTGTTGAATTATAAGTCCAGCAACAACAACTTGTATTTATGTAACACTTGCAACAAAGTAAAGCGTCCCAAAGCCCTACACAGGAATGTTATCAGATAAAATTTGACATCGAGCCACGTGAGGAGGTATAAGGACACGTGACCAAAAGCTTGGTCAAAGAGGTAGGTTTTAAGGAGCATCTTAAAGAAGGAGAGAGAGGTAGCGAGATGGAGAGGTTTAGGGAAGGAATCCCAGAGCTTAGGACCCAGATAGCTGAAGACGCAGCTACTATTGGTGGAATGAGGGAAATTGGGGGCGTGCAAGAGAGCAGAATTGGAAGAGTGCAGAGATGTCACGGGGTTGTAGAGCTGGTGGAGGTTACAGAGATAAGGATGTGTTATATTTATGGATCTCTTCACCAAATTGTGTGTTTTATGCCCTTTCGGTCTCTCTATTAGTGCACCTTTCCCCCAAACCACAGAGTTGTCCTATCCAGACACACTGCAGTCGTGCAACCTTCAAGCAACAGACCAACTCTGGTCCAACTTTTTCTGGGATGTTACTAAAAAGAAATGGCGGCTACATTTACTAACGTCAACACGATCAACTGCACTTCAAAAGCCATTTCAGAATGTAATATCATTTAAGACACTTTTATGTAATTTAGGTGCTATCTAAATGTGAATCTAATTCATTATTAGGACACCTGGATGAATGACACTGTTGGCACTTATTGTGTTAGGTGTCCCAGGGGTCAGTCTGGTCTTGTTGCTGCATGTGCACTGTGTTAACTTCCTGGCAGGTGAGGCTGCTAAGGCCGTAATGCTTTCTGTTCCATATTACTGCATAGTTGGATTCACTACTCTTATTATAAAAAGACTACTCCTTAAAGAACAACTATTATTTATGTAAGTTAGCATTTCCTGTTCAGCATTTATGCAGATTAACAGCAGATGCATCTTTGTATAGTTCATTAGTGATAGAGTCATAGAATTATACAGCAAATATACATTATTTTCTTTTCTGCGATGATATGGAGGAGGTTCTCATTGGAAGTCCAAAGAAGCATGCTTCAGCTCTCCTCCCTGAATGCCTCAGACAACGGCAAGGACAAGCAGTGGGAGTTTATAGTTTGAAGGCGCAGCTGGAGTGCATTGTTCTGTGACACTGATACTTGACTGTTTACTGCAAGACCGCTGCAACTGCACTGTAAAACATGAATGCTACATCGGAAGTAAACAGAGTTACATTCGACAAAACATCTGGGCAGGTCACAGACAACTTAAGAGCGTTGTGAAACTGAAAAAGGAAACCCAGTTTTTGGACGCCATGTCCCCCCACCGGTAGCTGCTGGATATTACAGCTGCTTTCTTGAAGCAAATGGTTCCTTTAGCCGACTTCTGTTGTAAGAGTAAGAAGCGTAAATCAGTATTTGAAACAGAAATCATCGGGAGCAAGAGAGCCTCTTGTTTAGGGTTGAGGGAGGTATGATGTGTTGGTTGAGTGAAACCTACACGGCTGTTGGAAATAGGGATGTTAAAGGGTGAATGGGAGACAACAAATATAGCTTGTCCTGTAGTTGAAATGGTCAGCGCAGAGTAAATCATGGCTTTTACAAGGCTGCAATACATGTCAAGGAGGTAGATTTTCAACTTATTCCTCCACTATAAAACTGGCGTTGTGGACTGGCTTCCCGCTATAATAATTGCACTGTTCTCTTTTCTGTAGATTTTCCTGATCTTCTCAGCCAATTCTTAAACATTGTTTTCATTTTGATGAATTTTCCATTGGAGCTTTACGCTCGAGAGTAAACGCGAGCCTCCCATTAATCTCCCCGCCATTGTTAAGGAGTTACTCCATATGGTTCTGCATGACCCCATACCTTATCATGACACAAAACCAGGGGTACAATGGTGTCGACTGACAGGAAGAGAAGGCTTTAATGATAAATGCTCAACTCTGTTTAACTCTCCTTCATGTGATAATGCTGCCCTGCAGTTTGTTGTTGGTAAAGCAGTTCCTAGCTGACAAGCTTGGTCTTACGCATTTTCTTTGTCCCAGTCAATTTGTATAGAACAGAATTCCTGTGTAGATGAAAAGAATATTCCCAAGAATGACTTAGCAAAAGCACTGTGCCAGAATGATCTTATCTACTCAACAACATCCATGAACCATAGAGCACCCTGTTAGTGCTTTGCACAGTTTTCTATTGCATGTGAACACGTGTTTTCAGAACCGCTTTCTTGCAACTTAATCGCTGATGAGTTGTTGCTCTGTGTTGACACCTGTGAACTAATGTTGGAAACACACAGCAACTTAGCATCAGGTCCTCTACTAACTTGTAATTTTGGAAAACTGACCTTTTGCTAAAAGTGACCCTAATTTGGCTACCTTGGCTTTATCCTAGAGTACCTGAATTTGCACAGTTCCAATCCTGATCAGTTCAAGTTTAGAAAAAGAAAGAAATTGGCAGTTAACTTTATGAAAATTTCTGTCATTCTATAGAGATACAGATTGATGCAAAATTGAATAATGGTTAAAGTATCCTTTTTATATTTTACTTACTTTTCCCCCATTTTATACTGTACCCTCTTTAGCATTCTTCTGCAGTGAGCCACCCAGGAGGACAGGCAGCCCACCTGCTTCCTGACCATTGTCCATGGACGTCTAGAGGGAGCCCCGAGGAGAAACACATTCCCGAGAGTCTCCCACACTCATTCTTTAAATCTTTGTTTTAAATTGATTTCCTTCCTTGCTTCCACCTACCTAATGTCACCCATCACTGTCCCTGCCTCAGTAAAATTGTTGCTGAAACCCTCATCCATGCCTTTGTTACCTCCAGACTTGACTATCCCAATGCTCTTCTCTCTGCCTTCCTATCTTCCAGCCTCCATAAACTTGAACTCTTTGCTCTCCAATTCTGGCCTCTTGTGCCTCCCTAATTTTAATTTCTCCACCATTGGTGGCCATTCCTGCTGCTGCCTAGGCCCCAAGTTCTGGAATTCACTCCCTAAATCTCTCTGCCTCTCTACCTCTCTCCTTTAAGATGCTCCTTAAAACCTACCCGTTGACCCTGCATTTGGTTACCTGTTCTAATTTCTCCTGATGTGGCTCAGTGTCAAATTTTATTTGATAATCACTCCTGTGAAGCACCTTGGGATATTTTAGTTTAGTTTAGTTTAGTTTAGAGATACAGCACTGAAACAGGCCCTTCGGCCTACCGAGTGTGTGCCGACCATCAACCACCCATTTATACTAATCCCATATTCCTACCACATCCCCACCTGTCCCTATATTTCCCTACCACCTACCTACACTAGGGGCAATTGCTAATGGCCAATTTACCTATCAACCTGCAAGTCTTTGGCATGTGGGAGGAAACCGGAGCACCCGGAGGAAAGCCACGCAAACACAGGGAGAACTTGCAAACTCCACACAGGCAGTACCCAGAATTGAGCCCGGGTCACTGGAGCGGTGAGGCTGCGGTGCTAACCACTGTGCCGCCCATTTTTACTATGTTAAGAGTGCTATATAAATGCAGATTGTTGTTGTTGTTACAAAACAGTGCCTGGCTTCATCCTAATGTCTCCCTTAACAATATCACAGAGTTCAGAAAACTGGTAAATGAAGAATTTAAGCTTGACCGCTCTTTGGAGAGGTCCTCAGTGCATTATGACACACCAATGTGCTCCATTGATATAACACCTTGCAATGCTGACTTTTATTTTCTTCCTCAGTTCCCCTGACAGCATCTTTCTAGAACCACATCTGTTGTACACACTCTTCAGTCAAAAGTACTTCATAGACAGGGTTGCCAACTCTGGTTGGACGTTTTCCTGGAGGTTTCATCACATAACCCCAGCCTCCTACCTTGCAATTGGTCACCCAACATGTCCATCCTTGCAATGCCCCACCTTCCCACACCATACACCAATCAGAAAGCGCACAGACTCATCATTACCCTATGACATGATTCTTGACTGTCAGTCAAACAGCCCTTTCCACTATGTACAATATTTTTTATAACCAATAAATAAAAATGTTCAAAGAAAATGTTTTACGAACACAATTTTTTAATGCTCCAGCGATTTTTCTCTAGGGTATTGCTTGCAGCATTGTCCTGGGGATTAATTTTAAATTCCTGGAAACTCCAGGCTAATCCTGGAGGGTCAGTAACTCTATTCATAAATGTACCAAACAGGAAGTAACAATTTAATTCATGATTATTCTATGATGAAGATTAACTTCTAGTGAAAGTCCCAATACCACCCCATTATGCTTCACGTCATTCATTCATCTTGATTTTGTGATGTTTTCTTAAGCAACATTTTGTTGAAGAATAGCTCTTTCAAAGAGCCAGCACAGATACGATGGGTTGAATGGTCTCCTGTACTATATGATGCTATTTGGCCCTCATTGAAGCCAGTTCCTAATTGATGGCAAGGAATAGGAATAAAAGCAAAAAATAGGTAGACAGTAATATAGACTTGTATCGCCATACTACTATGTCTCTTGTTTATCAAATATTTAACAGAAAAACAAAATGATGAGCCTTTCAATTGTTTTAACTATTTTGGTTACAGTTGTGCTTTGTATGCATTACAGGTAATGTCCTGCGTTTTAATATTTTGCTAAGTTTTCTTGCTCATCATTAGTTCACAGAATCACAGAATCGTTATAGTGCAGAAGGAGGTCATTCGGCCCATCGTGTCTGCACTGGCTCTTTGAAAACAATTCCCTCAGTCCCTTTCCGCTGCCTTCTCCCCGTAACCCTGCACGTTCTTCCTTTTCATATAACTGTCTAATTCCCTTTTGAAGGCTTCAATTGAACCTGCCTCCACCACGTTCTCAGGCAGTGCATTCCAGACCTTAAGTACTCACTGCCTGAAAAAGTTTTTCTTCATGTCTCTTTTGCTTCTCTTACCAAATACTTTAAATCTGTGCTCTCTCGTTCTTGTTCCTTGCACGAGTGGAAACAGTTTCTCTCTATCTATTCTGTCCAGTCCCCTCATGACTTTGAATACCTCTATCAAATCACCTCTCAGCCTTCTCTTCTCCAAGGAAAACAGTTGGAGCATGAACTGTCAAGGAAAAATTTGATAGCATTAATATGTTATGTTCTTAAACTTACTTTGTGCCTTTTATGGTGCAGACAGTTTTTGTGTGAACTGTCCAATTATTTTCTATCCTTTTATTGATTGCGACCAGGAATTGGTTAGCTCTTTAGCAGTGTCACTACTCTTAAAAGATGTCTGCGTGACCTAGCAAAAGCATTGGCCAGAAATTCACTGGTGTGCACCTGCAGTTTCCCAAAGTTTGCTCCTCACTGGGAACACCAGATCCCAGAATCACTTCTCTTAAGTATCTGTTCTTTGACCCTAACAAATGAATCATAATTGTTTTTTGACTTGTGACTGCACGGCAATGTTGATTACTGCTGAAAGTATGAACTTGCATTTGTATAGCGCCTTTTATATCTTCAGGATGTCAATGAATTATTTGTGAAGTATTAAGTAGATAAACATAGCAGCCAGTTACATAAGAATGCAAGAAATAGGAGCTGTCCCCTGGAGCCTGCTCCACCATTCAACAAGATCATGGCTGATCTTCTACTTCAACACTTTCCCGCACTATCCCCATATGGCCTAATTTTTTTTCATTCTTTCATGGGATGTGGGCATCGCTGGCAAGTTCAGCATGTGTTGCCTATCCCTAATTGCCCTTGACAACTGAGTGGCTTGCTAGGCCATTTCAGAGGGCAGTTAAGAGTCAACCACATTGCTGTGGTCTGGAGTCACATGTAGGTCAGACCAGGCAAGGATGACAGATTTCCTTCCCTAAAAGGACATTAGTGAACCAGATGGGTTTTTACAACAATCAAATGATAGTTTCATGGCACCATTACTGAGACTAGCTTTCAATTCCAGATTTTTATTAATTAATTGAATTTAAATTCCACCAGCTGCCATAGTGGGAATTGAACCCATGTTCCCAGGGCATTAGCCTGGCCCTATGGATTACCAGTTCAGTGACATTACTACTACCCCACCATCTCCCTTGGTACCCAACAATCTATTGGCCTGTGTGTTGAATATACTCAGCAACTGAGCATCCATAGCTCTCTGGAGTAAAGGACAATAACACTCCATAAACTGCAGTGAGATTAATGCCCAGTTAATCTGTCTCAGTGATGTTTTGTGAGGGAAAAATGTTGCATATATCCATGAGAATGCATACATCCACATCAATAGGTAGATAGAACCTCAGCTTAATGTCTCATCCAATGGCTAGAGCCACCATGGTGTAGCATTGCTTATGTGCTCAACCCAATACATTCTCATTCAGAGGTCAGAGTTCTGACACAGAGCCAAGCTGACACTTGACTACAGTGCATAGAATTGTATACAGTGTAGAACTCTAACTGGTAGTGTGAAAAAGCATCAGTCAAAAACATTTGGCACATGCATGTGGACAGAAAGGTTTAATGTTTGGTTTTAGTGACTTAGTTAACTTCTATAAAGTATTGCATAATGTTTTTCTTCAGATAAGACAAGGTAATCTATTGTAACTTAATGACAAAAAAAATTTCCACTTGTGTGTTTCCAAAAATCTGTCTGTGATATTTATTACACTGCAAGTACTTTTAGAAGTACTTCATACAAATCCTAAATGCAGTCCATATGTCCAGTATTCCAAATGCATATTTGTGGTGTCAATACATTCGTACTTCTCTGATCAGGTTTTGGCACTAATGCTGCTATGAACACAATAAAACCATTTATAATGGAGCAATTGTTCCTAATTATCCAATCTTTAATTTATGGAAAAGCAGATTGAGTGTGACATTTTGCTTCAAAACAGGGATAGTAAAGATAAATTTTCCCACAAACCCTAGCCCTGCCTTTCTTGTGGCATAATTTGAAATCAAATGAGAAATAAAAATAACAAAGCTAAACACCAGCAACAGAAAATGGCAAGTTTTTCTAAAAGAACAAATGTAATCCATTTACAGATTTTTTTTCCCAGTCCTTTTTTTAATATAAAAGGGAGTTACGATTTAAGGCTAAAATGTTTTGATTATAAACCGAAGTTTTTTTTTCCATTGCACCACACACTATATCTCACACCATTAATCATTTATTAATAACCCCCCTCTCGCCCTAACTTCAGGATATATTACCAGCTGGTCTTTAAACATAGAGAGTATACCCACTTGTTACTTTTCTTCAATCACACCAAAAGTGACATCCACAAGAATAACAACTTGCATTTATGTAGTGCTTTTAACATAGAAAAACATCAAGATGCTTCGCAGGAGCATTGTCAAAAAATATTTCACACCGAGCCATATAAGAAGATATTAGGTCAGGTGACCAAACGCTTGGCCAAAGAGGAATGTTTTAAGAAGTGTCTTAACGGATGAGAAAAAGGTGGAGAGGTTTAGGGAGGGAATTCCGGAGCTTTGGGCTTAGGTCACCAATGGTGGTGTGATTAAAATGGGGATGCGCACGAGGCCAAATTGGAAGAATGCAGAGATCTCGGAGGGTTGTAGGGCTGGTGGAGGTTACAGAAGTAGGATAAGGTGGGGCAGGGAAGGTTTTGATGATAAGGATGAGAATTTTTAAATCGAGCCTCTGCCAGGCGGGGAGCAAGTGTAGCCCAGCACACACTGGGGCAGTAGCTGAACAGGGACTGGTGCAAGTTAGGCAGCAGAGTTCTGGAATTTAATTCTTGATGGTTTGACTGCCCAATTTTGTACATTAAACTTTGACTTTGAAAGGGATTCTGTGATTGTCATGGGCAATGGTGATGGTCGTGATGTGTCAGCTGTGACTCAGTGGGTAGCTCTATAAGTCACAAGGTTGTGGATTCAAGTCCCACTCCAGAAACATGAGCACAAAAGTCTAGGCTGATAATCCAGTGCCTAGTGGGAGTATTGCACTGGTGTTGTATTTCAGATAAGACATTAAAATTGAGACCTTGCCTGCTCTGTAAGGTGGACGTAAAAGACCTAATAACACTGTTTTGAAGAAGAGCTGGGGAGTTATCCTCAGTGTCCAGGACAATTTTTATCTTTCCATCAACATCCAAAAAAAACCCAGATTATCTGGTCATTATCACATTGCTGTTTGTGGGATCTTGCTGTGTGCACATTTGCTGCTGCGTTTCCTACATTACAACAGTGAGTACACTTCAAAGTACTTCATTGCCGAAAAGTGATTTGGGACATCTTGAAGTTGTGACAGATACGATATAAATTCTAGTCTTTTTAATTCACTGATGCTCCAGCTACCAAGGGGTAAAGCATCAGAATCATATTTAACAGCCCTGTGAATGGACTGACACAGGTTAACTGCCCAGCGGCTCTTCTGGTGATGCGAGGCAAGTCAAAACCCAGAGTTCCGTGCCCCAGACAAAACAGTTGCAGTCATTGGAAAGGAGAAACCAGTGCAGCAAGCTGCCTGAGGGGTTTTTAAACGAAAAATAAAAACATGAAGAAATTGAAATGAAAATTGATTCAAAGGCTACATTTGTCCAAAATCCCAAATCAAAGACAGAAAATACTTTAACTGCAAAGAGGAAAAGGCAGGATAACGTTTTGGATTAAAAGCTTTCGTCAAAATGGTGTCCCACTGAACGTTTGTGCATGAAACGTTAAGTCTTCAGGTGCTGAGAGACCCATGGTGCATTTCCAGCATCTTGTGTTTTTTGTTCCAGAGTTTATGACTGAAGCGTTTATGAGGGATTCAGCTGTGGAGCGGAGTGTGCTAGTTTGGCAGCCCACGGAACATTCCATCCATGGGGCAGCCCACTGCGGAAACTGTCACTGCAAAGCAGCGTCACACGCTATAGTAACTCCATATCACAGCGCAAACATTTAAATAATGCGAGAGATGAGAAACTGTGGAGGAGCGAAGAGATTTGGATTGCCCAGGAACACAAGTCACTAACAGCTAATGCAAAAAGCAATCAAAAAGGCTCATGGAACATTGGGCTGTTACTCAAGGGTTTGGAATACAAAAAGAAAAAACACTTGCATTGATATAGCACCTTTCACAACTTCAGGACTTCCCAAAGTGCTTTGCAGCCAGTGAAATACTTTTGAAATGTAGTTACTGTTGTAATGTAAGAAGTGCAGCAGTGAATCTGCACACAGAAAGATCCTACAATCAGCATGATGACTGTTTTTTTGATGTTGATTGAGGGATAAATGTTGACCAGGACTCAAGGAGGAACGTCCCCACTCTTTGTCGAATTTGTGATCTCTTACACCCACTTGAGAGCAGATGGACCTTGGTTTAACATCTCATCCAAAAGACAGCACCTCCAACAGAGCAGCACTCCCTCTGGTGTCACCCAAGATTTCACAACTCAAGTATTTAGAACGGGTCCTGAACCCACAACCTTGTGCCTCAGAGGCAGACGTGTTATGCAAAGAGCAGCAGCTGATACATTAAAATATGTCTCACTAGCAACATGGGGCTCCATTCTTACACAGTGTCCCCAAACCTGATTAATAGACTTGTGTTGTGTTTCATATGAAACAATATGCTCTCCGGCCTGCACTGTAACTGTATGTGGAAATTGTAATTGTAATTAGCACTTGCTTAAACATTTTGGTATTAGTTGCTGGAGCTGATGAATTTCATTACTAATAATACTAAAAATATTTTTTTATAGCTTAAAATCTTGTATTTTTCTTTCCTCTTAGGAACATAACAACAGGAGGAGGCCATTCAGCCCCTCAAGCCTCTTCTGTCATTCAATGAGAACATGGCTGATCTGTGACCTAACTCCATATACCTGCTGCCTTTGCCCATATCCCTTAATACCTTTGGTTAACAAAAATATGTAAATTTCAATTTTAAAATGAGATGCTTCCGAGAATTCTGAGGGAAGTAAGGGTGGAAATTGCAGAGGTACTGGCCGTAATCTTCCAAACCTTCTTAGATACAGGGGTGGTGCCAGTGGACTGGTGCAAATGTTACACCCTTGTTCTAAAAAGGGTGTAAGGACAAGCCCAGCAACTACAGGTCAGTCAGTTTAACCTTGATGGTGGGAAAGCTTTTAGAAACAATAATTTGGGACAAATTTAATAGTTATTTGGACAACTGTGGATTAATCGCGATAAACCTCAAGAGGACATAGGCTGGTGGAATGGGCGGACATGTGGCAGATGAAGTTTAATGCAGAAAACTGTGAAGTGATTCATTTTGGTAGGAAGAATGAGGAGAGGGTGGCACAGTGGCGCAGTGGTTAGCACCACAGCCTCACAGCTCCAGCGACCCGGGTTCGATTCTGGGTACTGCCTGTGCGGAGTTTGCAAGTTCTCCCTGTGTCTGCATGGGTTTTCGCCGGGTGCTCCGGTTTCCTTTGACAGCCAAAGACTTGCAGGTTGATAGGTAAATTGGCCATTATAAATTGCCCCTAGTGTAGGTCTTTCTTTCTTTTGGGCCTCCTTATCTCGAGAGACAATGGATACGCGCCTGGAGGTGGTCAGTAGTTTGTGAAGCAGCGCCTGGAGTGGCTATAAAGGCCAATTCTGGAGTGACAGGCTCTTCCACAGGTGCTGCAGAGAAATTTGTTTGTTGGGGCTGTTGCACAGTTGGCTCTCCCCTTGCGCCTCTGTCTTTTTTCCTGCCAACTACTAAGTCTCTTCGACTCGCCACAATTTAGCCCTGTCTTTATGGCTGCCCGCCAGCTCTGGCGAATGCTGGCAACTGACTCCCACGACTTGTGATCAATGTCACACGATTTCATGTCACGTTTGCAGACGTCTTTATAACGGAGACATGGACGGCCGGTGGGTCTGATACCAGTGGCAAGCTCGCTGTACAATGTGTCTTTGGGGATCCTGCCATCTTCCATGCGGCTCACATGGCCAAGCCATCTCAAGCGCCGCTGACTCAGTAGTGTGTATAAGCTGGGGGTGTTGGCCGCTTCAAGGACTTCTGTGTTGGAGATATAGTCCTGCCACCTGATGCCAAGTATTCTCCGAAGGCAGCGAAGATGGAATGAATTGAGACGTCGCTCTTGGCTGGCATACGTTGAGCAGGAGGAGAGGGACCTGGATGTATATGTGCACAAATCATTGAAGGTGGCAGGAAAGGTTGAGAAAGTGGTTAATAATGCATATGGGATCCTGGGATTTATAACTGGGGCAAAGAGTACAAGAACAAGGAAGTTATGATAAACGTGTATAAAACACTGGTTCAGCCTCAGCTGGAACATTGTGTCCAATTCTGGGCACTATACATTAAGGAGGATTTTAAGGCATTAGACAAGGTGCAGAAAAGATTCACGAGAATGGTTCCAGGGATTAGGAACTTCAGTTATGTGGATAGATTGGAGAAGCAATTATTCAGCTCTATCAAATATTTATTGGGAATTGCCACTGAACTTTATGATTATGTACATAATTACATAGAATTTATGGCAGAGAAACAGTTCATTCGGTCCAACTGGTCCATGCTGGCGTTTATGCTCCACATGAGCCTCCTCCCACCCTACTTCATCTCCCCCTATCAGCATATCCTTCTATTCCTTTCTCCCTCATGTTGCTTCCTCTACATTTATCTATGATATTCACCTCAACTGCTCCCTGTGGTAGCAGGTTCTGCATTCTCTTTCCATTCATTTCACCCACTCTCTGGGTAAAGAAGCGTCTCCTGAATTTCTGATTGGATTTATTAGTGACTATCTTGTGTTTGTGACTGCTGAGGCAGAATTTTCCCCATGTGTTTCTGAACCCCGTTGTGAGGCTCAAATGGGGGTTGGGGGCCAGCGCAGTGATTTTTTTCTGGAGCGGCCAATTAATGGCCAGAGGGCGGGCCGTCTGTCTAATTAAGGACCTATCAGAGGCCCTCCAGCTTGAAAGCAGCAGCAGGATGCCAAGGCAGGTAAGTGGGGTAGCGGGCACCCCAAAGTGGAGGCACCCTCTCTCCAGTTTTTTTACACTTAAAGTAAAAAATAGATTCAGCAGGCAGGCCAATGCCATGGGGCTGCAGCTGAACCCAGGCAGGCAGGGAGGGCCTCTGAGCCTGCCTGGAATGCTGGCCCCCATTGGCAGCTAAACTGTGCCCCGCCGCCTCTGGGAATCTAGAGGCTGCCTGGAAAATCTCCAACAATTAGCCTGAAGTGGCCATTAATTAGCTGAATTGACTGCCCGCTGCCTGCGGGCGGGTAGCTCTACTACCCCACCCCCCCAATCCCACCTCCGAGAGAATGACTTGGGGTCTGAATGGAATTGAGGAACTGGCATGCAGAATTCCACACCCGCACACCTCGGTTCCCAGCCTCGGTGGGGCCTTATAATCCCCCCCCCCCCCCCCCCGGGTTTTCGTCTCCCCCACAAGGAGAAAGATCCAAACTCTGTCTCTCCTATTGAACTCCTCCATAATTTTAAAGACCTCTATCAGGTCACTTCTAAGCCTTCTCTTTTCTAGAGAAAAGAGCACTTGTCTGTTCCGTCCTTCCTCATAGTTATACCTCTCAGTTCTGTAGCATACTTGTAAATCTTTTATGTACCTTCTCCAGTGCCAGTAATGTTTACATATTGCTTCAATCTGGTCAAAAACACTGATGTGAAAACTGGTTTAACAAATTGGAGAGGAAGTGCAGTGAGTAATGTGCCCTTCATATCTATGTAACTTCCAGCTCTACAGCCCTCTGTGATCTCTGTGCTCCTCCAATTCTGGCCTCTTCCGCATCCTGATTTTCATCGTTCCACCACTGGCGGTGTGCCTTCAGCTGCCTGGGCCCTAAGCTCTGGAATTCCCTCCCTAAATCTCTCCACTATCTGTACTTCTCTCCCCTCATTTAAAACGCTCTTTAAAACCCACCTTTGACTAAGCTTTTGGTCACCTGTCCGAATCACCTTCTGTGGCTCAGTGCCAAATTTTGTTTAATGCTCCTGTGAAGCCCCTTGGGACTTTAAAGCCGCTTTATAAATGCAAGATGCAGTTGTTGATATCACATGTTCTCAAGCAGCTTTAACAGGTGCTGAGCTCAGAATATTCCCTGCACCAGTGCAGGCCTGTATTCCAGCCTAAGCCTTTGATCACTGTCTGAAGTTTCAGAGTATGCCGTGGGAGCAAGTTGTTGAGTGCCACTAAAGGTGTTCAATAGGAGTTTGTTGCAAATAAAAGGTTTTACAACTGCAATGATATACAATGGGAAGAGTTCAACTTAATGAAATGAAGTAGACTTGGTCATCTGGAAGAAAACAGCATTTATGGCTGCATATTACCTTGTTTTATTTCATATGTACAGAAGCATATATCATGGAGATTTACCTCTTGCTACCTGCTTTGCATTTATATTTAGCAAGACGATTACAATTGACTTAAACTGCAAAAATAGCGCAGTGGTAATAATTTTTACAAGTGGCATTTTTGGAATTGGGAGCTAGTCCAGGGAGATTATAATAAATCTGCACAAACTCTAATGGTGCTTTCTTTGGCAAGAGAGAGAGCTGCAATTGCCAGGAAAATCAAAAAGCAAAACAAGAGTGTAATCCATTGAGTTCTGAAAGGCCTCTTTTCACGAAACTATTCAATAAGGAATGGCTAACGTCTTGCACCTCATTGAGAGAATATAATGGATGGAGTTTGGGGAGCATTCTAGCTTTGTTTATCTGTAGCCTTTTTTGACAGAGCTTTTTTTTTTAAAGAGTTCTTTGGAAGGGATGATGCATCAGTAGAGGTACAAAGAATTGAAAGAACAGGTGAATTTAAGTTTGAGCTCCTCAGAATATACGACTAACGTTACACCCTTATTCACAGTGGCATACTTAACTTCATTCCACTGTCAATTAATAACTTATAGCTGTTTATTAGCTATTATCATGTGTGTGTCTCATGACTATCTTTAAGTCGGACCTGACATTGTAGATACCTGTCCATTTGATCATTTTAGATGGGAGAATACTTGATATCCAGAATAATTGTTTTCTATTGCTGAAGATTAACATTTGTGAGTTTGAATTTTTGTCCCGGATTTTGCAATGGTAATGACACTGAAACTGTTAGCGTTCACTGTCATTACTCTTCTGACACTGACAGCAACTTCAGGAGTCCACATTTACGCAGTTAAAACGCGGAAATCAAGAAGTTGCTGTCAGTGATTCTAAGCTTCTCCAGGGAGTGCACTGTTGTAGTCCCTCCAGTCTGCAATCAATGGGAAATCACTGAATTGAGGAAAACTAATGCCCTTAGACTGTTAATCTCGCTGTAAAAACCCTTGAAAAAGTTAGACCTTGTTGAATGAGGTGTAACTGGTTTTTAATAACATACTAAGTTCATAATTATTGCTAAACACCCTCACTGTCCCTCAATGAGTAATTTTATATTTGTTGAATGCCAGATTTCTCCATTATGATGAGAAGCTCCACATAGTTTTAAAATAATATTTTTTAAAAGTTTGTTTGATATTTTAGCTTCCATCTTAATCCTGTATGTCCTAATCATTTATTTTGTTATTTGGTAAATTTTAAAAATTGAATGTGAAGGGATTAAGTGGTTTTTACTTCCTGGCTTGCTGTCTGTGCATATACTTCAATTTGATTGGCTGCTTACACTGCTTGATGACATCCCAGCTGCTGGGCGGTTGGAGATCCCCTTGACTTGGTGACAGATTCAAAATGATCAGGAAAGAGGAAATCAATGCCACAGAGATTGCTAGGTCTTTGAGGTCAGCAGGGAGTGCCGTTCCTTTGCTGCTGACTGCAAAATTATTGCAGGCAAGCATTCGTATTTGAGACAAGTGGTAACATACTGTGTCCTGTTTCATGTTCTAGTCACTTACCATTTGTTATAATTCTTAAGCAAAGTTTCTAGTCATTTGCTCTTTGCTAATATCAAATTGTTCCTGATTTTGCTGCCTTTGGAAGAAGATTCCCACGGAACTATTCAAAAAGGAACAGTGATCCTGACCACTGTTCCTCCTTTAACCAACACCACCAAAGTAGCAGATTAACTATCACTCGTTGTACTGCTGCCTGTGAGATTTGTGTATACAAAATGGTTGTAATTTTTGCATACAGAACAGCCGCTACACTTCCAAGTAACTCACTGCAGATGAAGTACTTCAAAGAGCTGTGCTTAGGCTCTATACAAAAGTAAATCTTTCCCAATTATGCATGTTACTTTGCATAGAATCATACTGCACGCTTGCCCTACTTTTTTCAAACGAGCTGGATGCAAACGTTTGTAGATAATTCTGGCTGGGTAATTCAGTTGCACAAAAGTTCATGTAAGCACTTGCTGCAAAAGTGAACAGGCATATTCCTGGACAAAATAGAATTTTACAGGACGGAAGCAGGCCAATTGTCCGAACCAGTCTATGCCGGCATACATCTCTGTAACATCGCTCATCTCCGCCTCCTCCTCAGCTCAATCTGCTGCTGAAAATTTCATCCGCGCCTGACAGGAATGATTCCACTGCTCTCTTGCCTGCTCTCGCATCTTGTACCCTGTGTAAATTTGAGTTCATCCAAAACTCTGCTGGCCGTATTCTACTCACCTATCACCTCTGTCCTTACTGCTTTACATTGTCACCAAACACCTCCAATTTAAATATTTCATGAAATGAATTTGTGGTCTCACTGCCCCCAACTCTCTCACATCCTCCATCTGTACAACTCAGTGTTCTGCCAACACTGGCCTCCCCATACCTTCGCCTTCTCATTGGCAGCCGTGCCTTCAGGTGTCCTGGCCCTATGCTCTGAAATTCCTTCTCTAAATCTCTTCGCCACCTCTCTCTCCTCCTTTAAGACACTCCTTAAAACCCACCTCTTTAACCAAGCTTTCGGTCACTCTCTCCCAACATCTCCTTATGCGGCTAAGTGTCCATTTTTGTCCGAGTACACATCTGTGAAGCCCCTTGGGATGTTTTATCATATTAAGAATGTTAGAGTGTCTTAAAGGAGGAAAGCAAGGTGGAGAGGTGTAAGGAGGGAATTCCAGCGCTTAGGGCCTAGGCAACTGAAGGCGGGGCCACCAATGGTGGAGTAATTAAAATCAGGGATCCTCAAGAGGCCAGAATTAGAGGAGCGCAGATATCTTGGAGTGTTGAGGGGCTGGAGGAGATTACACAGATAGCGAGGGGCGAGACCAGGAACAGATTTGAAAACAAGGGTGAAGCTGTGAATGGAACTTGTAATTATCTGAGTTGGGAGCATGAGCCTGTAACACACCAGTCACTTCGACAGTAACTCATAAGAACATAGGAATAATAGGCTTGAGCCTGTTTTGACAGTCATTGAGATTATGGCTGATCTGTGACTTGACTCCACAATCCCGCCTTTGCCCCACATCTCTCAATACCTTTGGTTAACGAAAATCTATCAATCTCAGAGTTAAAAGTAACAATTGATCTAGCACCAACTGTCATTTGTAGAAGGGAGTTCCAAACTCCAACCACTTGGAAGGAGTGATTTCTAATATCACTCCTGAAAGGTCTAACTCTAATTTTTAGACCAGGCACCCTATCCGAGACTCCCCAGCCAGCGGAAATAGTTTCTCTCTATCTACCCTATAGTTTCCTGTTAATATTTTGAAAACTGCAATCAGATCACCCTTAACCTTCCAAATTCCAGGAAATATAACCCTAGTTTGTTGAATCTCTCCTCATGACTAAACCATTGAGTCCAGGGATCATTCTAATAAATCTACACTGCACTTCCTTCAAGGCTAATATATCCTTCCGAGGGGGTATTTAATGAAGGCAACAGGGATTCTTGCCCATGAGTTGAAGAGCTGATGAGAACCTCATGTCGCATCTTTGCAGGAAGGCCCGCCGCATTACGTGACAATCAGGCACTTAACTGGGCAGCACCGGCCCTTCCCTAGGATTAAGGACCCCGGAGACGGAGGTCCCGCCCGCTGACATTTGCTGACCAATCACATGGTGGCAGCTCATTTACTCTGCAGTGCCACCAGGGTGGCGGTGGCTGATACTGGTAGTGCACCCACCTGAGGCCAAGGATCATTAATGGACCCAGGGTACAGGTGAGTGTTGGTGGGAGGGGTTTCATGGGGTTGGGGTTGGGGTTGAGGTTGCGGGGAGGGGTGCGGTGTAGGGGGGATGGCAGCAAGGGGAGGGGCATGGGTCTCAGCGGGCCCACCCCCTTTCCTGATGCCGGGTCCCTCAATCAGGCATTGAGTGCCTGTGAATAAGGGGCACTCCACCCCCACCCTACCCGACCGCCAGAAGTCAGCAAGCAACCCGTACAGGTTTACTCGTCATGCTCCCCACGTGATGACAGGCCTGCCTGCTGCTGGGCTAATACTGGCAGCGGGAGGAAGAGGCCCTTAATTGGGCATTAATTGCCTACTTAAGGGTCTCAATTGGCAGCGGGCTGGGAAGGCCGTCCACGGATTTAATTTGGGTGGAGTCAGGAAGGTGGCGCGGTCCCCACCTGCCACCAATCCGCCCAATTAAATGATCTCCCCACCTCCAGACCTGCCATGGGTAAGAGCATAAAATCCAGCCCCTGGAGAAGGATGGATGAGAATGGACAGAGACTGCTTGAGTTGTGCACCTATCACAACTTCTGCATCACCAACTTGTTCTTTCATACTAAACCCTGTCACCAGGTTTCTTGGAGGCACCCAAGATCATGTCGTTGGCACCAGCTGGACCTCATCATCACAAGGCAAGCCTCTTTAAACAGGGTTTAAATCACACGTAGCTTCCACAGTGTGGACTGCGATACCGACCACTCCCTGGTGTGCAGCAAGGTTAGACTCAAACTAACGAAGCTGTATCACTCCAAGCAGAATGCCCGCGCATCAACATGAGCAGAATTTCTTATCCACAGCTGTTACATAAGTTTCTAAATTCACTTGAAAAAGCCCTTCAAAACACTCCTACAGGGGATGCAAAGACTATGTGGGCCCACATCAAAGGCGCCATCTATGACTCAGCAATGACCACCTACGGCAAACGTGTGAAGTGGAATGCAGACTGGTTTCAATCTCACTTTGAAGAGCTGGAACCTGTCATAGCCGCTGAGCGCATTGCACTGTTTAACTACAAGAAAGCCCCCAGCGCGTTAACATCTGTAGCACTTAAAGCAGCCAGAATCGCTGCACAAAGAACAGCCAGGTGCTGCGCAAATGACCACTGGCAACACCTATGCAGTCGTATTCAGCTGGCCTCAGACACCGGAAACATCAGAGGAATGTATGATGCAATTAAGAGAGCTTTTGGGCCAACCATCAGGAAGATCGCCTCCCTCAAGTCTAAATCAGGGGACACAATCACTGACCAACACAAGCAAATGGACTGCTGGATGGAGCACTACCTCGAACTGTACTCCAGGGAAAATGTTGTCACTGATACCGCCCTCAATGCAGCCCAGTCTCTGCCAGTCATGGATGAGCTGGACGAACAGCCAACAAAATCGGAACTCAGTGATGCCATTGATTCTCTAGCCAGTGGAAAAGCCCCTGGGAAGGACGGCATTACCCCTGAAATAATCAAGAGTGCCAAGCCTGCTATACTTTCAGCACTGTATGAACTGCTTTGCCTGTGCTGGGATGAGGGAGCAGTACCTCAGGACATGCGCGATGCCAATATCATCACCCTCTATAAGAACAAGGGTGACCTCAGTGACTGCAACAATTACCGTGGAATCTCCCTGCTCAGCATAGTGGGGAAAGTCTTCGCTCGAGTAACTTTAAACAGGCTCCAGAAGCTGGCTGAGCGTGTCTACCTGGAGGCACAGTGTTTGAGCAGAGAGATCCACCATTGACATGCTGTTCTCCCTTCGCCAGCTACAGGAGAAATGCTGAGAACAACAGATGCCTCTCGACGTTGCTTTCATTAATCTCACCAAAGCCTTTGACCTTGTCAGCAGACGTGGTCCCTTCAGACTACTAGCAAAGATCGGATGTCCACCAAAGCTACTCAGTATCATCACCTCATTCCATGACAATATGAAAGGCACAATTCAGCATAGCGGCGCCTCATCAGACCCCTTTCCTATCCTGAGTGGCGTGAAACAGGGCTGTGTTCTCGCACCTACACTGTTTGGGATCTTCATCTCCCTGCTGCTCTCACATGCGTTCATGTCTTCAGAAGAAGGAATTTTCCTCCACACAATATCAGATGGCAGGTTGATCAACCTTGCCCGTCTTACAGCGAAGACCAAAGTACGGAAAGTCCTGATCAGGGAACTCCTCTTTGCTGACGATGCTGCATTAACATCCCACACTGAAGAGTGGCTGCAGAGACTCATCGACAGGATTGCGGTTGCCTGCAACGAATTTGGCCTAACCATCAGCCTCAAGAAAACGAACATCATGGGACAGGACGTCAGAAATGCTCCATCCATCAATATCGGCAACCACGCTCTGGAAGTGGTTCAAGAGTTCACCTACCTAGGCTCAACTATCACCAATAACCTGTCTCTCGATGCAGAAATCAACAAGCATATGGGAAAGGCTTCCACTGCTATGTCCAGACTGGCCAAGAGAGTGTGGGAAAATGGCACACTGACACGGAACACAAAGGTCCGTGTGTATCAAGCCTGTGTCCTCAGTACCTTGCTCTACGGTAGTGAGGCCTGGACAATGTATGTCAGCCAAGAGCGACGTCTCAATTAATTCCATCTTCGTTGCCTCCGGAGAATCCTTGGCATCAGGTGGCAGGACCGTATCTCCAACACAGAAGTCCTCGAGGCGGCCAACATCCCCAGCATATACACCCTACTGAGCCAGCAGTGCTCGAGATGGCTTGGCCATGTGAGCCGCATGGAAGATGGCAGGATCCCCAAAGACACATTGTACAGCGAGCTCATCACTGGTATCAGACCCACCAGCCGTCCTTGTCTCCGCTTTAAAGACGTCTGCAAACGCGACATGAAGTCCTGTGACATTGATCACAAGTCATGGGAGTCAGTTGCCAGCGATCGGCTGAGCTGGTGGACAGCCATAATGGCAGGGCTAAAGTGTGGCGAGTTGAAGAGACTTAGCAGTTGGCAGGAAAAAAGTCAGAAGCGCAGGGGGAGAGCCAACTGTGTAACAGCCCAGACAACCAATTTTATCTGCAGCACCTGTGGAAGGGTCTGTCACTCTAGAATTGGCCTTTATAGCCACTCCAGGCACTGCTTCACAAACCACTGACCACCTCCAGGCGCTTACCCCTTGTCTCTCGAGACAAGGAGGCCAAAGAAGAGAAGGGAGTGTGGTGCCTAGAGCTGATCACAGTGCTCCCGAGGTGGTCTAACTAGGGCTTTGTATAGATGAGGCATGATTTTTATCTTTATATATTATACTTATTTTTGTATTCTGGTCCTCTAGATATAAAGGCCAGCATTCCATTCGCCCTTTTGATTATTTTCCTGTTCATGACATTTTAATGATCAGTGTACCTGGACCCCCAAGTCCCTTTTGAGCCATAGAGTCATAGAATCATACAGCACAGAAACAGGCTCTTCAGCCCATCATGTCTGTGCCGGCCATCAAGCACCTAACTATTCTAATCCCATTTTCCAGCACTTGACCCATAGCCTTGTATGCTCTGGCATTTCAAGTGCTTATCTAAATACTTCTTAAATGTTGTGAGGGTTCCTGCCTCTACCACCTCTTCAGGCAGTGTGTTCCAGATTCCAACTACCCTCTGAGTGAAATTTTTTTCCCTCAAATCCGCTCTAAACCTGCTGCCCCTTACCTTAATTCTATGTCCCCTGGTTATTGACCCCTGCACTAAGGGAAAAAGTTTCTTCCTATCTAACCTATCAATGCCCCTCATAATTTTGAATACCTCAGTCATGTCCCCCCTCAGCCTTCTCTGCTCTAAGGAAAACAACCCTCGCCTTTTCAGTCTCTCTTCATAGCTGAAATGATCCAGCCCAGGCAACATCCTGGTGAATCTCCTCTGCACCCTCTCCAGTGCAATCACATCCTTCCTATAGTGTGATGCCCAGAACTGTGCACCGTACTCCAGCTGTGGCCGAACTAGCATTTTATACAACTCGATCATAACCTCCCTGCTCTTATATTCTATGCCTCGGCTAATAAAGGCAAGTATCCCATATGCCTTCCTAACCACCTTATCTACCTGTGCTGCTGCCTTCAGTGTTCCTAACCACCTTATCTACCTGTGCTGCTGCCTTCAGTGTTCTTAACCACCTTATCTACCTGTGCTGCTGCCTTCAGTGATCAATGGGCAAGTACATCAAGGTCCCTCTGACCCTCTGTACTTGCTAGGGTCCTACCATCCATTGTATATTCCCTTGCCTTGTTAGTCCTCCCAAAATGCATCACCTCACACTTCTCAGGATTAAATTCCATTTGCCACTGCTCTACCCATCTTACCAGCCTATATCGTCCTGTAATCTAAGGCTTTCCTCCTCACTATTTACGACACCACCAATTTTCGTGTCATCTGCGAACTCACTGATCATACCTCCTATATTCATGTCTAAATCATTACTGTACACTACAAACAGCAAGGGTCCCAGCACCGATCATTGTGGTACGTCACTGGTCACAGGCTTCCACTCGCAAAAACAACCCTCGACCATCACCCTCTGCCTCCTGCCACTAAGCCAATTTTGGATCCAATTTGCCAAATTTCCCTGGGTCCCATGGGCTCAAAGAACAAAGAAAATTACAGCACAGGAACAGGCCCTTCGGCCCTCCAAGCCTACGCCGATCCAAATCCTCTATCTAAACCTGTCGCCTATTTTCTAAGGGTCTGTATCTCTTTACTTCCTGCCCATTCATGTATCTGTCTAGATACATCTTAAAAGACGCTATCGTGCCCGCGTCTACCACCTCCGCTGGCAATGCGTTCCATGCACCCACCACCCTCTGCGTAAAGAACTTTCCACGCATATCCCCTTCTTACCTTCTTAACCAATCTCCCATGCAAGACCTTATCAAAAGCCTTACATGTAGACTACATCAACTGCTTCACCCTCATCTACACATCTTGTCACCACCTCGAAAAATTCAATCACGTTAGTTAGACACGATCTCCCCCTGACAAAGCCATGTTGGCTATCCCTGATTAATCCCTGCTTCTCCAAGTGGAGATTAATCCTGTTCCTCAGAATTTTTTCCAATGGTTTCCCTGCCACTGATGTTAGACTCACGAGCCTGTAGTTACCTGGTTTATCCCTGCTACCCTTCTTGAATAATGGTACCACATTCGCTGTCCTCCAGTCCCCTGGTACCTCTCCTGTTTCTCCACTGTTTCTAGCTTTTCACCATTTCTCCCTTAGTGTAGGTCCACCGTTACACCAAAGATTTTTAATGAGGAGAAATGCTTGACAGGCTGACGTGTTAGCAATTCTTATGAAAAAGTAATGGCATCATTTTGCAGGAATGATGGGAGCATGGATTACAGAATTGGCCCCTTTGTGTGTTATCGTCTCATTTTCAGCAAGTACTCCTCTTTAGAGTGTAGTGTTACCAACTCCAGCCTTCATTTGCATCCTAAAATTAATGCTAATATATGCTAATGAACTTACCTGGACTGGGCGACCGTCCCACGCCAATATTCCGGCTGGTGGCCGGAAGTTCCACGCCTTCGGATCTCCAGGAGTGGAGAAAACTGGTTCAATTAGCTGAGGGGATGGTGGGAAGGGGTCGAAGGGCAAAGAATACAAAGTTTGGGGTTGAAAGGTGGGGACTGGCAAAAATGGTTTTTCGGGGTTGTCGGGGCGGGGGGAGATGGAAATAAATTTATTGGTTGATGATTGGGGGGGTGGATCGGGTCTTTGATCTCTAATGTTGTTACTTAAATTCCATGCAGTTGTGACTTTCAAATTTAACATCAGCTTTCAGGACTGGAGGCTGTTGCTGGGGACGGAGCAGCGGCCCCCCTCTGTGTCATCGGGGGCAGCCGCTCCGCCCCCTCCCTTTAAATGAGCCCCCACACGAAATATCGCGGGGGCTCAGTGACGGCAGATCTGCATGGGCAGACTGCCGAGATCAGAGCGTGCTGCAACAGTTTGTGGTGCGCTCATAAAATTGAGCTCGACATGTCCATTCTCATGGCGATCATCGTCCCACGGCCAACCGGAAAACAAACAAACTCTTTGTTACCCAATTGGATGATTCTTGAATGTATGTCTCTTCCTCTGTTCCCATCTCCAACATTTTTATAATAAACAAAAATGTTGATAGAAAATGATTTTTAAATGCCCATGTGTTTTTTAAATGCTCCTGCTTTTTTGCTCCCAGCAGTATTTGGAATATTAATCTTCAATTCCTGGAGACTCCAGGACATTCCTGAAGGGTTGGCAACTCTGTTAGCATGGTCCCACACTAGGTGCAGAGTCCAGCAAAATTGTTCCTTGAAGTACACAACATGGCTAGATTTTTAGTGAGGGGTTTGTATGTGAGCCAAGAGCAAGGTACACACATTCCGTAACATACTTGGAGCAGTTTTGAGAAGCAGAGAACAGTCTGAAATGAAACATCCACTTCAGTAAAACAGGCTGCATCTGTGTTTTTGCTCTCAGTCGTTGACCTCATTGCTGAGCCCAGAGGACTTCTGTTTCCACAGCTTAAAGTGGAAAAGATTTCCTAACAATGACGCATGTGGCACAGAGTGACAATTCATCCATTTGAGTAGCCTTAGCATTTAAAAGTAAGTCATTTATTCGGTTCTCCCTCTCCCTCTCTCCCCTCTCTCTCAGCTCTTCAGCTTTCAGGAGCTTGCAAGCCAGCTGTGGGCCTGATGGAACGTTATAAAGAACGTGAAGCAGGAAAAGGAATTCCAACCTAGCTGCAGGCTGACTTTGGTGCCTTAAACCAGTCGAGAGGGAGAAAAAAGAAGCTACTTATTTTGAATCTTTGCATTTTAGTAGAAAGGTCAGATGTTAACATGTAGCCAATCAGTATGGAGGCGAGGTCAGGCAATGAGATCTGCTAGGTGGTTTGGTGATAGGAATATATCAAGAGCTGTAAAGCACGACAACAGCTGGAGGGCTTCAGGATACAGGCATGCTGCTGTGTGATTAGTGCGACAAATTGTACAAATGTAAGTGAAGCATTTGATAGCCGATTTTTGAAATGTTTCATATGGATACCGCGCTATCTTCTGTTAGAAGCTCAGTTTTTCTAGAACACAACATAAAGGGCAAATTAGGAATGGGCAATAATAAGATGGGTGTTAACGGGAATCGAAGAGTTTCTGATGGAACCACACCAGATGATGTTGTCTAAACTCTTCTCAGGTACACTCCAAGTAAATATAGGGGTGCAGTTGTAGGGCCTGTGCTCAACAAACCATTGGTTGACCTAGGCTGGCAAAACAAAACAACCCAATGCTAGCACCTCTTCACAGTTAAACTATCACTTGCTTTTATGTTAGCACCTTTGTCTAAATTTTCACTCACAAAACTCACAAATGAGTTCACATACAATTACTTTCTTTGAAATGCAAATATAGCAACAGTAGGAGGCCATTCAGCCCCTTAAGCCTATTCTGCCCTTCAGTTAGGTCATGGCTGATCTGTATCCTAACTCCATCTACCTGCCTTGGTTCTGTAAACCTTAATAGACCTGCAGGCTGTTGAGTTTGGACAGACTCAGTCCAGCTCTTGGTGGGCAGAGGGGGCTACAGCTCTGAACTGCCTTTTAAAAAGGAAATGTTTTATTTATTCCAACCTATTTTAGAAAGTTTGACAGTAAGGGAACACTAAAAAAACTATCAGTAATTTTTCCTCTGTTACTTTTTCGATTCAGCCTTTTAGCTTAGCGGATGCAGGAATTAAATTAAGCTTAAAAAAACAAATTTCTCTTCCCACTTTATCTACTGCAGGCACAAGTCTGGAAAGGAATTGTTGGAAAATTGCCATTAAAATTTGTCTATAATCCCTCTTGAATTGATGGATTAAATCATGTTTCATTTGTATGGGAATGACTTTTGAAGGTGAATTGGAAGATGCAGATAATCCATTAACTATTGGTGATCTACATGTTCCTTGTATTTCAACAGACTTTACAAAAAAGAAAAAAGGGACTTGCATTTTTATATCATGATCTCAGGATGTGCCAAAATGCTTTACAGCCAATGAGGTACTTTTGAAGTGTAGTCAGTGTTGTAATGTAGGGAACAAGGCAGCCAATTTGCACAAAGCAGCTGGGATTTTATCCGAGCAACGGGGGTCTTGACGTCCCGCAAAAGTGCCACTGAGAACCCGCGTCGCCCTTTCTGTGGAAGGCCTGCCAATCAGGCACTTAACAGTGGCGGGCCTTCGACGGGATCAAGGATCCTGGTGACAGATATCCCGTCAATCAGATGCCGGCAGCTCTTTAACTGAGCAGCTCCAGTGCAGAGGCAGTGGCTGCTGCTTGTGGAGCATCTACCCAAGGCCCAGGAGTGGTGCTGGACCCAGGCCACAGATCAATCAGGGCAGCAGGGTGGCTATCAGTGGGTACCCTCTCCTGATACCAGATCCCTCATTCAGGCACTAGAGCCTTTTAACAAGGGAACCCCCCCCCCCCCCCCCCCCACCCCCGCCCCGCCCCAGAGCTGCAAGCAGCCCGCACTATTTTTCCTGCTGTGCTTCCCATGCGGCTAATTGTGGCGGCAGCGAGATGAGGCCCTTAATTGGGCATTAACTGCCCAGTTAAGGGCCTCAATTGGCAGCGGGGTGGGAAGGCCATTCACAGGCTTTCCCTCCTGGACTTGATTTCGGCAGGGGTGGGAAGATTGCGGGGTCCCACCTGATTATACGCTCTCTTTGCCTGCAAATCCACCATGGGGAGAGCCTAATATTCCCTCGTGCGAGCTCCCAAAAGCAGCAATGTGATATTGATCAGTTATTCTGTTTTTGTGATGTTTATTGAGGGATAAATATTGACCAGGCCACTGGAGAGTGGAGGGGGGGATCTCCTCTGCTCTTTTTAGAAATAGTGCCATTGGATCTTTTACATCCATGTGAGAGGGCAGATGGGGACCTTGGTTTAACATCTCATCTGACAGATGGCACCTCCAACTATGCAGCACTCCCTCAGTACTGCACTGGAGTATCAGCCTAGATTTTGATGGTCATATTCTGGTGTTGAACTTGAATGGTGAAAGCATCACCCATTGAGCTATGGCTGACATTTGTCATATTGTCCCTCATGCACTTTTTCAATATAATAATATTTCCTGTTCCCTAAGTACTTGGCCTGAAAATACAATCTATACAAACAGGAAACTGGAGAGTCTGGGAGTATCTTATTTTCAGGTGCATCAATATTGAAATCGATGCCATTTTCATAGCGACAGGAGCTAAGGAAAAGCCTAACGCAAGCAGAAGGATTTGAGGAGATAGTATACTATATGAAAAGTGTCAAGCAAACAAGATTGACATAAATAAATAATTTCATTGCAAAAGGGAATTAAAATTTAAGAATGCAATGAATTGGAAAATGAAAGTTTAGAAAAAAGGAAAACCAGAAAGGAAAACTTTTGTAAAAATCAAACCAATAAGGTAAATGTTATGAAGTTTCACTCCTAATGCAGAGTCTCAGCAGGTGGGAGAGCATATGTATTGGGAGTTAGAGCAGTTAATTGTAAAGGATGGAAAATCATGTGGAGACCTGTTCAAATAAGCTAAAAAGAACAAGTAGAAATGCCTCTATGTTTAAAAAACAAAACATAGTGATCGAGAGAAATTAAGAGTAATAAAAGGCCAGGATAAAAAGGTGAAAGAAGGAAATAATGGGAACAGGTGAAAATTGAGAAATATTGCGATACATTTACTGATTCCAAACTCCCAGGTGCTGGGAGCTGGATGATGGGCGGGTCCGAGGTAGGGTTTGGCGAGAATTACATTGAATATACAGTCCTGAAATAGGCCATTTGGCCCAACCAGTCCCTGCTGGCACTTATGCTCCACTCAAGCCTCCTCCTCCATCATCTAACTATCATTATCCTCATCTGCTTATCTAGATTCCCCTTAAATACATCTATACTATCTTCTCAACCACTCCCATCGGTAGGGAGTTCCACATTCTCACCACTCTCTGGCTAAAGATGTTTCTTCTGCATTCCCTATTGGATTTCTTGGTGACTATCTTATATTGATGGCCTCTAGTTTTACTCTTCCTCACAAGTGGAAACATTTTCTCTGTGTTTACTCTATTAAAACATTTCATAATTTAATGACCTCCACAGATCACCCCTCAGTCTTCCATTTTCAAGAGAAAAGAGACACATCGGGCTGAATTTTATGCCGTCCCGGTGGATTGGATCGTGGCATGGGGGCGGTGTAAAATTGAGAAGGAGGCTCCGGGAGGCCTACATGCCCCGCTCCCGCTTCCGGCCAAGACGCCCTCCTCCCCACAAACAACCACTCCAGCCTCACCAGAGGAGGACTGATCTCCCTGGTAAGGCATGCCCAACTTACCTGGACTCCTGGCTCCATCTGGTCAGCTGGGCTGCAGTCCCAGCAATGGCCACCGCTCTCAGTGACACTGCTGGGCCTAAGAGCTGCCGGCCCGCTGATTGGTCGGCAGCTCACTGAGGCGGGACTTCCTCCCTCAAGCGGGTGAAAGTCCTGCCTCGGGACAATTAAAGCCCGGGGACCTGTAAAATGCAGGATGGGTCCCCGGGCAAAGCAGAAGTGGGTTTGCCACCAACTTTTACGTCAGTGGCGAATTCCCGTCCGCCAAAGGTAAAATCCATCCCATCCTGTTCAAACTTTCCTGATAGATATAACCTCACAGTTTTAGTATCCTCATTGGAAATCTTTTTTGCACTCTCTCCAGTGCCTCTACACCCTTTTTATAACATCGTGACAAAAACTGTACATAGTACTCCAAGTGTAACCAAGGTTTGATACTAGTTTTATATAACTTCTTCAGTTTTCAGTTCTATCCCTCTAGAAATAAACCTTGGTTGGCTTGCTTTTTTTTTTAACAGCCTTATTAACCTGCGCACCACTTTGTGATTTTGTAAATCTAGATAAATTACATCTACTGTGTCACCCTTGTCTACTCACTCTGTTATCTCTTCAAAGAAGTCAATTAGATAAGTCAAGCAAGACTTTCCCTTTTGAAATCCATGCTGACCATTCATTATATTTTATGTTTTCTAGGAAGAAATGTAGGACTGACATTTCAGGTCGATGGCTTTTCATCAAAACCCAGAATACGTAGTATTTTGCTTTTAGTATCCCACTGTTAGGCACAGTGACGATGGATCTTCACTGGGGCAGGATTTCTGTTCGACTCACACCTGTTTCCTGACCTTGCTGATTGCAGAGAGTATTATCAGGATTGGGGGAAAGCATCAAAGGAACAGGAGTGGGCCATTCAGCCCCTCGGGGGGAATTTTATGCTCTCCCCAGCGTTGGGTTTGGAGAGGGGGAGAGCATTTAAACGGGGGAGATGATGGCGAGGGGGGGAATCGTCACCTTACCGCCTCCACCCAAATTAAGTCTGGGGCAGGAAGGCCTGTGAATGACCTTCCCTCCCCGACACCAATCGATGCCCTTAAGTGGACAATTAATGCCTAATTAAGGGTCTTAACCTGCTGCCGATGGTAATAACCCAGCAGAAGGTGGGCCTGTCGTTGCACGGGCAGCATGCCAAGCAAACTCTTGTGGGTTGCTTGCTGGCTCTGGTGGAGGGGTGGGGGTGGGAGTCCATTGTTAAAAGGTACTTGGTGCCCGACTCAGAGACATCAGGAAGGGGGAAGCCTGCTGAAAGCCACCCCCTCTGCCCTTGCTGCCGACACCCCCCTAGAACCCCTCCCCTGCGATCCCCACCTCGCAAAACCCCTCCTGCGCTGACTTACCTATGGCCTGGGTCCAGTGCCTCCGGTGAGTCTGTAGTGGTGCTGCTCAGTTAAAGACCTGCCGGCCTCTGATTGGCTGACAGCTTTCAGCAGGTGGGACTTCCTTTGCTGGGGAAGTCCTGCCGCTGTCCACTTAAATGCCTATTGGCACATAATCTGGCGGGCCTTCCCCAGAGGAGGCAATGTGGGGCTCTCACCGGTGCTTTAGCCGGTCGTGGAGACCCACATCGCCAAGATAAAAATCCCGGCCCTCATGTCTGTTTTGCCATTTAGTTAGATCATGTTTGACCTGTACATTACCTCCATTTACCCAGGATTGTGATGCAGAGTGGGGTGTAGGTAGAGAGGAAAGTCGCTGTCATACCTGCTGCAGCGGAGTATAGCCGACAGGGCACCTGACGAATAAAACCATTTTTATAAAGTTCACGTTTTAAAATTCCTGCTTGCCCGAGTGCGATCAATTGCCCTACTGTGGACATAAGGAAAGAGGATAAAATAACCATAGTTGTAGGACTGTGACACCGACCACTCTCTGGTGTGCAGCAAAGTTAGACTCAAACCGAAGAAGCTGTATCACTCCAAGCCGAAGGGCCGCCCACGCATTAACACTGACAGAATTTCTTATCCGCAGCTGTTACATAAGTTTCGAAATCCACTTGAAAAAGCCCTTCAAAACACTCCTACAGAGGATGCAGAGACCAAGTGGGCCCACATCAGAGACGTCATCTATGACTCAGCAATGACCACCTATGACAAACATGTGAAGCAGAATGCAGACTGGTTTCAATCTCACTTTGAAGAGCTGGAACCTGTCATAGCCACTAAGCGCATTGCACTGTTGAACTACAAGAAAGCCCCCAGCGAGTTAACATCCGTAGCACTTAAAGTAGCCAGAAGCGATGCACAAAGAACAGCCAGGTGCTGTGCAAATGACTACTGGCAACACCTAAACAGTCTTATTCAGCTGGCCTCCAACACCGGAGAAACATCAGAGGAATGTATGATGGCATTAAGAGGGCTTTTGGGCCAACCCTCAAGAAGATCTCCCCCCTCAAATCTAAATCAGGGGAAACGATCACTGACCAACGCAAGCAAATGGACCGCTGGGTGGAGCACTACCTAGAACTGTACTCCAGGGAAAATGTTGTCACTGATACCGCCCTCAATGCAGCCCAGTCTCTGCCAGTCATGGATGAGCTGTCGAACAGCCAACAAAATTGGAACTCAGTGATGCCATTGATTCTCTAGCCAGTGGAAAAGCCCATGGGAAGGACAGCATTACCCAGAAATAATCAAGAGTGCCAAGCCTGCTATACTCTCAGCACTCCATGAACTGCTTTGCCTGTGCTGGGATGAGGGAGCAGTACCACAGGACATGCGCGATGCCAATATCATCACCCTCGATAAGAACAAGGGTGACCTCGGTGACTGCAACAACTACCGTGGAATCTCCCTGCTCAGCATAGTGGGGAAAGTCTTCACTCAAGTTGTTTTAAACAGGCTCCAGAAGCTGGCTGAGCGTGTCTACCCTGAGGCACAGTGCGGCTTTCGAGCAGAGAGATCCACCATTGACATGCTGCTCTCCCTTCGCCAGCTACAGGAGAAATGCCGCGAACAACAGATGCCCCTCTACGTTGCTTTCATTGATCTCACCAAAGTCTTTGACCTTGTCAGCAGACGTGGTCTCTTCAGACTACTAGCAAAGATTGGATGTCCGCCAAAGCTACTAAGTATCATCACCTCATTCCATGACAATATGAAAGGCACAATTCAGCATAGCGGCGCCTCATCAGACCCCTTTCCAATCCTGAGTGGCGTGAAACAGGGCTGTGTTCTCGCACCTACACTGTTTGGGATCTTCTTCTCCCTTCTGCTCTCACATGCGTTCAAGTCTTCAGAAGAAGGAATTTTCCTCCACACAAGATCAGATGGCAGGTTGTTCAACCTTGCCCGTCTTACAGCGAAGACCAAAGTACGGAAAGTCCTCATCAGGGAACTCCTCTTTGCTGACGATGCTGCATTAACATCCCACACAGAAGAGTGTCTGCAGAGACTCATCGACAGGATTGCGGCTGCCTGCAATGAATTTGACCTAACCATCAGCCTCAAGAAACGAACATCACGGGACAGGACGTCAGAAATGCTCCACCCATCAATATCAGCGACCGCGCTCTGGAAGTGATTCAAGAGTTCACCTATTTAGGCTCAACTATCACCAGTAACCTGTCTCTCAATGCAGAAATCAACAAGCGCATGGGAAAGGCGTCCACTGCTATGTCCAGACTGGCCAGGATGGTGTGGGAAAATGGCGCACGGACACGGAACACAAAAGTCCGAGTGTTTCAAGCCTGTGTCCTCAGTACCTTGCTCTACGGCAGCGAGGCCTGGACAACGTATGTCAGCCAAGAGCGATGCCTCAACTCATTCCATCTTCGCTGCCTCCGGAGACTCCTTGGCATCAGGTGGCAGGATCGTATCTCCAATACAGAAGTCCTCGAGGCGGCCAACATCCCCAGCTTATACACACTACTGAGTCAGCGGCGCTTGAGGTGGCTTGGCCATGTGAGCCGCATGGAAGATGGCAGGATCCCCAAGGACACATTGTACAGCGAGCTCGCCATTGGTATCAGACCCACCGGCCGTCCATGTCTCCGCTTTAAAGACATCTGCAAATGCGACATGCAGTCCTGTGACATTGATCACAAATCGTGGGAGTCAGTTGCCAGTGATCGCCAGAGCTGTCGGACAGCCATAAAGGCGGGGCTAAAGAGTGGCGAATCGAAGAGATTTAGCAGTTGGCAGGAAAAAAGACAGAAGCACAAGGAAAGAGCCAACTGTGTAACAGCCCCGACAACCAATTTTATCTGTAGCACCTGTGGAAGAGTCTGTCACTCTAGAATTGGCCTTTATAGCCACTCCAGGCGCTGTTCCACAAACCACTGACCACCTCTAGGCACTGACCCATTGTCTCTCGAGACAAGGAGGCAAAAGAAAGAAAGTGTAGGAGCAGTGGTTTATGTGTGGTTTGTAATAGTACTTTAAGAGTTCCGTGGCTGATTGTGCAACATGCGCCACAATCAGGGGCGACACCTTGCATTGGAGCTCCAACTAGGTCAAGCTGTTTAGTTGAGAATGTGGGTTTGTACTGATACATCTCTTGAGTTTGTTGACTCAGGATGTTGGCCTTGTTTGTCTGTGAGGCTTCCCATGGAAACCCCTGATGCCCAGAGGTTTCTCTCTGCTGTCCGTCACGTGACCTTACTCCCTGATTCAAACCTTGTACCATAGCCAGAACTTGGCTCTTTCTTTCCCTAGACTTCCATCAACTTACTTTGAGGATTCAGCATCTCTCCCCCTTATGCCGCCTTCCTCTCACTCTTCCAGGGAAGAAGAAATGCTTGAACTTGCTACTCAATCTGTCCCTTCCCAACAGAGAAACCCCCACAATCAAACTGGTATGGTTTACTCAAATGGCCTCCATGTTGTCGAACCAAAATTCATGCTAGTGTGTATACCCTAGCCAGCATTTTCCCAACTGTCCTGCTCATCCCTCATTTCAACATCCTGAGGATGCAGGAATGTGGAAAAGTGTGTTGGATGGTGTATTGAAGGTTCAGAAAGAAGTAGGTTCAGCATTGATGCAGTGAGAGTATTGCGTACAGTTCAGTTCGCTGCATTATGGGAAGGATGTGATCGCAGTCGAGTGGGTGGAGAGAAGATTTACTAGGATGTTGCCAGGAATGGAGAATTTTAACCATGAGGAAAGATTGGATAGGCTGCGGTTGTTTTCTTTGGAACAGAGGGAACTGAGGGCCGATTTAATTGAGGTGTATAAAATTATGAGGGGCCTGGATAGGGCTCCGGACCAAGAGTTGGAAAGTAGGATTAGGCTGGATAACTTTTTTTCAGCAGGCACTGAGTCTATGGGCCGAATGGCCTCCTTCTCTGCTGTAAATTATGTATGTTTCTATTGATAAAGTAGAGAAACATTGCTACAGAGAAAGAGGTTAGCAACTGGATGAGAGAAGAATCACCTATCTGATGATAGCTTTTACTTGGATCCTGTCCAATGTTGTTGGAAGAACATTACATGAAACGGGAATAATTTTCACGTCTTAGACAGGTTTGAGTTTTATCGAGAGTTAAGAGTCTACTGTGTATCACAAGATGAGATTACTTCCCTGAAATCACCCTGGGTGTAGCGTAAGGATGTAAAGGGTTAATACCAAAGACAGTAAGAAAGACCCCTCCCACTGTCCGAGTGATGATGTAACTGTCACATGAGATAGGCTTAAGGAGAAGAAGAAGGTATAGCAGCACGAAGGATGCTAGCTGAGATGGCTTGTGGAGAGTGTATATAGTAACTGTAAATAATAGAGTCGTTAGTTAACCTTTAGCGGAGTCAAAGACTTTCTCTAGAATGCCCCGCAACGCTACTAATATAAAAACAACTAAACCCAACAGTGCGTTTATTTTTACATTGTGATGTTCAGTGTGGTGGTTTTATCCTTTTTTTTAATTGATAACAGCTGTCCTGGTGATAACACCAACCAGTGCACTTAGTCATTGATGAGGGCTGACATCCCACCCATTCCTAATGTCCTTTGATTATTTTACAGTATTTATTTTTGCCTTACTAATTTCTAGCCATAGTACTGGTTAATTCAGCAGAATATATACTGTAAAGCTGGGCGCGGCCTGAGAAAGAATTAGCATTTATGTCGTGCCTTTTATGACCCAGGATGTCTCAAAGTGCTTTACAGCCAATGAAGTACTTTTGAAGTGTAGTCACTATTGTTATGCAGGAAACGCAGCAGCCAATTTACACACAGCAAGCTCCTACATACAGCAAGTGATGATGACCAGATTGTCTGTTTTTAGTAATTGTTAATTGAGGGCTAAACATTGGCCAGGATACCGGGGAGAACTCCCCTGCTCTTCCCCCAAAAAAGTGCCATGGGATCTTTTACATCCACCTGAGAGAGCAGACAGGGCTTCATCTGAAAGATGGATTTAGAGTGTGAGCCCCTGAGTGCCCAGATCTTTGACTTGTTATTATCAGTTCACTGATGTAAACTGGGCTGTCTTTTGGCGATGAATTCGGTTAGGCTTTATTAATCTTTAATTTTTGTGTAGTGTGGTTCTGGGAAGATACTTTCTTGTAAAAGGATTAGTTCAGAGTAAACAGCCCTCTTTGACCTCAGTGATACCATCAAAAAGATTTGTCCAAGTATTTTCTCCAGTATCTGAAATTCCTTTCGCTTATTCTTGCCCCTCTTTTTCCCGACCAGAACCCCTACAATGTTGGTTGGCACATTAGAAGGGGGTGGGGGGGGCCTGAGAAAGCAGCACTTCATGTCAACAGATTAAAACTGCTTTGTTGTTGCACATCATGTCCATAACTAAACAATTTCAGAGGCAAAGCTATGAGTATGCTGCATTTTAAATCATTCAAGTGAAAGATCCCATACCCTTCCCTCCCTCTTTTATGTGACAGCAGCCTAAGTTAGTTTTTTTGCTTTAAATTGTGAAATGTTGGCAGGAATGCTTATTGCAGAGTCAATACCAAGTTATTTTTGACTGATGGATTTGAGTCAGCATCCAGAAACAAAGCAATAAGACTAATCAATCTGTAATGCTAGATGCAGTGATTTAATCATTCTACTAATCTTATGTTTCCTCTGTTTACCAACCTCAAAATTGCTTTGCGTGACAGTTTTTCCAGATGACAAAGTCCCTTTAAATAACCAATTGTGATGGAGGTAGATAATGGGACTTTAAGCAGTCCCTCGAGATAGATAGTGGGACATTAACAGCCGCCAGAAACAGATAATAGAGCATTAAGTAGGCCTTTGAGCTAGTTATTGGGAAATTAAGTGATCCTGAAATTGTCTGTCGGGACAGGTAAATCAAAACTTTCGTTTCCTTGAACAAAGTGAGACATCTGTTCACCTTCAGGTTGCTACCCTCCAGGATTGCCCTGGAGTCTCCAGGAATTAAAAGATAATCTTCAGGACACTGCCGCGAGTCAAACCCGAAAGAAAAATGTTTTTAGGTTTCATTTTCTTTGAACATTTTTGTTTATTAGTTATAAAAATATTTGGGCATCTGTAAACAAAGTCTTTTTGACTGACATTACAGTCGAGTAATGTAGTCTGTTTGCTTTCCAATTGCTACAGGAGTACGGTGCCCTATTAGGATGGATGTGTCAGGCGACGAATGGCATGGAGGGGCGGGAATGGGGAAGGAGGTCATGTGATGAAACCTCCAGGAATACGTCCAACCAGAGTTGGCAACCCTAGTTCACCTCATGATATATACAAACGCTCGTGGAAGAATTCTAGTTGCAGTATTATATCAATGTACATGGCAATTGAATCAGAATGGCGGAAAGGCACTGCTCTGTAAACTGGGCCGATTAATTAACTGGTTGTATCTTTCTAAAAATATTTGCATTATCTCTCTTATGAACTGCAGCTGGTGGCTAATTTCAAACTAACATTGCTGATGCCTCCTCAGATAGGGCTTTGCCTGATTGACTGATAGGAGTGACATTAAGTTGCCCCAGTGTAGTGAAACATCAGCATAAAATCAATATGACAAGTGCCCTTGTAAGGCACCATTAGTATAATAAATAACCAACCAGAAAAAAATCCAATTGAATAACATGTTTTATAAGCAACAGAAAATGAAACTACAAGTAGGTTGGTTGTTGTGATCTGGAATGCGCTGCCCAAAAGGGCAGTTGAAGGAGATTCAAAAATAACTTTGAAAAGGAATTGGATAAATACCTGAAAAAGAGAATTTGCAGGGCTATTGGGGAAAGAGCAGGGAAGTGGGACTGGGCGGATAGATCTTTCAAAGAACCAACAGAAGCATGATGGGCAGAATGGCCTCATTCCATGCTGTATCATTATATGAAAATAGAATATAGTCACTGGCATCTACAATACTCTCACACCCTGTGGTGCCCACCATTGGGGAAAGCCACAAATGTACTGCTGGGCACTGCACGCGCCCTCTCCAGGACCCTTCAGGCCGGGCCAAGGACTGTGGAAGAGAGGCAGGCAGTCAGAGCGACCTCCTTGGATAGGTCCTTCTACCGGAAGACCTTAAGGAAGGAGTTCATGCATGCTTCCGGACTGAGGGAGGCCTTTTCAACCTCAGGCGTCTTCAAGCTCACACAAAGACACAGGAAAAACTCATCCGTGACCATCTTTTCGCCGATGACTGTGCTCTCCTGGTCCACAGTCACTCAGACCTGCAACGTATAACAACACATTTTTCCCAGGTAGCACAACTCTTCGGACTAAAAATCAGTTTCAAGAAAACAGAAGTCCTGCATCAGTCTGCACCCCAAGAAGAATATAGACCACCAAGTGTTGTCATCGAGGGAACCGAGCTGAATGCGATTTACTTACTTGGGGAGCGTCATCTCGTTTGATGCCACCATAGACAAGGAAGTGGACAATAGGCTCTCAAAAGCAAACAGTACATTCGGCAGACTCTACAAATGTGTGTGGAGCAACCACAGCCTCAGAGCACAGACCAAACTCAAAGTGTACAAAGCCGTAGTCCTCACTGCCCTTCTGTATGGCGCCGAGTCATGAGTCCTATACTGCCATCATGTACACCTTCTAGAGCACATCCATCAGTGCTGCCTCCGCAGCATCCTCAAAATCCAATGGCAGGACCGCCTCTCAAACATTGAAGTCCTGGAAACAGCCAACATCACCAGCATTGAGGCCATCCTCCTGCATTGGGCAGGTCAAGTTGCCTGGATGGACGACAGTCACCTGCCCAAGATCGTGTTGTATGGAGAGCTGACCATGGGTAAAAGGAACAGAGGGGTCCCATGCAAACATTTCAAGGACTCCCTGAAGAAGTGTGTGCCACATCGACCATCAAAGCGCAGGCCATAGATCGTGATGCCTGGAGATGCTACATCAGGAGGGTACAGACACTTTTGAGACTGAGCGGAGAACCAGCATGAAAGAGAAAAGGAGGAGACGGATAGATCCAATTGCCCTCAGCAGCGACTACACCTTCACGTACTCGCTGTGGGAGAATCTGCTGGTCACGGATAGGCCCGACTAGCTACCAGCGGGCCTGCAATCGATGACTACAGCCTTCCCAAAATCTTTGTCTGCGAAGAAATGCCAAGAGAAGAGCTTATTTGTCACTCCTAGCCATATATAGCAATGTAAAGCACTTAACAGTGTTACGACCACATGGTGAGGGGTGTGGGTGGTTCCCACGGTTCAACTTCCACTGACCACCACAAGTCTTTTTGGTTATTAGGGTTTAGCTTCTTTGTGTTTTATTTGTCAAATAATCAGTGACAGCTTTCTTGTAGGTTAAAACAGAAGATTAATTATTTATTGATCATTACGCCTTATCCCGAAATTGTCGCAACCTCATCCTCTCACGCATTCACTCGCATGCACACACACAAACACAAGAGACAGATAGAGAGGAAAAGGGGTGTGTGGTTTTCAAGTGAGGTAGGGTTTCTGGATTCATGGCAAACCTGTTGAATTCTCTCGGAAGTTAAGTTCTCGCTGGTTGCAGGCCTGAGGTATTTGCAGATTTCTCTCTTGCCGCACACGCATCTTCCACTTGGAACCTCTGGGTTGTAGCAAGACTGGGGTTCAGCAGGGTAGGGATTTTTGGCTGCATTCTATTGCACTGTGGTGCCACACATTGAATCTCCAACAGACTACATCACCGTGACAGCCCACTCTCAGTTGAAATGTTATTTTTTGTAAAGTGCTCGGGCTGGATCTCTCTTTCAATTGCCACGCCGTCATCAACAGCTCTTATAACTGAATGCAGTACTAAAGAAGCTCTGTAGAATGGACCTGAGACCATTAGGCATAAGGTTGAGAATGCCCAAATTCACAGGGACTCTTGCAGTAGCAGAGAGGAGATATTCATCCCAGCTCAGAGGTGTAAGGCTTTCACACTGTGCCACTCGGTCTCAAGTAAGCTCAGAACCTGCCTTAAAGTGCGGTACTGACTGAAGGTCAAATCCATTGCTTTACTTTACTTAAATTGCATGGGGTTAACTATTTCTACTTTGACTAGTTATGCTTAAAAAACCACTAACTTCTGGATGTCATGTCATCTCTAAATCTTTATACATTAAGACTACTGTCTGCCTTGAAATGATTTCAAAACCTTAATCTAACTGAGGGTTCAGGTAACATTGGTGAGCTCTGAAAATAAGGTATATAACCGACAACAACTATCCAAACCTCCACAGCAAGAGTAGTGAAGAATTCACTCAAGGGATTTATTTTTTGTGATTATGCCTCAGTGAAGTGTGTTGGGACATTTGTTGCAGTAGTATTGTACATTACAGATGAGGCCATTTGGCCCAAGCTGTCCAAACCAACGCTTTGCGGAGCGATCCAATTAGTCCCACTCCCCACACTTACGGCATACCCAGCAAATTTATCAAATTCCCTTTTGAAAATTGCTACTGAATCTATCTCCATCTCCCCTTCAGGCAGTGCATTCCAGATCATGACAACTCACTGTGTAAAAGGAAATCTTTCCTCACCTCCCAATGGCTTCTTTTTTTGCCAATTATCTTAAATCTGTTCCTTCTGGTTATTGATTCCCCTCCCCCACCAACCAGTGGAAACTATTTCTTCCTATTTACTCTATCAAAACTCTCCATAATTTTGAACATTTCTATGGAATCTCCCCTTAACCTTCCTTGCTCTGAGAAAATTCCCAGTTTATTTAGTCTTTCCATTGCCATTTTCTCTTTCCAGAGACTGAGTAGCCTGCTGTTTATTGCCAGCATTTAGTATCTCTGTAACCTCCTCCAACCTTACTAACCTCTGAAATCTACTCCAATCTGGCCTCTAATGCATCCCTGATTTTCATCACTCTACCACTGGCAGCCGTGTCTTCAGCTGTCTAGGTCCTAAACTCTGGAATTCTCTCCTTAAATCTGTCCACCTCTCTCTTCTTCATTAAGATGTGCTGTAATGATTCTATGACTCTTAAGACATTCCATAAAACCCACCTCTTTTACCAAAGTTTTGGTCACCTATCCTAATGTTTCCTTAGCAGTATGTTTCCAGTCCAATGAGAAAGGAGGCACTGCTAGACCTGCTTCTTGGGCCAAGTGGATCACATGTCAGTCGGAGAACATTTGGGGGACAGTGATGATTTATCATAAGGTTTAGGCTGACTATGGTAAAGGACAAAGAACACTCCAGAGTAAGAATACTTAACTGGGGGAAAGCCAACTACAATGGGGTAAGAATGGATCTGGAACGAATAAACTGAAGCCAAAGGTTGGCAGAAAAAATGGTAGCAGAACAATAGACTACCTTCAAAGAAGAGATAGTTCAGGCACAGTCAAGGCATATTCCTTCAAAAGGGAAAGGTAGAGTAAACAAAGCCAGAGCTCCCTGGATAACTAAAGAGATAGAAATTAAGATAAAGATGAGAAAAGTGTGCTTATGACAGATGTCAGGTAGTAAATACTATTGAGAACCAGGTTGAATATAAAAGGTTCAGAGGGAAGTGAAAAAGCAAATAAGAGAAGCAAAGAGAGAGTATGAAAACAGACTGGCAGCTAACATAAAAGGGAATCCCAAAGTCTTCTATCGACATATAAATAGTCAAAGGGTGGTAAAAGGAGGGGTGGGGCCAATTAGAGACCAAAAAGGGGATTTACACATGGAGGCAGAGGGCATAGCTGAGGTATTAAATGAATACTTTGCATCTGTCTTTACCGAGGAAGAAGATACAACCCAGGCCATGGTGAAAGAGAAGGTAATTCAGACACTTAGAAGGGTTTAAAATTAATTAGGAGGAGGTATTGGATAGGCTTAGATAGTGCTTAAAGTGGATAAGGCACCAGGACCAGATGAGATACATCCAAGGACACTGAGGGAAGTGAGAGGAAATTGCAGAGGCACTGGCCATAATTTTTCAGTCTGCCTTAGACTCGGGTGGTGCCAGATGATCGGAGAATTGCAAATGTTACACCCTTGTTCAAAAAAGGGTGTAAAGATTAGCCCAGCAACTAAAGGCCAGTCAGTTTAACTTCGGTGGTGGGGAAACTTCTAGAAAAAATAATTTGGGACAAAATTAATAATCACATGGACAAACGTGGGTAAATGAAAAAAAGCCAGCATGGATTTTTTAAGGGAAAATTGTGTTTAACTAACTTGCTGGAGTTTTTTGAAGAGGTAATAGAATGGGTTGATGAGGGCAATGCAGTTGATGTGGTGTATATGGACTTCCAAAAGGCATTTGATAAAATGCCACATAATAGGCTTGTGAGCAAAGTTATAGCTCATGGAATAAAAGGGACGGTAGCAACATGGATATGGAATTGGCTGTGTACCAGGAAACAAACAGTGGTGGTTAATGGATGTTTTTCGGGCTGGAGGAAGGTTTGTAGTGGAGTTCCCCAGGGGTAAGTGTTGGGACCCTTGCTTTTCCTGATATATATTAATGACCTAGTCCTTGGAGTACGGGGCACAATTTCAAAGTTTACAGATGATACGAAGCATTATGAACTATGAGGAGGATAGTGTAGAACTTCAAAAATACATAGACAAGTTGCTGGAATGGGCAGACAGGTGGCAGATAAAGTTCAATGTGGAGAAATGTGAAGTGATTCATTTTGATAGGAAGAACATGGAGAGACAATATAAAATAAACGCCACAATTCTAACGAGGGTTGTCATGCCAGGCCCCCACCTGCCAAGAATGAGGCAAATTAATTTTGTCATGAACATCGATTTTAAACTGTTACTGGAGTGAGTGGAGGACTTCTTGAACAGATCAGCTGTGGCTGGAAAAGACATTTGCATATTAACAGACGGTGTTTGGAAGGACAAAGCAGCCATTCCCTGATATTAAACCCACATGGATTTTTGATCACCAGACGTTGAAGGTGGGGGAGCTCGCATTCCAGGTTGACTGCTAAGATGGCTGAACACACAAACAGACATGGTCATACCAGCTAGTCACATGACTAACCTGCTGGACAACTTGTGTTTTTTGAATTTGAACAGTTTGAGAGAAAGTCTGTTTGCTCCTGGACTGAGAAGATCTCTCTCCTGTCTGCTCCCATCTCTTTCTCACAAGCCTTTGAATCCACTGAAGACACATGAGCCCCAAGAAAGAAAAGTCTCCTACAGTGAACAAGGTTTAAGAATACTGGGCCCCAATGAAAAGCAAGATCTACCGACAATCAAGGACTGTACAGTGAGCTTGAAGAACCGTAACAATTCTTCTGATATTGCCTCAAACCTTTCCACTTTATTTTTCTTCTGCTCTTTTCTATCTCTATTTGCATGTGTATCGTGTATGCATGGGGCACGGTGTGTATCCGTAGGCGTTAACCGAATTAGTGTTTAAGTTTAATAAATTTCAACTTTTCTTCTTTAAACCTAAGAAAGCCTGTTTATGTTGGTTTCTTTGCCTTACAATTAGAAAGCGGTGAACAAGGATTCACCAAAGGGGAGCTAAAAACATAATGTGTTAAAATTAAACCCTGTTACAGTAAGACCAGGTGAAGGCTGAAAGGGAACCCTAGACCTCTTTCTCATCTGGTCATAACAGGGCACAGGAGCAGAGGTTGAGAGAGCGGTTAATAAAGCATTGAGTATCCTGGGCTTTATTAATAGGGGCATAGAGTACAAGAGCAAGGAAGTTATGTTCAACTTACATAAGACACTAGTTCGGCCTCAGTTGGAGTATTGCGTCCAGTTCTGGGCGCCACATTTTAAGAAGGATGTGAAGGCATTGGAGGGAGTACAGAAAAGATTCACGAGAATGGTTCCAGGGATGAGGAACGTCAGTTATGAAGATAGATTGGAAAAGTTAGGACTGTGTTCATTGGAGAAGAGAAGGCTGAGAGGAGATTTGATAGAGGTATTCAAAATTATGAGGGGTCTGAACACTGTGAAGAGGGAGAAACTGTTTCCACTCATGAAAAGATCGAGAACGAGAGGGCACAGATTTAAAGTATTTGTTGAAACAAGCAAAAGCGACATGAGGAAAAACTTTTTCATGCTGCGAGTTAAGGTCTGGAATGCGCTGCCTGAGAGTATGATGGAGGCAGGTTCAATTGGGGCGGCACAGTGGCGCAGTGGTTAGCACTGTAGCCTCACAGCTCCAGGAACCCGGGTTCGATTCTGGGTACTGTCTGTGCAGAGTTTGCAAGTTCTGCCTGTGACCATGTGGGTTTTTGCCGGGTGCTCTGGTTTCCTCCCACAGCAAAAGACTTGCAGGTAGATAGGTAAATTGCCCCTAGTGTAGGTAGGTGATAGGGAATATGGGATTACTGCAGGGTTAGTATAAATGGGTGGTTGTTGGTCGGCACAGACTCGGTGGGCCGAAGGGCCTGTTTCAGTGCTATATCTCTAAATAAATAAAAATTGAAGCATTCAAAAGTGAATTAGACCGTATCTGAAAAGGAAGAATGTGCAGGGAGAAGGCGGGGCAATGGCACTACGTGAATTGCTCATTCAGAGAGCCAGTGCAGACAAGACGGGCCGAATGGTCCTGTAACAATTCTGTGATTCTTATATGGCTCAGTCTCAAATTTTGTGTGATAACAGTCCTGTGAAGCATCTCGGGATGATTTTGCTACGTAGAGGTCCGATATCAATGCAAGTTCTTGCTATTGATTTTGTATAATGCTTTTATTTTGTATCATCAATTATAGTTAAATAACAATTGGCCAGCAATTTGTGAAGTGAAGAAATAGAGTTGGTTTGAGCTTAAGGCCCTCTCTGTAGTACACGCGGAGGAGCTGGGAACTGCAAAACTGAGGCACCACAGCACCACTATTGGTGAGAAGATATAATTACAGCATGACAAGCTTACATAGGCAATTTCCATTGTAACTGTGGATATAGGGATCTATAAAGGAAATATGCACAGATGTATGATTTTTAAAATATATTACACATTTATTTATACTTTAAAATGTAGTCATGTTGGTACATTGTCAGGCAGGGAGAGACCATTGATGCCAACACTGATGCTCTGTGTCCTCTGAGTTGTTGTATGAGGATACTGAACTACAGTTACATCTGCAGTTATCTTTCAAAAATAAGTTATTAATAGAAAAATTACAAACTGCTGTGTTTTTATTTTGCTAAAGTCATTTTTGGCATGCCTCTATGTAATTCACCACAGACTGCCATTGTTAATCTGGACACAAGAGCACAGGGATGAAATGTAGGTGTTTGCTATCCTGCATGAATAAAGAGTTAAACTGTAAGCCATGTTCTAAGAACATTGCTTTACCACCTGGGAAGTAACCATCAGCCTCTGCCCACAGCAAGACAGGACACTTACGTTTTTTACACACTCAGTATTTTGAACTGTTTAAATTGAGGTCTTTAAAGTCTAAATTGTGGTGAGTTTGTGCTCAGAATGTTCTGTATCCTTGTCTTAACATTCCTATCAACTATAATTTACACTCTGTATGAAATAAAATCCAGCAATTTTCTTCCCAGATTACCTACAAAATAAAACTCATGATTATACCATCTCACATCTAGATGGGGATAACTTATGGAGAAGTTGTGTCACTCTTCAATCCATGCAGTGGCACTGAAATATTTGTCGATGTTTGCAGATCCTTCGCCAGTGTGATGCTGCGTGAAAGATAACAGGTGGCCTTCGGAGTTAAGTGCTTATACAGGCAGAAAGATGCACAACACAAGCAGCAAGGTCAAGACATGATGGCTTTGTATTTGTTTTTCACCCCCTCACTTTTTTTTCTCCCCACCAGTTTTCTCCCTCTCTGAAACCATGACTACTTTCGAGGATCCGTTCCCCTCCCCCACCTTGGGGCTGAATTTTATGGGCTCCTGATTCGGGTTCAGACGCGGGGGGGTGGGGTGACCTGTAGAATTGCGACGGGTGGTGGGGCGCAGAGAGCCTATTGCCTCCCTGTAGCAACGCAATTTTATAGGCGGCAGGATAGGCTGACGATGGCCTTCCAACTCAGAGACCAAGCGAGGCCCTCAGGTGGCCTCCACCACATGGCGAGGTCACCCAGTAAAATGAGGCGACCCCCCCCCCCCTGTGGGCTTGGGATGATGGCCCCGCTCCAAGGGCAATCTGTGGCCCATGGAGGTCCCCCACCAGGAAAACCTGCAACTCCCTAAACCACCCTCCCTCTGCCAGGGATTGGCCCCGGCAACTTCGTCTCACTCACCTTGGTTCCGGGCTCCAGCATTGGGCCTGGGTCCAAGGCCTCCGCAGTACTGGCAGTGTCCACCGCTCCTGTTGGCGATGCCGATAGTGCTGAGCTGCCGGCCCTGTAATTGGACGGGAGCTCTTACAGGCGGAATCCCCGTCCCATTAAAGGGACGAAGATCCCGGCGCCGAGCTGTTAATTGGCCTGATGCCATAGAATCACTCCAGGGGTGGGCATCTCCAGCTGCCTGAGGCAGAATTCCTCTCGCCATTTCGGCCTGGCATCGGGATCCCCACTATGCGCACAAAAGCCCCACCCAAGTTAGCGTGCTGGATGTTTAAGCAAGCCAGTGAGCGTCACTAGCTTATTTAATCATGCCCATTTGTGTCCTTGTCAAATGCTGCACTTCGTTGGTTTCCAATCAGGAAGAGGAACCTTGATAACTTAATGAGGAACTCTGAAAGTGAGGTGTATAACCTACAACAACCATCTAAGCTTCCAAAGACAGTAGCTAAGAAATCACTCAAGGGATTTTTAAAAAATAATTACACCTCTGTGAAGTGCTTTAGGGCATTTTTTACATTAACGTTACTGTATAAGGATGGGCAATAAATGCTGGCCTTGCCTTCGATGCCCACATCCCACGAACAAATAGAGAAGTATAAATGCAAGTTGTTGCTATTGTAGCCGCAGTATCTCTGTGACCTTCTCCAGTGTTAAAGCCCTCAGATATCTCGACATTTTAAAGGAGCGTCTTCAAGGGGTTGGGGGGTGGGGGGGGTGGGGGGGAGAGGTGGAGTGGCGGAGAGGTTTAGTGAGGGAATTCCAGAGCTTAGGTTCAAGTCCTTTGAAGGCATGGCTCGCAATGATAGAGCAATTAAAATTGGGGAATGCACAAGAGGCCAGAATTGTAGGAGTCCAGAAATTTCAACAGGTTGTAGGGCTGGAGGAGGTTACAGAGATAAGGAGGAGCATACCCATTCAGTTTAATCTTTGCATGTTAAGAAGTACAAGAAGAATTTCCTCAAGAGAGATGATGTACGTGAATTTAGCTTCCACTGCAATCGGGAAAAGTATCGAGTCAGGGATGTGCTTGCTTTACCTGAGGGAATTTCCTTTTTGAAAGGACACACACACCTCTCTCTTGTTTATTTAAAGTTAGCACTTTCAGCTTGGATGTGTTTTCTCTGCACTCTTGTCACTCATTGCCGCCGTTTGCTTTTCCCCAAATCGTGTTTGTTTTAACTTTCCTTTGTACAGCAGCTGGAGGAATTGTTTAAACAAGAGCCTAAGCTGCTGCTGTTACGGTGAAGAAAAGCACCGTGAACCCAAGGGGAAGCGTGGAGGTGTGTGGGGGTGTTGGGAAGAGGTGGGGTTAAAGAGAAAACAATGAGGATTTAACAAGATTATGGGTGGATTGTTACTTAAGGTTTATTTTTCCTTTAACTAAAAAAAGCCCCAAAGCAGCCACAGGTATAGGAATTTAAACTTTGAAGGGAATCTTGTGTGGACAATGGACAGGAAGAAATATTTCCCCATATAACTGCTATTAGCAGCAAGTGTTTTGAAAGAGTTGGAAGACAATGGTTCTTGAGGGACCGTGGCCAGTTTTTTTTAGACATTATTAAGTCCGCCTCAGACTGAAAGCCGCCCCTTTCTCTCTTTTCCCCCCTGAGTTTAATGGCAGAGTTTGGCAGGCAACCTGCTGTGAAGCTGATTGATGCTCTGAACATCTGAGGGGCTTTTTGTGTTCAGCTGCTCACTATGAGGGGCCTTAATGTGTGAATACTTAAATAAGGTCAGACCTTATCACATGTAATCCGTGCCTGAGAGCAAATCAGCAGTGACAGGCAGCCCTGCATAGCGAGCAAGCAGCACAGTGAGAAAGCACATCAGTGTTACGGCTGCTGCAGGCAAGTTAAGGAATTTCTCTCTTCTCTCCCTCCTTCCTTCCCCTCTCTCTCTCTTTCCCACCCCCCCCCCCCCCCGCTCTCTCCTTCCTTCTCCCCCCTCTCCTTCCTTCTTTCTCTCCCTCTCTCTTTCCTTCTCACCCCTCTCCTTCCTTCCCTCCCTCTCTCCTCCCACTCCTATCCCTCCCTCCATTTGTCCATCCCTTACTCTTCCCTTTCCTTCCATCTATCTCTCCTTATCATTCTCCTTCCCTCCCTCCCTCTCCTTCCTTCCCTCCCTCCCTCTCCTTCCTTCCCTCCCTCTCTTCCCCTTCTTCCCACTATTTCCTCCTCTATTCGTCCCTCTATCCCCCTCCCCTCACCTCCCTCTAACCCCCTCCCTCCGTCACCCCCTCCCCTCCTTTTCTCCTCCCTTCCCTTCTGTCTTTTACCATTTTTTTCTTTGTTTTTTTTGTCTGAACATCAACTTGGCAGCATTTGGAAAGCTGAGGGAAAACGTGTCCTGAATGTTACATGGGCTAATCAGAGCCCAGGGATTGTTTATTTGTAACAAAGTGATAGTCTTTTCCATTGGGAGGTTCATGCAAGCTTCTCTCAAAGCACGAAACGATGACTGACCCGGACTACTTCACCAGGACTGGACTGGAGTGGGAACTTTACTGCTGTTGGACTTTTTATTTTGTTCTTGTTGCTGCCGATAGCTTTGAAACACCTTACTGAATGGGATTCTGCTCAACCTCTCTGTGCCACACAGGTCAACCCGTAATATGTCACTTGCGGATGGTTTCATCCAAAAATGGTGCAGTCCATGTTCCCGTTGGCATAATCCATTCATGCGTTAGATCCTAACTGCCCTTTCTGTTGTCCTCACCCTGAGGTGTCCAACTGAGTTCTATCTGATGACAGAGCCAGCTTGTAACAGTCCTGTCTTTCACATTTCCACCACAGGCCTGTCGCAGAGTTTCCTGGAGGAGCTGTTTAATTGAGTTGAGCTGCAACACGGCAATAAAATAAAGGAAGGAAGAAATCGCTACCCAGGGTATCCCTGCTCCAAGGTGATGATTTGGCTTGCGGATTCAAGTTGGCAGATTCCCGTTTCCTTGATCATACTGCTTTCCCTGCACATCGAAGGTAAGGAAACGCAATCAGACTTTAGCAGTCAAGATGCAGTGACTGGTTGCAGGCATATTCTCTTTGCCTCTAGATAAATTACATTTCTATTTGAAAAAATAGCACAAAGTAATGCATGGTGGCATGTTCATTGCTAAATGTAACTTTTAATAATAATTACTATTATCATGTTGGGACAGCAATTCAAAATGTTGGCATTTTGCTTTTTTGTTCATTCTGAGATTTCAGAATCAGCACATGTATTCTAGCTAAGAGAACTTGCGTGCTCTGTTCTCCTGAATATTTCACTTTAGATTTTTTTTAAATGTTAATTTAATTAATCTAAGAAATACCTCAGACATCTGTACAATTCATTTTGTCCAGACTGGGTTTTTGCACTTCTTCCAACACAACAGAAAGAAAAGACCACCATCAAAAAGGGAATGTTGGATAAATTTACACATAATTGTTCATTTATTCTGGTGCTGGATATCATTTCCATTTTCCTTTTTAATGAATACCAAACGTTGTTATGTTCAAGATGTAAGGGAGAACTGACATGCAAGTTGCAAACAGAACCCAGTGTATTAACAGTCTCTCCTCAAACTGCCTTCCACCAGCAGCAGTAGAACTTCTGTTTGTAAAATGTGCTGATGCTATGATGGGATCTGACACATGCTGTTTAAAATAATACTTGGATACAAAAACAGGACCATCCGCATCTGGTTCAACTGTCTTGTGTATTGGTTTCTGATGTGTTGTAGTCTCTGGTTCCATCTAATAGTGACTTGAGGAATTTGGCCCAATATATTGCCCTATTTTTTTTTCTAACCTTGCAATGCACACGACTGTACAATGCACCACACTGCATAATAATGATGTGCCTTGCTGAATGATATACTGTGGGCCATGCAATATTATCATAGTCAGATTAAAGACAAACTGGAACGATGAGCGCAAGAAATTAAGTCTGCAGGCAGTTTGTAGATTGCGATCCAGATTTTGACTGAATAAAGTGCTATTCTTATTTTGCACCATTATAAATGCGGGTGTCTATGGTGGCATCTGCTCATGATGATAACAATCAGATAACCCGTGCTGTGTTTAAAAAAAAAATTAAACAGCATTTCCACACGATGAGGCAGCACAATAGTGTACTAACATGCTGTGCAAAGTGATTCTTCACACCGTGAATGCCAGATTTCAGGAGAACTCAGTGATGTGGGGAATGTGGAGACAGTGTACTCCTGGTGGAATGGGAAGAAAGAAAAGATCCCACAATAGAGGAAAGTGCTTCATAGAACCTCAGGAGGAGGAAGCTGCTCAAGTTTACTCTTCCTTCAGTTGCTAACACTACCGAGTTTCCATAGCAACCTGCTTCAGGGATTGAATTTGACTCTAAGCTCAGTCAGAAGGTAAACAACAAGGGGGCAGGGAGGGAGGTAAGGAACTTCACATATCACTTTTTAACCTACCGGTAAAATAATTTCTGACGGTTTATCTCTAAAACTAGGAGAATAACTCAACAAGCTGCATGCAGTTCAAAATATATTTTTAAAAAAAACAGAAAATAACCAATTTTATTTGAGGACCAGCGAGAGTTTCCTTCAGTGAGATTTTCAGTGAATTAAAAAAAAACACACAAAAGCCCTCTTCTGACAAATGTTAAAAATGGAGTTCTTTAAAAACGCTTTTGTGTTTTGGTGTGAGGGGGCCAGCTCTCTAATTGAAGGTTTTGTTTAGAGACTCTATACTGTGCTTCACACAGATGTGGAGAGGAGGGAAAAAATGTGCAAATTCCTCTTGTGACCGTGTCTGTCTTGTCTCGGGTTTTCCCTTTTCTGGGACCTTAAAGGAGCAGCCCGATATTAGAATCATAAATGAGTCACCCTGTCCTTATCCATCTGCATTTCTACAAACTTTTCCATTGACTACAAACCAATTGTTTTAAGGCATTTTTTCTTGTCTAGTTGTAGATTCCTTTTTTAAAACTGTGTTTTTAGTTATTGTGTAGTCTAGGATCCTCATTGCAAGTCTAGACTATTAGAGATTGGATGTTGTCTGGTACAAGGAGGATTACACTGTGTCTCCAGAGTCACGGTGAAACCTGACATTATGCTGTTGGTTAAAAGGAAGCAAGCATGACAAATATGTAAGCGTACCTCTTCCAGTCATACTGGGAAATCCACACTGGAGTCCATGGGAATGTCCGGCCACTGAGTTTGCAGTTTACTGTTACTTTACTGCACTATTTGCAGTCTGCCTATAGCAATGGATTCACTTGCTGCCTACTTTTTGCAACACACACCAATGTGCAACATTGAGTCATGGATTGCTTTAATGGTAGAACATTTGTGTTCCATGGTACTGGAATTCTTACGAGTGATAGACTATAAATTGTGTGTGGTACTTGCAACATCTTAAAGGGGTAAAGCCATTGGACGTTGCTAGTTTGAAATCACACATCTACATTCACAGGAGCATTACAGGTGGCGGTGAAGTTCTCCTGTGAAGCACCTTGGGATGTTTTACCACATCAAAGGTGCTATATAAATGCAAGTTGTTGTTATAGTCTTTGGCTGTAGTTTTTTTGGAAGGAATGAATTCCGTTGCAAAGCTTTAGTATAAGTTTTACTTCACTGTTGTTATTGCAGATATGCAGATCTGCTGTTATCTTTGGATATTGTCCCAACAATCTAACTTTATCTCCCGCTTGTAATACAGCCTTGCAGCTGTTAAGGGGTGGAAGGATCAACGCTACGCTCTATTCTATCTTCAAGATGTTCTGTTAACCTATATTAATGCTACACTGCTAATTGAATCCTATACTGAAATTACATTTGGTGTCAACCTGGGATCAGTGGGTAGCACTCTTGCCTCTGGGTCAGCAAGTCATGTGTTCAGGCCGCACCCCAGAGACTTGAGCACATAGTCCAGGCTGACGCTCCCAGTGCAGGTGAGGCACTGCACTGTTGGAGATGCCATCCATCCTGAACCCAACACTGGTGATTCAGAGGCAACTGGATGCTGGAAATCTGAAATATAAGCAGTAAATGCAGGAAGCAGGTCATGCAGCATCTCCGGAGAGCAAAAAACAGATGACCTTTCATCAGAACTGGAAAATCTTACAGAAGTATCAGTTTTAAGCAATACAGAGAAGGGGAGGAAGGTGCAAGAAGGAAGGTGTGTGATAGGTTGGACGGCAGGAACGATTAAATGACGAAAGGGATAATGGTATGGGGCAAAAAGGCATGGTAATGGGACAAAGAAACAAAATATGGGTTTTGTGGAGCTGTAAATGGCAGTAGCAGATGGGTCAGCCAAGATGGAGTGTCAGTGTAGATTACATAACCAAATCTATAGGACTTGAACCCACGACCTTCTGATTTGGAACAATAGTGTTACCCACTGAGAAACAGCTACACCAATGATTGCAACCTGTTTAGAGTTATCAATATTTTATAAATGTTCACAATGTTTTTCCAATTTTGTATCTCACATGATTTAGCCTATTCCTTTTCAGTATGTGATTGCTTCCAAAGCAATGCAATCTAAATTATGGAAACTATTAAGCAACTCACTTGCCTTCTTTTTTTATTAAATCAGTTACTTGAAATACCAAGGGAGAAATTTCCCCAGCCCCCTGTGAGTGGGGGAGGGGGGTTTGTAGGTGAGGGGAGGAAAGGGTGTGCTGGGAAATTTGAAAAACAAGGGCCAAGCTGGTCCCCAACGTCTTCCCCCTTCCTTGTGTTTTCCCCGGGGGCAGTTTGGGTCTGATGCTGGTAACCCACCTGTCAGTGGCTGGAAGATAATTATGGAGGCAATCCGTGGACATTTTTGGAAGGTGGCGCATGAGATTCCCGCTGTGTCTGCTCACAGGAGGTGAGAGCAGAGCGAGAGGTTCCAGTACCATCAGATTCATATGCAGTGGTCATTTTAGAGGACAAAATTGGCAATCCTGAGGACATCCACAGTTGTTTGCTGGTCACCTGCAGACAGATTCACCAGTTAGTGCTGGGGCGTGAGGAATTGGCTGCCAGTCCCATCAGCAATATGGCATCACCATCTTGTGCCGCCCTCCTCTTCTCCATTAATCTCAGCAGCACACAGCATTCACCCTGGGTCTGCAGGCAGCCCTTCACTTCGGGCGCTCTGATTGGCCCTCCTGCCTCCTCAGGCAGTCCGCAGTCCCTAATTGGACAGTGCTGCTGGAGGCGGCTTCTTAATTGGCCTGCTCCAGGAAGATCGCACCTGATATCCCATTACGTACACGTCCAGGTTCACAATCTGAAAATCAGCCTGATCACTCGGATGGGAAAGTTCAGCCCCAAGTGTCTTCAATATCAAACAACTAGTTTAACCTAACATGGTGAAACCTTGTGGTGCAATAATGCAATGGGGAAAAACCTCAACCCATTAATCTTTGTGAATAGTTACTACAGCCATAAGTATTCTGGCTAATATTTAACTGTATGGCCAACAACACCTAAGTTGGAAAAATAAAATAGATTAATCTTTTACAATTAATATTAAATGATGAAAAGCCATCTTGGAATTGGACATTTGCAAGTTTTTTTAATCCTCGCACCAAGTCCTGTTCCCCTATCACTCTTGTGCTTGCTGACCTACATTGACTCCCAGTCAAGCAACATCTTGATTTTAAAATTCTCATCCTTGTTTTCAAATCCCTCATGGCCTCGCCCCTCACTATCTCTGTAATCTCCTCCAGCTCTACCACCCTCCAGAATATCTGTTTTCCTCTAATTCTAGCCTCTTGAGCATCTCTGATTTTAATCGCTCCACCATTGGTGGCTGCACCTTCAGTTGCCTAGGCCTGAAGCTCTGGAATACCCTCCCTTCACCTCTCTACCTGTCCACTTCACTTTTCTCTTTTAAGACACTGCTTAAAACCAACTCTTTGATAAAGCTTTTGGTCATCTGACCTAATATCTCCCTATGTGGCTCAGTGTCATATTTTATTTTATAATGCTCCTGTGAAGCACCTTGGGACATTTTGTACTGTGTACAGTATTGGTCTCCTTATTTAAGGAAGGATGTAAATGTGTTGGCAATAGTTCAGAGAAGGTTTTACTAGACTGATACCTGGAATGGGCGGGCTATCTTACGAGGAAAGATTGGACAGGCTAGGCTTGTATCCGCTGGAATTTAGAAGAGTAAGAGGCGACTTGATTGAAACATATAAGATCCTGAGGGGTCTTGATAGGGTGGATGTGGAAAGGATGTTTCCCCGGGGAGAACTCTTCAACTCTGCTACAAAATTTCTCAGGTGGATGTAAAAGACCCCTAGGCACTATTTTGAAGAAGAGCACTATGCCACCATCTCCCCTCGTAATTGTATTTATTTTGTGTAGCTCACTCCATGTTTATTTTTCCATTCCCGTTTACACCAATTGGCAACGTAAAGGGAGGGTAACCAAAATTTAAATAGAAATACCAGATCAGTGTCTACTAGTAAAAACTACAATACTCCTTCCTGACCTTTTGAAATGTTGTGTCGTAAACGTCACATCTATTTTCTTAATTATCTGAAAAGTGGGTCTTGTATTAAGTTTTTGTTTGATGCTCAAAGTGATGGTTTCCTGGTGCTTGAGGCTCGTCTCTCCCTATGAGGGCAGTAAAGCTGTAAATGATTCTTTATTCAGATGTGGAGCTAGGAATCCACAGCCATCCAGCACTTGACACTCATATGTCCTGAGGGATTTGTGAGTGGGCATTCTGTTAAAAGTCCTCCAACCTCATCCTTTGGAAGTTATTCAAGACCCAACTAGCTACACAAGGGTTGTTTTCAGCCCTTATAAAGGCTTCAATGCTTTCTCTGGGTTTACAATTGAAAGCCATAGGAATCAGTTAACATTATAAAGATTGTGAATGTTACCAAACTTTCTTTTGTGCAGACTGCAAAGTAATCCCTTCAACCTGCGTGTAAATTCGTGGCAAGTCTAGTTAATGAGAGCGATACAGTGACAATTTGTTGGCTTCTATCAGTGGTGGGTCTGCAAAAAGATATTGTTACTTTAATAAACCATACAGCCTACTTCGGAATTTTATCATTAAGATTATTCTGAAAAGTATGCCATATTTTTATATTTTTGCGATGTGCTATGCAATTGGATCGCGTGTTATGGGTTATCATAAAGTAAGCCTTTAATGTTTCTTTGCAAATCGGCACTAAATCATCTGACCAAGGTGAAATAAGGAAAGATTGCGGGGTAAAAGACCTGCTGTGTCACATATTTTATAGATCTTAACATTTGGGCCGTAAGCGTGCAGAGTTTGACATTCCAGCTCCTAATTAGAATGGTAGATTGGTGGAAGAAATCTATTTGTATTCAACCCAAACAAAACCCCTGGTCACTGATTCTCTCGGAGAGATGGCGTGAAGTTAGGTACACTGGAAATTTTGCCGTAAGTTGCCAATTACGCCGTTGAAGGAAATTCCTGCGTCTTGTTTTCAGGCAGTATCGGTTTCTGCCTGTGTTCTTTCCAACCCGCTCCGTCCAATGTTGACTCTTTTATTTTTAAAATACCTTCTGATGGCTTCCGAACGAGATAAGGATGCCCCATTTTCCTGCTTCCACCCCCTTTAGTGAAACACTGAGGTTGTTAACCGCTACATCTGCTGTACTAATGAGGCATTTAATGACCTGTTGCGCAGTTTGGGAGGACACAGGCGGTACATCTGTATAATTCAGAGAAGTGATAATCACCATTCCTTGAACACACTGGGTTATTCTTAGAAAAATCCCGATACTGAAATGTATTTGTTATCTATAGCCTCCTGATATTCTACTCTAACATTTACCATATGTTGTTCTTAAGCTGACATATTATAAATGTAGGCAAGTCCTCACGTTGAATCTGAGTAACTGTTTCCCGATTACCACAATCAATTGTCCTAGGAAATGGTATGAATAATATATTCCATACTGGAAACTGCAGTAACTCGGGAGTAGTTCCAGTCCATTTGATTACCACACGTTGGACCATTATAGAGAAATTAACCCCTTCCCCATCGTTCGATGTTGCGGATAACGCACTCCTTTGCTATTCTCTCTTGCCTTTTTCTTAAAGAAGAAATTAAAGATTTTCCCGATTTACAGTGATATCCTGGTAAATCAAACTGTGCTGGTTTAAAGAGTGGGTGGATAATAGGGCAAAGGAGGTAGACCTTTCAGGGAAAACCACAGGAGATGCAAATACTGTCAGAACAAGTGGCACTCTTCAGGTTTTCTCTTGAGGGTTGCAACCTCAGCCCAGTGAATTGGCCGAAGGTGGCTGAGGGACTTGCTGTGTTGCAATTGTTCAGTGACGGGATGTGGCTCGGTGCCTGAGGTTCCCACTCGAGTGAGCTCCTGCTTTCACTGGGACATGATGAGGAGTTGCCAAGTGGAGATCACACATTTCCCACAGGAACGGAACGAAACTCCAGGCCGAACCATTCTGTTTAGTAGGGCCTTATTTTTATTTGATGGATGGAAGCTGGGATAATCTTGCCCTGGTAATAGCCCTGTTCTTCTTTTGGATAGTAAGAGCAGCACTGAATCCCCAATCTGGCAATCACACACAGCCAGGTAAACCAACTGCACGCAGACCTATCCAGCACTGCAGGTGAAAGGGACTGCAGATGGTTCCTGGCCAATATTATGAGCATGACTGCTTAAGCAAAATGCACAGCCTGTGCAGCAACCTTATTCCATTTCAGAGTTGCTAGCGTACAACTGGATTGGTTCCTCATAATCTAGGCCTGGTACTTTAATATAAAGTAGTGCCATTGTACCCAGTGTATGTCTGAGGATTTGTTTTAGCCATTGCTATACAATTGGAAACATTCACAACAACCCCTCTAATGCTCTACAGTGGCAGTATTAGCTTAGATTTTTGTGCTCAAGGTGGGATATGAACCCACAACCTCCTGTTTAGGGGCAAAGGTGCTACCAACTGAAGCACAGCTGATATTTATAACTCACTGTTGGAGTGATGCTGGTATGAAATGGAGATGAGGGCTGATATATGACAAAATCATGTTTATTGGTGCCATTTAATTCACCCAGGAATTAATTGTGGTGAAAAATTCAGCACCCTTAGCCCAGTGAGTCGGCTCGAATTGTTTTTCTTATGGGCCTGTGACTCTGCCACTGAGATGAAGAAGTGGGATTCAGGGAGGGATAGCCAACATGTTGTCTCATAAGAACATAAAAACACAAGAAACAGGAGCAGGAGTAGGCCATACAGCCCCCGGAGCCTGCTCCGCCATTCTCTATGATCATGGCTGATCTTCTGCCTCAACTGCACTTTCCCGCCCACTTGCCATGCGCTTTGATTCCCTGAGAGACCAAAATTCTGTCAATCCCAGCCTTTAATGTATTCAATGACTGAGCATCCACTATCATCTGGGCTAGAGAATTCCAAAGATTCACAACCCTTTGAGTGAAGAAATTTCTCCTCATCTCAGTCCTAAATGATCGGCCCCTTATCCTGAGACTGTGCCCCCATGTTCTAGATTCCCCAGCCTGGAGAAACAACCTCTCATGTGCCAACCCTGTCCAGCCCCTTCAGAATCTTATAGGTTTCAATGAGATCACCTCTCATTCTTCCAAACTCCAGAGAATATAGGCCCAATTTACTCACCCTCTCATCCCAGGAACCAATCTAGTGAACTTTCACTGTACCACCTCCAAGTATATCCTTCCTTAGATATGGAGACCAAAACTTCACACAGTGGGCTAGATTTAATGGGCCCCCTGGAGACTGGCTAGGACGTGGAGGTCCATAAAAGTACAATGGGACGTGGGGGCCGGAGGACCGTTGCCTTCCCGTCGCACGACGATTAATTGGGGGGCAGGAAAGGCCGATGACAGCCTTCCTGCCCAGAGGCCAATTGAGGCCCTTTAGTGGCCAATTATTAGCCAGTTAAGGGCCTCTTCCCACCGCTGCTGGAACTGAGCCAGCGGTGGAGGGGCCTCCCACACGCAGGGAGGTCACCCAGTGAAACAAGGCGACCTCCCTGTGGGCTTGGGGGGGATGGCGAGGTTTGGGAGGAGCCTCCTTCATGGGCAATCGGTGGCCCATGGATGGCTCCCACCGACAAACACCCCACCTTCCATCACACCCTCTCGGATTCATCCCCCACTCCCCCTGCATCATCACCAGGGCCTCTCTCAATCTCTATTCATTAGGCTAAGTCTTGGACTGGTTTCACTGGGCTATTTAACCAGGGCAGTGAGGAGGTGGGGGCATTATCAACAAGCCTGATCCTGAACTCATCCACTGTCCATACATGCTCTCCAACTCTCATGGAAGTGATTAGGAGTGAGAACCTTTGCCAAAACTTTCTCATCCCCAGTCTATGGTCACTGAGGCCAGTACCAACACCTCTGCCATTGTCCCATCAAAGCCAGGAGCTTCCTTGTCTGTATTGTTCCATTCGACAGTACCTGATACCAACACTGAAGAACTGCATACTGCTACACTGGTGGGTTTACGCACTTAGCCAAATGTGGCAGGGAGGAAAAGAATGCACCTCTTCCTGCCTTGTCAAGGTGGAGATCAGGATTCAACAACCCTGGATCAGGATCTGCTGCTTTTCTTTCTTGTCGTTTGTAATTTACAGACATTGAATTGTGAATTCAGCATGAGTGCTCACATATGCTTGGTGGCACAATAATTACATCATGTGCAGTTGTACCATTACGTCACCATGTTGTGGCTATAAGTGACTAGAAAGGCAGATGGCAGAAAAAGAGGGGCCATAGCGGATTCACTGCCAAAAGTAGACCTGTCAGAATGTGGCCCAACTCACCAGGCACCCTCTTGGGAGAGACTTTATTGGCAGTTGAAACCAGATTAAGCAAATGTTCTGATTTCCAATTACCGCAGTCACAGGGGCATAATGGGATTGTCTTGGGGAAGGGGGTTGCGTGTGTGGGAACGCTGGGAGTTATTGGATTAGCATAGTTTAATTGCTCATAGACTGTCAGAAATGCCCATCGGAAGCTGTTTCTAGGAAGTTTTAGTGGCAGCGACTTTAGTGCTAATCCCAATCTTAAAATTAAAGTAAGAACACAGGCAGATGTCTGATTTAATTGTGAAGTCAAAATGCCCCCAAACGTGCCTCATTCTAAACCAGGGAGAGTTTTTTCAAGTGAGATGATGATATCCCTCTAAAACGCTGTGTGATTCAGTAGATTTGTAACACTTCAGGGTTCATTGACAGCCAAGTTGGGTTGCCTTTGTGTCTAAAAGCCAGGGTAAAACAAGCTCTCTTGTTTATTATTCCTTGTTCTTTGATCCTGTGTTAGGCATTTGGAATGGAGCAAAAACATGGGTGCATCCTGTCACCAGCATCGGGGATGCGGATTATGTTCTCCAAACAAAACGTTTCTCCAATTGTCAGGTCTGTCACTCCCAACAGCAGTAACACATGATAAGCCAAAGCCTGGTTTTGCGTGGCATTTCTGTGTCACACCTGAGGCTTGCTCAGGATGAAAGCCAAAAATGTGGCCTTTCTGGTGTATGTTAGCAAAAAAGAAAATCTGGGAGATGCTGCATCATTCCTGAGGACCGTTACTGAAAACAAGTGTCAAATACAGGCCGGGCCTGTAGTTCTGGTCTGTCTTTAAAGAGCGAGCGTCAAATGTCAGTGCTACACTAGTGAAACGAAACATGAATTACAACAACAGGAAGAATTATTTATAAAGTGCCATTAAACATAAAAAACACCACCTAGGTGCTTCACAGGAGTGTTATAAAGCAAGATTCGATGCCAAGCCAAATGTGGCGATTATTAGAGCAGATGACCAAATGCTTGGTTAAAGAGGTAAGTTTTAAGGAGTGGCTTAAAGGAGGAAAGTGAGGCGGGGAGTCAGAGAGGTTCAGGGAGAGAATTCCAGAGCTTGGGAGCCAAGCAGCTGAAGGCACGGTCACTAATGGTGGAGCAATTAAAATCGGGGATGCTCAAGAGGCCAGAATTAGATGAGTGCAGAGATCTCAGAGGCATGTGTGATTATTAGTTTTATAAACCAGCAAACAGTCTTGACTATGAGGGGAAGTGCTTGGATGAAGATGGCTTGATGAGCAAGCACTTGTTAGGAAAAATGTGTGACTTTCTTTGGTATGCTGGCATATGAACCAAAGGATTTCTGGCACCATCTCCCTGTCTCAAATCAAACTCTTGTTTTGTACTGTTTCACTGTCAATCAATGAATTCACCAATCAAACAAACAAACAGCGCTTTAGGTTTCATACAGCAACAACTTGCATTTATATAGAAGCTTTAACATTGTAAAAGGCCGTATGAGGTTTGACATAGTAAAACATCCCAAGGCATTATCAATCAGAATTTGCCACCAAGTTGCATAAGGAGGTATTCGGAAAGGTTGGTCAAAGAGGTAGATTTTAAGGAGGAGCAAGAGCTGGAGAGGTTTACGGAGGGAATTCCAGAGCTTAGGGCCTTGACAGCTGAAGGCATCATCGCCAATGGTGGAGTAATTTAAAATAGGGGATGCACAAGAGACCAAAATTAGAGGAACGTAGATATTTCGGTGTTTGTAGGGCTGGAGGACGTTATGGAGATGAGGAGGGGTGAAGCCGTGGAGGGATTTGAAAACAAGAATGAAAATTTTAAAATTGAGGTGTTGATGGGCCTTCTTTAAGAATCACTACAAAGGTGATGATGGTCACCCCCATAAATTAGATGGGATTTCCAGGATATTGGTTCAGTAATGACGTACAAGCAACAGCAACTTTCCATGTGAAGATGGTGTGTGATTTCAAGAGGTTCCCACATCTTTGGTGTTCTTGTCCCAAGATATGTAGACATTGTCAAGCTACCAGTGCTGGCACCTTTTGAGATTTTACTGTGATTGAAGTTGATTATAATAGTACAAAGATTAGAATTAGACTTGAAGTATTTTCTATCAATGACAGCTTTGCCGAATTTATCCAGTAAATAGCCTATCCATACACCAGGACTGTCCCAGATTCACTGCCACATCTCACCTCCATTCACCTGCTGATCTCAGCCAAGGTGACACTGAGATTAAAAACTAGCCTCAGTGTGCTCACGCTATAGAGTGGGAAAATTAGCTAGAAATCCCTCTCTTGATTGCTATCCCGTGATACCGTGGATGTGTCCTCACAGGCATCTGCTGAGCTTAGCCGTGATGCACCCCATTGGCGAATAGTTTGTTGATTCCCCCTGTCAGAAATCATAGCTGAGTGATGGCCACTTGAATGAGGTAACCAGGGGTGATCAGTGTCTGTGGAACAGGAAGAAAGAAGGGAAAAATTGATGCCCGATACAGTTATTACAAAATGCTGAAGCATATTTTAATGGGTTTTATTTTGGGTACTCTTTTAACGACTTAATTTATGTTTTTACGGAGAGCAGGGAAATGACAGTCGGTGTGATACACAAACAAAAATTGAGAGTTGGCGCCAGCCCTTGTCCATGCTCTTCAGCCATTTAAAACAACTTGCTTGTATTAAACAGTGGACAGAAGGATATCATTGTACAAATCCTGTTAAAGGTTCTGTGCATTTCCATCATGAGGACTGGTTTCAAGGCTACCGTCTTTCTTTGCTTGTTCTAATTAGTACTTTCTCAGCTGAGATTTGTTTTGAGTTGGTGGTTCTTGGCGTGCTCTATACATTAACTCATGATTCCTTTACACACTGAAGAATTGGACACGGGGAGAAAAGTAACAATAAATTTGAAGGATTTTGCACTTCTGCTGTTTTCGGTCCAGTTCCAAAGTAGCAATTGGCGACTGTCTTGTTTAGTGACAGATTCCACTGAGCAGGCACCCTACAAAATTGATCGTGAATTAGTCACCAGTGTTAGAAGAGGTTTTGTCGTCAAGTGCATCTGGTTTGTGTGTAACCACCAAATGTAGAACAGATGAGCTATTTATGCACTAGTGCTCTGCAATTAGCCTTCTGCTCCTGTCTAAATAATACTCAAATAAATGCTCATTTTCTGAGTGGAGAGCACAGTGAGAGTTTCCCAGGCACCATTTTGCTTACAACCTCTTTGTCTCTCTTGCTCTCTGTCTTTGCATATGTAGTGACCATTGTGAATGTCATAATAGTGTCGATTTTCTTCCTCCTTTTTAATTGTGTGTGCAACTCTGCTTTCTCATTGGTTGCTTTCTGTGTGTAATCAGCGTTTTTATTGCAGAAAATTTCACGCCACCTCCAAATAAAACAATCTCCCTGATAAGATTGTATGGAACAGACAAGAATCGTCAATCCACAGTGTGGTAAAATAAATCCACTGACGCAACCACTATGACGGTTCTTAAAAAAAAATACGATTTCAAATTTAATAACCTAAAAAATTCACAGTTATGAAAGAAAATCACAGGCTAACTCATCCCACCTACGATCACTACACTGAATCACCCTGCTGGCTCTCAGGGACATCCCTTTTCATAGAAAAACATAAAAAAAATTTATGGCACAGTAGGAGGCTATTCAGCCCATCATGTCTGTGATGGCTGATAGAGTTATCCAGCCTAACCTCATTGTCCAGCTCTTGGTCCGTAGCCCTGTAGGTTACAGCACTTTATTCTAGTGTATTTTTTTATGTGATGAGGATTTCTACCTCTACCACCCTCTCAGGTGGTGAGTTCCAGAACCCCATCACCCTGTGGGTTTAAGAATTTCTCCTTAGATCCCATCTAAACCTTCTACCAATTACTTTAAATCTATGCCCTTTGGTTATTTACCTCTCTGCTAATGAAAATAGGTCCTTCCTATCCACTCTTTCAAGGCCCCTCATAATTTTATACACCTCAATTGAATCTCCCCTCAGCTTCCCTGTTCCAAAGAAAACATCCCAGCCTATCCAATCTTTCCTCATAGCTAAACTTCTCCAGTTCTGGCAACAAACCCATAAATCTCGCTGTGGTCATGCTGTGTTCTATACAGTTCTAGCATTGAACACCTTCATTAGTTATCGAAGTATTGGAGATGGGGCCAGGGGAGGAAAGACTGTTTAACTGACAGTCAACAATCACCCAGTCAGTTCATGGGATGTTTTCATTTTCCATTTGCCCTTGAGGAGGATGGAATACCTTAAGGATTGACGTGTTGGGCGAGCAATGGTGGGAGTGTGGAGGCAGAGTTGTTGGAGGTCATGTGATGAGACCTCCCAGGAATAGGTCCAAGCAGGGTTAGCAATCCCCTATTCTCTGATAGCCATCCTGCACGCCGGGGAGTTGATTATGACTGGGAGCAAGTTACAAACGATCTTACTTTTTTGTAGCAGACTGGCTGCTTTTCGGTCCTGTAACCATAACGAGTGTGGAGTTAACTGTGTTTGCCTCTGTATCTGTTGACGTAACAAGCAGGGGAGTTATAGTGTATTTTGTGAATGTGAGAATACAGGTGGTCAAGAAGTGGTGCTTAAACCAATGTTTTCAAATCAGCTAATTTATCATTTATTTTCCTTTTTTTAAATGGCTAATTGGTTGTGAATATTCTACACAGATCAAACAGAATGTTTGTTTTATGTCAGTGGCTCAGTTGGTAGGACTCTCACCCAAACCAGAAGATCATGGGTTTGATTCATGCTGTAGGCTGACACATCAATGTAGTAATGAGGGAGCGTTACATTGTTAGTAGTGCTGTCTTTTTAGACGGGATATTAAAACAAGACCCTATCAAGTTAATGTAAAAGATGCTGAGGCACTATTTGAATTCTCCTGGTGTCCGAGCCAACATTCATCCCTGACTGACACTTCCAAAAGCAGATTAAGTGGTCATTCATTTCATTTGCCATTTGTGGGATCTTGCTATGTTCAAGATGGCAGCCATATTTCCTACACATCAACAGTGATCACAGCTATCGGAGAGTTCTATCATTGGGAAAATGCTAGAATCCATTATTAAAGAAGTAAATTCTTTAATAAAAGAAGAACATTTAAAAAATCATAATGCAATCAGGCAGAGCCAACGTGGTTTTATGAAAGGGAAATCGTGTTTGACAAAATTAGTATAGTTCTTTGAGGATGTAACAAGTAAGGTGATAAAGGAAACCAGTAGATGTAGTCATAGAGAGATACAGCACTGAAACAGGCCCTTTGGCCCACTGAGTCTGTGCTGACCAACAATCACCCATTTTTTTTTTAATATACTAATCCTACATTAATCCCATATTCCCTACCACATCCCCACAACTCTGCTACCTACACTAGGGGCAATTTATAATGGCCAATTTACCTATCAACCTGCAAGTCTTTGGCTGTGTGGAAACCCACACAGTCACAGGGAGAACTTACAAACGCTGTACGGGCAATTCCCAGAACTGAACCCTGGTCGCTGGGGCTGTGAGACTGCGGTGCTAACCACTGCGCCACTGTGCCGCTCCACATAGTAATACACATAGTGTATTTGGATTTCCAAAAGGCATTTTATAAGGTGCCATATAAAAGGTTTCTACACAAGATAGGAGCTCATGGTGTTGGGGGTAATATATTAACATGGATAGAGGATTGGTTCACTAACAGGAAACAGAAAGTCCGGATAAATGGGGCATTTTCAGGTTGGCAAACTGTAACTAGTGGATCAAAAGGATCAATGCTGGGGCCTCAACTATTTATGATCTATATTAATGACTTGGATGAAGGGACTGAGTGTATTGTAACCAAATTTATGGATGATACAAAGATAGGTAGGAAAGCAAGTCGCATGGAAGACACAAAGGGTCTCCAAAGAGATATAAATAGATTAAATGAATGGGCAAAAATTTGGCAGATGGAGTATAATGTGGGAAAATGTGAGGTTATCCACTTTGGGAAGAATAAAAAAGCCGAATATTTTTTACATGGAGAGAAACTGTAGAATGCTGCAATACAGAGAGATCTGGGTGTCTTTGTACATGATTCACTAAACGCTAGCATGCAGGTACAGCAAGTAATTAGAAAGGCAAATGGAATGTTGGCATTTATTGCAAGGGGGATGGAATATAAAAGTAGGGAAGTCTTGCTACAACTGTACAGGGCATTGGTGAGGCCACACCTAGAATACCACATGCAGTTTTGGTCTCCTTATTTAAGGAGGAATATACTTGCATTGGAAGCAGTTCAGAGAAGGTTCACTAAGCTGGTTCCTGGGATGAAGGGGTTGTCTTATGAGGAAAGGTTGAGCAGGTTGGGCCTATACTCATTGGAGCTTAGAAGAATGGGAGGTGACCTTATTGAAACATATAAGATTCTGAGGGGGTTTGACAGGGTAGACGCTGAGAGGATGTGGGGAAAATCTAGAACTTGGAGGCACAGTTTCAAAATAAGGAGTCTCCCATTTAAGACAGAGATGAGGAGGAATTTCTTCTCACGGAGGGTCGTTAATGTTGGAATTCTCTTTCCCAGAGAGCAGTGGAGGCTTGGTCAATGAATATATTCAAGGCTGAGTTAGACAGATTTTTGATCTAAAGGGGGAGTCGAGGGTTATGGGGACAGGCAGGAAAGCGGACACAAACAGATCTTATTGAATGGTGGAGCAGGCTCAAGGGGCCGAATGGCCTACTCCTGCTCCTATTTCTTAATTTCAGTCGCAAGAACATAATAACATATGGTGTGGTATTTATGGACAAGAGAAAGGGCTGTAGAGCAGAACTGTGTGAAAAGAAACGAAGCCTGTTTCACAAAAGGTTAATGCAATCATGTAGAAGCCAGCTTTTAAATGTGACTATAGGGGTTTGAGAAATTAATCAGCATTAGTGTAGCATTCCTATTGAAAGTTTGTAATGCCGAAGAATGTGTCAGTCAAGAGATCAGATTCCAGGTATCCTTGATAGCTTCTAGTCATTGACACAACACACACCTGTGTGGTCTTTTATTTGACCTCTAAACAAAGTTTTGAAAAGACTTTGACATTTCCTTGTATAAGCAAGTTTGGAATTGGGTGTGATATGCTAAGAAAGACTTCAGGAGGACAACCTACAGTTAAGCTATGTCCCTTTCAAATAAACTTCCCTTACACAATACGTGTTGAGTTTATAGTGGTGGTTTACGCCCAGTGGTTTGTGCTACTAATGGAACTTTTTTTCCCACCTGAATTGTTGCAATGCACAAACACCACTCTCATTGTGTCAAAAAATGCCTCAAGGTCCAATCTGTTTAGCCCATGTGCAATCAGAAATCTTATTGCTTCTGGATATTTGCTAATGTTAAAATGTGACAACTCTCAACTAGAAGGTATGAACCATCCGACACAAAAGCCGTCAAACACCCAGGATCATCTGATGATGCGCCATCTCTGCCAATCTTTAGGGCTCTGCTGCTTTGTGTCATAAAGTAAGTGGACAAATCTTATGCCCTACTAAAAGCATTTATATCGAAAAACAGGGCAGCACAGTGGCGCAGTGGTTAGCACCGCAGCCTCACAGCTCCAGCGACCCGGTTTCAATTCTGGGTACTGCCTGTGTGGAGTTTGCAAGTTCTCCCTGTGTCTGCGTGGGTTTCCTCCGGGTGCTCCGGTTTCCTCCCACAAGCCAAAAGACTTGCAGATTGGTAGGTAAATTGGCCATTATAAATTGCCCCTCGTATAGGTAGGTGGTAGGGAAATATAGGGACAGGTGGGGATGTGGTAGGAATATGGGATTAGTGTAGGATTAGTATAAATGGGTGGTTGATGGTCGGCACAGACCCAGTGGGTCGAAGGGCCTGTTTCAGTGCTGTATCTCTAAACTAAACTAAACTAAAACTAAAATACTGCAGATGCTGAAAATTTTAAATAAAAAGAGAAAATGCTGGAAATACTCAGCAGGTCTGGCAGTATCTGTGGTTAGAGAGAGAGTTAACATTACAGGTCTGTGACCTTTCATCGTGTTCTGATAGTATGCAGAAGAGCAAGTTTCATTGGCAGACTGATCTTTTTAAAATCTCCTTTACTCATTCCATCCTTCCTTGTAATATGATTTGCTGGCTTGAGGAGAGGGGTAAAGGGAGAAAATTGAATGAAGGGATATCTCGGCTCAAGAAGCGAACTGCATTCCGCATATTGGCTCTGATATTCCGCAGGGATTCTGGAGGGAGACTGGCTGGAAATCTAAGGGAAATAGTGTAAATGGCTGAAAATAACTAAGCCTGTGTTGGGAGAACAGTAGAACCCTCAGAGAATTTCTGGACCATTTGTACGTGGATCTTTCATATGAGTAGATGGTTTATAACCGAAGAAAACACATTCATATTGTGACTCATAACTCATGCCTGCAGTTCTCCTGCAACATGTGACCATAATAATCAGTCATTTAATTAGCCGACACCACTGCTCCTTTTCTTCTGAGTGATGTATGAATGCTATAAAGTTAATAGTGAGCACATTGGTTTACGTTTCCCTGTTGTCCTACCTCTTTTTGCTGTCATGTACTTTTATTTTAGTTCAATAATTTGAGTTACCCTGTCTCATAACCATGTTGGACATTGCACTAGTATTGCTTTGTCCAATTTAAAAAGTTATAATATGCGGGTATGTCAAATGATGGGCATCCTTCGTTTCAATTCCTTTCATGGTCTCTCTCTCTCCCTCTCTATCTCTGTAACCTCCACCCGCCCGACAACCCTTCGAGATCACTGCTCTCCTCCAATTCCGGTCTCTTGCAGGTGATACAAAACTTGGAAACATTTTGAACTGTGAGGAGGATAGTGTAGAACTTTGAAAGGGCGTAGATAGATTGGTGGAATGGGCGGCAGATGAATTTTAATACTGGGAAGTGTGAAGTGATTCAATTTGGTAGGAAGAATGCAGAGAGACAATATAAAATAAAGGGTACAATTCTAAAGGGGGTGCAGGAGCAGAGGGACCTGGGTGTATATGTGCATAAATCACTGAAGGTGGCAGGACAGGGTGAGAAAGCAGTTAATAGAGCATACAGCATCCTAGACATCATTAATAGGGGCATAGAGTACAAAAGCGAGGAAGTTATGTTAAACTTGTATAGAACACTGGTTCGGCCTCAACTGGAGTATTGCGTCCAGTTCTGAGTGCCACACCTTACGAAAGATATGAAGGCAGTGGAGAGAGTGTAGAAAAGATTCATGAGAATGGTTCCAGCGATGAGAAACTTCAGTTCTCTGGATAGATTGGAGAAGTTGGGACTGTTTTCCTTTAAGAGAAGGTTGAGAGGATATTTGATTGTGGTGTTCAAAATTATGAGGGGTCTGGACAGGGTAGATAACTGTTCCCATTGGTGGAGGGATCGAGAACAAGAGGGCACAGATTTAAGGTAGTTGGCAAACGAAACAATGGAAACATGAGGAAAACTTTTTCACACCGCGAGTGTTGGATCCGGTTGCACTGCCTGAGAGTGTGGTGGAGGCAGGTTCAATCGAGACATTCAAGAGGGAATTGGATTGTTATCTGAAAAGGAAGAATGTTCAGGGCTACAGGGAGAAGACCGGGGAGAGAGACTAGGTAAATTGTTCTTTCGGAGAGCCGGTGCAGACATGACAGGCCGAATGCCCTCCTTCTGTGCTGTAATGATTCTGTGATCTCCGATTTTAATTTCTCCACCATTGGCAGCCATGTCTTCAGCTCTGGAATTCTCTCCCTAAACCTTTCTGCCTCTTTACCTCTCCTGCTTTATGTCCTTTCTTAAAACCTTTGGCCATGCATGTGGTCATCTGTCCCTGTATCTCTTTATATAGCTCGGTGTCAAATTTTGTTTGATAACGCTACTGTGAAGCATCTTGGGATGTTTTTACTATGTTAAAGGTGGCTATATAAATGCAAGTTGTTGTTTATTAAATCAATATATGTGAGTTTGGAAAGTTACTGCTCTTGGCTGCTGCGCTGTTCTTTCACCTAAGAATATGTCCTCTATGCCAGCAGTAAAAGACATATGGATCATTCAATCCAATTTCTTGCAGACATGAATTGCCCTAATTTGGCATTCTGCGAGGCCACAAGGAAATCTGGCTTTCAAGATAGAAAAACTTACACTGTTGCAATAGTAGAAGCTCCTCTGTCTTATGGTCAAAGAATACTCTTGGCACAGAGTTGAGCAACAATACCAGGTGTCTTTAGCAGCCCAGGTTATCTGTTTTATCTGCTTCACCATTTACACTACAGCACTGCCATGCCTTTCAGGCAGACATATTGAGGGACCATTAGAGCACGTCAGGAAAATAAACATGTGACAGCGAATGTGTTTTATAGAATGATACGGCACCGAAGGAGGGCCGTTGTGTCTGTGCTAGCTCTTTGAAAAATAAACATTAGTCAGAACACCAGGCATATCTCCCCTGCTGTTCAAAATAATACCATAGGATCCACCTGAGAGAGCAGATGGGCACTTGATTTAACACCTCATTCAAAAGATTGCACCTGAGACTGTGCAACACTCTATCAGCACTGCACTGAGAGTGGCAGCCTGGATTTTTATGCTTAAGTTCCTGGAATGAAACTTGAACCTACAGCCTTCTGACTCAGAGCGAAGAATGCTGCCCACTGCATCACAGCTAGTGCTGTTAATATCGGAGGATAGTCTTATATATGAAAAGGTGAGGACTTCAAAAAGAGCGTAGCTCAAACCTAAAGTCCTCTTGAGGGATGCTGCTGAGGCCCGAGAAAACCCATCGTGATGCGAACACTTTGATTTTGGAATTGATGAGGAATATTTTCTTACTTGTTTGACCCCATGGATGCAAAAAGGGGGAAGAATTTGTAAGAGGGACTTTTTTTTTGTGAAAAACACGTGTGTGTGTGTGTGTGTGTGTGTGATCAACAAGCTCGAGTTGTCAGCAATTGTATTCGAAAACCTTTAAATTGCTGTTGTATTTTGAGTTCTTGCTCCAGACCATCACAAAGGAAGATTTAAGAATGTTTAATGCCTGCTGCCTATGTGAAACTCCATAACTATATCAGCAGGGAGGACGCATCGTCATGACATTAAGGCACCACATCCTGCGCCAGTACCGTTTCTTCCTGCAGTGATTCACTCGGATTTGGTAGACACTTTCGACTGGCCTGATATGGCATCTATGATAAGGTCGAGGTTTGATGACACAGTGCCAATCTTCTGATTGCCACCCTCTAAATAATGGAGGCCCGGAATTCTTCAGTAAAAATGTGTAATTCTCAAGTGTAAGCATTGCAGCAGTCAGGACAATGTTGGGACAATGCTCCGAAACCTGCTTATGCAGCCTAGCTGGTTAGATTAGCTCAGTCTGCAGTTTAGGATTCAGGTAAAAAGTTGTTTATCCCAGTTTGTTGGTTTATCACTAAATGTTAAGTTAATACCCATAATATAAAACATATCCATTCATTGCAGTATTAAGTAAGGGGGCTATCTCAGTCATTGCAGCCCATGGGTTTGCAGAAAGTTTCAGTTTTTCTTTTTCTTCAGAGCAAGAGGAGACCATTCAGCCCCTCGAGCCTATGGCTGATCTGTACCTCAACTCCATTTTCTTGCTCTTGCTTGATACCCTTACTTAACAAATATCTATTTCGCTCAGTCTTGAAAGGTCTGTTCGAGTGGGAGAGAGTTCCATATTTCTACCACATTTGTGCCATCCTCCATCGCCCAATCCAATGAGAAATGGGCAAAGGAGAGAGGAAAGCATATGACATAGGGCTCTCTGGAGAATACTATACGCCAGGGATAGGGGGGTTAAGGGCTAGAATGTTGTGTTAGGACTGATTCGAAGCATCTGAAGAAGTTAAACTCCGAGGAAAATGGTACGAACATAAGATACCAGAGGACTTTGCAGTCTTCTCTTATGCTCAGAACCTCTATACCTATGGCTGTTAAGGTCACCATTACATAGAACATTTCAGTTAGCTCATAGTATCATACAACTTAGCACTCTAGACACTTACAGCACTGCCCTGTCAATGTAGCTTGTGGATGGTAGCAGTGCTGTAATGTTAAGGGGCCAATTCGAAAGGGGTTCACAACCTTTTTGCTTCTGAGGGCCCCCCCGCTTTCTGTTATAAATATTCCACGGGCCCCCTATAACACATGCATGCATGAGCAGTGAAGCTCAGTTACTGATCATTCATTGAACTGAATGGTTGTGATGCTCAAGCGCAGCTTTAAAAATTCATTGGAGAGAACGGCTTAGGCAGATTGCACAAGGGATGCAATCTACACATTCTCTGGTTATTTTTGGCAGACTCCTTGATACCTTCTCACGGACCCCTAGGGGGCCGCAGACTCCTGGTTGAGAACCTCTGTCTTAGAGTACGTCAGGAAGATGAACTTGTGACAGTGAATATGCTTTACAGATTGATACAGATTGGAAGGAGGTCACCCGGCCCATCACATCTGTGCCAGCTCTTTGAGAGAGCTCTCTAATTTGTCCTACTCCCCTGTCCTTTCCCCATAGCCCTGCAAACCTTTCCCTATTGAATCTGCTTCCACTAGCCATTCAGGCAGTACATTTCTGGGTCAACAATAACTTGCATTTGTATAGCACCTTTTAACATTGCAGGTTCTACTTTCACTGGAGAGAAGGACTCCTGAACTGGTGATTCACTGCTTTGTGCAGCTGAAAGTGGCTTTGTCTCCATCCTGGCATCATGTACAATAATGGTGTGTCTTCTGGTGGGGTACAATACTAGATGATTCAGATCGCTCTGTGGACAAGTACATAAGAGCAACTATTATTATGATAGTTTGCTACCTCTTCTAAGGCATACTGATGTATCCTTTTAGGATTGCAAGGTTTAATCGCTGTAAACCTATTTGCCTGGGCCCTAAGCTGTGGAATTCCCTCCCTGAACCTCTCTGCCTCTCTACCTCGCTTTCCTCCTTGAAGACAGTCCTTAAAACCCACCTCTTTGGCCAAGATTTTGGTCATCTGACCTAATGTCTCATTATGTGGCTCGGAGTCATAGTTTGTTTTATAATGCTCCTGTAAAGTGCCTTGGGACTTTTATTACCTTAAAGGTGCTATATAAATATAAGTTGTTGTTGTAAACAAGTACAACCTGAGGTCAGCTAGAAGGAAATTGCTCTCGGGCAGAACCTGAAGTCGACCGGAGGATGTCTTTTTCTCGGGAGACATTTCTTTGAAAATTGGCAGGTGGTTATAAATTCTGACCCCTCCCCAAGGTCAGAAGAAGTCGACTCCTCCTGCTCTTTTTTTCTTTCTGTTTGAAGGTGTGACACAGAAATTTGCCCATTTGATGAAATGTGATGGGGATGGTCTGTTTGAGCTTAAACTCCCTTGGAAGTACTTCAAGGCATATCATCCATAAGGCAGGCCATGATGGATGACTGTGTGGTTTCTAGAGCTTATTGCAAACTACACTTTTTCTCTGCTAAGATGCATTGAAAGGCGAGGAGTGAAGCCATTTGCTGAGGTGGCTGGCAGATATATAAGCTGTATTCCTCCCCAAAGATTTTCCAGTGTCAAACAATCCCACAATAGGTTCTTTTGCTGGTGTTGGCATTAACGATCTCCTATGGTCCAATTAGAAGCAAGCCTTGCTTTCGCTCTGTTGTAGCTTAGAATTTTTTTCCCTAAACTCCCGTCAGGTTCAGTTGACAGTCTCGTACCAGACTGGCTTTCCTGTCTCAGGGTTATGAGGTCGTACAGCAAAGACCCACATTGCAGTCCTCCTGATTGTTAGCTTATCTGTTACTAATCTGTACATTGATGAAATGTGTCTTTTAGACTTTTTAGCTAGGACTCTGATATTTCCTCTCTGGTGGGGAGTTTGATATTTTTCTTTTAAAACAGGGGTCAAGGGGCCCATTTCCTGATAAATAGTAAACTAATAATTGATCTACTGTGAGTTATTCAACATGTTAAACTTCACAAAACTCTGGTTAGCATATGGTTACTGAGAGCAATATTTCAGCATTCCCATGTATTTATCTTTTTATATTCTGAGAGAAATGATTCAGTTAAGAGACTCAATTGTCAGCAAATGTTCCTGTCCCCTCACTTAACTCTGACGCACCAATAGTACATTGAGCCCATAACAGAGAAACAGGCCATTTGGCCCAACTGATCCATGCTCCTTATGAGTTTCCTACCATTTTTTATCTCACCCTACCAACATATCCTTCTGTTCCTTTCTCCCCTAATGTGTCATAGAGAGATACAGCACTGAAACAGACCTTTTGACCCACCATGCTGACCATTAACCACCCATTTATACTAATCCAATATATTAAACCCATTTTTCCTCTCTCACATCCATACCTTCCCTCAATTCTTCTACCACCTACCTACACTAGGGGCAATTATTTTACAATGGCCAATTTACCTATCAACCTGCAAGTCTTTGGCATGTGGGAGGAAACCCACACGGTCACAGGGAGAACTTGCAAACTCTGCACAGGCAGTATCCAGAACCAAACCCAGGTTGCTGGAGCTGTGAGGCTGCGGTGCTAGCCACTGTGCCACCCCTTATCTAATTTCCCTGTTTACTGATATTGTCCTTTGTATTTGTTTTGTGAGTTTGTTAGGATAGTCCTGGAGCCTCCAGGAATTAACTATCAATCTCCTGGACAGTGCTATGAGCAACTTGAGAGTAAAATCATAGGAGCATTTAAAAAAAAAAGTGTTATGCTCACTCTCTTTTGAACACTATCGTTTATTTGTTATAAAATTATTGGAAATGGGAAAAAGGCTGTTTGACCGGGTTGGGCGGTTGGAGGTGAGAGGTCATATACTGCAGTACAAAACCCAGTGACAACAAATCCCATGAACTTTATACTTGGAAAACGTCAGTGTTTTCACATATGGCCTGTTTCTCTGTTATGGGCTCAATGTACTATTGGTGCGTCAGAGTTAAGTGAGGGGACAGGAACATTTGCTGACAATTGAGTCTCTTAACTGAATCATTTCTCTCAGAATATAAAAAGATAAATACATGGGAATGCTGAAATATTGCTCTCAGTAACCATATGCTAACCAGAGTTTTGTGAAGTTTAACATGTTGAATAACTCACAGTAGATCAATTATTAGTTTACTATTTATCAGGAAATGGGCCCCTTGACCCCTGTTTTAAAAGAAAAATATCAAACTCCCCACCAGAGAGGAAATATCAGAGTCCTAGCTAAAAAGTCTAAAAGACACATTTCATCAACGTACAGATTAGTAACAGATAAGCTAACAATCAGGAGGACTGCAATGTGGGTCTTTGCTGTATGACCTCATAACCCTGAGACAGGAAAGCCAGTCTGGTACGAGACTGTCAACTGAACCTGACGGGAGTTTAGGGAAAAAAATTCTAAGCTACAACAGAGCGAAAGCAAGGCTTGCTTCTAATTGGACCATAGGAGATCGTTAATGCCAACACCAGCAAAAGAACCTATTGTGGGATTGTTTGACACTGGAAAATCTTTGGGGAGGAATACAGCTTATATATCTGCCAGCCACCTCAGCAAATGGCTTCACTCCTCGCCTTTCAATGCATCTTAGCAGAGAAAAAGTGTAGTTTGCAATAAGCTCTAGAAACCACACAGTCATCCATCATGGCCTGCCTTATGGATGATATGCCTTGAAGTACTTCCAAAGGAGTTTAAGCTCAAACAGACCATCCCCATCACATTTCATCAAATGGGCAAATTTCTGTGTCACACCTTCAAACAGAAAGAAAAAAAGAGCAGGAGGAGTCGACTTCTTCTGACCTTGGGGAGGGGTCAGAATTTATAACCACCTGCCAATTTTCAAAGAAATGTCTCCCGAGAAAAAGACATCCTCCGGTCGACTTCAGGTTCTGCCCGAGAGCAATTTCCTTCTAGCTGACCTCAGATTGTACTTGTTTACAACAACAACTTATATTTATATAGCACCTTTAAGGTAATAAAAGTCCCAAGGCACTTTACAGGAGCATTATAAAACAAAATATGACTCTGAGCCACATAATGAGACATTAGGTCAGATGACCAAAATCTTGGCCAAAGAGGTGGGTTTTAAGGAATGTCTTCAAGGAGGAAAGCGAGGTAGAGAGGCAGAGAGGTTCAGGGAGGGAATTCCACAGCTTAGGGCCCAGGCAAATAGGTTTACAGCGATTAAACCTTGCAATCCTAAAAGGATACATCAGTATGCCTTAGAAGAGGTAGCAAACTATCATAATAATAGTTGCTCTTATGTACTTGTCCACAGAGCGATCTGATTCATCTAGTATTGTACCCCACCAGAAGACACACCATTATTGTACATGATGCCAGGATGGAGACAAAGCCACTTTCAGCTGCACAAAGCAGTGAATCACCAGCTCAGGAGTCCTTCTCTCCAGTGAAAGTAGAACCTGCAATGTTAAAAGGTGCTATACAAATGCAAGTTATTGTTGACCCAGAAATGCACTGCCTGAATGGCTAGTGGAAGCAGATTCAATAGGGAAAGGTTTGCAGGGCTATGGGGAAAGGATAGGGGAGTAGGACAAATTAGAGAGCTCTCTCAAAGAGCTGGCACAGATGTGATGGGCCGGGTGACCTCCTTCCAATCTGTATCAATCTGTAAAGCATATTCACTGTCACAAGTTCATCTTCCTGACGTACTCTAAGACAGAGGTTCTCAACCAGGAGTCTGCGGCCCCCTAGGGGTCCGTGAGAAGGTATCAAGGAGTCTGCCAAAAATAACCAGAGAATGTGTAGATTGCATCCCTTGTGCAATCTGCCTAAGCCGTTCTCTCCAATGAATTTTTAAAGCTGCGCTTGAGCATCACAACCATTCAGTTCAATGAATGATCAGTAACTGAGCTTCACTGCTCATGCATGCATGTGTTATAGGGGGCCCGTGGAATATTTATAACAGAAAGCGGGGGGGCCCTCAGAAGCAAAAAGGTTGTGAACCCCTTTCGAATTGGCCCCTTAACATTACAGCACTGCTACCATCCACAAGCTACATTGACAGGGCAGTGCTGTAAGTGTCTAGAGTGCTAAGTTGTATGATACTATGAGCTAACTGAAATGTTCTATGTAATGGTGACCTTAACAGCCATAGGTATAGAGGTTCTGAGCATAAGAGAAGACTGCAAAGTCCTCTGGTATCTTGTGTTCGTACCATTTTCCTCGGAGTTTAACCTCTTCAGATGCTTCGAATCAGTCCTAACACAACATTCTAGCCCTTAACCCCCCTATCCCTGGCGTATAGTATTCAAACTGTATGAATAAAAAGTGAAAGATGCAGATAATTTGAAACAGAGTGAAAAAAATTCTGGAAACAAGTCAGGCAGCATCTATGGAGAGAAAAGACAAGTCAGTGTTTCAGATGTCGACCCTTCTTCAGAACTGGGACGCACACACACACACATACACATACATGCCCACACCCACACACTCATCTCACACACACACACACACACCCACCCACACACTCTCACACACCCACATACATACCCACACTCACATACACACTCTCACCTACACTCACTCACACCCACCCACATACCCATGCATAGACTCACACACAAATGCACCCACACACTCACACTGACACCCACACCCACCCACTCACATCCACACATACCCAAACCCACCCAGACTCACCCATACCCACACACCTACTCACACTCCCACCCACGCTCACACCCACACACATATACCCGTCCAGACTCTCACACACAAACCCAATTGTTAAATGGCTGAAATGATATTAAGATGTGACAGTAGGAGGGAGCTTAATAAAAGAAAACTAAGGAGATTTGAGTCACCAATAGGGTTGTCAGCTCTGGTTGGACATATTCCTGGAGGTTTCTTCACATCATCTCCTACCTCTCAACAGCCCCACCCAGTAAAATAGCTTTTTTTCTCCATCTCTATTATTTTAATAACTAATTATCAAAAGTGTTCAAACAAGATCAAATAAGCCTTGATTTTACCACCACTGTGATGTTTCTCCTGGCTTTACTCGCAACGGTGTCATGGACAGTCATCTTCAGTTCCTGGAGATTCCAGGACACCTCAGCAGCCATGTAATCTCCTAAAGCACCAGTAAGAGAAAGAATACTTCAGACAGTTCCTCTCCGAGCCCCCCTCAGGCGATCGAAATCAGTCCAAGAGATCACCTGGACCAAGTGTTATCTGTGAAGACCGATGGACAGACTGAGGTGCTTACCAACGCGGTGACTAACATACATTTGTTTTCTGCAGTGTAGCTGAGAGCACATTGTGAGTAGCGGATACAGATATACCAAGTTGGGAGGAAGTACAAGTAACTTGCTTTCTCACGTGGAGTGTGTTTTGGGACCCTGGGCAATGGTGTGGGAGTGAGCGAGTAAACGACCATTTTATCTCCTATGCTGGGAAGGTGCCATTTACTGTATCCATCCACATGGAAACAATATTGAAAGCACATGCCTAGTGCCACATAAGTTACATAGCAATTAAACTCCTTGTTCTATTTCACTGGGCTGCACTTCCCATACTGCACAGAATTACAGAGGAACTGAAGAGGATTTACAGCACAGAAACAGGCCATTCAGCCCAACTGGTTTATGCCAGTGTTTATACTCCACACAAGCCTCCTCCCACCTCTCTTCATCTCTCCCTACTAACATATCCTTCTATTCCTTTCTCTTGTGTTTATCTAGCTTCCCCTTAAGTGTATTTATGCTGTCTGGTTCAACTATTCCCTGGAGTAGTGAGTTCCACATTCTCACCACTAGGTAAAGAAGTTTCTCCTGGATTCCCTATTGGATTTATTAGTGACTATCTTATATTTATGGCCCCTGCTTTTGGATTACTCTACAAGTGGAAATATGTTCTCCACGTCTATCCTATTGAACCCCTTCATAATTTTAAAGACCTCTATCAGGTCACCCCTCAGTCTTCTCCTTTCTAGAGAAAAAAGCCCAAGCCTGTACAGTCTTTTCTGATAGTTGTAAGTTCTCAGTTCTGGTATCATTCTTGTAAATCTTCTATCTTATCTTTCACCATCAACCCGATACACTTGCGCTCTTTCTACAGATCGGCAACGAGGCTTATAGAAACATTCAGAGGTAAATGTCCATCTTCACCATGCAGGAGTGGAAGAGAACCTGCCCAAATTCAATTTCCCTGGAAGCGACGCAATTCAAAGTGGGCAGCCTCCCCAGTGGGTGGGCAATCTGCTGAGCCAGATTACCACCCTTGCAATGGAGTCAAAAAATGTTAACCCGCCCTCTGACTCCCATCCCATAATCTTCCTCGCTGTGATGGTTAGGCATGCTTGTCAGTGGTAGCTGTGGCTCAGTTGGTTGCACTCTTGCCTCTGCATCCCAAGATTCCACGTTCAAGTCCCACTTTCCCAAAAAATCAAGACTAACACTAGTGCAGTACTGAGGGGCTACTGTATTGTTGGAGGTGCTGCCTCAGATGAGGTGTTAATTTGAGGCCCTGTCTTCTTGCTTGGGAGGATGTAAAAGGTCCCATGGCACTGTTCCAGAGCGTGCTGGCCAATGTTTATCCCTCAATCTACATCACAGAAAACTGATTTTCTAGTCATTATCACATTGCTGTTTGTGGGATCTTGCTGTGTGCATACTGGCTGCTGCGTTTCCTACCTTACAACAGATCAAACAGTACTTCATGGCTGAAAAGCACTTTGAGATGGACGGTGGTCATGAAAGACAGTATATAAATGCAAGGATTTCTCTTCCTTCTTTGCTTTGCAAGTGCTGGCTAGATGCATCTTAGAGACACAATATTACAGCAATGACCACACATTGGCTGTGAAGCACTTTGGAACGTCCTGAGTTCATGACAGGTTCTGGCTAAATGCAAATTCATGTTTTTTTCCCCCTTTTCTAACGGAACTCAATAAAGGATTTCTCCACAGTGATGACATCGTATCTGTTCCTAAGCTGCATATCAAATACAGATGCATAGCATACAGCAGACAGACATAAAATCTTAAAGCAGAATCATAGAATGGTTACAACACAGAAGGAGCCCATTCAGCTTGTTGAGGCTATGCTGGCTTTCTGAAAGAGCAATTTGACTCGTCTCACTCCCCCGCCATCTTCCCATAGCTGTGAAAAATTTTCCCCTAATAAGTGCTTATCCAATTCCCTTTTCAAAGCCATGATTGAATCTGCTGCCACTGTGATCTTCTCGGGACTGGAGCAAGGTTTAGCCCAGTTTGGTAAGAAATATGAGTCAAAGTCTGAGACTGAGGCAGCAAGCTGTTGAACATAATGGAACCTTCTTTATTCTGTTTTACTTCCACGTTCTCTTTCAGCTCCCTCTGTGTGCATGGTAGCCTCAAGTGAACAATATGAACAATGCAATTCTCAAAACACTACATCCACAACCCTTTCAGGCAGTGTATTCCAGATCGTAAACTCTCTCTGTTAAAATTCTTTTTTCTCATGTCACCTTTGGTTCTTTTGCCAATCACTGGTGTAGACAGTGGGGGACTGTGTGATACCAATTGTTAGGCAAGGGCAATGAGGGGAAGGAACCAAGGTGTGTAAGTGGGGTTAAGATACACATCAGCCACGATCTAATTGAATAGCGGAACAGGCTCAAGGGCAGAGTAGCCTATTCCTGTTCCTATGTTGTGCACACACAATTATCTATCCTTACAGCATTTGGGTTCATGCATCCATTCAGTGGAATGTACTTTGCCTTTAAAATATAGAAAGGTTCCATAAGAGCCAATTTAATCTAATCTACCAGGGAAACAAGGTGGGTTCAAATCCAATGCTCCACCCATTGACTTTATGGAGAGTATAAGCAGGTGGGTATAAATAGCCAGCTGATCCAAACTCGCCCATTTCCATCCAGTGGGTTCTGTTAAAATTACTACTCCTCCCTTCCCCTCCATAAATCTAGACTGTCCAGATTAAGTTGGGAATATTGATCTGCATGGATTAAGAATGGACAATTTGTGAATGTGTTCACTGACTGAGATGACAAAATAGGTCGACAAATATGCTGCCTGGGCAAAACCTCTGAGATAGGGTTTACTTCAATGCTAATTTAATGCATTCCAAATTACAATCCTCTAACTTAAATTTCCATTTAAATTTCTTGTTAAATTAAAACTGCCACATTATTGTTTGATAACGCGGCTCTATCCTGATCTATTGCGTGAAGTTCTGGACAGATTTTGCATCCCTATCCAGGAAGCCTTGTGTTTAATATTGACAGATTTCTTCTGAGTCATCTGAGACTTACTAATTGAAAAACCCAACAGTTTATCTTTTCTCAAAAAAATCTCCAGATAAATGGCTTCTCAGTGCCATGTTTATAGTTGAATATTTCCTGGAATTAGAGTCACTGTTATCTTGTAGACATTACTTGCTGTAATTAATGGCCTTGATGCTTACACTGCAAGTCTTGCGATGAGGGGCTGAACTTTTAAAATGGGACAGGGCTCCTCGTGATCTCAGGGCTGTTTTTGAACTGTGATGCCAAGCTTTCAGTAAGCTCTAGTGTTAATCGTGAAGTGAAATCCGGAGAGTACTCCTAAACCTCTGATCCCTGTGCCTCTGCAAGATTCAGCCAGAGCTGCCTGTGCTCATGGTGGAATGGCCAGGCGCTAAATCTCTCCATTTGGCAAGGGTAGCATGCCTAATACTTTGCTTTGTTTATGCTTTGTATAAATATCTAAAAGTGTGGCTAACACAGAGAACACTGATTCTAGGAACTGTTAGTTCAAGAAGTAGGTGTAGTGAAACCATTGTTTCTTTTTCCTGTTCAATTACCATTTAAGGTAATTTGGACAGGCACCAATCTTTGTAACAGATCATAAATTAAACTGAAAGAAAGCATATCTTTCATGTATACCATATGTTCACTGTATTTCTGGGGGTTTTGGCTTCACACAGGATTTGTAAGCTCTTCTTTGTTTAAAATATACAGTAACAGAAATACACTTCCATGTCACAGCAATGCGCTGTGCCGTTAGCTTTGCATAGTTTATGGTTTGTTGCTGATACAGAAATTGTAACAAGCCTCTTTTTGTATGAGTGAGAGTGTTTGACTGCTGTAGTGTAGTCGGTCCTATTGATTGTTTGTTATTGCAGTTCTAATAGTCACATTGATGAGTGCTTTTACTTATTAGCAAGCCCATAATATTGTAGTATTTCTTGTTTCATGATTGATTCATAATATACAATGACTCTGTGGTTAGCGCTTTTGCTCCTAAGTCGGAAGATTTTGGATTCAAGTCCTCCTCCGGAGAGTTGATCTCCAAAATCTAGGCTGACACTCTCTGCAGCACTGTTAGGAGTGCTGTTTATTGAGTGAGGCATTAAACCGAGAGCCTATCCTTTCAGGTGGATGTGAATGATCCCATGGCACTATTTCAAAGAAGAGCAGGGGAGTTATCCCTGATGTCCTGCTCAATACTTATCCTCAATCAACAGCAATAAAAAAAATTAGAATCACATTGCTGTTTGTGGGATCTTGTTGTGTGTAAATTGGCTGCCGCCTTCCAAAGTACTTCATTTGCTGTGAAACACTTTGAGATGTCCCCCGATCATGAAAGGTGCGAAATGAACAATAATAACAATTTATATTTATATAGCACCTTTAACGTAATAAAACATCCCAAGGTGCTTTACAGGAGCTACAAAAGGAGATATTAGGCTAGATGACCAAAAGCTCGGTCAAAGAGGTAGCTTTTAAGCAGTTTCTTAAAGGAGGAAAGCGAGATGGAGAGGCAGAGAGGTGTAGGGAGAGAATTCCAGAGCTTGGGGCCCGGGCAACTGAAGGCATGGCCATCAATGGTGGAGCAATTAAAGTCAGGGATGCACAAGAGGAGCGCAGATATCTCGGAGGGTCACGGGGCTGGAGGAGGTTACAGAGATAGTGAGGGGCAAGGTTATGGAGGAATTTGAAAACCAGGATGAGAATTCTAAAATCAGGATGTTTATGAATACAAGGGCTGGATTTTACCAAGCCCACGATGTTGGGCTCTGTAGCTGGGGTAGGGCCGGAAGATGGTTGCGGCACAGGCCCGCCACGGAGCTTGATGCCAGGAAGGCTCGACCCGATCCTCCTGGCAGTGGCGAGGCTCTGCGGCAGCTTCCCTGCCGCTGGGCGACGGGACCTCATTGTCAATTCTTAAATTAATGAGATGAATACCATTTAAGTGAACTTACCTTAAATCTTCTGGGCCTGCCGTGATCCTCGGGGCGGTGGCCGGCTCTCCCGCGCCTTCAATTCCCCGTCTGGGGAATGTCGGCACTGGTGGGGAGGAGTTAAGATTTCCAGCGCAGAATGGGAAGAGGGGGGGAGACGGGGGTCAAATAAACGTAATGAGTGTGGGGAATGGTGGGAAGGGGTAAACTTTAAACTTTGTGCAGTTTGAGGGGGGATGGTCAGATTTAAAAGGTTACTGTTTTGGCGGGGGAAAGGGCAAATAGTTAATGTAATTGTTATTGGGGGGTGGGAAAGGGGCGTTAAAATTCTATTTGATAAATTTTGGGGGGGTGGGCATTGTATCTTTAAAAATGCAAATATACCAGTAGGGTTGGCTGCTCTTTAAAAATTACGTGATTGGTGGGGGCAGGCCGCCCCGGCCATCTAAATTAACCGTGCAAGATCGTGGTGGCTCCAAGGCATGACGGGCTGCCATTTTTTGAGCTCGCCGCCGAGAGCAAAATCAGGCTCTTAAAATCCAGCCCCAAGTCTTTTTTCTTTTTAAAGTTATCAGTATTTTTCTTACTCGGACCAATTATTTTCCGTGCTTTACCTTGAAGGATTCTTCAAATTTCTTGTGTGAGTTTCTTCATTCGATTTTATGAGCTTTTTCCTTTTGTAACGAATAACGAACTTGAACTGTGAATAGCACCTTTGCCTCTATGCTTCCTGTTTGTTGCTAAGTCTGCCTAGCTCTTTAAAAGAAGCTTTAAACATTCTATATCAGTGGGAACCAGCACAAGAGCAGCCATTATGCGATGTAAACAAGCCATGAAATAATCCTTTCTGACTTGGACAAAGGATTGCATATTTAAAATATTGTTTGTTAACAACCTGCAACATTTTTTAGTGTATTTGATTACTCATGGAATTGGACTTCATGATGTTGCTGCATTAGCTGTTTCTTTTTAATGGAGTGCACACTTTCTACATTGTTGCAAGATAATCATATCTTCTCCATTTAAAAGTCTGGGAATAGAATTTCTGCTGGGGCCATCTCAATTTCCTGCCGTCACTTCAGTGGAAACCCCAGAGAAACAGCTTATTCTTTCTCCCCAAGAGCTGCTGCATAATACATCCACTGTGTTATGCCATGTAATGAACAATGTGTTATAAGACCTCTGTTTATTATAAAGCAGTGTATTCCCTGACTTACTACAAGCAATGCCATACTAGTTAAGTAATGGCAAAGGGGAGTATGTGGGTGTCAGGATTGCCAGCATTCCAGGTCTCACGGCCAGTCTTTTTCCAGTCTTTCTCACTGTGTTGTGTTAAAACATCTTGCTACATGGCAATAACCATATGCAGCCTGAAAGAAGCAATGGTGTGAAGTCACAAATATGGACTGTTGCTCACACCTGCCCAGAGAAGTTAGGACTGTGGATGAAGGGTGCAAGGAAATGTGTCCAGTTCCTGATTTCTTTGCACTGAGGAATTGCCTTGATAGCTGGGAGTCTGGCACATGAGACACTGATATAAGCGAAGGAGTGTGTTAAAGTGACCCTCAGGATACGAAGCCTCGGCCAACACCGTCAGTCTTACTAAATTATTACTAGTGGAGTTTTCTTTCTTCAAAAAAAGCATTTGTAATTCATTTTCTGATGTTTTTTTTAGAATATTTGGCTTGCTTCAGAAGAATGGCTGATTCTCATGTTCATTTAAAGGGGCACTGTCTTCATTTTTATTATGTTCTTTCAACGACCAAAATCTTTTCAAGAGCGTACAAACTAGAATAAACTATCCCCGCGCTTAAACCACACCAACGTGTCCTTTACTTATGATGTCGTAAAAAAGCGATCCACAACTCCTTTGGCTCTTCCATCCGAAAAACACTAAAATAAATTTGCAAACAATTTAAATGGGAAATATCCCTATAAACTGTGTTATCATCAGGGGATTTGAAAAGGATCCTTGGTTCGTCTGATCTCCTTGTTGACTGTGCACCTTGTAGAAATGAGCAAAAGATTTACAAGGATGATCCCAGAACAGGAAAGACTGAACAAGATGGGTCTTTTTTCAAGGAAGACTGAGGGATGACCTTGTAGAGATCTTTAAAATTATGAAGGCATTCGATAGGATAGACATGGGGGAGATGCTTCCTCTTGTTGAGGAGTCTAAAACTAGAAGACATAAATATAATATAGTCACTCATAACTCCAATAAGGAATTCAGGAGAAATGTTTTTACCCAGAGAGTGGTGAGAAAGTGGAACTCGCTACCACAAGGACTGGTTGAGGTAAATAGTATAGATGCTTTTAAAGGGAATCTAGATAAACACATGAGGGAGCAAGGAATAGAAAGTAATGTTGATAGGGTGAGATGAAGCATGATGGGAGGGGGCTGATGTGGAGCATAAACACCAGCATGGACCACTTGGGTTGAATGACCTATTTCTGTGCTGTAAATTCTGTGTAAAAGTAGTTTTTGTGTTTTCTTATGATTTTCAAGAGAACTGGAGGCTCTAAGTGAGGCTTCACAGGAGAAGGCAGCAGCCAATTTGCTATTATTCCTGTTGCCACTGTATTTGCCCCTTGTTTTTACATGGATTTATTTCAAGTCTAAGCTTAAGTAAATGTGCACTGCAGAAAATCGTAAATTCCCTTTGGTGAGACCAGTGTAGTCTCTACATAAACACTTGGTCTCCTGGACTGGTTTTGATTAACCAGGGCTGGGGGTCAGAGAAGAATTTTCCAGAGTATTTTTCCTTAATTGGCCCTAGGCTTTCTCTCTCCTCTCCCAGGAGATTATATAGCTGGAGAGGAGGGGTGGGAGTTTGGAGGAGAGGATGTGTCCAGACCTGATACTCTGGACATCATGGTATGGGGCAGACTTGATGGAGCAGCTGGTCTTTTCCTGTCCATCAGTTTTGTATGTTCACATGTAGTTGTGATCCAGGAAGGCTCCTGGCCACACATTGTATATTAATTCAGCTTCTTATATCCCAGAGGCTGTTAAATGAATCGTATTGCGTGTTCTGTGAAGCATTTTATTTCACGTTGTGTGTAATGGAAATATTTTGATCTTATTTTTCCCCCTCTGGTGCTTTGCTCTACACACTTCACTGCCTTTTATAATTCTCTACATCTACCCTGGCAATAACTGAAATCTCATAGCCTTTGCTAGAACACACTCCACACCCTACCAACAGACAACAGTCCCACCTGTCGATGGCACACCTCCTGTTTGACTGCTGATATCACCAACCACAACCTGGTAACTGATCTAAGTGGTGAAGTCCCAGGTTTCAACCTCCCATGGAAAATCTGGACAACCCTCAACCACTTGAGGATGGGCTAGGGAAGATGTGGCTACTTGCTCCACAAGTGGAACATCAGGACCAGCTCTAACTGTGTCTGTGCCCATCCAAGTCAGACCATCTTTATTTTTTATTTAATTTAGAGATACAGCACTGAAACAGGCCCTTTGGCCCACCGAGTCTGTGCTAACCCATTTATACTAATCCTACATTAATCCCAACCACATCCCCACAATTCTCCTACCTACACTAGGGGCAATTTACAATGGGCAATTTACCTATCAACCTACAAGTTTTTGGCTGTGGGAGGAAACCAGAGCACCCGGTAGAAACCCACACGGTCACAGGGAGAACTTGCAAACTCCACACAGGCAGTACCCAGAACTGAACCTGGGTCACTGGAGCTGTGAGACTGCGGTGCTAACCACTGCGCCACTGTGCCACCCACATATTGAACTCTTGCCCTGAGAGATCCATTCCTGGTGGCATCACAACCATTCACACTGCATCTTTTGAAGCCATCGAATGGATTGTTAACCTTGACATCATAGGAACATAGGAGCAGGAGTAGGCCATTCAGCCCTTCGAGCCTGCTCCACCAATCTAGATCATGGCTGATTGTGTACCTCATCGCCATATTCCCACACTGTCCCCATATCCCTTGATGTCATTAGCAACTAGAAATCTATTGATCTCTGTCTTGAACTGACTCAGTGACTGAGCTTCCACCACCCTCTGGGGCAGAGAATTCCAATGATTCACCACCCTTTGAGTGAAGAGGTTCCTCCTAATCTCAGTCCTAAATGGCTTGCCCTTTATTCTGAGTTTGTGTCCCCTGGTTCTAGAACCCATAGCCAGGGGAAACATCCATTCTGCATCTACCCTGTCTATCCCTTTAAGAATTTTGTAACTTTTTATGAGATCGCCTCTCATTCTTCTGAACTCCAGAGAATACAGGTCCAGTCTCCTCAATAATATAAAAGCAAAATACTGCGGATGCTGGAAATCTGAAACAGAAACAAGAAATGCTGGAATCACTCAGCAGGTCTGGCAGCATCTGTGGAAAGAGAAGCAGAGTTAACGTTTCGGGTCAGTGACCCTTCTTCAGAACTCAAGTTCCGAAGAAGGGTCACTGACCCGAAACGTTAACTCTGCTTCTCTTTCCACAGATGCTGCCAGACCTGCTGAGTGATTCCAGCATTTCCAGTTTCCTCAATCTCTCCTCATAGGACAATCCCATCATCCCAGGAATCAGTCTGGTGAACCTCCGCTGCACTCCCTCTACTGCAAGTATATCCTTCCTCAAGCAAGGGAACTGCACACAATATTCCAGGTGCGGCTTCACCAATGCTCTATACAATTGAAGCAGGACTTCTTTGCTCCTGTACTCAAATCCTCTTGTAATAAATGCTAACATACCATTTGCCTTCGTAACTGCCTGCATGTTAGCTTTCAGTGCCTTACGAACAAGGACACCTAGGCCCCTTTTGGATATCAACACTTTCCAATCTCTCACCATTTAAGAAATACTCTGCACCTCCGTTCCTCCTACCAAAGCGGATAATCTCACACTTATCCACATTACACTCCATCTGCCATGTTCTTGCCCACTCACTCAGCCTGTCCAAATCCCCTTGAAGCCTCTTTGCATCCTCCTTATGACTCACATTCCCACCAAGTTTTGTGTTGTCCGTAAACTTGGAAATATTACAGTCGGTCCCCACATTCAAATCATTGATATAGATTGTGAACAGCTGGGGCCCAAGCACTGATCCTTGCATTAACCCACTGGTCACAGCCTGCCAACCTGACAATGACCCATTTAATCCTACTCTCTGTTTTCTACCTGTTACCCAATCCTCAATCCATGCTAGTATATTACCCCCATCCCATGCGCTTTAATTTTGTTTAGTAACCTCCTATGTGGGACTTTATATCAAAAGCCATTGAACTATAACTGCTTCCCCAGCCATACAAATATATAGAGCTCCCATGTCACAATAACCTCACAATAATCATTTTGATGTAATTTCCAACACCACCTCTACAGAGGAGTGCTTACTGTGACTCAGTTGGTAGACCTTTGCCTCTTAAGTCAGAAGGCCTTGGGGTTTGATTCCTACTCCAGAGATCTGAGCAGATAATTCAGATTGACACTCCAGTGCAGTACTGAGGGATCGCTACACTGTCAGTTGTGTCATCTTTCAGATGAGATGTTCTAGGGCCAGGGCAGTCGAAGGCATTGCCACCAATGATGGTGTGATTAAAATTGGGGATGGGCAAGACGCAGCAATTGGAGGAATGCAAAGATGTCTTCGAAAAGTTCAAGGTAATTAGGCAGAGTCAACATGGTTTTGTGAAAGGAAAATCATGTTTAACCAATTTATTGGAGCTCTTTGAGGCAGTTACATGTGCTGTGGATAAAAGGGTGAATGTACTGTATCTGGATTTCCAGAAGGCATTTGATAAGGTGCCACATCAAAAGTTATTGTGAAAAATAAAAGCTCATGGTATAGGGGGTAACATATTGGCATGGATAGAAGATTGGCTAGCTAACAGGAAGCAGAGAGTAGGCAAAAATGGGTCATTTTCTGGTTGGCAAGATGTAACGAGTGGTGTGCCACAGGGATCAGTGCTAGGGCCTCAACATTTTACAATTTATATAAATCACTTGGATGAAGGGATTGAAGGTATGGTTGCTAAATTTGCTGATAACGCAAAGATAGGTAGGAAAGTAGGTTGTGAAGAGGACATAAGGAGGCTACAAAGGGATATAGGTAGGTTAAGTGAGTGGGCAAAGACCTGGCAAATGGAGAATAATGTGGGAAAGTGTGCAATTGTCCATTTTGGCAGGAAGAATAAAAAGAAGCATATTATCTAAATGGTGAGAGATTGCAGAACTCTGAGATGCTGAGGGATCTGGGTGTCCTAGTGAATGAATCGCAAAAGTTTAGTATGCAGGTACAGAAAGAAATTAGGAAAGCTAATAGGATGTTATTGTTTATTGTGAGGGGAATTGAATACGAAAGTAGGGAGGTTATGCTTCAGTTATACAGGGCATTGGTGAGACCACATCTGGAGTACTGTGTACAGTATTGGTCTCCTTATTTAAGGAAGGATGTAAATGTGTTGGAAGCAGTTCAAAGGAGGCTTACTAGACTGATACCTGGAATGGGTGGGTTGTCTTATGAGGAAAGATTGGAAAGGCTAGGCTTGTATCTACTGGAGTTTAGAAGAGTAAGAAATGACGTGATTGAAACATATAGGATCCTGAGGGGTCTTGACAGGGTGAATGTGGAAAGGATGTTTCCCCTTGTGGGAGAATCTAGAACTAGGGGTCACTGTTTAAAAATAAAGGGTTGCCCATTTAAGAGACAGATGACGAGAAATGTTTTCTCTCAGAGGGTCGTGAGTCTTTGGAATTCTCTTTCTCAAAAGGCAGTGGAAGCAGAGTCTTTGAATATTTTTAAGGCAGAGGTAGATAGATTCTTGGTAAGCAAGGGGGTGGAAGGTTATTGGGGGTAGGTGGGAATGTGGAGTAATCGTTTCAGCCATGACCTTATTGAATGGCGGAGCAGGCTCGAGGGGCTGAGTGGCCTACTCCTGCTCCTAATTCGTACGTTCATATGTTGGAGGGTTGTCGGGCCGGAGGAGGTTACAGAGATAGGGGCAAAGCCAGGGAGGGATATGCAAACAAGGATGAGAATTTTAAAATCAAGGCGTTACTAGACCAGGAAGCAGTGTAGGTCAGTGAGAATCAGTGGGCAAACACGACGTAGTGCGAGTTAGGATACGGGCAGAGGAGTTCTGAATGACTATAATTAAAAGACTGTAATTGAATCTGAGTCCATATGATGCTGTTCTTCTCACAGTTTATGTTGTGCTTTGAACCACTGGATAAAATTAGTCTTGTGAGTCATTCTATACAATCCCCAATTCTGTTTTTATTCAATGGAAAATTCTTCCCATTCTCTCCTTTTTTCTTTTCTCTCCTTAGTTCTCAAAATTCCCTCTTTTTGCACCTAATCTAGCAATTTGTCACAGACATGCCTGAGTGGAATAAATTTCTTCTCTGCCTGATATCAAAGAGGTTCTGACAAAGAGGGCTCAGAAAGCAGCTGAATCGTATTAAACGGAGGGCTATGTGGATAGCATTTTTTTACACTGCTGAATAACAGTTCACAGGTGCAGGATTAACCCAGCGAGCAGTTCTATGTTTTGTCAACAGAGTCTAAAGAAATCTTGTGGTAGTTCACAGGACTGCCATCTGAGAGCAGGATGGCAGCACAGATGGGTTGTTGGACAAATGGCAAATTAGAGTAACACATGTAAGCTTAAATTGCCAAGTTGGTGTTTTTTTTTATAAGGAGGTACTTTCACAATGCTATCAAGTGAATAAATATAGTGAGATGCAGAATGTTCACAGTGACCCTATTATAAAAGTTGATATTGTTGACTTCTTATTGACTAACTTGAATCTGTTTAACAAACTAGGACTAATTGTTCGTCGTTCTTACTTGATGTATTGCTGAATGGTTCTTTTGATAACGGTGGGGATTTTTTGTCAATAAGTGCAAGCGGTAACAAATAGTTGTGAAATTTTCTAGCAGCTGATATATGCATGGAGCCCTACAACCTACCAGCGATATCTAGTGATATCTATTCATCTGCTTCGTCACCATCAGTCAATGTCGGGCAAACCAGGGCTTTCTGTTAACTCTGAATGATTACTTTTATCAATTCTTTTATTGGAACCATTCAGTAGGTTCCTTTATCTTGCTTTTTTAGAAGGGCAGTTGATGGGTCCTGCCACTGCATTTAATGGAGGATTTTAACATCTTGAAGGGATTTGATATGGTAGATGAAGAGAAAATGCTTCCACTTATGGGCGAGACCTGAAATAAGGGCCATAACTGTAAGGTCACCACCAATAAATCCAGTAGAGAACGCAGGAGAATCCTCTTTGCGCAGAGAGTGGTGAGAATGTGGGACTCACTACTGCATGGAGTGGTTGAGGTGAATAGTAAAGATGCATTTTAAGGGAAGCTAGATAAGCTCATGAGGGAGAAAGGAATAAAAGGATGTGCTGATAGGGTGAGATGAAGTAGGGTGGGAGGAGGCTTGTGTTGAGCATAGACCAGTAGGGCCGAATGGCCTGTTTCTGCGCTGTAAATTCTGTCTATGTATCACATAATCCAATGACCAATTGTTCAAGCAGCAAAGGTTATCAGCAACAAAACTATGCTTTTCCACACAATAACTCTACATAAATATGGTTAATCAGAATTATATCCAGATGACCTTGATAGTGTATTTCCTCCCAGAGAAAATATATTTCTGTCAGTAAACACTAGAACATACGGTAATGCTAAATCTAAGGCAGCAGGATGTCTGGGATATAACTTTAGCAATTGAATTTCAGGAGAAGGCATTTTTATTTTCCCTTTATCTACTAATAAATGGAGCTTAGTAATTGGAAATCTGAAAAGTCAAAATTGGTAAGATGCCTCTCTGTTAGCTATCCCTCTCCCACCACTGCCCCCCCCCCCCATTGTCTGACACTGCACAGTTAACGCTGACTCTTTTTCAGTTGAGACATTAAACTGAGACCTCGTCTTCCCTCTTGGGTGGATGTGAGAGAGGCCACCGTGCAATTTGAAGAAATGCAGGGAAGTTCTTCCTGATGTCCTGGCAAGCATTTATGCCCCCCATCAACGTCACGAGCAAAACAGGTTATCTGGTCACGAACACTTTGCAGTTTGTGGGATCTTGCTGTGCAGAAATTGGCCACCATGTTTCCTACGCTACACCAGTAACTACACTTCAAAAAGTACTTAATTGGTTGCCAAGAACCTTGGGATGCCCTGAGGTTGCTTAAAGATGCTGTATAAATATGCTTTAGGAACGTTGGGATTAGGAAAAAGGTGTGGGCACTCACAATAATACTGGCTCTGTAGCTCTCTCACAAATTACGCATACTTACAGTGGCCTTGGGTTAAGGGGCTGCACAGGCAGGCAGGGGAAGAGTGGCTTGTAATGGGCAGGGACCTCATTTGACTATTTAACTGATACAGAAGCCACATTCTAATGCCATTCATGTCTTTATCACCAGTACCTCCCCTGAGGCTGAGTGGCTCAACTCCGTGTTGTAACTTTCTATGTGAGATATGGATTCACCATCTACTTCAACTATAACAACAACTTGCGTTTCTGTAGTGCTTTTAATGTAGTATACCATCCCAAGGTGCTTCAGAGCATTATCAAACAAATTTTGACACCGAGTTACATGAGATATTCGGGCAGATGGGAGGCAGCTTTTAAGGAGTATCTTAAAGGTGGAGATCGTGGTAGAGAGGTTAAGAGGTTTAGGGAGAGAATTCCAGAGTTCAGTGCCTTGGCAGCTGAAAGCGGAGCCACCATTGGTGGAGTGATTAAAATTGGGGACATGCGAGTGGCCAGAATTGGAGGAGAGCCAAGATTTCGGAGGGTTGTAGGACTGGAGGAGGTTTCAGAGGTAGGGAAGAGTGAAACCATGGAGGGATTTGAAAACAAGGATAATAATTTTAAAATTGAGGTGTTGGCAGTCTCGAAGTCAGTGTAAGTCAGCGAGCACAGAGGTGATGAGTGAACGGAAATAGGCAATGAAATCAAAGGTGCTATGGGAAGAAACATCTATTGGTGATGCTGCCAATTACTAGGGAGCTGAAGCCCAACATTTCATCCCGTACCACAGCCTGATGCTGCTGGATCAGGTAAGGTGTAGGCACCTTCTGTAGTGGGAACCCTACAATGCCGCAAAAGGACAGAATAGTCCCCAAAACTCAGAAAAGGATCTTGACAGCATCACATTCTCTGCACTTGGAACTTAACAATGCAGGGGTTAAATTCAACATATGATCCAATTCTGCTCTTGACTGTAATTCAGGGGAGGCATGAAAGAATGAAACTAAACATACTGGTTAGCGGTAACAGTCATCACTATGACAACACTGTCACATACTTTTCCCCCGGCCTGACCTAAACGCAAGAAAATCCCAGAAGTAATGACAAGTGCATTGGATCACCATCCCTTCCTCCTCTGCTACCAGTCTTCAAGGACAGCTACACCTCAGTGGCATAGACCATCCATTTGTCAGGTGTATCTGTCTGAATCCTTCTGCTGTTGGTTATTTCTTTGGAATCAGAGCACAATGTGCTCATTTGTTTCAACCTCCTGGGCTGTTGTGTATTTTTCTTGGCATTGAAGGAATGGTGCACGCTGACCAAGTGAGATAACTTGTGTCTCTTAAAGTCGTGACTTTGAAAGCATTTGTGGCAATGTGGTCAGATAACGATACAAAAAGGTTTAATTGTGACGAAGGAACAGAATGGGACCAATAAATAGTTTATTAAAAAATGGCTAAAGTGTGTGGGAAGAGTGAGTTAGTGAGCAAGGAAAGATCGAAAGTTTTTTTGTTTAGAAGAAGTGGCAAATCTTTAGTCAACAAAGTAAACAGAGAACTGAATGAAGAAAGAGAGGAGGATAATTAATATTCTACAGGAAGTACTGTCATTTAGTCAGGCACTTCCAATGAGATCATAAACCGGAGTTAAAATGTGGGTAGTTTCCTAACTTTGATCAAATTTTGGTTGAACTACGGTGTGACGTGTGCAGCTTTGGTTTATAGTGTAACTTTTTTTTGTTTTATTAACTTTTTTTCATTACATGGCAAGTAGTTATGAATTGTTTCATTAAAGATAATGAGGTCAAACATTACCAGAATTAAATAAGGTCATACAAAAAAGGGCCTTCAAGCAGAACATGAAGTAAATGATATTTATATTAGCATGTAATGATTGAGGAGGGTTGACAGTATTAGTTTAAATTCGGCCAGGATTTATCATTCTTGATGAATTATTGGTTCAATTTCTGCAGTGTCGATCTTCTCTACTTTATGTCCTCCCTAAAAATTAGAGTCTATCTCGTTAGAATAGCACAGATTACAAGGCAAGTGTTTAAAACTATAGAAACAAGCTGTTTCCGGTAGTTGAGGAGTCTAGAATGAGGGGCATAGATACAATATTAAATGTAAGTGATTTAGAGCTGAGAGCAGCAGAGACTTGTGAAACAGTGCTATTTACTTCCAGGGTAGTGGTTGAGGCAGAAACAATGTCAACATTCAAGATTAGAAAGGTAAATGAAAGAAAAGGAGTTGGAAGGGATGTGGGAACTGGGGTGAGTGAACATAATTAGAAGGGTTTGTTTCCATGGACTGGTTGGCCCGAATGCCTCTTGCTGTGTTGTAAGGAGAGGCGGTGGCGCAGTGGTGTTATCACTGGACTAGTATCCCAGAGACCGAGGGGTATCGATCTGGAGACATGGGTTCGAATCCCACCACAGCAGAAGGTGGAATTTGAATTTAATTAATAATCTGGAATTAAGAGCTAGTCTAATGATGGCCATGAAACCATTGTTGTAAAAACCCATCTCGTTCGCTAATATCCTTTAGGAAAGGAAATCTTCTGTCCTTACCTGGTCTGGCCTACATGTGACTCCAGACCCACAGCAATGTGGTTAATTCTTAAATGCCCTCCCAAGCCACTCAGTTGTACCTAACCGCTACAAGGTCAATAAAAAGGAATGAAACCGACCTAGGCACCGGAAACGACAACAGCAAACCCAGCCCTGTCGACCCTGCAAAGTCCTCTTTACTAACATCTGGGGGCTTGTGCCAAAGTTGGGAGAGCTGTCCCACAGACTAGTCAAGCAACAGCCTGACATAGTCATACTCACGGAATCATATCTTACAGACAATGTCCCAGACGCTGCAATCAATATCCCTGGGTATGTCCTGTCCCACAGGCAGGACAGTGGTCTACAGTAGGGAGGGAGTTGCCCTGGGAGTCCTCAACATCAACCCCGGACCCCATGAAGTCTCATGGCATCAGGTCAAAGATGGGCAAGGTACCTCCTACTGATTACCACCTACCACCCTCCCTCAGCTGATGAGTCAGTACTCCTCCATGTTGAACACCACTTGGAGGAAGCATTGAAGGTGGCAAGGGCACAAAATGTACTCTGGGTGGGGAACTTCAATGTCCATCACCAAGAGTGGCTCGGTAGCACCACTACTGGCTGAGTACTAAAGGACATAGCTGCTAGACTGGGTCTGCGGCAGGTGGTAGGGGAACCAACACGAGGGAAAAACATACTTGACTTTGTCCTCACCAATCTGCCTGCGGCAGATGCTTCTGTCCATGACTGTATTGGTAGGAGTGACCACCGCACAGTCCTTGTGGAGACAAAGTCCCGCCTTCACATTGAGGATACCGTCCATTGTGTTGTGTGGCACTATCAGCGTGCTAAATGGGATAGATTTCGAACAGATCTAACAATGCAAAACTGGGCATCCATGAGGCGCTGTGGGCCATCAGCAGCAGCAGAATTGTACTCAACCACAATCTGTAACCTCATAGCCTGGCATATCACCCACTCTACCATTACCATCAAGCCAGGAGACCAACCCTGGTTCAATGAAGAGTGCAGGAGGGCATGCCAGGAGCAGCACCAGGCATATCTCGAAATGAGGTGTCAACCTGGTGAAGCTACAACCCAGGACTACTTGCATGCCAAACTGCATAAGCAGCATGCAATAGACAGAGCTAAGCGATCCCATAACCAACGGATCAGATCTAAGCTCTGTAGTCCTGCCACATCCAGTCGTGAATGGTGGTGGACAATTAAACAACTAACTGGAGGAGGTGGCTCCACAAATATCCCCATCCTCAATGATGGGGGAGCCCAGCACATCAGTGCGAAAGATCAGGCAGAAGCATTTGCAACATGTTCAGCCAGAAGTGCCGAGTTGATGATCCATCTCGGCCCCCTCCTGAAGTCCCCAGCATTACAGATGCCAGACTTCAGCCAATTCGATTCACTCCGTGTGATATCAAGAAACGACTGAAGGCACTGGATACTGCAAAGGCTTTGGGTCCTGACAATATTCCGGCAATAGTACTGAAGACCTGTGCTCCAGAACTTGCTGCAGCCCTAACTAAGCCGTTCCAGTATAGCTACAACACTGGCATCTACCCGGCAATGTGGAAAATTGCCCAGGTATGTCCTGTATACAAATAGCAGGACAAGTCCAACCCGGCCAATTACCACCCCATCAGTCTACTCTCAAGCATCAGTAAAGTGAGAGAAGGTGTCATCAACAGTGCCATCAAGCAACACTTGCTTAGCAATAACCTGCTCAGTGATGCTCAGTTTGGGTTCTGCCAGGACCACTCAGCTCCTGACCTCATTACAGCCTTGGTTCAAACACGGACAAAAGAGCTGAACTCAAGAGGTGAGGTGACAGTGACTGCCCTTGACATCAAGGCAGCATTTGACCGAGTATGGCATCAAGGAGCCCTAGCAAAACTGAGGTCAATGGGAATCAGGGGGAAAACCCTCCGCTGGCTGGAGTCATACCTAGCTCAAAGGAAGATGGCTGTGGTTGTTGGAGGTCAATCATCTGAGCTCCAGGACATCACTGCAGGAGTTCCTCAGGGTAGTGTCCTAGGCTCAGCCATCTTCAGCTGCTTCATCAATGACTTTCCTTCAATCATCAGGTCAGAAGTGGGGATGTTTGCTGAAGATTGCACAATGTTCAGCACCATTCGTGACTCCCCAAATACTGAAGCAGTCCGTGTCGAAATGCAGCAAGACCTGGGCAGTATCCAGGCTTGGGCTGATAAGTGGCAAGTAACATTTGCGCCACACAAGTGCCAGGCAATGACCATCTCCAACAAGAGAGAATCTAACCACCTCCCCTTGACATTCAATGGCATTACCATCGCTGAATCTCCCACTATCGACATCCTAGGGGCTACCATTGACCAGAAACTGAACTGGAGTAGCCGTATAAATACCGTGGCTACAAGAGCAGGTCAGAGGCTAGGAATCCTGCGGTGAGTAACTCACCTCCTGACTCCCCAAAGCCTATCCACCATCTACAAGGCACAAGTCAGGAGTGTGATGGAATACTTTCCACTTGCCTGGATGGGTGCAGCTCCAACAACACTCAAGAAGCTTGACACCATCCAGGACAAAGCAGCCCGCTTGATTGGCACACTATGCACAAACATTCACTCCCTCCACCACCGATGCACAGTGGCAGCAGTGTGTACCATCTACAAGATGCAATGCAGCAATGCACCAAGACTCCTTAGACAGCACCTTCCAAACCCGCGACCCCTACCACCTTGAAGGACAAGAGCAGCAGATGCATGGGAACATCACCACCTGCAAGATCCCCTCCAAGTCACACACCATCCTGACTTGGAACTATATCGCCGTTCCTTCATTGTCGCTCGGTCAAAATCCTGGAACTCCCTTCCTAACAGCGCTGTGGATGTACCTACCCCACATGGACTGCAGCGGTTCAAGAAGGCAGCTCACCACCACCTTTTCAAGGGCAATTAGGGATGGGCAATAAATGCTGACACAGCCAAGTGACGCCCACATCCCATGAATGAATAATCAATAAAAACCTGTATTTTTCCATGGATAAACTGATTCACTTTTGGTTGCTTGATGCTGAATATTCAACACAATAGATGTGTCTTTTCCTTGCCTTTCTGATCTCAGCCTGGGGTTTTATTCACTGGAATTTAGAAGTTTAAGGGTGATTTGATCAACATTTTCAACATAGGAAATAGGAGCAGGTGCAGGCCATTCGGCCCCTCGAGCCTGCTCAACCATTCAGCGAGATCTTGGCTGATCTTCTACCTCAAAGCTATTTCACCACACTATCCCCATATCCCTTGATATCTATAATATCTAGAAATCTGTTGATCTTTGTCTTGAATATATTTAATGACTTAGCCCTTTGGGGCAGAGAATTCCAAAGATTCACCACCCTCTAAGTGAAGAAATTCCTCCTCATTTCAGTCTTAAATGGCCTACCTCTTATACTGCGACTGTGTCTCCTGGTTCTAGATCCCCCAGCTAGGGGAAACATCCTTCCTGCATCAACCCTGTCCAGCCTTGTAAGAATTTTGTAAGTTTCAGTGAGATCACCTTTCATTCTTCTAATCTCTAGAGAATATAGGCCCAGTCTCCTCAATCGTTTCACGTATTACAATCCTGCCATCCCAGGAATCACTCTGGTGAATCTTCATTGCACTCCCTCTATGGCAAGTATATTCCTCCTTAGGTAAGGAAAGCAAACTTTTATACGATACTCCAGGTGCAGTCTCACCAAGGCTCTATACAATTGCAGCAAGACTTCTTTATTCCTTTACTCAAATCTTCTTGCAATAAAGGCCAACATACCATTTGTCTTCCCAATTGCTTGCTGCACCTGCATGTTAGCTTTCAATGACTTATGAACAAGGACACCCGAGAACACTTCCCAATCTCTCAACATTTAAGAAATACTCTGCATTTCTGTTTTTCCTACCAAAGTGGATAACTTCACATTTTTCCACATTATATTCCATCTGCCATATTCTTGCCCACTCACTTAGCCTGTCTAAATCCCCTTGAAGCCTCTTTGCATCCTCCTCACAACAAACATTCCCACCTAGTTTTGTGTCATCAGCAAACTTGGAAATATTACGTTTGGCCCCCACATCCAAATCATTGATATCGATTGTGAATAGCTGGGGCCCAAGCACTGATCCTGGCAGTACCCCACTGGTCACAACTATTAAGATAGTAAGGGAAACTGATAGGGTAGATAGAGAGAAACTATTTCTGCTTATTGGGGAGTATAGAACTAGGGGACATAGCCTGAAAATTAGAGCTGAATCTTTTAGGAATGAAGTTAGGAAACACTTCTACACACAAAGGGTGGTAAAAGTTGGGACTCTGTTCTGCAAACAGCAATTGATGCTCGGGTATTAATTTTAATTCTGAGATTGATAGATATTTGTTAACCAAAGGTATAAGGAATATGGGACAAAGATGGATATATGGAGTTAGGTCACAGATCAGCGATGATCTCATTGAATGGCAGAACAGCCTCAAGGGCTAAATGGCCGCCTTCTGTCCCTATCTCCTCTGATTTACCGTGTAAATCCAACAAAATTCACTTGAATTGCCTCTTTCAGAGGTAGCAAAACATTGGGCAGAATTTTATGGGGCTCCTCAGGATGGGAACAGAGGCAAGGGGCCCTTAAAGCTGCATTGGAAGGCAGGGGTGGAGTTCCTGTAGCCTTCCCGACACCTTCCAATTTAGTCCAGGGTGGGGAAGGCCGGGGATGGCCTTCCTGCCCCAGGCCAACTGAGGCCCTCAGGTGGCCAAATAATGCCACCCTAAGGACCTCTTCCCGTCTCCACCTCAATTTTATTGAAGGTGGATGTGCCTGGTGCTGGGGTGAAATGCCGCCAGGTAAAACTGAGTAGCCTCCTTGCGGGGTTGGGGTGAGGTCCCCCCTTTGGGGGCAATCCAAGATCCCCAGAGGGCTCCTTCGGCAGCGATCACCCCACCCTGCCCCCAGAAGAACCCCCACCCCCACCCCGTTGCAGGGCCTGCCTGAATGATACCTCTCCCAGGGTCCTGGATGTCCTCGATGCTGCACGGCCTCCTGCAGTATCGGCAGTCGCCACTGCTCCCAGTGTCAATGGCGGTGCTGCCGAGCAGACGGCCCTCCAATTGGCTAACAGCTCTTGGAGGCGGGAACTTGTCCCTTAAAGGGACGGTATCACGAATGGCAGGCAGTTAATTGCCTTCCCACTGTTAAATAAATGACTGCGGGGGTCTGACATAGGGCCGAATCAGAGCCTCCCCCTACCTTCTGGCCCACCTCCAGGACCCCCGTTGTCACAACAAAATTCATCCCATTGAGTCTTTATTTGCATTAGATATGTTTTTGCAGTCAAAGAATTGAAGCTAGGACTAATCTGTTCTGTCTAAAGTCTGGCCCCATGTAATGGATAAATAAAGTAGATACACTGGAATGCATAACTCTGTCCCTCCTCAGACCAACATGCACCTTCAGAAGTTTTCCTACTCTTTCAAGACCTTCAGGGAATTCCCATAGGAGATGAAGGAATGTTCTGCTCCTCTCCACACATTGCCAGCAGATGCAATTCATATCCAGTCCTGTGTTTTTCCACAGACTATGATAGCATTAGAGTTTATTTGAAATGCTGAGTTGTTTTTAAGCTATAGGTGAGAATTTCTTCTGGGTCTAGGCCTAATCATTTGCATGTGTTTCTCGATAGCTTTTGCCCATGTCTGTAGATTGTTCTTTTGCTGCCCGTGACTTCAGAAAGGGAATTGGTTTCAGATCATCTCAAAGTCCTCTTTATGGGAACCCTGCATGGAAACGGTGCCACGTATGAATTATAGGAATGATTTCCCAAAGCCACCGCCACCTATACGTGGCAACTTGAGAAGGACAGGTTGGCCCCGATCATGGCTTCTGTACCTGTCGGTCTGGGGTGGGAGTGACTTGCACAAAGAGGATCAATAGGCTGAAAAGAGCAAACGTTTGCAGGGCTATGGGGAAAAAGCAGCGGGAGTAGGACTAATTGAATAGCTCTTTCAAAGAGCTGGCATGGGCATGATGGGCCGAATGTCCTCCTTCTGTGCTGTGCTGTATCATTCTATGAATCATAGCCAAAAGAGAGCAGTGGGAAGTTGTGATTGTTATAGCCAAGGGCCATTTATTTCTTTTCGTATCCCAATATGAATGCAGCCTAAGAGTTGGAGACGATTGGATATGGTCCTTATAAATCTCATTGAGAAGGCAAGCGTTAATGATTGGTTTGACAGCAATACCTTGTGATTAATTTACCATGATTACCACAATGCTGATGGCATTGGCAGATCTATAAGGAAAATTGGGAAAAGGGCACATAGCAACAAAAAAATGAGTTTATTATTGGCTAGTTACAATGCATGGAGTCATTTTCCATTAATTCATGATCGAAACAATATCTGGTAATATTGGCTCATATTTTCTTGTAACGGTGAGGCTAATGGCACTTGCTGTTATTTGTGTGTAAATGGTGCAGCAGATTTGAGCTACTCTGCGATTAGCTTTGCAAAATCGACATTGCTCAGTCTGCCTTGCCATTGAAATGCATTCAACAGTCTGAAGTTGCTATATTAGTGAGGTAGATACTGTCTGAACTCACTGCAGAGTTAACTCAAGTAATTTGATCCTAAGTACCCTATTAACAACATGACTATTAATTACCACCAGTCAACTTCTCTGGCACTGAAAGCAACCTATTACAAGTGTTGGAAATTTTAAAATTGAAAATTTGAAGTCTTGTTTTACTTTTCCTTTCTGTCTCGTTTTTTTCTCAATTAATCTTTCCTTCATTTTATTTCTCCTTGTGTACGTGATTTGACATTGAATTCATCCACTCTAACTTGCACTTCATTCTCAGTACTTACGCTGTTAACTTCACAATCATTCAAGCTGATTGGGTAAAGTGATGTGCAGTTACTTTCCTAGTTCACGCATTTCCCAGATTTCCCTCACTGTGCTTTTTCAACTCACACTCCCAGCAAAAATTTTCAAAATCTAAAACTGCAAGGGGTAGGGCTAATAAACGCCATTCGATGACCTGCCACAGCAAAATCGGCCATGATAAAATTATAGGTCTTGCGCTCCAACACGACTGCTCTCATTCTCATATTGTTGCATAAAGCACATTTGCTGCATGTGATTCTCTTTAAGAAAGTCAGTGATAATCTATACATCATTTTTATTTTAAATAGCAAACATAAGGGAATGACTATTGCAATGATTTTGCATCTCTTGGGCCCAGCTTTAAGTAAAAGCCAGACTGAAGAAAGTAAAATCCATCTGCTGACTGACATCTGAGTGAAGTGAGCTTGGTTAGACTCAAACTAGTTTCTAATGGGGCCAATTAGAATTCATTTTAATCATTTCTTAGGCCTGTGGAAGAAAACAGCTGATAGCGTTTTGTATGCTGAATTCACAAGGTTTTTCTTATACCCTAAGGTATTACTTGTCTCCCTTCTTATTAAAGAAAAAATAGAGACTGGAACGTTCCTTGAGTTGCTCCTGTTCCTTTGCTGACGCTTCACTGCAAGTACAATGTTTTGCATAGGAAATTCCCCGCTGTAAGGTCTGTAGCTGACTCACACTGCCCAAGATCACACATAAACACTGGTGAGGTACCAAAGGTTGCCTTGGTTCTGTAGCTGGGTAGCAGACCCCACCTTCAGGACAGAAGCTGTAAATGGAAATAAAAGGACCTGCATTCCTGTATCACCTTTCATTAACCTCAGGCTGTTCCGAAGTGCTAATGAAGTACTATTTTGGAGTGTAGTTACTTTTGCAGTTGGCAGCCGCCAGTTTGCGCAGAGGAAGCCCCCTCAAACAGCAACAAAATAGATGACCAGTTAATTTTATTTTTATAATGTTGGTTGAGGGATGAACATCAGTCTGGACACCAGGGAGAACTCCCCTGCTCTACTTTGAAATAGTGCCATGGCATCTTTTGCGATAATCTGAGAAGGTAGACAGGGGCATCAATTTAATGTTCCCTCCAAAGAACTGGCACCTTTGACAATGCAACACTCCCTCAACCTGTGTTGGGAACGTCAACCTGGAGTATGGATCTCAAGATCCTAGGGCTGGTTTTTATGGGTACCCCTGAGATGGGGTCAGAGGGGTCTATAGAATTGCGACAGGAGGCGGAGGGCCCGTTGCCAAGTGATTTTGTCGGGGGCAGGATTTCCCACCCAGAGGCCAATTAAAGCCCTTAAGTGGCCTATTAATGGCCACTTAAGGGCCTCTTCCCCTGCCGCTGGGATTTAACCAGCGATGGGGGGTGCCTTCGCCAGGCAGGGAGGTCACCCAGTAATACGAGGAATTGGGGGTGGATCCCTCCTCTGTGGGCAGTCTGTGGCCCATGGAGGACCCCCGCAGGGAAAAGTTTCAGCTCATGGACCCCCCCCCTTCCCTTGCACTATATACTCACCTTCCCCTCCCCCCTTCCCCCCCTCACTTACCCCCCTCACTTACCTGAGGTCCAGGGTTCCAGCACTGGGCCTGGGTCCAAGACCTCTGCAGTACTGTAATTGGTCACCACTCCCAGTGGCATTGCTGATACTGCTCAGCTGCTGCCCAGTGATTGGCCAGCAGCTCTTGGAGGCCAAATCCCTGCCTCTAAAGGGACAGAGATCCTGGTGTCGGTCACTTAAGTGCCAGAACAACACAAGATCTTGCTGGAGGGGTTCGGAAAGGCCAAGGTGGGGTTCCCCTGTTCTTGTGGCCCGGTGCTGGGCCACAAAATCCAGCCCCATAGTGGACCTTGACCTACAACTAACTGACCCTCAGCTGTGAGTGAGCCACAGCTGACACCTTGCTTTTCCCTTTCAGCCTCCACCAGAGTAGACATTTTTAAAATAGTCATTGCAGGCATTCACGACTGGGTATAAAACGTAAAGCTTGGCTCCTCAGGTTTGGCAATTCTAGCAGTGGGGGACTTCTGTTTAGAGAGACCTGAATGTACAAGTGCTTGGAAAGTTTAAGCAATTTTGACTGTGTGGGAAGGGGGTAGAAAAAGGTTCTGTCATACTTTTAATGCTCAGGCCCATTTAAGGAAACTCAAGAACAGTGCAGAACCCATACCTAATTTAGAATTGCCTCGTACTTTATTGTCACTTGGAAAGTGGTTTATCTCCAGAAGCATCCTCATTCACATTTAGGAACATATCACAACACAAAAGGCTAAACCTCTCCAAGCTCTTAAACTTAAAAAGTAATATTTAATTTTCCATCTGTGCAATATGATTAACACTTTGTGGCTGAGCGTTTGAAAATTATGCTCTTTCCCCTTCCCTTCCCCTCGCTTACTTTTAAAAAGAACTAGGATCAACCCTTTTTTTTGTTGCAAATGTTTGGTCTGCAAATTCTGTCAATTAAAAAATGTTCTCTGATTAATTGTGCAACATAATGGAGCACTTGCAAGTAGTGGCCTGTGAACTCAAACCATCTGTGCTGTTGGGAAGAGGAGGGAAGTGTGTCCCCTGTAGGGAGGAGAAATGAGGGAGGTCAGAGGAAGAGTCACCCTGGCCATCAACTAAGGCAAAAGATATAGAGGAGCAAATTTACAGGAAAGTTACAGAGCGATGCAAGAACTATAGAATAGTGATAATGGGGACTTTAATTATCCTAATATGGACTGGGAAATTAATAGTGTAAAGGGCAGAGAGGGGTAAGAGTTTTGAATTGTGTTCAGGAGAATTTTCTTGATCATTATGTTTCTGGCCCAATGAGGAATGAGGCATTGTTGGACCTGGTTTTGGGGAATGAGGAGAGTTAAGTAGATCAAATGCCAGTGCGGGAATATTTGGGAAACAGTAATCATAGTATCATAAGGTTTAGGTTAGTTATGGAAAAGAACAAGGAGCAAGCTAGAGTAATGTTACTGAATTGGAAGATGCTGAATTTCAGTAAGGTGAGAACAGAACTTGCCCAGGTAAATTGGAATCAAAGATTGGCAGGCAATACTGTAACAGGACAATAGGCTGCCATTGTGGAGGAGATGGTTCGGGTACAGTCGAGGTGCATTCCCACAAGGGGGGATGGTCGGGCAACCAAAGCCAGAGATTCCTGGATGATGAAAGAGTTAGAGAGTAAGATGAAGCAGAAAAAGGGTATGTCTGATAGATGTCAGGTTGATAATAAAAGTGAAAACCAGGCTGAATATAGAAAGTTCCGAATGGAAGAGAGGTAAAGAGCAATATGGTTAGAGACTGGCAGCTGACATAAAAGGGAATCCAAAAGTCTTCTATAAGTATATAAATATTACAAGGGTAGTAAGAGGGGGGCAGGGAGTGGGCTGGTTAGGGACCAAAGAGGAGATCTATGCATGAAGGCAGAGGACATGACTGAAGTACTAAATGAGTATTTTGCATCTGTCTTTATTAAGTAAGATGCTGTTGAAATCATAGTTAAAGAGGACGTAGTTGAGATACTGAATGGAATAAAAACTGATAAAGAGGTGTTAGGCTGGTTAAAGTGCTTAAAGTTGATAAGTTACTATGACTGGATGGGATGCATCTGAGGATACTGAGGAAAGTAAGGGAGGAAGTTGTGAAGGCACTGGCCTTAATCTTCCAATCATTCTCCTTAGATACAGGGGTGGTGGCAGAGAATTGGAAAATTGCAGATGTTCCACCATGATCAAATAAGGGTGTAAGGATAAACCCAGCAACTACAGACCAGTCACTTTAATGTCAGTGGTGGAAATGCTTTAAGAAACGATAATCCGGGACAAGTATGGATCAATTATGGAAAGCAGCACAGATTTGTTAGCGGCAAATTGTGTTTAACTAACTCAGTTGAGATTTTTGATGAAGTAACAGAGAGGGTTGATGAGGGTAATGTGGTTGATGTGATGTACATGGACTTCCAAAAGGCATTTGAATAAAATGCCACATAATATGCTTGCCATCAAAGTCGAAGCCCTTGGAACAAATGGGGCAGTGGCAAATGGATACAAAGTTGGCTGAGTAACAGGAAACAGAGAGTAATGGCAAACTGTTGTTTCTCGGAGTGGAAGAAGGTATAGGGTTGGGTCCCCCAGGGGTAGTAGGGCCACTGCCTTTCTTGATATATATTAATGAGCTAGACCTGTGTGTACAGGGCAGAATTTCAAAATTTGCAGATGGCGCAAAACTTGGAAGTATTGTGAACTGTAAGGAGGAGCAGAGAAGGTTGAGAGAAAATTTGAAAGAAGTTTTAAAATCATGAGGAGTCTGGACATATTAGATAGGGAGAAATGGTTCCCATTGGTGGAAGGGTTGAGAACTAGAGGACACCGCTAAAAAAAAAGTGAATGGCAAAGGAATCAGAAGCGACATGAAGAAAAACCTTTTCACACAGTGAGTGGTTAGGATCTGGAATGTACTACCAGAGAGTGTGGTGGAGGCAGATTCAATCATAGTTTTCAAAAGGGAATTGGATAAGCACCCGAAGAGAAAAAATTTACAGGTCTGCGAAGAAAGGGTGGGGGAGAGGGACTTGCTGTTGCTGAATGGCCCCTGTTCTGTGCTGTACCCATTCTATAATTCTAAACTTCTATGGCCTACCCTTATGCTTTACTGTGCAGCCTGTTTCAAAGTAGTTTCAGGACAAATGTCCCATGCTTGGATGGTGCATGATGTGAGACTACCTATTTGGAAAATGCTGAAGAAGTTGAGTGCAGACTGCTGCACTCACCACAGATGAAATAATTATTGTCTACTTCAGTACATTTCTCTTGCTACTTGGTACCACACATTACTAGAAATGAACAGCCATTTCTAGAGATGCAACCCTGATAGAAAGATGTGCCTATGGTGACTGCTGAAAAATTAGATGGAAGGATGAGAGACTCTATCTATCTATCTCTCTGCCATGCACTCAGCTTTTGCAGGAAGCAATGTGATAGAATGTAAATAAAAAAGGGAATATGCACTTTATATTTTTAAACAATCCCAAAATGTAAAGGATCGCTTACTGATCTTGACAGCTAGCCCGAGCTGACTAATGCTATTTAGCTGTTGTTTTGGGAAGCATGATGAATGCATTGCTGCCCTTTTACAGCTGAGGTGAGTGGAGGCGCTGAGGTTTTCAAACACTGAAATGCTTTTAGCAACTGGAAAGTAAATTCAACAAATCATGCCCTGCTGTCTGTGGTCAAAATTGATTACCATTGTTTCATGAAAGCAATTAATTTGGGGCTCTACAAAGGATTTTTTTTTTTGCATGCTATCCTAACGCATTGTTTACTTAGCAGATGTCAAAGATGGTCTGTCAGTGGTGCCTTCTGTGACCTAGTCATATTTTTGGCCAGGATTCAAGTCCCTGACTCTGGTTTCATGATGCCCTGTTTCAGTCTTCATTGATTTATCTCTATGATTCGGCAGTCTGCTGGTATTTGAGCATGACATGTCCTGTCTGGACCGATGCAAGTACACTATCCATCCAACTCTGATAACAAGGTTTTATAAGAAGAGCTGTGTGTCTTGCTGAGAGGTAAGTTGATGTGTTCCGTGAATATCTGCGGAGTGTGTTGTTCCCTCTGCTTTTTAAGATCTAGACACTGATGGTGATGCACGGCTTGGCTGCAGAAGGTGGTGTTCCATTATGTTAGGGTGTGTGTATCTCTTTGTCACTTAAAGATCTTTTAGGATAATTATATTAGTCATCCAGGATCGCAATGTGAATCATTTATTTGGCTATCAGAAGGATGGGATGTAACATTCATTTCACATGTGTGTGACCTAAGTTTTTAGCACAGATGGAAGCAGAACAGAGCAACAGCTGATATATCCTGGAGATGAGGCACTACAGCAGCTTGCCAATCAGCTTCACTCAAATTTAAGGCAGAGATTTTAATGTAGCCGTAAAAGTGCGGCTTTGTGGAATGAAGCTGTGTTAATAAAAGTAGTTTGAGATTCCTTTGTGCTTCCTTTGTGATGTGACTCAGTTACTCCTGTACGAAAGGTGGGTTTGGGTGAATGTTGGTCTGAATCCATCAGTCACTGAATTACATTTTACAGGCATTCCTTAAGGAATGTTAAGATGAAATAAATGCAAGAATTTTTGTGTAGTGATCCAGAACAATTCTGCACAGTTTTTATTATGATAATTCCTGAGTGATTTATTTGGTGGGGTTTAAAATTAATTAGCTCACCAGTAAAAATAAAATGACCTTGCTGGTCTGAAAAACAGAGCAGACTAGAATTGGCAAACCTGATGTCAGCAGTGCTGATAACATGGATGGGGAAATGGTGAAAACTAACTAAATAACAAGATCTCATTAAAGGAGTTTTCCAGGATAAGGTTCAATAATGAGCTTTGCCAGCTGGATTAGGAAGTACTGTTACTGAGTCAAATTCATGTGATAGAACTTGCAGCATAGAAACAAGCCATTCGGTCGAAATGCTCTATGCCAGTGTTTATGGTTCACACGAGCCTCCTCCCACTCTGTTTAGTTCATCTAACCCTATCAGCATATCCCTCTATTCCTTTCTCCCTCATATACTTATCTAACTTCCCCTTAAATGCATCTGTTATTTTCCTCAACCACTCCCTGTGGTGATGAGTTTCACATTCTCAGCACTCTCTGGGTAAAGAAGTTTCTCCTGAATTCTCTATTGGATTTATTCGTATCTATAATGCATCGATGGCTCCTAGTTTTGGACTCCCTCCATAATCGGAAACATCCTCTCAGCATCTACCCTGTCAAACCCTTTCCCCAAATTTAAAGCAGAGACGTTAAAATGGTTTGCAAAATGTTTGTTTTCTTTAGTTGATTCCAAAGACCACAGGATGGCAAAATTCTTTTGTTGCCTTCATCCGCATTATAAGCAGCGTTTCTTCTGATTTTCCACTGCAATAAGGTGGCAAAATGGGAGAAGGTTCCAAGGAAGTTTATGTCGTTAGCGGCTTTGAAGACCCCTAGCTTATCATTGTCATAATAACATTACACTAGAGAAGCTGGGATTGGTCTCAGAGTAGAGAATGTTATGGGGAGATTGGATAGAGGTGTTCAAAATTGTGAAAGGCCTGGACAGAGTAAATAAGGAGAAACTGTTTCTACAGGTGGCATGGTTGGTAACCAGAGGACACAGATTTAAAATAGTTGGTAAAAGGGCTGAAGATGAGATGAGGAGAAATGTTTTTATGTAGCGGGTGGTTGTGATCTGCAATGCGCTTCCTGAAAGTTACTAGATTCAATAGTAACTTTCAAAACGGAATTGGATAATTACTTGGAAGGAAATGTTTGCGGGTGGATGGGGAAAGAGCAGGGGAGTAGGGCTATTTGGAAAAAGTCTTTCAAAGAGCCAGCACAGGCACAATGGACTGAATGGCCTCTTTCTCCACTATAAGATTCTATAAGTGCCTAAAACTTGCAAATTTACTTCGTGGTTGAGCAACATGGGAGGTGGGTGCGAACTTTGAGGTGCCAAATTGTCAGTGCCCCATTTCTCCCACGGGAACCCAACCTCCCTCGAAGAATGGAATCAAGTGCAAAAAGACCAAGATTGAGCAAATTGCAAAGAGTTAAAATACAAGCGTACAATTGGGCCTTTGTCACAGTTCTGGAAGCTGCAGGGTAAGACAATTGATGCGCTTTAACTTGGAATATCATTCCTTTGAAGAGAGGTGATGTATTTGGTACACTTTAAATAGATGGGATTTATTTCTCAGGAGTGAATGATGTGTTTACTGTCAGTGGAATGATAATTCACACCAGTAAATGGAGTGCACATTATCACTGAGCTGTCCTGGAGAGAGCTTGGGAGTTTTATTTAAAGGCTGATTCTGAGATTTTATTTCACAGCATTAGAACAAATGGTACTGCACCAGAGAAATGACGATTAGTTGTCTCCCATGCACCTGCACGTTTATAAGCTCACACAGGTTTATGGGGCATGCTTGCATTTTTTAAATTCATTCATGGGATGTTGGCTTCACTGGCAAGGCCAGCATTTATTGGCCATCCCTAATTGCCCTTGAAAAGGTGGTGATGCGCCGCCTTCTTGAAGTGCTGCACTTCATGTGGTTAAGGGTGGCACAGTCGCGCAGTGGTTAGCACCGCAGCCTCACAGCTCCAGCGACCCGGGTTCAATTCTGGGTACTGCCTGTGTGGAGTTTGCAAGTTCTCCCTGTGTTTGCGTGGGTTTCCTCCGGGTGCTCCGGTTTCCTCCCACAGCCAAAAGATTTGCAGTTTGATAGGTAAATTGGCCATTATAAATTGCCCCTAGTATAGGTAGGTGGTAGGGGAATATAGGGATAGGTGAGGATGTGGTAGGAATATGGGATTAGTGTAGGACTAGTATAAATGGGTGGTTAATGGTCGGCACAGACTCGGTGGGCCGAAGGGCCTGTTTCAGTGCTGCATCTCTAATAAATAAAAAAGGTGCTGTTAGGTAGGGAGTTCCAGAATTTTGACCCTGCGATGGTGAAGGAATGGCCAATTATATTGCCAAGTCAGGATGGTGTGTGACTTGGAGAGGAACTTGCGAGTAGTGTTCCCATGTACCGCTGCTCTTCCACTCCTAGGGTATCATCTGTAGCTCAGTTGTTGGCAAATTTTGCCTCTGAGTCAGAAGGTTGTGGGTTCAGGTCCTACTCCAGAAAGTTGACACTCCAGTGCAGTACTGTGGGAGTGCTACCCGGTTGGAGGTGCCGTCTTTCAGATGTGATGTTAAACAGAGCCCCTGCCTGTCAGATGGATGAAAAAGTTTAGATGACACTGTATTGAAGAAGAGTAGCGGAGTTCTCTCTGGTGTCTCTCCAGCCAAAACCTATCCCTCAATCAACATCACAAAAACAGATTATCTGGTCATTATCACATTGTTGTTTGTGGGAGCTTGCTGTGCGCAAATTGGCTGCCGTGATTCCTACATTACAACAGCGACAATACTTCAAAAGTACTTCATTGGTTGTAAAGCGCTTTGGGACGTATTGTGTTTGTGATAGCTGTGATATAAATGCAAGCCTTTCTTTTTAGAGGTCATGAATTTGGGAGGTGCTGTCCAAGAATCTTTGGCTGCACTTAGAACCACTTCTGTTATATCATGGGCCCAGAGCTGAATCAATTCTGATTTACACATTAAAGAAACATGCTAACTCATCACTGGCAATCAAATACAGTATTCTTATCCTAAACAATCTAGTCGACCTACAGTTGTTTTAGCTTAGGGAGAAAGCCTTCAAATGTATTTGGATTGGTTTACTTTTTTGAAGTCTCTCGCTGAATAAATTGCTGCTTGCAGTTCAAAGTCCTCATATTCTTATCTAAAAATATTTTGTAAGATAGAATAATTTATGTTCCATCAGTACAAATGCACAAATAATGGAATACATTAAACAGGAAATAGTCCATGAGCAGGATGAAAGCTGATTTTGGTGAGCAGAAAGAATTCCTAAAATTTAGATTATAGTATAGCTGCCACAATATTTTTAGTCTGCATAAACGACAACAAATTGAATTTATACAGTGACTTTGATGTAGTAATACACCCCAAATTGCTTTGGTGCAGTGTATTCGGACAAAAATTGACACCAAGTCAAAGATAATGTAATTAGGACACGTGACCAGAAGCTTGGTCAAAGAGATTAGGTTTTATGGAGGTTCTTGAAGGAGGGGAGAGAGAGGTGGAGGGTTTAGGGAGGGAATTCCAGAGCTCAGAGCCTAGGTGGCTGAAGGCACGACCGCCAATGATGGGGCAAAGCAAGTGGGGGATGTGCAAAAGGCCAGAATTAGAGGAATGGCGAGATTTCAGAGGGCTGTAGGCTGGAGCAGGTTACAGAGCTGTAGAGGGGTGAGGCCGTGGAGCGATTTGAACATGAGGATGAGAATTTTAAAATCAAGGCATTACTGAATCTGGAGCTCAGTGAACATAGAGGTGATGGATGAATGGGACTTGGTGCGAGAAAGGTTTTTTAATGGTATTTATTTTATTTTTTTTAATTTTTATTTTTATTTAGAGATACAGCACTGAAACAGGCCCTTCGCCCACCGAGTCTGTGCCGACCATCAACCACCCATTTATACTAATCCTACACTAATTATATATTCCTACCACATCCCCACCTGTCCCTATATTTCCCTACCAGCTACCTATACTAGGGGCAATTTATAATGGCCAATTTACCTATCAGCCTGCAAGTCTTTGGCATGTGGGAGGAAACCGGAGCACCCGGAGGAAACCCACACAGACACAGGGAGAACTTGCAAACTCCACACAGGCAGTACCCAGAATTGAACCCGGGTCACTGGAGCTGTGAGGCTGCGGTGCTAACCACTGCGCCACTGCGTTTTAAAGGGGCTGCAGACTTCACTGTAGGATGTTTTCATTCAACCTGTGTTCCAGGGCCAGTTAGCTCCAAAGATTCTGCTGTTGTGATCCTGCTTTGACTGCCTAGTTTGTGTGGCATCAGATACTGCATCTTCTGGCAATGCTATTTAATTATATTTTTAAGCAAGATGTAAGAAAAAAAGAACTTGCATTTATATAGCACCATTCACAACTTCTGTGCATTTCAAAGCACTTTACAGTCAATTAAGTACTTTTTGAATGGAAGTCACTTGTAATGTAAGAAATGCAGCAGCCAATTTGTGCGCAGCAAGCTCACATAAGCCGCAATATGATAATCTGTTTCTGTAGTGTTGATTGAGAAATAAATATTGGCCAGGACACCAGCAGAGAACTTCTCTGCTTTTCTTCAAAATAGTGCCATTGGATCTTTTCTGTCCACCTGAGAGGGTAGATGGGACCTCAGTTTAATGTCCCATCAGAGAGACAGCAACTCCCTCAGTATTGTGCTAGGAGAGTCAGCCTAGATTTTGTGCTCAGGGACTTCAACCCACAACTTCTGAGCCATAGCTGACAGTGAAGCATGATGCTAGATCAGATCAGAAATCCATTGACATAACTGTATTGTCAAATCTCTAGCAGTCTATAACCTGACGAATCGATTTGAAGAATGGTTCATCAAATAAATGAAATGTCTGCCATGCATTCACTTTTGGGCTTGTGTTGTGTTTGAATTAAACACAGGATTTCAGCTGCTGCAAATACTTCTTATTCTCATTATTGATTAGTGAAACCTCTCATGGACAGACCAGAGCTGGAAATGGATAAGAGCCAAATAGAACATGGAATGTCTTAGTCTGTAAGATCGCATTCATCAGTAATTGCTACTCCGCTAGTCTTTAATCCAACATTTAAGTATTAAACCAGTCAGTGTTTCCTTACCCTTGTTACGTGCCTGTGTCTCAGTCTGATCACTTAGTGAGGGAAAACATTTACTAAAGTATGTTATTAGCTACAAATAAAATAGAATGTGTAAAGCAGAACCTATTTCTATTTCATTAGAACATTAGAACATTAGAACATTACAGCGCAGTACAGGCCCTTCGGCCCTCGATGTTGCGCCGACCATCTGACCTACACTATTCCATTTTCATCCATATGTCTATCCAATGACCACTTAAATGCCCTTAAAGTTGGCGAGTCTACTACTGTTGCAGGCAGGGCGTTCCACGCCCCTACTACTCTCTGCGTAAAGAAACTACCTCTGACATCTGTCCTATATCTTTCACCCCTCAACTTAAAGCTATGTCCCCTCGTGTTTGCCATCATCATCCAAGGAAAAAGGCTCTCACTATCCACCCTATCTAACCCTCTGATTATCTTGTATGTCTCTATTAAGTCACCTCTCCTCCTCCTTGTCTCTAACGAAAACAACCCCAAGTCCCTCAGCCTTTCCTCGTAAGACCTTCCTTCCATACCAGGCAACATCCTAGTAAATCTCCTCTGCACCCTTTCCAAAGCTTCCACATCCTTCCTATAATGCGGTGACCAGAACTGCACGCAATACTCAAGGTGCGGCCTCACCAGAGTTTTGTACAGCTGCATCATGACCTCGTGGCTCCGAAACTCGATCCCCCTACTAATAAAAGCTAGCACACCATATGCCTTCTTAACAGCCCTATTAACCTGGGTAGCAACTTTCAGGGATTTATGTACCTGGACACCAAGATCTCTCTGCTCATCTACACTACCAAGAATCTTCCCATTAGCCCAGTACTCTGCATTGCTGTTACTCCTTCCAAAGTGAATCACCTCACATTTCTCCGCATTAAACTCCATTTGCCATCTCACAGCCCAGCTCTGCAGCCTATCTATGTCCCTCTGTACCCTACAACACCCTTCGACACTATCCACAACTCCACCGACCTTCGTGTCATCCGCAAATTTACTAACCCACCCTTCTACACCCTCATCCAGGTCATTTATAAAAATGACAAACAGCAGTGGCCCCAAAACAGAACCTTGCGGTACACCACTAGTAACTAAACTCCAGGATGAACATTTGCCATCAACCACCACCCTCTGTCTTCTTTCAGCTAGCCAATTTCTGATCCAAAGCTCTAAATCACCTTCAACCCCATACTTCCGTATTTTCTGCAATAGCCTACCGTGGGGAACCTTATCAAACGCCTTACTGAAATCCATATACACCACATCCACTGCTTTACCCTCATCCACCTGTTTGGTCACCTTCTCGTAAAACTCAATAAGGTTTGTGAGGCACGACCTACCTTTCACAAAACCGTGCTGACTATCGCAAATGAACTTATTATTTTCAAGATGATTATAAATCCTATCTCTTATAACCCTTTCCAACATTTTACCCACAACCGAAGTAAGGCTCACAGGTCTATAATTACCAGGGCTGTCTCTACTCCCCTTCTTGAACAAGGGGACAACATTTGCTATCCTCCAGTCCTCCGGCACGACTCCTGTCGACAATGACGACATAAAGATCAACAACAACGGCTCTGCAATCTCCTCCCTGGCTTCCCAGAGAATCCTAGGATAAATCCCATCTGGCCCAGGGGACTTATCTATTTTCACTCTTTCCAAAATTGCTAACACCTCCTCCTTGTAAATCTCAATCCCATCTAGCCTAGTAGGCTGTATCTCAGTAATCTCCTCGGCAACATTTTCTTTCTCTACTGTAAATACTGACGAAAAATATTCATTTAACGCTTCCCCTATCTCCTCTGATTCCGCACACAACTTTCCACTACTATCCTTGATTGGCCCCGTTCTAACTCTTACCATTCTTTTATTCCTGATATACCTATAGAAAGCCTTAGGGTTTTCTTTGATCCTATCCGCCAATGACTTCTCGTGTCCTCTCCTTGCTCTTCTTAGCCCTCCCTTTAGATCCTTCCTGGCTAGCTTGTAACTCTCAAGCGCCCTAACTGAGCCTTCACGTCTCATCCTAACATAAGCCGCCCTCTTCCTCTTGATAAGCGCTTCAACTTCTTGAGTAAACCACGGCTCCCTCGCTCGACAACTTCCTCCCTGCCTGACAGGTACATACTTATCAAGGACACGCATTAGCTGCTCCTTGAATAAGCTCCACATTTCGTTTGTGCCCATCCCCTGCAGTTTCCTTCCCCATCCTACACATCCTAAATCTTGCCTAATCGCATCATAATTTCACTGACCTTATAAAACTTACACTGCACTATTTATAGATGATCCTCATTAACTTAATATAAATAATTATTTCAGACTTGTCCTTTACTTGCTTTGCATCACAAGGGTAAAAAATTCATACTTTCATTTTTAGTTTTTGGAATAAAATATTAACTTTGCTTTGGTGTTTTGCATGTGTATGTTAAGCTGCTTTATGATGCCATGAGGAAACCATTGCGAGATAACAAAGTGCAGGTGTTAAACATTTATTTAAATCCCACTGGAAGGTCTTCACTTTTTTTTAATTAATTCATGCTGGCCAGGCCAGCATTTATTGTTCATCCCTAATTGCCCTTGAGAAGGTGGTGGTGAGCTGCCTTCTTGAACCGCTGCAGTCCATGTGGGGTAGATGCACCAACCGTGCTGTTAGGAAGGGAGTTCCAGGATTTTGACCCGGTGACAGTGAAGGAACAATGATTTAGTTCCAAGTCAGGATGGTGTGTGACTTGATAGGGATCTTGCCAATGGTGGTTTCCATGCATCTGCTGCCCTTGTCCTTCTAGGTGGTAGAGGTCGCGGGTTTGGAAGGTGCTGTCAAAGGAAGCTTGGTGAGTTGCTGCAGTGCATCTTGTAGATGGTACACACTGCTACCACTGTGCATCGGTGGGGGAGGGAGTGAATATTTAAGGTGCTAGATGGGGTGCCGATCAAGCAAGCGCTTTGTCCTGGATGGTATCAAGCTTCCAGAGTGCTATTGGAGCTGCACCCATCCAGGCAAGTGGAGAGTATTCCATCACATCTTGACTTTATTTGTATGATTTATTTGTTCTAGGTTGATAATTTTTCAGTGAATTTTCATACGCATGATGTTTATGCTGGGGAGTGGAATTGGCTCTCAACATCGGCCGCCCAATTGCAGCATCAAACGCTCCAAGGACATATTTAGAAAGGCCAGCTGCTGATTAAAGCTTCCTAAATGCTCCAGCAATATGCCTGAACACTTCCTTCAGAAGAGCGGCACTGTATATTTTCCTATTTCTCTGAGTGAAAGTCTCAACATAGTCTCAATTTGTGGCCCATTCTTGTGCTGTGGTTTGAAGCACCATTTTGCTTATGCAAAACGTTGTATGATCTGGACTACACTGCCTGAAAGGGTGATGGAAGCAGGTTCAACAGTAACTTTCAAAGTGGAATTGGATATATTAAATTTCAAACAAGGGAATCATGTAAAGAAAGAAAGCATTTCGAAAGCAGCTTGTATTGATCAGATCATCCTAAACTGCTTCACAGACAATAAATTAGATTTTGTGTACCTACAGTTGTGCATTTTTCTAAAAGTGCTGTTTTGTTCTTCCTTTTCCTCTACTCCACCTCCATCTCTTAAGTATTCACTATGTGAGTGCATACTTGGATAACATCATAGAGTAGCTGGGCCTCATGGAACTCCATGTCTTCATGCCTTCAAGAGGAGGTCTGGAGAGGAATATGGTCTCTATGCGGTTGTGAGCATGTTTTTTCTCCTTGTCGATGTGATCTTAATGCATTGTTTTCTCACAGGATAAACAGTACTTTTTTTTTAGTTTATATTCATTCAGGGGATGTGGATATTGCTGGCAAGATCAACATTTATTGCCCAGCCCTAACTGCCTTTGAAGGTGCTGTACAACTGAGTGGCTTGCTAGGCCATTTCAGAGGGCAGTTAAGAATCAACCACGTTGCTGTGGTCTGGAGTCACATGTAGGTCAGGCCAGGTAAGGATGGCAGATTTCTTTCCCTAAAGGACAATAGTGATCCAAATAAGTTTTTAGGATAATCAAGTAGTTTATGGTCACCATTACTGATACTAGCATTTTTTAATTCCAGATTTTATTTAATTCATTGAATTCAAATTCCCCATCTTCTGTGAAGATGGTGGTGAAATTTGAACTCACATTTCTAGACCATTTGTCTGAGCCTCTGGATTGCCAGTTACATAACCAATGTACTACCATACCCCCAAGCAGTAAGGTAACACAGTAACAGAAAGGTTCAAAATTATGAACAATTTTAATAAAGCAAATAAGGAGAAACTATTTCCACTGGCAGGAATGTTGGTAATCAAAGGACACAGATTTAAGATAGTTAGCAAAAGAACCAGAGAGGAGTTGAGAATTTTGCTTATGCAAAACGTTGTATGATCTGGACTACACTGCCTGAAAGGGTGATGGAAGCAGGTTCAACAGTAACTTTCAAAGCGGAATTGGATATATTAAATTTCAAACAAGGGAATCATGTAAAGAAAGAAAGCATTTCGAAAGCAGCTTGTATTGATCAGATCATCCTAAACTGCTTCACAGACAATAAATTAGATTTTGTGTACCTACAGTTGTTGCGTAGCCAATTTGCACACAGCAAATGATGTGGATTATGTTTAATATTCTGGAACCAGGCAAGGACTGAGGTCAGGATTTTCCGCTCTCCTGCCTGCCAGTCCACGATTTTCATCTTCACTCCCTTCAATGGAATGAGTATTATGGGTTATGGAGAGCGGATGCATAAAGTTCTGGCCTCGCCATCTAGGGTTTGCAATGAGGAATAGCCTCCCTGAGAGAGAATGCTGGAGGATAACTAGCTTCAGTGGAACTCTACTTTAGAAAGGAGTATACAACTTCAGGAAGGGAGAAAGAGATATGGGAGGAAAGAAAAGGACAGTGTTGTCATGGATGTTTATGTGAGGGGAGGAGACAAGGTATATGAATAGACTCGGTTCCTGGAACTTTCACTTTAGAAGCTTTAGTAATTGGCACTGGGAAGCAGGTGTTGTTGCAACAGACACTATTGTGCAGTTTGACCTTCTCCCCAGTTCTGTAATTACTTTGTACATGATGATGCTTAATATCAGCTAGCAAAACATTGGTGCATAGGTCTGAGTTCAAACTGATTGCTAGCCAGCTAGGAATTAGACAATCTGATACACAAAAGTGCAAGGTGATTTTACCATATATTCGGTGTTGAGTGGGAGGATGTCATCATGTAGTCAGTGTCCAGTGCTACATGGCTTCACAGTCCCATGCATGCTTGGCTTGAGTGCAGATTTGGCCAGGGCCACTCAAAACTCAGAACCTTTCATCAGAACAACCCTCTGTGCTCGAATGCCAGTGCTAACATAGGAGCATGCCAGGCAGGAGAAGGTGTATCAAGCCTGTCCCACGCAGCCATGTAATCTCTTGAGAGAGGCAAGAAACACAAGATTAAAAACTCATGGACAATTACGAATAAAACAAAATATGGAAAATCCCTCTCCAGTGCCCTCAGATGCTTGGTAAGTGGTCCAGAGGCCCGTACTGACCATCTTGATATCTCATTTAGCTTTTAGACGATGGGATCTTCACTGCAGCCAGGAACTAGTCCAGGTCTTTTTTGAAGCTTTGCAGAGTTACCACTCACCGCACAAGCCAGTAACTTGTTCAAAAGGTCTAATAGGCACTGGGATAAGAAGAACTGTCTATCCTGGCTCTACCCTTGCCTAACTTATACACATCAACCCTGGTCTTCCCCCAGTCTATCTATAGAAACACAAACTAATCCTTTAACTATATTGTATACCTTTATAAAGTGACCCCTAAATCATGTCTTTTTAAGCTTCTCTGAGTAACTAAGGTTTTTATAAACTGTGAAGTAGTCTTGTGGCCCTCTGCCCCTAATACCCTATTTTTCCTTTCAAATTGGCAGCTTTGATGGCTGTTTGATGGCTATGGTCGCAAGTCTTTGGTAGCCTTTTATTGGATGTTTATGTACCACTTTCCTTTGATATATGGCCGACCCCTTCAGTTGTGACTTGTTACCGTGTGGCCAATATTTCATATTCATAATCTTGTGCAATATAAAAACTATACTAGCATGATGTCCTAAATGTTAGAGACACAAAACAGTCCAGATGCAAAAGATCTCAGATAATATTGCTCACAGCGACTCAGATGTTATATAGTAACAACAACTTGCATTTATATTGCACCTTATTAATATAATAAAATGTCCCAAGGTGCTTCACAGGGGCATCACAAAATAAAATGACACTCAGCCATATAAGGAGATATTACGGCAGATGACCAAAAGTTTGGTCAAAGAAGTAGATTTTAAGGAGTGTCTTAAAGGAGTATAGTGAGATAGGGAGGCAGAGAAATGTAGGGAGGGAATTCCAGAGTTTAGGGCCCGGGCAGCTGAAGGCATGGCCACCGGTGGTGGAGCGATTAAACGTTACATATACCTTACAACTTAAACAAGCTCCCAGGTATGAGAATATAGTAAGCACACACTATATGTGAAAATTCTAATAGAGTACAGATAGAGATTGTGTACCAAAGCTACTCGGTACCAGATGGAGTGGTTCAGCCAAATAGCATAAATCCATATGCTAGTGATGGAGGGGTGGGGAGACGGAGAGAAGCAGGAGAACCTGCAAACACTTTCGACATTCCTTTATGAATTGTAGATTAATTGTGTTTAATTGTATACAGGTGGTGGGCATTAACTGGGGATTCACTTATGCTCCTATAAATAGACACATAAAAAACTGTGGTTATTGGGTTTGGAGGTGTATGCTTCTAATGTGTAACTCTGTAAGTAGATGCTTACAGAAATGTGTAAGGATTGGCTCCAGTTCTATCCTTCGCCAACTGGCTTTATGGAATGTAACATCCTTTGGTCCTCAATTCTGATTTGTTGCTGTTTGAGGCAGCAAGATAGTCAATGGATAGAGCAGGCTGAAGGAGTGAGAAGATAAATAGTGATTGAGAACAGGGGAGTAGGGTTATGGGAAGCAACAGCCAAGGAAAAAAGCAGCAAGCCATATGTGGGAAAGACTGATGAGGCAAAGGACTACATGGAAATAAAGGGTTTGGGTCAGATCTTGAAATGATTGATGCTATGGACCATACACTGTAGCACTATCTAATTTTGGGAGCACTGAAATACAAGTATGGTGCCAAGCCTTACATCAACCATAAGGCAGCTCCCAGGTGTGGGAGCATAGTAAACACGCACTGGATGTGAACCTTTTGATAGATCATAGATAGACATGATGTACTATAGATAACTCACTACCGTATGGAGTAGTTGAGTCAAATAGCATGAATCCATTTAAGAGAAGCTAAATAAGTATGTTCGGGAGAAGGGAATTGAAAGATATGCTGATAAGGTGCGATGGAGCAAATTGAATGAAGCATAAACACTAGTTGGGCTGAATGACATGTTTCTGTGTTGTACATTCTAGGTGATATAGTTATTATGTACTATGGATATATATGAACATTATATGCTATAGATGGATATTATGTGCAATAGATATAGATAACGCTAAGTGCTTTAGGTTTGGTTGGTTGCTATATATGTACCTATCAGTGTTTGGTAACAAGAGCTGGTGCTTTAATCTGTCAAATAAAATAAGGAGGTTAGTGTACCAAGGAATGGTGGGCACATCAACAACCAACACATCAATGTGCCTGTCTAAAACAGACTCAACCCTTTATGATGGCAGGTCATTTTTAAAAACAAAGGAAGAATTTATATACTCGCATTATTTATACAGCTCCATTCATGTCCTCAGGGTCTCCCAAAATGATTTGCAGTCAGTTAATTAATTTTGAGGTGGTAGTGTTGACAGAAGTGGCAGCCAATATGGGCACAGCAAGATCCCATGAACGCCAGTGAGATAAATGACCAGTTAATCTGTTTTGCTTGAGGGAGCAATGTTGAACGAGGACACAGGGAGTATTTCCATGCTGCTCTCCAAATATTTCATTGGAATTTTTTTTACCTCAAGTGGGGGGCTCAGTTTTACGTGTCATCTGAAAGATGACACCACTGACAGTGCAGCACTCCTTCTGTGTTCCACTGATGTGCCAACCTGGATTACGTCCTGAAGTCCTGCAGTGGGGCTTGAGACGATGTCCTCTGACTCTGAGATGAGAATACTACTGTTCGCAAATCTGTGATAGTGAGATATTACTGAGACTTCTGGACGAATCTCTCCCCATTTTCTGAGGGTCTTCAGCTGCAGGGATCTCTGCCCACATTCTTCTACCAGCCTAATGACGAAACTCTTCTTTTAGGTAACCGTCTTGACAACATGCTGCTACGAAGCACAGGGAAGCTGAACATAGAAAACAAGAAGGGATATGCTGACAGCACCATATCTACACCTCCTCGGAGGGATCTGTGGTGCCATTGTCACCATCATTGCCCTGAAGAGTCAATTAACAACACCTGCAAGTAAGTTATCATGACCAGTGTCTGGTTCCTGCTTTGGTTTGTACTCGGCTAGTATAAACTCTGCCAATGCTCTTTTTCCAGAGGAACTATCAGTCTAAGCTTGCTGAATTTGCAATCCAGTTTAATGTGACGTATAAAGTATTGACAGACAATTTTGCATAGCTCCCCAGTGCTCCTATAGGTAACCAGATTATACTATACAGTCCAGAAGGTTCTGTTTTAAGCTACTGAACTTTAGTTTTGGTGGAAGTGGGGCAGCAATAAACTGGCCTCAGCATCCTGCACCCCAGGATACCCATGCCTGAACATTTTTTTTTATTCGTTCCTGGAATGCGGGCTTCACTGGCTAGGACAGCATTTATTGCCCATCCCATTTGTCCTTGAGAAGGTGGTGATGAGCTGCCTTCTTGACCCGCTGCAGTCCATGTGGGGTAGGTACACCTACAGTGCTGTTAGGAAGGGAGTTCCAGGATTTTGATCCAGTGACAGTGAAGGAATGGCGATATAGTTCCAAGTCAGGATAGTGTGTGGCTTGGAGGGGAACCTGCAGATGGTGATGTTCCCATGCATCTACTGCCCTTGTCCTTCTAGGTGGTAGGGGTTGCAGGTTTTGAAGGTGCTGTCGAAGGAGCCTTGGTGCATTGCTGCAGTGCATCTTGTAGATAGTACACACTGCTGTCACTCTGCGTCAGTGGTGGAGGGAGTGAATGTTCATGCTTGAGGTGCCAATCAAGTGGGCTGCTTTGTCCTGGATGGTGTTGAGCTTCTTGAGTGTAGTTGGAGCTGCACCCATCCAGGCAAGTGGAGAGTATTCCATCACACTCCTGACTTGTGCCTTGTGGATGGTGGACAGACTTTGGGGAGTCAGGAGGTGAGTTACTCGCCACAGGATTCCTAGCCTCTAACCTGCTCTTGTCGCCACGATATTTATATAGCTACTCCATTTCAGTTTCTGGTCAATAGTAACCCCCAGGATGTTGATAATGGGGGAATTCAGCGATTGTAATGCCATTGAATGTCAAAGGGAGATGGTTAGATTCTCTCTTGTTTGAGATTGCCATTGCCTGGCACTTCTGTGGTGCGAATGTTAATTAGTGCAGCGACCTCTTAGAAAGTGTGAACAGTGACTGAGGATAAGATAGTGTTTAGTTTCCCCATTGTCAAATTGTCTGCCAACATTCACAGTCTAGACTTGTGGCTATTTGTGTGAGATAGCAGGGGATTACTATCTGTGGATCCATAGCTTCTGCATGAGCCACTACTTTCACAGCAGGAAGGTTTATTTTATTAAGAGAAAATTGACGGGATCACCTTGGAGATGACAATGTATGCAGGGGAAACGGCAGTAAACCTGTAGAAGGTTAACAAAGAATGAAAATAATATATCACCAGCCAACCTTAGTAGCTAGCAATTTGCTGTTCATCTGCAAAACCTTGGCCAATGGATCTTGTTCCCCCACCCTCCAATTTCTGGGTGTCCCATTATAGAGAGGATATTAGCGCCAGATGGTGTACCATGATGGTAGGAATGGGAAACTGTAGTTACAAAGAGAAACTTAAGATCCCGGGACTATTTTCCCTGGAGCAGAGATGGCTAAGAGGAGATATAACTTTTTTTTAAAAAAAGCAATGGTAGGTTTTGATAGCGAATATGGAAAGACTATAGTTGGGAAAAAAACTGTATAAATAGTCAAGGCAGCGGAAGATACAGTGAATGAAGAGAGTGGATATTAGTCTTAATAATATAAGAAACATAAGTAATAGAAAGAGAAGTAGGCCATACGACCCCGTGAGTCTGTTCCGCCATTCAATAAGATCATGGCTGATCTACCTCAACTTCACATTCCGGTCCGATCTCCTTATCCCCTGGTTTCCTTAGCATTCAAAAATCCATTGGTCCCTAAATATGCTCAATGACTGAGTATTTGCAGCACTCCAAAGATTAATAACCCTCTGAGTAATGAAATGTCTCCTCATCTCAGTCCTAAATAGCCAACCTCTTAACTTTTAACCCCTCGTTCTGGCCTCTCCAGCTGGGGAAACAGCCTCTCAGCATCTACCCTGTCAAACCCTGTAAGAATTTTCAATGAGATCATCTCTCATGCTTCCAAACTCCAGAAAATATAGACTCATTCTACTATATTGGATTGATCTAGTGCAGAATGGGCCAAGAAAATCTCCTCCTGTGCTGTAAATTCTTCTGGTTCTGAATGATCACTTACTAATCCAATTTCCCTTTAAGGAATGATTGGGTTTTTGATATCTATTACCCTAGTTACCATGCAGCAAATTCTACTTGGTTATTGAGAGATTGCTTTGCAGATTGTAATGAGCTCATTGAGATTCCATTTGTGTCCTCAGAACGGATGGCTACTGTTTCACTATAATGGAAGAAGGTGATTCTGGAGGCCATGTCATCACATCTGGTTGCCTGGGCAAAGAGGGTTCAGACTTTCAATGCCGGGTAAGTAGCTTTGCTGAACAGGATCTGTTGAAATCTTTCTTAGTGTTTGTGCAACACTTGAAGAGTTTTTTTTCTATGATTGTCGATAGAGGAAACTCAAATATTGTGTGGATTCCATATACATAGAGAAACAACTTCGCATAATTGACAACTACTAGAGGTCCCACTAGCGAATAACTAATTCATATAGTAATCAATGACATTTTGTCAACCCACTTATAAGACACATTTTTTCATAATCATTATAAATCTGGTACAGAAATAAAGGCTAAGATTGGAGCAAACCTAATCGGTCTCAAATGAGGCTAGGTTAGTGCAGTGGTTGCAAGCGTGGGCACCAGAGTGAGTGAGAGGACAGTAAACAATGCCCGGTTATACCCACCTTCAATGTGTGATGGATGATTCCTTGCTGTCCGTTTTGTGCTAATAACCAATGAAGTAGGGTGGGAGGAGGCCCGTGTGGAGCATAAACACCAGCATGGACCATTTGTGCTAAATGGCCTGTTTCTGTGCTGTCAAGCCTATGTAATTTCACCCCCTACATTTAGGTCAGTGCTCCCTTAGTACTGCCCCTCTGACTATATGGTGCTCCCTCAATTCTGACCCTCTGACAGTGCAATGTTCCCTCAGTTCTGCTCCTCTGATAGCGCAGCGCTCCCTCAGTACTAATCCTCCGACAACGCAGCACTCCCTCAGTACTGACCCTCTGACGGTGCAGCACTCCCCCAGCACTGCCCCTTCGACAGTGCATTGCTCCCTCAGTACTGACCCTCTGACATTACAGCATTCCCTCAGTCCTGCCCCTTTGAAAGTGCTGCAGGCACAATCATTTGCATGATTACTTCATCAGGTGTTCCTTACAGGCATACAAAATTGACCAGCTGTTCCGCCAAACCTGCGCTGCACCTTTTGATGACTGGAGGATCATGACTAGACACTTCTTACTGCCACCCCACAGAGTTATGCGGTTTTCTGGGAGAGGTGAGATAAACCCAGGGAGAAAATGCTTTGGATAATCTCTCTCCAACTCCCTCAGGCAATTAAAACCAATCCAGGAGATCAAGGTTGACTGGATGTTTCCTATAAGGCCCTCATTTGTTAACCCGGAGAAGTGATTTGAAGTCATTTCTAGCAGATGCTACTTCTGTAGCTCTAAAAACAGAACATCATTGTAACATTTTCAGAAAGATTTTCACTGCACGTTCAGCATTGAGGATTGTATTGGGTCTGTCCATTCATGATCGCAGTAGCCTACAACACTCCTGTGCCTTGCAACCGTAGCATTTCAGAGCACTTAATCTTGTGGGTGGGCTGTGGTGTGGAACTTGCTCAGTGTAAACAAGTGGCACCGCAAAGCCATAAAACTCCCATTTCACATGGACAGGTGTAATCAATCTGATCTCTGCTTATTGGAACCAGATTTCACATAGATCTGTTTCATGCATAAATCACAACACTAAACAGGAAAGGATTTCAGCTCCAAGTTGTGGCCTGTGATTTTGTGTGTTTGTAATGACTGTACTCAACCAACGATGCAAATTGCACAATTTCACTGAACATTGCATAATTCCCCTCTTGTGGTGGCAGGCTTGTTCTACAGCATAGACCACCCTGAGGGCAAAACTGTCAGGAGTAGTAATTTATTGCAGTTGACTGTTTGACCCTTTCTTGGGACAAATAGCCATTTTATTTGACCCATTAATAAAATGGTCGGCCTCGGACAAAGGAGGCGGTTTCTACATCCCATACCACTTTAACTGGTCAAGTCTCCAAGTTTGATCCTCGAGCTATGTTCAGAATGAGTTATTAAAGTGCGCTGGTTGTCAGAAGGAAAATATTTAGTCTCAGCTGGCCTATTTTCCGTGTTACCCTACTAGAGCACCACTTTTAGGTAGCAAAGGTATCTTGTAGGTATACACGATACTGCAGATCAGAAACTGAGCTTGATTATGCATTAGCGACCAATACAATGCTTCAGGACCCTTTGGTACATCTGCTGCACTTATGGAAAATATTGAGAAGATGGTGAATCCTGGGACTCTTGCCCTGCAATAGTGGCACCAGTGTTGCAGTGGTCCTGCAAGTTAACCACTTCATAACCCGCATACAGAAACTAAATGCTTCCAGTATGACTGACTTAGTGTGTCCTATGCAAATAAGTGTTCCCAGTCTCACACTCAAACTGATTAATGCTCTTCACTGCTTGGGTACAAGCTATTCTACAGCAGCCTTTCCCCTCAGTCAAATGAGCTTGAGGTTGACATGAAATCTTAATAAAAATAAATATTAGGTAGATTGCATTGCCTTGGTTATACCAATGAATTGGGATGTAACCATATATACTGACTGCTAGAAGCTAGCAACAGAGATCATGTATCCATAAATTCTTACAGTCCTATCCGTGATGTTGTGTAATGCTTCAGCTGCATTTCCTGTTCCAACTTAAATGGAAGCAGCAAATGATCATTTGCACAAATCTAAAGTTCAGTTGTGAAATGCCCGACCAGGAATAACCAGTTTAATTTTCACCACTTCACTGTTTTAATGCCCCGATCCTTGATTATTCCATCAGATCATTAAAAACTGATCTTAAGATGTGGACAGGATTTTCCTCATGGTGAACGCGGTTTGGTATATATGAATTTCTCGATTGCGAGATCACCCATTGCATAGGTGCATATATAGGGGAGAACAGTTAAACCAGGGGCTGAGGCCCTTGACTGTATGTTAATACCCTTCATCTTTAGCAGTATTATATTCAGTATAAATGAGATCTCTTAATTATAAAAGAAAAAGGAACTCTTGCATTTATATCATGTCTTTCATGACCTCAAATCATCCCAAAGCGCTATACAGTGAATGAAGTACTTTTGAAGTGTAGTCACTGTTGTAATGCAGAAAATGAAGCAGCCAATTTGCACACAGTAAGCTCCCATAAATTGCAATGCAATAATGACCAGATAACCTGTTTCTGTGATGTTCATTGAGGGATAAATATTCGCCAGGTTACCATCAAAATAGTGCCATGGGACCTTAAGAGAACAGACAGTGGCCTGAATTTTTTGTTGGGCCGGAGGTCCCACCCACCGGCCGCAAAGTTGGGGGCGAGCCTGCCTCCGTTGAGCCTGGGAAGCCACGCCGGAACTTTTCGCTCCCTAGGCCCTTAATTGGCCTTGGGCAGGACTTTTACTTCCTTGAGGCAGGTAGTCCCGCCTAATGGAGCTGCTGGCCAATCAGTGGGCAGGCAGCTCTTAGTCCCAGCAGCACCACCGGGGTTGATGGTCACTGCTGATGCTACACCCAGCCAACGGCAGCAAGAGGAAGGATGGCCCCGGAACTAGGGTGAGTTTTTGGGGCCTTGCCGGGGACAATTGGCCGGGCCCCAGTGAGGCAAGGGGGGGGTTGGTTAGGAGGGGGTGGGGGACCGTGGTGCAGTGGGGGTGGTTGGGCTGTGGGGGAGGGCCCTCTGTGGGACACAGGGTGACCGATCATGAGAGTCCGCCCACCCCCCCCTCCCCACCCCACTCCCCACAGCCTGCAATAAGGCTGCCAGGTTTTACCTGGCGGTGTTCTTGGGGCCTTTGCCATAAAATATCCGCAGCGGCGGAAGGAGGCCCTTAAGTGGCAGTTAATTGGCCACTTAAGGGCCTTGGTTGGCCTGGGGCAGGTGGGTCATTTCGTGCCACTGCCCCGTGTAAAAATGCAGCGAGGACAGGAAGGTGTCAGGAATGGCCCCCCTGCCACCAGCCCACTTGTTGGGGGGCCATAAATTCCCAGCCAGTGTGTTGGTTTAACTTCTTACCCAGAAGACAGTACCTCTGGCAGTATAGCACTGGAGTGGCAGCCTAAATTGTTATGCTCAAGTCTTTGGAGCAGGTCTTGAACCTACAACCTTCTGACACAGAGGTAAGAATGTTACCCACTAAGCCACAGCTACTGCCCTTGTAGTCAGCTGGGATACCCAGCAGGGCTTTTAATGTTGTTATTATTTCTGTGAGATGAGTGAAAGTTTGCATTCGAGTGTCTGCAAAGCAGATTGTCTACATTGTAACAGATACTGTGCTTCAAAATTGACTTAAGCACTTTGGGATGTCCTAAAGATGTTATAAGGCAGAGATTTTTTCTCTCTTTGCTGGGGTTTGGCTAGAATTAGCACATCCTTTTTCAAATATGTATGTTCAAGTATGTAAATGAAAGTACATTTTTGCTTTAGTTCCCTGGCCATAGAGCATCACAGGAGAGAGGAGAGCATTGAAAAAATTGGCATTGACAATTCCAAGCTTGTAATGCAGCACATCCAAAAACTCTTCTCTATTTAAATTGATGGTAAATCAGGAGGTGAAGGACTGGCACTATATGAGCATGCCATTCTTCATTCCCAAATTTCCCATATTCATGCGATGCTTGATTTTTTTTCCCATATACATTCACATCTAAATGCTCTATTCACAATATTGAAAAGGATTTTGAATTAACAGATTGGTGATCAAATTTCCAACAATAAAGAAAATGTTCTTGATTCAGAAACAAGGAAATATGAAAGAGAGATCCAAAGTGACTTGTACCTGACATTTTTCCCCATCTCTCTTTTTTCCCTATTGAGGATATATGGCTTCCATCTACTCTGTTGTCTTCTGAAAGTATGACTGAGATGAGAAGTTACCATGTGGAAAGGGTGAATGATCCAGCCATGAAGAGAGGAATGTGTATAAATATTAAAATACGATCTTAGTGACTCATCAGACCATCCATTTTAATTCCTTTCTTGTTTCCTCTTGAGGATACTCCAAAGTCTTCTCAGCGAAGAGCCATTGAATGCTGCACAGATCGAGACTTCTGCAATCGTGATCTTCATCCCACGCTGCCGCCCCAAGACATGAGAGGTAATATAGATGAGGGATTGTCTCAGAACATGAGCTTGTCTGAGGTTAACCACTGTTCGTGAGATGTAACCAATCAGAGATGTACGTGGAAGGAGCAGGGGAGTGGGACTAATTGGATTGTTCTTCGAAATAGCTGGTGCAGAGTTGATGGGCCGAATGGCCTCCTTCTGTCCTGCACTGTTTTAGTATTCCATGTGCGATTGGTTACACAGTCACACTTTTCACTCTTGTTTTTTCCACGGTCTTTCTCAGATTGTTTGCAGTTGATTTACTCCTAAGTCTTTGTCAATGCTGATCTGATGTAGCTGTTCTCATGAGGATTACCATCCTTCTGGTTTAATGTGCTAAATATTGGGCTGAAATTTATGATGCCGCCGCTGTAATTGGCTCATTTAAATGGCTGGGACAGACTGCCCCTGCACCCCCCCTCCCCGATGATGTGAAGGGGACGGGCGGTCTGTCCCCGCCAATGGTGTCAGCTGCCTTTGCGTAGACGCTGATGCCATTTTTAAAGGTCTTTGAGCTTTAACTTGCAATTTAAATATTTAAAGGAGAAATTATTGCAAAAAAAATTAATTACATTGATCCTGACCCTCTCCCAACCCCTCTGCCAGTAACCATAGAATTAAGAATTGGAGAACAGTGGTAGAATCGGGCAGAGTCAGCATGGATTTACGAAGAGGAAGTCATGCTTGACAAGTCTACTAGAATTCTTCAAGGATGTAACTAGTAGAGTTGTTGAGAGGGAGCCAGTGGTTTATTTGGACTTTCAGAATGCTTTCGACAAAGTCCCACATAAGAGATTAGCGTGTAAAATTAAAGCCACTGGGATTGGGGGGTCGTGTATTGCGATGGATAGAAAATTGGTTGGCAGACAGAAAACAAAGAGTAGGAATAAACGGGTCTTTTTTCCGAGTGGCAGGCGGTAACTAGTGGGATACCGCAGGACCCCAGCTATTCACAATATATATTAATGATTTAGATGAGGGAACTAAATGTAATATCTCCAAATTTGCAGATGACACAAAACTGGGTGGGAGGGTGAGTTGTGAGGAGGATGCAGAGAGGCTTCAGGGTGATTTGGACAAGTTGAGTGAGTGGGCAAATGCATGGCAGATGCAGTATAATGAGGATAAATGTGAGGTTATCCACTTTGGTAGCAAAAACAGGAAGGCATGTTATTATCTGAATGGCTATAAACTGCGAGAGGGGAATATGCAACGAGACCTGGGTGTTCTCGTACACCAGCAGGCATGCAGGTGCAACAGGCGGTAAAAAAGGCAAATGGTATGTTGTCCTTCATAGCGAGAGGATTCGAGTACAGGAGCAGGGATGACTTGTTGCAATTATACAGGGCCTTGGTGAGGCCACACCTGGAATATTGTGTGCCATTTTGGTCTCCTTAACTGAGGAAGGATGTTCTTGCTATAGAGGGAGTGCAGCGAAGGTTTACCAGACTGATTCCTGGGATGGCGGGACTGACGTATGAGGAGAGATTGAGTCGGTTAGGATTATATTCGGTGAAGCTCAGAAGAGTGAGGGGGAAACCCACAAAATTCTAACAGGACTTGACAGGGTAGATGCAGGAAGGAAGTTCCCGATGGTGGGGGAGTCCAGAACCAGGGGTCATAGTCCAAGGATAAGGGGTAAACCTTTCAGAACTGAGATGAGGAGAAATTTCTTCACCCAGAGAGTGGTGAACCTGTGGAATTCGCTCGCACAGAAAGCAGTTGAGGCCAAAACGTTGTATGTTTTCAAGAAGGAGTTAGATATAGCTCTTGGGGCAAAAGGGATAAAAGGATGTGGGGGGGAAAGTTGGAACAGGTTACTGAGTTAGATGATCAGCCATGATCATAATGAATGGCGGAGCAGGCTCGAAGGGCCGAATGGCCTACTCCTGCTCCTATTTTCTATGTTTCTAAGTACCTGCCCTCTCCCCCCCCCCCCACCCCCCAAAATACTTACCTGATGCACCTCACCTTCCCCCTCACCCAAAGTTCAAACTTTAAACTTTACCCCTACCATCCCCTGCACCAGTGAAATTACTCTGCCCCCATCCTGGACTGAAAAATGTAATGCTCCCCCCTCCCCACCAGTGTTCCGCCTCGGATCCCCAGACGGGGACCAGAAAGCATGAGAGTGCTGACCTCCGGCACCAATATCACAGCGGGACGGACGGTGGGAACGAGAAGGTAATGTTTTTGTTAGTTTAAGTTAATTAACATATTTAAATTTGGCTCCCGTCGCCAAGCGGCGGGGGCCTGCCTCGGGCTGGGTCTACCTGGTGCCGAGGCCCATGGTGGGCCTCTGCCGGAGGCATTTTCCAGCCCCTCCCCCCACCACAATCTCCAACGTTGGGGGAGGGGGTGGAATCTGTGCATTTTCAGGGACAATGGACCGAAAGCATTAAAACTGCAGATGCTGAAAATCTCAAACAACAACTTAAAAATGCTAGGCACACTCAGCAGGTCAGGTAGCATCTGTGGAGCAAATCAATAACTTGCTGTTGCAGGTGTACATCCTTTGTTCCTTTGAAGAGGTCACTTTTTTTTAAGATCCTTGTAGAGACTCTGGACTCCAGTTCTCAAAGCTGTATGCAAGGAACTAGCAGGCAGTTGATTCCTTCAGTCATGAGAAAGAAAACTGTTTGGTTTTCCTCCCGAATTTACTGCTTCAGTTAGTATTGAGTTTGAAATATTGCTCACAGCAAAAAAAAGAGGAGCCAATTAACAGCAAATTGCAAAGGTCCTTTAATACTTCACCAGCAGATAATGAATCAACAAGTTGCCTTTATAATAATAAATATTCCAACCTCCTTCCCAAATAGCTGTAAGGAAAACCAACACTGAAATTAAGTGGGAATGACTGAAAGATTGGTAGAAGAGGTGAGACTCGAGTAAGATTTTGAACATGGCTATTGTTGTACAGAGGCAGGGAGGTGTAGGGAAGGAATTCCAGAGAGTAGGACCCAGGTGATATGAAAGATCTAACTGGACTTTTGTGCATCCCCCTCCATCTCTCCCTTTTCCCAATGGTTCGGGCTGTGGGCAGGAAAATGTGGATTCACAAAAGACCAGATTTAGAGCAATGGACAATTTGTGGGGTGGATATAGGGCTGGAGGAGATTATAGAGAAAAGGTAGAGGAAGACCATGTAGGGACATAAAGGCAGGAACATGGAACATAGAGACAGGAGTAGGCCATTCAGCCCTCGAGCCTGCTCTGCCATTCAGTTAGATCATGGCTGATCTGTACTTGAACTTAAATTTAAGGCATTGGTGAGGCACTGAGCACTGGTGACAAAGCAGTAACAGTGGTAATGATTGATCAGGAGCTAGTGGCGTACACCACCAAATTTTATGCAGATACAGGTCAGTGGCAGTGCTTGACGCAAGTGAAATGTCATGACCCCTTTTCCAATAGTCTATAATGTAAGCTAGTAAGAAATCCACACAGGTAGAATTTCTGTTCGGCTGATGAAAGAGTGCACATGCTGTTTCTAGGGACCACAATTACAAGACGGTCTGTAATAAATCCAATAGGGAATTCAGGAGAAAGTTCTTTACCCAGGGAGTGGTGAGAATGTGGAACTTGCTATCACACGGAGAAGTTGAGGCAATGCATTCAAGGAAAAGCCAGATAAGCAAATGAGGGAGAAAGGAATAGAGGGATATGTTGATTGGGTTCGATGAAGCATGGACCTTTTGAGCCCCACCCAGACTCTATATATTTTTGGGGTGAGAGTTCCAGATTTCCACCAACCTTTACATGAAGACATGCTTCCTGACATCATCCCTGAACAGCCTGGCTCTAATTTTAAGGTTTATACCCCCTTGCTCTGGACTCCCCCACCCCCCACCCCAACCTCCCCAAGGAAATAGTTTCTCTTTCTCTACACTACTGTCTCACCATGCAAAGCCATTGAAAGTTTGTAACTGAAGAGGGTTCAGTTCCTGGATTTGGTTATCAAACCTCTGCTGAAAGGAGCATGGGAACGAGGTGGGTGTAAAAGTTGATACCTTAACAGGTACAAAATTACTCACTGAAGTTCATTTTGGTTCAATTCAGATGCTTCATTTGTAAAATAAGTACCGTATCATATGGCTGGTCTTGACATATCCTCTCTTAATTGAATAGGCTCAGTGGTGCATCATTCAGAATGTGCACAGTGTAACAGTTGATGGCTTGCCTTCACTCCCAAATAAATCAAGAGTGATAGTGTATTGTACAGCTGATGTGCTCATTTTCCAGTGAGGATTAAAAAAACAGTTTCTGTGAGGCAAAGCACCAAAAATGCAGAGCTATTTGCACTGGAGGGCTCCAAAAGATTGGCTGTAACTCTTCCAATTAATTTCCTTTTGTGTGTGTGCTTTTTCCCCTGAACATTGAAACAATTTCAGAAACATTCTGAAATCATTATGAAGCACATCTTCTGTCTGATTATCATTGGTATTTTGGGGCCATTTAAGATGCCAGACATACTTAATTAAAATAAAAACAAGAAATGCTGGAACCACTCAGCAGGGCTGGCAGCATCTGTGGAAAGAGAAGCAGAGTTAATGTTTCGGGTCAGTGACTGCAGTTCCGATGAAGGGTCACTGACCCGAAACGTTAACTCTGCTTCTCTTTCCACAGATGCTGCCAGACCTGCTGAGTGGTTCCAGCATTTCTTGTTTTTATTTCAGATTTCCAGCATCCGCAGTATTTTGCTTTTATTATACTTAATTAAAATCCCTGATATGTGCCGCATTCTTTGAGAAATCCAAGGGCTTTCAGAGTTAACTACTCTTTTGAAGGAATGATTAACATTCCAAATATTCTGGGGAGGGGGTGCTCTTTCTAGAAACCCTTTCCCCCACCTTGATTTTCATCTCATTGATCTAAAGGGAATGGAAGTGGTTGGACAGTTTGCTCAATCAGGTTAGCCACCCAGGCAGGAGTGTTAAATTCCATTCCCCACCCCACCCCATCTTCCTGTACAGACAGTACAATACAACGAGCAGAGATTATTGATCGTAATATAGATAATCTATTAAAAAATCAGTGCTGATTTTCCATCTCTCCCCGAAAGAGATGCCTGATTTTCTAAAATCAAATAAATTGCATTCTTTTCCAGCCATGTTATCTCCCTGCATTAAGTACGTTTATAGCGAGAATTTGTAAGTACAAGGCCCAGCACCTGTTGTAAAAATAAGAATTTGTTTTTATTAGTTGGCTCAACATGCAGTCTGACAAAGCAGCAAATATTTCCATTCAGTGCCACATCATATTTAAACACCTTTACACTCAGAAAATTAGTGCCATAAAACCCCGAATGGGCACAAGTGTTCCCACAACACAGGCAAGCCATTGGCACAAGGCAAAATGATATAATTGCAAAGAGGAGGTAAGTTGCGACTTCATTTAAAACCTGAACGATCTCTCTCTGTCACTCACGCGCTCTCTCTCTCTATCTTTCTCCAACTGTACCTTTCTCTATCTGTACGTTTCTCATTGGAACATAGGAACAGGAGGAGGCCGTTTAGCCCTTCAAGCCTGTTCCACCATTGTGAGATCGTAGCTGATCTGTGACCTAACTCCATATACCCACCTTTGCCCCATATCCCTTCATACCAATGCCAAAGGGATCAAGGGATATGGGGAGAAAGCGGGAACAGGGTACTGAATTAGATGATCAGCCATGATCTTTTGTGAATGGCGGAGCAGGCCCGAAGGGCCGAATGGCCTACTCCTGCTCCTATTTTCTGTGTTTCCAAACTTTTGGGTAACAAAAATTTATACATCTCAGATTTAAAATTTACTATTGATTCAGCATCAATTGCCGTTTGTGCAAGAGAGTTCCAAACTTCGACCACCCTTTGTGAGTAGAAGTGTTTCCTAATTTCACTCCTGAAAGGTCCGGCTCTAATCTTTATATTATGTCCCTAGTCCTAGACTCCCCACCAGCGGGAATACTTTCTCTCATTCTACCCTATCTGTTTCCTTAATATCTTGAAAACTTTGTTCAAATTACACTTAACCTCCTAAATTGCGGGAATACAACCCTAGCTTGTGTAATCTCTCCTCCAAACTAATCCATGTTCATGACATTTTATTGGTCTGTGTACCTGGAGCCTCCAAATCTCATTGGACCTCAGCCATTTCTAACTTTTCACAATTTAGAAGGTATCCTGTTCTATCCTTTTTAGGTCTAAAGTGGATGACCTCTCTCTCTCTCTCTCTAGTAAATAGCTGAGCCATGTCTCTCCCTCTCTGTTTCTCAAATAACTGAGCATACACATCAGTGGGTCCAAGATTTGATTCGCAGTTTGTGTTCAGTTGGCCGATCTCATGGGGGTAGTGGAAGGATGCTACAACTGACCTCAGCTCTAATGATTGCTAATCAATGATTCCTGCTAGGAATGCACACATGTGGGCATTCAGTGAGAGTGGAATCGGATCTGGCTGGGAGATGCTCCTGCAGCTGAATAGCCTGAAGACGTTTACTTTGTGAACTCACACTTGGGTAATGGGCACTTATTATCAATGGCTGTTTGGTGTCTGTGTAGCTGGACCCCAGTCAAGGAGTCAATGTCTTTTAGGAAGACTGGAAAAATTGTTTTTGGGGTTAAGCTGCAAATACAAGCTTTAGTATTGAATTATACTGCAGTTGTCAGGAAAGAAGACAGAAGCACAAGGGGAGAGCCAACTGTGTAACAGCCCCGACAACCAATTTTCTTTGCAGCACCTGTAGAAGAGTCTGTCACTCTAGAATTGGCCTTTATAGCCACTCCAGGCACTGCTTCACAAACCACTGACCGCCTCTAGGCGCTTACCCATTGTCTCTCGAGACAAGGAGGCCAAAGAAGAAGAAGAAGAAAGAAGAATACCGCACAGAAGGAGGCCACTCAGCCCATGCTGGCGCTTTGAAAGAGCTATACAATTTTTTTTTTTATTACTCGCTTGTGGGCATCACTGGCTAGGCCAGCATTTATTGCCCATCCCTAATTGTTCTTGAACTGAGTTGTTTGCTAGGCCATTTAAGAGTCAACCACATTGCTGTGGGTCTGGAGTCACATGTAGGCCAGACCTGGTAAAGATAGCAGGCATTAGTGAACCAGATGGGTTTTTGCAACAATTGACACTATTAGACTAGCTTTTAATTCCAGATTTATTAATTGAATTCAAATTTCACCATCTGCCATGGTGGGATTTGAACCCTTGTCCCCAGAGCATTAGCATGGGCTCTGGATTACTAGTCCAGTGACATTACCACTACAACACCACCTCCCCCAGTGCTACACTTAGTCCCACTCCACTGTGCGATCCCCACAACCTTGTAAATTTTTCTTCTTCAAGTCTTCATCCACATCCCTTTTGAAAGTCACTATTGACTCTGCTTTCAGGCAGCACATTCCAGATGATAACAGCTTGCTGCACAAAAACAATTTCTCCTCATCTCCCTTCTGATTCTTTCGCCAATTATCTTAAATCTGTATCATCTGGGTTACCGACCCGCCTGTCAATGGAATCAGTTTCCCCTATTACTCTATCAAAACCCTTCATAATTTTGAACACTTCTATTAAATCTCCTCTTAGCCTGTCTGCTCTAAGAAGAACAATCCCAGCTAGGGATAGAGAGATAAAAATCAGGAACGACAGGAATAAAACAGAATTTTTCCTGAAAACTATATCCTGTTTGTTAATATATTACATTTAAAAATGAACCAACTTGCTGATTTGCAGTTGGCTTCAGGAATGCCTTCTGGAAAATACAGCAAGTGAGGAGGTGCATGTGAGTTTACATTATCAGCACGCACAATCAGAGGTCTCATTGTTACAGATCCCAAATCATGCTATCATATCACTTTGATATTGGGCAGTAAAGGTAAACCCCTGGTCACAAGGGACATGAGGTCCACTTAGAGTCGTGTGTGGTGATGTTGAGCTCAAGAGAATATCTAGCCAAGTTCTGAAATGTTTAACGATCATCTGCATTAGACCAGCAAAATCGTTGAAACCATATCAGCTTGATCCAGAAAAATAGGACCTCTTCCTATTTGTGGTTATGGAATAGTAATGTTGAATTTAGCAAGAACAGTTGTCGATAAACCCAATCTATTTTTCTTCCAAAAAGAACATATTTTTGAACAAATCTGCCCAGCGCAATGGCACTTGCGTATATCTGACTGACTGCAGTCAACACACTGAAGAAAATATTGTATGAAGGTTCGCTTGCTGGTCTCTGTCTAGTTAAATACGTGAGCATGATGCAGTCCTTTAAAAAAGGATAGGCAGTCATAAATCTGCCATTCTACAGTTTTTCTTGTCCCCTCTCTGTACAAATATTGAAAAACGCTAAGTGCAGATAATGTAGGAGAGGAAGCTTGGTTTTCCGGTTGTCGTGTCCCTAAAAGGGACAGAGATAGTGACATTTTTTCTGATTCCTTGGCTAGAGATCTGGTGATGGATTGGAGGGTGGGGGCTGGGAAGATGATGGAGAACTGGAGATGGAGAAGGACTGCACATAGTGACCGAGCCTCTAAAGCATTTAGATTTTGGTGCAACACCCTTTGAATGCCAGCCAAACCCCACTGATCTGTATCTTTTAATGATCAGCTCTGATGTAATCACAGACTACGCGTCTGCATCAATGAAATTGGTGCTAAGATTCAGATGAGGTGGTTCAGAGGAAAGCTCGTTAAGTCAAAGAGCCTTTTTTCCCCATTTCCAATATTTTTATAACTAATAAACAAAAGCATTGAAAGAAAATGGAAAAAGATACACCATATCTTTTATTACCTCTATGACTTTTCTCCTGAAATTTACTTGCCACCATGCTCAAGAGATTAATCTTTAATTCCTGGAGACTCCTGGATATTCTTGGGGATGTCGCTGTGACAAAAAGAATGGTTTTAGCAGCATCACAAAGTCAGGAGATTTTTGAATTTGTGCAGGAAAGGTACTTGTTATCTGGCAGCTTCAGCTTTTTATGATCACAGCAAAACTGAAGACTGATCGAGAACCACTGTGTCAAACATTAGTTATTCTTTGAACATTCAAGTATGTTTTCCTTGGCTTTTTAACTCCACAGTGGCAGGAGAGCTGAATGCAGTTGACATGACGTGGGTGAAAGAAGCTGAAGTTTCAAAGCAATGTTGCAAATTTTTTTTTAAATGGCTAAAGCGCATTGTTCAAAAATGAACTTGCATTGATTTCACACCTTTAACAATCTCAGGTCATCCCAATGTGCTTTAAAGCCAATAAAGTACTTTTTGAAGTGTAGTCACTATAGTAATGCTGGAACCGCAGCAAACAAACAGCGTGCTCCAACAAAACAGCAATGTGATGATGACCAGATTTAAATGTTTTAACAATGTTGGTTGAGGGATAATTATTGGCCAGAACAGCAGCCTCTTTTGGTCTGGCGTGGGACATGAACTCACATCTTTTATGACTCAGAGGAGAGAGCGTTACCAATTAAGCCAAAGTGCAACATCATTAAAGCAAGCCACTTTGCCTCTAAGAATTTTTGTGTGTTCAGTAATGTTACATGTTTTAAAGTAATGACTAGATTAATGTTGAGGGATTTCAGTTATTCTTTATTGGGAACTTACATCCCTCCTTCCTTTAATTTGAAAACCTGTTAAAACTCTTTTTAGGACTAATTTACTTCCTTATTTTTCAATCTGCATTCAGAAATCGTGCTGTAGATTGCAACTGGATCTGGAGTTTAAGACCAACTACATGGGGGGGGGGCGGGGGGATTTTATGCTGTCCCCCGTGGTGGGTTTGGAGGCAGGGGGCGCATTTAATCGGGCAGGATGGTGGCGTGTGGGGGAACCCGCTACCATCCCGCTTCCACCCCAATTAAGTCTGTGGCGGGAAGGCCCGTGGCTGGTCTTCCCACCCTGCCAGTAGTTGAGGCCCTTAAGGGGCAATTAATGCCCAGTTAAGGAATTCATGCCGCTGGGAGCACGACAAGCAAACCTATGCGGATTGCTTGCTGACTGCAGGATGGGGTGGGTGGGGAGAGAGAGTGTCCTCGATAAAAGGCAGTTAGTGCCTGATCAAAGGACCCAGCATTGGGAAGGAGGGGGCCCCCTGAGAGCCACCCCCTGCGCTTGCTGCTGATCCTCCTACAGCCTCCTCCGCACGACCCCCTTTCCACCCACGAAATCCCTCCTACTCTGACTCATCTGTACCCTGGGTCCCTTTGCTCTGGTGAGTCCAGTACCGGCAGCAGTCACCGCCTCCATGGTGGCACTGCTCAGTGGAAGAGCTGCAGGCCTCTGATTGGCTGACAGCTCTCAGCAGGTGGGACTTCAATCGCCAGGGTCCTTAATCCCGGTGAAGGCCCGCTGTTGTCCACTTAAGTGCCTAATTGGCATGTAAACTGGCAGACCTTCCCCAGAGGAGGCAATGCGGGGCTCTCATTGGCGCTTTAGCTGATAGCCAAGATCCCTGTTGTCCACATAAAATCCACCCCCCCCCCCCCCCCCCCATGGTGTGGCAGCTACCAGATAGACAGAAATAGCTTGCATTCTCTTTTTATTTGCATAATTTCTCATCCAAATTTTTCCACTCCTCTCCGGAAGGGCTTGCATTTATGTAGCACCTTTCATGAGCTCAGGACATCCTAAAGCCTTCACAGTAAATTAAACACCTTTTCTGTGTAGTCATTGTTGGATTGTAGGGAAACGGAGTAGCTAATTTATTCCCAGCAAGCTCTCACAAACAGCCAACAGATAAATAACCAGATTATCTGTTTTGGTTCGTGTTATTGGTTGAGAGATAAATGTTGACCAGATTACAGGGAGAACTTAAGCACACAATCTAGGTTGACAGTTCAGTGCAGTTCTGTGGAAGTGCCGCATTGTTGAAGGTGCTACCTTTCAGATAGGCCTAGTCTGCTCTCAGCCAGACGTAAACAATCACGTGGCCCAATTTTGAAGTAGAGCAGGGGAGTTCTCCCTGGTGCCCTGGTCAATATTTATTCCTCAACCAACATCACTAAAACTGAGTATCTGGTCATGATCACCTTGCTGTTTGTGGGAGCTTGCTGTGCACAAATTGGCTGCCATGTTTCCTACGTTACAACAGCGACTACACTTCAAAACTTCTTTATCGGCCATAAGACATCTTGAGACATCCGATGGTCATGAGAGGCGCTATATAAATGCAAGCTCTTTATTTCACAGGCTTCCACTCACCCATTTAAACCTCCTGAGAGGATGAATCCAACAGAACTTCAGATAATCTAATTAACCATTGATTGCAGACGTCACATAATCTTTGGATATATTTACACTGCAAGTGGTCATTTTTATTGGAATGATGGCCAATTTCATCACAAGAAGTTCTATTAATATTGGTTTAAAGATTCAAGCCACACAGCAGTACATAACTTTACAATGCAATGCTTGGTAAAAGTGAAGAGAGAAAAAAAAAATCACTTGGAGATTTGCATGGTTTTAAGGTATACCTAATCAATCACTTGTCTAGAATTAGTATTTAGCTTTCTAACCCTCTATACTTTGAATGTCTGGTGCACTCATTGTTGTCAGTCCATCGCCTTAGAAAAACCTTGGAAGTAATGTCATTTCTAATTATATAAGATGCACTGTATGTTGGGCCATTGCATTTCTTTGGTGCGTATATAATGTTGCTGGAGGGTAGCCCTTTACATTCAAGAGCAAGCTCGCTCTCTTGTAATGTCATTGCTCCAGATATACTCTTCCAGCCTAAAACTCACAAAACATTTCAAATTGATAGGTACTGACATCTTAAATCGTTACAAACCACACATTTCAATAAGAAATAAATTGCCGAGCATAAATGCTAAACTGTTGATAAACGATGTAAGAGAGATTGCAGTCAGGCATGTCAGGCAATGATATGAGAAACAAACCCCCTAGAGTCAGGTCTCAGTTTCAGCTAATGCTTCAACAGAGCAGAGACTGTTCACACCATTTGTTTTGTGCTGATGGCGAATGGAAGGGAATGACACAATCATTTTTTCTCGGATTCTCTAAATGATTAGATATCAAGATTTTTTTTCCATTGAAACCTAAACCATTAATTAGCTTTTGACTTCTCCTCATGGTCCTCCTGTGGACACAGATCCGAACTGATTAAGAATTGTCCAGCAGGTATTTTGCCAAACATGGTGCTCCACATGAAGGGGCAGTCTTTTTCAGCAGAAGTGCATGACAGTAAGAGAATATTCCCCCCAGGAGCAAGCCAATCTTTACTTTTGCATTGCGATTGTGAAGTGGAAATCTAATAGCTTTATTTCAGGAGAGATCAATGGGTGTAGGATTCGTCCCGTTCATCTTGTTCAGCATTTCCTTTGCGGTCAGAATATAGCTGGGCAGCATTGAAGCTGATGAGTGTTGAAGGACAGCAGATAATACACCTGATGAGCATTGATCAAGATGATGAAGTGGATGCTCTTTTATTTAATGTAAATGGGAATTGAGAACAGCAGACTCACACCAGACTATGTGACACTGGTTGCCTGCCTTGGGTTGTGAATCTGAACTCTCCTCAATGAGCTTCATTCAAATCCCTATGATCTCAAGATGCTTCCAACCTGAGGGAAGACTTGGGTGATGACTGTGGCAGTTTGACTTTTCCCTGGGTATGCAAAGGATAGAAATGTGTTTGCCTTGTCATGGATGAGATTCAGGAGATCTAAAGCTGGAGGATTTGCGAGGCTCAAAGCTGGGGCAGACTAACATTAGATCGGCAGGAATCTGGCTGGTTATTTCTCTGCACACTGATTCCATCTCACTCTGAAACTCTGAATATCTCATGACACTTGTATGCACAACACTGCTGCATACCCCATGTCCTATGGTAACTCAAGACAACTGTACTAACGTTGGGCACTAATTCTGAGGATGTCCCTGTGTTTGGACTCTGTCTTAATCCCTTGTGGTACAATGTCTGGTGTGGGCAAATTAGTAGAGAGGTATGGAGCAATTGTTGATTGGAAAACAATAGAGTTTGGATTGCTTCCTTCTTCCCTTGAGTGCAAACGGCATGTCTATCTCTAGACATTAGGTCCCTGCAACACATTCCCACTTAAACACCGAGTAGACTGCCAGAACCTAGCAGACCCTTCTTCCGTAGACTGACGGGCGTCAACTAGTTACACAGCCAAAACAACTGGGAACCTTAACTTTGATGTTCTAAGGTAGTGGTTAATGCACTGGACTAAAAAAACCAGAGACTGGAAATTCCCTCTGGGGCGGGAAACAGAGGTTGGGACTGTTAGTGGGTCTTGAACCCGCCTCTGGGGGGAAACAGTCACTCATTGGGATTTTCACGGAGTTGCCCCTTAATTGGCATGGAGGCAGGTTCCCTGCCGATTAAGGGCAGCTGACGGGCTCTCAAAGCTGGAGGCCCAATCAGAGGCCTTCTAGGTTGAGAGGAGTCACATGCTGTGATGGCAGGTAAGTAACAGAGAGGACGCTTCAACGTAGAGGCACCATCTCTTCAACTTTTTTGAAACTTTAAATAATAAAATGGTTCTTGTGGCCAGGCTGCCATTCTGGGATGGGGCAGTGGAGGTGGGCTGGGGGGAAGAATCCCTCTACAGGGATGCCTGTGGCTGCTCTTGCAGTCAGGCTGACAGGGAGGGCCTCCAGGCCTATATGGAGTCCTGGCACCCCACCTACCACTGGGAGGCTGCCTCCAGGCAGTTAAACTGCAACCCCGCTACCACCCCCCCACCCCCGACGGTTCGGGAGACTGGAGGCTGACTGGAAAATTCCAGTAGGCCTCCTTTAATTGCAGTTAAAAAGACTCTTAGCGAGCCTGATCAACTACCTGCCTCGTGGCTGCGGATATCCCTGTCGGCCCGAATCCCGCATGCTGACCAGCACCAGTAATTTCGGGCCCCGTCCACATTTGTTCCCTCTCCTGGTGGGGCCCGAAAATTCAGCCCCAGCTGTCATGAGTTCAGATCCCACCAAGGCAAGTTTTAAGTCTAGTGGGTTGGCATTGAAAAAATTATAAGCTGCTGGATTATAATAAGAACTCAACTGAATCGTTAATGGCATTCAGGGCAGGAAACTTGCTACACCTACTAAAGCTGATCTAAAGTGTGACTCCAGTCCACAATATGGTTGACTCTTAATGCACATGCAGAAACTAGAGATGGGTGGTAAGTGCAGTCTTGTCAATGCTGTTTGTGCTCCAAGAACAAACAAATGACTGAAAGGATTTAACATTAATCTGTGCCAGGACAATGAGACACGCTAAAGTCTGTGCATTGAGGGAATCTCTAAGGATAATGGCCTCGTAATAAGTTTGTGCTGGCCCGTCCGTTTAAAGACTGCTGTTTAGTCTGCAAGTATACTGTGTTTTCTTGTTTGAGCGCAGTCCAATTCTGTAAAAGTGCTAGGCCCCTTATTTGCATATGCCAAGTTCCCTGGAAATCTTTTAGAAATATGATGCATGGCACAATTCTGGTATTGACTGCACACGCACACGCACACACTGCCTGCTATATTGAACAATTTGGCGCCTGTTTTATACTGGTGAAAACTGGCATAACATCAAATAATTACTAGGTTTGTGTGGTGGTTAATAATTAACCTGCACTGGACCTAATTTGAGCTTTAGATTTCAACTTGAGCTCATCCCTCCTCCTTATAAAAGCAGCATTTTTTCTTGCAGTTTGTGTGGGTGAAGTTTCCTTATCATTCATGCACAACAACAGATTAAATGCTATCATCAATACACAATGAAAGAGAAATACTTCAGCGATAATGGCCTTTTGGAGAAGGCGTCTGTGAAAAAGAATTTCTAAACATGTAGATTAGACAGCTGAACCATGTATCAATAAAAAAATACTTAGATTAAAAAAAGAAATTCCAGAACTCATTGTGAGTAAACTTTTACTGGGTGAAAGTTCTCTGAGTTCCTCTATTTTTAACCTCTTGTGCATCTCCAATTTCCTTCCCATCACCGTTGGTGGCTGTGCCTTCAGTTGCCTGTGCCTGGAATTCCCGCTTAAAACCTCTCCACCTCTCTACCTCTCTTTCCTCCTTTAAGATGCTGCTTTTAAAGCCTAACTCTTTGACCAAACTTCTGGTCATCTGACCTGTTATTTCCTTATGAGGCTTGGTGTGAAATTTTGTTTGATAACGCTCCTGTGATCTGCCCTTAGGATGTTTTTACTCATTTAAAGGTGCTATATAAATACAAGTTGTTTTTCTAGATTATATTACTCTGCTGCTTTACCTTTCATAAAACCAAGTCTGAGACTGCTGAATGAAAGGTTTGCACCCTATAAACTGTTCTGGGTTTGTTTGAGTGACACAAAGTAGTTTTATTTTGATTCACTCTCCGTGTCTTCACACAGATTTTGTGGATGGAAGCACCCACCACATCGCACTGCTGATCTCCGTTACTGTTTGCAGCATCATCCTCGCTCTTCTCATCATATTCTGCTACTTCAGGTCAGTCCCGTGCAGTTATCGGCGTTTGATTATAATGCAGTGACTATCAGTCGTTTGTTTCAGAAAGTACCCTCTCTGCACACAGTAGTTTTCTTTCACTTCCCTTCCTGCCTTGCTGCCTGTATCCTAACTCGCACTAAGTCCCATTCGCCCATCACCCCCCACTCCCCTGCCCTGCCCCATTCTTGTTGACCTGCATTGGGTGCCGGTCTGGGATTTTATTCAAATCTCTCCAAGGCCTTGCCCCTCCCTATCTCTGCAATCTCTTCCAGGCCAACAAAAATCTGCGAGATCTCCGCACTCCTCCAATTTGGCCATTGTGCATCTCAGATTTCTATACTCTTTGATTGGTGGCTGTGCCTCAGCTCTGGAATCCCCTCCCTAAACCTCTCCGTCTCTTGACTTCTGTCTCTTCCTTTAAGATGCTCCTTAAAACCTTGGATTGCTTCACTACATTAAAGGTGCTATACAAATGCAAGCTGTTGTTTTTATTTACTTGTGAGATTTGGAGGGACTTCAGCTTTCAAAGAGGAGAATCAACGAACATAAATATGTTTCCTGCCAATTTCCAGCGCTCACAAGATACACAAAATGACAATACTTATCAATGAGGAAGGCCATTCAGCCTCTTAATTGATCCATCATGAGCAACTGTGCACTGCCTGCATTGTTGTATCTAATTATTTCTTAAATGGGATGTCCCAAACATTGACCATTCTTTGTGTGTGAAGCTGCACCTGCTACTACCAATCCTAAAATTCCCTTTCACCAGTTTGAGCCCTTTGTCTAACTCACAGTGCTTGTTTTAAATTAGCTGGGGGAGGTGAATTTTCATCAGGGAGTCTTCCTGTAACATTGGTGGAAAACCGTATTAAATGCCATTCTATTTCTGGGGTTTCTGCGGTTCTATGTGGGCTGAACATATGGCAAAGGATTGAGAGGACCCCTGGGACATTTGCCTTGTGTTCTGATCACCCTTGTCCATGACACACCCCATGGAGAAGCACACAGAATGCATTGCACATGTCTTAGTTCACAGCAACATTACAACAAGGGCTGCAAGAGTCCACCATTGGAAATTGATTTACTCATGGCAGCATTTTAGAGATAGTCCAACATCGTCCACTGAACCCCTACTGACGGAGGCGAGGAGAGAGCCGCAGGTGGCTCCAGCAGTGCTGCTGTCTGTGGCCCCTCAGACCAGCTCTCCCTCTCTATCTGCCTGCCTGCTACTCAGTGCTGCTCTACAGTGACACGGCTGAGAGCAGGAACCCATGTGCAGATTCAGACCCAGCCCTCCATACCCTGTCACTCTGCTCGCCAACACTCTGTCACTCTGCGCCTGACGTTCTGTCACTCCACGCCCCAGCACTGTCCCTCTGCGCTTCCATATCGGCACCCTGCACACCCATACTGTCACTTGGGCACTTTGCACTCAGACACTCGGCGGTGAGTGCCACTTTTGGTCTTGGTGTGGGTACACCATTGCAGTAACTGGCAGCAATCCACTTCCTGTGACCGCTCGAACTGTTGTAACCAAAATGCTAAAGATGCAGAAGCATGGTTTTTATTTTGTCTGCCTTTCATAACTTTGTCCAAGCAAGTACAGCATTTCTTGAAGCGGGTGCGATTGGTGGCGTGATTCTACATATTCTACCCAGGCAAATATTTACATCCAATCACAAGCGAGTAAATCTGCTCCTCACCACCACCCCCCCCCCCCCTGAAAAAAAGTCTTTAAAATGCATTTAAATAGCACCGAGAAATTGTGAAACCTCAGCAGGGCAATCAGATGCCGTGGATATTTATCATTAGGCTTTCTGTCTTCATGTCCAAGAAAAGCCTAACATTAATCTGAGATTGGGCGGCAAAATATACACCTACAGAAAGATTAATTGACTGGATTGAAGCTAATCATCAAAGACAAAGTGGTGTCTTTCACAAACATGGGGTCAGTGTGTTCTCAAAGCTTTAAGAAGGCAGCACTTTGATTAAAGAAAATATCATTGGAGAAAAGGCCAGAGGACAGTAAACACGCATTATTTAGACAACGGCTGCTGATTATCAAAGCCTTTTTGATGATGCTTTGCTCTCTCTTAAGGTATAAGAGACAAGAGGAAAGGCCACGCTACAATATGGGCATTGAGCAGGATGAGACTTTCATACCACCAGGAGAATCCCTCAAGGACCTTATCGAACAGTCACAAAGCTCAGGCAGCGGTTCCGGGCTCCCTCTCCTGGTAAGCATCCTGTACTTCAAGTGTCAAACCTTTACACTAGCTCTTCTATACCTGCAGTTACTCAGACAGAGCACTGTCTCTATATTTGTGCACTGCCATGAATATGCATGCAAACTTGACCCAGTCTCGAGTCCATTTTCTTCCTCTGATAATTTTTTTGTACTTGTGAAGTGATTGGTATCCCTTTGAGGTTTGAGCACATAATCCAGGCTGACACTTTCTGATGCCAGTACTGAGGGAGTGCTGCACTGTCGGAGATGTGGTCTTTTGGGTGAGACGTTAAACTGAGGCCCCCTCTGCCATCTCAAGTGGACATAAAAACATCACTGTTTCGAAGAAGAGCAGGCGGGTTCTGGCCAATATTTGACTCAACCGACACCCCTTTAGACAGAACACAGATGGTCTGGTCATTTATTACATTTGTTGTTTGTGGGATCTTGCTGTGCACAAATTGGCTGCCATGTTTCCCAGCCTGTGCTCAGGATTCTCCAGTGACCACTATGGGCAAAGCAGGGACTGCTGCCAGACATTCCTGTGGATCCAAGAGCAGCTGAAGTGGCTGTCCACCCAGCTCCACCACCTTCCTTGCTGACCTATTGACCCCCATTCCCTCTGATAGGCTTCTACCACTCCGCCCCCCCACCCCCAGGACCTCACCTTGGCCAGTGGCCCCAATTAAAACTGTAACAATGGGCAAGCTGCCTCTGGAGGAGTGACAGCCAGTAGCAGATCACCCGCATCATTACAATGCGGCTCAAAGCCCAATTCGAGGGGAGGGTTGGGCCTCCTGGTTTGGGCGTGTGATGTTTGCATTCCCGGAAACAGGCCATAACCAGTTTTACGCTTGCACAGGAACACATGCACTCACACACACACTCACTCACTCCGTCTCACTCACTAATATCTCCCATCTTTTCTATCACACTCCGACAACTTTTTGCTGTGTCTATTCCTCGTTATGTTACACATACACGCACACAATTGTGTGTCGATAGTATTTTCGAGCAGTGCGTTAAGGATTTTGCTGTTCATGCTTGCATCCGGCAGGTGCAAAGGACGATAGCTAAGCAAATTCAGATGGTGAAGCAGATCGGGAAAGGGCGATACGGTGAAGTCTGGATGGGGAGATGGCGTGGTGAGAAAGTTGCCGTGAAAGTGTTCTTCACCATGGAAGAGGCAAGCTGGTTCAGAGAGACAGAAATTTATCAGACTGTGCTAATGAGGCATGAGAACATCCTTGGTGAGTCAACGCAACCTGACGCTCAGCAAGGTTTTCATTCATCTTCCCTCCCATACGTGGGGTCTGTACACAGGATCTCCGATCATTGGCATTACTGCAATGCTGGTGACCTTCCATTTTGAGTTGCCACCAGCATTAAACAACAACAACTTGTATTTATAAGGCGCCTTTAACTCGTAAAACTTCCCAACGTGCTTCATAGGAGCATTATTAAAAAAAATTTGAAATTATGCCACGTAAGGAGATATTAGGACAGGTAACCAAAAGCTTGGTCAAAGAGCTTTTAAGGGAGAGCCTTAAAGGAGGCGATGAGGCAGAGAGGGTTAGGGAGGGATTTCCAGCGCTTAGGGCCCAGGCAGCTGAAAGCACAGCTACCAATGGTGGAGTGATTAAAATCATGGATGCGCAAGAGGTCAGAGTTGGAGGAATGCAGAGATCGCGAGGGTTGTGAGAGCTGGAGGATGGCGAGGGGCAATCAGAAAATCTGACCTTTGGTGTCAAAAATCCCAAAGTCCCAAGTGGATCCTAGATGAGACTGGGCTATATTTCCAAATGGGGTGATTGGTGGTGGGGATTGAGGTAGGGTGGGGGGGTCATTCAAAAAGCACAATGGACTCAGTTCTATCAATATTTCCCCATCCCGATCAGTTTTCCAGTTTGCCATTTTTTGATAGGATCATGGGGACCTACGCAGTCCAGCTATGGGTGTCCATGCTTGATCTGGGATGAACACTCTGCCACTGAGATCCCATGAAAGGCCTGAACATCCTGTAGCAATGGATTATCGATTCTGGGAGGGGAGAGATTACCTTCCACAGTGGCTCCCACTGGTTCCTATCTGACAGTGGCGCAGTGGCTAGCACCGCAGCCTCACAGCTCCAGCGACCCGGGTTCAATTCTGGGTACTGCCTGTGTGGAGTTTGCAAGTTCTCCCTGTGTCTGCGTGGGTTTCCTCCGGGTGCTCCGGTTTCCTCCCACATGCCAAAGACTTGCAGGTTGATAGGTAAATTGGCCATTATAAATTGCCCCTAGTATAGGTAGGTGGTAGGGAAATATAGGGACAGGTGGGGATATGGGATTAGTGTAGGATTAGTATAAATGGGTGGTTGATGGGTCGGCACAGACTCGGTGGGCCGAAGGGCCTGTTTCAGTGCTGTATCTCTAAACTAAACTAAAAAAATATGAGCTTTTTCACCGTCAGTACCATTGGCTTCTTCACTCCCTTCCCAATATTCCGGCAGATCATTGGTGTGTGTGCTGCTGTTAGGCCCCCTACTGGCATAATGCTGGTGACCCATGTTTGCTAATCATAGAATTTTACAGCACGGAAGGAGACCGTTCGGTCCATCGTGTCCGTGGTGCCTCATTGAAAATGCTATCCAATTAGTTCTGCTCATTCCCCACAGCCCTGCAATTTTTTTTCTTTTCAAATATTTCTCCAGTACCCTTTTGAAAGTTACTATTGAATCCGCTTCCACCGCCCTTTCAGACAGCACATTCTGCATCATAACAACACGCTGATTAAGATGAGTTTTCCTAATCTAATCCCAATTAACTTAAATCTGTGTTATCTAGTAACTGACCCTCCTACCAGTGGAAACAGTTTTGCCTTATTTAATCTAAAGGCGCCCTCATGACTTTGAACACCTCAGTTACATCTCCCTTTAACCATCACTGCTCTAAGGAGAGCAATCCCAACTTCTCCAGTCTCTTTGCTCATCCCTCATACCATTCCAATAAATCTCCTCTCCAAGGCCGTGACACCCTTCCTAAAGTGTAGTGCCCAGAATTGGACACAGTACAACTGAGGCCTAACCAGTGATCTCTAAAGGTTTAACTTGACTTTGTTGCTTTTGTACACCAGTGATCTAATGGCCTCATCCTTCTGATGTCTGAATGGACTGAAGCTGATCTTGACTGGCAAACTTGGAGTCTAGTTTCTTGTTGGTGGTGCAGCCTGAGTAGAATTTTGAGGCCAATGATTGAGGGAATTTTTGGAGTGGGAGAAAATATTCACACCAAATGAGCATCTTGCCTTCGAGCTGAAGCACAGTCAATTTTGTTGAACAAATCGTCCCTTGCAAGGCAATACGTTGGCTCAGTGCATTCCTGAGATGATGAGATTTAGGGTGACATTAGGGGCTGAATTTTACCCCCTGGGGGTCGTGGCGGGTGGGGGGCAGAAAATGCCTCTGGGAGAGGCCCGCCACGGACCTCGATGCCGGGAGGGCCCGACCCATATTGCAGGCGATGGTGAGGCCTCGTGGCGGCACCCTGCTGCTGAGCGACAGGAGCCCAATTTCAATATGTAAATTAATGACCGTTGCACTCCCGCCGTCTGTCCCGGAGTGATATTGGTGCTGGTGGCCGGCACTCCCGTGCCTTCGGATCACTGGTGGGGAGGGGGGAGCAGGTACATTTTCCACTGCGGGGGAGTGGGGAGCAGGGTCAAACTCATCTGATTGGTGTAGGGGATGGTGGGAAGGGTTACAGTGCACAGTTTATGAACTTTGTGCGGTGGGGGGTGGAAGGTCAGGTGGGCAGGGGAAGTGTTTTGGGGGGGGTGCGAGAGGGAAAGTAATGTATTGCATGGTTATTGGGAGGGGGGCAAATTAAATGTTTTAAAAAATTTTTGTAACCTCTTTAAATATTTAAATTAAATGGAAGGGCTCGAAGCCCTTTAAAAATGGCGTCAGCGCCTGCGCAAAGGGTGGTGGCGCCATTACCGGGGATGGACCACCCGACCCCTCCACGTCATCGAGGTGGGCAGTCCACCCTGGCCATTTAAATGAGCCACCACACTGACTATCATGGCGGCTCCGCCACCAATTACGATGGCGGCACCGTAAATTTCAGCTCTAGGTTTGAGCATGGATTGTGTGGCATTATCTGATTTCAGACTAGCAGCAGGGAGCCACTTGAATTGACTTCAATGCTTCTGAGGGCTTCCCAGTGAAAGCAGCTAGAAATAATATGTATGTGGACCTTAGCTGGGGATAGGATTGGGGTCGGATGTGATTGCCTTCTCTCTGTCTGAAAAATGTCCTTTCGCATTTACTGGCTAGTCTCACTCGTGAAGAGTGTGCATTACATTCACAACTGGAAAGCTGCCAGTGTATAAACCTTAGCTCACTTGGGCCATCAAAAGAAAAAGAGGCGAAGATAAACAAAGAGAAGATTAGTAGAGAGAAAAAATGCAGAGAGAGAGAGTTTGCTAGAGTGGTTTTGTTTATTTACTCACAGAATGTGGATGCTATTGGCAAGGCCAGAGTTTATTGCCCATCATTTACTGCCCATCCCTAATTGCCCTTTTAAGGTGGTGGTTAGCCACATTCTTGAGTACAACTGAGTGGCTTGCTCGGCCATTTCAGAGGGCAGTTAAGAGTCAACCACATTGCTGTGGGCCTGGAATTACATGTAGGCCAGACCAGGTAAGGACTGCAGATTTCCTTCCCTGAAGAACATTAGTGATCCAGATGGGGTTTTAATGACAATCCAATGGTTTTATGATCGCCATTACTGATGCTAACATTTTACTCCAGATTTATTTAATTAATTGAATTTAAATTCCCCAGCTGCCGTGGTAGAATTTAAGCTAATGTCTGTGGGTCAGTTTGGTGTTATCCCATGCACATTTTTCAAGTTGACCAAAGCTGGTTGCTGCTTTCCCTATGTGTGTATCGAGCTCTGCATCAAGGCACAGGCTGTCACCGTGGACCCAAGGTAGCGGAATTTGCTAACCATTTCCAGTGGGGTGTTATTTAGTGTGATCAGGGGCGAGATGCAACACCTTGTCCCACGACCACAGTTTTCCTGACGCTTATAGTCAAGGAGAACAAGTTGCAGGCATGGGAGAGACAGTCCATGAATCTTTGTAGCTGAGTTTCTGTGTGTGCGACTAGTGTAGCATCATCATAGAGTCTTAGAGTTATGACTATACATCAGCGTAGAGGAGTTCTCTGATCAGGGCGTGACAGCTTTTTGCCTTTCCTTTCAGTTTTGATAGATTGTAGCGCTTGCTATCTGACCTAGTGTGCAAGTAGACTCCTTCCATATCTGCAGGGAAGGCGAGGGTCAAGAGTTTGGAGCATCACTAACTCCTCTAGAGAAATAATTCTTATTCAACACCCTTCCTTATTTTAAAAACCTGCAGCAAAACCTCTTGTGTTTCTCAGCTCCAGCGAAAATAGTCTCAAAATGTCAAGTTCTCCCCCACCCCCTCCTCTACTCTAAAGTATAGTTCCCCATCCCTGCTAGCACCCTGGTGAAACTACACGATGCAGTTTCTATGGCAATTCATGCCCCTTCTGAAATGGCGTACCCTAATTGTGGCCTGATGATTTCCTTGTTCAGATTTCTCATTACCTTTTGACTGTGAGTCCCTATTTATAAACCCAGAGTACCAGTCAATGGGAAGTTTGCAGCTTAGTTCCAGGAAAGATTGGAGCAACTCATTCCAAAGCATCTACTGCTCTGTCCCCATACTGGGCATCGCTGAAAGCATCTGCTAATGGCCATACTTGATTCTGTGAACTTATTTCCAAGAACTATTATTTTTCCTAATTTTATCTTTATCTTTACAAATGAGAAACAGATGCAGTCAGCTATGTGGGTTGTTATTTTTGGAGTCAGATCATCTCACCCTTGTTCCCTTTATTTCTATATAAGACCTTCTTTAATAACTTGCACATATAACACCTTTAATGTAGTTAATGAACACCGTGGGAACTTCACAAAGTAGGGCAATCGTTTAGATCAAGGGTAGAATTCATCTGTAAACATGTTAAAAACTCTTACATCTATGTACCTTCCCTGCCAGTTTTTTTCATTATAAATTCCTGTGACACATCTATAATGGGAACTGCCTCTTACCCGCACTGCTGCACCACCACAGGCAGGAGGAGATCATTGCAACGTGGCAAGTTTAGATGGGCTGTTTCCATTCCAAATGTGGCCATGTGAATTAATGATTGTAATATGAAAATAAGGACAGAGTGCATGTATCACTTTAAAATGGGAACTGAGTTACGTCTGCAGACCCAATTATTCTTCTAATCTCTAACCTGCTGGCAACTCTGGTCGGACGTATTTCTAAAGGTTCCATCACATGATCTCCAACTGCCCCGCCCTGTCGAACAGCCATTTTCCACCCGATCCCCACCAGCTCCAATACTTTGATAACTATTAAATGCAGGTGTTCAATGAAAATAATTACTTTATTAATGTCCCTACGACTTAGTCTCCCGCGTTTTGCTCGCAGCTGTGTCCAGGAAATTAATCTTTGATCGCTGGAGAATTGAGGACAATCCTAGAGTTTGGCAACCCCCTAGTGTAATCCTGATTCAGCTGAAGACTACACCTGGTCTGCACTCCAGGTGTGCAGCTCCAAGGGGTGGCTGACTGCCATTTCAAAAGGCCCTGCTTGTTTCAGTTGTGCTTCTACTAAAAAAAACATTTTTCAAAAATATGTATTCTCGTTTCAATTGGGGAACCCATTTTTTGCGTGTGTTACGATCATCAGACATCCTATTGTATCCAATAGATTTAGTGCACATCATTGTTACATTTTATTTTGCAACTTTTGTCAATTCACTGAATGTTAATAATTGACAAATACTATTAAAGAGCTGGGTTAAACAAGGTGATAGTTCAGATACTGACAGACCTGAAGTGATCCAGTTGGGTGAATCTGTTGTGACTTACTATAATAAATGCATAAATTCGACATAGTGTGCCCATGGTGATGACCCCCCTCCCTGCTACCTATGTGTGTTCCAGGCAGGTGCAAAAGTTTAAATAATGTTGGATAAAGTGTGGGGCTCAGAGAGCTGAGTAATTCAGTCTATCAAAGTCTTGCAGATTGCTCCCTAGGCTCCAGTTGACTTTCAGAATGTATGTAATCGAATCCACACTGTTGATTTCCACAATTCACTGGAGTATATTGGCTTTGTTTTAGGTGCCTCTCTTTCAGGTGACCTTGTAGCACTGATCACTAAGTTCAACCCCAGTGGGACCTCACATGACCTTCAGCTAAACCTTAACAAATGAGGAAACAGCCTGAATGTCACAGCAGAGACGTCAATATTTCCTGTCATTTAGCTAATGAGAGTGTGACATGAACGCAGAAGGAAATCCCACTATATTTCACTTTGCTCATTGCTCTCCACGTTACCTAGACAGCATGTTGGAATCCTGTCTTGCAGCTGCAAAGCAGTTTACTGGAGCTTAGTGCAATGTTTCACAAGTGGCAGGGTTACTCAGTGAGTTACTGATCTCAATGATGCCATTGTCGTGAAAAAGGAAGACCGAAGAGTGACCTAATAGGGGTCTTTAAAATTATAGAACGGTTTGATAGGGTAGACGTAGAGAAGATGTTTCCACTTGTGAGGGAGACCAGAACTAGGGTCCATAAATGTAAGATAGTCACTCATAAATCCAATAGGAAATTTAGAAGAAACTTCTTTACCCAGAGAGTGGTGAGAATGTGAACCAGTCTATGCCAGTGTTTATTCTCCACAAAATCCCCCTCCCACTCTACTTTATCTCACCCTATCAGCATATCTTTTTATTCCTTTCTCCCTCATGTATTTATCTAGCTTCCCATTGATGCATCTATATGATTCACCTCAACCACTCCCTATGTTAGCGAGTTTCAAATTCTCACCACACTGTGAGTAAAGAAGTTATTCCCGAATTCCCTATTGGATTTATTAGTGACTGTCTTATTTACGGCCCCAATTTTGGACTCCCCCCACATCTTCTGTATGTCTTCAGGATTTTGAACACCTCAATTAAATCTCTGCTTAATCTTCTTTGCGCTGAGGAAAACAGCCCCAGCTTCTGCAGTCTCTCCAAGTCCCTCAACCCTGGTACCTCAGCACCCTCTACAGGGCCATGACATCCTTCCTAAAATATCAATAAGATCATTTACTCAGAGTTCAATCGGCTGATTTGTTTGAACATTGCAGGTGCTTGTCTTGTTTTTGTTTAGGCTTCATTGCAGCTGACATCAAAGGAACGGGATCCTGGACCCAGCTGTACCTGATCACAGACTACCATGAGAATGGGTCCCTTTACGACTACTTAAAGTCCACAACGCTTGATACAAAAGCCATGCTAAAGCTGGCATACTCAACAGTCAGTGGGCTCTGCCACTTGCACACTGAGATCTTTGGCACGCAGGGAAAGCCAGCCATTGCCCATCGGGACCTGAAAAGCAAAAACATCTTGGTGAAGAAGAACGGAATGTGTTGTATCGCTGACCTGGGTCTGGCTGTCAAATTTATCAGGCGAGTTATGTACCTTTTAAAAGCCACAAACTCTCTCAGTTTTTGTTGGGTGCAATTTTCCCCTCCCCCCGCTTTTCTTTCCTCAAGACACTGACCTCCTAGCTGGTGCACTGGGTACCCCCTTTACTACAAGTGACTATTATTCAGTGGGCCATTTGACCAAGAGAGACTTTGCAGTTCAACTTAATGTCTATGCACGTCTTCCGATAATCAGGATAATCAGGCCAAGTCCAGGGAGCCCAGGAGAAATGTTATACTTCTCCGATCAAGACCTGAACTGAGATCTTTTGACTAACTGTAGACTGAACCCAAGACACTCCCAGTCTGTCTGGCTCAACTACTTACAGGATTAACCTGCCATTCAGAGGAGCCTCACCTGTCTAATACAGGAGTAATGCCCCAAGAGAAGAATATTAATGAAAATAATATTTAATACTTCGGATAATTGCACAAATGTTAGAGTCACAGATTTTAAATTTGAAAAAATAATCTTCCCTTTCCCATGTTCAATTTCCTTGCCAAGAAGGAGACCCCACACCACCTCCAGGAAATTCCTGGCAGGAGTGTAAATCAAGTGGGAAGTCCGGTTCAGAGAGCACGCGAGGCAAACATTCTCTGGGCTCCTGTACCAGCTGCCAAGAAGTGTGAGAGCTGACCTCAAAATAGAGTGACGGATGATTTTCTGTCTCTCTCTCCGTTGGAGAGTTTGATCTCCTCTCAGACTCTCTTCCCAATATTACTTATATACATAGAACGTACAGCACAGAAGCAGGCCATTCAGTCCATCAAGTCTCTTTCAAAGAGCAATCCAGTTAGTCCCATTCCCTCCCGCTCTTTCCCTACAATACTTTTCTCCTTCAGGTATTTATCAAATTCTGTTTGAGATCGATTATTGACTCTATTTGCACCACCCTATCAGGCAGTGCATTCCAGATCCTAACCACTTGTGTAAAAAGGTTTATCCTCATTTGGCCATTCTAATCATCCTTACATTTCATTCTCTCTCATCTAGCTTCTCCCCAACAGCAGTGACATTGAAATGAGACCTCTTTCTCTGGCCTCATTGCATCAGTATCAGCTCCGGTTTCTGATTCTGGATTCAGTCTGCATTTATACTAGAACTTCAGTTATACTGGCAATATACCCGTCACACTTCTCTGTGTCTCTGGTTATGCTGCACTTGGGTTGCTTAACATTCTTTTTAATGACTTGATTAAAACCACAGGAAAGAGGGACATTTAAAAATATCATTAAGTAATGTCATGAGAGGTAAACCAGGGAAAATAAAGAGCTTTAACTCTCTTCCCCCTTCCTGTACAGTGACACCAATGAAGTAGACATACCCCTCAACACCAGGGTAGGCACAAAACGTTACATGGCTCCAGAAGTGCTGGATGAAAGTCTCAACCAGAACCATTTCCAGTCATACATCATGGCAGACATGTACAGCTTTGGTCTCATCCTTTGGGAGATAGCTCGACGTTGTGTGTCTGTAGGTAAGGCTCTTGTTCTCTTGTGTCTCATGTTCTATTCATATTGGAATGCAAAGCATGCCCAGGAAGAGTCCATGAAGATGTCTTTTAGGTAACAACAACAACTTGCATCTATGGAGTGACTTTAAAGCAGTAAAACTTCCCAAGGTGCTTCACAAGAGCATTATCAAACAAATTATGACCCTGATTCACATAAGGAGATATTAGGACAGGTGACCAAAAGCTTGGCCAAAGAGGTTGGCTTTACGGAGCATCTTTAAAGGAGGAGAGAGAGTAGTAGAGAGGCAAAGTGGTTTAGGGTGGGAATTCCAGACCTTTGGGCCTCGGCAGCTGAAGGCATGGCCACCTATGGTGGGGGCGATTAAAATTGGGGATGTAGATGCGCAGAGATATTGGAGAGTTGTAACATTAGAAGAGGTAGAGAGATAGGGAGGAGGGAGGACACGGAGGAATTCGAAAACAGGGATAAGAAATTCGAAATCGAGGTGTTGTCGGTATCAGGGGTTACAGAACCAAGGCAGGTAGATGGAGTTAAGATACAGATAAGCCATGATCTAACTGAATGAAACAACAGGCTTGAGGGGAATACTCATGTTCCCATGATTATTTAATTTTTTTTTCATTTAGTTTGTTTGTAATGAATTGTACAAACTACTCGAGGAAGTTGGGGAGAGGGGGCAGTGACCAAAGTTGTCCCATTCACCTGCTTCCAGATGTAATATAAACAATGAATAGATTCTAACTTTCGGAGCAATATTACATGTGAGCAATTCGCAATTGCAGTCATTGATAAAAGTTGACAGCCTTGGCCATGTGAATTTGTGCTTCCTAAGTCAGGCATGTTGCTCAGGTCATATAAATGCTTGAGAAGGGTGAAAGTGGGAGTGGAGTTTAGAGTTGTTTGGAAAAAAAATGGATGTGTGTGTGTTGAGGATTGAGTGCTGTCTTGTAAACTGGCTGTGAGAGGGGGAGTGGCGAGCAGAGCCTTGTCCCATCGGATGAAGCCACTTACAGGGACACTGAGCATTTTAAAGTTCGCTGCTATTGTCTGATGAGGAGCAGCAGCATGGAAATCATTAAACAGCAACGTCACTGACTAACTCACAGCTGTAAAAATGTCACACGCCGATTTTTGTTTGAATGAGAGTGTGTTTACATGGTGACAAATGTATATGATTCCAGTATTTTTAAGATGCACCTTCCAATGTCAGGTTGCTGCTTGAGATGCCTTGAAGTTGGCAGTCTGGCCAAGCATAGCAGCAGACGACACACTCTGTGCTAACAGGACATCAAATTGTGGCTGTGTTTCACACAGGAATACCTTCCCATTGCACATTTAAGATAAAAATGTGTGGAAGCGTCTCTCGCTTGGTTCTATCTCCCTCTCTCCACTTCTTACCACCTCCCCCCCCGCCCCCCACCGCACTTCCTCCAATAAACAGATGAGAGCTGCAGCCAGGCTGTTGAGAGGAGTTCTTGCAGGGGTTGGGGCAGGGAGTGCTGAACTACACCTGTTCCTAAACCTTTTCTAATCAGTTGATTAGAAACCGAGGATTGGCATAAACTTGAGAGCAGACTGCACATGCCAAGGGATTTATGTCATGTGTGAAACACTGAAGTGTGGAGGTGAAATTTCTGAAGTTGTATTTCTATAGAATGCATCTTGTATTTGTGGTTTGCCAATGCTGTATCCATTTCTGTCATCAGGCATTGTTGAAGAATACCAGCTCCCGTATCATGACTTGGTGCCCAGCGACCCATCCTTTGAAGATATGAGGGAAGTTGTTTGCATCAAGCGGCTGAGACCATCATTTCCCAATCGATGGACTAGTGATGAGGTAAGGTGCATGCTTGTTAAAGACTAGTATTAGGTAGGTGGCTGTTGCGATAAGGCAGTATGTTGTCCTGTCATCTCTGAAACCAATTCAAATTCACCCCAGACCGATGGGTGGAAATCTCGGCTGAGGTTTTATTCTGGTGGCACGGGTCTCGACGTCTGGAAAAAGCAATCCTGCAGAAGGCCGGTCGAATCTAGTGCCAAACAGGCACTTAAATGGACAGTGGTGGGTCTTCCACAGGATCAAGGATCCCGTCATCGGAAGTACCGCCCTCGGAGAGTTGCCAGCCAGTCGGAGGACAGCAGCTGCAGTGTCACCATAGAGGTTGCAGCTGCTGCTGGAGGAACGCCTATTGGAGGTTCTGTGGGGGAGGGGAGGGGGGGTCCCTCATTAAAAAGCACTTAGTGCCTGAACAAGGGACCCGGCATCAGGAAGTGGGTCCCTGCTGAGAGTCATCCCTTCCCTTTGCTCCAAACCCCCATACACCCCCTCCCCTGCAAGATCTCTCCTACCCTGACCTACCTGTGGCCTGGGTCTAGCAATACTCCTTGGCCCAACTCTATGGGAGTACTACCATAAATCCCTCCACCACTCCCTTTTCATCCCCTCTTTTAAGACTGTCTTTCAAACCCATCTCTTTTATCAAGCTTTTCATCATCCCTCCTATTCGCTCCTTGGTTTGGCATCAAGCCTTTGTGAAGCTTTGTGGGACTTCAGTCTACAAAGTAGAAACATCACAGGAGTGATTATCACACAAAGTTTGACACTGAACCAGATAAAGTGATATTAGGGAAGGTGACAAAAACTTAGTTAAAGAAGTAGGTTTTAAGGAGCATCTCACAGGAGGAGAGAGAAGTAGCGAGGCAGAGAGGTTTGGGGAGGGAATTCCAGAGCTTAGGGCCTTGGCAGCTGAAGGCACAGCCGCCAACAGTGGAGGAGTTAAAATCAGGGATGAAGAAGAGGCTAGAATTAGATGAGTGCAGAGATCTTGGAGGGTTGTAGGGCTGGAGGAGGTTACAGAAATAGGGAGGCATGTGACTATAGAGGGATTTGAACGCAAGGATTTCAGTTATATTAGGCAATTGCCACATATGAGTTTGTTGAAGGAAGTGATGGAGCAATGGTGCAGAAAAACGCAGTAAAACTGCCGGTGTGCTTTGGCTTGTTCCCATGTGCTTGGTCTTCACGTAGTGACTTGTTTTTTGTGTTTGTGTGTGTGTTTGCTTCCACAGTGTTTGAGACAAATGGGGAAAGTGATGACTGAATGCTGGGCCCACAACCCAGCTTCCCGTCTAACGGCTCTTCGAGTGAAGAAGACCGTGGCCAAAATGTCCGAATCACAAGATATAAAGCTTTGATGCAACATCAGAACTCTGCTCTGTCCTAGAGACCCTCACATAGCACCTAACCCATAACAGCTGGGAGAGTGACTGGCTTTCCACCCTTTCCAAACTACCTTTTTTTTTTAAGTCATCTCAATCGCACCGCCATTGGCATGGCGGTGGACTGGTTAATGAGGGAGAAATGCACTGTTGCAACCACCAGAAATGGCAAAAGGAGCAACCACCGGGTATTTTCTTGCTTGTATAGAGTAAAAAGCAGCAGGTATTCAGAGTTTAATGCAAAGGAGGTTGCACGCTTGCTTTCTGTGAAAGCTGCTCACTTGGTTGTTTTTTTTTTACGAAGTATTATGCATTGGGAGAATCAAAAGCCAACTCTAACCTGACTCGAATTGTGCATAAGCTGACTGGGTTGCTCACACTGTTAACACTGGGTGTATCTAAACAAAGCTGCTTTAGTGTTTAACTGAGCTGAGCTTTTGAAAAAAAATGGGGATGAGAGACCGTTGCCTGACTTATGCTGAGAGTTGGTGCCATAACACAAGTTCATTACTAAGAGATGTGCTCTGCAGCTGTCTGTTCCATAGCCAAATCATGTGTGTATTTTTTTCTTTGAACACATGTTGGGTATTTTTTTTGACTATAGGGCAGTGGGAGACTCTCTTGACAAGAATTCTCCACATGTTGATAAGGAAAATGTGGCACTCACAGGAACCCACAGCGATGTGTGCATTGGGTTGTAATGTGTTCACCTGAATTAGGCAGCTATTTGAAACCATCTTCGGATGGTGCGGCTGGACGCGTTATTTTGTATGTTGGTTGGAATAGAAAGCTGATTGACACCTGTCTGTGCATCAGTACGACCAGACTTTTACCTTCATTCTGGAGAACTGTAGTAAGTAAAGATGTCACTGCACAACTACTTGACCTGGTTAGGTTATTCTACATGTACTGGATTGTCTTATTGCTCCATCGTGCTTTATATCTTTCCTTTGTGCTCTTTCAGCAATCCTATTGCTCTTATGAAAATATTTTCAGCTGGCAGAAGGCTTAAAAAGGGATTGTTGAGTTATAAAAGGGATAATTTCCTAATCCAGCACTCCCAGTGAGGAGCAGGACTCTCGGACTCAATGATGGTAAGCCATGGATCGGCAGAACTATCTCCTGTGTTCACGGGGGCTTACCTCGGGCAATTGGGCAGGCAAGGAACTTGTCTCCAGTAATCAGGGGGCTCATCTGGAAAATCACAAGCTCGCAAGAGGCTGATTGTGGGGAATTGACAATTTCTGGGGAGTCACTCCCGGCAGGAGGTGTCATCTCATGGAATTGCTGCTGAAATGCCTGATAACAGAAGCCCCCAAACAATGTAGGGAGGGAGACACATTGAGGTGTAAATAGCAAATGTGCCTGCCCGAGTCCCCTGTCACTGAGGTCCCCCTGTTTAACATGCCAGTGGTGGGTGCCCATGCCAGTAGGGGCACAACTAGGGTACCTGCGGTAATAGAGAGATGGACTCTCTGGCGGAGTTTGCTAATTCCAAGGATGAGAAGAATTCTACCATGTCCCCAATGTCCTCCCCTCTTTTGTTAGGGTGTTGTATTTAAAAATGCAAAAAAAGATTATCGGCCATTTCTTTGAGGGATCCTAACCTGTACCTCCTATTTGAGACCCTCGCATTTCACTTGGCAGGTGGGTATACCATATCTCATGAGGTCCCATCTGAGGGCCAGAGACGCAGGAACTCCTGGCGTAGGCTCCTCCCCCACTGGTGGCCCGGTTGTAAGGACGGAACCCAGTGTAACTGGACCCCAGTCCAATTTCCAGCATTTCCATCATATTTCTGGTTATAACTGTCAGCACTCATCTCTGTACATAGAAAAGAGCCTTTCACAAGGGAAATTAGGAAACACCTGTGCACGCAAAGGGTAGTAAAAATTTGGAACTCTCTTCAACAAGCTGGGACATCTGTTAATTTTTAAATCTGTGATGAATGGATTTTTGTTAGCCAAAGGTATTGAGGGACATGGGGCAAAGACAGAATCATGGAATTAGGTCACAGATCAGCTATGATCTCATTGAATAGCAGAACAGGCCCAATGGCTGCCTCTTGTTTTCATGTTCCTATTAGCCTTTGATTACTTTTTGCACCTGGTTCATTAGCTTTTAGTGATTTGTGTCCCTGGCCAATCCACATGCCTTCACTCCTCCGCAGTTTCTAGTCCCTCACCATTATTTAAGGGCTTGCCCTGCGGCATGAAATTACTATAGCATGTGACATTTCTTGCCGCGGGCTGTCTCATGGGCGGAACAGGTGGGCTGCCAATCAAGTGCACGACACTCCACAGTCGAATTGCTCATAAACACTTTAGTCGTACCAAATCCAGAAGCAGAACCACAAAGTCATCAAGTTAGTCGTAAACCCAGCCGAAACAACAGTCCGTAAAGAAGCACTCCTTCAGGTAGCTGTTGTATCACTGATCCCAGATGTGACAAAGGAAGATAAAGGTTAGAGATAGTTATCCTTGAAGATCTCCCACCGATGTTTTTAGCTGTTTACATTAACTTGCAATAATGCCACTCTGACGGGTACATAATCTGAAGACCATCTGAGCAGGCTGACTCAGTTAATTTTACTCTGTGTCTAGTCAGAATTGCAGTCATTTATTTATTATTTTCAATCACAATCTTTATTTTTAAGCGACACTTTGACATCTCTTATGAGGAGAAAATTGTTATTTTGGTCTTTCAATGTGAATACTCTCACACCTGGCAGTATTTGAATTTGGTATTTGCCATTGCACGCAGTCATTGGCTGCACAGCCTTGGTCAGCCTTGGCTTAGTGGGTAACACTCTTCCCCGCCATATGGAGGGAATGCTGCCATACTGGAGGTGCTGTTTCTCAAATGAGACATTAAAGCGAGTCTGCCTGCTCAAGTGGACTTTAAAGATCCAAAAGCACTTTCCTGGGTAACATTTATCCCTCAACCAACAGCGCTTAAACAAATTTATCTCATTGCTGTTTGTGGGAACTTGGTGTGTGCAAATCGTCTGTCACATTTTTTTTAAAAAACATTTCATGGGATGTGTGCACCGCTGGCAAGCCCAGCATTTATTGCCCATCCCTAATTGCCTTTGAGAAGGTGGTGGTGAGCTGCTTTCTTGAACTGCTGAAGTATATATGGTGTAGGTACACCCACAGTGCTGTTAGGGTGGGAGTTCCAGGATTTTGATCCAGCGACAGTGAAGGAACGGTGATATAGTTCCAAGTCAGGATGGTGTGTGGCTTGGAGGGGAACTTGCAGATGGTGGTGTTCCCTTGCATCTACTGCCACACTTACAACAGTGACTACACTTCATAAGAACTTCATTGGCTGTAAAGCATTTTGGAACTACTTGAGGCCATGAAAGGCACTATAGAAATGCAAGTCCGTCTTTCTAGATCTGACTCCAAACCTAATAAACCAATAAGTCTATCTATAAAATAACTGGGCTATTTTTTTCCATTAAGATTATATCATATAATACATTATGCTGGAGAGATGTCAAAGTAGCGTTCTCATCTCAGGGTTCCAGATGATGGTTCTAAATTTCTCAAGCTTAGTTGTCCCAGTTTCTGATATTTGAACCCTTAGTTAGATTACTGACCTGGGTTGCTCCAAGCCATCTATCAACATATTAAAAACACTTACTTTTCTACACTGCTGCAAACAAGCCCAACATAATTTGGGCTGAAGATCTGTTTTCTGCTGACCATGTTTACGAAATAATGGTAAATGTATAAATGTAAGTTGTAAATATTAAAAGCTATGTGTTATCTAATAACAGAACAGTAACACGTCACACAATCACATCATTCTGGTAATCTCAATTTGAGAACTGCACCGAAGTTAACACGAGTGTTTCTTCCGAAGGGTTAATTAACAGAAAATATTGCACATTAAAATGATCCCTTTGTTTTTTTATCCTACAATAAATATTGGGTTATATAAAATTCCCCTCACCTGTGGATTTTCATGAAAGCAGAGGAAAATGCCATTCATTCCTTCAAACTAGAAGAATTGGGTGATCCAAGGAATATGCGGACAACTGCTCCACACCCATCCTGTTGACAATCAAGGAATTGTTCCCAAATGAAACACTTAGCTTTTATGAACTAGTGTTGTGTACGGACTATAGCTCCCATTTGTCCATTGTCAATAGACTGCAGTTAGTAGATATGGGGATTTGGCGGGAAAGTTGAGTTGAGGCAGCAGATCAGCATGATCTTATTGAATGGCAGAGCAAGCTTGAAGGGCCGAATGGCCTACTCCTGCTTCTATTGTGTGCAACGGAAAATATCGTTAAGTGTTCAGTTTTATTTCCATCGCGAGTTAATTTGAACACAAACTGGGAAAGATTCCTCATGTCATTCCTTTTTATTCATTGAAGTGTCATTTACCCTCACTGGCCCCTCACATGTTGAGGGGACACTTTGGGAGTTTTCCATTTGTTTATCTCCTGATTTGCCAACTAGTTTTCTATTTATCAAGTTGAATGATGTCAACATTGTGGAATGGAATTAGTTTCCACTTTGGACCTCCAGTCACAGAGTGCTTGTAACGAGTACTTTCTGGTCAGGACTGTTGAAGGTTAGCGGCAGAGTGAAGGTCCCTCTATTCTGTCTCAACAATGTCTCAACATCAGGAGATGCCTCGGGCTGATATTTTCCCCATCCTCACACTACTCATCCTTCTAAAAACCGATAGACCCATTTTGTGACAATCATTATGACTCAAGCTCCGCTGGACAGAGCTTAATCTGCCTAAACATATTTCAGGTAAGATCCTTAGAGGCAGTAGAGAGAGGTGTGTCTTCACTCGGCCTGTCTGGGGCTGAACTGAAACCCATGTCACTGAAGTGTGTTATTTATCTGTACCCCCACCCCCCCCATCCATATTATCTCCACCACCCCTGATGTAATACTACTGATAAACACCCATTATTCAGTTATATAAATTTTCAATGCACATGGTAATGGTAAAGGCTGCAAGAATGGGGCAAAAATGGAGGTGTTTCAGCAGGTGGGCCTTCATTTACACCACTGTGTTACGACCAGGTGAGCAAGGTATCTAGGGGTCTGTCTCAGCCTTCACCTGGTCTTATTGTAACAGGATTTTAATTTTAAAACACACTATTTTAAGCTCCCCCTTGGTGAATCCTTGTTCAACGCTTTCCAATTATAAGGCAAATAAACCAGCACACCAGGTTTTCTTAGGTTTAAAGAAGAAAAGTGAAATTTTATTAAACTTAAACTCTAATTCGGTTAATGCCTACGAATATACACCGCACCCCACGCTAGCATGCATACGCGATACATGCAAATAGAAAAGAGAAGAAAAAATAGAGAGATTTGAGGCAATATCAGAAGAGTTTCTTGTTACTGTGCTTCAAGCTCGCTGTAGTCCTTTTGTAGGTAGTTCTTGCGTGTAGGTAATTCTTACTTTTCATTGGGGCCCAGTATTCTTCTTAAACCTTGTTCACTGTAGGAGACTTTTCTCTCTTGGGGTTCCTGTGTCTTCAATGAATTCCAAAGCTGGTGAGAAAGAGATGAGAGCAGACAGGAGAGAGGTCTTTTCCAGTCCAGGAACAAACAGCTTTCTGAGCTCCAATTCTCTCTGGCAAGTTCAAATTTATAAAATTCCCAACAGCCAGTCAGTCATGTGACTAAACTGGTCTGACCATGTCTGTTTGTGTATTCGACCATCTTAGCAGTTAACTGGGAACGTTAGGCTCTCCACCTTCGACATCTGGTAATCAAAAGTCCATTGTAGATTAATTTGGAGCAGGGAGTGGCCCCTTTGTCCTTTCCAAGTACTGTTTGTTACTATGCAAATGTCTTTCCAGTCAAGGGTCCAGTGTTTTTTTTTAAACCAAGTTCTTTTTTTACTCTAGTAACAGTTTAAAAATCAATGTTCTAGTGGCAAAATTAATGTCTCATTCTTGGCAGGTGTGGGCCTGCATGACATCTCCCCTCCCAGGAGAATGAAATGCAATTTGAAAAGAAACAGCATATTTCATTAAAAGGTTTGAGAGAAATGTAAGATACAGAAAGCAAAACCATGCATTTCTCTCATTCATTTCCATTCATTCATCAATCTTAAAGCCTATTAGAATTGTCTTTTCTGGGTGCCAGTGCTGCTTTAATTTCCCCTTTTTTGGCATCCCAGTAGCCATGTGGTACTGTGGGGAAGCTTTTCTTCAGTTTGCCCATTGCCATGACTGCCTTGGGTTTTGTACCTGTTGAGGTCATGTTTTTTTCCAGTATGGGCGGGTCTATCCTGAACTCTCTTGCAGTGCTTTGGCTTCAGGGGATGGGTGATTCCCTTTTCCTCTGACTGTGGGGGACGATTCTTTGTTAATTTCCCCTTTGTTCTCTGAGACACTCCTACCCGCCGGGATTTGTGCAGACTTGACTGCATTCTCTTGTGGCACTTCGACTAGGTGAGGCACCACCCTCACGGTTTCTGTGCCCCCTAGCGGTCTCTCTTTGTCTCTGCAGGTTCCGGTAAATGCTGTTAGCAACTCTGGTGGGTTTCTTCTAGAGTCTGCATTTACATAGGAGGATGTGCGGTCTAACCTTTCATATTTTTCGGGGTTGGCTGACCGGACAGTAGGGGTTTTCATCCAGGATTCCTCCTGGACTTCCTTTAACCTGCCCTCTTGATCACTTTTTCCCCTTCTCTTTCTCAACTTTTGCCAGCCGTGTGCCTGCCTGTCCCCTTTTGTTCTTGGCATGGGTCCCTTACAGTTCACCAGCCCTCTGCTGGAGGGTCCTCCGAACACCAGTACAGGACTTAGGGTGCAGGTTTCACTGTAGGTTGGAGTTTTCTCTCAACCTGGCACATGTGGCAATTCCTGCAGTACTCCACCACATCTTTGTGGAGTTTTGGCCAGTCAAGCTGCTGTCTTATGTGTGCTTTGGTCTTTGTATACCAGCATGTACAGCCTCGTGGGCCCTTCTTAATATTTCTACCCGGTACCTCTGCGGCACCACTAACTGATGAACTACTGTCCACTCCTTGCCCTCAGGTCTGTGAGGAGAACTCCATTTCCTCATCAGTACCTCATTCTTTAAATAGTAGCAGTCAGGGACTCTCCCTGCTTCACTTTCAGACTGGGCAGCCTGTGCTAACTCTCACAATACTGGGTCGGCTCGCTGAGCCTCAGCTAGGGAAAATTCATTTAATTAATTCCCTGGGTCTCCTAACTTTCCAAAGAAAGCCTCGGACAGGCAGACCTCATGGTCGTTTGCCTGCAGTGCCAATGCAGTCTCCTCTGGGGGACACAGCCCTGTCTCTCTGACCTCCTGCAGTCTTTCTTTCACCACAGGGGGGGCTACCACCTTCACCCTGCCAGATCATTACCTAGGAGCAGGTCAACCCCGTCCATAGGCTAACTAAGGACAATCCTTAGGGTCACCAGTCCCGAAACTAGGTCGCACTCCAGGTGCACCCGGTGTACAGGTACAGAATACACTGCCCTCCAATACCATTCACCATCATTTTGGTGTTCACTGCACTCTCTGGGGGAAAGGTCTGGCCTTTTCCCAGTAAAAGGGATCTAGTGGCCCCTGTGTCCCTGAGAATCACTATGGGCTTGCTTGCCCCACTCAAAGGTTATGGGGTTACTTTCCCTTCAGACACAAAACCCTGATAACCTTCAGGAACTGTGTACACACTGTAGTAAGCTTCCTGTGTCTCACTCTTACTGAAGTTAAAGCCACAGCTTGTTCTGCTGGGCTTTCCATCAGGGTCCCGTCTTCACTGAGCGGGTGTGCCCTGATTAACCCTGCCGGTTTTCCCTTTAGTTTCCAGCAGTCAGCTTTTAAATGCCCTGTTTTATTACCATGGAAGCACACAGGTCTCTGGGTCTGACACTTGGCTCACAGCACCTGCCTTTTTGGCTGGAGGAGGGCCCCCTGTGTCTCCTGCTTTCCTTTTCTCTCGCAGGACTGCCTGGGTGGAGATCACCTTCCCACCCTTTATCCTTTTTGGTTTGTGGGGGTGATTAGGAAAGGCTATCCCTGAGAAAGCAACTTATAAATTAAAGCAAACTCAGCAGCCAGAATGGCCACTTGCTGGGCTCCCTGAACCCGCAGCTCCTCTACATAGGTCTTTATTGAGAGTGGGAGAGGGTTTTTAAATTCCTCTAACAGAATTACTTCTCTGAGAGTCTCATAGCTGAACTGTATTTTAAAAGCCCTCAGTCACTGGTCAAAATCCAGCTGCTTACCTCTTTCAAACTCCAGATAAGTTTGATTAGCTTGCTTTTTGAGGGTTCTAAGCTTTTGGCGGTAGGCTTCGGGTACTAATTCATATGCCCCGAGGATAGCATTTTTGGTCAGTTCATAATTTGATGAACTCTCATCTGGCAACAAGGAATAAACCTCATGGGCTTTTCCAGTTAGTTTGCTTTGTATTAAAAGAGACCAGGTCTCAGCTGGCCATTTTAGCTGCCTTGTCAGTTTCTCAAAAGACACTAAAAGTCCCCCCACATCGTCATCATTGAATTTTGGAATTAGTTGGGTGAGTTTTAGCAATTTTGTACTCAGCGCTGAATTATGCTCCTCCATATTGGCCATGCTTTCATTGGGGTTACTCTGTTGCCCCCTAGTTAACTCAAGCCACGTCAGCTCTCTTCGCATTCTTTCTGGAAGCTTCTTTATCTCTCTCTCTCTCCTGCCTCTCTCTTTCTTTCTCCTGTCTTTCTCTCTCCTGCCTTTCATTTCCTTCACGTTCCTTCTGGAAGGCTCTCTCTTTCTCTCTCTCCTCTAATTCAAGTTTCCTTTGTTCCAGTTGTATCTTTGCTAGCAGTACCCTGTCTGTTTCTGCTTCTTCAGATTCAAGGGAAAAATGGTTGGCCACTAGTCTTAGGAGTTCAGACTTCCTATCCTTGTCACGTACAGTGATGTCACAATGCTCAGCCATTTTTCTAAACTCCTCCATAGACAGTACTTTTAACTTATCCCAAGTTACTTCACCCTGGGATTGGAGAGCTGCTAGCTTCAGTTGCAGACATGTTAGAATTCAATCACACACAACTACAAGAAAACCTGTGTTAATCTTGCTCTTTTTGGATCGGGAACAATTTGGCTTCCCACTTCCAACTTCTCTCGTTTGTCTGTGGGTAAGAATCTGGACACCAGCACCCAAATTTCTGTTATGACCAGGTGAGCAAGGTATCTAGGGCTGTTTCTCAGCCTTCACCTGGTCTTATTGTAACAGGATTTTAATTTTTAAACACACTGTATTTTAAGCTCCCCCTTGGTGAATCCTTGTTCACCGCTTTCCAATTATAAGGCAAAGAAACCAGCACACCAGGTTTTCTTAGGTTTAAAGAAGAAAAGTGAAATTTTTATTAAACTTAAACTTTAATTCGATTAATGCCTACGAATACATGCTGCTCCCCACGCTAGCATGCAAAAGTAATACACACATGCAAATAGAGACAGAAAAGAGCAGAGGAAGAAATAAGGTAGAGAGATTTGAGGCAATATCAGAAGAGTTTCTTGTTACTGTGCTTCGAGCTCGCTGTAGTCCTTTTGTAGGTAGTTCTTGCGTGTAGGTAATTCTTACTTTTCGTTGGGGCCCGGTATTCTTCTTAAACCTTGTTCGCTGTAGGAGACTTTTCTCTCTTGGCGTTCCTGTGTCTTCAATGGATTCCAAAGCTGGTGAGAAAGAGATGAGAGCAGACAGGAGAGAGGTCTTTTCCAGTCCAGGAGCAAACAGCTTTCTGAGCTCCAATTCTCTCTGGCAAATTCAAATTTATAAAACTCCAACAGCCCATTAGTCATGTGACTAAACTGGTCTGACCACGTCTGTTTGTGTATTCGGCCATCATAGCAGTTAACCTAGAATGTTAGCCTCTCCACCTTCAACGTCTGGTAATCAAAAGTCCATTGTGGATTAAATTGGAGCAGGGAGTGGCCCCTTTGTCCTATCCAAGTATTGTCTGTTATTATGCAAACGAGTTTCCAGTCAAGGGTCTGGTGTTTTTTTTAAACCAAGTTCTTTCTTTAGTAACAGTTTAAAAATCAATGTTCTAGTGGCAAAATTAATCTCTCATTCTTGGCAGGTGGGGGCCTGCATGACAACTGAAATAGACCCCAGCATAATGTCAGTTCTGATTTGCGATACAGGCTGAAGACAATCTTCATTGTTACTTAAGGGAGTCGGGGGTTTTTTTGAAAAGCTTCTATATACTATCAGTGCTGAAACAATTAAATAAATGCTTTGCAACATGCAACTGTATCCTGTAGCCCATCAGTTTGCAAAGCTTCTGAGCCCATTGCTGTTGTTGTTGTTGCACAGTTTATTTGCAATCCATTACAGTTGGAGTTGGCTGTTTGATTGTTAAGGGATGTATTTGTCACTCTGATAGGAAGAGGGAAGAAAGTAACTAAACAATGGAAGGAAGTGTTAAATTCTTGTGAAGTTGTATGTTATTACAGGGACTGTGAACAAGAGCTTGTGCTGGACAATCAAATACCCTCTTGCTAAGGGGAGTTGGTGCAACAGGAAAATGCACAAAATGTGTTTTATTTTTGTGTTTTTTTTCAAATGTTTAAATCCCTTAAAGACTCTATCAGGATTGTCTATCTGAGCGGAATATACTCCTACAGTTCCTGAAATACTAAATCTGTTTTATTTTTCTCTCTCCTGAATCCCCCTCCTTGCATCTGAATCTATTTCATTTAAAACTGCAACCCCTCCTGTTTAACTCTCTGCTCCTTACACAGGTCCATGCACTTCTGGGTTGAAGGGAATCATTGCATGCTTTGTGCTGTCTGTCTTAAAGTCACCACAACTATTTTTGTTTTGGTTGGCTGACAGTGGACAATTTCAGTCGTGTACACTTTGTGTACTCACACTCTGCCTTCTCCTCATCCTCCTCTTCCCTGGGCCCCAATATATAACCCCAGGTGAAAGCCATGGCGGGACCTGGGTATAGAAGACATGCCAATCCTGCTCGGTGGGCCTAAAACACAGCCATCGTTTAAAATTGATGGCACAAGGTTCCCCCAACCCCTCCCAAAAAGAGTGTCAGTGGCTCCAATCTGTATGTCAGGAAAGTTGGAACAGGGGCAATGTTGGGACACCAGACCTTTGCAGAGAGCGTGGTATTTCTGGTATGCTACAGATGAAACTCTCTCGATTGTATAACTGGAAACAAAGCGTTTTTTTTACATCTGTACATATGAGATTTTTTTTTAAAAAGCTACAGCTCAGTGGGAAACAGTGCCTTATTTAAACTGTACATAGTTGTAAATCAGAAGGATTAGAATACAGAATATTAGTTGTATATGCTATAAATATGTACTGTGTTTACCATTTCCCTAATAAACAAATTCAGACAGCGACATTTTGAACTGGTGGCTGTGTGTGTGGCTATTTTTTTCTGTTTCACTCATTGTGTAATACTACAGACAATGCCCAATACCCAATAGGACATGCTTCAAACTCAGTTGCTGGGGAGCAAAGCTTTAGGTGCACTTGTGATTCAGGCCAATCTCAATTGTTAGTTGCCCCAATTCCACTTCCTTAAGGCCCCATCTGCACTGCAGCATATGTTATCCCCAACCCCCTACCCACCGAACCCCAGCAGGCTAAGTGGATAAGTGTTTTAGACTTTATCCTGGGCATTTGGTGAGGATAATATGACAGTAAAAAACTGCAGATGCTGGATATCTGAAGTAAAAACAGAAAGTGCTGGAAATACTCCAGGCAAGGCAGCATCTGTGCAGAGAGAAACAGAGTTAACGGGCAGAATTTTCACTACCAAGGGGAGGTGGGTTCGGTGGAGGCAGGGGTTAAAGACTAATAGAGTGGCATCGGTTCGGGAACCCGACATGATCCCGCCCACTTGGGGTTTAACCTGGGTGCATTTGGAGGCGAGCGGGAAACCCCCTTGGAACTGTTGGGTAAGTAATTAATATATTTTAATGTATTATTTAATGGTGGAGCAGGCTCAAGGGGCCAAATAGCCTACTCCTGCTCCTATTTCTTATTTATATGTTAAGTGTCAGCTGTACATACGAACATACGAATTAGGAGTAGGCCACTCAGCCCCTGGAGCCTGCTCTGCCATTCAATAAGCTGATGCCTGAACTGATTACTCCACACTTCCACCTACCCCCGATAACTTCCACCCCCTTTGCTTATCAAGAATCTATCTACCTCTGCCTTAAAAATATTGAAAGACTCTGCTCCCACTGTCTTTTGAGGAAGAGAAATCCAAAGACTCACAACCCTCTGAGAAGAAAAATTTCTCCTCATCTCTGTCTTAAATGGGCGACCCCTTATTTTTAAACAGTGACCCTTAGTTCTAGATTCCCCCCAAGGGGAAACATCCTTTCCACATCCACCCTGTCAAGACCCCTCAGGATCTTATACGTTTCAATCAAGTCGCCTCTTCCTCTTGTAAATTGCAGTGGATAAAAGCCTAGCCTATCCAATCTTTCCTCGTAAGACAGGTCACCCATTCCAGCTATCAGTCTAGTAAACCTTCTCTGCACTGCCTCCAACACATTTACATCCTTCCTTAAATAAGGAGACCAGTAATGCACACAGTACTCCAGATGTGGTCTCACCAATGCCCTGTATAGGTGAAGCATAACCTCCCTACTTTTGTATTCAATTCCCCTCATGATAAATGATAACATTCTATTAGCTTTCCTAATTGTGTACTGTACCTGCATACTAACCTTTTGTGATTCATTCACTGGGACACCCAGATCCTCCTGCATCTCAGAGCTCTGCAATCTCTCACCATTTAGACAATATGCTTCTTTTTTATTCTTGCTGCCAAAGTGGACAATTTCCCTATTTCCCATATTATACTCCATTTGCCAGGTCTTTGCCCACTCACTTAACCTATCTATATCCCTTTGTAGCCTCCTTATGTCCTCTTCACAAGTTACTTTCCTACCTACATTTGTGTCATCAGCAAATTTTGCAATCATACCTTTGGTCCATTCATCTAAGTCATTTATTTAAATTGTAAAATGTTGAGGCCCCAACACAGATCCCTGTGGCACATCACTTGTTACATCTTGCCAACCAGAAAATGACCCATTCATGCCTACTCTTTGTTTCCTGTTAGCTAGCCAATCTTCTATCCATGGCAATATGTTACCCCCTACACCATAAGCTTTTATTTTCTGCAATAACCTTTGATGTGGCACCTTATCAACTGCCTTATGGAAATCTAAGTACAATATATCCACCTGTTCCCCTTTATCCACAGCACATGTAACTGCCTCAAAGAACTCCAATAAATTGGTTAAACATGACTTCCCTTTCACAAAACCATGTTGACTCTGCTGTATCTCAGTTGGTAGCACTCTTGCATCTGAGTTATAAGGTTCTGGGTTCAAATCCCACTCCAGGACATGTATACAAAAATTAAGGTTGACACTGCAGTACTGAAGGAGTGCTGCACTGTTGGAGGTGCTGTCTTTCAGATGAAGTGTTAGACTGAGGCCCCATTTGCTTGTTTGGGTGGATGTAAAAGATCCCACAGAGTGACCTTCTGGGAGGTGCCCTCCTAATTAACTGCTTACACGTCTGCTGTCCAATTAAGGACAGAGGGCAGGTTCCTGAGGCTGCAGACCCAATCAGAATTAGATAAGTCGGCAGCCCCGCTGGGAGAGATGGGCACTGCTCAGGCAGAAAAAAGAGTGAGGATGTCGCAAAACAGCTAAGTGCATAAAATTTCAAGAATGAAGAGGGACGAAGCCAGCAGTTCCATGGGATGGAGGGAAAATCCCTCCAGAGCATTTGTTTGGACTGTGGGTGCGGCCTTTCCTACTCATGGGTCCGTCATTAGGTCATACAGCCTCTGGCTCCAATGGCTACTCACCCTACCGCCAGGAGGCTGTCTCCACAAAGCAGCCAGGCTCTGCACTCAGCTGGAGATTGCTCTGTCACTGGGAATATCCCAGTGAAATCCTCCTCGTCCCCTTCATGAGCCCTTAATCGCTGATTATTGTCTTACCTGCTGCCATTGTTTACCTGCCTCCTGCAAGATCACCCAGAGGTGGGAATGCGTCAGCCCGCCGTCCCGATGCCTTAATCTCCAAGTTTGCTCCCAGTCCCACCTTCAAACCTGTTTCTGCGGGACCGGGAAGATTCTATCCATTAACTCTGTTTCTCACTCCACAGCTGCTGCCTCACCTGCATTTTCTGTTTTAATTAGGGTTAGGATGATGTACAGCCAATGGACCCAGGTTATATTGCCAGCTCTGCCGTACTTCCTAATTCTGCCAAGGGAACTCAGTATATTCGCAAGATTCTGTTTATCATCCGCCAGATTGTTCATGTGCGGGGAAAAAATTAAGACTTTGTTGAGAATCAAAATTTAACCCAAGACTTAATCTGAACTTTTTTGTACGTTTCTACAAGTAAAGGATATTAAAGTTGTCATGCAGGCCCCCACCTGCCAAGAATGAGGCACATTAATTTTGCCACATGGGCATTAAACTTCAAATTGTTACTGGGAAGAAAAGAGGGCCTATTACAAGGAATTGCCAGGTCCCTAGCTGGAAAGACATTTTTGCATACTAGCAGACAGTGTTCGAACAAATGAACCGGTCCCTGCTCCCAATACACAGAGCAGACGTGGTCAGACCAGTTTAGTCACATGACTAACTGGCTGTTGCAGAGTTTTGAACTGAGAGTTTTAAATTGGAGAAATAGTGTGTTTGAAGACAGAAAGCTGCTGGCTCCTGAGAACATCTCCCACCTGCTCCCATCTCTTTCTCACCAGCTTTGGAATCCATTGAAGACACAGGAATCCCAAGAGAGAAAAGTCTCCTATGGTGAACAAGTTTTAAGAAGAATACTGGGCCCCAACGAAAAGCAAGAACTACCTACAAAAGGACTCTATAGTGAGGTCAAAGCATAGTAACAAGAAACTCTTCAGATACGGCCTCAAACCTCTTCACTTTATTTTTCTTCTGCTTTTTTCTGTCCCTATCTGTATGTGTGCATCCCATATGCATTCTAGCGTGGATGCATCGTGTATCTGTAGGAATTAACTGAATTAGAGTTTAAGTTTTAATAAATTTCATTTTTCTTCTTTAAATCTAAGAAAGCCTGTCTGCGCTCATTTCTTTGCCTTATAATTGGAAAGCTGTAAACAAAGATTCATCACGGGGGAGTACAAAACACAGTGTGTTTTAAATTAACTCTGTTACAATAAGACCAGGTGAAGGCTCAAAGAGACCCCGACACACCTTCCTCACCTGGTCATAACAAAGTCGACAACAGGAACACTGTTCATTTCGGGCAACCCGTGTCAGCGTCAAACACTCCCAAATATATGGAAGTAAGTTCTGATATACAATATCATTAATGTATGGATGCTACACTTTTCCATTTTGCATACTGTGTCATGGCTCAGTTGTAGTGTTCTTGTTTCCTGAGTCAGAATGTTGTGGGTTCAAGCCCCAGTCTAGAGACTTGAGCACAAAAACTAGGTTGACACTCTCAGTGCAGTACTGAGGGAGTGCTGCACTGGCGGAGGTGCTGTCTTTCAGATGCAATATCAATCTGAGACCAAATCTGCCCTCTCAAATGAGCACAAAAAGATCCCATGATCTATTTCAAAGAAGAGTAAGAGACCTCTCCTTGGTGTCCTGGCCAAGGTTTACCACTCAACGAACATCGTTAAAAGACCGATTATCAGGCTGTTCCCACAGTGCTGGTTGTGGGAGCTTGCTATGTGTAAATTGGCTGCTGCATTTCCTACAACAACACTTAAAAAGTACTTCATTGACTGTGAAGTGCTTTGAGATGTTATAATAGGCACTAAAGAAATGCAAGTCTTTTATGAGTGAGACCATTCTGAGTTTGTACACACCACGAACTGGATTGAAGTTTCTAGTTTTGTATTTTCTTTTGAAATATCTGATTACCCTCTCAAGCTGATCTCATGCTACTTTACAATGCGGGAAAGGCCTTCAGTTAAGCACCTTCGCTGAGCTTTTTGATTGTATGACATAGAGAGCCATAGCTTCCAGTCTACCCAAGAGAGCGTGGCATCAAACTTAACAAAACAAACCAAGCCACAGTTCAGAGAAGCAACATGTGGCAAGTAGACAACAAGACTAAGCATTGTGATAAACAAGCAATTACCTACTTTATAAATCTTGCATCCACAGCATTGTGTAGTGGGCTTGACAATTGTCTTTATGTTCTGGGGTCTTGCAGTCAAAGCCTGCCCAGACAGATGGAGTGCAAATTTGCTCTGTGAAATGAGAGACTGTTTTGGTCTGGTTTCTATCCAATGTAAATAGACAGGAGAAAGCTGCCAATAATTCATTAACGATTGGTACATAAGTGTCGATGGGAGAATTTGGAGCTCCTCGTGCCTGGTTCTTGGGGCATTGGCAGAACTGTGTCAGGGTCTCTTGCACCTGATCTCCCCACTGCAGGGTGTGAGCACATAATCAAGCTGACACTCCAATGCAGCACTGAGGGAGTGCTGCACTGTCAGAGGAGCTGTCTTTTGGATGACTTGTTAAACTGAGGCGTTGTTTGCCCTCTCAGATGGCGAGGGAAAAAAAGTCATTATTTGAAGAAGATTGAGGAAGTTCTTCTGCTCTCTTGGCAGAGATTTATCCCTCAACCAACACCTACAAACAGATAATCTGGTTATTTATCTCATTCTTCCTGTGTACAAATTGGCTGACACTTTTCCCAACAAAACAGCTCTTCAAAAGTAATTCATTGGCTGGAAGGTGCTTCAAGATATTGAGGATCTTGAAAGTGCTATAATTGGTGCAAATTTTCACATTCTTTCAAAAAGATTTTAGTCTCTTTGCTGTATGCTATTTTTAAACCTTGCTCAGTAAAGCCTGATTCCTCTCAGGATACAGTAACTTCTGCATCACATGTTCAAAAGAAATAGTGGACACAGAGGTGCTATATTTCAAGTTGCTTATAAATATAATTTATTACTTGTTTAAAAATTTCCTTTGTTATAATTTGTACATGTTGAGTTTATAGAAACAAATGCAAACACACGCATAGTGGGAAGGTACACCCTGAAATCAGCATACTGCTTCATCTCTGGGTAATAATGGTTAAGTCAATGGCTAGTTAGTACTGTTGTCTCACGTGCATCTTAATTTTACATTGTGGACATAGCTTTCGGGAGACAATTGGCTACTAGCAGGAAATGACAAGCAGATTACCACCCACTTACACACTGCAGACAAATCTTAATCACGCCTTTGTGATGATTTTCCTGTATTTAAAGTGTTACCAGTGTGTCATAATTAACCAAGGACAGATTTTTTTTAAAGAATGATTTTAAAATACAATACAGTGAGTTTTAACTCTTTGTGTTCTCGTTCATCACATTGTAGATTGAAAATGATCTCTTGCTGATTTTTACTATCAAGAATCTCCTCTAAAAGCATCATTCCAACCAGGACTGAGCGGAAACTCGCGTGTGTGGTGTGGGGGGGGGGGGGGGGGGGGTGGGGGGGGAGGGTGGAGTTTAAGCACACCGTAAATACTGTACAAAAGTCAGAAGAATTGACATTGTTGCAGGAAATTGTATAAAGAAAATTATCAAAGGTTTAAATGAAGCAATTCTTAATTCAGAGAACTGGCCAGAGTGAACGTATTGTTACGAGTTTTCATTCGAGTTTAGTGGGGCACATTTTTCCTTGATACTGCGATGCTGACCTTGTGATTAAACCATGTTGGGTGGAGTTCCCTCACTACCTTTCATAGCACACTTCAGTTTGCATGGTGCCTGTTTTAATCAGCACCTGACTGATGTCAATGAATAAGCAAGTTGAACTTTTCCCAACAAAACTGCACTTCAAAAGTAATTCATTGGCTGGAAGGTGCTTCAAGATATTGAGGAGCTTGAAAGTGCTATAATTGGTGCAAATTTTCACATTCTTTCCAAAAGATTTTAGTCTCTTTGCTGTATGCTATTTTTGCTGTATGCCGTGTAAAACTTTGCCCACAAGTGCAATTTGGGAAGACCAACTTCACCTGCAACGTGTTCTTTTCTGTGCCAAATATGTTGAAGTTTATTGACAATGTGGTGATGATGGGGGGACAGTGGGACACAAACTATTAAACTTGCTACTACCTGTTTTTCTGGATAATTTTTGATCGAGTAACAGACTATCCAATTGTTAACTCAGTATTTGTTGAGAGCTGAAGCAAGATCATTTGTTAATAGACGCAATAGTTGGTGTATCTAATAGCAAGCACTGAAACTCCTCAATGAAAAAGAACTGTATTTTTAAAAAATGAGATTGTCATGTGTGGTATGTAAACCAGTCACTCAATGGGAATTGTTGGAAGGTTTTGCTGCATTGTGATGCAAATGAATTGCAATGTCAGTGCGCTCAGAATGGGTTAAATATTTTAATTTATGAAAATGCCAGTCTTCCAGAAGCAAAACTCTGTGACTGATGGTCTTTGTAAGTAACGGACACCAAAGCTAAAACAAGCCATTTAAAAAACAAATTGTTGTTGCTCATCAGTAATAAAAACACCTTTTGGTGATTATACTTTTCCAAAATTGGGCAACCTGTTTCCAGATGCTCCTGTTTGTTGTTGTTAGCTTTTTCCCTTCCCTGCCTTCCCAATGTGGTACTGGATATGAGGAGAATGTTTTGAATGGCATGCTCCTGGGGGTGCATAATCAGGAAGAGGCATCCGCTGAACCCATAGTTTTCCACCGCAAGCAAAATTGGCGAATGCATGAAATCCTGACGCGTGCTCCCAGCAGGCAAGCCTTCACATGTGGAGTGTGCAAGTGGAAGATGTACCCTGCACCTCCTTCTGTAGATAATGACAGCTATTTGGTCACTACAAGTGGTCGGTCTTCATATGTGAATGTGTCAGCAAACGCCATTACTGTCACTGTGCCTCAATGGATAGCACTCTCACTTTTAAGACAGTAAGTTGTGAGTTCAAGTCCCACTCAGAGACACAAACACAAGATATAGGCTGGCACTCCAGTGCAGTACTAAGGGAGTGCTGGAGGTGCCATTGTTCAGACGGGGCATTAACCTGAGCCCCTGTCCTTTCAGGTGGATGCAAAAGATCTTGTGCCATTATTTCAAAGAAGAGTAGGGGGAGTTCTGTCCAATGTTTATCCCTCAACTAACATCCCTAAAAACAGATTATCTGGTTATGATCCCATTTCTGTTTGTGGGAGCTTGCTGTGTGCAAATTGGCTGCTGTGTTTCCTATATTCTAAGAGCTTTTACACTTCATTAGCTGGGAAATACTTTAAGACACTCAAATTGTGAAAGGTATGCATTGTGCACCTTTTGGGGAACTGTGGAGGTTGCAGGGTACTTTGAATGGGATAGGTTATAAATTATAATTCCTTTAATTGGTGACTTATTTTGAAAGCCAGACCCACAGCTTGTGCAAAATTTTCAAACTGTTTTGTTTTTATTTTAAAATTCTCATCCTTGTTTCAAATCCATCATAGACTCCGCCCCCCCCCCCCCCGCCCCCCACACCTCTGTAATCTCCTCCAACCCCACAACCCTCTGAGATCTCTACACTCCTCCAGTTCTGGCCTCTTGAGCTTCCCTGATTACCTCTCCCTCTTCCTTTTACACTCCTTAAAACCTACCTCTTTGACCAAGCCTTTGATCACCTTGATATCTCCTAATGTGGCTCAGTGTCAAATTCTGTTTAATATTTGAACCTGTGAAGCAATTTGCATGTTGTACTACATTAAAGGTGCTATATAAATGCAAGTTTTTTTTAAACACAAACATTGCTTCAAATTATTAGCTATAAAAAATGTACATTCGCTTAACTTAGTGTAAACTTACTGTATTTTAACTTGTTAATTGCTCAGAAATGACTGAATAGCTTTGAAAAACTAAAAATAACAAAATTGAGTTAATCGTAAAAAATGTAATTCCTGGAATGTTGGAGAGGAAAAGACGAACCAAGAAAACATTTCTAGAGTAGGACTGGCTGTGGAATGACGTAAGTGAGCTGCATCACAAAACACCTATTGTCCAACGTGTACAACAGGCACTGTTGGGGAATAGACCAGGAGACAGGTTTTGGAATGGGAAAATTATTTACCTAACTGTCCCAATAGGTGAAGGGGAGGAGGGTTATTATTCAAAGTATTCCTTCTAAACGCTAATTTCTCTGCAATATGTCTCGTGACATGGACACTGGTATTTCATTGCTTTTTCAGAGTTTCATCTGGTTTCCACCAGATGTACTTTTAATTCTTTATAGATATTTACAGGATGTTTCCGTATCCTCACAATTTGTATAATCACCAGCTTAGGGCAGTGATAGGGCGACGAGGCTTGATCTTTAACTGCCCGGACGATGGGATCAGTGGCGCATCTGAGAAAACGAAAGCAATGAGCTTGTGGCCTTCCAGAGTGTCGAGTGCAAACTCAAAAAATGGAGGCAGAATTTCCTTCTGGGGAAACTTCATAGAAAGCAAAGCAAATGAATTCGCTCGTATCAACATTCGTGTTTCGAAAATTGGCCAACAGATTGTGTTTAGAAGAGAAAGCTGCCAAAACAATACCATAAAGGGGAATGGATCCATTTTGCGCTGGTATCTTTTCCATGTTAATCCAATTAAAGTATCTGGCTTGATTGGCAGTCCCTCCGCTGGCTTAAACATTCACTCCCTCTGCCATCGGTGCACAGTGGCAGCAGTGTGTACCATCTACAAGATGCACTGCAGCAACGCAGCAAGGCTCCTTTGTCAGCACCTTCCAAAACCTGCTTGTGGGAACATCATCACCTCCAAGTTCCCCTCCAAGTCACACACCATCTTGACTTGGAACTATATCGCTGTTGCTTCACTATCAGCAGGTCAAAATCCTGGAACTTCATACCTAACAGCACTGTGGGTGTACCTACCCCACATGGACTGCAGCGGTTCAAGAAGGCAGCTCACCACCACCTTCTCAATGGCAATTAGGGCTCGGCAATAAATGCTGGCCTGGCCAGTGATGCCCACATCCTGTGAATGAATAAACTGTAAAAAACACAAGCATTCACTGTAACCTCAAAGAGTGAGCTGAAAAAAGACTAAGAGTATCAAATTATTGAAGTAAAATTGACCAATGTTTTGGAATTTCTTCAAGGCTCTGATATGATCGAGCAGGAAAGTGAAGTTAGAATCATAGAAAGTTTAAGGCACAGAAAGAGGCCACTTGGCCCATCGTGTCTGTGCCGGTCTAAAACGATCCACCTATTCTAATCCCACCTTCCAGCATTTGGTCCGTAGCCCTGCAGATTACGGCACTTGAGGTGCATATCCGGACTCCTTTTGAATGAGTTGAGGGTTTTTGCCTCAACTATCCTTTCAGGCAGTGAGTTCCAGACCCCCACCACCCTCTGGGTGAAAAAGCTTTTCCTCATCTCCCCTCTAATATTTCTACCAATCACTTTACATCTATGCCCCCTTGTCACTGACCTCTCTGCTAAAGTGAATAGATCCTCCACCTCCACTCTATCCAGGCCCCTCACAATTTTGTACATCTCAATCAAATCTCCAGCCTTCGCTGTTCCAAGGAGAACAACCCCAGCCTATCCAATCTTTCCTCATAGCTGCATTTTTCCAGTCCTGGCAACATCCTTGTAAATCTCCTCTGTATTCTCTCTAGAGCAATTACATCCTTTCTGTAATGAGGTGACCAGAACTGCACACAGTACTCAAGTTGTGGCCTAACCAATGAGTTATACAGTTCTGGGATAATCTCCCTGCTGTTATATTCAATATCTCAGGTAATAAAGGAAAGGGTTCCATATGCCTTCTTAACCACCTTATCGACCTATCCTGTTACCTTCAGGGATCTGTGGACATTCACTCCAAGGTCCCTCACTTCCTCTACACTTCTCAGTATTTTCCCATTAATCAAAATGTGTACAAAATTGACAATGGTTTCATGGTCACCATTAGACTAGCTTTTTAATTCCAGATTTTTTTTTAATTAATTGAATTCAAATTTCACCATTTGCTGTGGTGGGATTCGAACCCATGTCCCCAAGGCTTTAGCCTGGGCCTCTGGATTACTAGTTGAGGTAGCAGATCAGCCATGATCTTAATGAATGGTGGAGCAGGCTCGAGGAGCCGAATGGCCTACTGCTGCTCCTATTTCTTGTGTTCTTATGGTAACCCCTGTGGCTCACTCCCAGCAAATATTTATGCTTGATAAAACGCATTTGTTTTGTGTGGGCTTAAATGATCTTTCCTGGATCACAGAAGATGCCTTGGATGTAATGGAATAATGACCAATAAATCATTCATTTGGAAAGTCACAATAGCTGCAAGCAGCCTAACATTGTGACATTGTTATATGTAACGACAGTGATAACAGCATTGGGAATTTTATCTGGGCTGCAAATCAATTCTGAGTAAATACCACTGTTAAAACAAAGTCATTTTTTTTTAAACAAAATCTGTACCAATAAAAATACTTCCATAACATTGTTGAATAACAAACCTAGAATGATTTGAAAATTCAATTCTGGCATAAATATAAGTATCAAAACTGCATGAAATACTAAACTTTATGAACCAGTCCACTTTCAGACTGCTGTACTGAAGGCTCCTAATGTCCCTTGATATTGGAATGTGCTCCAATGAAAGCTCTGAGATGCAACCTGAATTACGATCTCAAAAAAGCGGAATTTATTCAAAAATAATCTGAATTCACATAAGCATTGAGGTGTTTGATACAAATGTATGATTTACAATAAAACTTTTATACATAATGCATTGATTAAAAATACACCGACACACCTCAATCCGGCTGCCCAGGTGTCCAGAGATTTGCCTGAAAAGATTTGCCTCTGGGCGGCTTGAGGGGATAGACCTCTGGTGGGAATAGAAAAGGAAAAAAAAAGGTCTCTTTGAAAGTGCTGTTGAGGAAGATGCACCCGGGGAATTTGTGTGAATGTAGTCTTCATATCATTAACTCCCAATACCAATAAACTTGACATAAAAATGGTGGAAGTGCGACTGAGGAGATGGAGGTGGAAGGAGATGTCACAAACAGTTTTATGTCCTTCAGGGAAAAAAACAATTCTCAATTGCGAGCCTGTATACAAAAAACGTTTCCTTAACAATTTCAGCTCTCTCCCTCAGTGCTGCTACAAAAGAGAAGGAAGCGTAGATGCACTCTTGACGTTGGCCTTGAGCTTTGCACTGTAGACACACGACAAGCAAATCCAGCTCTCATAGAATGGCGTAATCGCAGAAACCAGGATCGTAAAGAAAGTTTATCCACACATTTGGATACATAATTCCGTTTCCTAGGAAACCATTAAAAAACCTGTACCAAGCCGCGTACAGCCAAGCTGAGAAGGAACAGCAGTAGGATAGGTGGGCAGGTTTAGTTGGACTGCAGCACAATGCTTAAACCTTGCGATAACGTACACAATATTGGAAGGGCATTTTCAAAAAGAGCGGGACTGACCCGATTGGCTGGCACAAGCCACCCGCGGTTTGTTGGTTTCTGCTCCTACTTTACCGAACACACGCGCGTCTGAGAGTCAGCATTTTATCTCCGTCGCTAGGGAGACGACTGTCTCATGTCTTCCCATTTCTTCCAGTGCTGCTGCGAGAGAGCTCAGGTTGCCATCCGGAAAGTTCTGGGCTTCCCACAGGTCCAGGATGACACCAGTCGGGCTGGATTTAGTTGCAAAGTAATTCAGATAACTGAGTAGAAAAAGGAAACAAAAAAAAAGGCACATGATTAGGGATTATTTAACTGAGAGACTAGAGAAGATGGGGTCCTTCTCTGCAAAGCAGAAAGCTTAAAGTGGGAATTTAATAGAAGTGTTCAAAACAATGAAAGATTTTGTTGAGAGTAAATAAGGAGAAACTGTCTCCACTGGCAGGAGGGTCAGTAACCAGAGGACATAGATTTAAGGCAATTTGCATAAGAACCAGAGGGGGAGATAAGGATAGGCTTTATTTACGCAGGGAGTTGTTGTGATCTGGAACGCGCTGCCTGAAAGGGCGGTGGAAGCAGATTCAATAGTAACTTTCAAAAGGGAATTGGATAAATACTTGAAAACGAAAAAATTCCAGGGCTAATGGGGTAAGAGCAGGGAGAGTGGGATTAATTGGATAACTCCAAGAAACGACACAGATACGATGGACCAAATGTTCTCCTTTTGTGCTGTAAGATTTCCTAAGAAGTGGAACTGCCTGCTGCTGAATGAAAAATGCAATCAGGTAATATCAACTGTTGTAGCTTTAGTGACTTACAGAAAATAAGGAAATCCAGCTCCCATTCGAAAGCAAAGTACAACTAATGAATTATGTAGTGTTACGCAGAACATACCAATCGATCAGCACATAGGAAGTTTTCACAAACAGCAAATCAATTAATTTACAGCTGGCTATGCGTTCCTGGCTAGCCTCCCACCTTTTACCCCTCCCCACCCCCGCCCCCCCTCTAAAAACGAGCTCATCCAAAACTACGCGGGCTGTGCCCTAACATATATCAAGTCCCGTTCACCCATCACCCTGAGCTCACTGACCTACACTGGCTGCCAGTTTTCAAATCCCACCATGGCCGTGCCCCTCTCTATGTCTCTCTGTAATCTCCTGCAGCCTCTGAGGTCTCTGCACTCTTTCAATTCTGACCTCTTAAGCATCCTTGATTTTAATCACTCTACCATTGGCGGCTGTACCTTCAGCTGCCTAGGCCCTAAGCTCTGGAATTCCCTCCTCAAACCTCATCTCCTTAAAGACACTCCATAAAGACTACCTCTTTAACCAAGATTTTGGTCATCTGTCCTAACATGTTGTTCAGTGTCAAACTTTGTCTGATTATGCTCCTGTGAAGTGTTTTGGGAAGTTTTCTACATTAAATATAAATGCAACTTGTTGTTTAAGCTGGAAATCGTGACTGAGCAAACACTGGATGCCAGACGAGCATAACAAACCAAAAACGAAAACATTAACAGGGAGGTCTTGGGGCAAAGAGATTTTTGCAGGGAAAAACCTTTTCAAAAGGATAGGTTAAATCAGGCAAATTTGTTCTGACTTTTAGTGTCACTTGAAGACACGTGACAACACAGTCCCCTCCCATCAGATGGTACAATTCTGCCATCTTGTGGTAGCATCTTGTTATTACAGCAGAAAAATCCTGATTGCTCCAGTACATTTGACAACTTTTGTCACATTAAGATCCCCAAGAGGTTTCGAGTGAGAAGAACTTAATTTGCTCCGTGTGTGTGCCATTGTTCAATTAATTTTGGTGGCATTTAAGAGATTGCAATTTCACCTCATTGGTTGTTAAGAATGCAGAGTACAAGCAGGGGCCTACACATTTGCCAAACCAACAATGTCAGCATGCCAACGACATGAATAAACAGACAAACCGTTCATTTCAAAGAGGAAATTAAATCCCTGACACACATGTGACTTGACTATCTGTTAGCATCCACCACTATTTGGTGAAATTGCTGGTCTCTTCTAGCCCTCCTTTTCAGTCTGGTGGATGAGAATATTGCGTTCCTGGGAGTGATTTACGGTTGCCAACTCTGGGTAGATGTATTCCTGGAGATTTCATCTCAGGATCTCCAGCCTCCAACCACTCTGTTTGGTCAAACAGCTCCCAATATTTTTTTTTACTAATAAACAAAACTGGCCAAGGAAAATGAGAAGAAACAAACAATTTTTTTTTTACGCCCTGATGATTTTCCTCCTGGTTTTGCTCACAGAGGTACCTTGGGAGGTTAAGCATTAATTCCTGGAGATTCCAGGGCAATTCTGGAGGGTTGGCAACCCAAGCGTGGTTGCCACTCATTGAAAGATTCAGATTGTTCACGGAGAAAATAACATTGGGTGGGGGAATGGTGACTGGAAAGCCATAAACACACCGAGGGGTTTATAAACCATTTCGCGATTAAATTATTCTCGATTTGCCCCGTTACTGATTCTTTGTGCTTCTGTGGGAATATGGTCCTGTTAGCTGCACCTCCGTTGGAACCTCCATTTAATCTGTGGAGATTTGGCCTTAAACTACTCTTGAATTCCCCCGGCCTACCCAGCTCCTACATGATAAATCCCGCATTGCTGTCGCTGCTGACAGCTCTATACCCAGTTTGTGTGTGATGGAGGGGCTGAAGAGACACGGTTTAGCAGCTTCTCCTTTTGTGAAGATTACGCTTTGTTAGTTCTGGACAATTAAAGCTCAGAGGAGTTTGGTGAACAGGCTACATGTTGCTGCTATTTGGAGTAACTGCCTGATTTAATGAACTGAAAGGCAGGGCAGAGCCAAAGACTTGGTCTCCTTCCGCAACACAATATTTGAAAGGGCTCGCACTGTTTTGATGATGGTGGAACAATGAGCTGGGTCACCCAGTAGCTCAGTTTATTTAACATTCTCATCCTCGTGTTCAAATCCCTCCCTGGACTGACACACTCCCTATCTCTCCTCCAGCTTTCTGAAATCTCGGCACTCCTCCAATTTGGGCCCCTGATTTGATTTTCACCATTGTCGGCCGTACCTTCTGCTGCCTCGGGCCTAAGCTCTGGAATTCCCTCCCTAAACCTCTCCACCTCTCCCCACCCACCCCAAGAGTCTTCTTAAAACCTGCCTTTTTGATCAAGCTTAAGTAGCTGCTTTAGTATTTGTTTATGGCATTTGCCAATCTCTCTCTCTTACAGTGACACACTGGCTCTCTCTCTCTATATAAAATATAATATTATATATATATCCTTCTTCTGTGATGTCTGATCAGGTTTACTTGAATTTAAAAATGTTTGAAACCTCATTGGTCACTTCTTCATGTAACGATCAGGTGATTCCAAAGTTGTGAATTTGGAAATTTATTTTTAATCCAGAATCCTGCAGATTTTTTATGCTATCCTCATGTCCTAAAAGCCACTAAACCGCAAGATCCTTGTACTCCTCGTAGTTACAGAACTCCCCAGGTTAGGTTCACAACTTTCCAGCCAGGTGTAAGGTGTGGGGCTGGCTTTGTAGAAACCGCCCAATTAAAATCACAGCACTAAGTTTTATACCTGGGCAGCAAGTTGAAAATCAGAGAAGCAGAGAACAGCACAGAAGGAGGTCATTCGGCCCATTGTGTCTGTGCTGGCCCTTTGGTAGAGCTATCCAATTAGCGCCACAACCACCGCTCTTTCCCCATAGCCCTGAAAATATTTCCCTTTTGAGTATTCATCCCTTTGGAAAGTTACGATTGAATCTGCTTCCATCACCTTTTCAGGCAGTGCATTCCAGGTCATAACTCACTGCACAAATAAATTCTCATCTCCTCTCTGGGTCGTTTGTCAATTACCTTAAATCTGTGTCGCTCTGGTTACCGACCTTCCTGCCAGTGGAAACAGTATCTCCTTACTTACTCTATCAAATCCTTCAGAATCTTGATCTATTAAGTCTCCCTTTAACCTTCTCTGCTCTATGAAAAATAACCCTAGCTTCTCCAGTCTCTCTACATAACTGAAGTCCCACATCCCTGGTATCGCTTCTGCATCTTCTCCAAGGCCTTGAAATCTTCCCCAATCCCCATATCCCTAAGTTTTGTTGGCGCCCCCACAGCCAAAAGGGACTTGGCTCCCGATCGCCATATCTCAAGAGCCATTTGACCTCCTTCTGACAAAACTCAAAGACAGCTTAGTGCTATAGACCATTTATTACACAATCCACCATTCAGAGCTTGGAGCCTTCCCCCGAGTCAGAATACTCAGCTATACCAACACAGCCTGGTGTACTGGCAACTGATGAAATTAGACAGGAGTTTGTAAACACTTAATGGCAGCCCTTAGTGAGTTTCAGCTGTAGCTCAGTGGAAAACTCTCTTGTCTGAATTCAAAGTCAGAAAGTTGTGGGTTCCCAGCAAAAAGCTGGGCTGATACTCCAGTACAATACTGAGGGAGTGCTGCACTATCAGAGGTTCTATCACTTGGATGAGATATTAAACCAAGCCCTATCTGCCCCCTTGAGTGGATGTAAAAGATCCTGTGAGACTATTTTGAAGAAGAGCAGCGGAGTTTTTCTTGGTTTCTTGCCTAACATTGATTCCATTATTGTTTGTGGAAGCTTGCTGTGCACAAATTGACTGTTCTTTTTCTTACATTACAACAGTGATTGCACTCGAGGAAATATTTAATTGGCTGCAAAGTAGTTTGGGGTGTTCTGTAATCTTGGAAGGTGTTGAATCTTTCTTATTCATCACCTTTATTGAACTACCATCCTTTTTCAAAGCTACTTCTATAAGTAAAACTGTCACCATGAACACATTTACATCAAATTCCCTTACCTGTCCAAGTTCAGTTTATGTGCCAACAGTCTCCAGTCGTTGCCCCTGTTGTTCGGAGCATCCAGGCTTGTGCAGATCTTCTGCCTGATCGAGAAGGGGATTCTGAAAGCATTGGGGCCCATCAAGGTTGTGACACTGCTGTCTGGCTCGACGAGCAAAACTTCCATCGGCCGGATGTCCTGAAGCACAAATGAGAATCCGTCAGCATTCACTACTGCTTAGTTTACTATTGGTTCAAATTGGTTCACAATCTCAGCTGGAACCTACACCGCTGTAAAATCCCATGTACAGCATCATTTCACAAGCAGCTCGAGCTGAGTTCAACATACAGGGAACCAGCTTATAGTGCTTTTGCATAATGGGTACCTAATGTTGACATAACAGCAGTGAAAGCACTTTCAAAATAATTAATTGAATGTAAGAACAAGTTGCACTTACATAGCGCCTTTTACATAATAAAACGTCCTATGGTGCTTCACAAGAATGATTATCAAACAAAATTTGACACCAAGCCACATAAGGAGGTAGTAGGACAGGTGACCAAAAGCTCAGTCAAAGAGGTAGCTTTTAAGGAGCGTCTTAAAGGAGGAGAGAGAGGCGGATAGGTTTAGAGAGGGTATTCCGGAGCTTAGGGTCCAGGCAGCTGAAGGCACGGCCACCAAAGGTGGAGCGATTAAAATTGGGGATGCACAAGAGAACAGAATTGGAGGAGTGCAGATATCTTGGAGGGGCTGGAGGAGGTTTCAGAGATAAGGAAGGATGAGGCCATGGAGGGATGAGAATTTTAAAACTGAAGTGTTACTAGATCGTGAGCCAGTGTAGGTCATGACACAGGGGGATGATAGGTGAACAGGGCCTGGTGCAAGCTAAGATGTGGAGCTCCAGGAGTCTCCAAGTGAAACATGGGGAGATGACTGGCCTGGAGCAGAGTTGCTCCTTATCTGCGATCAGCTCTCTGCACAGTCACATTTTCATTTCTGGAATACGATATGGTTCCTGAAAGAGTTCTGATTTTTTAATTGCTCTAAGCACAAATTGTGACTCTTATCTAGAGGGCACTCCCAGCAACTAGACTTCAACACTTTCAACATACCCTGCGACTATTTTATTTAATTAAAATCTGCCGATATAACAACAGTAACTACACTTGAAATGTAACAAATTGTGCTCTGAAATGCTATGGAATATCTTGAGGACGTGACAAGGCATTATATAAATGATCTCTCACTAAAACCTTGCACAGAAAGATATGCCTGTTGTGATATAGTTTAGTAAAACCAATAAATTTAATTAATAAAAAAATCTGGTATTGAAAGGTAGTCTCAGTTATGATGCCATGAAACTATCACTGATTGTCATCTGGTTCACTAATGTCCTTTAGGGAGGGAAATCTGCTGTCCTTACCTGGTCTGGCCCACATGTGACTCCAGACCCACAGCAATGTGGGTGACTCTTAACTGCCCTCGGAAATGGCCCAGCAAGCCACTCCGTTGTCGAGGGAAATTAGGGATAGGCAACAAATGCTGCCCTTGACAGTGACACCCACTTGCCATGAAAGAATAAAAAAAGCTGTGTAAAACATAACCTGTAAAATAGCTCAAATACAGACATCTTCATCACATCATTGCCTTCAGAACTTACATTAAATACTAAATTGGAGTAAATTCCATTAGGTTGCTAGAATCTCAAATTTATATATTAAAACCTTGGTTGTGATGCACAAATCTTATTTCCGGTCGTCACCATTTTTGCTCACATTGTTCAGTCGAAATGCACCATTGTGAATTGCTATGTCAACATCCAGGATGTAGCTGCAGGTTCTGACCAATAGGCGACTCTGTGGATCCAGTTTCTGACACATTAACTGGCTGTGGACATCGCGACAGGTAATTTACAGATCCTTTTTAAATGACTGGTCTACAAAACAACAATTCCTTATCTGTGTAACCTCCTCCAATCCTACAGCCCATCAAGTATTCCTCCAATTCTAGCCACACATCTCCAATTTCCATCTCCCACCATTGGCAGCCGTGCCTTCAGCTACCTTGGCCCTAAGCTCTGGAATTTCCTCTGTAAATCTCTCTGTCTGTGTGTGTGTCTCACTCTCTCCTTTAAGTTGCTGCTTAAAAGCAACAATCACTTTGACCAAGCTTTTCATCACCTGTCCTAATAGTTCTTCATGTTATGTGATGACTGAGAAGCACTTGGGAGGTTTTTACTATGTCAAAGGTGCTATATAAATGCAACGTGCTGTTTTTGAACCTCCTGGACGGAAATCTTGCAAATAGTACCTGAGAAGTTAAGGATAAGTAAAGGAAACGGAACATTAGAGTAGGTGCAAGTGAAGAGATGCCATCACCATAATAGGGTAGAGCGGAGGGGAAGAGGATGGATGGGATTGACATTGAGGCAGGATGCCCTGCTTCAACGGATTCACAGTTAATTTTTATTAATTTAAGCTAACGTAGCAGCTGATAAAATTAGCATTGCTCCGACATCACCCTGCCTTGGGAGAGACAGTGGCCCCTTTAGTTTTCACCACAAGTCTTATTGTCTTGCGACAAAGGTCCGGGAAAGTGCTGGAGGTGGTTAGCGGTACAGAACTTGGCAGGTCTTTATAACCATCTGCAAAACAAACTAGCAGCCAGGGTTGTGCAGAGGTCGGAGACAACTTCAATGCGGGTTTCTAGAAAGAGTGTGTTTTGGGAGTGGGGGAGTTACATCAGATAAACATATACAAACTGTTCATATGACTTACGAGTTCAAATAAAAATATAATTTCCTTTGTCTTTGATCACAGTTTAATGATGTCCTATTCATCTTTTGTTAAGCTAAAATTTGGGACTGGAATCCTGCAGATGAAGCAACCTATCAAAGGCGTCTTCACGACATAAAAGGCTGGAGGTTGCGTAAATAATACCAATTCAGAAGAAAAATCTGCAATGTGACAGATTTGCTGATTTCAGTTAGGTACTAAACAGCCCCTTTCGGAGATTCTCTGAATCCTTGTTTGGTGCAGTGCCAGGCAGCTGACCTCCTGTTACTGACCAATTCAGATCAAGACACTTACCGACTCTCTTCATCGGCTCTGTCCTTCCTGCTCATGAGCCCAGAAAAAAAAGAAGAAAATTGCACTTCTATAGCACCGTTCACCACCTCAGGACATCCCAAAGCACTTCACAGTCAATGAAGTACTTTAGAACTGTAATCGCTGTTGCAATGTAGGAAACATGGCAACCAATTTGCACACAGCAAGCTCCTACAATGTGATAATGACCAGATAATCTGCTTAAGGTGATGCTGGTTGAGGGATAAATATTGGCCAGGACACCAGGGAGAACTCCCCTGCTCTTCTGCAAAATAGAAGCCGTGAGATCTTTGACATCCACCCAAGAGGGCAGACAGGACATCAGTTTAACATCTCATCTGAAAGACTGTATCTAGAACAATGCAGCACTCCCTCTGTACTGCACTGGGAAGCATCAGCCTAAATTTTGTGCTCAAGTTCCTGACTTAGAAAGGCAAGAGTGCTGCCACTGAGCCACAACTAACACCAAAACAGAATGGCCGGACATTACTCTAATTTGCTGTTGACATGACCTTGTACAGACTGACTGCCGTATCTGTCTAGAAACCAATGATAAATAATTCACTTTTGGATTTTCTGAAGATGTGAAAGGTGCTTTATAAAGACAAATTTGTTCTTTCTTTTTAACACGCTGCATTTGTGACCTCCCTCAAACATCTGACAAGGCATACGAACAATTGAATTAGGAGCAGGAATAGGCCATTCAGCCCCTCAAGCCTGTTCTGCCATTTGATAAGATCATGGCTGATCTGATTATGGCCTCAACTCTTCTTTCCTGTCAACCTTCTATAACATTTGACTTCCTTATCAATCAAGAATCTATCGAAATCAGCCTCAAAAATATTCAATGACCCTGCCTCTACTGCTCTCTGGGCAAGAGAATTCCACAGACTAATGACCCTCTGAGAGAAATAATTTCTCCACATCTATGGCTTAAATGAGAGACTCCTTATTTTTAAACTGTGTCCCCTGGTTCTAGTCTCTCCCACAAGGGGAAACATCCTCTCAGCATCCACCCTGCCAAGTCCCCTCAGGATCTTATATGTTTATATAAGATCACCTCTCATTTTTCTAAACTCCAATGGATACAGTCTCAACCTGTCCAACCTTTCCTCATATAATAACCCTTTCAACCTAGGGATCAGTCGAGTGAACCTCCTCTGAATTGCTTCAAATGCAATTATATCGTTTCTTAAAGTCAGGAGACCAAAACTGTCTGCGAAACTCCAGATGTGGTCTCACCAATGCCCTGTATAACAGTAGCAAAACCTACCTACTTTTATACTCGATTCCCCTTGCAATAAACAACACATTCCATTTGCCTTCCTACTCACTTGCTGTACCTGCATACCAACCTTTTGTGTTTCATGTACCAGGACATCAAGGTCCCTCTGCACCACTGAGTTCTGCAATCTCTCTCCATTTAAAGAATATACTGTATTTCTATTCTTTCCCACATTATACCAAATCTTTGCCCGCTCACTGAACCTATCTACATCCCTTTTCAGACTCCTTATGTCCTCGTCACAATTTACTCTCCTACCTATCTTTGTGTCATCAGCAAATTTACCAACCATACATTCTGTCCCTTCATCCAGTCATTGATATAGATTGTAAATAGTTGAGGCTCCAGCGCTGATCCCTGTGGCACTCCACTAGTTACAGCTTGCCAACCTGAAAATGACCCATTTATCCCAACTTTGCTTCCTGTTAGCTAACCAATCCTCTATCCATACTAATATGTTACTCCCCACACCATGAGCTCTTAATTTGTGGAGTAACCTTCGATGTGGCACCTTATCAAATACGAACATACATACGAACAAATGAATTAGGAGCAGGAGTAGGCTACTCGACCCCTTGAGCCTGCTCTGCCATTCAATAACAGTGGTGCAGTGGTTAGCACCGCAGCCTCACAGCTCCAGTGACCCGGGTTCAATTCTGGGTACTGCCTGTGTGGAGTTTGCAAGTTCTCCCTGTGTCTGCGTGGGTTTTCTCCGGATGCTCCGGTTTCCTCCCGCAGCCAAAAAAGACTTGCAGGTTGGTAGGTAAATTGGCCATTATAAATTGCCCCTGGTATAGGTAGGTGGTAGGGAAATATAGGGACAGGTGGGGATGTGGTAGGAATATGGGATTAGTGTAGGATTAGTAGAAATGGGTGGTTGATGGTCAGCACAGACTCGGTGGGCCGAAGGGCCTGTTTCAGTGCTGTATCTCTAAATAAAATAAATAAATAAATAAGTTCATGGTTGAACTGATTACTCCACATTTCCACCAACCCCCGATAATCTTCCAACCCCTTGCTTACCAAGAATCTATCTACCTCTGCCTTAAAATGCCTTTTGGAAATCCAAGTACACCACATCGACAGGTTCTCCTTTATTCATGTTGCTTGTTACTTCCTCAAAGAACTCCAATAAATTAGTCAAACATGATTTCCCCTTCACAAAATCATGTTGACTCTGCCTGATTGCATTAAGATTTTCTAAGTGCCCTGATATAACCTCCTTAATAATAGATTCTAGCATTTTCCCTATGACAGATGTGAGGCTAAGTGACCTGTAGTTTCCTGCTTTCTGTCTCCCTCCTTTTTTGAATACAGGAATTACATTCACTATTTTCCAATCTGATGGGACCTTTCCAGAATCTAGGGAATTTTGGAAAATTACAACCAATGCATCTACTATCTCAGCAGCCATAGAACCATAGAAAAGTTACAGCACAGAAGGAGGTTATTCAGTCCATCATGTCTGCATCGGCTAAAAAACAAAATTAAAAAAAACTAGCCGCCAATCTAACCCCACCTTCCAGTCCCTGGTCCATAGCCATACAACACTTCAGGTGCAAGTCCAGGTGCCTTTTAAAAGAATTGAGGGTTTCTGCCTCCACCACCATTCCTGGCAGTGAATTCCAGACACCCACCACCCTCTGGGTGAAAATGTTTTTCCTCATGTCCCCTCTAATCCTTTTACCAATCACCTTAAATCTGTGTCCCCTGGTAATTGACCTCTCCACTAGGGGAAACAGGTCCTTCATGTCTACTCTATCTAGGCCCCTCATAATTTTGTACACCTCAATTAAGTCACCCCTCAGCCTCCTCTGTTCTAAGGAAAACAACCCTAGCCGATCCAATCTTTCCTCAAAGTTGCAACTTTCAAGCCCTGGCAACAGTCTTGTAAATTTCCTCTGTACTCTCTCCAGAGCAATTATGTCCTTTCTGTAATGTGGTGACCAGAACTGTGAGCAATACTCCATCTGTGATCTAACCAGTGTTCTATACAGTTCCAGCATTACATCCCTGCTTTTGTATTCTATACCTTGGCCAATAAAGGAAAGCATTCCAAATGCCTTCTTCACCACTTTATCTACCTGTCCTGTCACCTTCAAGGACCTGTGGACATGCACTCCAAGGTCTCTGTCTTCTTCTGCCCCTCTCAATATCCTCCTGTTTATTGTGTATTCCCTCGCTTTGTTTGCCCTCCCCAAATGCATTATTTCACACTTCTCCGGATTGAATTCCATTTGCAACTTTTCCACCCAATGAAAATCAGTGTGATATTCTTCCATTTCCAACATTACAGCAGTGACTACACTTCAAAATTACTTAATTGAATGTAAAATGCTTTGGGACATTGTAAGGTTGTGAAAGGCAGTATATAACTGCATCAGTTTATCTATCTATCTACCTGCCTTTTTCCTTTCTTAATTCATTCCTACACCAATTATCTGATGGCCTCTGCAGTGAACTGCCAATTAGTGAAAATACGCTATTGGTTCGCATTGGCAGGCAACAGCTGGGAGTCATGAATTGGTTGATGCATCCAAAATGTGTTTTACATAGACAGGGAAATGCCAACCCCTCAGTCTGGGCCATATTTAATTGGAGGTCCCAGAATTGAAAGGACAGCACGGTAACACAGCACGCCAGCCAGTGTCATGGCAAGAGATAATGATACCATTCATTAACCTGCAGAATGTGTGTCTTATAACACTGGATAACTGGTCAGGGTCAGTATACACAAGGACACTTTAGAACACAAGGCAATAGTTCTCAGTCTACACCAGTCCAGCTTCAGTCGTCAATGTGTACAGACTGGGTGACATACCTCAGACAAAGTGCTCTGGATCTGGAAGATTTGTCCCTCGCCTTCCACCTGCCGCACACACAGTTTACAAACCAGCTCGGTGGTGACTCGACTGAAACGCTCCAGTGTGAAGGTGCAGTGAAGGTTCCTTTGACAGCCACTCCATATGTGGTAGAAAGGAATTTCCTGTTAGTTGGAAAAGGACAGAAATTGTTGTTGGAAAATTTGCAAAGAGTGCTTGCTATTTTTTGATTTTTGATAAATGTTTCATTTAAAGTGGATAATGGTGATGTCAGGAAAACAAAAGGCAGACAGTAAAGAACCCTTTTGAATACTGTTTCCCATCCCATTTCAGTCACCTATGGCTCACTACGTGTGTGAGTGCAGGATGTTCAAATCTAATCAATGGCATCTGGACACAATGTCTGACCTAACCCTCTGAGCAAACTGGGATCATACTGCACACTAAGCAAGGACAGTGACCACTGTAGGACAAAACAGAGACTTTGGCCGGAATTTTATGTTGGTGGGAGGATCCAAAAAAGTCGGGGGTGAGCCCGCCTCCGCCACGCCAGGATTTTATGCCTCACAGGCCCTTAATTGGCCTTGGGCAGGGCTTCCACACCTCTGCGGCAGGAAATCCCACCTCCAAGAGCTGCTGGTCAATCAGCAGACTGGCAGCTCTCAGTCCCAGCAACGCTACTTGGAGCAGTGGCCACTGCTGGGACTGCACCCAGCCACAGCAGCAGGAGGGACACCAGCCCTCAGATGAGGGTATGTTTGTGGGGCCTCGCAGGGGACAATCAGCCAGGCCATGGCGAGACAGGGGGGGGTTGGTTCGGGGCGGGGGTGCTTGTGGGGGAGTTTTGGGGGGGCGGTTGGGCCGCGGGGGGGTCCCTCCATGGGGCACAGGGTGCCTGATCAGGAGGGCCCCCCAGCCCACAAGGAGGCCACCAGGTTTTACTGTGCGGCCTCCTGGGGCACCTCAGCCGGTCACCCTCTGCTGGTATAATACCAGCGGCAGTGGGAGGAGGCCCTTAAGTGGCAGTTAATTGGCCACTTAAGAACTTTGATTAGCCTGGGGTGGGTGGGCCGTTTCTCGTCGCCGCTGTACCTCATAAATTTGCAGTGGGGACAGCAACCCCCACCTCCCACACCATTTTACGACTCCCTCCACCCAACATCTCGAGCCCGCTGTTGTGGGGTTGGGGGGGGCGGCTATAATTTCAGCCTTATATACAGAAGCACAATTTCTACTGTTACGAAAGTGCCCAATTTTTAAAATTGTTTTGAGGACTTGTGTTTTAATACTGAAAAGATTCCTTGGATGTGCTTTTTTTTTACAAAGTTCACTAAAAGGACACATGAGATGTTGTTTAAAAACAACCTATGCTGGAAATAATGTGCTTTAAGCTCAATAAACAACAGAAACCTTGGTGACTTGGGGAAGATGTTTACAGAGAAGTGACATGTCAAGATTTATGAGGGTTAGGAGGTTCTGACTTGCTGTTTGGTTTTGCTTCTGAGATGTTGTTTTGGTTCCATTGGGTGTGGACAGTGTTTGAAAAGCAGTTGAAGATCAGCCCGCTAAGAAAGAAACCCCAGTTCATCTTTCCTGCACCTCTCTAAGAGACCGTTCAGTGTGTCAGCTCCTCTTTCCCCTTGTCTTTGAAAAAACCCTGTGAAACCAGAGTGTGATTGCGGAAACCCCTGGTGCCACATTTCTCCTGGAAAGCCTACCAGATTAATTCTCAATGCCGCCTGAAACACACTGCTTCTGAAAAGATCCCAGTGACCCATCACCATATACTGAGATGCCAGGCCAAAAGGGACAGCTGACATCCTTCCATATCTTCTCTTTTTTCTTCAAGAATTAGCAAGAATTTGGAGAAAGTATTCTTTTTCTTGTAATGGACCTCTGCAGAGAGAATTTCTGTATTTTTCTTGAGTGTGTTTGTGAGCTTGTGTGTGGAGCATTTTAAAAGGGAACGTTCATATTTCAATCTGCGTTAATGCTTTGCTTCATTACTGAATAAGTCTTGTTTTATAACAAACTGATAATTTTGTTGTTTATTAAAGACACCTGGTTGGTGTATTTTATTCTGGGATGAAGAGTAGAGTTTATGATTGACCACAACAGTAACTGGGTAAACATTTAAATATATGTTGTGACCTGTGGAGAAGTGGAACTAGAAAAGACAGTGCACTCCTGCCACCTCGGTCATAACAGTGCACATTTTCAAACAAGTACAATCAAACAGCAGACATCCACCAGCACTGTACCTGCAGCATTGACTGACTGTCTCAATCTGATGACTATTAACTGACCAGATTCTCCAGAGCACACTAAGTCATTGAGTAAACACATTGCACAGCAGGTAAAGGCTCATCCCCAATGGGAGAGGATTATTCAACATTCTCTACCACAGGAATGTTTAATACTTTGACAATCAAATGACATTACCATCACTCATAGCATTTACATGCATTACAATATAGCAAAAATTTTGCTGTGCAAAGCAGGAGGCCAAAGAGGCAGGAAGTTTTGCATAATGTTAGTGACCAGATCCCGGGGCATGAAGGAGAGTGGGTTCAGAAGAATAAGTGTTCCAGGGGCGGCACAGTGGCGCAGTGGTTAGCACCGCAGCCTCACAGCTCCAGCGACCCGGGTTCAATCCTGGGTACTGCCTGTGTGGAGTTTGCAAGTTCTCCCTGTGTCTGCGTGGGTTTCCTCCGGTTGCTCCGGTTTCCGCCCACAGCCAAAGACTTGCTGGTTGATAGGTAAATTGGCCATTATAAGTTGTCCCTAGTATAGGTAGGTGGTCGGGAAGTATAGGGATAGGTGGGGATGTGGTAGGAATATGGGATTAGTGTAGGATTAGTATAAATGGGTGGTTGATGGTCGGCACAGACTCGGTGGGCTGAAGGGCCTGTTTCAGTGCTGTATCTCTAAAACCATTTTTAAAAAATCAGATAGCCAGGTGGGGAAGGGTAGAACTGAAGCCTAAACGTTACACACAGGGCTGAGTTTGCTCAGCCCTTTGGAGATCACAGGGAGGTGGGACGGCTGGCAATGTGGTGGGGGGAAGGTTGCGGGAGAGGATCTGGACATATTTCTGCCACCATGGCACACTGCCAGCAGGAACCTTAGTGGCGTGGCTTCCCAGAAGTGAAGCAATTAATTAATCAACTAAGAGCCACCTCCTACACCCACTGGCATTTTGCCCGTCTCCGCATGGGGAGACCACCAAGTAAACCCTGGAGGCCTCTCAGCAGGATCCCAAGGAGGCCCCTCCTTAATAAGCTCTCCCTGGCCCATGGAGGGGATCCCGGGCAGCAATGGCTGCCCCACGCCCAAGGAGGCGCTACCAGAACACCTCCAATCCCTGCCCCCGATCACCGGGCTCTGCCTGCCTAGTCCTGGCTTCTCCCTCTTTGAGGGCACTTCACCATTGAGACACCCCCTCCCTGGTGATGCAGCCTCAGCAATGGCCACCACTAGCGGTGGCACTGTCTCAGCTACTCAGATGGTGGCCTTCAGATTGGGCCAGCATCTCTCGAGGGCGGGCCACAATCTTCAACTTCAATTGGCTGCGACCAGCAAAATATCGCCCCAGTATCCTGTTACCCACCGGAGTGGGGTTGCCTCCCAATGTTTGGACCCAGTGGTGGGATTTCAAGGTCCTCCGAAAAATTTAGCCCTTATATTCTTTTATTTACATGGACACACATTACAAACGTGTACCTCCTAACCTAATAACTGGGTGGCTAGATTTTTTTCGGCCAGCACAGCCATGATGGGCTGACTGGACTCCTTCTGTGCTGTAATTTTTCTATGGTTCTATGGTTTCAGTCTGCTCCTATAGATAGGAGTACAAGTGAATCCCCAGTTAATCCCCGCCACCTGAATCCAATTAAACATTCAATTAATATATTATTAACAATGAGGGACAAGATTCTAAGGTTTAAACATAGGGGCCACAGGATGATAGTTATAGCTGATATACAGTGAAGGGTTAATTCTAAGAACCATAGGAATAAAAGTATATAATCCTAATGAAGCCATCCAATTAAGTCTCCAAAGTGGGATTGCATGAACTGAATGATGCCCCATTATTTTGCGAAAATTGGGTTCAACAATTGGATTAAACTGGCAGAAAAACATGACTTCTTGACTGCAATTAACTCCAGTCTCCCCTCCTCCGCCATCATTAGTGAGCAATGGTCACTGCAGAAAGCAATCCACTAAGCTCAGTGAAATTCCTACCTGGTACTTCGTGAGCAGCTTGCTTCTCCAGAGAGAGTGGGGGATATCATGGACAGACAAACGCAGGTTATGAGTACTGTCCTTGAATAGAAGGGTCTTTGGTTCTTCCACTAGCTGTCCTCCGAGCTGCCTCTCCAGCTGAATTACTTCCTGTGAACATAGGTCAGGATTGACTGAACACAAGGCATACAAACAATGGCTTGCTTCATAGTGAACAGCAATGCTGGTCTAATTAGAATCAAGAATAGAGATACATGCCTACATTTCACCATAATTAAGCAAGCATTTTTAAAAAATTCATTCATGGGATGTGAGCATCGCTGACTAGGACAGCATTTATTGTCCATTCCGAATTGCCCTTGAGCAGGTGGTGGTGCACCGCCTTCTTGAACCGTTGCAGTCCATGGGGGGTAGGTACATCCACAGTGCTGTTAGGAAGGGAGTTTGACCCAGTGACAGTGAAGGAATGGAGATATAGTTCCAAGACAGGATGGTGTGTGGCTTGGAGGGGAACTTCCAGGTGGTGGTATTCCCGTGCGACTGCTGCCCTTGTCCTTCTAGGTGGCAGAGGTTGCGGGTTTGGAAGGCGCTGTCTAAGGAGTCTTGGTTCGTTGCTGCAGTGCATCTTGTAGCTGGTAGACACTACTGCTACTGTGCGTCAGTGGTGGAGGGAGTGAATGTTTGTGGATGGTGTGCCAATCAAGCGGGCTGCTTTGTCCTGGATGGTGTCGAGCTTCTTGAGTGTTGTTGGAGCTGCACCCATCCAGGCAAGTGGAGAGTATTCCATCACACTCCTGACTTGTGCCTTGTAGATGGTGGACAGGCTTTGGGAAGTCAGGAGGTGAGTTACTTGCTGTAGGATTCCTAGACTCTGACCTGCTGTTGTAGCCATGGTATTTATATGGCTACTCCAGTTCAGTTTCTGGTCAATGGTAACCCCCAGGATGTTTATAATGGGGGTTTCAGTGATTGTAATGCCACTGAATGTCAAGGGGAAATGGTTAAATTCTCTCTTGTTTGAGTTAGGCATTGCCTGGCACTTGTGTGGCGCGAATGCTACTTAGCACAATGGCCCAGATTTTCCTAACCTCAAGAAGGGAAGGGGAGGAGTTTTCAATTAAATGAAGCAAATGGTCCTTTGTTTAAAAAGGAAATGCAGTGCCCTGTCTGAAATGATGGGAAATGCAATAATTTTGCCAAAAATCAAGAAATTTCTGAAGGAACAGAGTCCCAACCCCAATCCTTCCCGAAAGTCTTCAAGATCCCCGTCCAAAACTTGAGTGCAAGATCCAGGCTGATACTCCCACTGCAGCACTGAGGGAGTACTGCACTGTCAGAGATGCCTTCTTGCGAATGAGACATTAGATACACCTGAGAGGGCCTCGGTTTGAGATCCCATGGCACTATTTTGAAGAAGAGCAAGGGCGTTATCCCCAGTGTCCCGGCTAACATTTATCGCTCATCCAATATGCAAAAGCAGATTATCTGGTCATTATCACATTGCTGCTTGTGGGAGCTTGCTGTGCGCAAATCAGCTTCCGTGTTTTCTATATTACAACAGTGACTGCATTTCAAAAAGTATTTTATCGGCTGTTAAGCACTTTGAGTGCCCTGTGGTTGTGAAGGGTGCTATATAAATGTAAGATCTTTCTTTTCTTCCCCATGTCAGACTACTCTGTACCTTTAGAGTGTCCTGCGTATCATCCAAGCAGTAGACGCGGATGCTATATTCGAGTGAAGTGCAGACTGCCGGTGCAAATATGGCTAGCTTCAGTCGCCTGGTGGCCGACTTGTTGATGGATTGTCCCACTAAGCAGTAGGTGCCGAGATGCTCGGTCACCATGTGGCAAGCTTGGGAGTCTAGCTGCATGTAACAGGGGGTGGTGAGTGTTTCTGACCCAAGAACCACCACATCCTATGGAGGAAGAGAATAAAAAATACACACAGAATTTAACAACACAGATTCTTTCTCGTGGTCTGCCCTCGTAAGCGTGCCCTTTAACCTTCCTTCAGCGCATGAACCTCCCTTTAGGTTTAAACAAATCCAATCTAAAGAATGTAAATGTTTAAATGTACAGTCCCCGCTACAAATGCCAGTGTAGATATTTATGATTGAAAAAAGTGACACTATGGGCTGAATTTAGTCAAGCCGATGGGGATCCCGGTGCCAGGCTGAAAAGGCGAGGGCAACCCCACCTTGGCATTTGGAGCCCCCTCCCCTCCCCCACTGGGCGCAATTCAGTGGTGCTCAGTCAATTAACTGCCGGGCATTGGGGTCCTCCGTCCCTTTAAAGACAGGTTCCTGCCTCTCAGACCAGCCAGGCAATCAGAGGGCTGGCAGCTCAGTAGTATCAGCAATGCACCGGGAGCAGTGGCCACTGCCAGTATTACACCAGTCCGACAGGCTCCCATGAGAGGGGACGGGGGGGGGGGGTGGTGGTGGAGGGTGGGCATTGAGGGTGTGTGTTAACAGAGGGGGCAGACTTTGCTGCCGGGGACCCTCCGTGTGTCACAGATTGCCCATGGAGGAGGACCCCTTTCCCAGCCAATCGGAAGGCTGCCTTGTTTTACTGGGTGACCTCCCCACGTGGTGGAGACCACCCCGCACTCTGCTGCTGGTTGAATTTCAGCGGCGTTGGGAACGGGCTCTTAAGTGGCTAGTGATTGGCCACTTAAGGGCCTCAATTGGCCTGTGGGTGAGAAGGCTGTCTTTGGCCTTTCTTGCCCCTGGCTTTATTGCAGTGTAACAGGAAGGTGACGGGCTCTCCACCCCCTGCCTTCCATCACAATTCTATGGGCCCTCCTATCTCTTGACCATCTCCCGGGGCCCATTAAATTCCACCTGATAAATGGGACAAAAACGTGACAACATGCAGTAAGATCTTGAAGACAGGAAGACCATGCAGATGTCAGTTTATACATGTCATAGAGATGGAAAGAAAGAAACAGAAATAATTGCATTTATATAGTGACTTTGGTGTCCCTAGAGACCTCAAAATTGCTTTGCAGTCAATTAACTCAATCGTAGCATTATTCTTAATTGTTTGCCCAAAAGATGGTGTGCTTATTTTTCTTTCAAATAATAATTTATGCATTCATTCATAAATTATCTGCCATATTTGCCATGGTGATTTAAATATTATTTATGTTGAACAGTCAATAACAACTTGCATTTATAAAGCATCTTTAATGTAGTAAAACATCCCAAGTTGCTTCATCAGAATGTGAGCAAACAAAATTTGAAACCGAGCCATGTAAGGAGATATTAGGACAGATAGTCGAAAGCTGGGTCAAAGAGGTCGGTTTTAAGGAGCGTCTTAAAGGAGGAGAGAGAAAGAGGTGAAAATGTTGAGGGAGGGAAATCCAGAGCTTGGGGTCCAGGCAGCTGAAGGCATGGCCGCGATTAAAATGGGGAATGTGCAAGAGGCCAGAATGGAGGAGCGCAGAATTCGTGTGAATCCATGAAGACAAACTCTTGAAGGATATTAATCTGTTGTATCCCTTTAAAACAATCACTGTGGCATAGTAAGGGAAGATTTAAGTTGGGTCTCGGCCTTCAAACTGGGCTCGCTGTCCCTGGATTTGGGCCTACTTTGGCATCAGGAGCGTCATTGGAGAAATCAGCTCCAATATATCTTCAATCATCTCAATTTGAGACGTCAGGAGATTTAAATGCAGCACTGGGCTGACTGCATGTATCCTAACTAAATCAGAACAACTGTGAGAAATATAACCAAAATAATATAAAAGCAGGAGACTGCCAAAACTAACCATGCTTAAGCAAATTTTACTTCAAAAGTTAGCAAAATCCAAGAATAACACTCTTAAAACTGCTAATGAATAATTCCCACTCCAATGTCTCTTGCAACCACACTCATCATTTTTAATTGTTTTGTGAATATTTTTCTTTCTTTACAAAGTTTATTTTTAACGTCACTGTTATTTTTGGCAGTGTGCGTGTCATATCCCTCCCACTTTTGTTTTCAAATGATTTCCTCTCCCCCTTTTTAGATTTCTCATGCGGCAAACACCACTCCCCAGCTGAAAGTCAACTTGCTTTGATTTCCCCTCCCCCCACCTCACCCCCAATGGGAGGGCACTCCCTGCTTTCTTCCCAATCTCTCTTGACTGTTCAAACCCCATTGCCCACCCCCACTTCTCCAACCCCCCTCCCCGCCATCCTCCCCACATCCCTTCTACTTGTCCCCATACTATCAGGACGGGTTTGACAGCTCACCAGGCATGGAGCCTCTCTGGTTGTGTACACATAGCGTTCTGGCCACTTTAGAGTCATAGAGTAATTTATTGCACAGAAGGAAGCCATTTGGCCCATCAAGTCCATACCAGCTCTCCACAGAGCTATCCAGTCAGTCCCACACCCCTGCTTGATCCCCACAGTTCTGCAAGTTCATTTCCTTCAAGTGGCTATTCAATTTCCTTTTGAAGTCATTGATTGTCTCCGCTTATACCATCCTTGTGGGAAGCGAGTTCCAGGTCATTACCACTCGCTGCGTAAAAAAGTTCGTCCTCATATTCCCCCTGCATCTCTTGCCAAAACCTTCAATCTGTGTCCCCTAGACCTTGTACCATTTGTTAATGAGAACAGTTTTTCCTTGTCTAACTTATCTAAACGTGTTATAATCTTGTACACTGCTATTAAATCTTCCCTCAATCTCTTCTGTTCTAAGGAAAACAACCCAACTTTTACAACTAACCTTATAACTATTCTGGTAAATCTCCTCTGTACCATCTCAATGACCCTCACACCCTTCCTCATGTGTGGTGACCAGAACTGGATACAATACTCCAGTTGGGCCCTAACCACAGCTTTATAAAGGGTCAGCATAACTTCCCTGCTTTTTGTACTCAAAACCTCTATTTATGAAGCCCAAGATCCCATATGCTTTGCTAATCACTTCTCAATATGTCTTGCCACCTTCAAAGATCAATGCACATGCACCCCATGCCCCCCACAATCCTCTGTTCCTGTACACTCATTAGTATTGTGCTATTAAGTATATATTGGCTCTCCATATTCCTTATGCCAAAATGCATCACCTCACACTTGTCAGTATTAAATTCCATCTGCCGCCTGTCTGCCCATTCTGCTAGCCTATCTGTGTCCTGTTGCAGATGATTCATATCATCCTCACTGTTTGCCATACCGGCAAGTTTGGTGCAATCAGCAAATTTTGAGATTCTATTCTGTAGTCCAACATCCGAGTCATTTATATATAGCAACAAAAGCAGTGGTCCTAGCACTGATCCTTGGGGAACAACACTGTCTACCATCTTCCAGTCCGAAAAACAACCATTTATCACAACTTGCTGTTTTCTGTCCTTAAGCCAATTTTTTATCCAACTGGTCACTGACCCTCCTATTCCATGAGCCTCAATGTTGTTAACCAGTCTTTTGTGTGGTACCTTATCAAATGCTTTCTATAAGTCCATATAAACAACATCTAATGCATTCTCTCCCCTAACCTTCTCTGCTACTTCATCAAAAAATTCTATTAGATTAGTCAAGCCATTTACAAATCCATGTGAGCTCTCTTTAATTAACTTCAGCCTCTCCAAGCGTCTGTTGATTTTTTCCTTAATTATTTTTCTAAAACCTTACCCACCACTGATGTTAAACTAACTGGTCTGTAGTTGTTAGAACTGTCCTTACACTTATTATTGAATAAGGGTGTCACATTGGCCACTCTCCAGTCCTCTGCCACATCCCCCATATCCAGGGAAGATTGGAAAATTATGGCAAGTCCTTCCATTATCTCCATCCCCACTTCTTTTTGCAACCTGGGTTGCAAGTTGTTTGGACCAGGTGACTTATCTACCCTATGCATATCCAGCCTTTTTTTTAGTACATCCCCCTTCTCAATTTTTACCTTGCTTTAGAAAGGATGTCAACACCATGGAGATGTGCATTACAACAATGGCTACACTTCAAAATAAAAGTACTTCATTGGATGTGAAGTACTTTCAGAGAATCATGGAATGATATAGCACAGGGGTTCGATAAGGCAAAGAAGAAAAGTCTCATTAGTGAGTTGGAAACTAGAGGGCATCAATTTAATATTACCACCAAAACAGAGGGACAAACATTGTTTTCTTTTTACATTTAGAGTTGTTAGGACAGAGTGGCTCCAGCAGGAACAGAAGTGGAACCAGAATGACTTATAAAAAGTTAATAAACATATTAACGAGAAACAACATTGTAAGTGTGCAGGAAAAGGACATGGGAATGGGACTAATTGGATAGTTCTTTCAGAGACCCAGCACAGGCACAATGGGCAGAATGGCCTCCTTCTGCACTGTAATGTCTCTTAAGCGTTGAAGCACATACCAATAATGTTAATCTCCCTTTGGAATCATATGGCACAGAAGGAGCCCATTCACCCCATCATGCTTGTACTGGGTCTTTGAAAGAGCTATCCAATTAATCACTCTTCCTGATCTTTTCTCATCACCAAGCAAATTTTTCCTTTCAAGTATTTTTCCAATTCCCTTTTGAAAGTTATTATTGAATCTGCTTCCACTGCCCTATCAAGCAGCGCATTCTCGATTCTAACAACGAATATGAATATGAAAAACCTTTTAAAATGTGCCTGCCAGTGCACCTCAGGAAATGAGTACAATCGGAAGAGTCTCGCAATTCCAAACATGTCCGTGGAACCTGATTTGGGCGAATCGAATCGTGAACCAGCAGAAAAAATTCATGCAAATCCTGAACCTAAGTGCTTTTGGAATCACCTCATTTTCATTTAAAAATCCCCCAATTCCTTTTTGCACTGGTTTGTTTGATTCTGCCTGGAAGCTGCTGGTGTAACTAACAGAAATGAGCAGAAACTCAATCCCTGAGTGTTGAACAGCATCTCTCTGACCTGGATTTTCCAACACTCCAATAAAGAGTTTATTTAGTTATGTCCATGTTGATAATCTCTCTCACCTCCCAGTTTCCTTGCGCTGACAGACTCTTGAGCTGGATAAGCCAGTTCTCCATATTGGGTTCCGCGCAGTGATGCATGGAAAGGACCACGGGCCTGGTCAGCAAGGCACCTGGAGGACCACAGCTCACCACTGGGCTCAACAATGTCTGACTGCCTTCTAGTGATGGCCTAGGGGTAAGAAATAGACAGGTTAATAACAATAACAACCACTTGTATTTTATACTGCACCCTTAAAACAGTAAAACGTCAAATGGTGCTTCAGAGAAGCGTCATAAGACAAAATTTGACACCTGTGCCACATAAGGGGATATTAGGACTGGTGACCAAAAGCTTGGTTAAAGAGGTAGCTTTTAAGGAGTGTCTTAAAGGAGGAGAGAAAAGTGGAGAGATGGAGAGGCTTAGAGAGGGAATTCCAGGGCTTAGTGTCCAGGCACGGCCACCAATGGTGAAGCAAGTAAAATTGGGGATGCACAAGAGGCCAGAATTAGAGGAGCGTAGAGATCTCGGAATGTTATAGGGCTGGAGGAGATCACACCGATAGGGAGGGACAAGGCCATGGAAGGATTTGAAAGCAAGGATGAGACTTTTAAAATTGAGGCGTTGCTTAACCTCACAATCAGAACGAACTATGTAACAGCAAAGCATCAGCTCAATTTCCATTCGCTTTTGCAATATTTTAAAGTTTTTTTTAAGCTGTTTCTCGTGCAATGGAACAGAAATCGGGCCACGTTTGTCTTTACACTCATGAATGACAATCAAGCAGTCAGCATGAGTCATTCTGGAGAACGCCCAATTAAAAAATAATGCTGCCATGCAAATGTGTGATACCGGTGCTATTTTAATGGGCACCAGAAAATGGTTTCATATCAGTATCATATAGACATAATCAGGCAAATAATGGACTCAGTCCTGCAGGCCCCCACCTGCCAAGAATGAGGCATAGTAATTTTGTCACATGGACATTAAATTTCAAATTGTTGCTGGGAAGAAGCGAAGGCCTGTTACAAGGAAATGCCAGGCCCCCTGGCTGGAAAGACATCTTTACATATTAACATACACTGCTTGGAACAAAGAAGCTATCCCCTGCTCCAACACAATACACAAAACAGGGCTGGTCAAACCAGTCAGTCACGTGACCACCCTGCTGGCCAATTTGGGGAGTTTTAAATTGTAGAGACAGTGTTTGAACTGGCAGAAAGCAGAATGCTCCTGGACTGAAGAAGACCTCCTGCGTGCTCCCATCTCTTTCTCACAGAACTGAAACCGACTGAAGATACATGAACCCCAAGAGAGAAAGGTCTCCTCCAGTGAACAAGGTTTAAGAAGAATACTGGGCCCCAACGAAAAGCAAGACCTACCTACAATCAAGAACTATACAGTGAGCTCGTAGACCCGTAACAAAAACTCTTCAGATATTGCCTCAAACTTTTCCATTTTATTTCTTCTGCTCTTTTCTGTCTCTATTTGCTTGTGTGTATCGCGTATGCATACTAGCGTTGGCGGGTCATGTATCCGTAGGCGTCAACCAAATTAAAGTTTAAGTTTAATAAAACTTCATCTTTCTTCTTTAAACCTAAGAAAGCCTGTTTGTGCTCATTTCTTTGCCTTATAATTGGAAAGCGGTGAACAAGGATTCATCAAGGGGGAACTAAAAACAGCGTGTTTTTAAAAAAACCCTGTTACAGTAAGACAAGGTGAAGGCTGAGAGGGAACCCTAATCCTCTTTCTCACCTGGTCGTAACAACTCAGACTGAAATCCACCCCAAACTGTGGCCGCAGTGACTCTCCCTATACTGAGCATTATAGAGACTCCAACCCCAGCCTATTGTACACTGTTGTTGGCAATTAATGTTATTTCATTCATAAATTAATATGATCAGGCAAATGTAATAGTGCTTTTCTCAAAAGGCAACAAAAGAATCCTCACAACTGAGCTTCCCATAGCTTATTAGGCCAAGTGGATTTATGTCGAGCCAGTGGAATGTATGTTTTTATGCAGTACAAGTTTATTTTTATAGTACATGAATGTCAGACATACAGCTTTATAACCCTGCTAATCTCTGGAGTAGTTTTCTGTACTGTAATGCCTAGGTTCTTTGAGTCACATCCAAATAAGGTGAATCTCCCTTTTTGTTCCACAAATAGTATTTTGAGAAACACAATCGCACAGGGTTTTATAATATAACACTGAGTATTTGGTTATCTAGATCGAAACTCCTCTTGTTCCTCATGCCTCGTACCCCCCCCCCACCGTGCTTTTTCTTGCATGATTAAATGAAGCCTCTGTTCCAACCACTTTCGACTACACACGCTGAGACATGACTGAGTAAGGGATATTGAACCCGGGGTGAATTGGCAGCTCTGCACTGGTAGGGAGCTTTCCCAATGGAATTCTCTGCCAGGAAGCAGAATTCCACGGCCCTTCAGCTTTCTACCCTCTACTCTGTCCAAAACTAAACTGTGAGTCTGGTGGAAGCCCCCATTTATATGTGCAAATGGGATTTGTCATCACACTTCCGGGCAAATTTACCGAGGCAGTACAGAAATACAGAGCCCTCAACAGCTTTTAAAAGGAAGGTGAATAAATATTTTTTCAATTTTTTATTTAGAGGGTCTGAGAAAAAGAATGTGTTAGCCATAGCTCAGTGGGTAGCATTGTCACCTCAGAGTCAGAAGGTTGTGGGTTCAAGTCCCACCTCAGAGACTCAAGCACAAAAATCTAGGCTGATACTCCAGTGCAGAACTGAGGGAGTGCTGCACTGTCAGAGGTGCCATCTTTCGGATGGGACATTAAGCTGTGGCTCTCCTCTCGGTTGGATATAAAAGGATGCCTCAGCATGATTTGAAGAGCAGGGGAGGTATCCTGGCAAAAATTTATCCTTTAAACAACCTCACTAAAAATGGACTATCTAGTCATTAAAGTTTGTGGGAGCTTGCTGTGTGCAAATTGGCTGCTGGGTTTCCTACATCACAACAGCAACCACTCTTTAAAAAATACTTCATTGGCTGTAAGCTGCTCTGAAATCTGCTTAGGTTGTGACAAGTGGTGTATAAATATGAGTTTTTCTTTGTAAGTAGCCCTTAAAGACTACTTCTATGTGGTTCCCCCTCACTGTAACACTTGGTGCCAAGTCCAATATAGACTGGAAATTTGTCCACACTGTGTAAATGAAGCTGAGCACATGAATCAGGTGGGGTCTGCAAACTACAAATTTAAAAGATGCTGACAACGTATGCCTAACTGGAAAACCTGTGCTGCTGAGTCACTGGGTTCAGGACCTCAACACTGGAATTTCAAAATCATGAGAGGTCTGGACACAGTAGATAGGGAGAAACTGTTCCCATTGGCAGAAGGCTCAGGAACCAGAGGACACCGAATTAAAGTGATCGGCAAAAGAACCAAAGACAACATGAGGAAAAATGTTTTTTCCACAGCGAGTGGTTAGGATCTGGAATGCACTGCCTGAGAGTGAGGTTGAGGCAGATTAAATCGTGGCTTTTAAAAGAGAATTGAATAATCGTCTGAAGGGAAAAAATTTGCAGGGCAACAGGAAAAAGTGAGGCTGTGGGACTAGCTGAATTGCTGTTGCAGAGAGCCAGCAAAGACTCGATGCGCCAAATGGACCCCCTTCTGTGCTGTAGACATTCTATGTTCCCATGATTCCAAGATTTGATCAGTGACCAACGTGCCCTCTAATTCTTTTGGCGTGCACAGACGATTTAAAGGTGCAGCCCCTTTAAATTCCTTTTACCAGCCATGCACGTGAGATAAATTAAAGGGGCTGACTTGTGTGCATCCTGCACGGGAGCTTTCGGGTAGCTGCACGACAGCATGGCCTGTGTAGTTTGGAGGGAACATTGCCGATGACCCAAGTGTTTTCTGGCAAATCTGCGCAACACTGCGGCGGCAATCTTTGGTCTCTGAGCAGTAAACGGGAGGGAGGGTGGTTACGTGGAGGAGTGGTCGAGAGATTCTTCAGTCTGCATGAGGTAAAATGCCAGAAAAAAATTCACTCCCTGTCGGCAGCTTGTAGGCACTGCAGCAGGTTCTTAAAGGGCTGCAGCAGGAAATTGGCAGTGTTTTTTTTGTGGGGAACAGAGAGAACACAGAGGAATAGTGAGCAATGTGAATTCCAATTCAGAACCTGGAGTTCATTCAATGCAGCGGTGCTGATGCTGGCAGAACAAGTTAACAAATCTTTAAGATCATGAAAGCCCACAAGCTACTGCCTCCAAAGGATTTACCTAAGAGGTGCTGAGGGTCCCTTTAAATAACGCTTGAAATGGATACTGCAGGACTTGTACATGTATGTATTGGGCAGGAACAGGAAGTGGCAATGGTCAGATATTACGAGTGGAACATGGCACTGAGAGTTTGAATGAGGTCACTTGCTCTCTATTTCCACGTGCTCATGATGCTCCCGCCTGCGTCAGAGGGCAGCTTTGACAGGAGGGAAGTGTTTGCCAAAACAATGAAGCAGGCGACCATTTTAGTTTTGTCGCTACCATCCCATTTATGAAAGTAGCGAAGAGGCTCAAAAACCGCTCACCACAAGTTCACGACTGGCATGGAATTAAAGCAAGAGAGATAACCAAGGTGGCAAATTGGAAATAAAATGACCTCTGCCAAAAGAAAGAAGTGAGCACAAACACAGAGGCACAACCGAAGCTAACAATAGGCCAAAGTGAGGAATGCATGACTCGGTGTGACCTCGTATTGTGCAATGCAGACTTGAAAGGGGTATTTCTGTCTGTCAAATGAGTTTCAAGCCTGCTTCGAGTCCTGGCTGGCAACTTACACTGCCATTGAGCAAATTAGGGTTCAAAACAATGATATTGTGTGTTGTCAGATCAGAAACAACACCGGAAGTGCTACTACCTCTTCCGACTTTCACTGTAAATCTATTGTCGACAGAAGTAACACTTGCTTAAAGTATCACCTTTAATTTAAAATTCTCGAATTCAAAATTCTTATCCTATTGTTCAATTTCCTCCCTGGCCTCACCCCTTCCCATTCTCTGCAACCTCTTTAAGCCCTAGACTCTCCAAGATCTCGGCTCTCCTCCAATTCTGGTCTCTTGAGCATCCTGATTTTCATCACTCCATCATTGGCGGCCATGCCTTCAGCTGCCTGGGACCTAAACTCTGGAATTCCCTCCCTAAACCTTTCCGTCTCTCTCCTATTTTAAGACACACCTTAAAACCTACCTCTTTGACCAGGCTTTTGGTCATTTATCCTAATATCTCCTTAGGTGGCTCGGTGCCAAATTCTCTTTGACAATGCTCCTGTGATGTATGTTGGGACATTTTTACAATGTAAAGACTATCTATAAATGTAAGTTGTTTTTAGAGAAGCAGCTCGAGTTCCCAAACATCACAGCTGTCCTTCATAAACAAGGAGCGGCATTTTCCTGACATTCCAAGTTACTCCAACAAGAGATCTCTGATGTTATCCATCTCAATTACAGTCACAGGCAGGTGCATTGTTACAGCAAAGACTCGAGGCTTCATTATAAAAGAATAAATAAATAAAAATCACTTCACATATTTACTGAGCAGAAAATGTTCCACCAGTGGCCAATTAGTGGTGCACCAAGTATCTAGCCTCAGCAGACAGACAGGAGTAAATGTCAAAGCACTTTGTAACAGTCACCCGTATGAGTGTAGTGGTTGGGGGTGTGCAGCAGTGGGGAGAATGCGAAATAAGAAAATCGAAAGGTTGTTTCTTAAAACAGCGTTGGAAGTGTCAGTTGTGTTGCTTACAAACCTAAGCTTGTCATTACAGTGAGGCGGGAAGCTGTGTATCTGCAACATCTCAATTGCAGCTGCTCCTGCGCTCATTAAACTAAATAGTTTCAGCCTAATGACAAACGCCAGCCAAGCAACGTGCAGTGTGAAAGAGAAGGTGCTCAGAGTGAGCTTAAAGGGAAAGATCTACGGCTGTCTCAGTACTATAAAGGGAAATTGTGGATATTAACCGGTGTTTCTCACAGTCCCAGTTTATTGTGTTTTCTCTTTTAAAATGACTCTCTTGCCATCTACAAGCAGACATTCGGGTCAATGTTTCGGAATGGATTCTTCTAGTTCATATTAGGAATGTGTATCAGGAAATTGGGGCACAATTCCCATCATTTTTCTTCAACAAGGCTCAGAACAAGAAGGTCGACTTCAGTTTTAAAAAAAATTATTCATGGGATGTGGGCATCGCTGGCAATGCCAGAATTTATTGCCCATCCCTAGTTGCTCCTTGAGGAGGTGGTGGTAGGTCTTCTTCTTGAACTGCTGTGTTGAAGATGCTCCCACTGTGCTGCAATTCCAGGATTTTGATCCAGCAATGATGAAGAAACGGCTGCTATATGTCTAAATGGGGATGATACATGACTTGGAGAGGGACGGGAATATCGTGGTGTTTCCATGCTCCTGCTGCCCGTGGAGCTCGTGGGTTTGGAAGGTGCTGCCAAAAAAGCCTCAGCGAGTCACTGCAGTGCATCTTGTAGATGGTACACACTGCTGCCCCTGTGCGCTGGTGGTGGAGGGAGTGCCAATCAAGCGGGCTACCTGTTGTGTACCACATCCTATGACATGACAGTGTAAAACTTAGCATCAATTGTTTTAAGTCATCAGCGGGAATGTCTTCAGGGAGTTTGCCCGAATGGCCCGAGTAACATTGGTGTAAGATCGACGGAAACCCTCACGTGTATCTGACAAAGTTACAGTGATCAGATCGGGAGGAAATTCCGAGGGTATATGTATAAATGCTCCAAAACTGGTCTTTTGGGACCTTTGTTCTCTCATCCTTCCAACAGCTCAGATACTTTACATAGAATTTACAGTACAGAAACAGGCCTTTCGGCCCAACTGGTCTATGCCGGTGTTTATGCTCCGCACAGGCCTCCTCCCACCCACTTCATCTCACCCTATCAGCATATCCTTCTATTCCTTTCTCCCTCATTTGTCTATCCAGCTTCCCCTTAAATACATCTACACTATTTGCTTCAACCACTCCCTGTGGTAACGAGTTCCACATTCTCACCACTCTCTGGGTAAAGAAGCTTCTTCTGAATTTTTCATTGGATTTATTAGTGACTATCTGATATTTATGGCTCTTGGTTTTGGTCTCCCCAAAAGTGGAAACATTATCTCTACGTCTACCCTATCAAAACACTTCAAAATTTTAAAGACCTCATAAGGTTACCTCGCAATCTTATCTCTTCTAGAGAAAAGAGGCCCGAGGTGAAGACTATAGGCTCTAAAATGAAGCCCCTTGATCCCCCACATATCTTTGGGCCTACTCCCCTCAGGCTCTTCGGATGCCAGGCTCCATCACCACACAGCACACAAACCGCGTCAGGGAAGGAAAAGAGGGGTGAAGGGGGAGGGGAAGGCAACATGAAGATGGACAGAAGGTGAGAAGGAAAGTGACGAACATGGAGAGTAAAGATTGAAGCAGAAAAGAGAAGATAAACACAAAACCTCACCTGGGAGGAGAGGAAAGGAAATTGGAGGAGAGGGAAGAGGGATCAGGAAAGTGAGAAAAAATCGGGAAGTTTTTTTGAAGAGTTTCTCAGTCCCTGATGAAGATGAGGCAGCAGAGTTTCCCCTCACTTGGCCCGATCTCTGCCTGTCCCATCCCTCTCTGAATCAGTGTGTGAACGCTGCCTCTTCCCGGACTCTACCCTACCCATATATACATGAATATATACAGAGGGTCAAGGATATGAGTCTTCAAATGTTATCCCATAAACCTGTATGATCTGATGCAAGCAGCACGGGGAACTATGATTGTAAATGATAGTTATATACAGCAGAGATGTGTATTCTTACAGAGAATTCTTACTGGGTATGTGGCATGAATACACAGGCGTGCACATGCATGAGTATTTTCTAAAAGAATGCTGTTCAGTAAAATAGATGTCATTACCTCATGTTGTCTTTCCGATGGACTGTTACATACATTTCATAAGCTCTTCCTGGGGGAATGGCTCCCGCTGGCACCAATAAGCTTACTCCTAGAATTGACAGAACATACAATCTAAACACTGGGTTGTGAGAAGGAGGGCAAGCTACAGTTGACAGTTGGCAGCTTTATCTCGCAAAGAGAAAAGACACATAAAACCCACTGCCTTTTTCATACTTAATAAAGCTGGTTAAACAGAGAATTATCGCAATTGCCAGACAGTAAACTTTTATTCTGAGCAGAACGGAATGTCACTACGTTTTATTTTGATCGATAGTTTTGGAGGTCCTGCTGAAAGTTATCCTGGTTTTTTTGGGAGGGACCTTTACTGTGGAAATCTAGATCATGTAGAGCACAAACTGAAAGACAAGAACAAAGAGCTGGCAATGAGTAGGGAGGCATTGAGGAAGTATGCACGTCGGAGGCAATCTTCTGGATAAGACCTTAAACCGAGGCCCTGTCTGCCCTCTCAAGTGGAAGTGAAGGATCCCCGGCACTATTTTGAAGACGAGCAGAGGAGTTCTCACCAGTGTCCTGGCCAATATTTATCCCTCAACTAACACCACTGAAAAACAGCTTATCTGGTCATTATCACATTGTTGTTTGTGGGATCTTGCTCTGTGCAAATTGGCTGCTGTGATTGCTACATTACAACAGTGACTACACTTCAAAAGTACTTCATTGGCTGTAAAACACTTTGGGACACCTTGAGGTTGTGAGAGGCACCATATAAATGCAAATTCTTTCTTTTACTAATCTACCATACTACTTTGGAATATGAGCTTTACTGCTTTCCACACATCCTCCCTTGTTTTCCCCTCTGAATTTCCTTATCACTCATTTCCAACCTGCTGTTGCCTCAGATTCTGTCAGGGATGGAAGGTGTGAGATGGAGACAGCTGTCACAGGAAAGGAGCTGTTCAGTTTCAAGACAAGCAACAGAAACACAGTTTAAACCTTTGCAAGCACACCATGGTTGCAAATCGTAAGAACAGCAGGCCGCAGACTTAAAAGATTAGCATTACAGATTAATAAAAAAGCAAACACAGTGGTGCTGCCTGACCAGTTCAAAGTGGCTAACATTTCTTTTAACCAACTAATGCCCTTGTCAACTTGACAGGTTCAAACTCCATAGAATAGCATCTTCCAAGGACTTGCCTTGAATTGTCAAGTGTGTCAGTGAGTCCAGTTTGCGATTGGACACACAGGCCCGAATGTACAAGGGACTGAGCTGTCCCTTGGGTCAGTGCACCATCCTCTCGCCTCAGGGACTCAGAGATGAAAGGGCCTTCAAACTGTAAACATCCTCCATGATTCTCAACCCAGTTCCATGTGAGTTAGGAACGTATGAAATAAAACTGCTAATAAATGGGGGTTAAGTTAGCAATCTCAGAAAGCAAGACAAGGAGGGATGGATTGTGTGAAAGTGGAAATATTTACCTGGTGAATGAACTCCAGAGAAAAGTCTTCTACCTCTCAAAGGCTGATCCATTGAGGACATCGATCTTTTATTCTATCATTGACCTGTTCCACTGCCACCCACCACGACTCAGGCAGCCCATAATAATCAGATAAACACAGGCTTCTTAAGCATTGATCTGTACTTCTGTCATGGCAAAGCTTCTGAAATTGGGGTTAAAAAGCTAAAGCTGGAACCTGCACCTGGTTGAGCTACAAGTGCCTCAGAAATGCTCAATATGACACAGAATATTTTGCACAGAAACAGGACATTCGCCCCAACTGATTTGTGTTAGATAGTGATCACGGGTACACAGAAGTGAAGAAGTATTTGATTTCATCAACATTGACACCTCAAGGCCACAAAAATCCCGCAACCCCTCCTCCCCACTCCAAAGAGCATTTACAAATTTGGAGATGTAGAAAGGAGAAAGACCCTACATTTACATAGCACCTTTCACATCCTCAGGATGCTCCTAAATGCTTTACAGCCAATGAGGCCCTAGCCTGGAGATCCTTGAGCTATCTACTTCCTCCACGAGGTTGAATTTGGCACAGAATGGTTGAGAGGCCGTGACTGAGGAAATTCTCAGAGTGGAATAAAGATAAACAGGCTCTGGATGGATCAGGCTTGATGGACTTTGTATCCCCCCTTTGGACGGTCTTCTATTCTTAAATTGATTGGTGGACGTGTGGTCAAGTGTTAAACAGACTGCCCTGTGATATGATACCTGCTGCCAAGTGAATGAAATTTGAGCATTCAGGATGAAACTTCAGTTTGTTTCCTGGAAAATGTTGCCAAAAATTCAAGTTTCTTTAACAAATTAAGAACATGCTTCAACTTCAACATCCCTTCCCCTCTGTCAATAATAAAAATTAAAATAAGTGTTGAACTAATAATAAAAGGTACAGCAGAGTCTTACCTGAGTTGGGTACAATGAGATGACCTCCCAGGATGTTGAAACTCCCAAAAGCGCTGCATGATGGATCTTTCTGCTGGGTAGGGCTTTGATTCTTGACGTTCTGGGCCTCGTTGTCAAGCAGTGACTCCGTGAGCTGTGGGGAGAGCTTTGATGCCAGGTCCCCCGCCTCAGCCTGGGGTGTGACGCCACAGGAGGAGTTGTACACCTTAATTTTAAGGTTGGGCAGGGGATCGAGTAGTGGTGAGTTAGTCATTGGGATCTTGTCTGAGATATCATGCAAGGCATACATAGGGCCTCTGTACATAGCGGCAGCAGCTGTGAGATCTGGTTGAACTGCGAGGAGATGGGAGTTATCTGCACGAAAGAAAGGCAGAGGGTAATTGCGTGATGAGGTATCATCAACCGTCAACACTAAAAGCCAAGTTATATCCATCCATTTATCTTGAATAAAGACAGGTTTAGCTCACAATTTGTCCATCATGATACCCTTCCATGTGTCTCACTGACTTATAGGTATAAACCAGTCTACCATCACTGCAGTATCAGTCCATGTCATTGCATTTACAAGCCCGTAACACTACACCTATCAGGTCCTCTCTTCACTTTCCTCACTCCTTCCCTCCAACCCATGGTTGTCAGAGTGAAAGAAAGCATCTCTCTAAAGCTCTCCCCTACTCCCAATTATTGCTAAAGATGCAAGGAGGAGCTTTCCTAAATTTCCCTCTTGGTTATGAGGGAGGTTATGAGGTTCAAGGACCTGTTTTGCCTGACAACAAATGAATGTAAATGCTCAGCACAGAACTGGCTAAGAATGTCAAGAGAGAGAAAGAGAGAGGGAGAGAGGAAGAGAGAGGAAATGTCACTTTGATGTAGTAGTGGACATTCTTTCAATCTTGGATTTTGACCATTGTAGAAACTGTTATCAGTGCTTGATAGTATGTAATGGTGGCATGAGCTTCACAGATAGAAAATGTTACAGTTCCCCAAAACATATCCTTTGCCTTGAGTCGTTCAAATTGGATCACAAAAGGAAAGCTCACAGCACCATTTTAGGTCCAAAAAAAGAGAGGCCTCAAACACACCAACCTTGCCTGGATGTCTTGATGCTCACTGGCTGAAACCCACCATTCAGGGCTGCAGAGTCTCTGACATCGGAGCTGAAGTCACGGTGGTTCTTGCGATAGACGAACATCACCACGACCAACAAAATGGCGAGGCACACGATCACAGCCACCACCACGGCGACATAGAGGGTGACGTCGTCCGATCCTGGTGCGGCTACAGAGGAAGGAGAATGGAGGAAGTTGAAACCCAGTAGGACATCTAAACCCGAGGTAACACTGAGCTCATGTGAGACATGCCCAAGAGGATTGACACACAACCTGTCCTTTCCCACTACCTTAAGTGGTAATGGAAATCCCTCTTCAATGAATTAAAAAAAGTATGGGAGAACTACAGGGTTTTCACTGTCATAAACTTTCAATTAATGCCGTGCGTTTTGATGATGGTCATTAATCATAGAGAAAAGCGATCTCTCTGTCACTTTTTGTTCACAAAGGAACTCTGGGTGTCAGCACTGTGTGTTGAGAAATGAACTAAAAACTCATATTGACCCAGAGCAAAGTTCAAAACAATGTCTGTGATTCAGCGCTTTGTCCATGAAAGAAATGTACCTTTATTTGGGTTGAGATTTCACGTGGAATATCCCCATTGGAAAAAGCTCCTTCACCATTTGAAAATAAATCGGTTAATGCTCACGGACAAAGAATTGTCACACTGCAACAACTTGCATTTCTATGGCGCCTTTAATGTAGTAAAGTGTCCCAAGGTGCTTCACAAGAGCGTAATCAGAAAAACTTTGACACTGACCCTCATAAGGAGATATTAAGACAAGTGACCAAAAGACTTGGTCAAAGAGGTAGGTTTTAAGGAGCATCTAAAAGGAGGGGGAGGCAGGGAGGTTTAGGGAAGGAATTCCAGAGCCTGGGGCCTAGGCAACTGAAGGAATGGCCTCCAATGGAGAATCAATTAAAATCAGGAATGTGCAAGAGGCCAGAATTAGAGGAGCGCAGAGATCTCTAAGTAGGGTCGAGGGCTGGAAGAGGTTACAGAGGATACAGTTGTGATACATTTTGTTACCAATATCACACAAGGTGCGTTCTATTCATTTGTGCGGTACCAGCACCTACAGCAAGTTCAGGCGATTAAGTCAGAGCAGTTGATTCAGGCCTAGGTGATTTCCTTGCATTGACTAGTTGGACTCATTGGCCTCTGCACCTCAATCCCTGATATACATTCCAATTACATAAAGCTTACCCCACAGTTTTACCAAATAACAACATAACCCTTTAGCACTATTCCAATCAAAAAAAACCTTTCAGGTTAAATTTCTCCCTCCCTCTGCACAAACAAACTGAATTTTCGCTGCCTGACATTGCTAACAAAATGTTATTACTTCTGCATGAAACTCCTTTGTCTGCAAGCGTTAAGCAATTCATTTTAAAATACTGAAGAGATGAACCTCCATTGGGGACATTCCACAGGAGAAATGTCAACTCAGAAAAGGTACTTCTGCAATATGGACCTTAGCAATGAGAATTAGGGCCATGGAAACATTAGGAACCAGAGTGAACCATTCAACCCTTCGAGCCTGCTCTGCCATTCCATTAAGTCTCTACCTCAACTCCATTTGTCCACTATGATACCCTAACTGAACAAAGATCCACTGAACTCAGTCTTGAAAGCTTTAATTGTTCCCAGCATCCGCAGTCTTTTGGAGGACAGAGTTCCAAATTTCTACCACCTTTTGTGCAAAGAAGTTTTTCCTGATTTTGCTCCTAAATCCCTCCGCCACCTGTCGCGATACTCCGTGCCCCCACCCTCCACCGTCTCCGATCTCACCTCAGTGGGGGGTGCATAAAATCCAGCCCTGTCTGTGTGGATGTGGTTTGAAAACTGCAATGCCCCCCAAACAAGATTGAACAGTCTGCCGACACTTACGATCCGGGGTTAGACTAGGGAAAAATGGCCCTCAAAGCCCATGAACCCGTATTCCAGCACGAGTCAATGCCTTTGGGAAAGGAAAAATAGGAAAGGAAGATGGAAAACTGGGAAGTGAGACAAATTGTTTTCCTTATGCTGACAGGAATTCTCCAAGAAATGCTTACAAACATTTTAACACCTCAGTGTGTGATGTTCTGCAGATTCTTTCATGGTAATTAATTGGAGAGCTGTTTTGCTGGCATAACATGTGATTTCATTGCTCGATCCCTGGGCTGGACTTGATGATCCAACATCCCCAGAATCACATTTCAGTTTCAAATGCTGCACTGTGCATTGAAAGCTAATGTGGGAAAAGGCAGCGATGGTCTTGATGTGAAGGACAGATTGAAAAGTAAAATATCTAACACTAGCAAACACTAATATGAGGAGCTGCAGACAACAGGGTCAAGTGACAAGAATGAGTTTTGGGAACGTTTGTTTTTTATTAAAAAGAAAACTTGACCTAAAAGTGAAATCCATAATATGTGAGGAACATGATGCTCACGTGACAAATACATTTTGCCTCCTCATCCTAATGCCAAATCATTTCAGCAATGATTTAATTACATACACACACCCAGCACATACACACACACTCACACAAACCCACGTACATTCACACACACATATATACCCACCACACACAGACATACTCACACATACACACACTCACAAGCACACACATATCCACCACACACACACATTCACTCACACATAGCCAACACATACCACACACACTCACACAAACCCACATACATTCATACCCACCACACACAGAGCTATTCACACACACACACACACACACACACACACACACACACACAGAGTTATTTACACTCATTCACATACACACAACACATTCACACATACATATGCACACAAATGCAGTTATAAAGACACATAAACAAATGCTAAGGCTGAGGGGGGACCTGATTGAGGTATACAAAATTATGGGGGGCATTGATAGGATAGATAGGAAGAAACTTTTTCCTTGAGCGGAGATGTCAATAACCAGGGGGTATAGATTTAAGGTAAGGAGCAGGAGATTTAGAGGGGATTTGAGGAAATATTTTTTCACCCAGAGGGTGGTTGGAATCTGGAGCACACTGCCTGAAGGAGTGGTAGAGGCAGGAACGCGCACAACATTTAAGAAGTATTTAGATGAGCACTTGAAACGCCATAGCATAAAAGGCTACAGGCCAATTGCTGGAAAATGGGATTAGAAGATAGGTGCTTGATGGCTGGCACAGACACGATGGGCCGAAGGGCCTACCTCTGTGCTGTAAAGCTCTATGACTCTATGCCCACTCACACTCTGTAACTCATACTCTCCCATACACACACATATAATCAGATTCATATTCATGTACACATGTACAGATAGCCCATGCACACATTCAAACACACATGCATATGCTCTCGTGCTTACTCACAGACACACATACAGACTCACACAAGTTTCTATAATGGCGGCAGACCCTTGTCTCATAACAGCAAATCAATAATATCCTCCTTTGTCTCCAAGCTTGCAAACCTGACTGCTGAAGCATGTTTTAAACTGAGGTATCTACAGAATGGTTGAAACAATGGTTCAGTGGGAAGTTCCCCGCACAAGATACTTTGCAATGGTCAGTAGGCTATTCTGAAGTCAAATGCTGCAGGTATATCTGAATAAACATATAGAAAATTGAGGCCCAAAAGATGCCACCACAGGTACAGTTTGAATGTAGAAAAAGGCTAGAATAGGTATTCTTTTGTGATGACTTACCTTCATCGATGTGGCCCAGTGTGGAATTTGGAACAATCACATCAAGAACAATTGGGTTTTAACATTTCTCATCAGGGCCCTGCTGACATTTTTACACAAGACGGTGTTTCCAATATCTTGGAGTTTGGATCTTCTACTTGCATCCTTAAAATAATAAACATGGGCTCGATTTCGATTGTCCTCGCTTGGTGTTAAACAGGACAGCAATGAGCTGAAAATGGGGTCAGAGGCCTCACCTCCTCCTTAGCAGTTGCGATCCAGCCATCATTTTTGAAAGGGGCCCTACCATTTGTTGCAGGTGCTACGCCTCTGTTTTAATTTGGAAATTGGGATTCTTTGATGTATATAACGCCCTGATTGCCATTTTAGGCTCCGATCAGTTCCTTTGGGCGATGGAACTGAAGAGGCCCCAGGCAAAAGGAAGATGTGGAATTATTTTTGTGGGCCAGATTGGAGTCGAAATTCTCTTCGCAGGTCTCTCTTGTGAATGTGGCATCCCCTGACACCCTGCCCCTGCCAACTAACCCCCACCCCCTGCCCCTGCCAACCACCCACCAACAATGCTGCTGAAATGGGGTTTCCAAGCAGTGCGCTCTGCCCCTGGTTGATCATCCAAAGGTCAAAACAGACACAATAATTTACATACCATCACAATACGTTGATAAAATTGGCTCTCCCTGGGGTTTGTAACACTCGTTCTAGTTCTAATTATTTTTGCTCTGCTCCTGGTCAAAGAGGTAAGGATGTTAAGGCCTTGGTGCAGGTGCATTTACTAGAATGGTACCAGGGATGAGGGACTTCCATTATGTGGAGGGACTGGAGATGCTGGGATTGTTCTCCATAGAGTAGAGAAGGTTAAGGGGAGTTTTAATAGAGGTGTTAAAATCATGAAGGGCTTAGATGAGAGTAAATAAGGAGAAACTGTTTCCACTGTAACCAGTAACCAGAGGACACCAACATTTAAGGTAAATTGGCAAAAGAACCCAGAGGCGAGATGAGATTTTTTTATACACGTTGTTGTGATCTGGAACGTGCTGCCTGAAAGGGCGGTGGAAGCAGATTCAATAGTAACTTTCAAAAGGGAATTGGATAAATATTTGAAAAGGAAAACATTTTTAGGGTTATGGAAAGAGTGGGGGGGGCAGAATGGGGTTGGTGGGGAGTGAGACCAATGGGATAGCTGCTTCAAAGACTCAGCACAGGCATAGTGGGCTGAATGGCCTCCAGTGCTGTGAGAGTCTATGCTTCTAGGTGCAGTGCTGAGCCAGCTACAGAACAAGAGGCCCCACTTTAAGTTCCGATCTGTGCTGAATGGGCTCATCTCAAGCACAGCAACAGTCAGGGAGATACAGTTTGCCTCAGTATCACTGGGCTACGATGGAGAAGGAGCCGTAGTTCCTTCACCTGATATCCATCCCGTAGCCTGTGTTGGGAAGCATTGAGTGTGTGTGGATGATGAGGAAAGGAGAGGACTGGGTTTGCTGTAATGCCTCATGAGTGAATAGCTTGCCTCGGATCATGCACATGGATAGGGTGGTAGACCTTCCATCGATGGAGTAGCTTTCACAGTTTCAGGACGCCCCAAAGAGTTTTACATCCAATTAATTACTTTTGAAGTAAAGTCTCTTGGTTGTTTTGTAGGCAAACATGGCAGTCTACTTGCACAGAACAAGATCCCACAAGTTGCAATAATGTAATGACCCGTTTATCTATTTTATTGGTCTTGATTGAGGGATAAATGTTGGGCAGGACCCTGGTGAAAACCCCTGTTCTTTTTTGAATTGAACAGTGGGATCATTTACCTTTGCCTGAACTGGCAGATGGGGCTTCGGTTTAACATCTCATCCAAAGGATGGCACCTCTGGCAATGCAGCACTCCCTCAGCACCAGCACTGGAATGCAAATCTGGATCATGTACGTAAGTCCCGTAGCGGGGCTTGAACGTTTATGACTTACAGGCAAGAGGACTGATACTTGGGGAGAGATTTACTGATGCTGATTAAACCCAACAAGAGTCAGGCCCTTCAGGAGAGAAAGGGAGGAAAGTGAAAGACAACAAATTGGAACTGAGCATTTGTATTTCTATTGTGACTGGTCAGGTCACATAAGAGGTTTTGGAGTACTCTTTAGCAACAGTAGCTACTTTGAGAATAGAAAGCCAGGCCACAACCAAGCACCCCAACAATGGCACTGATATGTGAACGACACAGTAAATGTGACCATAAGATTGTCAGATAGTCGCAGAAACCCCAACTGGTTCATTAATACTCCTTTGGGGAAGGAAACATGCCGCCCTTTCCCGGTCTGGGCCTATATGTGACTCCAGACCCACACCAATGGGGTTGACTCTGCAGTGACCCTAACCTTCCACTTTACGCATTCGGGGTAACAAGGGATGGATAACAATTGCCAGCGACACCCAGATCCCAAGAATAAAAAAAAGATGTTGCATGTTTATTGACAACAAAAGAAGAAAAGACTTTCTGATGACTTCATAGGGCCAACAATTCAACTTTAAAGCATACCTGTGAGATTTTGCTCCCAGTCTCACAGCTGTATAATAACCTGGAAGATATTGCAAGCTGCTGTGAACTCTGAGAGTTCTTTGCCTCCTACAGCACAATGTTGCGACAACTCATTCTCCTCGGCTTTGGTACTGGTAGGCCTCAGGCCTTTTGGTGTTTGAAAGGCCTGCCTGCTTCTTGGCAACTACCAAAGGGACCACATACTCTCCCCACTCCCACACACCCACCTCCCACAAACAAGACAAACTCAAAAGATCTCCAGCCCATAAACTCAAAAGATAACACAAATTAAAAAACAAATAACACAAAGGAAAAAAAAAACTTACAGGAATATCCAAAGTCTGTGCGACCTTTCTGTTCTGTGGAAATTTGATAAAATAAACCTTAAGAAAGTAAGCAAAACAGGAAAACAAAAATGGATGAAAAAAATTAAAGTTTCGTAAACATATGAAGCACAAAATGACAACAGGCTAACCTCCCGATCCATTTGTTTCTAAATCTCTTAATCAGTGGCACTCTAAGTGCTGTTGATTGGATTTTGTGTGATCCATTAAGGTGTAACGACCAGGCTGATCATATTATAGTGTTGAAACAGGTGTCATGCAGGCGACTAAGAGTGTTCAGACCCTTCTCTGGGGAATCTAATGGAGTGAAGTGTTTTCAATGCTGATGTGCATTAGCATATGTATAAGCTCTTTTGGCTCCTGATGCTGCCATATGCGCCCGGTCCCTGAGCACACATAGTGAGATAATCCAGCCTGATTCTATATAATCACACTGGTTGAGTTTGTGTGGGCGACTGGTGCCCTAGGGCCACAGGTTAAAGACCCACCATAAACGGGTCTCATTTAGCGAGCTCCTGTGGGACTCCTCCCCGTTAAATTTAATGTCCTCCTAATAGGACTGAATCCATTATGACAGCGACTGCAATTTGTGGTGCAGGGAGGAGGACTGGGGAAAACCTTTCTTAATTCCTTCAAGAGGATGTGGAAATAACAGGTAAAAGACTTCATTTATTCACAAAAATATACATGAGGAAATGGCCATCTTTTAGGTTGGTTGTCTCTTTTGAAGGAAGTAGAATGAAAATACTCGCATGAGCTTCATAACAACCTGGGAGACAGTGACAAGGTCTTCATGATATTCAAGCGGTATTGCTAGGGAGCCTATACATTGCCAGGAAGCCTCCCTAAGCTACGTTAACGAGTACACCAACATGCTTCAGAACTTGGTTCCAATTATCGCACTGCTGAATTCTATAGGTTGTTAAGAAGCTAGGAACATTGGTGGGAGTCCGACTTTGGATCTAGCCACCTAACACACTATTAGGTGATTGTTCTAGTCCATGGATAGAATCATAGAATAGTTGCAGCACAGAAGGAGGCTATTCGGCCCTTCGAGTCTGTCCCGGATATCTGCAAGAGCAATTTAACTAGTTCCATTCCCCAGTCCTCTCATTGCCTACCTACAAATTTTTTCCCTTCAGGTGCTTACCCGACTCCCTTTTAAAAGCCATGTTTGAATCTGCCTCCACCACTACCTCAGGCAGTGCATTCCAGATCCTAACCAGTTGTTGCATTAAAAAGTTTTCCTCATGTTGCTGTTGGTTCTTTTGCCAATCACCTTAAACTGGGGTCCCCTGGTTCTTGACCCTTTTGCCAATGGGAACAGTTTCTCCCTATCTACTCTGTCCAGACCCCTCATAATTTTGAACACCTCTATTGAATCCCCTCCTAACCTTCTCTTCTCTAAGGAGAACAGCCCCAGCTTCTCCAATTTATCCATGTAACCGAAGTCCTTCATTCCTGCAACCGTTCTCGTAGATCTTTCTGCACCATCTGCAATGCCTTCAGATCCTTCCTAAAATGTTGTGCCCAGAATTGAACACAATTGGACAGACGCGCAATAGTAGATGGTGACAGCAAGTCTGACTTTCCTGCATACATTTCCTGTCTACAGTGGGCATTGCCTGTCAGGCCACCTTCTGAATTACTGCACGTGAACTGGTTGCTAGGCTTGTGGTTACTCTCTCAACCATGGGTTGCTGATTGGCCATTTGGTGTCAATCCTCCAGGATTGCCCTTGGAGCCTTCGGGAATTAAAAGATTAATTTCCCTGGAAACTGCTTCCAGCAAAGGTGGAGAATAAAATGATTGGAGCGGGGCGGTGGGGGTACATGAAAAATATTTTATTTTTCATTTTCTTTGAATGCTTTCATTTATTACTTTTTAAAATATTGGAGGTGAGGAAAAGGATTGGCTGACTGACAGTCCAGAATCATCCCATTGGTGACAAAAGTCTGTTCGCTTTCCTATTGGCCGTGGGTAGGCGAGGCACAGATTGACATTTTGGATGATCAATGGCGGGAATGTTGGGGGTTGGAAGTGGAAGGTCATGTGACACTATATTCGGCAATACATCCAACCAGAGTTGGCAGACGTATTCTACAGCCATTTTGCGAGCGATGCTTTGATTGACTTACTTCTGTTACTATCACCATTACTTAAAACATAAGACAACCACATTGCTTTTATACACTTAGGATGACTTGTCATGATGACTTGAAAATCCTGGAGAATTTTTGGTTCCTCCAATTCCGTTCTTCCAACTCAGACTTCTCTCGATCTATTATAAAAATTGGCCTCTTTGTATTTTATGGTTAAGAGCCTCTCAGCACTATACAATCAACCGTTAAGCTGATGAGACAACCCAATCCGAGACCTCTGCTGGCTCTATAGTTGCCAACTCTGGTTGGACATATTCCTGGAGGTTTCATCAAGGGACCTCCCACCTCCAACTGCCAAGTCCAGTCGAACAGCCCTTTCTTCCTGTCTATTTCCAATATTTCTACAATTAATAAAACAAAAGCATTCAAAGAATATGAAAAAATATTTTTAATGCTCCCTCCATGATTTTCCTCCTGGATGTTGTTCAGTGCAGCCACGTCTAGGAGATTAGTCTTCCAATCGGGAAACTCTAGGGCAATCTTGAAGGGTTGGCAACCCAAGCTCGCTCCTGCCTCAATTTTCACTCCTCCCCATTTTCTCTCTGCCTGACAACTCCCCAGGATGGTAAAGTTAGAGAGTGCAGCTTGGGTTGTACTAATTAGCGGGGCACCTCGTGATTACCAATGCTTCCTTGCCCAGCAACATTTCACCTGTATTTATAGAGATTTTACAATGTAAGTTTAAAACGTTGCTATGAATTCCGTAACTTAACAAAGTTGGCTTCAGAAGGCAGGCTAGGAGCAATTACAGAGGAGAACTGTTAAGCACTGTCTTAGTTTCTTTCCCCTGATTTTTTTTCCCTTCTGGGAAAGAGGGCTCTTGGTGTGCTGCTCTACCATGGCAGGGCATTGCAATGATTCTGGCCATCACCTGACATCTACACATGCACAATTTCCACTACAGGTCACTGGCTAACTGTTCAGAGGTACATAGGAGCAGGAGGAGGCCATTCAGCCCCTCAAGCATGTTCCGCCCATTCAATTATGTTGCAGCTCATCTGTTTCTGTATCAGCTGTGGCTCAGTATGTGGTCCTTGCACCTCTAAGGCAGAAGGACCCGGATTCAAGCCCCATTGTGGTGATCTGAACACCATAATCTAGGCTGACCCTCCCAGTGAAGTACCGAGGGAGTGCTGCACAGTCTAAGGTGCTGCTTTTCAGATGAGACATTAAACTGAGTGTCCATCTGCCCTCTCAGGCACTATTATGAAGAAGAGCAGGGGAGTTCTCCCTAGTATCCTGGTCAATATTTATCCCTCAACCTGCATTTAAAAGAGATTATCAAATGACAAACAAACTGCCGAGCTTCCTACATTAGCTGTGACTGTTCTTCAAGAGTTTTTCATGAGTTGTAAAATGCTTTGGCACATGCTGGGTTTGTAAAAGGTGCTACACAAATGGAAGATTTCAGTTTTTCCTCAACTCCATCTATCAGACTTACATCTTTAATTAGGAGCGGAAATCCTGGCCGATTTACCCCTCTCTATCCCAATGACCCAGAGGCTAATTGTAACACTCCTACTGTTGCCTTGGGGCCAGATCAGCACAGCCTGAGGCCTGGAAAACAGCAACCTTCCCAGTCCACATGGTTCAGTATCAATCTGGGTCAATTCATTAACATAGAATCTTAAATGTTTGCAGCACAGAAGGAGGCTATTGGACCCATCGTGCCTGTGCTGGCTCTTTGAAAGAGCTATCCAATTAATCCCACTCCCCCACTGCCCTTTCCCCTTAGCCCTGAAAATTTCCCCTTTTCAATTATTTATCCAATTCCCTATTTGAGAGTCACTATAGACTCTGCTTCCACTGCTGCTTCCAGGCAGTGCACTTCAGATCACAACACCCAGCCATGAGGTGGGGGAAAATATCCTTTAAAATGCTTCAGTGAGGTCTGTAACTTAACATAGTTGGGCTTTATGAGGCAGACTGGGAGCAGGTGAGTGCCATCATGGAGAGTGAAAATCAGGTTCGTTTTCAATATTTAAAAGGCTGGGAAACACCAAGGTTTAGACTCATACACTGTCCATTCTCCTGAGTGCTGTGACTGATTGCAAACTCACTCTAAGAGATAAAACCACAACACCTAGCACAACTCCTCTGCATTTCTACTTCACTGTAACATATATATATATATAACATACATCTACTATAATATGGAGTGGTTGAGGTACATAGCATAGATGCCTTCAAGGGGAATCGCGATAAGTACAAGAGGGAGAAAGGAATAGAAGGATATGCTGTTAGGGTGAAATAGATGAAGTAAGGTAAGGAGGAGGCTTGTGTGAAGCATCATCACTGGCACAGACCAATTGGTTTGAATGGTCCTTTTCTGTGCTGTAAAATACTATGTATTTCTATGAAATTCAGATTAGATTATACTGATTAAATACACAAAGAGCTGACTTAAACAGCTCAATTATTGAAGCAAAAAATCTGAACTTCCTTTAAACACAATTTCACATTCTGAATCAAAAAAAACTTCCATTATAAACACAGTAGTGGCACAGTGGCTAGCACTGCAGCCTTGCAGCTCCAGCGACCCAGGTTCGATCCTGGATGCTGCCTGTGTGGAGTTTGCAAGTTCTCCCTGTGACCATGTGGGTTTCTGCTGGTTGCTCCGGTTTCCTCCCACAGCCAAAGACTTGCAAGTTGATAGGTAAATTGGCCATTGTAAATTGTCCCTAGTGTAGGTAGGTGGTAAGAGAATTGTGGGGATGTGGTAGGGAATATGGGATTAATGTAGGATTAGTATAAAATGGGTGGTTGATGGTCAGCACAGACTTAGTGGGCCAAAGGGCCTGTTTCAGTGCTGTATCTCTAAATTTAATAAATAAATTAGGAAATGTAAAATTAAAAAATGTTTTTGCAGAAAACTGCAGCTCATAAATGTTTGAAGGAGTTTTAAGTGGCAATTGGACATGAGCTCACTGTGATTCTATATTTAACCCTTCACTGCCAGCAGAATAACAATCAGGGTCGCAAATTGAGTGATTCCTCAAATAGGGTTAAGTGAAGTACACAATTACTTTTATACCCCCTGGATCCATCCTTAGTTTCTTTAGTTGTTCCATTACCACTCCTTTTTAGCTTGTGGCATCATCCCTTGTGTTATTTAATCTCTCCTGCCTTCCACCCTGTCACAGACCTTCCCTTTTGCTCTTTCTTCCTTCCCCTCCCCTGCTTTTCCCTGCCTCTGTACTTGCTTACAAGACATTCAGTCTCGATGTTCTGATGAAATGTCACGACCTGAAATGTTAAATTTGTTTCTCTCTCCACGGATGCTGCCAGACCTGCTGAGTATTTCTCGCACTTTCAGTTTTTATTATGACATTTATTTTCTCTACGTTATGCATCTGCACAGTGCATTTCGTTTTAAAGGGATTTTAGTCTGTCGTCCAGCATCTCTACCTATGATCTCAGCCGCAGCTTGCTCAGCCAGGATGATGTAACCTTGCAACGGAAGTTTCCATGCTTATAAGCCATGAAGAGCTTCCATTTATATAGCAACTTTCACAACCTCAGGACATCCCAAAGGGCTTTATAGCCAATGAGGTACTTTAGAAATGTAGCTGTTAATGGTGTTGGGACCAAATGCTTCAATGTGGCCTTCACACCACTAAACACAATGAAAGCATAATTTCAGTGATTTAGTTGTCACAGCTTCATTATACAGTGAGGGATGGCACGAATAGTTTCCAGGACAGTCTCCAAACCTGGGAGACAGGCAGTTCTCATTGTTTAAAGCTCCTACCCTATAATGATGCATTTATGTCTAAAACATCCCCTTCCCTATAAGCCCCTCGATTCTCCTCTCTGCTCAAGTACATGTTTCAACGGTTCAATCAAATCCAGAAACCGGGCTGCATCAATGTAAAAAACAAATTGTAGCCCTTCAGGAAGTTTTTCCCCTCAAGAATGACAAATTGGTGCCATAGAATTTTTATAAAAAGAAAGTCTTGCATTTATATAGCGCCGTTCACAACCACCTGTTGTCCCAAAGCACTTTAAAGCCGATGAAGTACTTTTGAATTATAGTCACTGTTATAATGTAGGAAACGTGGCAGCTATTTTGTGCACAGCAAGATCCTACAAACAGCAATGTGATAATGCCGAGATAATCTGTTTTTGTGATGTTGGTTGAGGGATAAATTTTGCGCAGGACACCCGGGAGAACTCCCCTGCTCTTCTTTGAAATAGTGTCATGGGATATTTTATGTCCACCTGAAAGCAAAGGCAAGGCCTCAGTTTAACATTTCACCTGGAAGAGGACACCTCCAACAGTGCAGCACTCCCTCAGTGTGGCTCTGGATTCTCAGCCTAGATTGTTGTTGCTCAGCTCTCTGGAGTGGGACTCAAACCCACAAGTTTCTGACTTAGAAGTGAAAGCATTACCGATTGAGCCATGTTTCCCATCCCTCCCCACATTTCCCTGCCCCGTGATATCCACAGTTATTGTGACAAGTGCAGGAAGGCTGAATACAGAAGACGAGAACAATTTTGAATCACAGCACTTGTCTCAGGTCATCAGTCCCAAAATGCACCTGGAGATGGCCCTGAAGATACCCGGGGTAGCTTACACACACTCAAGCAGCACCACCCAGAGACATGAGTATTGCGGCTGTTTGTAAATGTATGTTTACAACAGTTAAAGCTGTCAGATTTTTAATTGCTGGGAAGGAAGGTTTTGACTGACGATATCACATTCTAAATGCTTTCTCTTTTACAGTCATGTCACAGGGTTTTACGAATAAGAGAAGTGATTTGTACTTTGCCGATTTTCGCTGGTTCCCGATGCTCAGTGCTGTCAAGCTTATTAATCAATCGCAACTTGATGAAAATATATTGTATCTTGCTTAAAAATCAAAAAATATCCTTTACTGTTTATTTTCCTGCTTGCACTGTGCAGAGTTTTACAATCCATCAACATTTACAATTCGATAAATGGATGAGGTAAAAGAGACTTGCATTTCCGGAACACCTTTCACAACATCCCAAAGTGCTTTACAGCCAATGAAATACTCTTGAAGAGCAGTCAACATACCACCCAATTTGTGCACAACACCAATCCCATAAAAAACAATGGGATAAATGATCAATTATCAGTTTTTGGTGCTACTGGTTGAGAGATAAGTATTGGCCAGGACTCGGGGACCAACTCCCCTGCTCTTCTTTGAAATAGTGATAGGGATCATTTCTATCCACCTGAGAGGGCAGACTGGATCTCAGTTTAATGTCTCATCCAAACAGCAGCACTTCTGACAGTGCAGTGCTGGGAGTATCAGCCCAGATTATGTGCTCAAGTTGCTGGAGTGGGGCTTGACCCCAAAATCTTCTGAGGCAGAGTGATACCCATTGAGATAAAAACAGAAAATGCTGGAAAAACTCATCAGGTCTGGCAGCATCTGTGGAGAGAGAAACCGAGTTAACATTTCATGTCTGTGAGCTTTCATCAGAACCATGAAAGGTCATCGAGTTTTGAATCAACCTTAAAGGCCTGGCTCTTCACCAGGTTAAATCCTTTAAGCCCAGGGATGCCGCTCTGTAAGGGTGCTGAATACATTGTGGGTGTTGTACAGAGTTGGGGCGGTAGCCAGTCTCCTGAATTTTTCTCTGGATTCCAACTCACACACACCAAATTGCCTTGCTGTGTGTAAATTGGCTGCCACATTTCCCTACATTGCAATAGCGACTACACTTCAAAAAGTACTTCATTGGCTGTAAAGTACTTTGAAATGTCTTGAAGTTGCAAAAGGCACTATATAAATGCTAGTCTTTTTTTAAAAAAGTGTTGACAGGTAGCAAAAGCACAGAGGAGAGGATAGGAATGTGCAAAGAGCTAACAGTATTAGAATAAAGATTGGCGTGAGAGAAGTGGAGGGCAGGAAGTCAGTGAGGAAAGGGTTAAACGCGTGAGCATTTCAGTTGTTGCAGTCAAGGTAGGATCTCCCGGGCACCTCACTTACTTTGCATGCATAGGCCATCAGTGCAGTTTTTGGAGTCTAACACCGGTCCTTGACAGTCCTTCCCGCCGGTTTTAGGGGCAGGGGCCTTGCAGTCCCTTCTCCGCCAGTGCATGCATTCCGTCCCACACGTTGACCACTTGCTCCACTCCGTCCACCCACCATCAACTACAGTTCGACAAGAGAAAAACATCAGTACACAAGTATGAAAAGGAAGGAGGTGGGGGATGGGTTGTCCACATCAACAAACTGTCAGCTGCATCCTTACTGCTGGGGTTTACAACTGAGGGACTTGCTAGGCCATTTCAGAGGGCATTTAAGAGTCAACCCCCTTTGCTGTGGGTTTGAAGTCACGTGTAGGCCAGACCAGGTAAGGATGGCAGATTTCCTTCCCTAAAGGCCATTAGTGAACCAGACGGGTTTTTACAACAATCGGCAATGGTTTCATGATCACCACTAGACTAGCTTTTTAATTCCACATTTTTTATTAAATGAATTCAAATTCCACCATTGGCCATGGCAGGATTCTTACCCATGTCTCCAGACCATGACGCCTGACGGTTACTAGCCTAGTGATATTACCACAACACCACCACCTCCCCGACTGTTCTGCCTAATTCTGGCGGGGCTTCAGATCTGCAGGAACCAGTCACTTGCGAGGTTATATTCTTCAGGTGTTTGCAGAGGTGGATTAAAGTGCTAACGATACCTAAATTGTGTGGATAAATGGGCTAAGTGAATGAATATATTTGGAAGTGTTGTGTTGACATAGTGTTAGAACCTAGTGTTTAATACAGAAGGATTAATGATCATCCACTGTGACAGTGGAGATCGTTGGGTGGAAATGCTGCAAGTTTGAGGACAGGCTCACTGGGGGTAATTGATGACATTTGCTAATGGTGCAGAAATGGACAATATCAGATTGGCAGCTCATTCTCCCGAGTTTTCTTTCAAATCAGATCCGATATCATTCGTTTTACACTAATGCCAATACATGAAAGGACTACTCTTGTGTGCTACTGTCCCTCCTAAATCACAGGCAGATAGTAGAGGCTGCCCATCATCTTCCCACCCTGGCACCAGCACCATCATAAAGCCATGGTGGTGAGCACAAAGGCAACTTGCCAACAATTCTCCCAGCAGCTTTTCCATAGTTCCTGTGTGAGGGAATTGTCCGGGGCTGGGAAGTGGGGTGGGTTCCACTCCCTACTGACTCCCAAGGATGTGGCTTGGGTATTCAGCAGGCGCTGAAGGGGGAGGTTCGTTGTTGGCTTCAGGCTGCTAAGGGACAGGAAGATGAATTCCAGATACCAGTGCCTACTACATTGCATCAAAGACATAGAGATTAGCGTGGAGTCACTTTCTTGCACTGATATGGAAGAATTCTTAATATAACTACTTGAACCAATTGATACAAGTGTATATTATCTATCCTCTCATCTCCCTTGGGCTTACCAACTCTGGTTAGACATATTCCTGGAGGTGCCATCACATGACCTCCAACTGACCCACCCCCAAACTCTTGCTTGTGGTCACGCAACATGTCCATCCTCGTGGTGCCCCACCTTCCCGCAGACAATCGGAAAGGCAATTATTCCCAATTTATTACCCGACTGGATGATACTTGACTCTCAGTGAAACAGCCTCTGTTCCCCATCTCCGATGTTTTTTTATAACTAGCAAACAAAAGTGTTCAAAGAAAATTCCACTGCTTTTTAATGCCCCCATGGTTTTTCTCTTGGATTGCTCGCAGCAGTGTCCTGGAAACCCGTCTTTAATTCCTGGAGACTCCAGATATTTGGAGGCCATCTTGAAAATCCTTTAAATGGAAATTAGGAGATTCAGTTCCTCAGATACAGAAATGGAATGAAGAATCATCATGGGTCAAGTTAGGTCACGTGAATTTGCTTCTTTGGCTTAAACTGAGATTTCAAAAATGGAGGGCACTCATTTCTGAAAAGAAACAAGAGGCAGCTGATATGAGCTGTTTAAATGCCGCTTTCCCATTGTGACACCTGTCAGGGTCAGTCAATATTAATTTAAAACATACCCAGTCACAATGGTCAGAATTCATTCCACATTGCACCATCTACACCCTGTAGAATCTTAGAATCTTACAGCACATACAGAGTCCATTTGACCCATGGTATCTGTGCTACCTCTCAGAAAGAACTGTCCAATTAATCTCATTCCCCCATGTTCTTTCCCCATGCAATTTTCTTTTCCTTTTCAAGTATTTATCCAATTTCCTTTTGGAAGTTATTATTGAATCTGCTTCCACCGCCTTTTCAGACAGTGCATTTCTGACTAAAATAAACTCTCTTCATCTCCCCTCTGACTTTTTTGGCAATTATTTTAAATGCATTGTCTGCTTAATGACCCTTCTACTCGTGGACTAGTTTCTCCCATCTACTCTATAAAGTCCTTCATAATTTTAAATACCTCTGTTATGATCAGGCGAGAAAGAGGTCTAGGGGTTCCCTTTTGGCCTTCACCTGGTCTTACTGTAACAGGGTTTTATTTTTAAACACACCGTGTTTTAAGCTCCCCCTTGGTGAATCCTTGTTCACCGCTTTCCAATTATAAGGCAAAGAAATCAGCACAAGCAGGCTCCTTGCTCTTAACATAGGAGTGATTCCATGATGCACCCAGCAGGGATTGGCAGTTGCATGGGTTGCAGGTTGGGAAACTGTGAGCCCACCGCCCAGGATTTTCCCTGGCAAGCTTCCCAGGAACGTCAGTCCCCACGGGAACCTGGAATCATCCCTTACATCTCCAGATGCAACCTCTGGTGGGAGATATCTACATGTTTAATTTACACAGGTTGATGTCTTGGCAAAAACAATGTGCACACTGGAATGTAAAGGCATCAAACATTTGTACATGGACTTCCACTAATCAGAAGTTCTAGCCTCACGTTTAAGTAGGATGAAGAGTTGGAATCTAACACAAGTTAGAGGCAATGAAATCGACACAGCCCCAGTGTCACAGACTTGCAGAAAGAATGCACTTGTCAAGTTTGAGGTCAGCTTTGTTCCCCAGGCACTTGAAGAGATTTTAAAAAAACTTTAGGCTCAATGGTGACTAAATTGCCCACATCAATTCCAAAGGGACTCATTAAATAAATAAAATTGCAAATGCTCATTTAGTGCACAATATAAGTGTTTTTAATGAACCTCCAGAGCAAGAGTGAAGATGATGAATAAGAATGGTGTCAAAAATTCTTCTCCCACGATGTACACAGGGTGTTGGGACCAAGCGTAGTCTTTGGGAATGTCCCTCCCTCCCTTTCTATCTTCTTCTTCTTCTTCTTTGTCCTCCTTGTCTCGAGAGACAATGGGTAAGCGCCTGGAGGTGGTCAGTGGTTTGTGAAGCAGTGCCTGGAGTGGCTATAAAGGCCAATTCTATCTATCTGCCCTTTATTTATAATGAAAATCACCTAGGTAAAATTGTTACCCTATAATTTGCCCATTTGGTAGTGATTCCATATAAATTGCTCAAAATTCGTTGTGAAAACATTTTTAATACCATTTCTTTCTAAGTAACTGAAAATTAGATGTTCAAAATAAGGGTTTAAGTCAATTTTGAATTATATATTGTACCAGATCCTCAGTGAGTGAGACTATGGGAGAAGTTAAAATCGAAGCGGTAGCCATGAAGAAGAGTTTATATGAAGTGGAAGGTTTCAATGAGGACAGGAGGGTAATGAATTCAGAGGAGAGTGGAGATAGAGATTAAAATCTCAGAGAATGAGGAAGATGCTGAGGGCAGAGGCTGAGGGAGGAAAGGTGGGAGTATCAGGAAGAAATCTGGGATGGGGCTTGGGGGGGAGGGTGGTGCAGGTGGGGGGAAGGAGACAGCAATGATTTCAAAGAATAGATGAAAGGGATGGAACAAGGTGAGGTACTCGAAGGAGAAGAAGGTACCAGAGGAGTGATTAAAGTGTGCGGCACTGCCACTAAGGTGGCTTAGGGCAGAGGAAATGGGAGAAAGTCTGCTTTCATGGGATGTAAGCATCACTGGCAAGGCCAGCACTTATTGCCCATCCCTAAGTGCCCTTGAACAGGGTGGCTTGCTAGGCCATTTCAGAGTCAACCACATTGCTGTGAGTCTGGAGTCACATGCAGGCCAGACAAGGTAAGGACGGCACAGTGGCGCAATGGTTAGCACCACAGCCTCACAGCTCCAGGGACCCGGGTTCAATTCTGGGTACTGCCTGTGCCGAGTTTGCAAGTTCTCCCTGTGACTGCGTGGGTTTTCACCGGGTGCTCCAGTTTCCTCCCACCGCCAAAGACTTGCAGGTTGATAGGTAAATTGGCCATTGTAAATTGCCCCTAGTATAGGTAGGTGGTAGGGAATATGGGATTACTGTAGGGTTAGTATAAATGGGTGGTTCTTGGTCAGCACAGACTCGGTGGGCCGAAGGGCCTGTTTCAGCGCTGTATCTCTAAATAAATAAATATCCTTCCCTAACAGACATTAGTGATCCAGAGGGTTTTTACAATAATTGATGATAGTTTCATGGCACCATTACTGAGACCAGCTTTCAATTCCAGATTGTTATTTTATTAATTAATTGAATTAAAATTCCACCAGCTGGATTTAAACCGATGTCCCCAAGGCATTAGCTGGATTACTAGTCCAGTAACATTACCACTTTACCACCATCGCTCCAGAACAACCAGTGCAACCAAGCAGCGAGTCCATGTCAGGATATCAGTGCAATTGTCTATCACAAGGCAATGAATGGCAAGGGCCTTGTTTCTGAGTGGTTGGTAATTCTGGATGGAAAGCCGAGAGGGACAGTGATTGTTTATCCTCTGCCAAAATCCAAGGCGACAGTGGTGGGTGTAGTGATTAGGACAGGAACGAGAAGTTTAGTATAACCAGTCAGTAAGTAGTTACAAGCCAATAGTGCAGTACAAGTGGTGCAACTCAATCATCTCGGAGAACAACCTAATAGCATAGGGTAACAGGACAAGATTGCTGAGTAGCATTATAAGATGTTGGGAGGTGAGTGCAGCAGGGGAAACAGCTGCCTGAGTGAACCATCTCCCCTCCTGTGGAGTTTTCAGATTCATCCTGAATCACATAAAGTGGGTGAGCTGCAAGAGTGAGACAAACGTGTGATTGGCTGTCTGCCCACTTGGGTGGGGAGTGTTTGGGGTGGCTGGTGGGAACTGTAAGCTATTCAGGTCTGAAATGCCCACACCCAGCTTAAAGAGACACTTCAAGGGCTGAATTTTGTGGGCCCACCTGAGACCGGTTTGGAGGCGGGGCGGGGGTGCGTGCGGTGGCGCGGGCCCATAGAATTGTGACGGGAGGTAGGGGGCAGGTGGCCTGTCACCTCCCCGTGCACTGCAATTTTGTTGGGGGCGGGATAGGCCAAAGACAGCCTTCCTGCCCAGAGGCCAATTGAGGCCTTTGAGTGCCCTATTAACAGCCACTTAAGGGTCTCTTCCTGCCGCCACTGAGATTTAACCAGTGGTGCAAAGGGGCCTCCGCCACACAGGGAGGACACCTTATAAACTGAGCCGACCTCCCTGTAGGCTTGGGGAGTGGAGGGGCCTCCTCCATGGGCAATCTTTTACCCACAGAGGGCCCCCACCATGAAACCCTGAACCACCCTCCTCCTGCACTAAACGCACACCCTCCCCTCCACATCACCAGGGCCTCAGTTTGGCCCCGGCGACTCTGCCTCACTGACCTTGTATCCGGGATCCAATGGTGGGCCTGGGTCCAAGGCCTCTTGCACTGGAAGTGGCCACTGCTCCTGGAGGCATTGCTGATATTGCTGAGCTGCCAGTCCTGTGATTGGCCAGCTGCTCTTGGAGGTGGGATCCCGGCACTGGGCTGTTAATTGGGCCGGTGCTCTAGCATCGTGCTGGGGAGTTCCAGCTGGCTGAGGTGGGATTCCCCCTGCCTTTTCAACCCGGTGCTGGGAACCCCGCCGTGGGCACAAAATTCAGTCCTAAGTGTGCAAAGTGCAGTGGCAGGATTATGATTGAGTTGCTATGCAAGCAAGTGCCTTGTTTTTCACATGAAACAGTGGAGATTGTATCGGAACAAGTGCAGCAGAGAACAAAGGTCCTCTTCCCTCTGGGGGAGGGCTTCACCAGGCTCTTCTACTCTGGCATCTAATGGTTAATCTGCACCTCACAGAAAAGTTGTGCAGCGTACAACATACCACAATGACACATGGGCTGACCTTCACAGATGGACGCTCCCAGATATATTAATATATCTTGAGTCTCTCCTTCACCATTCCTATCATGCATTCAATGCTAGTTCTCACTGATGCATGGACCTCATTATATCAGTGTTCGACAGGAGTATGTAGATTCTGCCTAGATATCAAAAAGCAGGGCTACAGTGAATGGCTTAGTCTCCAAGCAGCTACAGTTGCATTTCTTGCCAGGGTCAAGAAATGAGAGGGGATGGGGGTGCAGTAACGGTGAATTATCAAAAGTTAAAGAGCTCATGCCTATTGCTGGGAAAGTAGGCATTGAATTGCAAGATCCTGTGCAGATTGGCATTGACTAGTTGCACATTGTTGGGACTGGAACATCCCTTGCTCTTCATGAGACTTACTCTTGTTGTGTGGAACGTGCAGGACTGCATGGGTGCAATTTACGATGCCCTGCAACGAGAGCAAAGCCCTCACCTGCAGCTTCTTGTTTTTTTCCCTTTCTTCATTCATGGGATGTGGGCATTTCTGGCAAGGTCAACCTTTATCACCCAGCCCTAATTTCCCTTGAGAAGGTGGTGGTGAGCCAACATCTTGAGTGGCCATTTTTATTTATTTAGAGATACAGCACTGAAACAGACCCTTCAGCCCACTGAATCTGTGCCAACCAACAACCACCCATTTATACTAATCCTACATTAATCCCATATTTCCTACCACATCCCCACTATTCTCCTACCACCTACCTACACTAGGGGAAATTTACAATGGCCAATTTACCTATCAACCTGCAAGTCTTTAGCTGTGGGAGGAAACCAGAGCACCTGGTGGAAACCCACATGGTCACAGGGAGAACTTACAAACTCCACACAGGCAGTACCCAGAACTGAACCTAGGTCGCTGGAGCTGTGAGGCTGCAGTGCTAACCACTGCGCCACTGTGCTGCCCTCAGAGGGCATTTAAGAGTCAGTCACATTGCTGTGGGTCTGGAGTCACATATAGGCCAGACTAGGTAAAGACAGCAAATTTCCTTTATATTAGTGAACCAGATGGGTTTTTGGAACAATCTGGTAGTTGCAGAGTCACCATTGCTGATATCAGCTTTTTATTCCAAATTTGTTTAATTAAATTTAAATTCTCAGCAGCCATAGTTGGATTTAAAATCATTTCGCCAGTCCATTCATTTAGACCTCTGGATTACTAGCCCAGTAACATAACCACTATGCTACCATACCTCTATGCTGTCACTGGGATACAACACATCAGTCGCTGCTTTATACCTTTGTGGAGTGCAGATTAACTAATGATGTTGCTAATGTTCCCTGAGGCAGCCTGGCAGGATCCCAAGGTGTGAAGACTCAGACTGTGGTGGCCTGTACAACAAGCGGTGTTATGGCATTCAAATATTAAGCCTTGGATCTGTAGACATCCAAGAAATGCAGTCATGATGAACAAGGGCTTTGAGTTATGCCAAAAGCTGTTGGCATCAAATGATATCAATTCCCCTTAATTTTAATATTATGATGTTTCTGCCAATTTAGTGCAGGAGCCTGTTGCCATTTGCTCAAGTCTCACTGGAGTCTCACATGTGGCACTCAATGGTTGGAAATCCATCGGGATATATCTCAGTCCATTCTTAAATCGATCATTATTTTTCATCTGGAGGATCCTAAAATCAGCCCCGTTAAGTCTTGTGTAACAAGTCGATGATCCACTATAGCATTAAAGATCAATAGGGTAGATTTTCATTTTCACCGACTGGGTGGTTATCTGGTGGAGCAGATATGGCAGATTCAGTGGTCATCCAACTGAATTATTTAAGATGATTAAAGGATCAGGTAGATAAAGAGGAACTATTTCCTCTGGTGGAGTATCCAGAACAAGGGGGCAGAATCTTAAAATTAGAGCCAGGTCATTCAGGGGTGATGTCAAGAAGCACCTCTTCACACAAAGGGGAGTGGGAATCTGGAACTCTCTCCCCCAAAAGGCTGGGGGGTCAATTGAAAAAAAAATCAAAACTGAGCTTGATAGATTTTTGTTAGGCAAGGGTAGTAAGGGTAGTAATGGATATGGAACCAAGGTGAGTAAACAGTGTTAAGATACAGACCAGCCATGATCTAACTGAATGGTGGAATGGGGTCAAAGGGTTGAAGGGCCTCCTCCCATTCTTATTTTCCTAAATCTCCAGTCCTTTGTACAACCTTCCTGACCTTCATTCTATTTATTAAAATGCAATGAAAATGGGGTGGGGGGCGGGGGGGGGGGGGGGGGGATTGTAAAGGCCGGGTGATTCATCAGATTACCACCTAGTCACTGAGAATAAAAATTTCCCCCCTTACCTCGTATGGTCATTGCAGGTGAATTGCTTAGCATTACAAGACAATAAGTGCAAAAATCAATGAGCTAGTACGGAATTACAAGTCAATATCTCATATAAGCACTGCAAGTCAATTGCCTCATATAGTATTACAAGACAACAATCTAGTCTAAGCACTAATCAATAGTCCAGTGTAGACACCACGAGAGAAGAACCTTTGTCAGGTACTGCAAGGCAGATAGAATACTTTCGCACCTAAATGATAATTGATACGAAATTTGTTCGGTATTTCAATGGATGGGTTCCCCAGTTTAATTTAAATGGGACAATGTCTGTGTTGAAATAGGAAACAATGGAATTCTGTACGAATGTATTACTCTGTTCTGCAAACTAATATTAGAAACTGCCAAATAGTGAGTACAAGAAGCGAATATTTCACGGAGCGGTGAGATGCAATGGGCGTTGTGAGTCTGGCAAGGTTCACATTTACCAGGGCACATGGTGGTGCAGGCAATTTTCTGCACGCTCTGTCCCTCGCAGAAGGCCCCTCCGTTGAGCGGCGCGGGATTGGTGCAGGTGCGTGTGCGTTTCTGATAGCCGCGTCCACATCGACTGTTGCAGATAGACCACTCCGTCCATGTCGACCAGCCACCATTAACTAGGGGAGGGGAGAAGAGAGGAAGTCGAGATGTAATTAAGGCAGTGTCTGCACGGATTGAGAACCAAAACACAAAACTCCAATTCAGTACATGCTGATCCAGTTTGAACTTGCACCAGAACTTTCACACTAAATTATCTTTGACATGAAGTACTATAAAATGTTGTTAATAAATCACATTTTCAAGCACTGCACATTCTGTGGCAATAACCATTTGGAAGATTGTTTTGTGGGGGGGGGGATAAATACATTAAAAGAAAAGAAAGGCGATAGTGCCTTTCACGACCTCAGGAAGTCTCATAGAATTACACAGCCAATGAAGTTATTTTGTTTGAAGTGTAGTCACTGTTGGAATGTAAGAGATGTGGTAGCCATTTTGCAGACAGCAAGCACCCACATATGGGATAAATGACCAGATACTCTGTGTTATTAGTGATGTTTATTGAGGGATAACTATTGGACCAGGACACCAGCGAGAACGCCCCTGCTCTCCTTCAAAATAATACCATGGCATCGCTTAAAATCAATTACCTTGTTACCTGCAACAATAAAGTCCTGTAGCTATTGTGATGGACTTCTCCAGTGATTATAGCCGAGAAAATGTTGTTTGTGTCGGGTGGGGGCATGGAGACTGTGCAATACTGAGCACCAACTTCACTAGCTCCATGTTCACTGACCTACATTGGTTCCTCGTCAAGCAACGCCTCAATTTTAAAATTCTCATCCTATTTTTCAAATCCCTCCATGGCCTCGCCCCTCCCTAACTCTGTAATCTCCTCCAGCCCTAAAACACTTTGAGATAAGAACATAAGAACATAAGAGGTAGGAGCAGGAGTAGGCCATTCAGCCCCTCAAGCCTGCCCCGCCATTCAATAAGATCAGGGCTGATCTGTCCCAGGCCTCAACTCCTCTTTCGGGCCTGCTCTGCATAACCCTCGACTCGCCGAGATTTCAAAAATCTATATACCTCCTCCTTAAATACATTTAGTGATCTAGCCTCTACAACTCTCTGAGGTAGAGAATTCCAGAGATTCACCACCCTCTGAGAGAAGAAATTCTTTCGCATCTCAGTTTTAAATGTGTGCCCCCTTATTCTGTAATGAATAATGAGTGTATGAGATTCCCCCACCAGTGGAAACATATTCTCAACATCTACCCTGTCAAGCCCCCTTAGAATCTTATATGTTTTAGTAAGACACCTCTCATTCTTCTAAACTCCAATGAATAAAGGCCTAACCTGTTTAGCCGTTCTTGATAAGACAACCCCTTCATCCCAGGAACCAGCCTAGTGAACCTTTTCTGAACTGCCTCCAGTGCTCATATATCCTTCCTTAAATATGGGGACCAAAACTGTACACAGTACTCCAGGTGTGGCCTCACCAACACCCTGTACAGTTGTATCAAGACTTCCCTATTTTTAAACTCTAACCCCCTAGCAATAAAGGCTAAAATTCCATTTGCCTTCCTAATTACTTGCTGCACCTGCATGTTAACCTTTTGTGTTTCATATTCAAGAACACCCAGATCCCTCTGTACTGCAGTATTTTGTAGTCTTTCTCCATCTAAATAATAATCTATCTTTTTATTCTTCTTACCAAAGTGGATTACCTCACACTTTCCCACATTGAACTCCATCTGCCAAGTTTTTGCCCACTCACTTAACCTATCTGTATCCCTTTGCAGATTCTTTGTGTCCTCATCACAACATGCTTTCCCAACTATTTTTGTATCGTCAGCAAATCTGGATACACTACTCTCTGTCCCTTCCTCCAAGATCTCTGAGTTTCTCCAATACTGGCCTCTTGAGCATCACTAATCTTAATCGTGCGATTGTTGGTGGCCATGTCTTCAGCTGTCTGGACCCTAAGCTCTAGAATTCCCTCCATAAACCTCTTCACCTCTCTACCTCTCTCTCCTCCTTTAAGACTCTCCTTCAAACTTATCTCTTTGTCCAAGCTTTTGGTCAACTGTCCTGATGTCTCCTTATGTGGATCAGTGCCAAACTTTGTTTGTTAATGCTCCTGTGAAGCGCATTGGGATGTTTTACTATGTTAAAGGTGCTATATAAATACAGCTCGTTGTTGTTGTAGGGCTCTTGAGCTTGCGTTCTGCTGATCTCAGCCCTGTGAAGCAGGTTCATGCTCACTTCTCTGTGGCCACAATGTGAAGGCAATGGTAGCAGCTTCCACCACTTTGTGTGCTGTGAATGTTCATCGCAGTGAGCATAACTTTCAGTGCTCCCCTGCCACATGATCTAGTGAAAGAGTATAAAGAAGATCGAGAACATCGGAGCTTCAGGACCAGGAGGAGACCATTCAGCCCCTTAAGGCCTGTTCCACCATTCAGTCAGATCATGGCTGATCAGTGCTTCAACTCCTTTTACCCACCTTTGGTCCATATCCTTTGATGCACCTACCCAGCAAACGCCTACTCATCTCAGTCAGGAATAATTAACCCCCAGCATCTAGTCTTTCGGAGTAGAGAATTCCAGATTCCTACTGCCTTTGTGTGGTGGAGTGCTTCCTGATTTAGCTCCTGAACACCCTCGTTCTAATTTTCAGGTTTTGTCCCCTTGTTCTTGACTGATCCCCTGAGGAAATAAGTTTCTCTGTATGCCCTGTCGAATCCTTTTAACATTTTAAATGCCTCGATCAGATTACCCCTCAATCTTCGATACTCAAGGGAATACAATCCACATTTATGTAAACTGTCCTCACTTTAAGCCCTAGTATCTTTCTGGTGAATCTGTGCTGTGCCCCCTCCAAGGCCAATATACCCTTTCTGAGATGAGAACTGAACTCGATGCTCCAGATGGGGTCTGACCAAGGCTCTAATACAACTTTGTATTCCAGCCCCCTTGAGATAAAGGCCAATATTCCATTAACCTTTTTAATTGCATTTTTTACCTGTCTACTGGCTTTTAATGATTTGTGTATTTGGACTCCCAAAGCTCTTTGCTCCACTGCAGCTCCTAGTTTCTCATCATTTGAAAGTAGAAGTGCTGCCAGAGATATTAGATTGTGTTAGAGGTGTTTTGGCTCCTGCCTGCTGTCATGTTTTCATTGTATTAACAGGCCAAGCACAAATATTTGGCAATGGATAAATATAGAGTCTTATAGCACAGCTGCCATAGCATACAGGGCAATGGGCCAAGTGCTGGAAAATGGGATTAGAATAGTTAGGTGCTTGATGGTCGGAGCGGACATGATGGGCCAAATGGCCTGTTTCTGTGCTGTATAATTCTATGACTCGATGACTATGAGACGGAGGCCACTCAGCCTATTGAGCTCATGCTGGTTTCTCGAAAGAACTGTCCAATTGATCAAACTCACCTGCTCTTTCCCAATAACCCTGCACATTTTTCCTTTTAATACACAATTCCCTTATGAAAGTTACTATTGAATCTGCTTCCATTATCCTTTTAGGCAGCGCATGCCAGATCACAACAACTCACAGAGTAATTTCTGCTCATCTCCCCTCTGGTTCTTTACCTGATTCTTAAATCAGTGTCCTCTTTTTACTAACCCTCCTACCAGTGGAAACGGTTTCTCCTTATCTACTTTATCAAAACCCTCCATAATTTTGAACACTTCTGTTAAATCTCTCCTTAACCTTCTCTGCTGTAAAAAGAACAATCGCAGCTTCTCGAGTCTTGTCTCCAGAGGCTGAGGCAAACAGAAGCCAATTAACGCTTTGTGCCCTCTGCCTCCCAAGATTTTCAGACCACCTCAAAAGTAGGGGACAACACTTATCTATAAATTAATTTATAAATCAATGGTTAGGCCTCAGTTGGAGTATTGTGGACAATTCTGGGGACCAGACTTCAGGAAAGACGTAAAGTGTACAGAGGAGGTTTACCAGGATGTGACCAGGGATGAGGGACTTCAGTTATGAAGTGAGGTGCAGGGCGTGTGGGGAAGGGTGACGGGTGGGGTGTGGGACTAAGTACGACAACTCTTTCAAAGAGCCAGCATGGGGACAACGGGCTGAATGCTCTCCTGTGCTGCTAGTTCTATGATTCTGGAACACTGTCTGTGGCCACAGAAATGACCAACATTTCAGTTTTTAGGCCTTTCCTTCTTTCCAGGTCATTGTAGGGAACATCTGCAGTGACAGCCAATTTGCTGCCCATAGATGCAGCAAGGAGGAGAATGGATCAGTCACAGATAAATTATTACATCAGGGTTAACAAGACTACTTCCCCCATTGAAGGAGAGTGCGAATGATCACACACATGGGAGTGTTCATACGCCGAGTAATGCAGATGTAGGAGTGATCACACAAAGTAAATAAGACACAGGAATGATTATACACAGAATTAGGAAGGCGTGGGAAATAATCCATTGTATCAGTAAAGTGAAGGGAAAAGTGGAATCTGCGTGTCACTGTTATTTACAATTTTTTTTTCATTTCTCAGCTAGGGGTGTCATAATATATAAAGTTTTCTTGGAGCAATTATTGCTCCAGAGAGAGATCAGACTTGGATTATACACCGTCAGTTACTTGATTATTTTAATAAGGCAACATGTAACATTTTATTACTTTCAGAAACTGGCTCTTCAAAAGTGAAGAAACTACTGAAGTCAGCAAAAGCAGCCCTTCCAAAACAGGAACCGTGTAATAGACTACGTTAAGCAAAGCCCTTAATCCATTTTCTAACTAACTCCCATTTAAGGCAATCAGATGTCACTAATATTATGCCCAACTTTTGGATTAAGATGCTATATTATCTCCAGACAAAGCTGTCAATCGGTGACATTGTGGATGTAAAAATTCAGGGAACTCTAACAAATATATCCTCATTGAAGGATTAGATTTGTGACATGATCTGACAGGATTACTACAAGTTAATTTGCAGCTGATTACCTGGGAATAACACTTCAATGAAATCTCGACAATCATTTAATTGAGGGATTTAAGATGGTATAATTAACTGACATTTAATCACACAGATTCTAAAGTATATATGTCTTTATAATATTGTAAATGTCTTGTATAGTGCGTACTTCCTGTAATATTTCCCGTAACTATTTCCCCATTAAAGTCTTCCGATACAAGGGATAATTCCACACATCTTTATTACTCTGTGTCTCACTCCCATGTTTTCAGTACTCAATGTGCTGCGGCATTGTAATGATAAAACACTATATACAATCTGCCCTGATCATGTATCTGTCAATGGCTATGATATCCTCTGTATGGGTATAGTGTATTAACTTACCATAGACAATGACGGTAGCTGTGGTGCTGCTCCGTCTGGCCACTATGTTTTTGGCAACACATGTATAATTCGCGGTGTCAGACAGTCGGGCCTGTTTGATGATCAGATTGTGATCGATGGTCAGGTAAAAGTTTCGATCCTGGACTGGGTCAATGACTTCATCGTTCCTCAGCCATTCAACCTTGAATTCAAGAGATCACGCTGCATTGTGACAATTTGTAAACTCTGAATCACTCATATCTTCAAGAATAAATATTATTAGGCACAACACGACTGTATTAATCCAAATATATTCACAGTTTCATCAACAATTGGCGTTTTAATTGAAGTATTGTAGCTCCTGTCAGTATTTAGATGCACATTCAAACTAAGAGATTCCCAAGACTGAATCCTAATTAGTCCTGAGTTAGCTAATCTCAGCTCAATTGGCAGTAAAGCTGCTACAATTAACCTTAGTATTTCCAGGGTAAGAAGGAAGGGCTGGGGCAAATGTATCCAGGGAGGTGTGCTGGATGTGGATGTGGAAAGGATGTTTCCTCTTTTGGGTGCGTCCAGAACTAGGGGGTACAGTTTTAAAATTAGAGATCGCCCTTTTAAGACAGAGGTGAGGAGAAATTTTTTCTCTCAGAGGGTTGTGCAACTTTGGAACTCTCTGCCTCAGAAGGTGATAGAGGCGGAATCATTGACTATTTTTAAGGCAGAGGTAGATAGAATCTTGTTAGGCAAGGGAATCAAAGGTTATCGGGGGTAGATGGGGGTGTGGAATTCGAGACACAAACAGATCAGCCATGATCTTATTGAATGGTGGAGCAGGTTAGAGGGGCCGAGTGCCCCACTTCTGCTCCTAATTTATGTGTTCGTATGTGTGTGAAAACTTAGCGAGCGTTGGATTTGGACACAGGCCTGCCACAGTCAGATAGCTTACTAAAAGCTCACATTGCTTAAATGTAAGAACTAGCTACTTGGGTTGTGCACAGGAGGGTTGCCAGTACTCCTGGAACTAAACTGTTAACACCCTTGGGGGAAGGCAGGTGAAAACTGGGGTAAAAATACAAAAGTATCTGGTTCTAAAGGGACCAATAGTTTTATGATAAAGTTATATTCCTTACATGGTTAAGAGAAGTAAGGAACATTTTCAATGCTCCCTTAGATTATGGGGATAAAAAACAGAACTCAAAGCCCAACGCAATAATAACCATCGATGGAAGATGTCATGCTAATGGTTTGTTACTTTTATTAATGATCCTCTTAAATAGTCACCTTTGTGCAGATCAGACAGGTGTTCCCCAGGCTTTCCTTTCACTGGGCATGTGCCGCAGTCTACTGGATCATGGGAACACATTGGTTACACAGCCTTGACACTGAAACAAGGCCGGCCGTCTGCAGACTGTGGTTGATCACCTTTAAAAAAAAACATGCAGCTACCACATGTGGTGAAGGAGCACCAGCGAGCGTCAACGTGGCAAATCAGCCAGTGTGTTGCATCTACAAGATGCACTGCAACAACTCACCGGAGCTCCTTCGACAGCACCTTCCAAACCCACGACCTCTACCACCTAGAAGCATAAGGGCAGTAGACACATGGGAACACCAATACCTGCAAGTTCCCCTCCAAGCCACACACCATCCTGACTTGGAAATATATTGCTGCTCTTTCACTGTTGCTGGATCAAAAACTTGAATCTCCCTCCTTAAGAGCACTGAGGGAGCACCTTCACCACATGGACTGCAGCGGTTCTCAAGGGCAATTAGGGATGGGCAATAAATGTTGGCCTGGCCAGTGACATCTGAATCCAAGAGCGAATAAATACAAAAAATAAATGTATTCCTCACATTGCATGAAAAGTGAGGAGGAATCACCAGTGATGACAGTATTGCTACTGCATCTGGCCGTTATATTGTCTATTCCAAACCATGTAATCATTGAGATGAGCTAGCAAAACCCATTTGGTTCATGGCTATGTTCTGGGATGTTTCTGTTGAGCAGTGCCAAGAAGCTGACCCCCCCCCCCCCCCCCCCCACTTAGCTAATTATCAGTTTGCTCTCTGATTGTTCACTGTTCAATAGCAGCCTATGTTATAATATATTTGTATACTGATTATCTGTCATAAATGTGTTCAGATATGTTTGGGATGGTGAGCAGGGTGGAGTGGGGGGGGAGGGCATAACCACTGGAGACACCATAGAGAATCAGCACTTTTGTCACTTATATTGAGGGCTGTTAGTGAGATCCGTGTCATATCATACATCTCACCATGTGCACCTCAGCAGGAACTTGGAGAACAATTGGCAGGGGAGACGGACGTCTGAGGGTCTTACAGCAAGATTTCCAACATCAACATCCTCAAAAAACAGATTATCTGAACATTGTCACATTGCTAATTACCTGTCATGTTTCCTACGTTATAACAGTGACTACACAAAAGTATTTCATTGGCTGTAAAGTGTTTTGGGACATCCTGAGGTTGAGAAAAGCACTGTATAAATAAATGTTCTTTCTTTAACTTTTTCTTGCGGCTGTTTCCCCTGATTGGCTGACATGACTTTGGCGGTTACCTTTCCGCCAATCCTTTGCCGAAGTTACAGCGATCGATCGGGTGAAATCTTCCCCCACTCCGGCGTCAATAACTAGCTATTCCAACAAGCAGTGAAAGTGGGCACTGTTATTTATTTTTAGACATATCTGCAATCAGCAGACTGCTTTTAGCCATTCTTGCTTTGTTGTGTGTGTTTCGACCTTTAGATTATGTTATTTTTCTGTGCAATGAAAGAATGACTGACTCTAATATATATCAGAAATAAATTTTTTGTATTAAGTGTTTGTTGTGTTTGTGTTAATGCATTTCACTGCCATATTTGCCCTTTGTCTATTGTATTCTTCACCACGCTGATTGTTATCGTGCTACACAGTGGTGCAGTGGTTAGCACCGCAGCCTCACAGCTCCAGCGACCTGGGTTCAATTCTGGGCACTGCCTGTGTGGAGTTTGCAAGTTCTCCCTGTGTCTGTGTGGGTTTTCTCCGGGTGCTCCGGTTTCCTCCCACAAGCCAAAAGATTTGCAGGTTGGTAGGTAAATTGGCCATTATAAATTGTCCCTAGTATAGGTAGGTGGTAGGGAAATATAGGGACAGGTGGGGATGTGGTAGGAATATGGGATTAGTGTAGGATTAGTATAAATGGGTGGTTGATGGTCGGCACAGACTCGGTGGGCTGAAGTGCCTGTTTCCGTGCTGTATAACTAAAACTAAAAACTACATCACTTTGTGTCAGCTTGGTTCTCTGGGAACATTCTTATCTTTCAGGCAGAGGTTCCTGGGTTTGAGTTTTACTGCAGGCCTTAGCACATCTTGTAGGCTAACACTTCAGTGCAGCACTGAGGGAGTGCTGCCCTGTCAACCTGTAAAGTTGGATGTATTCATCACCCTTGTGCTTGTTGACCCACATTAGGTCCCAGTGAGGCAACATTTTAGTTTTAAAGTTCTCAGGCTTGTTTTCAAATCCCTCCATGGTTTCGCCCCTCTCTTTGTAACCTTGTCCAACCCCATAACCCTCCAAGATCTCTGCACTTCTTCAGTTCTGGCCTTTTGTGCATCCCTGATTTACTTCGCTCCTCCATTGGTGTCCATGCCTTCAGCTGCGTGGGCCTTAAGCTCTGGAATTCCCTCCCTAAACCTCCCCACCTTTCTACTTCACCCTTTCCCCTTTAAGATGCACCTTAAAGCCTGCAGTCACTTGTCCTAATTCCTCTCTATGTAGTTCGTGTCAATTTTGTTTGATAATCCTCTTGTGAAGCACGTTGGGACATTTTACGATGTTAAAGGCACTATTTAAATGCAAGATACTATTGTTGGCAAAAGATTCCATTGCATTATTTCAAAGAAGTTCCACTGGTGTTCTTGGTCAACATTCATCCCTCAAGCAACATCACTAAAAACTCGGGCCACCTTTCGACATCACCTGTTGCCCAGTAATTTGGTGTAACAGCTCTCCCACCCATGGTAAAACCCACCCAAATCTCATATTGTTATTCAGTGTGATAAAAATCGAGTGAGTTCTACAACAAATGGACAACCTGCTCCACCAAGCAGTGAAGTTGAGAAAATACCCAATTATCTGTCTGCTCGCTTATCTCATTAACTGCTTGTGGGAGCTTGCTGTGCTCAAGTTGGTTGCCGTGTTTATTGCAACACAGCAGCAACCACATTTTGAAAGTAATTCATCACCAGTGAAGCACCCTGAGGACATGCTGTATATCTGCAAATTATTTCTTTCTTACTGCACGCTCCTCCACTTGAAGGAGTAGCTGGTGCTTGTGAAGCTGCAGGAGTTATACAAGGCCCATTAGCTGTATCAACATCTTATCCTGATGGACTTCAAGAGAATCATAGGCTGGAATTTTATGCCTGCTGGGAGTGGACTGGGAAGCGGGGGCGCGGGGCATAAAATCGGGTGGGATGGCAGGGTCGCTGTGCCTGTTGCCTACCCATCGCCAATATTTTACCAGCGGCGGGGGAAGGGGCGGGCAACCTGCCCACCCTTGGGTCAATTGTGGCCCTTAAGTGGCTATTCAAAGGCCACTTAAGGGCCTCTTCCCACCAGCGGCGGATGGGTACTTCGCCACCTGGGGAAGCTGCCCAGTGAAACCTGGCAGCCTCCCTGTGGCCATGGTCGGGAGCGGGGGGGGGGGTCCCTGCTGATCGGCAACTGCCACCCCTGCTGGAAGACCCCACCTACCTTCCTGATCAATTTCCTAATCCCTTGCTGGAGCCAGCCTAATTGGCCCCGGCGATCCCCGACCCCACTTACCTGCACTCCTTGATGGCCGCTGCTCCGGGGATTGCTGCACTCCCGGCAGTGGCCATTGCTCCCAGTGGTGCTGCTGGGACTGAGGAGCTGCTGGCTCTCTGATTGACTGGCAGCTCTTGGAGGTGGGACATCATGCCTTAAAGTGGCAGAATCCACAACCTCAGGCAATTAACTGCCTGAAGACCATAAAATACTTTCCAGCCAGTGAATAGAGCCACCACCTCCTCGTTAAAAACCAGCCACACAGCATCAGAATCACACAACACAGACGAAGGCCATTCAGCCCATTGTGCCTGCGCCAGTTTTTTGAGTTATCCAATTAGTCTCACTCTCCCATTCTTTCCCCATAGTCCTGCAAATATTTCTCCTTCCAGTACTTATCCAATTCCCTTTCGAAAGTTACTATTGAATCTGCTTCCACTGCCCTTTCAGGCAGCGCGTTCCAGATCATCACAACTCACTGCGTAAAAATAATTCTCCTTTTGGTTCTTTTGATGACTACCTTAAATCTGACTACAAGACCCTCCTGCCAGTGAAACAATTTCTCTTTATTTACTCAACCAAAACTCCTCATAATTTTAAAAACCTCTATTAAATCTCCCCTTAGCCTTCTCTGGTATAAGTAGAACAAACCTACCTACTCCAGTCTCTCCATATAACAGAAGTCCCTCATCACAGATACCATTCTAGTAAATCTCCTCTGTACCCTCTCCAAGGCTTTGATGTCCAAGGATTTCCACTAGTGCCAGGTGCTTCAGATATTAAGAGTCGCTATGGGCTCAGTGGCTACCATCACTAGTTTAGGGCTATAAAAGAGCACAGAACTGCTGCTAACGTGTGCCAAACGGTCGTGCCAGTGCTCCATTCACGCTACTAGCAAAGTTAACCTCTCATGGGACTCTGCGGCCCATACGAGCACAGAACAGTAGGCACCAGAGAGGTTTCACAATTCCTCTGCCGTGGGCCAATTCTCCAAGTTAGTTGAAGCTGGTTGTTACTGCAACATGACCACAATGCCTCCAAAATAGCAACACCCTGAAGAGATACTAGTGCCTATTGCCTGAATAATTAAACCCTCCATTGCAAATCCCAGTGTTGTGACAACTAGTGCTCAGTACATTGCTGCAACAGGAGATATCAGCATGCTGAACATCTCCAGGCCAGTCAGAACACTTCTCATGTGTACTCAAAGAGACAATAGAGGTCCCCATTCTCCCTGGTGCCCCTGACCAGTGTTTCTCACTCAATCAACATCTAAAACAGATGTGAAAACAGAAAATGCTGGAAATACTCTGGCAGCAGCTGTGGAGAGGGAAACACAGTTTGATGACCTTTCATCAGAACTGGAAATGTTAGAGATGCAACAGTTTTTAAGCAGAGGCAGGGAAAGGGGATGGGGAGGAAAGAACAAAAGGGAAGGTCTCTGATAGGATGGAAAGCAGGAGAGAGTAAATGACAAAAACGATGATGGCGTAGGGTAAAAGTGGATGGCAATGGGACAAGTGAAAAAGCAAAAGACGGGTCTAGAGGAGGTGTAAATGGCAACAGCAGAATACATTACCAACAGCTGCTGTCTGAATAAATGGGAGTGGTGGCTATGATGAACAACAGGTGATTTGGTCATTGATTTCATTGCTGCTTGTGGGGAGCTTGCTGTGCGCAAATTGGTATTGCATTTCCCCACAGTGAAAAAAGCACTTCATTGGCTATCAGTATGCGTTAATGCACTGCATTTGAGAACAAGCTGGTTAAATCTGTTCGCGTACTACAGCAAGGGAAAGCAACATGATATAATTCTATCTTATGCCAACTGGTCCCTAATTAATCATCACCACTTCTTCACCCTGTATTTTCTCATTAATGTCTGCAGCTAGAGGCTGAGTAACTGTGCTGGTGTTCACTCTACCAAGTGGTAGGTATTTAGCGGTGTCATGCTGTTTGAGTGCTGGGTCCATTGATTTCTTTTTGCTCGGTGGAGCCAACAGATTGTACATTGTGAGGTTAAAGTAGACTTATCCATCTGGGTATTGTATTTGCATTACAAACAACTTTTAGAACCATAGAATTGCACAGCACAGGAGGAGGCCATTCAGCCCATCATGCCCTGTGCCGGCTCTTTGAAAGAGCTATGCAATTGGACCTCCCATCCCAGCTTATTCCCCAGAATCTTCCAATTTCTCTCTTCAAGTGCATGTCCAATTGGTTTCTGTCATCCTATAGAATCTGCTTCCACTGGCCTTTCAAGTTGTGCATTTAGATCTTAACAATAATAAAAACAGAAAGTGCTGGAAATACTCAGCAGGTCTGACAGCATCTGTGGAGAGAGAAGCGGAGTTAATGTTTCAGGTCTGTGACCTTTCATCAGAATTGACCTTCCAGAATTTCAATTACAACAGACCTGAAACGTTAACTCTGCTTCTCTCTTCTGAGATGCTGCCTGACCTGCTGAGTATTTCCAGCACCTTCTGTTTTTATTTCAGATTTCCAGCATCCGCAGTATTTTGCTTTCATTTTAGATCTTAACAACACTTGGTGTGTCTCCCGATTTCCCCTCCAGTGCAAATTATTTTAAATTAATGACTTCCAATATGTTTACAATAATGTTTTTGAAGAGTCAGGACTGGATTTCCATTTGCCTGACTGTACAGGGTCAATTCAGGACTTTTGCCTATCACCCAATCTCGCCATGACCCCTGCCCGGTTTCCTGGCTTAGCATGGTCGTTAACCATTCATGACAGGCTCCCACTGGACCCCAGCTACACCCAGCAGATTCTCTTGCAGGACCATCGTTGCAACATCAAAAGAGGTGGGGGCCACATTTCAGGTGCTGAAGGTCACCGAAGACAAACACAAAAATTCTCCCACCCAAGACCTTGCTCAAAACTGAGACCTTGAGCAGGTAAGCGTTGGGGGCAAAATTGGGGGAGTTGGCCACTACAAAGCCCTCTCCCTCCAATAAGGCATTCGGGGCCTTCCCTCCAAGGGGTGGTGCTGTCTTTCAGATGAGACATTAAACCAAAACCCTGTCTGCCCTCTCAGGTGGATATAAACTATTTCACAGCCACTATTCAAGGAAGAATGGGGGCGGTGGTGATGGGGGAGGCCAGGGGGGATGGGATCTTCCCAGTATCCTGGCCCAATATTTATCCCGCAACCAACACCTAAAGCAGAAGATTTGGCCATTTATTTCACTGCTGTTGTGGGAGCTTGCTTTGCACAATTTCACTTCCATTACAACAGTGAATGTGATTCGTTGGCTGAAAAGGACATCCTGAGGTGGTGAAAAGTGCTATATAAATGCAATTTATTTCCTCCTTATTAGCTGAATTTTTGCCATGAGTACAATAATTTTGGATATATCTTTTGCAAACGACCATAATTTACATTTACGTTCATGCGTTTACCTCCGAACCTCTAAGTCATGCCCTTTCACCAGGATCTTCTGCTACAGTCACAGTGTCAGCAGCAACACTGCCCCTTGTAGAGGTGCCACATTTTGTGTCTGTTGTATTTTTAAGGATGGGCAGCTATCCTCTCTCACCGGCCAGGCACCCATGTTGGCGCGTTTACGACCACTTCCATACATAGCACCCTTGCTGAGACTGGCTTCAGTCAGGAGTCATTTTTTTAACCGTGCTTACACATGCTGCAGCTGGGCTGTTGGTCATTCTGTGATTTATAGGGGATTTGGGGTAAAGTGGGGGGGGAGGGGGCGGGTGGTGGGGTTGGTGTTAAGGAGCCTATTGAATGCTTTTGAAGAACGATGAGATAATTACTTCAGGCCTGAGTGGGGTTGGCTACTGTTTTTGTTGGTTTTAGTCAAATTGCATTGTTGCTTTTTTCACAGTTGATATCTAGAATGCTGTAAACTGCCACCATTCCCTGAACAAAAACAATTCAACTTGAGTTATTTACCCTTGATGGGCTTTGAAACTATTAACAGTAAGCCTCACAAAAAAATTGTGTGCTGCATGATACTCACACTTTATGTCCCCCTCTTGCATCATCAACATCTTGGGAGTTACCACTGACCAGAAAATTAACTGGACCAGCCATATAAATATCGTGGCTACAAAAGCAGGTCAAAGGCTGGGAATTCTGCAGTGAGTAACTCACCTCCATTGCCTGTCCACCATCTACAAGGCACTAGTCTGGAGTATGATGGAATACTCTCCACTTTCCTGAATGGGTGCAGCTCCAACAATACTCAAGAAGCTCGACACCATCCAGGACAAAGCAACCCACTTGATCGGCATCCCATCCACTACCTTAAACATTCACTCCCTCCACCATTGGCATTTGGTGTCAGCAGTGTGTTTCATTTACAAGATGCACTGCAGCAACTTGTCAAGGCTCCTTCGACAGCACCTGCCAAACCCATGACCTCTACCACCTAGAAGGACAAGGGCAGCAGATGCATGGGAACACCGCCACCTGCAAGTTCCCCTCCAAGTCACACACTATCCTGACTTGGAACTATATCGTTGCTCCTTCACTGTCACTGGATCAAATTCCTGGAACTCCCTTCCTAACAGCACTGTGGGTGTACCTACCCCACATGGACTGCAGCAGTTCAAGAAGGCAGCTCACCACCAGTTTCCCAAGGGCAATTAGGGATGGGCAATAAATGCTGGCCTAGCCAGTGACACTCACATCTCATGAACGAATAAAAAAAACTCCTTTTTATCCCTCTAGAATCATCTCTTTCTGTTCTCTAAGGGTGAAAAGCTCTCAATAATTGGCTTGCAATAACTTTGCCTATTAAAATAATTACCAGTTTGATCAAACACTTCAAAATGTCATTACTTTCCTTATTTTTCAGTCCCTACCAATTTTTTTCCAAGGCCCTCATCAAAGTTGTGGCTGCACGGGCCCTATTAAAAATTAATACACACATATTTTTGCTGTTCGTTTGTTGATTCTCACTTCTATTTCTCTCTTCTTGCTGACAGTTGCATTTCACCCTTAAAGTTGGTAAGGCGTGCAGCAATTTCCTTCAGTTAATTAGAACAAATGCACCAATTATGTTAATACATCTCATGGTGCCGATCAGCAGATAATTAGACAAAACACATCTGTCCCCTCACTGGGAGGAAATGAAGGGAAAATGTGCTGTTGTTTAGGCTCAGTATCCTGGGACACTACCATTTTAAACTGTGTATTTGTCAAGCCTGTGAGTAATTTGTCATTAATTATAATGTACTATGCCTGCACTTGTTGATAGAATCCAGTAGAGGGCTTCAGTGAGCCAACCCCATTCAGAAGCACTTAAATGGTTTAAGAGAGATGTTCATTTATATAGCACCTTTTATGATTTCAGGGCATCCTGAAGGCCCGTTACAGCCAAAGAAACGCTTTTTTTTTGAAGTGTAGTCATTGTTGTAATGTAGGTAAGCTTTCACAAAATGTGAAAACAACCAGAGAATCTGTTTTTGTGATGTTGGTTGAGGGATAAATATTGGCCATGACACTGGGGGATAACTCCCCTGCTCATCTTCGTAATAGTGCCGTGGGATCTTTTACATCCACCTGGGAGGGCGGACAGGGACTCGGTTTAATGTCTCATCTGAAAGACGGCACAGTGGCGCAGTGGTTAGCACCGCAGCCTCACAGCTCCAGGGACGCGGGTTCGATTCCGGGTACTGCCTGTGTGGAGTTTGCAAGTTCTCCCTGTGTCTGCGTGGGTTTTCTCCGGGTGCTCCGGTTTCCTCCCACAAGCCAAAAGACTTGCAGGTTGATAGGTAAATTGGCCATTATAAATTGTCACTAGTATAGGTAGGTGGTAGGGAAATATAGGGACAGGTGGGGATGTTTGGTAGGAATATGGGATTAGTGTAGGATTAGTATAAATGGGTGGTTGATGTTCGGCACAGACTCGGTGGGCCGAAGGGCCTGTTTCAGTGCTGTATCTCTAATCTAAACTCTGACAGTGCAGCACTCACTCAGTACTTTGACATTTTCACTTGACACCCACCAGGCTCATCCCTCCCCCCCGGACCCTTCCCCTCACCCCTTCCCTCCCTCCAACCCTCCAGCCTCAACAGATTTTTTTGGGGGGGACACAGTTCCAGCTTTCCACACCCCTTTTGTGTGAACTGCTTCCTGACATCACCCCTGAATGGACTGGCTCTAAGTTTAAGGTTATGCCCCTTGTTCTGTGGGATTGGGTGTCTCTCTGTTAGACAGTATATAACTTACGCCAGCTATCAAATCTTGTGAATTTATAAGCAGAGGCTAGTTATTTTAAGTCTGTATTTCTCCTGTGCATTCTGGCCTTCGATTTGGAGTTTGGCGGAAATCCAGCCGATAAAAATGTCACATAAAGGTGGTTATGTTGATTAAGATGCGGATTCCAAGCTATCACTTCTAATGATTATAGTCCATAATGGAGATCTATTGTGGCTTATTGCTTGGCTCAGGTCTTTGATCTCCTCCATTACACCAAAATTGCGAAACAGATGTTATAAGCATGGCTGAGTTGCAGAAGACGAGTGCTTGGTGACATTACTCAGATGGAAGCACATTAGAAACCATTACCTTGGAGAAAACATTCTGTTAAGTTTTTGCGAAGTGTCACTCCCAGTGCAGATCTCTCTGCCGCACACCCCCCTCCCCGCCCCCAAATGGAGCATAGAATGGGAAATCAGAGCATTTGATTGGCATTGTTTGACGTTTGCTGGTTAATGACTATACGGAGTGGAAATGGTGGGGGTTGAGGGGAACAATAGATGAGGTGCACTGATCTCCAAGCCCATTTTCCATTCACACTCCTACCAAGTGAGACTCTGTGCCGGGCCTGGAGTCTCCAAACACTAACCCTACTGTTCCTTGTTATTAAAGAGAAGTTATTTGCCTGTCCATCTCTCCTCCCAAGCTAATCTGCGCCAAATCCTACTCAAAGCTCTACAGAATACATGCCTGAATTTGTGCTTCACGCTTTAAAAAAGATGGAAATTTAAACGGCTTTTTACTGATATTATTCTGAATTTCCCCAAAAATGGAAATAATTTCAGTCTTGTCAGATTTATATAGAAAACTGGTAAATATAGATACAAACCTATTGAAATCACACAAGCTTTAAGATATTTTTTCTCCTTTTTTACAGACAAGTAGTAAGGGGTGTGGGTGGTTTCCACTGTTCACCTCCCAACTGACCATAATCGTGTTTCGTTGAAAATGATGAGTTAACCCCTGAATGTTTTACTTGCCAAATATACAGACAGTGACAGGTTTTCTTGTAGGTTTAAAACAGAAGATTAACTATTTATTGAACAATAATCATTCCCCAAAATGTTTGCAACACCACTCATGCACACATTCACTCTCAAGAGAAGACAGATAGAGAGCAAAAGGTAAGAGTTCAAGGTGTGGTAGGTGTTCATGGTTTAGGGTAAACCTATTGAATCTTCTACGTAGAACAATCTCTTTTAAAGGTGCAAGCCTGGGTTGTTTGTAGTCCTGAATTTGTTGAGGTGTTGTAGATTTCTGGTGGTTAAGATTTCAGACTGGAGGTGGTGATCACTTTCAGTCCTTTGCTGCACCAGGTTGAAGTGTAGAATTAGCAGTGGGCTTCTTCTTCTTGTTTAGGCTGGGTCTTTCTGCAGCCCTTCGCTGGACTCCTTCTGTGAGATTGTTGTGATCTTCCTCTCTCTCTCTCTCCCTCTCTCTCTCTTTCACTATCTATCTCCCCAGAGGGTTACCTTTTAAGGTCACAATTCATCATATTAGCATCTTTGTTAGCTGACATGTGGCTCGCTACCCTGGTGTGACCACACAATAGACAAGGATGTGGAATCCATGGCCATCCTTTTATGATGTGGCTACTTCACACCTTCTTTGTTTCAGAATAACCCATTCAATGTAGGAATATCTTTTGATGGTTTCAGGATGGGTGTAATTGATACCTTTTAGTCTGGAATATATTCTTTTGTCCTTTTGAGGAAGTGAGAAAGTTTGAAGATACAAGCCAAGTCAGCTGACCTTCAGCTGCCATCTTGCAGCATTGCCCACCTTTTTAAAAAAAGATAAAGTCAATTTTAAAGAGTCCACCTTGAATAAAGTTTGTATCTTAAAAGTAGGAATATGATATGTCTTTACTGGGCATGACACCTTGTTGTTTTTGTGTTTGCCTTCGACGCATCTCACATACTCCACTTCCGTCACAGAGTCCATTCCCCCGTCACAGACTCCAACCCCATCACATACTCCACCCCCATCACAGAGTCCATTCCCCTGCGACAGACTTCACCCCATCACAGACTCCCCTGCTGTCACAGACTCCAACCCCCGTCACAGACTCCCCGCACCGTCACAGAGTCCATCCCCTTGTCACAGAGTCCACTCTGTCACAGATTCCTCCACCTGCCCATTCAGTGTCCCAAGCTTACCCAAAGACTGTTCACAATCTTGGTGTCCTGCTTAATCTCCACCTTAGATTCCATTCCCATCTCCTCTCTGTTGCAAAGACAGCCCATTGCTGCCCCTCTGCAACATTGTCTTCCCTCTGCCCCTAGCTGGGCCTTGATTCACACCTCTCATCACCTCTAGACACTAATCCAATGCTGCCCTTCCTCCATCCATAAACCCCAGCTCAACTGGAATTCTATTGGCTGTATCTAATTTGACACCATGACCCACTCACCCATCAGCCTCTGCCAGTGCTGACTACCACTGACTCTCAGTCTAGTTATGCTTCAAACATAAAATTTTCAGCCTCGTGTTAAAGTCCCTCCATGGTCTTACCCCTCCTTATCTCTGCAGCCTCCTCTAGGCTTGAAAATACCCCCAGACTCTCTGCTCATCTGTGTGTATTCTCTTGTGCAATCCACTTCTGGAACTGCCTCTATAAAAAACCTTCATCTCTAAACTTCATTCCCCTCCTTAAGGCCCATTTCCTTCACCAAGTCTTTGACATCTCTCCTTCTTGGGCTCAGTATTGGTTTTCTGGCAAGCACCTGCAAAATGCTTGATGCCTTTTTCTCTGTTGAAATTTGTAAATGAATAGGCTGCATTTTTTTTATTCATTCATGGGATGTGGGCATCGCTGGCCAGGCCAGCATTTATTGCCCATCCCTAATTGCCCTTGACAAGGTGGTGGTGAGCTGCCTTCTTGAACCGCTGCAGTCCATGTGGGGTAGGTACACCCGCAGTGCTGTTAGGAAGGGAGTTCCAGTATTTTGACCTAGTGACAGTGAAGGAACGGCGATATAGTTCCAAGTTAGGATGGTGTGTGGCTTGGAGGGGAACTTGCGGGTGGTGGTGTTCCCATGCATTTGCTGCCCTTGCCCTACTAGTTGGTAGAGGTCGTGGGTTTGGAAGGTGCTGTCTAAGGAGTCTTGGTGCGTTGCTGCGTAGATGGTACACACTGTTGCCACTGTGCGTTGGTGGTGGAGGGAGTGAATGTTTGTGGATGGGGTGCCAAACATGCGGGCTGCTTTGTCCGGATGGTGTTGAGCTTCTCGAGTGTTGGTGGAGCTGCACCCATCCAGGCAAGTGGAGAGTATTCCATCACACTCCTGACTTGTGCCTTGTAGATGGTGGACAGGCTTTGGGAAGTCAGGAGGTGAGTTACTCGCCTCAGGATTCCTAGCCTCTGATCTGCTCTTGTAGCCACGGTATTTATATGACTACTCCAGTTCAGTTTCTGGTCAATGGTAGCCCCTAGGATGTTGATAGTGGGGGATTCAGCGATGGTAATGCCATTGACTGTCAAGGGGCGATGGTTAGATTCTCTCTTGTTAGAGATGGTTTTTGCCTGACACTTGTGTGGCGCGAATGTTACTTGCCACTTATCAGCCCGAGCCTGGATATTGACCAGGTCTTGCTGCATTTCTACACGAACTGCTTCAGTATCTGAGGAGTCACGAATGGTGCTGAACATTGTGCAATCATCAGTGAACATCTCCACTTCTGACCTTATGATTGAAGGAAGGTCATTGATGAAGCAGCTGAAGATGGTTGGGCACAGGACACTACCCTGAGGAACTCCTGCAGTGATGTCCTGTGGCTCAGATGGTTGACCTCCAACAACCACAGCCATCTTCCTTTGCGTTAGGTATGACTCCAGCCAGCAGAGCGTTTTCCCCGATTCCCATTGACTCCAGTTTTGCTAGGGCTCCTTGATGCCATACTCGGTCAAATGCTGCCTTGCTGTCAAGGGTAGTCACAAGGGCTGACAACTCAACCACTAGGTGGCACAGTACTGACATATGCACAAATGCAGCCTCATTGACTGAAACGTCACTGTCTGCGACACCACAGGCAGCTGCCAGTAATAAAGATGGCACTGCTCAATTTGACCACAAAAAACGCGAATTGAACCCAAACCCCCTCAATGGCCACAATCGCCGCCTTCACCAACCCCCAGCAGTACTGTGCTCCCTCCCATGATCACTGCTTCCATTGCCGCCTTCAGTTTTCCGCCCACCCCTGTGGTCACTGCTCCCTCTCGCCTTCTCGCTGCTCCATCCTGCTGCTCCGGACTGCTCGCCTCACCATCCTGCCGTTCTCTCCCGTGCTCATCTTCTCGCCATTCCCTCCGGCTGCTCGCTCACCGTTTCGCCACCCAGAGAAGCGGCTGGGGAAGGGAGGGGTGCGTGCAGGGTGTGAGTGGAGAGGGGGGGAAGTGGCGACTCGGGAAGCGAGCGGCGAGCAGTTGGGAGCGGGCATGGGAGGGAGTGGGGACAAGAAAGTGGTGCTTGTGGGAGGGAGCAGGGTATTTTGGGGGGGAATGGAGGTGGCGATTGAGGACATTGAAGGGTGAGGCAACACTCGGATGTCATTATGTGTTGACATCGCCACGCATGCACGGATTCATTCTGGCAAGCTGGCAAATGTTCAGGCGCACTGAGGATGTCGGTGATCACCCTGCACATGCTTTGCATTGTCAAGAGACTTTCCGCAATAAATATGGTTTGGCTTTCAAAATCCACAAGCTGGGGAGTTGGGGAGTGGTGGCAGTGGCGGGGAAAGCGAGGCAGCGGGGTATCAGGTGCTTTTCGGCATAAGTGAAGGATGGGCACCTGCCAGACAGGGGGGAGGCTGGAGCTCCTTGCCAGTTCTGGGGTGAGGTGAGGTTTCAGATCCCCTATCAGAAAGAACTCAGGTATATCCAGTGGCCCCATTTGTAATGAAGCAACATTTAAAAGTTTTTCTTTGGCTTGACTAATCGCAATCTAAACCCTGACCACTAGGTGGAGTCCATGACAGCTATTCAGCTCAAATATATTCCAGCAAAGATTCAGTGGGCCCCACCGAGAGCCAAGAATGTGGGAACTCCCGGTATTAGGAGTCCCTAGCCCTCCCCTCCCTGGCAAACCCCACCCCACCACCCCACCGACATCTCTACATGTGTCCCCTTTCCCCTCAACAGGAATGAATGTGGGGAGGAATGGATAACCCCAGGCGGAGGATCCAATATCGTTTTAAACTATCGCACAAGGTTAAAATTAAGTGGTGGAGACAACTGACTATAGCATCATTATAGGGATTAAATATCCGAAGCAGAGGAAGATGCAGGCAGGTGATCCATTCCCAGATGCAGCTTCGGAACTGCTTGCACAAAGTGGTGTGCTGCAAGCTGATGGATGGTGTCCCTTCTTTGGACGTATGTTGAGTGCCAGACTTGTGTGTGGTGCCCGCCTGTGGCAATTCACCATTTACGGGACATGGCCCATGCCCTAATGTGGCAGCGGCATTCGCTTAGGAGTGTCCTCGCAAAGAACCAACGCAGACGCCGCAGGCTGAATGGCCTCCTTCTACCCCTTGCAAACTTGGTTGGCTGCCTCTGTGACAGAATGTGGCGGACTGCGCCTAATAAAACTGCTCCGGTAGAGGAATCTGCCTCCTCACTTTTTCAAGTGCATTGAACTGATGTATTGTGTAAGACAGTGACAGCCAGCACTGCATAGTAAATCCCCTGATTATCTTCAAAGGTTAAATGTAAACATTCCCAGATGCACTCCCACTCGGAGTCACTGGAAAATCGCTGTACATGAGTGTTTCCAATTTGAATATGAAGGAAAAGTGACATTAGAAGTGATTAATAATTCAACCTTCGCATTGCTCAGCGCCTCTAAAATTGGGAACACCTGGGTGATGAACAAACATCGTTTGTTTATTCAATGAAGAAAAGATAATGGCCTTCAATATTTTAGCAATATGCAGATCTGCGTCGGAAAAGGGAAAACATGTCTGAGGTTAAGGCACAGATAACGTTTAATAATTAAAAAGGTCTGAGCCTTCACAGAAGTTTAAAAGGAAATCCATGCCTTTACTGAGAGAACACAGCTAACAACCAGTCTCGCATCTCAATGCTATAAACTCTTTCTTGTAACATTTATCTCAGATGAGTGTCTGTATCACATGCTTGCTTATATCACAACGGCTTGTAATATCTTCTCATGGTCATCACTCCAACAACAACAACTTATTTTTCTATGGTGCCTTTCATGTAATAGAATGTCCCAAGGCACTTCACAGGATTATTATAAAACAAAATTAGACACAGAGCCACAAAAGACAATATTCGGGCAGATGGCCAAAGGCTTGGTCAAAGAGGTAGGCTTTAAGGAGTATCTTAAAGGAGGAAAGCGAGGTAGAGAGGTGGAGAGGTTCAGGGAGGGAATTCCAGAGCTTAGGGCCCAGGCAGCTGAAGCTGCGGCCCAGAATGGTGAAGCAAATAAAATCAGGAATGCTCAAGCAGCCAGAATTAGAGTGTAGATATCTCGGAGGGTTGTGGGGCTGGAGGAGATTACAGAGATAGGGAGGGATGTGGCCACGGAGAACTTCAAAACAAGGATGAGAATTTTAAAGTCAAGACATTGCTTGACAGGAGTCAACGTCGGTCAGTGAGCACAGGGGTAATGGATGAACGGGACCTGCTGCAAGTAAGGACACAGGCAGCAGAGTTTTCGGTAACCTCAAGTTTACGGAGGGTAGAATGTGGGAGGTCAGCTTAGAGTGCATTGGAATAGTCAAATCTGAAGGTAACAAAGGCACAAGGATATACTAAGGCATTAAAAATAACAGATTGTAATAAGTATTGTGTAGTCATAAAATAATATATAAAAGTAATTAACAGGTAGGAGGAAGTGCCAAGTGCTAATTAAAATCTCGTACCTGTTCAGCCTGGGAATTCTGTGGCGAGTAACTCACCTCCTGACTCCCCAATGCCTGTCCTCCACCCACAAGGCACAAGTCAGGAGTGTGATGGAATACTCTCCACTTGCCTGGATGGGTGCGGATCCAGCAATATTCAAGAAGCTCGACACCATCCAGGACAAAGCAGCCCGCTTGATTGGCATCCTATCCACAAACATTCACACCCTCCATCACCGACACACATTGGCAGCAGTGTGTACCATCTACAAGATGCACTGCAGCAACTCACCAAGCCTCCTTCGACAGCACCTTCCAAACCCGCAACCTCTACCAACTGGAAGGACAAGGGCAGCAGATGTATGGGAACACCACCACCTGCAAGTTCCCCACCAGGCCACACACCATCCTGATTATATCGCCGTTCCTTCACTGTCGCTGGGTCAAAATCCCGAAACTCCCTCCCTAATGGCACTGTGGGTGCAGCTACACCACACGAATTGCGGTGGTTCAAGAAGGCAGCTCACCACCATCTTCGCAATGGGAATTATGGATGGTCAATAAATGCTGGCCTTGCCAGCGACGCCCACATCACAAAATTGAATAAAAAAACATCTCAAATAACAGGTGGGGGGCGGGGAGGAGTTACGATGGCATTGCACCTAAATGCCTAAAAGGTTTGTGATTGGGTCTGACTCTCCATGGTCTGGTGATGGACGTGTGTCTGAATGTTGAAGGAACGTGTGGGGGTCAGTGCTGAATCCTTCAAGGTACTGAGTGCATCTCCCGAATCCAAAGAAGGTTGGTGGTGATTCCCCATCTTGTGTACTAATCTGGTTAAATTCAGTGGAATCTGAATGTTATAATCTCCAAGGCAGAACCAAAATTAGCCTGCATTCCATTAGGATTGCCAACCCTTCAGGACTGTACTGGAGTCTCCAGGAACTAAAGCTTAACCTCCAGGACAAACCAGGAGAAATTACATAGGGTGTTACAAATAAATGTTGTTGTTTGGCTTAAAGAAACATTGGAGATGCAAAATAAAAGGTTGTTTGAGGGCCAAGAACCATCCAATTGGTTTTTTTTGGGAAGTTCATTGGCTTTTCAATTGACACCGCACGTATGGACGTGTCGGGCAACTAATGGTGGGAGTGAAGGGGCAGGGTAGTTGGTGGCAGGAAGTCATGTGATGAAACCTCCAAGAATACATCCAAGCAGAGTTGGCAACTCCGCATTACGCACAGTGTTGGTGAGATCCCAGCGATGGAAGGGTGAGGAACACTGTTCAGAAACGGTGGTGTCAAGGTTTTATAAGTAATTAGCTGTGTATCAAAGCACAAAAGGGAACACACAGCAAATCTTTCCACTCGGGTTTGTTAAATAAAGAAAATTTGGCTTCAGTGCAGCCAAGTAGCATGTTTTAACTAAATTCAAATCCATTTATCTTTCCCAATCAACCTCTTCAGCCAGAAGCACATAGTAACTACTTTATTACAACTCATTAATCATATTATGTTCTATTTATTTAAAATTATGGCTTCACATTAACCTCAGAGCAAATACTGCCAGGATGGCTAAGTGAACCAATTGTAGTTGGAGGCACATCTTACAGACACTCACCTCAGCCAATGGGATACCTTCTGGGGGGCGACATTGAAGTAGGACCTCCTGCTCCATTGATACCTCTTTCCCTAACGGCTCCTGTTCAAAGGTCTTCCGCAGATCTGGACAACAGATGAGACATATCATTAACCTGTGACTTGAAGTAGTAATTGCATACAGGTGCAAGAAGGTGCAGTCTTGTCGCTTGGAGACATAATCGGCAGCAGCTAAAGTGTCTTGTATTGACTGCTGTCCTTTGCAAACTGCTAGAATAGTAACACAGTGATTATGTTACTAGATTAGTAATCTAGAAGCTGTGACTACTCCTCCAGGTGATGTAAGTTCAAGTCCCATCATAGCAGTTTGTAAACTTCAGTTCATTTAATTAAAACAAATTTGGAATTAAAAAGCTAGTGTCAGTAATGGTGACAATAGCTACAGTACAAATTGAGCCAATGTTGGCTCTCTGCAAGAGCAATTTAGCTAGTTCCGTGCCCTTACATATTCCCTGTAGCCCTGCAATTTGTTTCCCTTTTGGGTGCTTATCCAAATCCCTTTTACAAAGCTCTGGTTCTGCCCCAACTGGAGTATTGCATCCAGTTCTGGTCACCACACTTTAGGAAGGATGTGAGGGTTCTTGAGAGGGTGCAGAGGAGATTTACCAGAATGGTTCCAGGGATGGGAGAATCTTAATTACAACATTAGGTTGGGAAAACTGGGATTGTTCTCCTTGGAGCAAAGGAGATTGAGTAAAGACTTGACAGAGATGTACAAGATTATGACAGGCTTAGATAAGTTAGACAAGAAAAACTGTTCCCATTAACTAATAGTACAAGGACTAAGGGGACACAGATTGAAGGTTTCGGGCAAGAGATGCAGGAGGAATATGAGGATGAACTTTTTACACAGCAATGACCTGGAACTTGCTACCCCCTAGCGTGATGGAAGTGCAGACAATCAATGACTTCAAAAGGAAATTGGATGGGCACTTGAAGGCAATAAACCTGCAGGGCTATGGTGATCAAGCAGGCGAGTGGGACTAATTGGATTGCTTCTGGGAGAGCCGGCATGGACTCGATGGGCCAAAAGGCCTCCTTCTGTGTCATAAATGACTCTTGACTGTAAAAGCCACATTTGAATCTGCCTCCACCACCCTCTCAGTGAGTGCATTCCAGATTGCAACCACTTGCTATTTTAAAATATTTTTTGCCGTTAGTTCTTTTGCCGATCACTTTAAATTGGTGTCCTCTGGTTCCCGACCCTTCCACCAATGGGAACAGTTTCTCCCCACCTACGCTGTCTAGACCCCACAAGATTTTGAATACCTCTATCAAATCTGCTCTCCACCTTCTCTGCTCTGAGGAGAACAACCCCAGCTTCTCCAATCTATCCACGTAACTGAAGCGATTGGATTGTTGTAAAAACTCAACTGATTCACTGTAGGAGAGGAAAACTTCTACCTTTACCTGACCTTAACTGCCCTCTGAAATAGTTTAGCAAACCACTCAGTGGTATCAAATTGCTACAAAAAATGTCACCACATGGACTGCAGCGCTTCCAGAAGGCGGAACGTCACCACCTTCTCAAAGGCAGTTAGGGTGGACGAGCCTTACCAGCGGGACCCAGATCCCGTGAATGAATAAAAAAAGAGACAGCACAAGGAAGTATGTAGCTTGTTACAAATAAAAATAATCAATTACCATCTACTGGTCACTGGGCCAACATCATCAATTGTCTTCCATTACACAATGGGCCAGTTTAGCCCAGTTGGTAGCACTCTCTGAGTCAGAAGGATGTGGGCTCAAGCTGAGATCTGAGCACATAGTCTAGGCTGACACTTCAATGCATTACTGAGGGGATACTGCGCTGTTGAAGGTGCCATCTTTCAGACGAGCTGTTAAAACAAGACTCTGTCTGCCCTCTCAGGTGGATCACAAAATCACAGAGAATCACAGAATTGTTACAGCGTAGAAGGAGGCCATTCGGCCCATCGTATCTGCACCAATTCTCCAAAAGGCAAATCATCTAGTGCCATTCCTCTGCCTTCTCTCCCCATAACCCTGCACATTCTTCCTTTTCATATAACAGTCTAATCCCCTTTTGAATGCTTCAATTGAACCTGCCTCCACCACACACTCAGGCAGACCTTAACCACTCTCTGTGTGAAAAAGTTTTTCCTCACGTCACTTTTGCTTCTTTGGCCCATTACTTTAAATCTGTGCCCTCTTGTTCTCGATCCTTTCACGAGTGGGAACAGTTTCTCTGTATCTACTCTGTCCAGACCCCTCATGATTTTGAATAACTCTATCAAATCACCTCTCAGCCTTCTCTTCTCCAAGGAAAACAGCCCTAACCTCTCCAATCTATCTTCAAAACTGAAATTCCTCATCCCTGGAACCATTCTTGTGAACCTTTTCTGCACTTTCTCCAATGCCCTCAAGTCTTTCCTAAAGTGCGGTGCCCAGAACTGGATGCAATACTCCAGCTGAGGCCGAAATTGTGTCTTATGTAAGTTCAACATAACTTCCTTGCTCTTGCTCTTTATGCCCATATTAATATGGCTGCGTTTGCTGACAATGCTACCACCAGGTGGCGCTGCAGTGGCACATGCGCAAATGCAGCCTGTTGCACTATAGCATCACAGTCTGCGACTTTAGGCAGCTGCCAGAACTAAAGATGGCGCTGCTCAAATAATCACACGAAGGCAACCTAACCTAAACACATGGCAGCACACAATGGTGGGAGGGAGGGAGCGAGCAAGCGGGCCGGGGACGGAGGGGGAGGGATGTGGAGCGGGCTGGGAGGGAGGGGTTGGGGAGCGGAGCGGGCCAGAAAGAGCGGAGCAGCTGGAGAGAGCAGCGAGGGGGGGAGTGGAGCGGCCGGAGAGAGCAGCGAGAGGGGGGAAAGAGCGGCCGGAGAGAACAGCGAGGGGGGGGAGTGGAGCGGCCGGAGAGAACAGCGAGTGGGGGAACGGAGCGGCCGGAGAGAGCAGCGAGGGGGGGGAGGAGCGGCCGGAGACAGCAGCGAGTGGGGGGGGGGAGGAGTGGAGCGGCTGGAGAGAGCAGTGGTGGGGGCGGGGGGGGGGAGCGGAGCTTGACACATGGCTTAGCGTTGCATTGCTGTAAGAGGCCGACCAGGCGCATTGCCCGTAGATGCACACGTCACGTGATGACATCATTGGCGCATGCGCTAACCAGTCCTGGCAAGTTGGAACGCAGCGCATGCGCAGAGAGCAGGTGACCGTCTGCGCATGTGCGCACCTTGGCACAGCCTGATGACATCAGTGGCCGGCTGTGTTGTCAGGAATCACTTTGTATTAATAAAGGCCAGGATACTGTATGCTTTATTAATTGCTCTCTCAACATGCCCTGACACCTTCAATGACTTACCACATATACACCCAGGTCCCTCTGCTCCTGCACCCCCTTTAGAATTGTACCCTTTATTCTATATTGTCTCTCAATGTTCCTCCTACCAAAATGATTCACTTCACATTTCCCTGCATTGAACTTCATCTGCCATCTGTCTGCCCATTCCACCAAATTGTCTATATTCTTTTGTAGTTCTACTCTATCCTTCTCACGGTCACAATGCTTCCAAGTTTCGTATCATCCACAAAAACTTTGAAATTGTGCCCTGTACACCAAGTTCTAGGTCATTAATATATATCAGGAAAAGCAAGGGTCCCAACACTGGCCCTGTGGAACTCCACTACAAACCTTCCTCCAGCCTGAAAAACATCCATTAACCACTACTGTTTGTTTCCTGTCACTCAGCCAATTCCATATCCATGTTGCTACTGTCCCTTTTATTCCATGAGCTATAACTTTGTTCACAAGTCTGTTGTGTGGCACTGTGTCAAATGCCTTTTGAAAGTCCATGTACAGCACAGCATTGCACTCATCATATAAAAGTTCCCAGCACACTTCTTTGAAGAAGTTCAGGCGAGTTCTCCCCCGGTGTCCTGGCGAATATCTCTCCCTTGGCCAACACCACAAAAAAGATTATCTGGTCATTATCACATTAATGGCGTGTTTCCGAGATTACAACTGTAACTACACTTCAAAAAGTACTTCATTGGCTGGAAATACTTTAGGCCGTGAAAGTCGCTATATAAATGCAAGTCCTTCTTTCTTCCTTTTTTAATAATGAGACAGTGGGTGTGTAGAAGTGATCAAAGCTCACATTCCTAAAATGACCATGAGTTTTGTCTATTCATTGAAATAATATCCCTGTGGTTAATGCTGGAGATGGGACAGAGGGAGTTGAATTGAACATGAGGAATGACCAAGGTAAAGCCTATTGCATCATTTCATTGTGATATATAAAACATGTTGGAATCTTGCAATATAACTATAGATGACTAGGTATGAGCTAGGGGCAGTAAGACAATCTAAAGACATCTAGCGTGAAAACAAGAGATCTCTTGGCAACAAAAGTCAAGCCATTGTTTGAACATGGGTCATGAAAGCTTTACTACAATAACTGGTCCACTCTTTCCATACCAGTGCAACCTTGAATTGTGCCAAATGTGTGCATAAAGTTGCTATTTTCTCCTTGACACAGTTGGTAAGTGAGAATGATTTTTAAGTGAGTATGTGGTTCCCAACTGGACCTGTAGAACCTGCCACCATCTTGAAACCCAGATCATTTTGCAACTGGGATTCAAAACCTGTTGCCCATTAATCAACATTGTGGTAAAATTAACTCATCTCCTTCACCCAGAATCACTCTAGTTCAATCGCAGTGTGCTATGTAAAAAAAGGGAAAATTCACTCTTTTGGTAGGTTATCATGCAATTTACTGCTCCCTTAAATTCCCTCCATCAACCTTTCCAGTCTCTTGCCCTCTCTCTCCTCCTTTAAGATGCTCCTTAAAATCTACCTCTTTGACCAAACCTTTGGCCATCTGCCTTATGTGACTCGGCATGAAATTTTGCTTTATAACACTCCTGTGAAGCACCTTGGGCCATTTTATAATGCAAAAGGAGCAATATAAATACAAGCTGTTATTGTTATTTCTGGGGCCAGCTCTGAATGAGCTTCATGCCCAATATCGGGTGTGCGGTGGGCCTACCCATTCCCAGTGCCCGGCTAGTGCTGGCCGGCTAGTGCTGGCCGGCTAGTGCGAGCCTATTCACAGGCCTCTGTGGTTTATGGCTGTACAGTGTTGGCATTAAATTGGTTCAGACTTTGTAATGATTCTTGGGAAGCTACAGAGAGTTTTTCTTGCAATATTTGGAAGAACATGATGTGCTTTGATTCATTGCAGCTTCAAAACGGAGCAAAGTACTATTTGTTGGATCGTAGATGTTGTGATTATTTGTCACTTCCAATTGGAAAAGACGCAGAGATGTTTTTTTCACTGTAGTCCCATTACCAACATTTGACAACTGCAATGGCTTCAATCAATGGTGGCTGATATGTTATTGTGGAAATGCAGACATGGACAAAGGAGATACTGTGTAATCATTTTAAAAGCACCCCTTACCTTCCAAAAGAAATTCTCACAAGAATATGGTTGCGAACTCTGATCGGACATATTCCTGGAGGTTTCATCACATGACTTTCTTCTGCCAACCGCCCCGCCTAGTCAAGTAGCCTCTTTTCCTACCCATCTCCAATAGTTTTGTAACTAGTAAAAGTCTTAAATAAAATGAGAAAAATGTACAACATGATTTTTCTCACGTGTTGCTTGCAGGAGATTAACCTTTAATTCCGGAAGAATCCAGGACAATCCTGTAGGATTGGAAACCTTAGCTAAAAGGACAATTGAATATCTTGGTTTGACAGGTGGGATGTTCCTATCATTTTGTGTTTTGGTGCAGGGTGCAGGATGTGGGGTTAAACCTGTGAGACTCCATGCAGTAAGTTCCTGATCTCGGTTAGGTTTCTGGGGCAGATGCAAATTGGGAGTTAGGCCTCTTCTGGGCCTTGCTTTTTTACCTCTGAGATGATACATGCATACCTTGCAAAAGGCCTAGGAGAATGCAAGTTTGTGTCCTTTTAAACTCTCAAAGAAGGGGAAAAGGGTATATAAAGGTTATAAGAAAGTAAGTCCTCAAATACTAGAGCATCTTCCATGACCTCAAGATTGGCACTTTGCTGCCAATTAAGTACTTTTGAAGTGTAGTTGCTATTGTACTGCAGGAAACACAGCAGCCAATTTCCATATAGCAAGCTCCCACAAACTGCAATATGATAAAGATCAGATAATCTGTTTCCTTAAGTAATGTTGGTTGAGGAACAAAGATTGACCAAGAAATCTCCCCTGCACTTCAACATAGTGCCATGTAATCTTTTACATGTACCTGAGAGAGTAGACTGGGCCTCAGTTTAACTGCTCACTCATCAGTACTACACAGGAGTATCAGCCTAGATTGTTGTGCTTAAATCACTGGACTGAGACTTGAACTCATAACCTCCTACCTGAGAAATGGGAACACGACCAACCGAGCTACAGCTGACATTGTGAGTGGTTGTGGCCATGCTACCAACAGCTATGAGCCATGAAGGAAGCCTAATGCCTTTTTAACTACAGGCTCATCCTTGAAAGGGAAATATTCCTCATGACCCAATTGCATAAAATTACATAGAATGTAGAGCACCGAAACAGGCCATTCGGCCTAACTGGTACATGCTCCATAGAAGCCTCCTCCCACCCTTTCTTTCATCTCACCCTATCAGCATAACTTGTACTTCTTTCTCCCTCATGTGTTTATCGAGCTTCCCCTTAAATGCATTTACGCTCTTCGCCTCAATTGCTCCTTGTGGTAGCGAGTTCTACATTCTCACCATTCTCTGGGTCGTGATATTTTTCCTGAATTCTCTATTGGATTCATTAATGACTATCTTATATTTATAGCTCCTAGTTTTCATCTCCCTCACAAGTGGAAATATCTTCTTTACGACTACCCTATCAAAACACTTTCGTAATTATAAACACCTCTGTTAGATTACCACTCAGTCCTCTTCTAGAGAAAAGAACCCCAACCCTGTTCTTCATTTGTTTTGAAATAAGCAACACCAAGATCTATATTACACCATAAAACATCACAGTGATGAAAATGGATCTTCTCACTTTCCATCCCAAATAAAGTTAAACATTTCATAGCCACAGGATGGATTTCAAGCAGCTTTATAAATTTAATTTAACAAATTGGATTCTTAAAGCACAGGCAGAGTGGGGTAGCTCCTGGTTTTAACAGAAACCTCACTGCATTGTGATAACTGAAGTGTTCTAATCATGCAGGTCATTCATGCAGGATTTGTACATTAACTGATTGCATTTATGGCATATGGATTCTTTAATATGATGACAGCCTTGTTCATTAGCTGAGCACTATCAAATCTTTTTCTTCAAGTCTAACTGGAACCTGTAATGAAACATCCTAACACCCCTCACAGGCTGCTGGCTTTAAACTGGTAAAGGAGTGGGTGATGGCCTTTCATTGACATGATACAATTGGGGCTTTTAGATAGTTCTGGGATACACTGTACAATATCTGAATGACATGTTGAGAGATGCCTTGAAGGTAGAACTAAGATGCCACAAACAAACTGGGAGAAAGACACTCGTCAGAGTAAAACTGGATGCAAACCAGAGCCACAATAGAAAGCGGTATTAGAATGAAGACGAATTCTTTTTTAAGTCTCATGTGTAGGTTTGCTTGATGACAACCGGGGCTCAGTGGTTAGCACCTCTGATTCAGATAATTATGGGTTCAAGCCCTACTCCAGAGACTTGATCATAATATCTAGGCAGCCACTCCCAATGGAGTACTAAGGGAGTGCTGCATTGTCGGAGGTTCCGTTCTTTCTGATGGCGTGTTAAACCGAGGCTTTCTGACTCCAAGACAAAGAGTGCTACCAGTTAATAAATTCTGACACTCTCTTAGATGTGCCTTCCGTTTGCACACATTCCAACTGGTGACAGACCTTGAACTCAGCTCAACTGACAACCAGTCCTAATCACTGTGCACACAGCAGCCCTCCCAGGGAGCGTGGTAACATCAGAAATCAGGGGTGCAGCCATCCACAAATGACTGTTCTTTTATGGAGAAATGAGAGAGAATGGGCATGCCTACTTTACTGTGGGAGATCTCCAAGGCCTGTCTGTCAAAGCTGGATCCAACTGAGGAGAAATATCTTGATGCTTTAGGCAGCATTGTTGAGTGTACGATAATGCGCGTGGGATATGATTTTCACAGCATTACTTTCATCCTGTCAGAACAAGAAGTGCTGATTGTCTCTGCCTAGCAACCACAGTGCTCCCAACCAACAGGAAATCTTAACAAGCCAATTAAGAGAACTTTAAGAGTCACGGCTGTGAGGGACATCATGCTTCCCGCAGTTCACCAATGAGGATACTTGGCCATGCCACACAAGTAGGAACTCTACACACATTTCCTTGTTCTGAAAAGTAGCTCTAAAGCATGAGTTTTAAGGGCTAATATGCAGGGACTCCTACCCTTGGATCCCAGATCAGGTATGATACTCTCCAATCTTACACCTTCAGCTCATCTAAAACTCTGCTGCCTGTATCCTAACTCGTACCAAGTCACCTTCACCCAACACTTCCTGTGCTCGCTGACCTACATTGGATTCCAGTCTGGCAACACCTCGATTTTAAAATTCTCAGCCTTATTTTCAAATCCCTCCATGGTCTCACCCCTCCTTTTCTCTGTAACCTCCTCCAGCCCTACAACCCTCCGAGGTCTCTGCGCTCCTCCAATTCTGGTCTCTTGAGCATCCCCGACTTTAATTTCTCCACCATTGGTTGCCGTGCCTACAGCTGACTAGGCCCTAAGCTCTGCAATTCTCTTCCTAAACCTCTCTGAGTCTCTTACCTCTTCTCCTCAAAACCTACCTCTTTGGCCAAGATTTTAGTCAGCTGTCCTAATAATTCCTAATGTGGCTCCTAGTCAAAATTTATCCTATAATGCTCCTGTGAAGCACCTTGGGATGTTTTACATCATTAAAAGTGCTATATGAATACAAATTGTTGTTAATTAAAGTTAAAGGATGGAAAATGGTGAGCAGCACATGACTGAATTCTGATGGATAAAGTCCTGCGCTGACAGCATAATTACATAAAAACAAAATCACTTTTGAGACGGCTTCTTTTGTGCAGTGCTTACTAAGATGGAGCAGCTCAGTTGCACTTTCTCATTTACTTCTAGGGGTTCCCAGCCCTCCAGGATTGTGCTGGAATCTCTAGGAATTAAAAATTAACCTCCTGGACACGTGCGAGCAAAACCCAGGAGAAAAATCACGGGAGCGTTAAAAAATATTGAGTGTTTATTTTTCAATTTCTTTGAATGTCTTTGCTTATTGGATCTTAAAAACATTGGAGATGTTGAGGGGGGGTGGTGGGTGGGGGAAGGCTGCTTAATTGGGAAGGATGGTTGCAGGTGGGAAGTCATGTGATGAGATCTCCAGGAATATGTCCGACCAGAGTTGGAAACCTGATTATCGGTTGCTAACCCACTTGCAAACACAATGTTACAAAGTAAAATGTCGCCATTTTTCCTCCTGAGCTCCTTCCAACACTCACATGCAATCCGGACATAGGATTTGTGGCTCTTGGTGGTCCCGGCAGAGCTCCACGCGACACACTGGCACCAGTAGTCCTCCGGCCCAAAAAGCTCCTCCACTTGTTGACGGGAAATTTCGATGCTCACCTCCCTGACAATGAGACCTGTCGGTCACAAGAATTGATTCAAGTGATTATTACCCTTTATAGCATTACCGTAGAGTTTAAATTCATGCCTTGAGTGGTATCACAGCACAAACGACACCATCCTTAGTTACGCAAACGGAAACTGACGGCAATTCAATAACCATGCAACGATTTTTCAGAGATAGCCTGAGAAGTTTCCTCGATAAGAAACTGGGCACAATACCAAACCTGAGATCACATTACCGGAGTCATGATAAGAAGATAAGAAATAGGAGCTGGAGTTGGCCATTCGGCCCTTTGAGCCTGCTCCACCATTCAATTAGATCATAGCTACATCAACTTCATCATCCCACACTATCTCCAGTTCCCTCGATTCCCATAGTATCCAAAATCTATCATTGTGAGGGGAGATCACATAAATCAGGCTAGTATTCCCTGGAATATTGAATTATAGAAACTTACAGGACAGGAAGAGGTCATTTAGCCCATTGTACCCATGCTAACTCTTTGAAAGAACAGTCAAGCTTAGTCCCCCCCACATTCTCTTTTTATCCAGAACCCTATAAGTTCGTCATTCTCAAGTACCTGCCAACTCTCTTAAAATTATTTATGGAATCAGCTTCCACTTCCTTTTCAGGTAAAATGTTCCAAATCCCGACAACTCTCTGAGTGAAAAAAATTCTCCTCATCTCCCCTCTAGGTCTTTTGCCACTGTTGTTAAATCTATGGCCTCTAATTATTGACCCACTCACCAGAGGGGACAGCCTTTCTCTATCTACTCTTTCACAATCCCATTTCATCTTGAAAACCTCTGACTGTCTTAAACTCAAACTTTTCTGTTCCATGGAGAACAGTCCTAACTTTTCCAACCTCTCCTCATAACTGAAGTCCCTCATCCCTGGTAATGTCCTGGTAACCCCCCTCTTTTATGGAACGTTGAGGAGTGATTTGATTGAGCTTTTTAGGATTTTGAATGGAATTGGTAGGGTAGATAGAAAGAAACTTTTCTTCTGCTGGTGGACGAAGCTCGGACAAGGGGACAGAACCTTAAAATCAGAGCCAGGCCATTCAGGAGAGAAGTTAGGAAACACTTCTTCATGCAAATGGTGGTAAAGGTGTGGAACTCTCTTCCACAAAAAACAGCAGATGTTAACTCAAATAATAATTTTAGATCTGAGACTGATAGATTTTGCTAGACAAGGATATGGAGCCCAGGCAAGTGGATAGAGTTAAGATGCAGATTAGCTGTGAAGCAGGCTGAAGGGGCTGAATGGCCTATCCCTGGTCCTTTCTTTCTATTCAGTTAACATGACAATTTTTGAAATAACTTAGGCTGGAGTGTGTTACACACAGGATAATGAGTTAGGCACAGTCTATTACCTTTATTAAGGGGTTCACACTTTTGAAATGCATTGAATGGCCTATAGCTGCTGTATCTGCGCAGTAGATACAAACTAAACTCACTACAGAAAGTTAAGTCAGATGATTCCAGTCTAAGTACACTTTTAACAATGTGATAAGTGTTAGTTACTGCCAATCAATCACTTTGGTGCTGAAAATTAACTATTCCAAGTGTGGAGCCTCATTCCTTCAAGTTTTAACTGTTGGAGCATTTAAAAATGTCATTTTTAAAATTTTAAAACTTTTTATTTTTATTTTCTGGCTCTTTTTCTTTCTTTCTCTCTCTCTCTCTCTCTCTGTTAATCCAATCTTTCTTCCCCCCCTCTTTATTTCTCTTTCTGTACCTGACTTGACATTGAATTCACCCACTGTAGTTTACCCTTCCTTCTCAGACTGTTTTTTTCTCATGCCTAATTGGCTATGGAGATATAGTTGCTTATCCTGTTCACTAAGCTCCCAGATATGCACCTCAAGTGCATATCTGCAGGGCTACGGACCAAATACTGGAAAATGGGTTTAGTCAGGGTGGTTCATTTTTCGGCCTGCACAGATGTGATGGGCCAAATGGCCTCTTTCTGTGCCGTAAACTTTCTATGAATCTATGCCCAGTTTCCTTCACTGCAACGTTATCAGCTCACAGTCTCAGCAGCTCACAGTCTCAGCAACTCAGGGCAGCAGAGTGGCGCAGTGGTTAGCACTGCAGCCTCACAGCTCCAGTGATACAGGTTCAATTTTGGATACTGCCTGTGTGGAGTTTGCAAGTTCTCTCTGTGACTGTGTGGGTTTTCACTGGGTGCTCTGGTTTCCTCCCACAGCCAAAGACTTGCAGGTTGATAGGTAAATTGGCCATTATAAATTGCCCCTAGTATAGGGAGGGGATAATGTAGGATTAGTATAAATGGGTGGTTGATGGTCAGCACAGACTCAGTGGGCCAAAGGGCCTGTTTCAGTGCTTTATCTCTAAATAAAAATTAAATAAAATTGCCACACAAGAAATTAAAAAATAAAAATGTGCAAGTCTAACAATGGGGAGATGGTGTTAGATACCCTACAACTGCAAATCAGGTGCCATTATTTATAAGAAATGCAGCCACAAAATATAGGCCTTACCATTTGGAAATAGGTCAATGCTATGGATCCTGTTTTTAAAACATGAATACAATTCTATCAAATAAGACCTGATCTAAACCTTATTTTTCTTGAACGGAAAATTCTTGGGTCCTCAGACGTTTAGCCTGTCCAGTGATGGTGCTGAGGCCCAGGTGTCCGCTTATGCTCAGAAAAAAATCCCACAAGCATAACATTTCGCCTCAAGAACAGATTGGACATGTAGAAGCAAGAAGATTGTACAGAACCTGCCAGATTACAGACCAACTTTTCACAGTAAAGAGCATTTTGTGTTTGATGGTGCTGAGACGAGGATTAGCAGGGGATTATGGGATTAGACTAGCATCTAGCAGCTAATGTGACTTTTATCAACTCAGTTACAAGTGAGGACAGGCACCACTCTCGGGGTGATGTCAGGAAATTTAAAATTCAGGCGACTGGAATGGGATTACAGAGCGATGCTTGTTATATGAATGTTTCCAATTGTATTTCAGAGCTTTCTCTGCCAGCCTTTGAAAATCAAGTCAGTCTCCCCTTTTTAAATTTTCATCCATTTTAATCACCAACACTGGCTCCATTCAGACAGTCCTGTCAGTTTGGCCTCTGTCACTGCTGGCTCCTGTGGTTAGATTGCCCTGTTTCTGCACCATGTATTGAAAGTAAACTGTCACTCCCACAGATGCCCTAGGGTATCACAAACACAGCAGCCGGTTAAAGTGACCAATAAAATATCTGTCCCCGGATCACAGTGGTTGCTTTTTATTTTCTCTTCAGCTTGCAGAATTCCGCTGGCACGTTGAAGATGAGGGGCCATGGGACCATAAGCATAAGATTTTCACTAATAAATCCAATCGGGAATGCAGAAGAAACTTCCTTGCTCAGAGGATGATTAGAATGTTGAACTCACAATTGCATGGAGTAGTTGAGGCAAATAGTATAGATATATTTAAGGGGAAACTGGATAGAGGGAGAAAGAAATAGAAGCATATGCTGATAGGGTTAGATGAAGAGGGGTGGGAGGAGGCTCGTGTGGAGGATAAATGTCAGTATGGATCAGTTGGGCCGAACGGCCTGTTTCTGTGCTCTATGTAATTCCTTGCAGAGCAGGATTTATTGAACAAGATCCGGCAGTTCCTCAGGAATGATGTTTCGGAATGTGACAGCACTCACTCCTTACCTTTCCCCCACATCTCCCCTACCCCCACCAAATGCTGCCAGGAATTGTTGTAATCTGGGTTTAAGACACACACCCTGTTGCTTTGTAACAAATTATCCCAAGATCCTGATATGTGTTAATGGTCTTTCTGTGAATCCCCTTGTTCTATACTGCAGAGTTCTGGTGACTAGCAGCTGCAGCAGAGATAGGGCTACGGCATTACAACTATCAGGAAAGATTAAACAGGCCAGGGCTTTTTCTTCTAGAAAAAATTAAACTGGGAGTAGACCTGATAGTGGTCATTAAAATTATGAAGGGGTTCTATTGGGCAGACGTAGAGAAGACCACAGCGAGGAAACATAAAAAAAGATAGTCACTAATAAATCCAATAGGGAATTCAGGAGAAAGCTCTTTACTCAGAGAGTGGTGAGAATGTGCAACTTGTTATCACAAGGAGCAATTGAGGCAAATAACAACGCTGCATTTAAGGGGAAGCTAGAAAAACACATGAGGGAGAAAGGCATATAACAATCTGTTGATGAGTGAAATGAAGTAAGGTGGGAGGAGCATAAACTCAGAATGATCTGTTTTTGTACTGTAAATGCGATAGAATTTGATATAATAACCCAGATTTTCTACCCCATTCTCACTGCAAGTGAGTCTGCTCTTGTGCCTAAGTTTGCACGATATGGAAACATGAACTATCCTACCATTGGAAAATGAAAGAAAATCCTCTAGGTCTACTTGATATGTGAATGAGATTTGTGTTCACTTTTAACAGAGAGGTAAGTTGCGAAATTGGATTCAATAAATCCAGTGAACGGTGATCGAGCACCAGAAAAAAGGACAACGAAGCTGCAAGTTGTTGTAAAAATCCAACTGGTTCACTAGTGTCCTCTTGAGAAGAGAACCTTCAACCACTACCCTGGTCTGGCCTTCCTGTGTCTCCCGTCCCATACTACTTGTGGACATAGTAACCTGTGAAGTGGCCTTGCAAACCACTCAGCTTTGTAAGAACACCGTCACCACAAGGACTTTAGGGGTTCAAGGAGACATTCTCAGGGCAACTCAGGATGATTAACAACTTGTATTTATATAGCGTTTTTAATGTAATAAAACATCCCAATGTGCTTCACAGGAGCGATACTAAACAAAATTTGACTGCAAGTTACGTGAGGAGATATTAGGGCAGATGACGAAAATCTTGGCCAAAGGACCATGTTTTAAAGAGCGTTTTAAAGGAGGAAAGAGAGATAGTAAGGTGGAGAGATTTAAGGAGTGAATTCTAGAGCTTAGATCCTTGGCACGGCTGCCAATGGTGGAGCGATTAAAATCAGGAATGCCCAAAATTGGAGGAGCGCAAAGATCTCGGAGGTTCGTAGGGCTGGATGAGGTTATAGAGAAAGGGAGGGGACGAGGTCATGGAGAGATTTGAAAACAAGGATGAGAACTTGAATGGCGAGGTGTTGTTTAACCCGAATCAATGTAGGTCAGCAATGGATGAATGGGGCTTGGTGACAATTAAGCCATGGGCAGCTGAGTTTTTAATGATCTTAAGTTTATGGAAGGTGATCAATTGGCCAGGAGTGCTTTACAATAGTCAAGTCCAGAGTTAACAAAAGCACAGATGAGCTGAGGCAGGGGTGGAGTCTGGTGATATTGCAGAGGTGGAAATTGGTGGTCTCAGTGATAGCACAGATTTTTTTTTATTAGTTCGTGGGATATGGGCATCACTGGCTAGGACAGCATTTATTGTCCATCCTTAATTGCCCTTGAGAAGGTGGTGGTGAGCTGCCTTCTTGAACCAATGCAGTCCATGTGGGGTAGGTTCACCCACAGTGCTGTTAGGAAGGGAGTTCCAGGAATTTGACCCAGTGATGGTGAAGGAACAGCGATATAGTTCCAAGTCAGGGTGGTGTGTGACTTGGAGGGGAACTTGCAGGTGACGGTGTTCTCATGCCCTTGTCCTTGTCCTTCTAGTTGGTAGAGGTTGTGGGTTTGGAAGGTGCTGTCGAAGGAGTCTTGGTGCATTGCTCCATTGCATCTTGTAGATGATACACACTGCTGCCACTGTGCGTCGGTGGTTGAGGGAGTGAATGTTTGTGGATGGGGTGCCAAACACGCGGGCTGCTTTGTCTGGATGGTGTTGAGCTTCTTGAGTGTTGGTGGAGCTTCACTCATCCAGGCAAGTGGAGAGTATTCCATCACACTCCTGACTTGTGCCTTATAGATGGTGGACAGGCTTTGGGGAGTCAGGAGGTGAGTGACTTGCCACAGGATTCCTAGCCTCTGACCTGCTCTTGTAGCCACAGTATTTATATGACTACTCCAGTTCAGTTTCTGGTCAATGGTAACCCCCAGGATGTTGATAGTGGGGGATTCAGCGATGGTAATGCCGTTGAATGTCAAGGGGAGATGGTTAGATTCTCTCTTGTTAGAGACGGTTGTTGCCTGGCACTTGTGTGGCGTGAATGTTACTTGCCACTTATCAGCCCAAGCCTGGATATTGTCCAGGTCTTGCTGCATTTCTACACGGACTGCTTCAGTATCTGAGGAGTCACGAATGGTGCTGAACATTGTGCAATCATGAACGAACATCCTCACTTCTGACCTTATGATTGAATGAAGGTCTTTGATGAAGCAGCTGATGAGGTTAGGCCTAGGACACTACCATGAGGAACTCCTGCAGTGATGTCCTGGAGCTGAGATGATTGAGCTCCAGCAACCACAACCATCTCCCTTTGCGTTCGGCACGACTCCAACCAGTGGAGAGTTTCTCCCTGATTCCCACTGACTCAAGTTTTGCTAGGGCTCCTTGTTGCCATACTTGGTCAAATGCTGCCTTGATGTCAAGGGCAGTCACTCTCACCTCACCATTAGAGTTCAGCTCTTTTGTCCATGTTTGAACCAAGGCTGTTGTTACGACCAGCTGAGACAGGGGACTAGGGATTCCCTCTCAGCCTTTGCCTGGTTTAACCGTAACAGGGTTTAATATTAGAAACACCATGTTTTATAGCTCCCCCCTCAGTGAATCCTTGTTCACTGCTTTCCAACTGTAGGCAAAGAAATCAGACATCTTAGATCTAAACAAGAAAGGTGGCAGTTTACTCATCTTAAACTCTAATTTGGTTAACGACTACAAATATGCAACGCGACCACACTAGCATGCATACGTGATAAACACACACATAGACGGAGACAGAAAATGTAGAAAGAATAAAGGGGAAACATTTGAGGCAATATCTGGTAGTTATTTATGGTCCTATGAATTCAAAGAACAAAGAACAAAGAACAGTACAGCACAGGAACAGGCCATTCGGCCGTCCAAGCCTGCGCCAATCTTGATGCCTGCCTGAACTAAAACCTTCTGCACTTCCGGGGACCGTATCCCTCTATTCCCATCCTATTCATGTATTTGTCAAGATGCCTCTTAAACGTCGCTATCGTACCTGCTTCCACCACCTCCCCCGGCAGCAAGTTCCAGACACTCACCACCCTCTGTGTAAAGAATTTGCCTCGCACATCCCCTCTAAACTTTGCTCCTCTCACCTTAAACCTATGTCCCCTAGTAACTGACTCTTCCACCCTGGGAAAAAACCTCTGACTATCCACTCTGTCCATGCCGCTCATAACTTTGTAAACCTCTATCATGTCGCCCCTCCACCTCCGTCGTTCCAGTGAAAACAATCCGAGTTTATCCAACCTCTCCTCATAGCTAATGCCCTCCAGACCAGGCAACATCCTGGTAAACCTCTTCTGTACCCTCTCCAAAGCCTCCACGTCCTTCTGGTAGTGTGGCGACCAGAATTGCACGCAATATTCTAAATGTGGCCTAACTAAAGTTCTATACAGCTGCAGCATGACTTGCCAATTTTTATACTCTATGCCCCGACCGATGAAGGCAAGCATGCCGTATGCCTTCTTGACTACCTTATCCACCTGCGTTGCCACTTTCAGTGACCTGTGGACCTGTACGCCCAGATCTCTCTGCCTGTCAATACTCCTAAGGGTTCTGCCATTTACTGTATACTTCCCACCTGTATTAGACCTTCCAAAATGCATTACATCACATTTGTCCGGATTAAACTCCATCTGCCATTTCTCCGCCCACGTCTCCAACCAATCTATATCCTGCTGTATCCTCTGACAATCCACATCAATATCCGCAACTCCACCAACCTTTGTGTCGTCCGCAAACTTACTAATCAGTCCAGCTACATTTTCCTCAATGTGGAGTCTTTGGTTGCTGGCAAATCTTGCTGTTTGTTGGGGCCCAGTGCATGCTTTAACTTGTTTCGAAGTAGGAGCCTTCTCTCTCTTGAGGTTTAAGCAACTTCAATGGGTTCGGAAGTTTGTGAGAAAGCGAGAGAGAGCCAGCCAGGAGAGAGGTTCTCCTGTTCCAGGTTCAGTTGCAATCTGCAGTCTGACTTCAAACAGTCCTGTGTCTAGTTCATGAAGCCTGAACCAGCTGGTTAGTCATGTGACCAGCTGGTTTAACCACTCTTGGATTCGTAGATTCCAAAGCTCTCGGTGGGGGGAGGGGGTGTACTGCTGTCTCTTACCCCAAGATGTGGATCACCATTGCCCAGCCCAATATCTGTTCATTGAATCAGTGAGCAATTCTTTTGTCTCTCCAAGCATTGTCTCTTAGCATGCAAATGTCTTCCAGCCAAGTGTCTGGTGATCTCTTTAAACAAGTCATTTCTTCTCTCCAGCAACAGTTTAAAATTAATGTTCATATGACAAAATTAATATGCCTCATTCTTGGCAGGTGGGGGTCTTCATCACACTATAATGAGGTCAGCAACTGAGTTGCCCTGGCAGAATACAAACTGTGTGTCACTGAGCAGGTTATTGCTAAACAAGTGCCACTTGATAGCACTGTCGATGACACCTTCCATCACTTTACTGATGATTGAGAGTAGACTGATGGGGCGGTAATTGGCCAAGTTGGATTTGTCTTGCTTTTTGTGTACAGGCCATACCTGGGTAATTTTCCACATTGCTGGGGAGATGCCAGTGTTGTAGCTGTACTAGAACAGCTCTGCTAGGGGGCGCATCTAGTTCTGGAGCATAGGTCATCAGTACTATTGCCAGAATGTTGTCAGGGCCAATAGCCTTTGCAGTATCCAGTGCCTTCAGTCATTTCTTGATATAGAGTCATAGAGAGATATAGCACTGAAACAGGCCCTTCAGCCCACTGAGTCTGTGCTGACCATCAACCATCCATTTATACTAACCCTACATTAATCCCATATTCCCTACCACATCCCCACTTTCCCACCACCTACCTACACTAGGGGCCATTTACAATGGCCAATTTACCTATCAGCCTGCAAGTCTTTGGCTGTGGGAGGAAACTGGAGCACCCAACGGAAACCCACACGGTCACAGGGAGAACTTGCAAACTCCACACAGGCACTACCCAGAACCAAACCCGGGTCACTGGAGCTTTGAGGCTGCGGTACTAACCACTGCACCACTGAATTAATCAAATTGGCTGAAGACTGGCATCTGTGATGCTGGCGACTTCAGGAGGAGGCCAAGGTGGATCATTCACTCGGCACTTTTGGCTGAAGATTGTTGCAAATGCTTCAGCCTTATCTTTCACTCAGATGTGCTGGGCTTCCCAATTATTGAGGATGGGGATATTTGTGGAGCCACATCCTCCTGTGGTCGGAAACGCATCTCAAATGTGGTCGGATGCTCATTTAAGGCTCAAATACAACACCAAGTTCGCCTTAACTGTAGCCATATCAGTCTCACCCAAAGAATAAAAAAAAAATGTTTTTTATGCACTTCAAGATGAGGGTAGTTAGTACTGGAAAACAGATCATTTTCCAGTCCAGTGTTGAGTGTTCTCAGGTCCCAGTATGGCATTGTTGGATACACATTAGAAATTCTTTTGGCTCGTAATGTGCACCAACCTGAACTCCAAAAGATTTGGTCCCCTCGTCTATTACTATACCAATGTGATGTTTTATCACTTAACATACTTAGGAACATCTCCAAAGTGAAATTGCTAATTTAACATCAGTTGTGTGCTCACCAGAAAATAGAATGAACATTCAAACTAATTTCACATACAATCCTTCCAGCCAACAAAACAGAGAAGACTTTCATGCTATCATTCTGGGCTGGATTGATGTACAATAACTGGCTGGGAGCACACGAATGCACAGCATTAAATTTCACATGTACACTGACGGCACCCAGCTCTACCTCACCACCACCTCTCTCGACTCCTCCATTGTTGCTAGATTAACAGACTGCTAATCTGACATCCAGTACCGGATGAACAGAAAATTCTTCCAATTAAACACTGGGAAGACTGAAGCCATTGTCTTCAGTCCCCGCTTCAAACTCTGTTCTTTAGATACTAACACTGTCTCTCTCCCTGGCAACTGTCTGAGACTAAACCAGACTTCGCAACCTTGGTGTCATATTTGACCCTGAGATGAGCTTTCAACCACATATTGATGCCATCACAAGGACTGTCTATTTCCACCTCCGTGACATCGCCCAACTCCACTTCTGCGTCAGCTCATCTGCTGCTGAAACCCTCATCCGTGCCTTTGTTATCTCTAGACTTGACTATTCCAACACACTCCTGGCTGGTCTCTCACATTCTATCCTCCATAAACTTGAGGTCATCCATCTCCTTACACGAACCAAGTCCTGTTCCCCTATCACCCCTGTGCTCGCTGACCTACATTGGCTCCCGGTCAAGCAAAGTCTTGATTTTAAAATTCTCATCCTTATTTTCAAATCCCTTCATGGTCTGATCCCTCCCTATCTCTGTAATCTCCTGCAGCTGCACAACCCTCTGGAAATATGCGCTTACCTAATTCTGGCCTCTTGATCATTCCCAAATTTAAATCACTCCACCATCGGTGGCTACGCCTCCTGCTGCCTAGGACCCCAAGCTCTGGATACCCTCTCTACACTGCTCTGCCTCTCTACCTCACTATCCTCCTTTAAGGCTCTCATTAAAACCTACCTTTTTGACCAAACCTTTGGCCATGTACCTTAATATTGCCTTATGTGTCTCAATGCCTAACTTTACTTTTGTGAAGCATCTTGGAATGTTTTATTATGTTCAAGGCTGTATATAAATATAGGTTGTTAAAGGTTAGTGTTGATCTCAAGGTGGAACAATTGCAAAATTCACCCTGCGGTGTGATGGATACGCAAAATATGTCTTTTCTGGAAGAAAAACTCATGCTTTTTAATCACAATTTTCAAAGAGAGGACTATGGGTTGCTTTCATCTCTAGGATTTGAGTTAGGAACATAAGAATAGGAGGAGGCGATTCAGATCTTTATCTTAAGTACGTCTATGCACCTTAGTTCTGTAACCCTTAATACTCTTGCCTAACAGAAATCTACCATTCTCAGTTTTGAAAATTTCAATTGGATTCCAACCTCAACAGCTTTTTGAGGGAGAAAGTTCCAAATTTCCACTCCACTTGTGTGATGAAGTGCTTCCTGACATCACCCTTGAATGGTCTAGCTCTAATTTTAAGGTTATGCCTTGTTCTAGATTTCCCCATCAGGGAAAATAAATTCTCCCAACCCTAACAAATTCTTTGATCATCTTGAGCACCTCAATTAGATCACCCCTTAATCTTCCGTACTCAGGGGAATACAAGCCTGGTCTCTGCAACCTGTCCATAATTTAACCCTTTCAGTTGAGCTTAGCCCAAATGTCTCACATGTGAAAATATGACTTTTATACCTACTCTTTTTGTCTTCAAAAGAGTATGATAAATTTCTGCACAGCAAGGATGGCATTAAGATGGTTCAGTCACAAGTGTTCAGTCTTCTTTTAATTTTTTCTTGGGATGTGAGCGTTGCTGGCAAGACCAGCATTTATTGCCCTTGAGAAGGTGGTGGTGAGCCACCTTCTTGAACCGCTGCAGTCCATGTGATGTAGGTACACCTACAGTGCTGTTAGGGAAGGAGTTCCAGGATTTTGACTCAGTGACAGTGAAGTAGATTAGATTAGATTAGAGATACAGCACTGAAACAGGCCCTTCGGCCCACCGAGTCTGTGCCGACCATCAACCACCCATTTATACTAATCCTACACTAATCCCATATTCCTACCAAACATCCCCACCTGTTCCTATATTTCCCTACCACCTACCTATACTAGTGACAATTTATAATGGCCAATTTACCTATCAACCTGCAAGTCTTTTGGCTTGTGGGAGGAAACCGGAGCACCCGGAGAAAACCCACGCAGACACAAGGAGAACTTGCAAACTCCACACAGGCAGTACCCAGATTCGAACCCGGGTCCCTGGAGCTGTGAGGCTGCAGTGCTAACCACTGCGCCAATTTAGTTCCAAGTGAGGATGGTGTGTGACTTGGAGGGAACTTGCAGATTGTGGCGTTCCCATGCTTACATAAGTTACTTAAATGGGTGGATAAGCAGTCACTCTCTAAGATATACCACTATGGAAAAGAAGCTCCCATATTGGCAATTTAATTGGACTTCACTTGAGGGACATCAAACTCTGTTTCTTTTAATCCTTTCATGGGATGTGGGCATCATTGGCAAGGCCAGCATTTGTTGCCCAATCCTAATTGCCCTTGACAACTGAGTGGCTTGCTGGATGGTTTCAGAGGGTAGTTCAGAATCAACAACATTGCTGTGGGTCTGGAGTCACATGTAGCCAGACCAGGTAAGGACAGAAAATTTCCTTCCCTAAAGGGTATTAGTGAACCAGATGGGCTTTTATGACAACCAATGATAGTTTCATGGCACCATTACTGAGACTAGCTTTCAAATCCAGATTTTTAAATTAGAATTAGAACATTACAGCGCAGTACAGGCCCTTCGGCCCTCGATGTTGCGCCGACCAAATTAAATCATTGAATTTAAATTCCACCAGCTGCCATAGTTTTATTTAAACCTGTGTCCGCAGGGTTTTAGTCTAGGCCTCTGGATTAGATTAGATTAGAGATACAGCACTGAAACAGGCCCTTCGGCGCACCGAGTCTGTGCCGAAGGGCCTGTTTCAGTGCTGTATCTCTAAAAAAAAACCCATCCTCTCCCCCAATTTTAATTGCTCCATCATTGGCAGCCGTGTCTTCAGTTGCTGAGGCCTTAAGCTCTGGAATTCCCTCCCTACACCTCTCCGCCTCTCTAGCGCTCTTCCTTCCTTCCTTCCCTCCTTAGAGCCTCCCTCTTTGATGAAGTTTTTGGCCATCTGACCTAATATTTCCTTATGTAGTTTAGGGTCGAATTTTGCTTTGTAATTCTCCTGTGAAGCACCTTTATTATGTCAAAGATGCTATATAAATATAAATTGTTGTTTTTGTGTCTCCACCAATGGACCTTACTTCACCTCAGTTGGTGGTACTAAAAAAAAAAAATTCCATCTCCTTAAGTAATTACTTTGCGCATCAAATCCAACAGACACAGAGGAGCTGAGATACAGGAACGAGGAGTGGAGGTGAGGTGTGCCCAGCTCTGAGAACTTCTGGTTTGTGAAAACCCCTCTGGTATTCCACCCATGCATCATTCCCTCACAGGCACACCAGTGAACCACCAAGAATTCCTCTTGAGCAGCTGTTAGGGCCGTGAGAAAATACTGACTCAATCCTTAGCAAAGATAGGAAGAAAGACAACGGCTCGAGCAACTCATTTTTTGATTTGAAAAATTCAGACTCATGCAACAGAAGCATATAATCAAAAGAATTCCAGATTACTGGCGTTGAGATATGTAGAATAATGGATTGCTTGTTGCCACAATTCTTTAAGACAACAGTGCAATTGATGTGTTCATCTGACGTCACAAAGCCTCGATTGGTTCATACAAAATAACTGAGACTCGAGGTTACGGTACAGTCGTCTTTAGCTCGCTCTTAGTTGCCTTGCATTATTTGTGATATAGTATACACAAGCGCAATAGGCATACAAGTTGCATAATTGACTGCAATATTGGTGCAGAGTTTGTTTGGAAGATAATGGTGAGTTTAAATGGTGCTTGCCGATATGAGCAAATAACCCAACAACCTGTGGTGAGTAAAAGGTTCCCCATGAGCTGTGAATGGCCACAAGTTGCTGGATGATTTGTGCTGCTCTGCTCTAAGTCTCGAGAAAATGGCAGCCCATCCCCAAACTGCGAGTTTCAAGAGGTTGCTGAATTTTGCATTAATTGTTGACGAAACTTGCCACAGAAAGTTAGGGCTGGAACTTAGCAGCATAAGTACACTTTTAATGCTGAGTTTTATGTTTCTGCAATGCCACACAATCTCTCTGGCCCAGAAAAGGAACAATTGAAACTGTGGCATCTCATTTCTGCAGGTAGCAACTTGTTCCGAGAGGGTTTTTGAAATTTTTAATTAAATTTAAAAGTAATCTTACTTTTTCTTTCTGTCTCTTCTTTCTCTCTCTTAACCCAATCTTTCTTTCCCTCTTTATTTTCCTTTCTTTACCTAGTTTAACTCTAATTAACCTACCTTCCTTCTCCGTCATTCCTCTGTTTCTTTCCCAATCCTTAAATCTTATTAGTTAAGGAGACAGACTGTTGGTCCCACTGTTCAATAAGGTCCCAGATGTCCCATTGCCCTGACCACACTGTTATCAGCTTGAACTCCCAGCAATTTGAGGCAACAAAAACATTTCGAGCTTAGTGGTGAGGGAAAGTGTCTAAGATACGAGGTAGTCTGTAAGATGTCCCACTCCAGCAAGAACTGGACCATTATTTCTGAGTGAGATTGTAGCAATGACACTGTAATCGTTGCCACCTCAGTACGAGTGGGCAGACAGCACCCTGTCCCAATGGAAACTTTTGGCATGAGAATATGAACCTAAGAACTGCAATAAACCACCCAATGAGGTTTACAGAATATATCTTGAGATGAGCATCCACCAAGGAGTAATCTCGAGTTGGCAATCTAACCTTGGGCTTCAAATGCCAGCTGTAAACTGCTGAGGCTTAGCTCTGGTGGTTTGGGATGTTATCTGAACCCCTTCAATTAGATTGCAAGCTTGTAATTGCTGCAAGCTATTTGTCATACTTCATTTAAATCTGTGTGTACACTGTGCAGTGGTCACACTGCTCGGGTGATTATAGCCTGTGCCCAAAGGAATCATGAAGAGTAAAGCACGGCCTTAACGGGTAGTGCACATTGCACTAGTTCTATGACAGGATCCTCCACAGCATTGCAAAGAGTGCCAACCATGACTTAATGGTTAAGAATTTGGGCATGTTCATATTTAGGCAGAAGTAGTGTTGCCAACACTCCAGGATTGCCCTGGAGTCTCCAGGATTTAAAGACTTATCTCCAGGACACTGCTGCAAGCACAACGCAAGAGAAAAATCATAGGGGCATTAAAAAAGTTGCAATTTTGTGTTTTATTTTCTTTGCGTCTGAGTTATAAAAATATTGGACAGAGGGGAAAGAGGCTGTTTGACTGGCAGTCAAGAATCATCCAATTGGGAAATGAAGAATGTTCACTGTCTGATTAGCTGTAGGAAGGTAGGGCACCACAAGGATGAGCATGTTGGGCAATCAGTGGTGGGCAGAACAGTTGGAGGCTTGAGGTCATGTGTGAAGCCTCCAGATACATGTCCAACTTAGAGTTGGTAATTCAAGGCGGAAGCCCAGGGAGAGTTGTAATGGAGTAGGTTATGCCCCCTTGTTTTGCTACTTTCCATCATCTTGGGATTTGGAACAGTAATAAAATCAAACTGAAGATCAATGCATATGATGAGAAGTTATGCAACAAAAATCAATATTTATATGAAAATGTGGAAGGGAAAAATCAATGGCCAATAATGGGAGGCCGGAACTGGATAACAATCTACTAATATTTCTACCTGGTCAATTACTGCCTCGATATTTATTTTGAAGGAAATGGTCAGGTGGGATTCCATGTTATCCCTGGCAGATGCAATGTCCTAAAGGGATCATTGTTTCAGTTTATCGATGCGCATCCTACATTCTTCTGGTACCTCAGTTAATACTGTGGTGAAGCTATTCATGCCAATATATCTAGTGCCTCTTATGGAAGAAGCATGGGAGCTCCTTGCTAGTAACATGACTGAAGTTTTAAGGCTGGAAACAACATACACAAAAGGAGAAAAGGTCACATAAATCCTAAAAAGAATGGCATCAAGATCATCGACAGCTATCAACTGAACTGGAGCCATTTTGGGGTTGCTTGTGAAGGACATACAGGATGAGCGACTTGACTACCAGAGAGAATGTGAGGTGAGGCTAACAGTCTTGCTCTAAGGGAGCCTGGGCCCAGAATTGGGCCTACAGCTTTATTGCCCCATTTCCGACCCATGGTCTCATTAATTGAGGCTCCACAACAGTAGCAGAGCCTTCCAAAATCTACCCATATTAGGGGTCAAGATAAAAGAAACCTTGGTGCTTTTCATTTTAATTAACATCCCCTTTCTTTAAAACACCCGAACGAAACATGTTTCTTGAGTTAAGTTTATGCTCTTGCTACAAGATAAAGGTAAGCAGTCATCTCCTAAGTCACTTAAAGAGAAGGAAAATCCCGAGCTGTTTATTTAAGGCTCAGAAAATTAATGTGGGTGCCTTAATGACCTGCGCGTCTGGCAGTTGCTAATGTGGCCCAGTCTCTCCAGCTTAGCACTTAGGCAAAGTTCAGCTGCTTTGATGGGATTTGAAGGTCACTTATGAATTGCAAGGCTCTCTGAGTATTGTTAGTGCACTAGCAGCCTGCAGACGTGGATGCTAGAACCTTCTTTTAAAAAAAAGAACAAGCGGTACCCCGAGTGACCAAAACAATGGAGATTCTGCTGTACTTTTTTCATCCTGCAGTGCTGCAAACATAGGGTTGCCAACCCTCCAGGATAATCCTGGAGTCTCCAGGAATTAAGGAACTGATCTCCTGGACACTGCAGTGAGGTGAAAAAGCATAGGGCTATTAAAAAGATGGTGCTTTAAAAAATATTTTCAGTGAACACTTTTGTTTAAAAGTTATAAAAATATCAGATATAGAGGGGAATAAAAATAGGTCTTCAACTGAATTATCCGGTCAAATAATGAAGAGTATTTGCTTTTTGATTGGCTGTGGGAAGGATGGGCATGTCAGATGACCAATGGCAGGAGTGTGGGGGCAGGGCAGTCAGAGGCAACAGGTCATGTGATGAAACCTCCAGGAATATGGCCAACAAAAGTTGGCAACCCTCCCAAATATGGGCTTCCCAGAATTTTTATGCCAAGGTGTCGTTTGTGCTCAAACAGTTAATGTAACACAGAAAGTCATCAATTCCATGACAACATTTATTTATAGGCATGTGTTCAGCTTCCACACATACTGCCAATGATACCTAGCTCTGCCTCTGCTCTTGCATCACCAATTAATTCCGAGATAGCTACTGCAAAGTCTTGCAATTATATAGCACCTATCACGACCTCAGTTCATCTCAAAGTGCTGTCCAACCAATGAAATACTTTTGAAATGTTGCCACTCGTTCTAATATGGGAAACATGGCAGCCTATTTGCGTATAGAAAGCTCTCGAAAACAGCAAAGTGATTATGACTAGGTAGTCTGTTTTAGTGATGTTGGTTGAGGAATCCCCAAGTCCTGGATGAGGCCAGACCTTCTATGGCTCAATGTTGGAAAACCTGGAACCATCTTGTTGATCATTTTTCTGGCACCGACGTGCCTCTGGCACTGTCTCCAGCTCATCAACCTCTCTGGCTGCCCCTCTTGGTTCAGCCTGATGGTGTGCCATCTTGGCATGCACTTTGACCTTCAGCCCAGCTACCAATCCCATTTCAGTTGACAAGACCTATCACACTTTGACTGAGGGCAAAGCATAGGCTTACCGTGTGTTAGTTTGAAATGTCAACCAGAATGGACAAGGGAACCAGAAAGTTAAAAAAAAGAAACGGACACGTCTTGTCCTTTGATCTGTCAAAACAATAAATATTGCAACAACAGCCAAAGCCTACTTCAACACCGAGTGTGCTGGAGCAGGCTGGTGTCACAGGAGAGGCACGGCAAATAAAATGGAGTCTGTACCAATCAAATAAAATAGTGAAGCCCATAATATTTCAACGGGAGTTCAATGACTGTTTTAAGAAGTTTTGGTCTCCTCATCTAAGGAAGGATATACTTGCCATAGAGGGAGTGCAATGGAGGTTCGCCAGACTAATCCCTGGGATGGCGGGATTGTTTTATGAGGAAAGATTGAGGAAACTGGGCCTGTATTCTCAAGAGTTTCGAAGAATGAGAGGTGATCTCATTGAAACTTACAAAATTCTTACAAGGCATGACAAGGTAGATGTAGATAGGAGGTCTCCCCGGCTGGTGAATCTAGGACCTGGGGATATATTCTCAGAATAAGGGGTTGGCCATTTATGACTGAGAAGATGAGGAATTTCTTCAGTCAGAGGGTGGTGAATCTTTGGAATTCTCTACACCAGAGGGCTTAAACATGTTCAAGACAGAAATGGATAGATATCTAGATGCTAATGACATCAAGAGATATTGGGATTGTGCAGCGAAGAGGCCTTGGGGTAGATGATCAGACATTATCTAATTGAATAGTGGAGCAGGCTCGAAGGGCTGAATGGCCTACTCCTGCCCCTAGGTTCCTAACACCTTTCAAAAACTGAAATGCCATTTTTATAAAAGCAAAATACTGCAGATGCTGGAAATCTGAAACAAAAACAAAAAGTGCTGGAAATACTCAGCAGGTCTGGCAGCATCTGTGGAGAGAGAAGCAGAGTTAACGTTTCAGGTTTGTGACCTTTCATCAGAACTGGCAACTGTTAGAAAATAATTAGGTTTTAAACAAGTGAAGGGGATGGAGTGGGGGAGAGAACAAGGCGGAAGGTGTTTGATAGGGCAGAGAGCAGGAGACATTAAATAACAAAGCTGTCCTGGGACAAAGGCAAAGCATGTGTTAATGCTTGTGGTGAAAGACAAAGTATTAGTCCAGAGACAGTGTTAATAGCGGAATAATGAGCAGCTCTGACTACATGAAAAGCAGGCACATGGTTAAAAAATAAAATATTAAAAAAAGGCCAGTCATGCTCTGAAGTTATTGAACTCAATGTTCAGTCCACAAGGCTGTAGAGTGCCTAATCGAAAGATCAGGTGCTGCTCCTCGAGCTTGCGTTGAGGTTCACTGGAACACTGCAACAGGCCAAAGACAGAAATGTGGGCATGAGAGCAAGGGGGTGTGTTGAAATAGCCAGCAACCAGAAGCTCAGGGTTATGCTTTCGGACTGAGCGGAGGTGTTCAGCAAAGCGGTCACCCAGTCTGCATTGGGTCTCTCTAATGTAGAGGAGACCACATTGTGAGCAGCGAATACAGTATACCAAATTGAAAAAAGTACAAGTAAATCGCTGCTTCACCTGAAAGGGGTGTTCGGGGCCTTGGATAGTGAGGAGAGAGAAGGTAAAAGGGCAGGTATTACACTTCCTGCAATTGCATGGGAAGGTGCCGTGCGAAGGGGACGAGGTGTCAGGGGTAATGGTGGAGTGGACCAGAGTGTCGCAGAGGGAACAATCCCTTCGGAATGCTGACAGGGGAAGAGAGGGGAAGATGCGCTTGGTGATGGCATCACGCTGGAGGTGGCGGAAATGGCGGAGGATGATCCTCTGGATATGGAGGCTGGTGGGGTGGAAAGTGAGCACATTTTTATAATGGATAGGATCGGATTTACATGCTTTCAAGTTCTTACAGAATACAAAAATAAATCTTTTAACAAATAGGTTAAAAGTAGTGCAATCAAACAACTTGGAAACAGCAGATGTGATCTCATATCAGATGTGGAAGTGCCTGATCCAAACAGATTGTTCATTTTTTTTAAAAAGAGAAACAGATTAACTATGATAGTTGAACTATTTTATTTTCACACATCTTCATCAGAATATATCTACCCTTTCTTGAAATATTATAGCAATTAGTTGCCAAGCTGTAATATTTTACCAGAGAGAAATTGGATGGCGGGGGTTGGCGGCAACAGGAGGGGAGGGTGAAATGGGGACCTGAAGGAATCACCATGAAACAGAGTAACATCAGTGGGAGCATAAAAACTGCTACTGGTTCTCAGTTTATTTACTCGATTAAGCTATTTATGGGCGGTGAAAGGCAGTTGGGTTTGATTATGAAAGGGTTTGATTGGGTCGAAGTAGAAAATGTTTCTATGGGCTGGTTTTTGTGCAGGACGCGGGGGCTCCTGGCGCCAGGCTGAAAACACGGAGAGGAACCCCGCCTCTGCATTTTTTCAGACGCCCAGAGTGAACCTCCGGTCTTTTGGGGTCAAAGTTTATGGAGGTGTGAACCCCGTCCCTCTAAAGACTGTATCGGGACAGGGATCCTGCCTCAAAGAGTTGCCAGCCTGGGAGCGGGGGCCACAGCCGGTACTGCAGAGGCCTCAGACCCAGGCCCAGCAGGAGGGGAGGGTGAAATGGGGACCTGAAGGAATCACAGCGAAACAGAGTTACGTGGGAGCTAAAAAGCTGCTACTGGTTCCCCGGAAAAGAGGCGGGGTTGCCAGGGCCAGTCCGGAAGGCCCTGGCGAGGAGGTGGGGGGGGGGGGGTAATGTTAGGAGGGGGTGACTCCTGGGGGCTGTTCCTGCTGGGGGTCCTCCTTGGGCCACAAATTGCCCACAAAAGAGAGACCCCCCTCCCCCAAGCCTGCAGAGAAGGTGCCCCGATCTCCAAGGCATCTTCCCCATAAGGGCTGAGGCCCTCACCCCCCACTGCCCCCCACTGGTAAGATCCCACCGATGGCGGGAAGAGGCCCTTATTTGGCCTCTGGGCGGGAAGGTCGCTGTCGACCAATCCCACCCCCGAGAGAATCGGAACCGGGAACCCTGGCACTGGGTTCTGTGGCGGGCGGTTCTGCCTCAATTCTCTGCCTGCTCCCCCCGCCATGAAACGCGCCATCGGGATGAGAACGAGATCCGGCCCTATGTTTCTATACATGGAATGACCCAGGTGGGAAACGTCACCCTAGGGTTGAATTTAATGGAGCTGGCAGAGCACCTCGCGCCAGACCAAAAAGGCAATGGGAACTCCGCCTCAGTTGTTCGGAGCCCCCCCACCCCAATTCTTTTTAATGGTGTCTGGGAAATTAACAGCCTGGCATTGTGGCCCTTATCCCTTTAAGGACAGCGATCCCGAGTCCAAGAGCCAATCAGAGGCCCAGCAGCTCAGTAGTATTAGCAGTGCCACCGGGAGCAGTTCCCACTGCTGGTACTGCAGCAGGCCTTGGACCAAGCCTCAGCGCTGGTGACCCAGACCTGAGGTAAGTGAGGCAGGGTTGATGTGGCCAGTCCGGCAGGCCCCGGCGATGAGGGGAGCGAGGGTGGGCATTGAGTGCAGGGTGAGGGGGGTGGGGAGGTTCAGGGAGATGCATTGTTTGCTGGCGTGGGCCTTCTTTGGGCCACAGATTACCCACAGAGGAGGCCCCCCTCCCACCTCTCCCGTTGGCTTAATGCCTGTGGATCCAGGAGAGGCCCTTAAGTGGCTGATAATAGGCCTCTTAAGGGCCTCAATTGGCCTCTGGGTGGGAAGGCCGTCTTTGGCCTAATCCGCCCCTAACTAAATTACGATGCTACAGGAAGGCGAAGGTATGCTGCCTTCCATTGCAATTCTATGGGCCCCCCAGTCTCCTAGCCCATCTCTGGGGTGGGGGGGGCTCCATTAAACCCAGCCCCGAGAGTTGAATCGGGGACACTAATGCAAACAAATCTGTGGCTTGTTTAGCAGCATGCTTGGCTTAGTTTAGGACTTAGTTCAAGTCCTAGGTTCAAGTCCCACTTGAGCACAAAATCTAGGCTGACACTCCCAGTGCAGTACTGAGAAAATGCTGTATTTTTGCAGGTGAGACATTAAACTGAAGGCCTGTCTGCTTTCTCAGGTTGATTATTTCATTATTTCAAAGAAGAGCAGGGAGTTCCTCCCGGTGTTGTGGCCAATATTTGTCCCTCAATCAACATCACAAAAACAGATAATCTGGTCGTTATCACATTGCATGCTTGCTGCACAAATTGACTGCTGTGTTTCTGATATTACAACACTTCAAAAGTACTTCATTGGCTGTAAAGCACTGTGGGAGGTTCTGAGGTTGTGAAAGGTGCTATATAAATGCAAGTTCTTTCTTTTTAAAGAGTAGAAACAGCAAATTGTGAGACAATGGCCCACGATGATGCTTTAATCAAGAACCCACCAGAGGTGTCATCCACATGCTCTCCGGTCGTGTGTTCCTTCTGATGAACCCACTCACTGTTGCACTTGAAGTAGATCTGAGTGGCTGGGGTAGCCTTGCAGTACAGGTTCACTGGCTTATTCTTCACAATATATGCATCTCTGGGCTCAATCAGGAAATGGGGCAGGGGCTCCGGAGGGTCAGACGGGAAGAATTCGGGAAGTTCCCCAAAGATGTCATCTTCTGCAGGGAGCAAAGAAAGAGGCAAAGGGTCAGAAATACACTCACAACCCAGTATATTTTGTGGCACATTTTACCTGGCATTGCACAATGGGGTGAATCTCATAAAAAGTGGGAGCAGCAATTATTTTATTCGAATAGAATAATTATAATGCATGGAATCATATGCTAATACAGCACAGAAGGAGGCCATTCAGCCCATTCTGTCTGTACCGACTCTTTGACAGGCAATCCAATTAGTTCCATTACCCTGTCCTGTCCCCACAGACCTGCAAATTGTTACCCTTCATGTTTCCCCATCAAACTCCCTGATGCAACCACCCTTTCAGGCAGTGCATTCCAGATCATAACAACCTCATGCGTAACAAAAGATTCTCCTCAACTTGTCTCTGGTTCTTTTGCCAGTTACCTTAAAGCTGTGTACTCTAGTTACCGACTCGCTTGCCTGTGGAAACAGTTCCTCCCTATCTACTCTATCAAGACTCCTCATGACTTTCAACACCTCCATTAAATCTCTCCTTAAGCTTCTCTGCTCGGATGGCTGTAAACATACAATTTGGGAGGAACTATTCCATTTACTGCCTCTGATCAAAATGCTCGTGGAAGAAAAAGATCAGACTCGGCAGAAGCTCATGAAACACTGCTTGCTACTAGTTTACAATATTTACGTTGAGTGTAAATTCAACTACTACAACCAACAAGTGGTAAGTAAATTAGGAGCCCCAGGCAGGAGTCAGATGTTTCTTTATCCCAGCATGTTTAAATTATCCTCCTTCTGTTCACTTACTGCAAATCCGGCTTTAGGCCAAACATGCAGATAGTGCAATGGTTTTCAAACGCATCCTACCTAAAAGAATACAGCTTCTTAAAACATGCTTTGCTGTCAAGAGGCACCCAAGCATATTCAACTGCCACCACTACATATGGATAGTGTCTTTTTTGCAAGAAGAAGTAAATCCCAGAGCATTTGAGGGTGATCGGGAGAAGGGGCGGGAGTGGGGACTTGCATTAATGTGAAGCCAGGAAAAGCACTCCTGCACCTCCTGGCTGTTCCGTCACTGAGTTGCGGAGGTTAGTGGGATCCACAGGATTTTCTGCCTATTGAGTTCAATGAATGAAAGACCCTCCCGCAGCTTGTCAAAAGACACTTGTAAAGTACTAACACTTGACAGACAGTCCAATATGAATCCAGAGAGGTGGGAAAGAGTCAGGGGCACTCAAGTGTCCACACTGACTCTTTCTTAAAGCAGTCAGTGAAATCCCGTTGAAATATTCTGGGCTTCTCGGTTTTATTTGACTGGTGCAGAGTCCATTTTATCTGTCCAGTGACACCTGCCTGCTCCAGCACACTCAGTGTGGAAGTAGGCTTTGGCCGTTGCTGCAAGATTTATTGTTTTGAAGGATCAAAGGACAAGACGTATCTGTTCCAGATTTTCAGTTCCTTTGTGTGAAGAAGTGCTTCATGACATCATCCCTGAAGGGCCTGGCTCTAACTTTGAGGGTATGCGCCCCCCTGTTCCGGACTTCTGCAGCAGAGGAATGGTTTCTCAGTATCTACCCTATTGTCATGCAGACCCCCACCTGCCAAGCATGAGGCATATTAATTTCGCCACATGGACATTAAATTTCAAACTGTTGCTGAAGTGAAGGACTTGCTTTAAAAAAATTGCCAGATCTTGGCTGGAAATATATTTGCATATTAATAGATAGTGTTTGGAAGGACAAAGCAGCCATTCCCTGACACAGTCAACCCGCAATGGACCCTTGGCTGGAAAGACATTTGTATGTGAACAGACAGTGTTTGCAAAGGACAAAGGACCATTCCCTGACACATTCAACCCACAATGGACTTTTGATCACCGGATGTCAAAGGTGGGGGAGCTCGCATTCCAGGTTGACTGCTAAGATGGTCGAATACACAAACGGACATGGTCAAACCAGCTAGTCACATGACTAACCTGCTGGGCAACCTGAGTTTTTTGAATTTGTACAAACAGTTTGAGCATAAAGCAGAATGCCCCTGGACTGAGAAGATCGCTCCTGGCTGGCTCACCACAGCTGCTCCTGACTGCCTGCTCCCATCTCTTTCTCACAAGCCTCTGAATCCACTGAAGACACATGAACCCCAAGAGAGAAAAGTCTCCTACAGCGAACAAGGTTTAAGAAGAATACTGGGCCCCAGCGAAAAGAAAGATCTACCTACAATCAATGACTCTACAGTGAGCTCGAACATCCGTACCAAAAACTCTTCAGATTTTTTTTTTCTTATTTATTTAGAGATACAGCACTGAAACAGACCCTTTGGCCCACTGAGTCTGTGCCAACCATCAACCACCCATTTATACTAATCCTCTATTTCTACCACATCCCCTACCTTTACTAGGGGCAATTTATAATGGCCAATTTACCTACCAACCTGTAAGTCTTTGGCTGTGGGAGGAAACCGGAACACCCGGTGAAAACCCACGCGGTCACAGGGAGAACTTGCAAACTCCGCACAGGCAGTACCCAGAATTGAACCCGAGTCGCTGGAGCTGTGAGGCTGTGGTGCTAACCACTGCGCCACTGTGCCGCCCATATTGCCTCAAACTTTTCCACTTTATTTCTTCTGCTCTTTTCTGTCTCTATTTTCATGTGTATTGCATATGTAATTCATTGCAGGCAGACGCAAACCTGTCGATGAGACTCTGCAGGCATTCTTCAGTGTGAGATGTTAAAGCAGCATCGTCAGCAAAGAGGAGTTCTCTGATGAGGACTTTCCGTACTTTGGACTTCGCTCTTAGACGGGCAAGGTTGAACAACCTGCCCCCTGATCTTGTGTGGAGGAAAATTCCTTCTTCAGAGGATTTGAACACATGTGAAAGCAGCAGGGAGAAGAAAATCCCAAAAAGTGTGGGTGCGAGAACACAGCCCTGTTTCACACCACTCAGGATAGGAAAGGGCTCTGATGAGGAGCCACCATGTTGAATTGTGCCTTTCATATTGTCATGGAATGAGGTGATGATACTTAGTAGCTTTGGTGGACATCCGATCTTTTCTAGTAGTCTGAAGAGACCACGTCTGCTGACGAGGTCAAAGGCTTTGGTGAGATCAATGAAAGCAATGTAGAGGGGCATCTGTTGTTCACGGCATTTCTCCTGTATCTGACGAAGGGAGAACAGCATGTCAATAGTCGATCTCTCTGCACGAAAGCCACACTGTGCCTCAGGGTAGACGCGCTCGGCCAGCTTCTGGAGCCTGTTCAGAGCGACTCGAGCAAAGACTTTCCCCACTATGCTGAGCAGGGAGATTCCACGGTAGTTGTTGCAGTCACCGCGGTCACCTTTGTTTTTATAGAGGGTGATGATGTTGGCATCGCGCATGTCCTGGGGTACTGCTCCCTCGTCCCAGCACAGGCATAGCAGTTCATGTAGTGCTGAGAGTATAGCAGGCTTGGCACTCTTGATTATTTCAGGGGTAATGCTGTCCTTCCCAGGGGCTTTTCCGCTGGCTAGGGAATCAATGGCATCACTGAGTTCCGATTTGGTTGGCTGTATGTCCAGCTCATCCATGACTGGTAGAGGCTGGGCTGCATTGAGGGCAGTCTCAGTGACAGCATTCTCCCTGGAGTACAGTTCTTCTCCCTGCTGCTTTCACATGCGTTCAAATCCTCTGAAGAAGGAATTTTCCTCCACACAAGATCAGGGGGCAGGTTGTTCAACCTTGCCCGTCTAAGAGCGAAGTCCAAAGTACGGAAAGTCCTCATCAGAGAACTCCTCTTTGCTGACGATGCTGCTTTAACATCTCACACTGAAGAATGCCCGCAGAGTCTCATCGACAGGTTTGCGTCTGCCTGCAATGAATTTGGCCTAACCATCAGCCTCAAGAAAACGAACATCATGGGGCAGGATGTCAGAAATGCTCCATCCATCAATATTGGCGACCACGCTCTGGAAGTGGTTCAAGAGTTCACCTACCTAGGCTCAACTATCACCAGTAACCTGTCTCTAGATGCAGAAATCAACAAGCGCATGGGTAAGGCTTCCACTGCTATGTTCAGACTGGCCAAGAGAGTGTGGGAAAATGGCGCACTGACACGGAACACAAAAGTCCGAGTGTATCAGGCCTGTGTCCTCAGTACCTTGCTCTACGGCAGCGAGGCCTGGACAACGTATGCCAGCCAAGAGCGACGTCTCAATTCATTCCATCTTCGCTGCCTTCGGAGAATACTTGGCATCAGGTGGCAGGACTATATCTCCAACACAGAAGTCCTTGAAGCGGCCAACATCCCCAGCTTATACACACTACTGAGTCAGCGGCGCTTGAGATGGCTTGGCCATGTGAGCCGCATGGAAGATGGCAGGATCCCCAAAGACACATTGTACAGCGAGCTCGCCACTGGTATCAGACCCACCGGCCGTCCATGTCTCCGTTATAAAGACGTCTGCAAACGCGACATGAAATCGTGTGACATTGATCACAAGTCGTGGGAGTCAGTTGCCAGCATTCGCCAGAGCTGGCGGGCAGCCATAAAGACAGGGCTAAATTGTGGCGAGTCGAAGAGACTTAGTAGTTGGCAGGAAAAAAGACAGAGGCGCAAGGGGAGAGCCAACTGTGCAACAGCCCCAACAAACAAATTTCTCTGCAGCACCTGTGGAAGAGCCTGTCACTCCAGAATTGGCCTTTATAGCCACTCCAGGCGCTGCTTCACAAACCACTGACCACCTCCAGGCGCGTATCCATTGTCTCTCGAGATAAGGAGGCCCAAAAGAAAGAAAAAAAAAAAAGAAAGAATTGCATATGTAAGCTAGCGTTGGCGCGTCATGTATCCGTAGGCGTCAACCGAATTAGAGTTTAAGTTTAATGAATTTCAACTTTATCTTCTTTAAACCTAAGAAAGCCTGTTTATGTTGGTTTCTTTGCCTTACAATTAGAAAGCGGTGAACAAGGATTCACCAAGGGGGAGCTAAAAACACGGTGTGTTTAAAAATAAAACCCTGTTATGGTAAGACCAGGTGAAGGCTGAGAGGGAACCTTAGACACCTTTATCACCTGGTCGTAACACTATCAATTCCAAGTATTATAAGTGATCTAAACATTGAAACAGTTAGAGAGGGTATATTTATTTTGAAGCAGTCGCTCTCTGTCTTACTCTCTGTTTTAAGACTTCCTGACTTCTGTCTCTTTGCCTTCTCTTTGTTCAGATGCTGCTAATTTAGCAAAGTGCCTCTGCCTCCTTATTGTTGAGCACTTGAGTTGCATTTATTTTTGGTTCCCGGTTTTTGGTATTCGTTTCTATATCTATTTTTTTTTGGAGGGTGGGTGTCTCCCAACTACTAAGTGGGTTATTTATTCAGACTTTTCTTTTCTCTCTCTGCTTGCATATTTTGTACTTACACCATTAGCACTAGCTGCCTTCTCCTTTCTGTTGGCTTGAAGTTCATTTGGAGGCTTTGTTTTGCTGGAATGGTTTGAATTGGTCTGCTTTTTTAAAAAAAAATTATAGCTAACTTGTCAATTAAATTAAATTAAAAAACAAGGGCGGAGAAATAAAAAGCAGGAAACGGGATAATTTCAGCCATTGCCAAAGTGATATATTTGCTAGTTAACAGAACACTCCATCACTTGGGCAGTCAGTGTCATGCACTGAGCAATCCGATAACCCCGACCTCTGAATTGCCCGATTTACAGGCGCACTGAGGGCCATCGGATTGCTTCAAACCAGGATCTTGAGGCTCTTACGTCAATCAGGTGTCCCTTTGCTAAGATGGCATCAATACGACGTTCCTGGAGAGATCACATGTAGGAAGGTGAACCAGGCCCTGATAGGAAATGGGGCATATCAAAGCCCATCTCTCCAACAACACCAGCCCCCCAAAAAGCCCCTCTCTAGTGGGATGTCAGCTGTTGTCGGATGCTTCTTAGTCAATGGAGCTATCACTGAGCACTCTCAGGTCACTGCAAGATGAAGCTCTCATTGCTTTGACCCAATGATATGTCTTAACCCCAGTTCCTACTGTAGCTGTGCGGCATTCCCATTTCATGCAATTTAGGGTTCCCAACTCCTGTTGGACATATTCCTGGAGGTTTCATCATATGACCACCAGCCTCCAACTGCTCCACCCTGTCAAACAGCCTTTATGTCCCCATTTCCAAACTAATAAACAAAAAAAAACTAGGGAAAAAAACGCACCTTTTTTTTTTATACATGTGCCTGTGACTTTTCTCCTGAGTTGCTTGCAGCAGAGTCCAGGAGATTTACATGAATTCCTGGACAGTCTGGGACAATCCTGGAGGGTTAGCAACCCTGCTTGTCACAGATGTCCTTATAGCCTTCCTGAACGAATCTGTGCCCATGAAGTTGTGATGTGCAATGTGAGTGTTGAAGTCTTTCCTTGAGATTGCTTTGCTTGCTGTGATAGTCTCATTCACCCTTGTAATTTCATCCCAAGAAAATTTCACTCTATGAATCCCTCACTCCCTAGGGACCAAGTCCAGAACAGCCAAAATCTATCTTTGCGAATCTCTTCTGTTTTGTCCAGGTAACTTGTGAAGTTCTCTCGGAGATGTAACAATCAGTTAGTATTTAATTTTTAACTGCCAGGCTGAAGCATTAATTTCTGTTTCTACGACCCAGTGACTAGCACCTTGGGACAGATTTCACAACAATTCACAAACGACTAATGAATGAAGCCGAGAATGCATGTAATAATCTGCCATTTCTACAGTACTGGAATAATGAATATAAATGTACACTTTATGCAATTAGATCCTGCATGTTTAACAGCGAAGACACATTCTGATGCACTGTCAGTTGTGCCGTAAAAATTAATTAACTTAGTTCATTAAACCAATAGAGAAAAATGCCTTGGACCTATAAACATGAGGATGTGAATTCTGTTTATCCTCAACTGCACTCCCAGACCCTCGATCTTACCATGTGCCAAAGCTCAGTGAGCTGGGAAAACCTACTCTAGATAAATAATAAAGAAAAAGAGAGACAAATAGAGAGGGAAAGAGAAAGAGGGAGCGACAGGGAGAGTGACAGAAAGATGAACAGACAGAAAGAGAAAGAAACAGAGAGAGTCACACAGATAGAGAGTGAGAATGACACATAGAGACAGACAGAAAAAAGCAGCAATATACAGACAGAGTCAGAGAGAGTCAGACAGAGAGATAAACAGAGACAGACAGTGACAGAGAGAGAAGAGAGACAATGTAAAGACAGCTTGCGATGAAGAGAAAAGGTACTTATCAGAAGAAAAAAAGATTGTGGGAAAATGCATTGTGTAGAGTGATGCTTAGAAATACAGATCAAAAATGTTCCAGGTGCTAACCGGTCTTGACCAGGCCAATTATGGTTCTATAATTATAAATAATATAAAATCAAAATACTGAAGATGCTGGAAATCTGAAATAAAAACAAGAAATACTGGAAATACAGAGTTAACGTTTTAGGTCTGTGACCTTTCATCAGAACTGGCAAAGGCTAGAAAGGCTGGGGGTGGGGCAAGAGATAGCAAAAGAGGTGTTGATAGGACACGGTCACAGTGAATAACTGACAAGAAGGTCCTGGAGCAAAGGCAAACGGTATGTTAATGGCGTGCTGAAAAACAAAGCGTTCGTGCAGAGAGGGTATTAATTGACAGAAAAATAGAACAGCCTGGCCCAAAGCACAAACATGAAAAAAAAGCAGTGGGTAGGCACATAGTAAAAAAATAAGAGATGAAACAAAATTAAATCAAATAAACAAATAAAAAATAAAAAATAACTAAAAATAAAAATGGGGGCCCGTCATGCTCTGAAATTATTGAACTCAATGTTCAGTCTGGGAGGCTGTAGTGTTCCTAATCGGTAAATGAGATGCTGTTCCTTGAGCTTGTGTTGATGTTCACTGGAACACTACAGCAATCCCAGGACAGATATATGGGGATGAAAGCGGGGGGGCGGGGGGAGTTGTTGAAATGGCCAGCAACTGGAAGCTTAGGGTTATGCTTTCGAACTGAGCGGAGGTATTGCGCAAAGTGGTCACTCTATCTACGTTTGGTAACCCCAATGTAGAGGTGACCACATTGTGAGCAGCGAATACAGTATACTACATTGAAAGAAGTACAAGAAAATCGCTGCTTCACCTGAAAGGAGTGTTTGGGGTCTTGGATAGTGAGGAGAGAGGAGGTAAATGGGCAGGTATTACACCTCCTGTGAAAGCATGGGAAGGTGCCATGGGAAGGGGACGATGTGTTAGGGGTAATGGAGGAGCGGTCCAGGGTGTCGTGGAGGGAACGATCCCTTCAGAATGCTGACGGGAGGGGAGGGGAAAATGCGCTTGGTAGTGGCATCACGCTGGACGTGGTGGAAATGGCAGAGGATGATCCTTTGGATGTGGAGGCTGGTGGGGTGAAAAGTGAGGACAAGGGGAACCCTGTCGCAGTTCTGGGAGGGAGGGGAAGAGGTGAGGGTAGAGGTGCAGGAAATGGGCCGGACACAGTTGAGGGCCCTGTCAACCACAGTTGGGGGGAATCCTCGGTTGAGGGAAAAGGAAGACATATCAGAAGAGCTGTCGTGGAAGGTAGCATCATCAGAGCAGATGCGTCGGAGACGGAGAAACTGGGAGAATGGAGTCCTTAGGAGACAGGGTGTGAAGAAGTATAGTCGAGATAGCTGTGGGAGTCTGAAATAAAAACAAGAAATGCTGGAAATACTCAGCAGGTCTGGCAGCATCTATGGAGAGAGAAGCAGAGTTAACGTTTCAGGTCTGTGACCCTTCTTCAGAACTGGCAAATATTAGAAATGTAAAAGGTTCTAAGCAAGTAAAGCGGGGGTAGGGCAAGAGATAACAAAGAAGGTGTAAATAGGACAAGGTCACAGAATAGCTGACCAGAAGGTCATGGAGCAAAGGCAAACAATATTTTAATGGTGTGTTGAAAGACAAAGCATTCGTACAGATAGGGTGTTAACGGACTGAAAATTGAACAGCCGCAAGTACAAACATGAAAAAAAACAGTGGGTAAGCAAACTGAACAAACTAAAATGAAATAAAATAAAATAAACGCAAAAAAAATTTAAAAATAGGAAAAAGAAAAAAATAACTAAAAATAAAAGTAAAATGGGGGGCTGTCATGCTCTGAAATCATTGAACTCAATGTTCAGTCCGGCAGGCTGTAGTGTGCCTAATCGGTAGATGAGATGCTGTTCCTCGAGCTTGCGTTGATGTTCACTGGAACACTGCAGCAATCCCAGGAAAGAGATGTGAGCATGAGAGCAGGGGGAAGTGTTGAAATGGCCAGCAACTGGAAGCTCGGGGTCCTGCTTGCGGACTGAGCGGAGGTGTTCCGCAAAGCGGTCACCCAGTCTGCGTTTGGTCTCCCCAATGTAGAGGAGACCACATTGTGAGCAGTGAATATAGTATACTACATTGAAAGAAGTACAAATAAATCCCTGCTTCACCTGAAAGGAGTGTTTGGGACCTGGGATAGTGAGGAGAGAGGAGGTAAATGGGCAGGTATTACACCTCCTGCGATTGCAGGGGAAGGTGCCATGGGAAGGGGATGAGGTGGTGGGAGTAATGGAGGAGTGGACCAGGGTGTCACGGAGGGAACGATCCCTTCGGAATGCTGACAGCGGAAGGGAGGGGAAGATGCGTTTGGTAGTGGCATCATGCTGGAGGTGACGAAAATGGTGGAGATAGAGAAACTGGGAGAATGGAATGGAGTCCTTACAGGAGGCAGGGTGTGATGAAGTGTAGTCGAGATAGCTGTGGGAGTCGGTGGACTTATAATGGATATTAGTAGACAGCCTATCCCCAGAGATGGAGACAGAGAAGTCGAGGAAGGGAAGGGAAGTGTCGGAGATGGACCATGTAAAGGTGAGAGAAGGATGGAAATTAGAAGTAAAGTTGATAACGTTTTCCAGTTCGGGGCGGGAGCAAGAAACAGCACCGATACAGTCATCAATGTACCAGAAAAAGAGTTGGGGGAGGGGGCCTGAGTAGGATTGGAACAAGGAATGTTCGACATATCCCACAAAAAGACTAGGACCCATGCAGGTACCCATAGCAACACCTTTTACTTGAAGGAATTGAGTGGAGTATGGTTCTATAAATAGCTTTTGTGTTCTGGGTTATAAGAAACAATAGATCAGGCCAGGTCCCAACAACTGTTTGCTATCCTGCAATCCCTGCTGGACAGTGTGGAAACATGGATGATGGCTGAGGACAGGCTGGGGCTGGGTGATGATGCCTCCATGGTCGAATAGCCCTCTGCACTTTCTCAGCCCATGTGCTTCAGGGAAGTAACGCAAGGGTGGCCACCAGCCCTGAAACTATACTTCAACATAAGTTGGACTCTGCAGGGAAGAACGGAAGTGCGGGAGGTAAAGAAAAAATTCTTTCGAAAAATAATCCCATAGAATTGCTTTATGGTGGTTCTGTGAAATTGACCCTCTGGAAAGTTTTTTGTTGCTATGAACAAGAGTTTTAATTCAGCAATTGTCCGTGAAGTTAGATGCCAAAGACGTCGTGCTATGGCAATTTTATTTTAAACAGTTTTATTTATATTATCTGGCTGCTCACTTGGCATTGTAACTATTTGATTAGGACATAAAGTTACTGAATACCCCAGAATTTTGGTTTTATTTTGAAGATGTATCGGGGACTTGTGGCCAGGAGGAAGGCATTCAGCCCCTCCAGCCTGTTCTGTCATTCATTTCGATCATGGCTAATCTGTATCTTAACTCCATTGACCCACTTTTGCCCTCTATCACTTTTTACAGTTGCCTAACAAAAGTCTATCAATCTCAGTCTTATAAATTTCAATCGCTCCAGCATCAGCACCTTTTGAGGGACAGCGTCCCAGCTTTCTACTATCCTTTGGTTGAAAAAACATTTCCCGTCTTTACTCATGAACAGCTCAGCTCCAATGTTAAGACTGTGCTATGAATTCCTCTACCAGAGGAAATAGCTTTTCTGCATCTACCCTATCCAATCCCATTGTCATTTTAAACACCTCAATTAGATCATCCCTAAATCTTCTGAACTGAAGGGAAAGGTGCCAGGTTTATGCAACCTGTCCTCATGATTTAACTCCTGGTGTTATTCTGGTGAATCTGTGCTGCACCCCCTTCAAAGCCAGCATACCCTTCCTGAGGTGCAGTGCGTAAAGCTGAACGCAGTGTTCTGCTGAGGTCTGACCAAAGCTCTGCGTTGGCATGGGATCAGGTAAACCTAATCCCACTGGGAAAACAGTCTGCCAACAATTTGGTCTTGAAGAAAAATGGGGGAATGACAACTGTCTTAATGGTTCCAAACTAAAGTCTGAAATTCATTGTTTTCATCCAAATATTAGAGTGTGAATAAATACTTCCACGTTTAATACCTAGTAAGCTGACAGTTCATTCACCAATTGAATTATGTATTCTACAGAGGACTCATTTGCAAACAATATTTCCTCACTACATTTAAGAATGTCAATCAATCACAGCGGCATAAATAGAAAACCTTAATCTGTTGAGATGGGTTTCATCTTGAGACTTACCTATATGGGTGGGGACTGGGCTTGTTTGCAATCACCAGTGAGCAACAGTCAAATTAAATTCTGATAGTTCATAAATCATTCAGAATGCCATTGACAATACAAATATACAGAGTTAACAATTTTAGCTCTCTCGTGCTGGCGTATGTCTGAATGCAAATTTTAATCCCCAAATGCCAGAATTACTTACATCAGCAAAAGAAAAAAGACTCTGAACAGAAATAGTAACTGCATAGCCATTCTACTTTCCAATATTCAGTATGCCCTTTCAATTTGCACACGGTGCGACATACAATACTAGTTTGGCCGCCTAATACCCCCACATATTCAGTCAGCTACTTTAATAGCTTATTTTCAAATAATTGGCAAAAGAAATAGGAAGGAGGGAGATAAAAAGAATTTTTTGATGCAGCAAGTTGTGATCTGGAGTGCCCTGCCTGGAAGGGTGGTGGAAGCAGATTCCATCATAACTTTCAAAGTACATATACTTGAAAAGGAACAATTTGCAGGTCTATGTGGAAAGAGCAGGGGATTATGACGAATTGGATAGTTCTTTCAAAAAGCTGGCATAGGCACAATGGGCTGAATGGCCTCCTCCTGTGCTGTTAACACTATCATATATGGTTGAACGATTCTGGTATTTTACAGCTTGCAATTTAATCATATTACTGATGGCATAAAAAACAGCTCACATACATTTAAAAAATAATCTTAATTTTTTTTTGTGTGGGTGTGGGTGTGGGTGTGTGCTCCCATAGTGAAACAGAGTCTAGTGAGGTTGAACTGTTTGCTCAAAGCTCAGCTGTAGCTTTGGGGCATTGATAACCTTTGATTTCATTGACTGTTATGATTCAACAAATGCCAGTAAAAACTATTTTACTATAAATCCCGAGCAGTGATACTGAATTAAACTAGATGTTTCGCAGGCTTGTAACATGCAGCGAAATAACACTGGGGATCAAATCAAGGTAATTGATTCAGGACAACCAGCTGTCTATCCACTAGTCAACCTGATATCCACCGGCCGGTTAAAACAAAAGAGAATGACACCTGCCTCCTGACCCTAAAACTTTGTAACCCACCAGAGTGCTTCCTCTCGCTTACCCAGCTTAGAGTCATTCCACCCACTGGGGCTTTGGCGCGTTGGGCTGTTGGGGGTTGAGTTAAGGTTAACCTCTCCAACAACAACAACCAGTGGCGCGCCCAAAGCTCCGCTTCAAGGATGCTTGCAAGCGTGACATGAAGGCCCTAAATATTGACTATCATACCTGGGAGTCACTAGCTGGCGAAAGAGGGAAATGGTGACACATCCTGTGGACTGGTGTGCACTACCACGATGACCAGTTATTACAGCAGCTTGGCAACAGGCGCCAATGTCAAAAACAACAACTCACAGCGTCACTTGGCAGCTTCAGGTGCAGCACTTGTGGCAGAACCTGCCTGTCAAGGATTAGCCTTCACAGCTATCAGCAAAGGTGCACGAAGAGAAGACACCCAACCTAAATGGATTGTTTGCTGTGTGTCCATCATCTTTTGTAGTTGGAAGGATGCCAACCATGTTGGAAGAATCTCAAGCTTCAGGGACAGCTTTACTCTCCAAATCCCATTGGCTGGTCAATCGGCCGTGCCCTGGAGCAGTATGGACCTCTATAATTCAGGTGTGGAGCACACACCTGACATGTGGATAAGAGGACTGACTTTGCTCCAAGCATGTCATCCTGGAATCACCTCGATCCCAAAAGATGAGACCGATTTTTGAAACTTTTGGTATTGCCTTTCCTGGTACGATTATACAGATAGGAATTAATTTCAAAAAATTTAAATCATACTGGTGGAATTATGAAGAGCCCCTGATGAGAACAACCCATTTGGCTGTCCTGAAATCCCTGCTATACAGTTATATAAATTACAGCTTCCAACTTTTGCATTTGGTGCAGTTTAAGCAGTTGGAATAAGAAACTAGGGGTGGAATTTTGCCCTAACCCCCTCCCCCCCTCGAACTTCAGGAGGGGTAGGAGGCCAGGGGCTGGGGCGGTAAAATCAGATGGGCAGCAGCTGGGTGCTGCTACTGCCTCCTATCCACCTCTGCTGGTATTTTAGCAGCAGTGGATGGGCAGTTCACCACCTAGGGAGGCTGGCCAGTAGAACTGGATAGCTTTCCTGTGGCCTCAGGGGAGGGGGTCCCTCATGATCGGGCACCCTGCGCCCCAAGGATGGCCCTCCCCAGCGGCTTGGGCCACCCCACTGGAAGAAACCGCGAGCCGCCCTCGTAATCTTCTCTCCCCTCCCCCTCAACAGGGCCTGGCTGATAGGCTCTGATGAGCCCTGACCCCACTTACCTGCACTCTCAGGCCTCCTTAATGGCTGCTGCTCCAGGGACTGCTGCAGTCCCAGCTGTGGCCTCCGCTCCTGGTGCAGTTGCTGGGACTAAAGAGCTGCTGGCCCTCTGATTGGCTGGCAGCTCTTGGAGTTGGGACATCTTGCCTGAGCCAAGGTCGTGGCTTCCAGGGCCGGCGAAGGGGGGCTCGCCCCTGAAGTTCCAGCCATTGGGCGGGGCCACCGCCTCCTCATTAAATTCCAGCCTTGTAATCCCACTTACAGCACATTGCAGCCATTGTATTACCCTTTACATATGAAACTGGATGCTCTATCAATGAGTTAGAAGGAGATGATTATGTGTCGCACTTGATGACTTCACAACTAACTAATGTGATGTAATGGTAGCTTTCTTGTGACTTCGTGAAGCTGCTTAACCTTAGTGTGTGCTAGTACAGCATCTCTGGTGGCCATTTTAATTGAATAGCTTTTACAAAGAGGTACAGGTACGATGGGCCAAATGGTCTCCTTTTCTTTATCATTCTATGAGTGACAGAACGGGCAGCAAAATAGCCAAAGTCACAGGCAAAGAGAGAACGGCTTTTAGGAGGATTTTAAAGATGGGAGAGACAGGGTGGGGTTGGGGGTTTGCAGGGATGCGGTGGTTTCAGAGAGCAGAGCTGAGATAGCTGAATGTTGGAGAACGTGTTTGAAGATTGGAGAACATGGACCGAGGCATGTGGGTGTGGAAGACTGCAAAAGCAGGGCTGCGATGGAGAAAGGCCATGGAGATGTTAAAGACTGATCTTTAACTTAAACAAAATAATCATCAGTTTAAATATCTGGATGCCTCCTTTGCCTCTTATTGAAATCAATGAGAATGATATGTGTTGATGACCCAAAATGTTAAAATCATAGAATAATAGATAGATTAGGGAATTGAAGGCAGGTTTACTGTGAGGGGACTTGATTCCATGGCTAGTTTCACTTTATCGTCAGGGTGGGTCACTTGGTGTGAGTCTGGACTGTGGCCCCTAGATTGCTCAGTACCATGCATGAATTACCCATTGACCTATGCAGTGTGACACAAATATCACAAAGTATTAGCAGCATTTTAGAGAGAAACAGAGTGATCATTCAGAGTCAGCGATTGGCCTCAAGCTAGGTTTGTGTAAATAAGCAAATTGATGGGATCGATAATGGGTTAATCCGGAGTAAATCAATAAGGATTGACTCCTACGTTTCTGCCTAAGTGGTGCTTTAGTTGCAGTTTTGGCTGTTGTTTCAGTTCTAAATCTGTAAGATAACATCGAGTCTGCTCTTTAGCACATGCCGCGCCACTTTCACACATCCTCCTCCTCTTGTGATTCATGCCCAGAGAGCAGACCCAACGCCCTGCTAAAAATGGACATCAGTTTGCACTCATCCAATTGAGGAAGTTAGCTTATGATTTGTCATCTTTGGGACTGTTGTCTAACGCAGATCAAAGTCCTGATGTGAGGTTGTCATTATACAGCAGTGTCTCGTCACCTCTGTTCCTTAAAGAGACAATATCGACATAAGGAAAAGCTTTTATACACAACGAGTGGTTAGGATTTGGAGTGTACTGCCTGATAGGGTGGTGGATACAGATTCAATAGCAGCCTTTAAAAGGGAATTGGATAAAAACTTGAAGGAGAAAAAATTGCAGGCACACGGGGAAAGAGCGAGAGAGTTGGACTAACTGAGCTGCACTTCGAAAGAGCCAGCACACAGACTCAAAGGGCTGAATGGGCTTCTTCTGTACTGTACTATTTCATGCTTCTATGATTGATAAAACAACTTTATGATCTGCACTTTATCTCCCCCTTCTCTCTGGATGCTCAGCCATGCTACCATGCAGCTTACAACATGAGATGGATTAGTCAGCAATCTACTTCACCATAAAGAGTATCATAATCAAGTCAACCTGGTTCTTACTTGTGTCCACACAACACGCTCTCCAGTAAAGGTCTATAGAAGTGGGAACCCTGGCTGATTTTCCTTTTCCCTAGTTCAGGGACACTGACTCCAATCATAGTGCCCTGGCTGCTGCTCCAGATAAGATCACCAAACAAACCCATGATCTTTCTGGGTTGAATGGCACAGCACCCACACCATGACAGCGCCAATGAGCCATTGGGGAGCTCCAAGCTAGTAATAAGTGGGTGACATGATTTTTTTTTTTATTCGTTTCATGGGATGTGGGCGTCGTTGCCAAGGCAGGCATTTCGTCGACTCAGACCAATTCCTGGCTGCACCAGCAACTTAAGCTTTCCCAGTGGCGCAGTGGTTAGCACTGCAGCCTCACAGCTCCAGGGACCTGGGTTCGATTCTGGGTACTGCCTGTGTGGAGTTTGCAAGTTCTCCCTGTGTCTGCGTGGGTTTTCTCCGGGTGCTCCGGTTTCCTCCCACAAGCCAAAAGACTTGCAGGTTGATAGGTAAATTGGCCATTATAAATTGTCACTAGTATAGGTAGGTGGTAGGGAAATATAGGGACAGGTGGGGATGTTTGGTAGGAATATGGGATTAGTGTAGGATTAGTATAAATGGGTGGTTGATGGTCGGCACAGACTCGGTGGGCCGAAGGGCCTGTTTCAGTGCTGTATCTCTAATCTAATCTAATCTTAAACTTCCTGAAATGGCAACCTTGCCCATTACAACAGGTAAACATCCCACCTGTAATAGAATCATGTAGCAAAGAACGAAGCCATTTGGCCCATTGTCCCTGTGCCAGCTCTTTGAAACAGCTATTCACTTAGTCCTACCCGCCCTCCCTGCACATTTCCCATAGCCCTGTAATTATTTTTTTGCCTTTTCCAGTATATATCCTTTCGCTTTTGATAGCCACTATTGAATCGGCTTCACCAGCCCTTCTGGCAGTGCCTTCCATAGAGGGGACATTCCTTTTTGTAGTGATGCGTGCTCATAGTTACTACCATTCTGAGAACACAGTCTGGGGACTCACCCACAGTATAACTGTAGGCACAAGTCAGATTGCACTGCAAAATGTGGGTGCACAGTGAAGGAAGAGAACCACTTGAGTGCTTCAATATGAATTTCACAGATATTCTGAACTGCATGCTTACACATTGAAAAAGTTTCCTGTCTTCAGAGGAATTAAATTAGGAGTCTGGATACTGCTGGATTTCGGTAGCATCCAGGCTGCCCATACCCTAACTCGCACCAAGCCCTGTTCACCCAACACCCTTGTGCTCGCTGGCCTACATTGGCTCCTGGTTTGGCAATACTTCAATGTAAAAATTCTCATGCTCATTTTCAAATCCCTCTGTGACCTCATCCCCTCACTATCTCTAGAACCTCCTCCTGCCCTACAACCCTCCAAAACCTCTGCACTCCTCCAATTCCTCTTGCACATTCTCGATCTCCATTGCTCCACCATTGGTGGCTGGGTCTTCAGCCGCCTGGGCCCCCAGGTCTGGAATTCCCTCCCTAAACCTCGCCACCTCTCTCTCCTCTCTTAAGACGCTCCTTTACCTCTTTCCTCAGCCCTTGGTCATCTGTCCAACTGTCTCCTTCTGTGGCTCGGTGTCAAAATTTGTTTGAAAATACTCCTGTGAAGCACCTTGGGACGTTTTACTACTTTAAAGGCACTATATAAATGCAGATTGTTGTCTGGTTGATACTCTGGCTGAGACGCGATTACAATTCTCAGAGATCTCTCTGCATTTGCAGAATGATATTTGTCACTGCAAGGTGTCAATCCAGGATCATGAGGAGTGAGGTAATGAATGGACAGTCACCCAGATGAGGGGGAGGCAGGACACAAATCTGAGAGTGTTGTGCGATGCTGATAGTTAGCCTTACTGCAGTGCAGGATAGGAATGTCTTATCACTGGATATTGTGGGAACAATTTTAACCTAATTTTCCGGGATTGAATCCCATGGGATTGGGTGGAATGCTGGTTTTACATTCAGCCCAATATTACCCTCTGTTGGAAAGTTATGTCAAGCAGGGCGTAAAACCCACATTGCACCTAATCTCATCATTTTCCCGACGGGTGGATGAGATTAAAATTGACCCCATATGTGTGTTTCACTCAGTCGATCAGGAGTGTCCAAGCACAGCTCATGGGTGGCATGTGACCCTTGAACCCTGGCAATCCGGCCCTCGAAGCTCAAGCTTCTTTCTACTTCCATTTCTTATTTGATGGCTTGTCCTGGTTTAAATTCATGAGCCTGGAAGTCAGGTTTTTTAAATTTTAGTACTGCTATTTCATTGGTGGATGAATACATTTTGTATCAGCAACAGCAAATTACAGGGAACCTGGAGTTCATCTTGGCTTCAGGTGTCAGTTGTGGCTCACTGTGCCGGTGGTGGTCTCATCGCTCGGTCAGTAGCTTGGAGGTTCAAGTCTCACTCTAGAAGTTTGAGCACAGAAATTTAGGCTGGTATCTCCAATGCGGTATTGAGGGAGTACTACACTGTCAAAGCTGCTCTCTTTCAGATGAGGTGTTAAACTAATGTCCCCATATGCTCTTTTAGGTAGCCATTAAAGATCCCACGGCACTATTTTGAAAGGAGCAGGTGAGTTATCCCCAGTTCTGATAAAAGATCACAGACCTGAAAGGTTAACTCTGCTTCTCTCTGCACAGATGCTGCCTGACCTGTTGAGTATTTCCAGCACTTTCTGTTTTTATTTCAGATTTCCGGCATCAACAGTATTTTGTTTTTATTTTAGCGTTATCCCTGGTGTCCTGGTTAATATTGATATTTCAATCAACATCTCAAAATCTGGTCATTATCACATTGCTGTTTGTGGGAGCTTGCTGTGCACAAATTGGCTGCCACATTTCCTACATTACACCAGTGACTACACTTCAAAATTACCTTTTTGGCTGTAAAGTGCTTTGGGTGTCCTGAAATCTTGAAAGGCGCTACAGAAATGCAAGCCTTCTTTTTGCACATAGCCCCCAAGGTTCTAGGGTATGCACTCTGCAGACATAGAGGCAAAATGCTTGGTAGATTATTACAAAACAGTTTTACTTTTAGATGTTAATGACTGGCCCTCCTTCCCAGCTGTATATTATTCTTCAGCTGGAAAGAGAATATGGGTTGGGCAATCGACTCCTTCAGAACCGCGTTCATCACTATCTCATGGTCAACAGAAGGCTCATCTCCGTGCATCAGGCCTTGTCCAGACTGTTCTTCCACTCTGCACCACCTCCACCCTTCCACTGCACCCCATCAACATTCCCTGCTTTGTTCTACATGCCCAACAAAAACTGACTATACTCACCCAATAGTGGCAGTCAAGCCCAGAAAGCAAAGGCTGGGGACTGGGGCTCAGATCATTAGGCCGAGGAGACCGATACCCGAAAAAAGCAGTTATAGCAACAACAATTTGCCTTTATATAGTGCCTTTAACATAGTAAAATGTTCCAACATGCTTCAAAGGAGCTTGACACCAAGCCCCAAAATGAGATATTAGGACAGATGACCAAAAGCTTGGTTAAAGAGGTAAATTTTAAGGAGCATCTTCAAGGAGCTGTAAGAGGTAGAGAAGGGGAATGGTTTAGGGAGGGAATTCCAGAGCTTAGGGCCCAGACAGTTGAAGGCATGGCCACCAATGCTGAAGTGATTAAAATCTGGAGATGTGCAAGAGGCCAGAATTGGAGGAGTTTAGAGATCTCGGAGGGTTGTAGGGTTGTGGGAGGTTACAGACATGGGGAGGAGAGAAGACCTTGAATCCGTTTCGAATTGGCTGCTATGGACTTCACTTCATGAGAAGCAAAGCATTTTTAAGTTCATTCGACAACAAAATACAAACATGTGTTTCTATTCTGTTTGTTATTCCTGATGAACAACCCATTAGTTGGTTTAATGGTTGACCCAGGGTCAAAAAATTATTAAATCTTAAAAGAGTCCAGTACCCTTTTCAGAAGCCTAGCATTCCTTTGACACATCAGTCATAGATAGCCAGGGGCCTCTGACCTAGCCTTTAACCTGGATTACTAATTAAGGTGGACAAAGCTTAGATTCATAAATCTTTTGTGAGGTCTATTCATACGAGTGGCCCGAGGCTTTTGAGGAGCGCCCATATCTTATTCCTGACAATGTGAAGAAAGCCCCATCCAAGCCTGCTACCACATGCAGTAAGGATAAAGCATTCACAGAGACCCGCATTGATCACTCAGTCTAAACAATTGAGAGTTTAGAGAGAGTTCTTCATACCTAATTCTCCATGGGTTAAATCCAGCTCTATCCCCCCCACTGCAAATTTGTCCGGTGTTGAGCGGAGTTCTGAATATTGAGGACTCTCTTTAATTTTCCCTCATTGCTGCCACATCTGAAACTCCAGTTTTGTCCCATTGATTGTCTAACATATGCCGGAAAGGGAAAAGCTCCAGTCGTGTCCTTGATTCGGCTCAACAACTTTGTAAAATGGTCTGCATGTGTGGGCAAAGCATGCACTATGCACTTGAACAGACAGTACCAGCAGAAAGGCCAGTGAACGCAGCAGTGTGTTTCTGTACTACGAGGATTTGGAAAGTTCAGATGTCTGGTTTTGTGAGTGCTGATGAATCATTCTAATTATGGTCTAGGGTTCACTGAAAATTTATTCCTGCCCAAATATTACTGACACAATAAACACAGCCTGTGAAGGTGACTAACCCATCTCATTTTTTAGATAAATGTTCCAAGTTGGCTAAAAAGAGTTGTCTTGCCAAGAAAACACTGTTGGGGCAAGACAAACAATCACAAGTGGTATAAATTGTTTCCAGTTCTGAAGAAAAATTATAAATGTGTCAGACATTTAAGTCTGCTTGTTTCAAGGGAAAGATATTATTAGCAAGCCACTGATGCCAAGTATAGTTTTCATTCAGCTCAAGAGAGGCTCGATGTTTATCTGCCAAAGTCCTCACAAGGCTGATGGAAAGAAAGAACTTGCATTTCTATAGCAACTTCAGGACATTCCCGAAATACATTACAACCAATGAAGTATTTTTGAAGTTTATTCACTGTTGTAATGTAGGATACACAGCAATCAATTTGCATGTAGCAAGCTCCCACAAACAGCAATGTAATAGGACTCTTGCTATTCCTGATATTTATCAATGACCTAGACCTTGGTGTACAGGACACAATTTCAAAATGTGCAGATGATATGAAACTTGGAAAGATTGTAAACTGTGAGGAGGATAGTGTAGAACTTCAAAAGGAAGTTTTGAAAGGTTGGTGGAATGGGCGGACAAGTGGCAGATGAAATTTAATGCAGAGAAGTGTGAAGTGATTCATTTTTAGTAGGAAGAACATGGCGAGACAATAGAAAATAAAGGGTACAATTCTAAAGGGGTTGCAGGAGCAGAGGTACTTGGGTGTTTAGTTTAGTTTAGAGATACAGCACTGAAACAGGCCCTTCGGCCCACCGAGTCTGTGCCGACCATCAACCACCCATTTATACTAATGCTACACTAATCCCATATTCCTACCACTTCCCCACCTGTCCCTATTTTTCCCTATCACCTACCTACACTGGGGGCAATTGCTAATGGCCAATTTACCTATCAACCTGCAAGTCTTTGGCATGTGGGGGGAAACCGGAGCACCCGGAAGAAACCCACGCAAACACAGGGAGAACTTGCAAACTCCACACAGGCAGTACCCAGAATTGAACCCGGGTCACTGGAGCTGTGAGGCTGCGGTGCTAACCACTGCGCCACTGTGCCGCCCATACGTATATAAATCATTGAAGGTGGCAGGACAGGTTGAGAGAGTGGTTAATAAAGCATCCTAGGCTTCATTAATAGGGGAATAGAGTACAGAAGCAATGAAATTATGTTGAACTTGAGTAGAACACTGGTTCAGCCTCAACTAGAGTATTGTGTCCGGGTCTGGCTGCCACACTTTAGGAAAGATGTGACGGCATTAGAAAGAGTGCAGAAAAGATTCATGAGAATGGTTCCAGGGATGAGGAACTTCAGTTACATGGATAGCATGGAGAATTTGGGACTGTCTTCCTTGGAGTAGGTTGAGAGGAGATTTGATAGAGGTGTTCAAAATTATAGGGGGTCTGAACAGAGTAGACAGGGAGAAACTGTTCCCATTGGTGGAAGGATCGAGAACAAGGGGGCACAGATTTAAAGTAATTGGCAAAGGAAGTAATAGCAACATGAAAATCCTTTTCATGCAGCAAGTGGTTAGGATCTGGAATGTACCACCCGAGAGTGTGGTGGAGACAGGTTCAATCGAGGCTTCAAGATGGAATTATTATCTGAAAAGGAAGAAAGTGCAGGGTTATGGGGAGAAAGCGGGACAGTGGCACTAGGTGAATTGCTCTTTTGGAGAGCCAGTACAGACACGACGGGCCGGTTGGCCTCCTTCTGTACTGTAACAGTTCTGCGATTAAGTAAATATTTTGGTGATGATGGTTGAGGAGTAAATATTGACCTTGAAGAGCTCCCCTGTTTATCTTCAAATAGTGTCGTGGGATCTTTTGCACACATGAGAAGGAAAACATCTGAGAGGTGGCAGCTCTCCCTCAGGACTGGCACTGGGAGCATCAGCCTAGACTTTGTGCACAAGTTTCTGGAGTGGGACTTGTACCCACAATCTTCTGATTCAGAGGTAAAAGAGCTACCCACTGAGCTATAATACACAGGCAAAGGGTGGGGGGGGGGGGGGGGGGGGCGGGTGGTGGCTGGTGAAGTTGGTGGTGGTGGGGGTTGCCACATTTGTGTCCAGTCTATGAAAATAGACTCCTGATACTGTCATGACTTGTGAAGCTAGTTATTCTGTGCTGAAAAAAAAACATTTGTTTAATGTGGTAACAACTAAGCTACAAGCCATGTCTAAACAAATAGCCTTTTATCTAAACCAGTTTAGAAATTATACTTTGGGTAATTAAATAGTTTTTGCACTAACGTGTCTTTGCAGAAAGGACGAGAAAGCAAGCTCAAAGCTTTTCCCTTTAATAGATAATTAACCCAATTTTTCACCGATAATCAATGAAGTTCTCAGAAAATGGAAGATGTACTAAAGGGAGAATAAGTGATGACTGCCCAAGACATTTTTTTTTATAAGAAATCATAAATATCTAAGTAGCAAGAGATTTATCTCTATAGAACTTTAATTCACATTAGAAATCCATTAGCTGGTTCAGAGAAAAATGACTCCTGCCAGGCAAGCCAAAAAGCATTGTAAAAAATTATGACAAGCTCATTATTGAGCTACTTATCCTGCCACCACTAGATGGCAAGTTCTAAGCCGTCAATGCCTAATTTGGGAAAGGGGGACAATTATTCTTTTGCAATGGAAGTGTCAGCCATACGGAATACAAAAGAAAGAAGTGCATCTCCACCACTTACACCATCTGCACTTAACCCGGGCATCAGCCTTTATCAATCGAATGTCACTAACCATTGGCCTGAAATAGGCGGGTTATTAATTCGAGTTTGTTTGAGAAAGAAAGAAGGATTTACATTTTACAATGCCGTTTACCACTTCAGGACCTCCCAAAGAATTTTACAGCCAACTCAATAATTTTGAAGTGTAATCACTTTTGTAATAGGAAATGCAGCAGTCAATTTGTGCACAGCAAGCACCCACAAACAGCAAGGTGATGATGAACAGATCATCTGTTTTTAAGTGTTGGGTGAGGGATAAATATTGGTGAGGACACTGGGAGAGAACTCCCTTGCTATCTTTGAGATAGTGCTGTGGGATCTTTTATGCCCACCTGAGAGGGCAGACGGCACCTTGGTTTAACATCTCAGCCTTGGAGAATGAGGTGCTCCCTCAAACCACTACCTGTGGACAGGTATTCCAGAGGATTTCAAAAACGAAATCAGTGGACTCCAATAAGCAACAGGAGAACAGTATCACAAAATGATGAATGGCCAGATGTTAAATGTGGCTTGAATGATGAGAACATTTAAAAAGTAGGACATCAAAAGGAAGAATGGGAAGGAAGTCTAGGATAGGGTAAGGGGACATGGACTGGAGACAGAGCAAACTTTGAGCCTGAAAATTAACAAGGCAGAGGGTACATCCCAGTGTATGGGGTAAAATCTGTCTACCATCACAACTGACCCTGCCAAAACTGGCAGAATCTGAGGGAGGTCCCTTAATTTGATTGGCAATGGTTGGCAACCCCACCACGAAGAGCACATTTTGGGCATTAGCCAATTAGAGGATGCAAGCTGTAGCAGAACAGTGGTAAGAACCATTCCCAATGCATCTGCCCACCCTCCCATTCCCCCACCGCAGCAACCCCCCCCCCCTACCCCCCCCCCCCCCCCGCTTCCTCCACCCCACTTTGTAAAGGATAACCTGCATTTGAATGATTTTAATGCTCTTACTTTCACTTCATGGGTCTAGGCCACAATCACAGCCTGATCTTCCAGGTTTACAGTGTAACTGTTATTTGGTGGGTCAATATGCCTAGTCCCGCCAGGTATATTGTCACATAGCTAAGACATATTTGATCAAGATTCTTTTCATGACATCTCCTCTCCCCTGCCATTGTTACCGTGATCCCAGATAACCACTTGCCATGTTTTGAGCAACTGCCATGTTAGGACAAAGAATATTACAATCATGAATGAACAAAGAACCAGTTTGTCACTCCAGTCCTTTTATAGGAGCAGAGACAAGCCCAGAATGTAGAGTTGCCAACTCTCCAGGATTGGCCTGGAATCTCCAGGAAATGAAGATTAATTTCCAGGGCACTGCTACAAGCAACACTTGGGAGAAAAATCATTGAGACATTAAAAACAAATAATTCTTGGAACAATTGTTTACGAGTTATTAAACTATCAGACATAGGGGAAAAGGGGCTGCATGATTGACAGTCAAGAATCATCCAATCAGGTGATGAAGAGCCTAATCATTTTCTGATTGGCCGTGAGAATGCGGTACACTGTGAGGGTAAGAGTGGTGTGCGACCAACGGTGGATATATGGGGGCTGGGGGCGGTGGGGAGTGATGGGGCGATTGGAGATAGGAGGTCATATGATGACAGCTCCAGGAATATGTCCAACCAGGGTCGGCAACTCTCTTGAAATGAATGAAATTGATTACGGCGAATTTCACACGATTGGGTGGGCGCTGAGGGCGTGGAAGGGGCTAGAATTTTCTTTCTGATGTAATTTTCCACTTGCTGACTTTCCAAAGCCTTTTGACTTGATGTAAAAGGCAGTCAAAAAGAGTGAAATTGGATTATGCCCCCAGTGCAAAACGGGCTCATAGTGAATTGGCAGCTGATGTTTCATCGTGCCCGATCATCTTTCAACTGAAGGTCACACAACGATGGTTCAAAATCTTTTTGGAGACTCGGTTACTTATTCATTGCCACTTTTACTTGGTTTGAGATTGCAAATCTTGGAAATATTTTCCAGTACAATAGAAAATAAAAGCTGGCGGGGTGAAAAATCAACTGTCGATTCGCTACGAGCTGCTTGTGTAGACTAGTTTACCCCTCCAAATTCTTTAAGTTACCAGCTTCAGTCTGTTACCGATGAGATTAGTCATTGCTGAGTGCTGTGTGAACTGAGGTGACACAGGAAAATCAGATGCTCTTCAATGCACTGAACCAGAAATTAACACACATAGCTGACAACCTGAAAATCAGTAACCTGATCAATGGACTGTGGAATGCATGCTTCTGGATCAGTTCATGTAATTTAGACTTATTCACTAAGCAGCAGACAGATTGCACCATGCGTTCCCAGCAGTAGATATTGATAAGTACTTCTAGCGATCTCATATCCCACTTATTGCATTAGTTAACGGGTCACCCATGCAAAGATTCATTTGTCTCTTTATTAAAACTTTTAGAGTCTGATACAATGGCTGGTCTGCTCTTGTGTCAGCAGGAGGGCTCGAATTTCCATCAAGAGTCCAAATCTGTGACGTGATGGCAATGCCAACTGTGCAATGGGGTGAATTTCACCCACTCTGGGCTGACTGTAAAGTACTTTGCAATGGTAGAGTATTCTGTCTCAGTTTTAGATAGCTGAGGATCAATATCAATTTTCGAGAGAAGACAATTTGTCAGCAGTGTGTCAGCTTAGGTTCAGTGGGTAGCTCTCTTACCTCTCAGTCAGAAGCTTGTAGCTTTAAGTCCCACTTTAGGGACTTGAGCGCAAAAATCTATGCTGACACTCCAGTGCAGTAATGAGGGAGTGTTGTTAGAGGTGATGTCTTTCAGATGTGACATTAAACTGAGGCCTTGTCTGTCCTCTAAGGTGGATATAAAGATTCCCATGGTACTATCTCAAAGAAGAGTAGTGGAGTGCCCCTGGTCAACATTTGTCAGTCTGCCAACATCACTGAAGCACATTAGGGGGAATTTTATCCTGGCGGCAGGAATCTCGGCATCTGGAGAAACCGAGGCTGAGATCCCCACGGCACCTCTTCTATGGAAGGCTCGTTGAATTTAGTGTCAATCAGGCACTTAATTGGACAGCGGCAGGCCTTCCATGGGATTGAGGACCCCGGCGCTGGAAGTACCGCCCTTGCAGAGCTGCCGGCCAGTTAGTGCCTGCTGCTGCAAGTGCAAGGAGCGTCGCTGGAACCAGACCTCAGGTAGGGTGGGAGAGGTCGTGGTGTGGGGGTCGCCAGGGAGGGGGGGTTCAGCAGCAAGGGCAGGTGGGTGGCCCTCGGCAGACCCTAAGTGCCTTTTAATGGGACCCCGTCCCCGGAGCTGGGAAGCAGCCTGCATGGTTTCCGTGGTGTGCTTCCCATGTGGCAACAAGGCTAATTGCGGCTGCAGCAAGAAGAGGCCCTTAATTGTGGTTAATTGCTCAGTTAAGGGCCTCAGTTGGTGGCGGGGTGGGAAGGCTGTTCACAGGCCTTGCCGCCCCGGGCTAAATTTTTGCGGGAGCCCCTTCCCCCCCACACCCACCATCCCTCCAGATTTTATGCTCGCTCCACCTCCAACCCTGCTATGGGGGAGAGCATAAAATTCCCCTTATTAACTTCTCATTATCATGTTACTATTTGTGTGAGCTTGCTGTGTATGAATTGGCTGCCACATTTCTTATATTATGCAGTGACTATAACAATTCTTTAAGGTGATAGTCCAGGCAAGATTCAAATGTAAGGGAACGGGAAGATGAAGTCTAACTGGCAAAGCGGGAAATAACAAATCGCCAGCCCCATTTGACAAAGATCAGGTGATGTGCACGATGGGCTGCTGATTCACTCATGCTAGTTTTGCACTACCCCATTCAGACTCTAGCAGTGGCCAAGAAGAGAGGGGTGGTTCAAAATGACCAACATTCTTTACATGTTGTCCATACTTCTAACACAACAAATGGTCCACACTCTTTAACAGCAAGTGGGCTGAATCAAATATTTAAACTGGACTGTTGCCAGAGGCTATGATTGGATTTTGGTGGGATGTTCAATAAAAGTTCAGGGCTAGGGTTTTTAAGCTAAGTATTTTAACATCAACCCTGCACAGTGATCACAATAAAGCTATGCACATCTGGTGTTACAAAAATAACTTACATAGCACCCTTAATGTTGTAAAACGTCCCAAGGCACTTCACAGGAGCACTATCAAGCAAAATTTGACACCAAACCACATAAAGAGAGGTAACCTAAAACATAGTCAAAGAGGTAGGTATTAAAGGAGCATCTTAAAGCAGGTGAGGGAGCTAAGAAGGTGGAAAGGTTTGGGGAGGGAATTCCAGAGCTTAGGGCCTAAACAGCTGAAGGCTCAGCTGTCAATAGTGCAGTGAAGGATATCGGGGATGTGCAAGACGCTGGAACTGAAGAAGCGCAGAGGTCTATTTAGGGTTGTAAGGTTGGAGGAGATTACAGAGATAAAAAGAGGGCGAGGCCATGGAGGGGACAGAAGACAATGAAATGTTGTGCTGTGTTCTTAAGTTCTCTTAAATGATAACCGCAGACTTTATTTTCAGATTCAACACAAACACTATTTACTGTCTTACTTATTTACATTGCATGATCTCAGGACCAGGTCTCAGGTCTTTTCCTCGCAAGTGTGTGTGTGTGTGTGTTGCATCAGTGGCCTGGTCTGTTAAAGGTACAGTTTCCTAAAGGTGAAGTCACCATTACCTTACATTACAAACAAGAATGAGAATTTTACAATCGAAGTGTTGCTGCACCAAATGCCAAAGGAGGCCAACGAGTTAATTATTTAGGCATAAGTTATAGGGCTGGTTCTGCCTTGTGACACAAATCAGCATGTATATGATTTCCGAAGTCGCAATCGCTGTAAGTGCAGATTGGGGAATTAGCCCCTACATCTTTTCTTTTGGGCCTCCTTATCTCGAGAGACAATGGATACGTGCCTGGAGGTGGTCAGTGGTTTGTGAAGCAGCGCCTGGAGTGGCTATAAAGGCCAATTCTGGAGTGACAGGCTCTTCCACAGGTGCTGCAGAGAAATTTGTTTGTCGGGGCTGTTGCACAGTTGGCTCTCCCCTTGCACCTCTGTCTTTTTTCCTGCCAACTACTAAGGCTCTTCGACTCGCCACATTTTAGCCCTGTCTTTATGGCTGCCCGCCAGCTCTGGCGAACGCTGGCAACTGACTCCCACGACTTGTGATCAATGTCACAGGATTTCATGTCGCGTTTGCAGACGTCTTTAAAGCGGAGACATGGACGGCCGGTGGGTCTGATACCAGTGGCGAGCTCGCTGTACAATGTGTCTTTGGGGATCCTGCCATCTTCCATGCGGCTCACATGGCCAAGCCATCTCAAGCGCCGCTGACTCAGTAGTGTGTACAAGCTGGGGATGTTGGCCGCCTCGAGGACTTCTGTGTTGGAGATACGGTCCTGCCACCTGATGCCAAGTATTCTCCGGAGGCAGCGAAGATGGAATGAATTGAGACGTCGCTCTTGGCTGACATATGTTGTCCAGGCCTCGCTGCCATAGAGCAAGGTACTGAGGACACAGGCTTGATACACTTGGACTTTTGTGTTCCGTGTCAGTGCGCCATTTTCCCACACTCTCTTGGCCAGTCTGGACATAGCAGTGGAAGCCTTACCCATGCGCTTGTTGATTTCTGCATCTAGAGACAGGTTACTGGTGATAGTTGAGCCTAGGTAGGTGAACTCTTGAACCACTTCCAGAGCGTGGTCGCCAATATTGATGGATGGAGCATTTCTGACGTCCTGCCCCATGATGTTCGTTTTCTTGAGGCTGATGGTTAGGCCAAATTCATTGCAGGCGGCCGCAAACCTGTCGATGAGACTCTGCAGGCACTTTTCAGTGTGAGATGTTAAAGCAGCATCGTCAGCAAAGAGGAGTTCCCTGATGAGGACTTTCCGTACTTTGGACTTCGCCAGGGTTGGAGCCGACCATGACTCATGGCCCTCCTGCCTTGGGCGCTATGGCGTTGGAAGGATGAATGAGAACGGGCAGAGACTGCTTGAGTTGTGTACCTATCATAACCTCTGCATCACCAACTCGTTCTTTCACACTAAACCCTGTCACCAGGTTTCATGGAGGCACCCAAGATCGCGTCGTTGGCACCAGCTAGACCTCATTGTCACAAGGCGAGCCACCTTAAACAGTGTTCAAATCACACGCAGCTTCCACAGTGCAGACTGCGACACCGACCACTCCCTGGTGTGCAGCAAGGTTAGACTCAGACCAAAGAAGTTGCATCACTCCAAGCAGAAGGGCCACCCGCGCATCAACACGAGCAGAATTTCTTATCCACAGTTGTTACAAAAATTTCTAAATTCACTTGTAACATCCCTTCAAAACACTCCCACAGGGGATGCTGAGACCAAGTGGGCCCACATCAGAGACGCCATCTATGAGTCAACTTTGACCACCTACGGCAAAAGTGCGAAGAGAAATGCAGACTGGTTTCAATCTCATAATGAAGAGCTGGAACCTGTCATAGCCGCTAAGCGCATTGCACTGTTGAACTACAAGAAAGCCCCCAGCGATTTAATATCCGCAGCACTTAAAGCAGCCAGAAGCACTGCACAAAGAACAGCCAGGCGCTGCGCAAACGACTACTGGCAACACCTATGCAGTCATATTCAGCTGGCCTCAGACACCGGAAACATCAGAGGAATGTATGATGGCATGAAGAGAGCTCTTGGGCCAACCATCAAGAAGATCGCCCCCCTCAAATCTAAATCAGGGGACATAATCACTGACCAACACAAACAAATGGACCGCTGGGTTGAGCACTACCTAGAACTGTACTCCAGGGAGAATGTTGTCACTGAGACTGCCCTCAATGCAGCCCAGCCTCTACCCCTACATCACCTATACTGATAACTGGGCAGTGAAGGTGCAAAATTTAGATTTATTTTGGAGTGCCAGTTAGGACCAGCAGCTAGGGTGCCAAAGCATACACAATCACAGCCTTACATGAGGGCTAAGAAATTGTACAAAGGGCTCAGCAAAGAGTTGCTATTAGGAAATGGGCGACACACGAACAAAGCACAGGATAATCTCATTAAGAAATGGGGAAGGCCATTGTCATATCGTCTGATGGTCCCAGACAACATCAATTCACCCCCGTAAACCTGTTATACAGAATACACACACATTCTTTACTGTCTCCGGAGGGACAATACCAAGTCTCTTACTGTACAGGAACACCAAAGCCCACCAGAGGCCATTGTGCTGTGGCCTCTGCCTACTTAATACCATTAAGTTGTAACTGATAATGAAAACGTATATAAACTGTGCTCATTTGGACCTCGGTGGAGAAGCGCCTGGTCTGCCCAGCGTTGGCTTCCCGCATGCGTAATAAAGACACCACTTGATTATTGCAACTGGACTCCGAGTGTTGAAATTTTATTACAGAGTATTTCTCGGACCTTTCAGCAGCGTTACCATCTTATGTAACTGAGCTTTATAATAATGTCATAACTACATGATTAAAACCTTGAAACTCCGATCGGTGGAGTCAGCCTATATGAGCACATTTGTTTGCAAATTCATTAGAGATAGTCAGCACGGTTTTGTGAAGGGTAGGTCGTGCCTCACAAACCTTATTGAGTTTTTCGAGAAGGTGACCAAACAGGTGGATAAGGGTAAAGCAGTGGATGTGGTGTATATGGATTTCAGTAAGGCGTTTGATAAGGTTCCCCATGGTAGGCTATTGCAGAAAATACGAAAGTATGGGGTTGAAGGTGATTTAGAGCTTTGGATCAGAAATTGGCTAGCTGAAAGAAGACAGAGGGTGGTGGTTGATGGCAAATGTTCATCCTGGAGTTTAGTTACTAGTGGTGTACCGCAAGGATCTGTTTTGGGGCCACTGCTGTTTGTCATTTTTATAAATGACCTGGAAGAGGGTGTAGAAGGGTGGGTTAGTAAATTTGCAGATGACACTAAGGTCGGTGGAGTTGTGGATAGTGCCGAAGGATGTTGTAGGGTACAGAGGGACATAGATAGGCTGCAGAGCTGGGCTGAGAGATGGCAAATGGAGTTTAATGCGGAAAAGTGCGAGGTGATTCACTTTGGAAGGAGTAACAGGAATGCAGAGTACTGGGCTAATGGGAAGATTCTTGGTAGTGTAGATGAACAGAGAGATCTTGGTGTCCAGGTGCATAAATCCCTGAAGGTTGCTACCCAGGTTAATAGGGCTGTTAAGAAGGCATATGGTGTGTTAGCTTTTATTAGTAGGGGGATCGAGTTTCGGAGCCACGATGTCATGCTGCAGCTGTACAAAACTCTGGTGAGACCGCACCTGGAGTATTGCGTGCAGTTCTGGTCACCGCATTATAGGAAGGATGTGGAAGCTATGGAAAGGGTGCAGAGGAGATTTACTAGGATGTTGCCTGGTATGGAGGGAAGGTCTTACGAGGAAAGGCAGAGGGACTTGAGGTTGTTTTCATTGGAGAGAAGGAGGAGGAGAGGTGACTTAATAGAGACATATAAGATAATCAGAGGGTGGGATAGGGTGGATAGTGAGAGTCTTTTTCCTCGGATGGTGATGGCAAACACGAGGGGACATAGCTTTAAGTTGAGGGGTGATAGATATAGGACAGATGTCAGAGGTAGTTTCTTTACTCAGAGAGTAGTAGGGGCGTGGAACGCCCTGCCTGCAACAGTAGTAGACTCGCCAACTTTAAGGGCATTTAAGTGGTCATTGGATAGACATATGGATGAAAATGGAATAGTGTAGGTCAGATGGTTTCACAGGTCGGCGCAACATCGAGGGCCGAAGGGCCTCTACTGCGCTGTAATGTTCTAATTCTAATTCTAATTCTAATGTCTGCTATTTTCACAGACATAAAATCATTAATTTTAAACATGTTAACACCTCTGTTAAAGTGGCTTTATGAGCTTAATCCAAACGTACTAGATATTACACATGCCAATCTTTGCACCATCTCATTTCATGGCCAGTAATTCTTTTGCCAAACATGCAAAATAATTAAAGTAGCAAAAGAAATTTGATACGTGTACATCCCTTAGAGCAGGGGCTCTCAACCCTTTTTGCTTCTGAGGTCCTCTCCCATTTGGTAAAAATTCCACTGAGCACCCCCCAAACCCATAACACAAGTATTTTTTCTCTGTGAAAATCAGCTATACAATTAAATATGTCCTTTTATTCTTATTTTTGTTTTACTTAAATTAATGTGAGAATTATCTGATTCTGGGTAACCAGGCTGTACCTCCAGCAAGGGGAACGGGTCCTACATCGAGGCGCGAGTGCAGAGCGTAATGACGTGTTGCAGAAGTGAGCTTTTTTGAGCCCGCATGAGTGGGGAACCTCAGTTACTAACCTTTGGCTGAATTGAACAATCATGGTGTTCAAGCATCTAGAGTGCGAAGTGTAGGCAGATTGCACAAGACCCCCATCCTCTGGTTATTTTTGGCCGGCTCTTGATGACTTCTCGTGGAATTATGGCGGGCACGGAGCCCACACCCACCCCCATCCCCATCCCCATTGAGAAGCTCCGCCTTAGAAAATCTTATTTTCTTCTTTCAAATAGCAGAAGTGCATGATGTGTTTTCTTCCAGGCAGTTCTACAGCCCTTCCTTCTGAACAGTGCCTGATAAACCCCTCCATTTGGTTGAGTATGCACAACAAAACTCATGTGGCAATGAAAATGTCAGGTCAGGTCGGGCAATGCCCCTTCTTCTTGATTGGATAAGTAGCTGATCAGATCTATCATTGGAAAATGATGTGGCTATTTATCCAATGCTTCATTAATGGTTGGCTGACTATGACACCATGAGTCAGTCTCCTCCCTAGGGTGCATTGCTGTTGACGGGTTGGCTGTCAAATGCTCCACTGCCCAAATTACACAACGATTGTACATTCACTGCCTTATTTATATGAACCAGACATTTAAACACTGTCACTCTCGTACATCAAGTAGATTTTCAATATCTGATGCATATCAGACCAATACTGGTTTAAGTTCTAAATGGTAGAAATTGGACTTTGCACCACCTGTTTTTATGGGTATTAAAACGAGAGCAACGAGGGCCAGTTTTGAGGAGCAACATTCAAGGGTGCCTAAAATACATACGACTTTGTATCGCGTCAGGGGCTAATTTACAGGTGTCACTGGCAGCCACCCAAAACAGACATTATATCTCTTACATATGTAAGTGATGGGACTAACCCTTGTTTTGGGCTTTCCTTGCTAAATTGGAAATTGCAGAAGGCGGGATTCTTAAGCGCTCGCTGTGTCTAAGCAGTCACTACCACACAAAAAGTTTTAAAATGTTTGCTGTGGAGCCAGAAACGGCAGGAGTGTTTCCACTCCGCCCCCCCACCCACCCCCCCACACACACACAGGCTCCACAGTACTCATGGTCAGCAAACTCTGGCTTTTCTCCCCATCCCACAACTTCCATTGGAGCTAGTGGGGCAAGCGGCTTGAAATTCAACCGTGCAAGTCAGGCAAGCTCCCCCAACTTATGTAAATGAAGCCCACAGCCCCATTTCAGGTCAGCCTTGGGCCTCCTGGTTTGGAGTCATGCACTGTCTGCACGCAGGGTTGCCAACCCTCCAGGATTGCCCTGGAGTTTGCAGGAATTGAATATTAATTCCTGGACATTACGCCGAGCCATTCTGGAGAAAAATAGTAAGAGCATCGAGAAAAGCGTGTTTTTTCATTTCTTTGAACACTTTCACTTATTAATTATAGAAATATTGGAAACAGCCAGTGGAGGTCATGTGATGAAACCTCCAGGAATACATCCAACCAGAGTTGGTAACCTTATCTGCGCTGCATCTGTAAGTGCCTGAAAATAAGTCACAACCAATTTCTAAGCCATCACCTCTATTGTAATGTTATCACATTTCTGATCTGAATGGCACCTTGATGTTTCCGTATATTTTATACCCACAGGAAATAAAAAGGAGACAAATTAAAATGACTAAGTTACGGCAAGGTCATAAGACAACTGCCACTGATCCCCATTTTGTTCAATGAATGGATCTAATATTTCTGATTAAACCTGATGATTTTCTCTCCGGCTTCATAATCGTCACATAATCTCCTGCATCACTGCACAAACTACTGGAAAAATATTTGTGTGGCAACTAATTGAACTCCAATCTCTTCAAAACAATCTACATGATTTGTGTTGTTAATTTGAATTACTAAAGACTCATTACTCTGATGCCACATAAGATAAACATTGCAAATAACACTTAGCCTCAGTGTGTCATTTTGTGCTGCCCCCAGGTCAGAGATCATGGAGTTGAACTACATCCTTGTGTGGAGCTGGCTGCCAATTATCCAAGTGCGATACTGTAGTCTGAGGTGATCTGCACTTCCAATCCAGTTCTCTGCTTAAAATGCTGCACATAAGGACAGTAAACATGTCAGGCACTCACTGGATGTTTGCTATTTATTTAAATTTGAGTCAGGTAAAAGTCACATCCTCTATTTTTTTCCATTTTCCCCTATTGCCGCAGCAATTCTGAAAGCAGAATTCAATGAAGCAAGTAAAAATAACACCGTGCATTTTACATAGTATCCCAAGGTGGGATAGTGTGTAGACACTGAGCAGAAATTGGGAGAAAGATTAGATATGGCAAGGTGATTTAAGGTGATTGGTAGAAGGATTAGACGGGAGATAAGGATTTTTTTTTTCACCCAGAGAGTGGTGAGGATCTGGAACTCACTGCCTGAAAGGGTGGTAGAGGCAGAAACCCTCAAATTAATAATGTTGTCATGAAGACCCCATCTGCCAAAAATGGCATATTAATTTCGTCATATGAACATCAATTTTAAACTGTTGCTGGGGTGAAGAGATGACTTGTTTGAGGAGACTAGCGGTGGCTGGAAGAACATTTGCATACTAAGAGGCAGTGCTCGGAGAGACAAAAGAATTGCTCACTGATTCAATTAACAGAGATTGGGCTGGGCAATGGTGATCCACACCTTGTTGTGGTGGGAGACAGCACTACACTACCCCCCACCGAGAGCTTTGGAATCCACAAAAGACACAGGAAAGTTTGTTGAAAAAAACGTAGTCACATGACTAACCTGCTGGCCAACTTGGAGTTTTGAATTGTGCTCACAGGACAGTTTCGTCTGACTGCAGTTTGCAACTGAACCTGGAACAAGACAGCCTCCCTTCTGGCTGGCTCTCTCTAGCTTGCTCACAAGCCTCTGGACCCACTGAAGTTGTTTAAACCTCAAGAGAGAAAAGACTCCTACATCGCAGGATACTGCCTGTGCGGAGTTTGCAAGTTCTCCCTGTGACCGCGTGGGTTTCCGCCGGGTGCTCCGGTTTCCTCCCACAGCCAAAGACTTGCAGGTTGATAGGTAAATTGACCATTGCAAATTGCCCCTAGTGTAGGTAGGTGGTAGGAAAATTGAGGGAAGGTGGGGATATGGTCGGGAATATGGGATTAATGTAGGATTAGTATAAATGGGTGGTTGATGGTCAGCACAGACTCAGTGGGCCGAAGGGCCTGTTTCAGTGCTGTATCTCTCTATCGAAACAAGTTATATGTGCACTGCATGACTTACTGGCAACCAAAGTCTCAACATCAAACTCAAAGGACTGTAACTATAATCCAGATATTGCCTCAAACTTTTCCCCTTTATTCTTTCTACTTTTTCTGTCTCTATCTGCATATCTGTTTATTGTGTATGCATGCTAGCGTGGTTGCGTCGCGCAATCGTAGTCATTAACCGAATACAAGTTTAAGATCATAAGATCATAAGATCATAAGAACTAGGAGCAGGAGTAGGCCGTCCAGCCCCTCGAGCCTGCTCCGCCGTTCAATAAGATCATGGCTGATCTTCTCGTGGACTCAGATCCACTTACCTGCGCTCCCACCATATCCCTTAATTCCTTTATTGTTCAAAAAGATATCTACCTTAGCTTTAAAGACGTTTACTGAAGAAGCGTCAACTACTTCACCGGGCAAGGAATTCCATAGATTAACAACCCTCTGGGTGAAGAAGTTCCTTCTTAATCCAGTCCTAAATCTGCTCCCTCTAATCTTGAGGCTATGCCCTCTTGTCCTAGCTTCACCTGCCAGTGGAAACATCCTCTCTACTTGTATCTTATCTATTCCCTTCACGATTTTATATCTTTCTATAAGATCCCCCCTCATTCTTCTGAATTCCAATGAATATAATCCCAATCTACTCAGTCTCTCCTCATAAGCCAACCCCCTCAACTCCGGAATCAACCTAGTGAACCTCCTCTGCACCCTCTCCAGTGCCAGTATATCCTTTCTCAAGTAAGGAGACCAAAACTGCACACAGTACTCCAGGTGCGGCCTCACCAGTACCTTATACAGCTGCAACATAACCTCTCTTCTTTTAAACTCAATCCCTTTAGCAATGAAGGACAAAATTCCATTTGCCTTCCTAATTACTTGCTGTACCTGCAGACCAACCTTCTGCGATTCATGCACAAGGACACCTAGGTCCCTCTGCGTAGCAGCATGCTGCAACTTTTTACCATTCAAGTAATAATCCTTTTTCCTGTTACTCCTACCGAAATGAATGACTTAAGATTAATAAACTTCCACCTTTCTTGTTTAAATCTATGAAAACCTGTCTAATTGATTTCTTTGCCATACAATTAGAAAGCGGTGAACAAGGATTCACTGAGGGGGAGCTAAAAACATGGTGTTTTAAAATTAAACCTTGTTACGGTTAAACCAGGCAAAGGCTGAGAGGAACCCCTAGACCCCTATCTCACCTAATCGTAACAATGTGCTTGGATGTGCACCTGAAGTGCTGTAAGCTGCAGAGCTACAGACCAAATGCTGGGAAGTGGGGCTGAGTGGCTCGTTTTTTGACTGGCACAGCCATGATGGGCCAAGTGGCCTCTTTCTGTGCCATAAACCTTCTCTGTTCCTATGTTTTTTTGTGATCACAGATGTGACCAAAGGGATGAGTGTTGAGGATGTTATTGAGAAGAAAGGACTTGCATTTCTCTATCACATTTCACAACCTCAGGACATCCCAGAGTGCTTTACAGCCAATGAAGTACTTTAGAAGCGTGTTCATTGTTGTAATGGAGGAAATGTGGAAGCTAGATCCCACAGACAGCAATGGGATAATGGCCAGCTTTTGTGATGTTGGTTCTGGAATAAATATTGGCCTCAGGACTCCAGGAATAACTCACCCGCTCATCTTTGAAACAGTGCCACAGGGTCTTAGGGGGCAGACTAGGCCTTGGTTTAACATCTTATCTGAAAGACAGTGCCTTTAACAGTGCGGCACTCCCTCAGTATCGCACTAGAGTGGTTTATGTGCTCAAGTCTCTGGAATAGGCCTTGAACCCATGATCTTCTGACTCAAGAAGTGAAGGTGCTATCAACTGAGCCACGACTAAAATAGCAGCAGTTATTGAAGGACTGGCAGCGATCTAGCAAGGCAAAAGTTTCCTAGAAACTAATTCCAGGGTGCAAGTTGGCCAAAACCTGTGCCACTGCGGACAGAGGAGAGAAGGATGTACAAGTATGCAAAATTCAGAAGATGGAGGATTCAAGGTTGGAGGAAGCAGCAGAGGAAGGAGGGCAATTATACATTTTCTATTCAATTTCTCCTTTTAATTTGTGCTGAAGAGGTAAGAGATTCGAGCAAAGTAGAATTAATTGCCTGTTCACAGTTGCTGTCAGCATATTAAGAGTTAATTACGGAGTCATGCAGAGGTTATACGAACATATGAACTAGGAGCAGGAGTAGGCCACTTGGCCATTCAAGCCTGCTCTGCCATTCAATAAGTTCATGGCTGAACTGATTACTCCACATTCCGACCTACCCCCGATAACCATTCACCATCCCCCCCACCCCCACCTTGCTCGTCAAGCATCTATCTACCTCTGCCTTAAAAATATTCAAAGATTCTGCTTCCACCACCTTTTGAGGAAACGGATTCCAAAGACTCATGACCCTCTGAGAGAAAAAATTTCTCCTCACCTCTGTCTTAAATGGGCGACCCCTTATTTTTAAACAGTGACCCCCAGTTCTAAATTCTCCCACAATGGGAAACATCCTTTCCACTTTGTTACGACCAGGTGAGAAATGTGTGTAGGGGTCTTTTGCTGTCTTTACCTGGTCTTAGTGTAACAGAGTTTAATTTTAAACACTCTGTGTTTTGAACTCCCTTTTTGTGAATCCTTGTTCACAGCTTTCCAATTAGAAGACAAAGAAACCAATTCACACAGGCTTTCTCAGTTTTAAAGAAGATGACATTTATTCAAACTTAAAACTTAAATTCTAATAGGGTTCATGCCTACAGATATATGATGCACCCACGCTAGTATGCACATGAGATATACACATGCAGATAGGAACAGAAAAGAGAAGAGGAAAATATAGTAAAGAGGGGTTTGAGAGCAATATTTTGTTACGGTGGTTCGAGCTCACTGTAGTCTTTTGTAAGTAATTTTGCTTTTCGTTGGGACCCAGTAGTCTTCTTAAAACCTTGTTCACGTAGGAAACTTTTCTCTCTTTGAGTTTCACGTGTTTTTACAAGATTCAGTTCTGTGGGAAGGAGATGGAGCAGGCAGACACGAGAGGAGGTAATTCCTGCTTCAGTTCCAGGAGGGATCTTTACTCCACGAACACACAGCTTTGTCTGAGTTCAAAATCCTTTGTTGGACGTTCAGACTTCCTGCAACAGCCAGTTAGTCATGTGACTAAAACTGGTCTGCCCACTTCTTCTGTGTTTGGGGAAGCAACAACTGGGTCCCCATTGTTCCAACACCCATAGTACTATGCAAATGTCCTTCCAGTCAGGGCTTGCAATTATAAGTTTTAATGTTCATGTACTGAAATAATGTGTGCCTCAGTCTTGGTAGGTGGGGGATTTGCCTGACAACTTCCACCCTGTCAAGACCCCACAGGATCTTGTATGTTTCAATCAAGTCACCTCTTACTCTTCCAAATTCCAGCAGCTACAAGCCTAACCTGTCCAATCTTTCCTCATAAGACAGCCCACCCATTCCAGGTATTAGTCGAGTAAACCTTCTCTGAACTGCTCCCGACGCATTTACATCCTTCTTTAGATAAGGAGACCAGTACTGTACACAATACTCCAGATGTGGTCTCGCCAATGCCTTGTATAGCTGAAGCATAACCTCCTTACTTTTGTATTCAATTCCCCTCGCAATAAACGGTAACATTCTATTAGCTTTCCTAATTATGTGCTGTACCTGCATACTAACCTTTTGCGATTTATGCACTAGGACACCCAGATCCCTTTGCATCACAGAGCTCTGCAAACTCTCACCATTTAGACAATATGCTTCTTTTTTATTCTTCTTGCCAAAATGGACAATTTCACATTTTTCCACATTATACTCCATTTGCCAGATCTTTGCCCACTCACTTAACCTATCTATATCCCTTTGTAGCCTCCTTATGACCTCTTCACAAATTACTTTCGTACCTAATTTTTTGTGTCATCAGCAAATTTAGCAACCATACCTTTGGTCCCTTCATCTAAGTCATTTATATAAATTGTGACAAGTTGAGGGCCCAGCACAGATTCCTGTGGCGCACCACTTGTTACTTCTTGCCAACCAGAAAATGATCCATTTATGCCTACTCTCTGTTTCCTGTTACCTAGCCAATCTTCTATCCATGCCAATATGTTGCCCCCACACCATGAGCTTTTATTTTTTGCGATAGCCTTTCTTTTGGAAATCTAAGTACAATGCATCCACCAGTTCCCCTTCATCCACAGCACATGTAACTCCCTCGAAGAACTCCAATGAATTGGTTAAACATGATTTCCCTTTCACAAAAGCAATTTTGACTCTGCCTGATTACCTTGAATTTTTCTAAATGCCCCTCTAATCCTTCTATAAAACACCTTAAATTTGTGCCCCCTGGTAATTGACCTCTCCACTAGGGGAAATAGGTCCTTCCTGTCTACTCTATCTTGGCCCTCATAATTTTTTACACCTCAATTAAGGCACCCCTCAGCCTCCTCTCTATTAAGGAAAACAACCTTAGCCGATCCAATCTTTCATCATAGCTGCAACTTTCAAGCCCTGGCCACATTCTTGTAAATCTCCTCTGTACTCTCTCCAGAGCAATTATGTCCTTCCTGTAATGTGACGACCAGAACTGTACGCAATACTCCAACTGTGGCCAAAGCAGCATTTTATACAGTTCCAGCATTACATCCCTGCTTTTGTATTCCATACCTCGGCCAATAAAGGAAAGCATTCCATTTGCCTTCTTCACCACTCTATCTACCTGTCCTGCCACCTTTAGGGACCTGTGGACATGCACTCCAAGGTCTCTCACTTCTTCTACCCCTCTCAATATCTTCCCATTTATTGTATATTCCCTCGCTTTGTTTGCCCTCCCCAAGTGCATTACCTCACACTTCTCCGGATTGAATTCCATTTGCCACTCTTCCGCCCACTCAACCAAACCATTGATATCATTCTGGAGTCTACAGCGATCCTCTTCACTATCAACTACACGGCCAAATTTTTGTGTCATTGTCAAATTTTTGCGTCATCAGCAAATTTCCCAATCATGCCTCCCACATTTCAGCCCAAATCATTAATATATACCACAAACAGCAAGGGACCCAACACTGAGCTGTGCGGAACGCCACTGGTAGCATCGTTCCATTCACAAAAACAACTGAAAGGAGTTACATTGGCTATTTTCCAATCTAACGGAACCTTCCCTGAATCTGGGGAATTTTGGAAAATTAAAACTAATGCATCAACTATCTCACTAGCCACTTCTTTTAAGAGCCTAGGATGAAGTCCATCAGGACCCGGGGACTTGTCAGCCTGCAGCTCCAACAATTTGTTCAGTACCACTTCCCTGGTGATTGTAATTTTATTGAGTTCCTCCCTACCTTCCATTTCCTGACTTACAGCTAATACTGGGATGTTACTTTTATCCTCAATAGTGAAGACCGATGCAAAACACCTGTTCAACTCATCTGCCATCTCCTTATTATCCATTATTAATTCCCCAGACTCACTTTCTATAGGACCAACGCTCACTTTGTTAACTCTTTTCGTTTTTAAATATCTATAGAAACTCTTACTATCTGTCTTTATATTTCTAGCTAGCTTTCTCTCGTACTCTAATTTTACCTTCCTTATCAATCTTTTAGTCATTCTTTGATGTTTTTTATATTCTGTCCAATCTCCTGACCTGCCTCCCATCTTTGCTCAATCATAGGATTTTTCTTTAAGTTTGATACTACCTTTAACTGTTTTAGTTAACCACAGATGGCGGGTGCCTGCCTTGGAATTTTTCTTTCTCGTTGAAATGTATCTATTCTGTGTATTCTGAAATAGCCCCTTAAATGTCTACCACTGCATATCTATTGACCTATCCCTTAACCTGATTTGCCAGTTCACTTTAGCTAACTCTGCTTTCATGCCCTTATAATTGCTTTTATATAAGTTTAAAATACTAGACTTGGACCCACTCTTCTCTCCCTCAAACTGTGTAAAATTCAAACATATTATGATCACTGCTACCTAGGGGCGCCTTAACTATGAGGTCATTAATTAATCCTATCTCGTTGCACAATACCAGGTTTAGTATAGCCTGCTCCAGAATGTACTATTCCAAGAAATGATTCTGAAAACACTTTGTGTGCTCCTCATCTAGGCTACCTCTGCCCTTCTGATTTTTCCAGTCCATATGTAAGCTAAAATCCCCCATGATTATCGCCGTACCTTTCTGAAAAGCTGCCATTATTTCTTTATACCCTGTCCTACAGTGCTGTTAATGTTAGGTGGCTTGTACACCACTCCCACAAGTGACTTCTTGCCTTTATGATTTCTCATCTCTACCCAAACTGCTTCTCCATCCTGTTTTCCTGAACTCAGGTTATCCCTCTCTATTGCGCTAATACCATAATTAATTAACAAAGCCACCCCTCCATTTTTTCTGAGCTTCCTGTCCTTCCTAAATGCCATGGTCAGACCAGATAAGGGTGAAAGGTCCTCTTTTCATGAAGGCTGACAGCGTTGTTAATGACAATCCAGCAGCCTTTCAATGTCATTTTTCTCCCTTCTAGCACTCAAACAACCTGATATGTTGAATTCTAGTTCGCAACTTGCCAAGATGGCAGGTGAGCTCTCAACTACTGGATTGTGAGACCATTACTATGGCCACCACACCATTGTACTTGCTGACTGAGAAGAAATCCGGACCATGTCTGTTTTTTTTAATAATGTGCTGGGAGTTGAGGGGCTAGTGGAGGCTGGCAAGGAGAAAAGGTGATAAATAATCGAGATGTTGGTGTTTGTGAGGCAGAACAGGAAGAACAGGTTTGAAGACAAAAATTGAGCAGCAAACACTTGCTGGAAAAAGAAGTGAAAAAATATACTCAATGTTTGACCATCTGATTGTACAGCTCCCCTCATGCTTTAGTCAGTGTGAAATTGCGCTAGAAGGAACAGGTTTATTCCATGCCAATTTCAGCTAGATTGGGTGGGTGCTGCAGCAGCCACAGCCCATCCTGTAGAGGGGGCCCCCTCCCCCCAAACCCCCCCCATCCCCCCCTCCACCTCACACTATGGTAGCCTAGCTGAAAGAGGCATTTTAAAATTTAAATTTTAAAAAGTTGGAGCGAGGGTGCTTCCATCACTTATCATTCAAGCTGCAAAGCCTCTAATTGGCCCTCCAGCTATGAGAGCCCGCCCTCACTTGATTGGACGGTGGGCCCACCCTCTAGCCGTTAATTGGCTGCTCCAGGGAAAATTACAATGAGTGACTGTTTCCCACACTGTGCGGGTTTTTGACCCACATTTGAGGCTGTCAGTGAGGTTCAGAAGCCCACAGGGAAAATCCTGCCCGAAATTAGCAACTAGCATCAACTGCGGTTTGTGGAGTTCCAAACTTCTACCACCCTTTGCATGAATTAGTGTTTCCTAACTTCACCCCTGAATGGTCTGGTTCCAGTTTTTAGACTGTGGCCCCTACTCCAGCAAGAACTGAACGTGAAGACTTTGGTCTTGCCAGTATTTAAACTGGAGAAATTTCTCACTCATCTGCAAGCGGATTGGGATATCCACTGAGACAGCACGTCAACATTTTGTGGAATTGAGCACAGCATATTTGCCAGTGATCATTCCCGTTACAAATTTTCATTAAAATGGCCTCAGTCCCAAAATTGAACCGCACGCAATTATTACTGTCGTGATCTCAGTCTGTTCTGAATTTGCAGGACTGAGTATGCAACCCAGTGTTCGCTCACAAATCCCATATAGCAACCCATCAGCACATTGAAAACATTCTCTAACATCACAAGGTAGGTTTAGATGAAAAAAGCTCTTTAGCACATTTGGTCTCATCCATCGAAGGCACCAGTCTGCCCTTCAAAAACAAGAAATTACATATTTATATTATGGCTTTAAGCATAGAAAATGTCCCAAACCACTTAACTAAAAATGGACACAAAACCAACAAGATACATTAGTAAGGAGATGACTGAAAGCTTGGCCAAAGAGGAGGGATCTAAGGATGTTCTTAAAGGAGGAGGTGGAGAGGCAGAAGGGTATAGGAGGGAATTCTATGAAATGGGGAGGTCTTTTTGGACATCTCGCTATGTCTTAAGTGAGTCCAGTGTTCAGGTTCCACTTATGTATCACTTCCTGACCGTACTATTTGCCCCTCCCATGTGTGAATCGTCGCTCGCAGTGTACCAAGGTCCAGAACACTCATGAGAGACATGCCAGTCGGAGCAGGTCGTGGATGAATTCCACCTGGAATTTTGGAAGGACAAAGCAGTCTGTAGTCCTTTCCTGGGAATCTACTGCACACACAGATGTCCCACCCTAACACAAGGAAGGTTAGAATCCAATTCAAAATGTCAATTTTACACCAGGGCATCGAGTTCAAAATCTACTCCTACATATCTGCTGGTCACACTCAATATTAACATCTGCACCCTTTGTAGAGATTAGTGATTTCTTCACTACAAGCAAATTCAATGAAACCTGGTACTGATCCCTTCACACTGGCAGAGAGCAGCTGATTTATTCAGTGTGGCACTACAAGCAATAATCCTCTAATGTAATCTTCAGTCTTCCCTGTATTTACAGCTTACCTCAGTTTGAAAGGCATAAACTTATCCACTGATTAATCTGATGCTGCTAGGGAAGTGTTCCATTATCCAATGCTTAGATTAATCATCTTGGAGGAAATGCTAAAACGCACCTAAAGTTATCAATTAAAAAAGGGAATCATCTCCTGGTTGCCTGAGTGAGGAAAACTGAGTAAAATTCTGAGCTGTAAAATACAAGGTTGCCTACCCTGTCTGACTCTGTAGGGTTATTTTACATCCTAAGTTCCAGTCTACCCAACAGTTTGCCTTAACAACAGCTTCAGAAGGTGTCCCCTTACTGTACCAGTACGATTTTCTTCCACATCCCACAACAACCATCCCTTTGGTTTCTCTGAGTGAAAACGCCAGCTCTATATTCAGAACTAGCTCCCGGAACCCAACACACAATTCACGTGAAAAAGAAACTGCTGCTAAATGTCCAGACCTCTAAAATGAGGCCATGCAAAATCTCTAAAGGGTCTATTTTTGGATGATTTGTTGCGCATCTCACAGAGATATGCTCTTTGTTTAAGTATCTTAATACATCACTTGGCAATACTGACATATTTAATGCCTGAAGGAAGGAGTACTCTTTGTCAAAAATCCATGTTAGGATATCCATCTTTAATGGTATAAAATATAGGCCAGAAGCCATTTTTTAACTGTCCATGTCAAATGTCCTCCCCCCACTGAGAACAACACTTCAATCATTCACTTCAAAACATTAAAAAACTGCTACTGCACTCTGCGGCACAGGTTTAAATCAAAAAAACAGTTGTATAGGGACACAGGAATAGCTCTTTGAGCTTGTTCCACCATTCGGTGAGATCTGTGACCTAACTCCATATACCCGCCTTTGTCCCATGTCGCTTAATACTTTCGGTTAACAAAAATCTATCAATCTCAGATGTCAAATAATCAATTGATCTAGCATCAACTGTCAGCTACGGAAGAGATTCCAAACATGATAAAAGGTCACAGGCCTGAAATGTTAACTCTGCTTCTCTCGCCACAGATGCTGCAAGGCCTGCTGAGTATTTCCAGCACTTTTTGTTTTTATTTCAGATTTCCAGCATCTGCAGTACTTTGCTTTTATTCCAAACATCTACCCCACTTTATGTGTAGAAGTGTTTCCTAACTTCACTCCTGGAAGATCTGGCTCAAATATTTAGACTATGTCCCCTAGTCCTAGACTCCCAAACCAGTGGAAGTATTTCCTCCCAATTTACCCTATCTGTTCCTCTTAAATATCTTGAAAATTATATAAGATTCAGAATTAGATAGTGTCACATCCTCTGGAACTTCTCACATAAGCACTATATAACCAATTGATGCCTTCTAAAGTGCAGATGTAGATAAATACTGCTTCTCTTTCCACATTGGACAATCAAGAGCAATTGCCAATACCTGCTCTGATATATATATATATATATATATATATATATATATGTGGTTGGAGGCGCAGTATGGCCAACTGGCAATGGGACAGTGATTAAACCTGAGAAAGCCAGAAATACTCAGCAGGTCAAGCAGCATCTGTGGAGAGGGAAGTATTTCAGGTCATTAACTTCCAGTTCTGAAGAAAGGTCAGAGATGTAACAGGTTTTGGTCAAGTAATGAGGAAGGGAAAAGCCAAGAGGAGAGGAGGAAAGAACAAAATGTATGCTAAGGTGAAAGTTAGGAGTGATTAAATGACAAAAGGGGTGATGGTGCACACAAAAGTGGGTGATGATAGGTTAAGTAAAGAAACAAAACATGGGTCTAGAGGTGGTGCAAATGACAACAGCAGAATTGTTACTAGCACCTGCTGTCCAAACAAATGGGAACAGTTGGTAATGTCGGAAATTGTTGAACTCACGACTGAATCTGGGAGACTGTAAAATGCCTACTTGAAAGATGAGGTCCTGTTCCTCGAGTCTGTTGAGTTTCATTAGAACAGTGTGGAAGGCAAAGGCCAGAGAGGTCAGAGAAGGAGTGGGGCGGAGAATTAAAATGGCAAATGAACTGAAGCTGAATGTCATGCTGGAGGCCTTAATGGATGTGTTCAACAAAGCGGTCACCCAAACTATTTTTTTAAGTTCATTCATGGGGTGTGAGCATCGCTGGCAAGGCCAGCATTTATTGCCCATTCCTAATTTCCCTTGAGAAGATGGTGGTGAACTGCCTTCTTGAACCACTGCAATCCATGTGGTGTAGGTACACCCACAGTGCTGTAAGGAAGGGAGTTCCAGGATTTTGACCCAGCGATAGTGAAGGAACTGCAATAAAGTTCCAATCAGGATGGAGTGTGACTTGGAGGGGAACTTGCAGGTGGTGGTGTTCCCTTGCATTTGCTGCCCTAGTCCTTCTAAGTGGTAGAGATCGTGGGTTTGGAAGGTGCTATCGAAGGAGGCTTCTTGCATCTTGTAGATGGTACACACTGCTGCCACTGTGCATCGGTGGTGGAGGGAGTGAATGTTTCAGGTGATGGATGGAGTGCTAATGAAGAGGAATGCTTTTTCTTGCTTGGTGTTGAGCTTCTTGAATGTTGTTGGAGCTGTACTCATCCATGCAAGTGGAGAGTATTCTATCACACTTATGACTTGTGCCTTGTAGATGGTGGATAGGCTTTGGGGAGTCAGGATGTGAGTTACTCACTGCAGAATTCCTAGCCTCTGACCTGCTCTTGTAGCCACTGTATTTATATGGCTGGTCCAGTTAAATTTCTGAAACCTAGGATGTTGATGATGGGGGATTCAACAATGGTAATGCTGTTGAACATCAAAGAGAGATGGTTAGATTCTGTCTTGTTGGAGATGGTCATTGCCTGGTGATTTTATGGTGCCAATGTTACTTACAACTTATCAGTCCAAGCCTGGATATTGTCCAGGTATTGCTGCATATGGGCATGGACTGCTTCAGTATCTGAGGAGTCACGAATGGTGCTGAACATTGTGCAACGATCAGCAAACATCCCCACCTCTGACCTTATGATGGAGGGAAGGTCATTGATGAAGCAGCTGAAGATGGTTGGGCCTAGCACACTACCCTGAGGAGCTCCTGCAGTGATGTCTGAGGCTGAGATGATTGACCTCCAACAACCACAACCAACTTCCTGCTAGGTATTACTCCAACCAGTGGAGAGTTTTCCCCCTGATTCCCATTGACTTCAATTTTGTTAGGGGCTCTTTGATGCTATACTCGGTCAAATACTGCCTTGATGACCTCACCTTTGGAATTCAGCTCTTTTGTCCATGTTTGAACCATGGCTGTAATGAGGTCTGGTCTCCTCAATATAGGAGAGACTGCGTTGTCACAAACTTAAAAGTTAACTCTGTTTCTCGCCATAGATGCTGCCTGACCTGCTGAGTATTTCTAGCACTTCTTGTTTTTATTTCAGGAGAAACTTCTATACCCAGAGAGTGGTGAGACTGTGGAAACTCACTACCACGGGGAGTAGTTGAGGTGAATAGTATAAATGCATTTAAGGGAAAGCTGGATACTCACATGAGGGAGAAAGGAATAGAAGGCTATGTTAACAGGGTGACATGAAGAGGGATGGAAGGAGGCTCACTTGGAGCAGAAACTCTGGCATGGACCAGTTGGGCCGAATGGCCTGTTTCTGTGCTGTAAATTATATGTAATGTAACTGGTCCTTGTAGTGTGTTCGTTTTCAGTGCTGAATATTAAACAGTTTTGGCAGAACCCTGAAAGCATGGAGATTTTAAAAAGTGGATTGCAAAAGAGAAATAATTAATAGCTTCGTAAAAGTGAATGAACTGATTAGAGAGAGCTTGCTTGGTGATGATATTTACAGTGTGAAATGTTCTCCGCTGGTGAGGCCTCAGCATTTGACGGCACAATCTGCAGCATCCTGGCATTTTTTAAATGTCCTGGCATTTCATAAATGTCATCAAAAGGGTTTTGCCAACCCTCAGAAATTTACATCATACCCCAGGAGTCAGTTGGTCTAAGATTGTACTTAATTAGGAAAAGTTGGCATCAAACAACATAGCTAATTTAAAAAAAAGAAAATCTGTGCCGGGCTCAGCAGTCTCAGCAGTCTCAATGTAGTAGGTTATGTTAACTTTAAATCGATAGATATCCGAGCTTTTAATCTTCATGGGAGAATCTCGGCACATCCCATGAAGCCACATATAAAGTTTAATTCCATGCTCGGGTTAATCTGTATGTGTCTCAACTCCTTCACAGATCTTTGCGTTTTGGTTTGGTATTTACTCAACAATGAGGGAACAGTGTGAAAAGCAATCCTTTGGATATAGTGAGCCTGGAGATTTGTAAACAGAACAAGCCAGGGAATTAGAAATTTAAGAACAAATAGGATGCATGAGCTGAATAGAAAAATTGCAGACAAATATAGAAGTCATCCTGTGTGTGTCAGTAGGTGAGCTTGTGTTATAATGATGGTGGGGGTGGGGATAACCTGATCGAGGTCTTTAAGATTATGAAAAGGTTTGAGCGGGTAGATATAGAGAAATGCTTCCACTTGTGAGGAGTCCCAAAGCTAGAGGTCATAAATCCATTAGGGAATTCAGGAGAAACTTCTTTATCCAGAGAGTGGTGAGAATGTGGAACTCGCTACCACAAGGAATAGTTGAGGCAAATAGCATAGATGCATTGAAGGGCAAGCTAGATAAACACGTGAGAGAGAAAGGAATAGAGAGTTATGCTGACAGGGTGAGATGAAGAGGGGTGAGAGGAGGCTCGTGTGGAACATAAGCACTTGCATAGACCTGTTGAGCTGAATGGCCTGTTTCTGTGCTGTACCGTTTATACAATTCAATGTAATATAATGATTTTATGTTTGAAGCCCACTGAAGTTGTGAATGTGCCAGGTGTATCTGTTGCAAGTGCTACAGATAGGTGAGAGATGGGAGGGATGGTTGCCCCTTTTTCCCCTCTCAACTGACTGAAGACAGTGTTTTTGTTAAAAAAAAATGTTTTATCACCTGAGCATTTTAATGATCAACAAACAGACAAATGACAGGCTTTCGCGTAAGTTTAAAAGAAAGATAAATGTTCATTATACAACATCCGAAAATGTACACAACTTCACCCTCTCTCACACACACACGCACACGCACACAGACACACACACACACAAGATAGAGATTAAAAGATAACATGTATTTAGGTCTGATGGTGTTAGAAGTGCCCTTTGTTTAACTTGCATTTCCCTAGAGTGAAGACTTGTAATGGTGCAGCCTGATTTCTTTTCCCTTGTTCACTGAAGAAAGACTTGGGAGGTTTAGGAATACAGATGCCCTGCTGCAGACTGCTTTTGTAGTATTCCAGCCAAAGGTCATTGGTGAAGTCCTGGTTCGATTTCTCAGGTAGGGAGTTCAAGGCCAAACTCTAGTCACTGCCTACACGTAGTTCAAAGCTGGTAAGGTTAGGCAGGGACCTGTCTCTTTGATGGCATAGATCTCTCTCTCTTCTTTCTCTTGCTTTATTTGCTCAGCATATACCATTATTAAGCTGCTTATCAGAAACCTGGGGAGATAATTTAAGTATCTCGCAGCATTTCCGACGGCGGAACTGGAAGTTGGCAGTGCTTCCGCTTCTGCTGTTATGCCAATTCCCAAGCAATCATATATTTAAATTTATTTTCCTGCGGCAGGCACAGGAGACAGGTGAAATTACACAGTGGGAATGGCTTTCCATTGGTGGATGCCACCATCATTTTTAGCCATTAGCAGCAGGGCTACAAAGCATTCCGCATTGCAAGCATGGATGCTGACCAGCCTGCATGCTGCTTTTTACTTTGCACATATTTAAGATTAATATAGCTTGAAACATTTTTATTTATCACCCTACCTCATCCTTTATTTTTCTCCGCCAACCCAGCACCAAATTCCAGCTTTCCTTTACTCATCGCTCCATCACCCAACAGCAGCAAGGAAAACACCTCGTACACGCCCTGAATACTATAGTTTACCATACTCTCTCCCACCCCTCCACCCACCCAATACCCCACCCTGCACACCACCCCATGCCTCCCCTGCCATCACTGCAAAAGAATCGCCCATTGGTCCTGAGCCTGGAGCTAAACATCTACTCCAATGTTGGCCTTCCTGTGCAATAGAATTCAAGAAATAAAAACCACTGACCTCCGACACAACTGCACAAAGCCGACTGGAGCATGCCACCTTTAAACGAAAATGAACCATGTGCCGTGAGATTCCCGTGCGCCGCTGACTTAACGTGTCAGGTATGACTTAATTTGAAATAACTTTAAGGTAACGAGTATTCATGCTATGCAAATGTATGGAAAGCTGCAATCCGTAACAGGACAGGATGAACCCCGACACGTCACTAACCCGTCGCTGACTTAATCCCACAAAAAAAACAGCTGTCAGAAAATCGAAATATCAGCTTACGCCGAATTAAATTACCCTGCCCGCCACAAATGCAGCTCTTGCAGGCCCCATAAAATTCCCCACTGTGGTTTCTGTCATGCGACCAGAGTTTCTCTCTCAATGTTCTCATCAATGGTGTCTGTTGGTGAGGCTATTGTTAAATAATGGGGTCAGGGTGTCACTCACCTATCTTGATAATGTGGAGTTTTTTCACAACTATTCTCTTGATTTTGAATTTGGAGTCACCAAGTCTGCAATGCCATTGTTAACCCAATTCAGTGGAGAGAAGTAGCCATTAACATACAATGGGTCATTTACATTTTAATGATTTCCCCAAGGCTTGCCCAGACATGAAGATTAACTCGGGGTTCTTGTAGTTTACATGTGCATTAGCTGTGCAGGATAAGGTCACCTGACCTCTTGACTCCATTTTGTTTTGGATGAAAAGTGTCCAGTTTTATTGTTTGTTCCAGTTTGTTGTATAGTTCATGAATTCTGCTTACGTGAGCATGACACAAGTTGGAGCATGAATGTACGCTCTGCTAGTTTCTGCGGGGGAAATGTTGAGTGATGGAAGGGCTGTGCGATGATTTGGCATGGGCCAGTAGGAGCAGGCCGACAGCCAACATTCTGTGGGATACAAATGTGGGGCTTATGGTAAATCTCACCATCATGCTAACAAACTGCATTCAACCGCTGGATCAGTTTCATTAGGGGTAGTGTGTTGTAATATGATTTGCTTTATCACTAATGCAATGAGGGTGTAAACAATCCCATGGCACAGCTGAAAGGTGGCATCTCTGACAGCCCAGCACTCCCTCAGTACTGCATTGGATGGTCAGCCTAGACTTTATGCTCAAGTCTCAAGAGACTTGAATATAAAAAATCGAGTCTACCTCCAGTGTAGTACTGAGGTTGTGCTGCACTGTTGGAGGTGCCATCTTTTGGAAGAGACATTAGACCAAGGCCCCATCTTCCCTCTCCGGTGCACATAAAAGATCCCATGACACTATTTCATAGACCAGCAGGTGTCCTCTGTATCCTGGCCAACATTTATCTCTTAATGAACATGACTAAAAAAAATTATCTAGTCATTATCGCCTTGCTGATTGTGGGAGCTTTCTGTATCTGTGCTCAAATACAGATATGGTTCGGCCCCAACTGGAGTATTGTGTCCAGTTCTGGTCGCCACACTTTAGGAAGGATGTGAGGGGCCTTGAGAGGGTGCAGAGGAGATTTATCAGAATGGATCCAGGGATGGGGAATTTTAGTTACAAGGTTAGGTTGGAAAAGCTGTGCTTGTTCTCTTTAGAACAAAGCAGATTGAGGGGAGATTTAATATAAGTGTACAAGATTATGACAGGCTTAGATAAGATAGACAAGGAAAAACTGTTCCCACTAACAAATGGTACAAGGATTAGGGACACAGGTTGAAAGTTTTGGGCAAAAGATGCAGGGGAAATATGAGGAAGCACTTTTTTTACGCAGCGAGTGGTAATGACCTGGAACTCGCTGCCCACAAGGGTGGCGGAAGCGGAGATGATCAATGTCTTCAAGAGGAAATTGGATGACCACCTGAGAGAAATAGACTTACAGGGCTACGGGGATCGAGCCGGGGAGTGGGACTGACTGCATGGCTCTGTGGAGAGCCAGCAGGGACTCAATGGGCCAAATGGCCTCCTTCTGTGCCATAAATGATTCTATGATTCTATAACTTGGCTGCTGTGTTTCCTACATTACAACATTGTCTAAACTTCAAAAAAACTATTACATCAGTTGTAAAGTGCTTTGGGATGTCCTGAAGTTGTGCAGGTTGTTCTTACTCTGGAGTCGGACTTTAAACGACAAGCTACAGGTGAGACTCACAGATGACAGTTTGATCATCTTAGAGGGTGCAGCAGTGGGAGATGCTTCAGGAAAATTAATCTTCGGCACACCCTGGGCTGGGTATGGGTGCAAAAGAAAAATCTGCCACGGTTTCTGCTCCTGACTGGCAGCCCGTGACTCCGCTAAGAAACGCAGGATGGTTGATGTCAAATGAAACACAATTCAACTATAATGTTGCATTGCCAAGCCAACAGACGACTGCCGCTTACAGTCTAGATTCACGCATGATGGTTGGACACTTGACATTGGTAACTGTAAAACCCCACGCCACCGACCCGCTCCCCAGTGCTCCCAACAGCAAAGGACCAAGGGAAGAAGGTTTGCCTTTTTAAAACTGAAACCCTCTTCAGAAAGCAGCAATAACAATTAAGGCAAAATGCATGTGTTGGGATGTGCAGCCTTCTGACAGTATTCCTTGTTGGTCGGATAAATAGCTGCTCAGGTATTTGATTGGAAAATGATGCACCTATTTAGCCACTGCTTCATCAATGGTTGGCTGATTATAGCACCATGACTCAGTTGCCTCCCCAGGGTGCATTGCTGCTGATGAGTTAGCTGTCAAACGCTCCACTGTCCAAATTACACAGCGACTGTAGATCTCTTGCCAAGAAACAATTTACTAGTTTACTTACCCATCCGTCTTCTAAGCCACAAAATTCTGTTTTCAGGTGGAGTGCCCTGTGATGCATCAAGCAGCGTTTAAGACTGGGATAGCAATTGTTTTGTTAGCCGACAGCCTGATTTCCGAAAGATAGCAGTACTTAAAGCCTTTATCTTATGTGTCATTTCTTTGAAGGAAGGCCATTTTGTTTCCTATTTCAATTCCTCTACCCCACTCCAGCAAAAACAGAACTGTTATCCATACCTGCAAATCATATATTGTTTTATTGTTACACATGAAACTGGACTGTCTGAATCATGGCCAATAATTTGACTACCTGGTTTCATCTTAACCCCTGAATATTCAGTCAAGTTACATAGAACGTGCAGCACAGAAACAGGCCATTCAGCCCATCTGGCCCATGCTTTTTTTTTCTTTATTTGTTTGGGGGATGTGGGCATCGCTGGTTAGGCCAGCATTTATTGCCCATCCCTAATTTCCCTTGAGAAGGTGGTAGTGAGCTGTCTTCTTGAACCGCTGCAGTCCTTGTGCTGTAGGTACACCAACAGTGCTGTTAGGAAGGGAGTTCCAGGATTTTGACCCAGTGACAGTGAAGGAACGGCGATATAGTTCCAAATCAGGATGATGTATGGCTTGCAAGGGAACTTACAGGTGGTGGTGTTCCCATGCATCTGCTGCCCTTGTCCTTCTCATTGATAGAGGTCAGGGTTTGGAAGGTGCTGTCGAAGGAGCCTTTGTGAGTTGCTACAGTGCATCTTGCAGATGGTGCACACTGCTGCCACTGTGCATCAGTGGTGGAGGGACTGAATGTTGAAGGTGTTGGATGGGGTGCCAATCAAGCGGGCTGCTTTGTCCTGGATGGTGTTGAGCTTCTTGAGTGTTGTTGGAGCTGCACCCATCCAGGCAATTTGAGAATATTCCATCATACTCCTGGCTTGTGCCTTGTAGATGGTGGACAGGCTTTGGGGAGTCAGGTGGTGAGTTACTCATCGCAGAATTCCCAGTCTCTGACCTGCTCTTGTAGATACAGCATTTATGTGACTGGTCCAGTTCAGTTTCTAGTCACTGGTGACCCCCAGGATGTTGATAGTGGGGGATTCAGCGATGGTAATGCCATTGAATGTCAAGGGGACATGGTTATATACTCTTCTGTTTGAGATGGTCATTGCCTGGCACTCGTGTGGTGCGAATGTTACTTGCCACTTATTAGCCCAAGCCTGGATGTTGTCCAGGTTTTGCTGCATATGGACACGGGCTGCTTCAGTATCTGAGGAGTCACGAATGGTGCTGAACATTGTGCAATCATTTGCGAATATCCCCACTTCTGACCTTATGATGGAGGGAAGGTCATTGATGAAGCAGCTAAAAATGGTTGGGCCTAGGACACTACACTGAGGAACTCCTGCAGTGATGTCCTGGAGCTGAGATGATTGACCTCCACCAACCACAACCATCTTCCTCTGCGCTAGGTACGACTCCAACCAGTGGAGAGTTTTCCCCTGATTCTCATTGAATCCAGTTTTGCTAGGGCTCCTTGATGCCATACTCAGCCAAATGCTGCCTTGATGTCAAAGGCAATCACTCTCACCTCACCTCTGGAGTTCAGCACTTTTGTCCATGTTTGGACCAAGGTTGTAATGAGGTCAGGAGCTGAGTGGCCCTGGAGGAACCCAAACTGAGTGCTAGTGAGCAGGGTATTGCTGAGCAAGTGATGCTTGATAGCATTGTCAGCGACACCTTCCATCACATTTCTCATGATCAGTAGTAGATTGATAGGGCGGTAACTTTTCTGGTTTCATTTGTCCTGCTTTTTGTGCACAGCACGTAGCTAGGCAATTTTCCACATTGCCGGGTAGATGCCAGTGATGTGGCTTTACTGGAACAGCTTGACTAGGGGCGCAGCAAGTTCTGGAGCACAAGCCTTCAGTACTATTGCCGGAATATTGTCAGGGCCTATCGCCTTATAGTATCCAGTGCCTTCAGCCATTTCTTGATATCATGTGGAGTGAATTGAATTGGCTGAAGACAGGCATCTGTGATGCTGGGGACCTCAGGAGGAGGCCGAGATGGATCATCCATTCGGCATTTCTGGCTGAAGATGGATGCAAATGCTTCAGCCTTGTCTTTTACATTGATGTGCTGGACTCCCCAATTGTTGAGGATGGGGATATTTGTGGAGCATCCTCCTCCTGTCAGTTGTTTAATTATCCACCACAATTCATGGCTGGATGTGGCAGGACTGCAGAGCTTAGATCTGATCCGTTGCTGGTGGGATCACTTAGCCTTGTCTATCGCATTCTGCTTCCGCTGTTTGGCATGCAAATAGTCCTGGCTTGTAGCTTCACCAGGTTGACACCTCATTTTTAGGTGTGCCTGGTGCTGCTCCTGGCATGCCTTCCTGCACTCTTCATTGAACCAGGATTGGTCCCCTGGCTTGATGGTAATATAGAGTGGGGGAGATGCTGAGCCATGAGGTCACAGATTGTGGTTGAGTACAATTCTGCTGTTGCTGATGGCCCAGAGCGCCTCATGGATGCCCAGTTTTGAGTTGCTGGATCTGTTCGAAATCTATCCCATTTAGCACGGTGGTAGTGCCACACAACACGATGATGGACACCCTCAGTGTGAAGATGGGACTTTGTCTCCACAAGGACTATGTGGTGGTCACTCCTACCAATACTGTCGTGGACAGATGTATCTACGCCAGGCAGATTGGTGAGGATGAGGTCAAGTGGGTTTTTCCCTCTTCTGGTTCCCTCACCACCTGCCGCAGATATCTGGTGTTTACACTCCAGATGTGCCTCCTCCCACCCCATATCATCTAATCCTATCAATGTAGATCAGAATGTGGAACCCGTTATCACATAGAGAGTTGAGGTGAATAGCATAGATGTATTTCACAAATAGCAGATGAAGGAGAAGGGTACAAAAGCAGATATTGATGGGGTTTGATGAAGAAGAATGAAAGGGGGTTCCTGTAGAATATAAAGACAATTCTGGGCCTACTTCTGCTGTAAATACTTAGCAACTTCATAATAAAAGCATATCCTTCTATTCCTTTCTCCCTCGTGCTAACTAGCTTCCCCTTAAATGCATCTACGCTCTTCGCCTCAACTACTCCCTGTGGTAGTGAGTTCCACATTCTCACCACTCTCTGGGTAAAGGAGTTCCTCTTAAATTTCTTATTGGATATCTTATATCCATGGCCTGTTACAGTCCTCAGTGTGGTGTGCCTTTCCTCACCTCCTTTTACCCAATGGCTTTTAACCCAGTGGAGTATGATTTTAAAGCCCAGGTTATATTTTTATACCCCTCACAACATCATGGTCAGGAGAACACAAACTGAATATGATGTCATTCTTCTCACAGTTTCTAATGAGGCCAGCTCCACTTGCCAAGTCAACAGTTGAGTTCCACAGGAGGTTTGAATAAACTACTGCTGATACTTTCCAGTCCCAGTCGAGTTGCCAACACTGGTTGGATAAATTCCTGGAGGTTTCAACACATGACCTCATGCCTCCAGCTGGTCAATCACTCTTTTTATTTTGCTCCCATCTCCAATACTTTGAGAACTAATAAAGTGTTCAAGGGAAAATGAGCAAAACACCCTTGTAATAATTTTTCTAACGCCGCTATAATTTCTCTCCCAGGTTTGCTTGCAGCAATGCCCAGGAAAGAGATTAATCCTTAACTCCTGGAGACTACAGGATAATCCTGGAGGGTTGGCAACATGAGGAAAGACCAAGATAACTTTTGTCCTCGTCGCAATTGGGAAACTTCATAGTTTTCCTCAGAACGCAATCAGGTGAACTCAATGCATCTTCTCCAGGGGGAAAATACTTACTGGGGTATGGGGAAACAGCAGGGGGGAGTGGGATTAATTGGATAGTTCTTTCAAAGAGCCAGCACAAGGGCACAGGGTCAAGTGTCCTCTTTCTGTGCTGTATGATTCTATGATTCTTCCATTCCGCCACCATAACTTTGGCAGGAATGCTGTTAACAGGGAAGGAAGGAGTGGGAGAAGGTCTGAGGAAATCAACTTACAATGAGCACATCTTCCACTGAGTGACACTCTGCATCAACCTGTGAAGTGACAGCAGTCTGTTAACACAACAACCATCCAAACTCAAGTGGATGTCAATTTAACTTCAGTTAGACAGCGCAGTGACTTTGAAAGAATCCAAAATGCTAAGTATAACTAAATGATAAAGAATGATCTTGAGACAGATCCAAAAGCTCAAAACACTGGTGTGTTATGAATGTGAAACTCGCTAGTAGTTGAGGTGAATAGCATCGATACATTTAAGGGAAAGCTTGATAATCACATGCGGGAGAAAGGAATAGAAGGATTTGCTGATTGATTTGATGAAGAATGTTGGCGGGAGGCTCTTGTGGAGCATAAACACCACCATGGACCAGTTGGACTGAATGGCTTGTTTGTTCGCTGTACATTATATGCTTGAATGCTTGAAAATTGTGGGCTGAATTTTAATCGCGCACCGAGCTCCTCGGCGGCATGCTTTCAATTCTGCGGCCTTCCGACACAGAAGTGCAGCCGAGGAGTCCCCGTGATATTACGCGCGGGGGCTCATTTAAATAGAGGGGATGGAGTGGCTGCCCCCGATGACGTGTAGGGGACGCCTGCCGTGTCCCCGGCAAAGGTGTCCGACGCCACCACACAGGCGCTGGTGCCATTTTTAAAGGGCTTTAAGCTCTGACAATTACTTTTAATTTTTGAAGGTGCAGCATTGTTAAATTTTTATTAAAAAATAATGCAGATATGGATGGCCCTTCCTCAATCCCCCCAACGGTCATTTAAGTGGGATATAATGTCAGAAAAAACGTTATTCCCTTCCCGCTCTTTATCCCCCAAACTTCTAACGTTTGGCCTATAACCCCTTCCCACCATCCCCACATCCAATAAAAATTGATATCCCCACTCCTCCACCCCTCCCACGCTGAAAATTTTATTCCTCCCCCCCTCCTCACCAGGTTCTCGCCTCGGAACTCCATGTGGAGTTCTAAAGGCATGCGGAGTACGAATGGCAGGTGTAAAATCGGCATGGGATGACCACCACCTGCAGGTAAGTATATTTGCATATATTTATTCTTCATTTACATATTTCGATGAAGGGCCCGCCGGCATGTGGCAGGGGGGGCCTCACCCAGGTCGCCTCGCTGACGGAAATATGCAGCCGGCCCTTTTCGACGTCGCGGGTTGAGGCGGGCCTCTCCCCGTAGAATTTTACCAGTTCCCGTGGCGTTGAGGGGCCGCTAAAATCCAGCCCTGTATGTGGCTTTACAAACAGTGACATTAAAGACAATACAACTTATTGAATGTGATAACACTTGCCAGTGAGCTGTGTGCTGGTCAAGAGTTCATCCTGCAACTTGTTTCAGCACTTTCAGCTGGTATCTTGCAACAACAACTTGCATTTCTATAGAACCTTTAATGTAGTAAAGTATCCTAAGGCACTTCACAGCAGAATTATCAAACAAATTTTGACTCTGAGCCCCATAAAAAGATATTAGGACAGGTGACCAAAAGCTTGGTCAAAGAGATAGGTTTCAAGGTGCGTCTTAAAGGAGTTGAAAGTGGTAGAGAGATACAGAGGTTTAGGGAGGGACCTCCAGTGCTTAAAACCTAGGCAGCAGAAGACATAAGCACCAATGGTGGAGTGACTAAAATTGGGGATTGTCAAGAAGCCAGAAATGGAGGAGCACGAGATCTGGGAGTCTTTTTTTTATTCATTTGTGGGATGTGAGCATCGCTAGCTAGGTCAGCATCCCTAATTGCCCTTGAGAAGGTGGTGATGAGTGGTTCACCTGGTGTGGGTACATCCACAGTGCTGTTAGGGAGGGAGTTCCAGGTTTTGACCCAGCAACAGTGAAGGAACGGCGATATAGTTCCAAGTCAGGATGGTGTGTGACTTGGAGGGGAACTTGCAGGTGGTGGTTTTCCCACGCATCTGCTGCCCTTGTCCTTCTAGATAGAGGTTGCGTGCTGGATGGTGCTGTCGAAGGAGGTGTGGCAAGTTGCTGCAGTGCACCTTGTATATGGTGCACATTGCAGCTACTGTGCACTGGTGGCGGACTGAGTGAATGTTTAAGGTGGTGGACGGGGTGCCGATCGAGTGGGCTGCTTTGTCCTGGATGGTGTGGACTTTTCTGAGTGTTGTTGGAGCTGCACCCATCCAGGCCGAAGCAACCCTGGGTTGTTGGGCTGCAGGAGATTACAGAAATAGTGAGGGGTGAGGCCACAGAGGGATCTGAAAATAAGGATGAAAATTTAAAAATGAAGGCATTGCCAGTCCAGGAGCCAAGCGAGCACTAGAGTGATGGGTGAAAGGGACGGTGCAAGTAAGGATATGGGCCGCGCAGTTCTACAACATTGTCAGAGAACCTAGATTGTGGCAGAGAATCTCCTCAGCGAAAACATCCTCAAAACTAGATTAGATTAGAGATACAGCACTGAAACAGGCCCTTCGGCCCACCGAGTCTGTGCCGAACATCAACCACCCATTTATACTAATCCTACACTAATCCCACATTCCTACCAAACATCCCCACCTGTCCCTATATTTCCCTACCACCTACCTATACTAGTAACAATTTATAATGGCCAATTTATCTATCAACCTGCAAGTCTTTTGGCTTGTGGGAGGAAACCGGAGCACCCGGAGGAAACCCACGCAGACACAGGGAGAACTTGCAAACTCCACACAGGCAGTACCCGGAATCGAACCCGGGTACCTGGAGCTATGAGGCTGCGGTGCTAACCACTGCGCCACTGTGCCGCCCTACTGACAACAAATGCAGAAAATACAGAAGGTACTCAGAGTAGCATTCCCCTCTTAACTATTAATTACAAGGAAGTTGCAAGGACCTGTGCAAGGGAACTTCCATTTCACCAGGATCTGCCTAAAGCTCATATGTTAGCTGTAGGTCTGTCCCCAGAGCAATATGTCATATTTTTGCTTCTGAAAATGAATGTGCTGCTGTAAGATTTCCATATTTAAAGGGATATTTACAGCTGGTACTTTATTTTTCACTTTGTAAAACGTGTGGTAGCAACAGTACCATCCAACATTGCATGAATATCCCACAATGCCGGAGATCTTGGAGTAGATTGCTCCAGTAACCTCTCTAATGAGGCAATAACCTTTTAAAACAAAGTCAGTGTAAGGGGCTATCTGTTTACACTGAGTAGCATCTCTGATCTCTGTGTTAGGTTGTATGTCTGTTTATATTGAATGCATTCTCAATGTGAAGGAGGGTCTGCTCACACTGCGGATACAGTCAGTATGAGGGAACCTCTGCTTATATTGAGTTGGTGCTTGGTGTAGGGGTGGGTTTTGCTTACAATTGGGACATTATTAGTGTAAGGATGCACCTCTATTTATAATAAGTGCATCATTAGTGTAAGGGAGCGTCTCTATTTATAATAAGTGCATCATTAGTGTAAGGGAGCGTCTCTATTTATATTGAATACATTATTAGTGCAAGGTGTCCTTGTCACTGAAGAAGTCCTTGATCATATCCCATCCGGAGTACTGTATGCAGTGCTGGCCATCTAATTATAGGAAGAACATTAATGTTCCTGAGAGAATACAGAGAGGGCAATAAAGGCAAGCCCAAGGGTCGCCAATTTAAATTATGTGGGAGCGGTAAAGAAATTGGGCCAGTTATCTTTTGATGGGAGTTAATTGAAGTTTTCAAGATTATAACTGCGGTTGAGAAAACTGATCTGGGTAAATTGCTTACTGTGGTGAAGAGTTCAAATACCAGGGACCACAAATGAAAAAATGGATAAGTTGTGAATAATAGAGGGTATTCAGGTTGGCACTGTTTCAACTAGAAGGTAATAGAGTTCTGGGATAAATTATCAGGAGGGGACATTCAAGTGGAAAGTTAACAAGGTCAAGAAACAATTCGATATGTATCTGGAGACAGGAGAGATTGAGGGATATGGTGAGAGAGTGGGTTCATCTTCTGGAGAAAGGAACAGGCCTGTTGGACATAGTGGCATGATTCTGTTCTTAAATATTCTTAACTTCTGACTGTTTGTATGAAAACTTGTGGAAGTACACACTTTTTTATGCTGCATTATTGCATCAGATTGTAATGATGCTGCATTACTGTATCAGATTCTAACAATGCCATATTACTGTATCACATTGTAGCAATGCTGTATTACTGTATCAGATTGTAATGATGCTGCATTATTGTATCGGATTGTAACGATGCTGCATTACTGTATCAGATTGTAATGGTGCTGCATTACTCTATAAGATTGTAATGGTGCTGCATTATTATATCATATTGCAACAATGCTGCATTACTGTATCAGATTGTAATGATGCTGCATTACTATATCAGATTGTAACGATGCTGCATTTCTGTATCATCAGATTCTAACAATGCCATATTACTGCATCAGATTGTAACAATGCTGCATTACTGTATCAGACGGTAACAATGCTGCATTGTTGTTTCAAAGTGTAGTTATTATGTGACTCAGTGTAAACATTTAGCGGTTGTAAACTAAATCCATTCCAGACAGTGCCAATGCTGGTCGAGCCAGGCCTCTCGGGTGAGTCTATTTCTAACAGACAGTTTTCTTCCTTATTATTACTGAGCCACTTCATCAAAAGGCAAGAACTTTATAATAGACGGGTAGGTGGATGTTGTTCATGTTTAGCAATCATCAAAAACCACATTCTTCTCCATTCTTGCTAATTGCTGCAATTCTGTGGAAGTTAATTCCTTTGAATTGAGTGCTAACATCCCCATGTCTCAATTTTGAAATAATTATACCTTGTGGCCTCAAAGGGTTGCAGCAAGTCAGAGATCTCCCTGACACTGAGAATATATTCAAGATAAATAGGCGCTGTCTTACACTGACCGTTTCCTGAATCTGAGCTGAGACCCTACCTTATAAATTTCATTCAAGAACTTTGAGGATGTCGATGTATCATTATTAGGGATGCCAACCCTCCAGCATTGCCCTGGAGTCTCCAGGATTTGAAGGTTAATCACTTGTACACTGCTGCAAGCAAAACCCGGGAGAAAAATCATTGGGGGGTTTAAAAATGTTACTTTTCCTCCAAATTCTTTGAACATTGTTGTTTATTAGTTATGAAAATATTGGAAATCGTTGGGCGGGGGAGGCTGTTTGATCACACAGGGCTGTTAGAAGTGGGAGGTTATGTGCTGAACCTCCAGGAATGTGCCCAACCAGAGTTGGTAACCCAAATCATTATAATGGTGGAAGTCCACAGGAAAATCTGGGCCAATCGATGCAAAGCAGGAAATCACTACTGCCCAATTTCCTCCCCCCGTACAGAGTTTGAGATGCCAAATGCAGCTAATTATGGTTCCGTCTCATTTCAGTTGGGAAGGAAATCTATATTAACGCTACCCAAAAAAGAAGCACAGCATTTGATGTGGCTCAATTCATTCTACACTATTGCTAAGGAAGTGGGTGGAATAATTTGAACTTTTGAGCATTCATATATAAAAGATATGTGTGTTATTATAGCGTGGTTGATTAATGTGACAAAGATATCTTTTCGATTCCCCCATTTTCTCTTGTGCCTGTCAACAACATTCATTTATCTACAATCCTGATGGAAACTGCAAGGTGTCAGGAAAATCCTAATGCCAAATGGGACATAAGAATTTCATTGGTTGGAAACTTACATTACACTTCTAATGGAAAAAATCCTACAAGTTAACTTTAAAAAAAAACAAGCAGCCAAGATGACCACTGCAATTTATATTTGAAATACCAGGAGATTGGACTGGAGACAAAAAGTCCAACAGAAGCTCAGCCAGGACAATGGTTTGCTCTAAGTGATTGAATTACCTAGAATGGCTTTATCAGCATGGCCATCAAGCCCATTCCCACCCATTGACTTTGAAAGAGCCAACCCCCTCCAAGTTTGGATGGACATCCTGGGGCATATAGCACCTTGAGTTTCATTAGAAGATTCCAGAAAAAAAACCTCATTAGAAACAAAGGGGATTGATAGAATCATGTGACTGCCTGAGCATCTCTGAAGAAACTAAAGCTTTATGACACAGACAGCAGACAGGTAGTAACTGAGGGTATAGCAACAAAGACAGCAGCTGCTTCCCTGTGTCTCTCTCTTTCTCTCTCCTCAGAAAATATCAAGAAAAGAACCAGCTGCAACTGGGGGACCCCCTCCAAGCCTACAGACCACTACAGCCAGCAACCAGTAGAAGAGAATCAACAACCAACTCTCCTTTCAGGAGTCCTGAACAGAGCAAGCCAACCAGTGCACTTGGATCAGTGAAGACTTCAAGTCTACAGCTGTAACTGAGGATTACTGGATTTACAGACTGTATTTAAGTTCCATTTATTCTAGACTTTAATCCAACCATCAAATCTGTTTCCCTCTGTAATCTATTTGTGTGTGTGTGATTCTCGTGTGAATGTGTGTGTGAATGTGTAGAGTATTTTTAGTATTTTCAAATCAGGTTTGAGTATTAAGTATAATAAACTTAACTCTTTCTTGTTTAAGCTCAAGAAAACCTGTCTGATTGGTTCTTTTGCAATCACATTGGAGGGAAAAGGGTAACACACTCACTGAGGTGGTAAGCACAACCAGTGTTTTTAAAAATGAATAAGACCTGTTGCAGTCAAAAGAGGAAGGGTGAAAGGGGAGCCTGAGAGCCCCTCCTCATGTGGCTGTAACAAAGGCTATAAGAAGTTAGGAAAGTAACAGACTCCTTAGGCCACCTAGGGTTGCCAACTCTCCAGGATTAGACTGGACTGTCCAGGAATTAAAGACCAATTTCCAGGAGAAAAGTCACGGGGCAATAAAAAAAATTTGAAAAATATTTTCTTTAAACATTAGTTATAAAAAGAGTGGACCTGAGAGAAAAAGGCCATTTGACTGAGGGTCAAGAATCATCCAATTAGGTCATGAATAGTCTATTCACTTCCTGATTGGGTGTGGGAAGCCGGTGCACCACGAGGATGGCTGTGAGGGGCGACCACTGGTGAGAGTGTGGGGAGTGGGGGTGGGGCCAATGGAGGCAAACGTTCATGTGATGAAACCTCCAGGATTACGTCCAACCAGAATTGGCAAACCTAAGCCCACCGCCTTCCCTGAGGCTGTCAAATCCTTTTAAACAAGCGCCTACATTTTTTAAAGAGGCGTCTGACAGAAACCTGGTAAACTTTTGACCTTGTTGAGCTAGCGTGTTAAAAGCCTCCACTTAATGGCTAAAAATTAGCCACAACTTTTGTAGCTCTCTTTAAATATTTAATATTTCTTCTCACAACCTGGCCTTGAACCCAAGCAGAATGCCAGAAAAACCCTGGTTCAGACTGCTGCAGGGTAGTATAAGGCACACTTCAGGGACCTGGTATCTGCTTCCTAATTTATCTGCTTTCACACCTAAAACGTCCAGGAACCTGGGATTTTTAAACATTTGCATCAGCATTTAAATCTTAGTGCCTTCAGGCCTTGCTTTGAGCACACTTCACTAACAACTGTCTGTCAGCACTTTCTGTAACACAGAATTTAACATAAAAATTACTATAACATCTGGTTGCACTCATTGTAAAATGTAATAGGGCAACATTGGAACACCTTGACATTGTCTCCCTCTATTTGCCTCTGCTCAATGACTTTTTAGTAAATATCAGAATATTTGGTATTTCTTTGGTGTCTCATTCCCCTCACTCTTTCTAAAGTCCAATTACGGGATTTTTGCACAGTCTTCCTTCCCCAGAAGTGCTACTGTGTTGAATAAAGTTAACCATCATTGCCCTGGCTCCTACTGTATAACACATTCTTTTCCAGGAATTCCTAAGTGTGAAACTCTTTAGCTCCCTCAGTTTGTCTTCCTTCTACACCCAACAAGCTTTTTAATTCAGTGCCACCTAACCAGTACTTACGCAGGATACTTCTTCCAGCAGATATAAATAGTGATGGACTCTCCCCGCACCCCCCCCCCCCCACCCCCCCCAGTTTAATTAGTCTCCTGAGAGAGATGACCATCAGGTAGAAAACTCAATGAAAAATTATCCAATTTTGAGCACTTTCATAAGGACATAAGAATTAGGAGCAGAAGTCGACCCCTTGAGCCTGCTCTGCTATTCAATAAGATCATGGCTGATCTTCTACCTCAACTCCTCTTTCCTACTCTATCCCCATATCCCTTGATTCCCTGTCAATGGTAACCGGTTCTTTCATGAGCACGTGATCTCAACTGATTCTTAACGAAATATTGCACATTTTCATTTGACAGCGTGATGCGCACATGCCTCCTAAAACAGGGCCTCTATCATGAGGCTTCTCTGTAAAACAGGAGTATGCAACAGACAGCACACACCTATGATCCTTGAAAACCTTGCCAGACTATACTGAAGGATTGCCACCTCAGGCACTGGAAGGGCATGTTCAACAAGTGCAACTGTGACCTCATTGATTCTGAAGGCCACTTGTCCCTGATTATACTGGGTGTCCAGCGTATCTCTCAAGATCCAAAGAAGTGTCATCAGACACCAGAACTGATACCCCAGGGTGCAACTTAGAGTCATAGAGTCCTAGAGTCATAGAGAGATACAGCACTGAAACAGGCCCTTAGGCCCACCGAGTCTGTGCCGACCATCAACCACCCTTGAGCCATTCATTTTGGGACTGAGGAGTAGAGGCACACTGGACTGCATTAACATAGTGGCAGTTAGCCAGGACGGGACAATTCATTTGTGTGAAACAGTGCTGCTAGTAAAGAAAGGAAGACTTGCATTTCTATAGCACTTTTCACAACCACCAGATGTCTCAAAGCTCTTTGTAACTAACCAATTAAATAATTTTTGAAGTGTAGTCACTGTTGTAATATAGGAAACACGACAGCCAATTTGCACACAGCAAGCTCCCACAAACAGCAGTGAGATGGCAACCTACTCTGCTTTTGTGATGTTGATTGAGGGATAAATATTGACCAGGACACCAGGGAGAACTCGCCTGCTCTTCTTCCAAATAGCACCATGGGATCTTTTACATCCACCCGAGCAGGCAGATGAGGGTCTTGGTTTTAACATCTCACCCGAAAGGCTGCCCAGGAATATTAGCCTTGACTTTTATGCTTTAAAGCTGGAAAATGACTTGAACCTAGAGCCTTGTGATTCAGAGACCAGACTACTATCAACTGAGCCACAGCTAGTTACAAAACTAGCTACATATTGAGAGAGTGGACTGCTTTCCTGTGGTATAATCCTCACTTAAGAGTCGTCAACTCTTCATTCTGAGCTTTACAAATTAAGATCCTTGTGCTAATACGAGAGCCTTGGTTTCTCTCTTCCTCTATCCCTTAAACTATCCATCCGCAGAATGCTATTACAACAGAATGCTTCCCTGCTCCACACTCATGCCAATAAATCAAAAAGTGCGGGTATTTAAGATGAAGATGTCCACAATGCATGGCTGAGTCTGCAGCCTGAACCAGTTAAGGATGGAAGGGAATCTCTGCTAGTGATCTCTGTAGTGAAGCAGAGCCTAGGGCCTGCAATGCTCCTTATTCTGAGGGTGGTTTTATACTGTCATACATCAGCACCTGAGACAGGTTTATCCCTCAAGTTTGACATGTCCCTTCCATTTCCTTGACAGTCCAACGGCAGCTAATTTATGAAGGAAAGGCATCCTAATGTATTACAAAACAAATATCTCTGTGTCACACTGTTTACTGCTGGTGATATAAACTTAGATCTCTAGTTCAAGATGGAAGAAAACTGACAGGATGTTTCAAAAGTACAAAACAAGCAACTGTACCATCATTTGGTTCAGTCAGCTCTTCTTAAAGCCCCAGCCTTGTTCCTGTTCTAGCTTACCATCTCCAGCTCAGCCCTGGGTACAGGGTAGTGCATATAAACAAAAGAACTTGCATTTATCTAACGCCTTTCAGGACCTCAGTGCTTTACAGCCAATGATGTACTTTGAAAGTGCAGTCCTTGTTGTACTGTGGGAAACGCAACAGCCAGTTTGCACACAGCAAGCTCCCACGAACAGCAATGTGGTAATGACCAGATTACTTTTAGTGATGTTGGTTGAGGGATAAATAATGGCCAAGACCCTGGGGAGAACTCCCCTCTTTGTACAGCACTGGGGGATCATTGGAAAATTAGGTGTGTGGGGCACATGATTTTCTGAACAAAATGGTTAGAAAATCATGGGCAATGTGCTCTGAACTTCTGACAATGCTGAAGATAGATCAAACTTTCTGCCAACAATGCAAGACTAGGAAATTAGCCTTTGGATCTTTAAGGTCTGTTCCTCTGCATCCACGCACGCTCCCCACCCATCAAAATAATATTTCCTAACCAACCTAACATATGAAGATTTCAATTACATAGAATCTATAGCAGAGGAACAGGCCACTTGGCCCTGGTTTCTGCCCAACTTGCGCTTCCTACCACCCTGCTTCATTTCAGCCTATCAACATTTCCTTCTATTCCTTTCTCCCTAATGTGTTTATCTAGTCCCCCCTGAAATGCATCTACACAATTCGCCTCAAGTCATTCTGAAACTACTTTGTGCAAAGCTCATGTTGTGGGATCCTTTTTGCTATAGTTTCACTTAAACAACAACTTGCATTTACGTAACACCTTTAATGCTACAAAATGTCCCAAGGCACTTCACAGGAGAGTTATCAAACAAAATTTGAGACCGAGCCACATAATGAGATGTTAGGACAGGTGGTCAAAGTGGGAAGATTTAAGAAGCAGTGAGGTAGGGAGGGAATTCCAGAGCTTAGGACCAATGCAGCTGAAGGCGTGGCCGCCAATGATGGAGCAATTAAAATCAGAGATCTGCAAGAGGCTAGAACTGGAGGAGCGCAGAGATCTTGGAGGGTTGCAGGGCTGGAGGCGGTCAGAGAGATCTGGAGAGGCGAGGCCACGGAGAGACTTGAAAACAAGGATAAGAATTTTAAAACTCAGGCGTCGCTGGACTGGTAGTGTGTGAAATAGCTATCCACTCTTCCACAACAGCCCAGCAATTCCTTTTGCTTTTCAAATATTTATCCAATTTCCTATAACATTGATTCTGCTTCCACTGCCCCTCCAGGCAGTGCATTCCAAATCATAACAACTCACTGCATAAAAAAAGTCTCCCCTGGTTCTTTTGTCAATTATTGTAAATCTGAGTCCTCTGGTTACGAGGCCTCCTGCCAATGGCAACAGTTTCTCCTTATTTACTCAGATGATGGAAAAATTGCCTACTTAGGGCCACGCAAGCACACTCCCAGTTAGTGGAATTTGATCTGTGGGGAGGGAAACTCCAAAGCATTTCTAAACCATCACCTTAACCACACTTCTGGCACTACCGTGCCTCTTTGCCCTGGTGCAAAAAAAGGGGAGGGGAATGTGCAGTGAGGGCAGCAGAGGAAGGGGTGGGGCAGTAAAACCTTCCCATTGTTTGCACTATTCCGAAATAAATTCTATCATGACAAATAAAAAGTGTCTTTGGGTGCTGAGGGGAAGAAACAAAATTCCTTCAATCCCTGTCAACTAAATCAATCCAAATGAATATAATGGCCATGCTTTAAGAGCTGTGTTAGGCTAAGCAGCCCCAAAGCTTTCAAACTCAAGAGTTGTTTTGCTGTTGTTTCCCTTGACTTTTCTCCTGATAGACATGGTTTGTTTTTAAATCTTTAATGGCCAACACTCTATTTACGGAGCGGTGACCTTTTTAGCTGCTTATCCAGATCATTTTGCCGAAAATATTATTGGCCTTTGTTTATCCAGTTACAATTCTATCTCAACAGAAGCTGGAAGAATAAGTTATACAATGTTTTCTCCTCCACCTCTTTGCATACACTCTGAGTAAAATCAAATCAATCCACAAACACCCAAGGTGACCCAGAGGTTTGACATCAATTCTGATTAAAATAAACTTGCATTTATATAACGCCTTTCATGATCACTGGACTTCCCAAAGTGCTTTACAACCAGTGAACTATTTTTGCAGTGTAGGCAGCGTAGTGACACAGGAAACGCAGGATAGCCAACTTGCACACAGCAAGATCCCGCAAACAGCAGTGAGATAAATGACCGGATCATCGGTTTTTGGTTGCGTTGGATGAGGAATGAATTTTGGCAAGGACACTAGGAGAACACCTATACTCTTCATGAAATAATGCCTACCATCCAAAAGGGAGAAACTCAGAGAGTGCATCACACAAGTGTCAGCTTAGATTATGTCAAAGTCGCTGGAGTGGGGCTTGAACCCATGACCTTCTGACTCAGAGGCAAGAGTGCTCCCCATGAGGGACAGCTGACACCCTAACCATGTAAATCTTTCCTATAAATAAATAAAGATTCGTATGCTTAAATTATGGATTTACAATCTGTGCCTCTTGTCTCTCTCGACCATTTTCCAAATGCCGGCAGCTCCTATGTTGTTTAAACACCTTGGAATGTTTTTCTACATTGAAGGCACTATATAAATGCAAATTATTGTTGTTGTTGAACATCTCCCAACAAATTGGAAATACAGGGGTCATAGCTCCTTTTATATTTAGAGCACTACAGTCTGAGCACCACACCTCAGGAAGGATGTATTGGCCTTGGAGCGTAGATTTACCAGAATGATACCTGGGCTAAAAGGGTTAATTTACAAAGACAGGTGGCATAGAGCAGGCTTTTATTCCCTTGTGTATAGAAGATTAAGGGGTGATCTAATTGAAATGTTTAAGATGACTTCAGGAGTTGACAGGGTAGACAGAGATAAACGATTTCCTCTGGTTGGGGGGGGGGTGGTGGGGGGGGAGTCCAGAACAAGGAGGACATAACCCTTAAGATTAGAGCCAGGCCATTCAGGGGTGACATTAGGAAGCACTTCTTCACACAAAGGGTAGTGGAAATGTAGAATTCTCTCCCCGGAAAATTGTTGAGACTGGGGGTCATTTGAAAATTTCAAAACGGAGATTGATAGATTTTTGTTCAGCAAGAGTATTCTGGGTTATGGAACCAAGGCAGGTAGATTCAGTTAGGATACCGACCGGTCATGATCTAATTGGGTGTCAGAACAGGCTCGAGGGGCTGAGTGGCCTTGTCCTGTTCTTATGTTCCAGTCCTCCTTAGAATGGCACTCCATACAACTGAGCAATGTTACATCTATCTGGAAGTCTGCCTCGCCACCAGTAAAGGGTGATGATGGGGGCTAACAGGTTCCAGAGTGAGTCTGATAAGGTAATATAGGCAAGTGACGAATGACGCTCATTACACTGTCAGCTGTATTGTGGCGGAATCAACCAGCATACTAAAGAATTGTCGTAAGTGCGGCACCAGTTAAGCCTTGCACAGCAGGTATACTGAAGGCAGTTAATGACAGATATAGCCCATCATCCAGGCTTCCTGCAGCATGGCAGTATTCCCAGATTATAGTTTTCCATTTAATAGACAATATTCAATTGCCCATCCAGATTGGCTTCACGCTGAAGAGCGGAGTTAGGTGATTTAAACAATACAATAATTATCAGCGGCATGCAAATGACTTTGATCTGTCCTATTAAATCTGTGAGTGTGTCGATGCAATATGGTGCTTGAGCAGCCTGAGGCAAAAAAAGAAAGCACCATTTGAGACAACTGGACCACAACTTGTTTGGAATAGTGGCGAGGAAATAATGCCCGTCATTATCTTACTGCACATATCAAAATCAAATCGTCAGGGGAAACTGCAAAAGGCAAGCAAAATCCATTTGAATAATAATCTCCTAAAAGCCGGGCTATTGCTATTTCAAATAATGAGAGAAGAATGTGCTGTTTCTACTGTTACAGTCTCCCCAGCGTCAATAAAATAAGCACTGATCTTTTTTTCTCATTTTGCTTCTTTATTTCTTTTCAATTTACTGTTTTCTCTGAGCTGTGTTATTTTATTTTTCTTTCTTAATTTCATAAAATCAGCATTTTCATGAAGCCCCAGGGTGCAATTTTGAGTGAGCTCTTTGAAAATGCAGCTGCCTGGCCTTTATTTGTAGAAATGGCCACAAACTTATCTCATAAAGACTATTGCTGCAAAACTCTCCAGTCTAATCGTTGGGATTGAGAGTGCTTAGAAGGTTCTCGTGTCTCAGTTACAACTAGATTAACCTAACTTGGACATCTATCGGCTGATCCTTCGTTGTCGCTGTGTCCAAATCCTGGAACCCCCTACCTAATAGCCCTACATACGAACATACAAATTAGGAGCAGGAGTAGGCCATTTGGCCCCTCAAGCCTGCTCTGCCATTCAATAAGATCATGGCTGATTTGTTTGTGTTTCGAATTTGACACTCCCATCTACTCCCAATAGATAACCCTTGATTCCCTTGCCTAACAAGAATCTATTTACCTTCACCTTAAAAATATTCAATGACCCATTGCGGTTACATAGACTGACATAGTATTTACAGCACAGAAACAGGACATTCGGCCCAACGGGTCTGTGCCAAAGTATAGGCTCCACATGAGCCTCCTCCCAACCCTCCTCATCCAATCTTATCAAAACCTTCTGTACCTTTCTCCCTGATATCTTTATCTAGCTTCCTCTTAAATATATCTATGCTATTCACTTCAACTACTCACTGTGCAAGCGAGTTCCACATTCTCACCACTCTCTTGGTAAAGAAATTTCTCCTGAATTATTTATTGAATTTATCGGTGACCATCTTTTATTTATCCCCTCTAGTTTTTCAAGAGGAAAGTCCATCATTACCTTTTCAAGGGCAACTAGGGATGGGCAATAAGTGCCAGCCTTGCCAGTGAGGTCCGTCGGGAGAGGGCTCAGGACATGACAAGTCAAAACACTGGCCATGCTGCTTCTTACTGTTTGTTTTCAGTTTGAAAGTTTTTTTCGATAGCTCAACCTAAGAGTCAGACTATTCAGGTGGTCTCCTCAGTTACAGCTTTCTCTGCACCCTGCTCTCCGCCCCCCACTTCCCACTCAAAACCAATCCAGACTTGAGGTGCATTATCAATGACCCATGCTCCCTTTGAGCACAGCTTTTTTGCTGGAAGCAGGGGAAGTCATGGAATAAACCCTACTGGAGCCTGCAGTAAACTCCGTTGGAATAGTAAGGAGGCTATAGGAATAGAAGGAGGCCATTCAACCCCTTGAGCCTATTCTGGTACTCAGTTAGATCAGGGCGAACCTGCATCTTAACTCTATTTACCGATCTTGGTTCTGTAATCCTTAATAGCCTTGCCTAACAAAAACCTATCAATATCAGTTTTGACATTTTCAATTGACCTGGAACCTCAAAGCTTTTGGGGGAGAGAGTTCCACATTTCCACTACCCTTTGTGTGAAGAAGTGTTTCCTGACTCCTTCCTGAATTGCCTAGCTCCATTTTTAAGCGTCTTCCCCCTTGTTCTGGACTTCCCTCACCAGTGCGAATGTTTTCTCTCTATCCACCCAACAATCATCTTAAACACCTTCATTAGGCCAAAGTTTGATTGATAGAAATTGGGGAATGGTACAGAGACTTGAATGGGGAAAGACATAAGCAAAATGGCCAGGAATCCTAAGTTAATTGTGCTGAACTGCATGGAATGAATCTAACATTACAAGTTGGCCAGCTGCATTACACATTCCCTTGTTCTGAGAAACCCAGAAATTCTTTGTATTCTGTAGAGGATTTGATCATCCATGTCTGTAGTTATTCTTATAACCTTCAATCCTGCTCTGAAACAGGTATTGATTCAGGTATATTTTTCAAAGGAATTAATCAACACAGCATTAACTGTTGTTGTAAGAGGTCTCTTTCACAGCTCATTACTCCTATCATTATTTATAAGATTTAATTACAAACACACAAACTGTTTAGCCTCCACTGACTGCAGCAACTGGGAGCATTCGGTTACAGGAATAACATACTATAATATTCACTGTATTTATTGATAGACATGTAATGGTGAATTGTGCTTCATTCACACATAATACACTCAGCAAATTTTACCAGCAATGAGGATAATTGGGAGTTTCGATTAGCATCAGACGCTTTATCTGCATGTACACGTTCAGGAATTTGGCCACTGAGTTCCTTTACTAACCAATCACAGCCCCTAGCCTCCGTACACCTCACCAATCACTGCTTCCATACACCCTACTCCCTGACGAATCACTGCTCCCAGCATCATTCCCACCCCCCACCCCCCGTCCCCAACACCATCAAACACTGCTCCCTCCCTACCACCCATCAAGTTCCTCTCCAAGGACCAGAACACTCCATTGACACTTAAGTGCAGCACTGTTGGAGTCTCTTTTTAAGTCCTTCTTTCTTTATGATCTTGCTGCCATTGTCCTTCTAGGTATTGGAGGCCACACGACTGGGAGTTGCTGTCAAAGTAAACTTGTAGATAGTTCATTGCTTTTGTGAACTTGGTTTTTACTATTTAGGGCATGAGCCAATTTGTCTGCCATTTTGCAGTGATTTATGCCATATTCTCATGAAAAAGCAGATCAGTTGCCAGAGGTATTTCTTCAGATTTTAACCTGGTGCTATAACTCCATCAGCATGATTGAAAATAGTTCTCCAAGTGAAACCTTATTACGCCACTGGTGATATTTTTAATTCTTGAGGCCCTTTCAAAGTGCATTTGCTTTCTCACAGCCTTCTTACATTTTACCAATCTCAGTCTGGCTCTGCTCCTGCACTTTCTGTAAGCGGCAAAAATAATTCTAGCTTTGTGGCTGGCAGAACAAAATTAAAACTGGCACACTGCAGTAAACATCAAAGAGCTTTCAAGGTGCCATGTCATCTTTCAGAAAAGTTTGACATGACCATGTGTTCAGTGACTTATCTTATCACTGCATATTTCCTTAAGAGTCTTACAGCACAGAAGGAGGCCATTCGGCCCATCGTGCATGTGCTGGCTCTTTGAAAGAGCTATCCGATTCGTCCCACTCTCCTGCTCTTTTCCAATAGCCCTGCATATGTGCCAGAAGTTATCTATTAAATCTATATTTATGTCTGAAATCTATTAAATATATATATAAAACAATGAATGAAATTCCTTTGGAAAAGTTCATGCTACAGCACGCTCAACTCCAATCGTAGCCCCAACTCTTCCCAAACCATCAATAAAGTGGATTTTGGGTTCCAGTTATTCCTCACTAGCTCAGGGTCAGGACATAACAGAAAACAATGAAAATTAATGGTGCAACCAGTATCAGTGACAATTTCAAACACAAGACAAAACCACAAGTTTTGTTCTTTAAAAAGCAAAAGCAAAATACTATGCTGGAAATGCTCAACAGGCCAGGCAGCATCTGTGGAAAGAGAAAAAGAGTTAACATTTCAGGTCGATGACCTTTCACCAACATAAAGTAGTTCTGACGAAAGATCATCGAACTTAAAGATTAGCTTCTTTTTCCATTTGCAACTTGGGAACACATCACATGTTTGGTGCCTTTTGACAATGCTGATAACCATTTGTATTTTATAGATAAGGTTTCATACCCAGAAAGTAGCCCAGTCAGGTTTATCAGCAATAGACTGCACACATTGCAATACTCTAGTGTGTTAGAACATTATGACATTGCATAGTATTTACAGGCCATTCGGCTCAACTGGTTTGTGCTGATGTTTATGCTCCACAGGAACCTCCTTCCACATTACTTCATCTCACCCTATCAGAATTACTCCTTTCATTCTCATGTGTTTATCTAGCTGCCCCTTTAATGTATCTTTATTATTAACCTCAACCACTCCATGTGGTAGTGAGTTCCACATTCTCACCACCTCTGGGTAAAGACTTTTCTCCTGAATTTCCTAGTTTTTTAATATTCTTTCATGGGATGTAAGCAGCATTGGCAAAGCCAGAAACAAAAACAAGAAATGCTGGATTCACTCAGCAGGTCTGGCAGCATCTGTGGAAAGAGAAGCAGAGTTAACGTTTCGGGTCAGTGACCCTTCTTCGGAATTTGTTCAAGGGCAATTAGGGAGGGGTTGTTAACAGTGCTATCAAGCTGCACTTGCTCAGCAATAACCTGCTGACTGGCACTCAGTTTGGGTTCCCCCGAGGCCACTCAGCTCCTGACCTTAATACAGCCTTGGTCCAAATATGGACAAAAGAGCTGAACTCCAGAGGTGAGGGGAGAGTGACTACCCTTGACATCAAGACAGCATTTAACCGAGTATGGCATCAAGGAGCCCGAGCAAAACAAGAGTCAATTGGAATCAGGGGGATAACTCTCTGCTGGTTTGAGTCTTATCTAGCATAGAAGAAGATGGTTGTGAATGCTGGAGGTCAATCATCTCAGTCCCAGGACATCACTGCAGGAGTTCCTGAGGGTAGTGTCCTAGGCCCAACCATCTTCAGCTGCTTCATCAATGACCTTCCCTCCATCATAAGGTCAGAAGTGGGCATGTTTGCTGATGATTGCACAATGTCCAGCACCATTCACGACTCCTCAGATACTGAAGCAGCCCGTGTCCATATGCAGCAAGACCTGGACAACATCCAGGCTTGGGTTGATAAGTAGAAAGTAACATTCGTGCCACACAAGTGCCAGGAAATGACCACATCTCAAACAAAAAAGTACCTGGACATACACCTGAAGTGCTGTAACCTGCAAGGCTACGGACCAGGTTCTTGAAGGTGGGATTAGATTGGGCTGCTAGTTTTTTCAGCTGGCGCAGACACGATGGACTGAATGGCCTCCTTCTGTGCCTTCTGGCCTCATGGTTTCTATGGTTTCTAACAAAGAATCTAACCAACTCTCCTTGACGTTCAATGGCATTACCATCACTGAATCACCCACTGCCAACATCCTGGGCATCACCATTGACCAGAAACTGAACAGGACTAGCCACCTAAATACTGTGGCTACAAGAGAAGGTTAGAGTCTGGGCATTTTGAGGCGAGTAACTCACCTCCTGACTCCCCAATGCTTGTCCACCATCTACAAGGCACAAGTCAGGCGTGTGATGGAATACTTTCCACTTGCCTGGATGGGTGCAACTCCAACAAAACTCAAGAAGCTCGACACCATCCAGGACAAAGCAGCCCACTTGATTGGCATCCGATTGACAAACATTCACTCCCTCCACCACTGACAGACAGTGGCAGCAGTGTGTACCATCTACAAGATGCACTGCAGTAACTTACCAAGTTTCCTTTGACAGTACCTTCCAAACCTAAATACCTCTACCACCTAGAAGGACAAGGGCAGCAGATGCATGGGAACACCACCACCTACAAGTTCCCCTCCAAGCCACACACCATCCTGACTTGGAACTATATTGCCGTTCCCTCACTGTCGCTGGGTCAAGATCCTGGAACTTCCTTCTTAATAGCACTGTTGGTGTACCTACACCCCAAAGGACTGCAGCGGTTCAAGAAGGCAGCTCACCACCACCTTCTCAACGGCAATTAGGGATGGGCAATAAATGGTGGTCTAGCCAGCGACACTCACATCCCCCAAAACTAAAAAAAGAATCCTTCCGTGCTGTCTGTGGCACATTATGGGTATATCCTGGCAGGACAAAATCACTAATGAGGCAGTCCTCTCAAAGGCAGAGCTCTGAGGTGAGATGGCACTAATCAAACAGAGGCTGCTTCAGTGGATCAGACTCGTTCGCAGGATGAAAGACGGTTGCATGCCCAAGGACCTTCTGTATGGTGAGGTAGCCGGGGGCAGATGACCAGTGGGGTTCCCAAAGCTTCGCTTCATGGATGCTTGCAAGCGTGACATGAAGGCCCTAAATGTCAACTATTGCACCTGGGAGTCACTAGCTGGCGAAAGAGGGAAATGGTGACACATCCTGTAGACTGGTGTGCACTACCACGATGACCAGTTGCTACAGCAGCTTGGCAACAGGCGCCAACGTCAGAAACAACAACTCACAGCGTCACTTGGCAGCTTCAGGTACAGCACTTGTGGCAGAAGCTGCCTCTCAAGGATTGCCCTTCACAGCCATCAGCAAAGGTGCACCAAGAGAAGACACCTCACCTAAAAGGATTGTTTGGTGTGTGTTCATCATCTTTCCTAGATGGAAGGATGCCAACCATAACCACAAGCATCCTCTGGTCAGATATAACCCGGGTTAGGTCAGGGCCAAAGTTCCCACTGCTCCAGCCAAATATGTGCCTCAACCACAAACTCAATAACTTGTTCCACTGGCATGTCACATCTGTTATCTACACTTCTGATGTGTTTAAGTGAAGCATTTTCCTCGGCCTACGTGTGTTGAATTGGGGGCATTTTCATGCAATGGATTCACTTCCATTAAGAGTTGGAATGAAACTGCAGAAACTCCTTCCACATAGGGTTGTCAACTCTAGTTGGAAGTATTCCTGGAGGTTTCACCTCCCACCACCTCCCCACCCCAAAGTCAAACAGCCTTTACCATCCTCCACCCCATCTCCAATATTTTTTAAATGAATAAGTGAAGGTGTTGAAAGAAATGGGAAAAAACACAATTTTATTAACTTCTCTATGATTATTCCCTTGGGTTTCGCTTGTTAGCTGTACAGGGAAATCCTGGAGAGTTGGCAACCCTATTTTAGCATAAGATCCTGACAGTTGTCAGGTGGAAGAAACGTCCATCCCATAAAATTGGCTGCATTAAACCAGCAGATTATGAGAAATCAATGAATATTACAACAGAAGAAAGTACCAAGGACGAGAAGCAGCTACTTGATTTTAATTGTTCCACCATTGGTGGCTGTGCCTTCAGCTAACTCAGCCCTAAGCTGTGGAATTCCCTCCCTAAACCTCTTTATCTTTCTACATCTCTCTCTTCCTTTAAGACCCTCCATTAAAACCAACATCTTTGACCTAGCTTTTGATCACATGTCCTAATATCTCCTTATGTGGCTCAGTGTCAAATTTTGTTCGATAATCACTCCTGTGAAGCACCTTGGCATTATGTTAAAGGCACTATATAAGTACAAGTTGTTTTTGTTCTAGTATCCAAACCAACTTCCACTCCTATCTCCTTGCCTGGAATGAATGCCTAACCTCCTCTGGCTTGACAGTATACCAGGCATGAGGGAACGTCATGGGGGAGTGGGGGTGGGTGTGCAGGATATTGTGAGTTCCTCCTCCCAGCAGGAATGGAGCAACATGCCCTAAACCCCTTCGCTTCGCTACCTCTTGCTCTCCTTCTTGACGTCACTCTTTAAAACCTTCCTGCTGCAAACTCACCCTTCTCGTACCTTATCCCTTGTGGCACAGAAACCAATGATGCCAGCCCTGTGCTTGGGGGTGGGGTGGGGGGAGGGGGGAGTGCTTGGGGGTGGGGTGGGGGGAGGGGGGGAGTGCAGGGGCGAAGAAGGAGATTAATTGAACTGAAGTTATGTTCCATCCCGCCCCGGAATCATTTTCTCGGAGGCAGGTGGGACCAGCAACAGGGCCACCTGCTCACAAGTGGTGGGGAGACAATCAAACTGCTTAAGAGCCTACGGCCTGTTGTCGGATAGCAACGGGTATTTTCCAGTCGGCCTCCAGTTCCCCGCTGGCAGTGGGGTCAGTGCAGCTGCCTGGAGGTGGCTGCTCAGCGACAGACAGGGGGGCCAGCGATACAAGCAGGCTTAGAGGTCCTGCCTGCCTGCCTGGGTTCAGCCGCAGCTACACACCGGCCTGTAGAGGAGATCCACCCACCCCTTCCCCACAATGGCGGCCCCGCTGCAAAGACCTTTTTTTATTTTAGGTTTGAAAAAGTTGTAGAGAGAGCACCTCCATTTTGGGTCACCTTCTTTCCCACTTACCTGTGAGGGCACAATGCAGCTTTCAAGCTGGCAAGCCTCCTATTGGCCCTTCAGCTTCAAGAGCCTGCCCAACGTCCTTGATTGGACGGCGAGCTGACCCTCTGGCTACTAACTGCCCAATCAGGGAAAAGTCTTAGATGAGTGACTGTTCCCCGCACAGTGTGGGCTTCTGACCCCCATTTGACCCTGATAGCGTGGTCCTGAAACCTGCAGGAAAATCCTGCCCTGGGTCTCTTTTTCTTTATTTTTAAATATATTTTTGTCCAAACCAAATGACAAAGGAATAACCAAACACGATCTGAGTCCCATCTAAGTTCAAGACAAAATTCAATTCAGTTTTCAAATCTGTTTTTGCTCCTTAGGTTCGAAAGGTTGTGAAATTTGTGAGCACTACATTTTTTGGCACCCCCTCCCCGCCACCATCCAGCACAAATGGTAGGATTGGAGGAACTCTGGATATTGGGGCTCACATCTTAGTGACAAAGGATTAGTACTGCAGGAGGACCCCAAGAAGATGAGTGGGATCAGGGCATGGGGCAGGCATCTTGGGACTGGAGACAGGTTGGGGTAGGAAGATCGAGGGGGGTTGGGGCCAAGGGCCCTGGAGGTCGGGATTTCGGGCTGTGGGGGAAGGGTGGTGGAGGGAGGTTGGGGTGAGGGCCAGGAAGCCTGGAGTCAAGGGATCAGGACTGAGGGTGGTGGGGCTGTAGTCCAGAAGCAAGGCTGGGCCTCTTACTTGCACATATAAAGGGCCTAATGCCTGCTGCAGGCGTGGGTAAAGGACACCACTTCTTTATCCTCACCCAATATAACGGATGACATCTATGGGGTCAGAAGTGTGCACGAGCTTTCTGCCCACCATTTGGGGGACTAGGAGGCCACGTTGAGAAACAAACGCGATTAGGCCCAATTTCTAGGCCTTAGTCTCCTCTTTACAAACCTCTCATTTAATATCAAACTGTTAAAAATTGTGATTTAAATTCAGAGATTGGCATTCAGTACACAAGGGTAATGAGTAGGGATGAGGAATTCATGTTGAGATCTTTAGTCACCTGTTTCATTTAAAAGAAAAGAGCAGCAAGTTCTGCTGGATGGGATGGGGTGGTGGGGTGAAAGGGCCCTGTTTGAATGCTCACGGTTGATTAGACAGGTTTTAGCATTCACCAACCGTGTAATTTTATTTCAAAATGGCAATTATTAAATTTGGTGGCAAGGAGCACTCAATAGGGTGACATCAGCTCTCTGTGACACTGTCTGTCAGTGAATTCCTTGGAGCAGAAAAATAGGTTCTCTTTGATTGGCTGTGAATTCAGACAGCGATGGAAAGAATGTCCTTCCTGTCTCTTGGTTAGAGCTGCTTTTTCAGTTTATTTTTAAAAATCAAAGCACGTCCCAGATATCAAGAAGGAATAGTCACACCCGAGGGAGGGAGTGAAAGGACAGTTACTGGAGTGTCAAAGGGAATCAGCTATGTGCGAGCATCAAGCCAGTGATAGCTGTTCCTTCGGAGCAGAGGGAAGGTTGCAAAATGAGCTTTTCCTTATTTCAATTTCCCCCCCCCACCCCAACCCTCAAAACCCCTTGGAGAAGCCTCAAAAACAGCTCACAAACAGACAAAACCCTCCATACCTCAGGCCATAGAACTGTAACTTCCATTGCTCCTGTACGCTACCTGTCTCCCCAAGGACTTGCTAATAGTTTGAGGGCAGCAACATAATGTGATTTGTCAGGATAGGGACAAATGCCTCAATAATGATGCTCACACGAGCTGAAGCCAAGGCGGCCAGATTTAATTCTCCCTGCAAGTCAACGGGCTGGTCCAAACAAGAAATTATTAGGACGTTGTCACTGGAAATAGTTCACAGAATGTAAGGTTTGTCCCCTCTCGGAGGGGTTGCAAAGGGTTATGCTCAGAGATGATGGATGTTCTTGGTTGACTCTTACAGGAATTGTTCAAACTATTACCATAAAACTTTACGCTATAATCTGTGTGCTATTGCTTTCACTGATGTACTGTCAGGCTGTGTATTTTTTTAAAAATTCATGCCAGATCTATTCTTTCCAATGCCTCGTTTAATAAATTGCAATCCAGAGTTATGCTGCCTTAATTTTATTACTATGAAGTAATTTTTCATAATCCCTTCTAGTAAATAAAGGTGGTGAAACATATATCAGATGAAGTAGTAATGCCACTGGCACCTTGCTAGATTATATTAACAAGCTCTATAATATCAAAAAGGAACAATAGCTCCCTGTATATTCTGGAGTGTTAATATAACTATGTCTTCTGACACCAGTCATGCAGATTTACTACCTGACAATCTGTTCCTCCTATTTCACCCCTCCAATTCTTTTTATTACCAATTGCTTGCCAACCCATGGCATTGACTTACATGAGCTCAATGCTAAGCATTTGGAATGGATGGAGGTACAATTAAAGAGTCCGTGCATATTAAAGAGGTGACTAATCTACCTCGTTGGTTTAGGGTTTACTTGGGAGAGAATGACACCTTCAAACCAAGGCAGGATTGTACATGTGACCATTCAAAATTCCGTCTATTAAAAATACAGTGACTAAGCTTAGTTTGTAAAGAAGTTTTCTCCAACAAGTCCACTTTTGTCCATGATATAAACAAAAAGTGCTGGAAATACTCAGCAGCACAGGCAGCATCTGTGCAGAGAGAAGCAGAGTTATCATTTCAGGTCTGTGACCTTTCATCAGAACTGGCAAAGGTTAGAAAAGAATTAGGTTTTAAGCAAGTGAAGGAGAGGGAGTGGGGGAAGAGAACAAGGGGGATGGTGTTTGATTGCGCAGAGGGCAGGAGAGATTAAATAACAAAGCTATCCTGGGACAAAGACAAAGAGTGTTGATGCTTGTGGTGAAAGACAAAGCATTAGTCCAGAGAGAGAGTTAATAGAAGAATAATGATAATGTTTTGAATAATAATATTTTGCATTTATTACACTTTGTCCATAGGTATCCCTACACTACAGCAATAGTAATGTGCATTTATATAGCACCTTTAATGTACAAAAATGTCCCAAGATGCTTCATAGGGATGTGATCAGAAGCAGAGCTAGGCTAGGAAACATTAGAAAGGTCAAATAGTGGGTTTTAAGGATGGTCAAAAAGGAGGTGAGAAAGATGGAGACACAGAAGGGGGTTATGGAATGAATTCCAGAGTATTGGGCCTAGATGGCTGAAGGCACAGCCATCAAGGGAAAGACGAAGTGAAGAAATGATCTGCAAAAAGTCAGAGTTAGAGGAACACAGTCCAGGGGTTGGGGGTGTCGGGTTTGCAGATGTTTCAGAGATAGGAAGGGGTAAAACCAGGAGGATTTAAGAATTTTAAATTGAAGGCACTGGAGGAACCAAGAGTCAATGTTAAGTTAGCAAAGACAGCAATGATGGGTGGGCAGGACTGGGTGCAGGATAGGATGCGGACAGCAGAGTTTTGGATTATGGGGGAGGCGTGGGGGTTGAAGGATGTAGGCTCGCTAGAACAGCATTGGAAATGTCAACACTGGAGGTGACAAAGGCATGGAGGAAAACTTCAGCAGTTGATGGGTTGAGGTGGGGTGGGGGAGAAGGGCAATGTTATGGGGGTGGAAGAGTGAGGGAGAGGCTATTGAGTCAGGAGCTCAGCTCAGGGTTTTATTTGAGTGCTGAGATTTTTAAAAATTTGTTTACGGGATGTGGAAGTCAAGTCACTGGTTAGGCCAGCATTTATTGCCCTTGAGAAGGTGGTGGTGAGCTGCCTTCTTGAACTGCTGCAGTCCTTGGGATGTAGGTACACCCACAGTGCTGTTAGGAAGGGAGTTCCAGGATCTAGTTCCAAGTCAGGATGGTGTGTGGCTTGGAGGGGAACTTGCAGGTGGTGGTGTTCCCATGCATCTGCTGCCCTTGTCCTTCTAGGTGGTAGAGGTTGCGGGTTTGGCAGGTGCTGTCGAAGGAGCCTTGGTGATTTGCTGCAGTGCATCTTGTAGATGGTATACACTGCTGCCACTGTGCGTCAGTGGTGGAGGGAGCAAATGTTTGTGGATGGGATGCCAATCAAGTGTGCTGCTTTATCCTGGATGGTGTTGAGCTTCTTGAGTGTTGTTAGAGCTGCACCCATCCAGGCAGTGGAGAGTATTCCATCACACTCGTGACTTGTGCCTTGTAGATGGTGGACAGGCTTTGGGGAGTCAAGAGGTGAGTTACTCGCTGTAGGATTCCTAGCCTCTGACCTGCTCTTGTAGCCACAGTATTTATGTGGCTACTTCAGTTCAGTTTTTGGTCAATGGTGACCACCCCCCCCATTGACTGCTTCGGCTTGAAGCAATGGCTGGCTGGGGTGATGAAATCTGTTGCATGGCTGCAGAGTTTGTGGAAGAAGCTGATGATCATGGCTTCACTCTTCCCAATGGTTAACTGAAAGAAATTGTGGCTCATCGCAGACTGAATGTCAGATAACACAGAGCCAATGAAGGGATTGAAAGGGGTGGTGGAGAGATAGAACTGAGAGTCGCCAGGAAACTTGAGGAATTTGAGCCCACGTCTGCAGAAGATATCACCAAATGGGTAGAATGTAGATGAGGACGCAAAGATGGGGGGGTGGGGAGGGAGGAAATCAAGATTAGATCCCTAGGGGTCTTCAGAGGTAATGATGGGCTGTATTTTACCAAGCCCTTAATGTTGGGCTCCGTGGTTGGAGGGGGCGGTGGGGGAGGCCTGAAGATGGGTCTGGATGAGGCCCACCACGGATCTCGTCGCCGGAAGGGCCTGGCCCAATCCTCCCAGTAGTGGGGAGGCACTATGGCGGCTCCCCCCACCGTTGGGCAATGGGACCTCAAGTAAAATATTCAAATGAATAAAATGAATAAATTTACATAGATTACCTTGAGGGTGCGCCGCGATCTTCGGCACAGCGGCCGGCACTCCTGCACCTTCAATTCCCCGTCCAGATAAAGGCGGCATGACACTGGTGGGGAGGGGGGTTGTGAGGGGGGAATGGGGTCAAATGCACATAATGGTGTTGGGAATGGCGGGAAGGGTTGAACTTCAAACTTTGTGCAGTTTGAGGGGAAGGTCAAATGTAAAAGATTAGTGTTTTGGGTGGGAAGGGCAAATCGTTAATGTAATTGTTATTGGGTGTTAGTGTCTCATCCAATAGATGGATGGACAAGAAAAGAACTAAATGAGGGACAAACATACTAAGCTGGAAAAAGGAGGGAACGCTGTGGAGGAGGATGGTCAAACATGTCAAAGGCTGTAAGATGGTGGGGTGTATGAGGTGGACTGCTACACCACAGTTACAGAGAATGCCATTTGTGATTTTGTTTAGGGCTGTTTCAGTACTGTAACAGGGATGGAAACCTGATTGGGGAGGTTCAAACGTGGAGTTGTAGGAAAGTTGGCACAAATCTGGGAGGGGACAACACCTTCAAGATTACACTTGTTTTTCTCTATAAAAAAGCAAAATACTGCAGATGCAGGAAATAGGAAATAAAAACAGAAAGTGCTGGAAATACTCAGCAGGTCAGGCAGCATCTGTGGAGAGAGAAACAGAGTTATCGTTTCAGGTCTGTGGCCTTTCACCAGTGTTTTTCTCTAGCTGTAGTCCAACAGTATATTTGTTTTTCAAATATGCAAGTTAAACAGAAACTGGAAAACAATGTGAAGAATATAGTTGTATTGCAATGGCTGAATTTATCCTTAGACCTTCCACCATGTCTCCTGGATGGTTCAAATTACAGTGTTCTGGTTTGCAACTGAATAATTTGTCAGTTTCATAAATCTTAATCAACCTTGCAATGATCTCTGTGCACTGGGGTTGAATTAGATGCAGGATTTGCAAGGAAATATCAAATAACTTCCCTATGAAACTCAGAAACATAATAAAATCGATTGGCTTTGCGATGACAATTACAGCAACTCGATGCAATAATAACTTTCATTGGACTGGACGAGGTTTCTGCAAAGGTTAAATGGACCATATCCTATGTCACCTCATGGAACACACCTGTAGGGACCGTGCATCAATAGAAAAGAAAGCATTTGAATAAGTATAACACCTTATTGCATCTCTTACAATGTTCCAAAGTGCTCCAGGTACAATTAATTAGTTTAACGTGCAGTGACAATTGGAAAACGCAGCAGTTGTTCTCTGCACAATCATCACCTTAATATGTTTTTTGTTGCTTGGTGATGGCTGAGAGTGGAATGCTGGCCATGAGAATCACCTATTCGCCTTTGAACAATGTCACTGGTTCTGAGGTCTCAGCTTTGGCTCTGAGACGGAACTCATTCCAAAATCTACTCTGCCGCTTCTTGCACATCCTGAGAGGGTGTTGCATGTCAAGTGAACAGAGACCGATGGTGAGTTGTGTAAGAAATGTGGATTCTCTCATTTTTATTGGCCCTTTTATATTTTATATACTTTCATATATATATTTTTTGTATAAGTTTTTGGTGAATGAAGACTTAATTTTAGTGGTGTATCTTACTGAAATAAATGCTGCTTGTACAGTATGAGTCAACCAGAATTACTTTGTGATACGGACTAATAACAAACAGATAAAGGGAAAGAAAAGAACAGATATCGAAAACTATGTAACAAGTTGTGATCAAAACGTAACAGAAAAGCAGGATGAGTCTTGCCAGAAGTGTATGATCCAATGGACCTCAAGGTTATAATGGACTGTTTGCATACATTGTTTTGCACATGTGATCATGACTAATGTACAAATGAAAGTACTGAAATACGTTATGGCAGTACCAATTGAAATAGTAATATGTATGAACTAAGCAATTAGTGCACAGACGGTTCTGGCTACGAAGAATAAAGCAACAGACCTGGAGAGGTGTGGTGCACAAATTTGAAGATGACAAAGGGAGAGACAAGAGAAGTCACGAGCCATCTGTGCCACTACAGCCGGTGGGCAGTAAAGGCCATTTGGACTGGGGTATTGACTGCCGTGGATTTGTTAAGTATTGCTTTTAACCTTCATAAATCATCCTGATATTACTACATTAGGTGTCTCCTTGCTTGAATTCTTATTGTCTGGTCCAGGAACAAATAATAAGTAAGGTTCTAAATCTTACACTTGATACCTCACCCACTGCTGCATGATGAGTCTCAGGATATTTAGCTTTGAAGCATTATTTAAAAGAAAATTTAACAACAACAACTTGCATTTATATAGCACCTTTAATGTATTAAAATGTCCCAAGGCACTTCACAGGAGTGTTATAACCGTCTTCTTTGGCCTCCTTATCTCGAGAGACAAGCGCCTGGAGGTGGTCAGTGGTGTGTGGAGCAGCGCCTGGAGTGGCTATAAAGGCCAATTCTAGAGTGACAGGCTCTTCCACAGGTGCTGCAGAAAAATTGGTTTGTCGGGGCTGTTACACAGTTGGCTCTCCCCTTGCGCCTCTGTCTTTTTTCCTGCCAACTGCTAAGTCTCTTCGACTCGCCACACTTTAGCCCCGTCTTTATGGCTGCAGTCACAAAGGAGATATTTGGGCAGATGACCAAAAGCTTGGTCAATGAGGCAAGTTTTAAGCAGTGTCTTAAAGGAAGAAAGATAGGTGAAGAGGTTTAGGGAGGGAATTCCAGAGCTTAGGGCCCAGGCAGCTGAAGGCACAGCCGCCAATGGTGGAGTGATTGAAATTCGGAATGTGCAAGAGGCCAGAATTTAAGGAGCACAGAGATCTCGGTGGGTTGTAGGGCTGGAGGAGGTTACAGAGATAGAGACGGGCAATGTCATGGAGGGATTTGAAAACAAGGATGAGAGTTTTTAAATTAAGGCATGGCCAGACCAGGAGCCACTGTAGGTCAATGAGCACAGGGATGATGGGTGAATGGGACTCGATGCGAGTTACAATAAACTTGGTGAAGGTGTGTTCAAAGATTGCTGCCTGCCCTGCCAGGGATAAAATAATACCTTGCCCCGGGACACCAAGGGAGAGGAAAAACATTAAAATATATTAAAAATGCAAATGAAAAAGAAAGCAATTATCAATTTAACTCACTTACAAAAAAATTGTGGCTGTTACTCATACTCTTACTTAGTTCTACTTTTATGCAAAAATCAATATTTCACAAGTGTGACTGCGTTTAATAATTGCATTGATGTGAAACCTTTGTTCATTACAATAATTGAACTAGAATCAGTGTGTAATTCATTAGCAAACAAGTCCATGAAGTTTCAGCATTATATTGAAACTCTTCATCATCTTATAGGGTTACATTGAGGTGTTTTAGCCCTTCCTATAGTCCATTTCTGGTTGTTCCGCTTCGGTTTGCCACATCTTCAGGATTGCCCTGGAGTCACTGCATTGAGCAAAAACCCGAGAGAAAAATCATTAAAAAAATGTTGTTTTAAAAAAAAATTTCTTTGAACACTTGTTTATTTGTTAGGAAACTATCAAACAGTGGACAACGACAGTTTGACTGGCAGTGAGGAATCATCCACTCGGTTAATGAAGAGTCTGTTTGCTTTCTTATTGGCCATGGGAAGGCAGGGTGCCGTGAGGATGGGGGACCAATGTTGGGCAACCAATGGCAGGCATGGGGGGGTGGAGCGGTTTTTGAGGCAGGAGGTCATGCGATGAAACCTCCAGGAGTGCATCCAACTAATATTGGCAGCCTAATTTGGTTCGCCATATATTATATATAAAACCGTGGCCAGTGTGTAAGAGGCAAGTTTACAAATTCATGCTCCTGGCACCACTTTCGCCTGGTGACAGGCACACGGGGTCGGGGGATGGAGGGGTGTGGGCAGAGGCCAGCAGGTCTATTGGGATCTACTGTCCATTTTGATGGAAGATCCTATGCTGTCCTCGTGACCTTGTGGTATTGTAAATGCTTCCAACCCTACATCAGATTTCTGCTCTAATTTCTCAACTGTCACAGATGGAGTGGCACCTCTTTGTAAGCACTTTGAGGCTGACTAATACAAATGCAGTCGACCAGCAGTCTCCACCGTTGTGGCGAATCCTCGCTAACGGCAAGCACAAGGCTGAGGTTTATAGCCCCATTTCCAACTTGCTTCAGCTGAGCTTCTTCTAAAAACACATTTTATTTAAAAGAATGTCATTGCAATGGCATTATAGAAATCTTCTGTCCAAAGAAAATCTCAATACAGTTTCCTTCCTTTCCTGCCTTGAGATTCATCCATTAACTGCTCATTCATCCGGTTGCTGTTTTAGTGGGATCTTACTTTGCGCAAATGAGCTATCTTCATTTTCCTATGTAACCTTCAATGCATTTCAAAGTGATTCATTGCGCTTGAAGTCCTTGGGAATGTTCTAGAGAGGTGTGATGACAGTTATATCAATACAAGTCTTTCCTTTAGTTTAAGTAACGTGCTGTTATGTAGACAGTCATTGTCAAAGAAATTATCTTCACAAAATGAAGGACTGAAATAATTTCAATAGTTATTAGGATTACACATTCGCCTTGCTTTGAATTTCACCTCACAACACTTGTAATTTTGCATATTGTGAATGTTTTTTTTGAAAGGAGATTTCCATGATATGGTAAAATATGCACTTCAAAGCTTTTTAATTCTCATAGTTAATCTACATGTGTCCCACAAACATGCAGTCAAGTGTCCTGTGTTACTTTTACAAATATCTTGGCCATCGTCTCATTTCCCAGCTATCTGTGCTGTACAGTCAAAGGTTCACAAGATCATACGTGACTGCCAAGGAAGATCCACTGAAGATAGTTTAGTCACTCAATGGATAAAGCTGTCATGCCAACCTCTGCTTTTTAAAAATTCTTTCTTGGAACGTGGGCATCACTGGCAAGGCCAGCATTTGTTGCTGATCTCTAAATGCCCTTGACAACTGAGTGGCTCGCTGGGCCAAATCAGAGGGCAGTTAAGATTCAAACACATTGCTGTGCATCAGGAGTCACGTGTTGGCCAGTCCAGGTAAGGACGGCAGATTTCCTTCCCTGAAGGACATTAGTGAACCAGATAGGTTTTTATGACAATCGATGACACATTACTGAGATTTGCTTTCAGATTTTATAAATTAAATTTATTACTTAATTGAATTTAAATTCTACCAGCTGCCATGGTGGGATTTGAACCCATGTCCCCATGGTATTAGCCTGGGCCTCTAGATTACTAGTTCAGTGACATTAACATCACGCAACAGTCTAACTACTAATCCACTACATTAGACTATCAATGTCAGTTCTTGGTATATAGAGTTTGTCTTTTGGTACCAATGACCATCTCACCTGACCCACAGTAGCTGAACATTATTTAATTTTAATGACTTGAGAAGAACTTTTATTTCAATTACAGTAAACACGATATAAATGGGAAGTAGATCACTGATTAAGGGACAATGCATTGGTGAATTTGACCCATTTCACCACATTGATGTGATGAGATTACAATTAGGAAGATTGAAAACATTACATAATGTCTTTAATCCAGGTTAAGTTCCTAAATCGATGCATGTTTCCCACATAAAAGTTAATGACTGAGGAAATATATCAGTTCAAGACCTAGTTTATATAAGTCATTTGGGCTTGTTACAAGTAAGCTCTGATCTGAAAACTCCTTGTTAAGATGGCCAGGCATGAAATATTAATCAATGTTCGGATCCTGTGAATTTGCATAGTAATGAAGGTGCCGTCGTTCTGCCTATTCCCGACTAATGAGCTATCCTTCAGTCATGGCTGGGATCAAGAGTCCAACAAATTCCCCTCTGGAAGCAGCAGCACTAATGAATCTTATCTCTACCCCATTAATTCAACCCAAAAAAAAAATCTCTTAGTGCAGATCTATGGCAATCTGTTAAAAAAATATTTTCCTAGATGAAACGCTAATAATATCAATTAGCACCACACTTTTCCATCAATCAAATGCCCAAGAACTTGGGGACCATATCTACATCTCAGAATGTGCATGTGTCTTCAAATGTCGTGTCACATTGCTCGCAATAAATAAAGATATTGATGTCAGATTTCGCCTCTGCTGCCTCATTGTCATGGCAGCACATTCACTCCCTCTGTTTGGCACAGGAAGGAATTTATTTTCAGAGTGCGGCCACGTAATGTGATTCGGTGACTTCAGCCCAAATTCATGTCTTATATTGAGATGTTGCTCCAGAATGACAATGTACCTCTCTCTTTAAAAGTCTTCCCCCTCCCAATATACATAAACTAAAAAATCCATCCAGTGAAAGAATTGAAGCAGTATGTAAGGAACTCCTCTTGCTTTACATTACAGCAGTGACAGCACTTCAAAAGTACTTCATTGGTTGTAAAGTGCTTTGAGATGTCCTGAGACTGCGAAAGGTGCTGTATCAAATGCAAGTCTTTCTTTAAACTCCAGGGTTAATCCTAGCCAATTCAGCCAGCGCTGAGAACATACACTACTGGGTGAATCTTTGCTGTTAAATAAAGCTCTCATACTGAAGCTATGATTCTTATTCGCTCTCTCATATCTTTCTATTGGAGGTCACTGTATCTTTGCACTTCGATCTTAACTGCCATGTTTCTCTCCTGCTATTTGGGCTTTTCATAGACGTACACATCTTGAAATGTAGAGCAAAATGCTACAAGTCGGTTCTCACGGGAGTCACTTAGATGAATCTAGTTCATGATTCACAGTTAAAGAACGAAGCTGAGAGGCTCAACTGTAGTCTGGTGAATATTCCATATTGTGAACAGTTAACTAGTCCATAAGGAGAAACAAACTCCCAGCTCTTCTCAACCAAGTGAGTACTAAAGCTCTATCTAAGAGCTGCAATGGCTCCCAGAGGTCACATGGAAAGGTCAGCCTACTTATATTTTTAGTAGGTTAAGGGCCGAAAAACAAGTAGAATGCACTCATTATAGATAATAATTTTAATTTAAAAAATTAGAACTTTGTATTGATCACCAAGAAGCATAGGAACAGGAGGAGGCCATTCAGCCCCTCGAGTCTGTTCCACCATTCGATTAGATCATGGTTGATCTGCACCTTCACTCCATCTACCTGCCTTGGTTCTGCAACCCTTAACACCCTTACCTAACAAAAATCTGATTTTTTAATTGACGGGTAATCATCAAGTGGATAGTTTGAAACATCCATCCATCGCGGAAGAAAAAATTAAACGAAAAGAATGAAAGTGGCTTCTCCAGGGCTTAGTTGCAAAATGCATTACCTGGGTAGAAATGAAGGTTTCTGATCCCAGGTATGATCCACAGGATGTACAATGTTGACTGATTTTGTCCAGGGTAATGGCAGTGGGATTAAAATTGTACCTTCATGTTTCTGGCTTAGGGAAGAGAAGAATCGATACAGGCAGATTCTGGTCTGTATTGCTACCAGGAGGTCCCATTGAAAGGTGAGCATCAAAGTATTATAAAATATATTCTTTCTTCTTTCTTCTTTCTTTTGGGCCTCCTTATCTCGAGAGACAATGGATACGCGCCTGGAGGTGGTCAGTGGTTTGTGAAGCAGCGCCTGGAGTGGCTATAAAGGCCAATTCTGGAGTGACAGGCTCTTCCACAGGTGCTGCAGAGAAATTTGTTTGTTGGGGCTGTTGCACAGTTGGCTCTCCCCTTGCGCCTCTGTCTTTTTTCCTGCCAACTACTAAGTCTCTTCGACTCGCCACAATTTAGCCCTGTCTTTATGGCTGCCCGCCAGCTCTGGCGAATGCTGGCAACTGACTCCCACGACTTGTGATCAATGTCACACGATTTCATGTATACAGCACAGAAACAGGCCATTCAGCTCAACATGTCTGTGCTGGTGTTTATGCTTCACTTGAGCCTCCGCCCACACCTCTTCATCTCACCTCCTCAACATATCAAAGAACAAAGAACAGTACAGCACAGGAACAGGCCATTCGGCCCTCCAAGCCTGCGCCGATCTTGATGCCTGCCTAAACTAAAACCTTCTGCACTTCTGGGGTCCGTATCCCTCTATTCCCATCCTATTCATGTATTTGTCAAGATGCCTCTTAAACGTCTCTATGGAACCTACTTCCACCACCTTCCCCGGCAACAAGTTCCAGGCACTCTCCACCCTCTGTGTAAAGAACTTGCCTCGCACATCCCCTCTAAACTTTGCCCCTCTCACCTTAAACCTATGTCCCCTAGTAACTGACTCTTCCACCCTGAGAAAAAGCTTCTGACTATCCACTCTGTCCATGCCGCTTATAACTTTGTAAACCTCCATCATGTCGCCCCTCCATCTCCGTCATTCCAATGAAAACAATCCGAGTTTATCCAACCTCTCCTCATAGTTAATACCCTCCAGATCAGGCAACATCCTGGTAAACCTCCTCTGTACCCTCTCCAAAGCCTCCACGTCCTTCTGGTAGTGTGGCGACCAGAATTGCACGCAATATTCTAAGTGTGGCTTAACTAAAGTTCTGTGCAGCTGCAGCATAACTTGCCTATTTTTATACTCTATGCCCCGACCGATGAAGGCAAGCATGCCGTATGCCTTCTTGACTACCTTATCCACCTGCGTTGCCACTTTCAGTGACCTGTGGACCTGTACGCCCAGATCTCTCTGCTTGTCAATAGTCCCAATACTCTGCCATTTACTGTATACTTCCCACCTGCATTAGACCTTCCAAAATGCATTACCTCACATTTGTCCGAATTAAACTCCATCTGCCATTTATCCTTCTATTCCTTTCTCCCTCATGTGTTTAACTAGTTTCCCTTTAAATATATCTACCTTATTTTCCTCTATCACTCCATCTGGTAGTGAGTTGCACATTCTAACTCCACTCTGTGAAAAAGTTTCTCCAGATCTCCCTATTGGATTTATTGCTGACAATCTTATATTTATGGCCCCTAGCACAGGGAAAGCAGCTACCACCTTTGGCTGACTTGCGAAACACACATGGGATAACACCAAGCTGACCCTTAGGACCAGGCTGATGGTTTATAAGGCCTGTGTTTTCACACCTTGCTGTATGGCTGTGCAACATGGGTGACTTACAGCTACCAGGAAAAGAAGCTCAATAATTTCCATCTTCTCTGTCTGCGGCACATTATGGGTATATGCTGGCCGGACAAAATCACAAATGTGGCAGTCCTCTCAAAGGCAGAGCTCCTAAGTATGTTAGCACTAATCAAACAGAGGCAGCTTCAGTGGATTGGACACGTCTGCAGGATGGAAGATGGTCGCATGCCCAAGGATTTTCTGTGTGGTGAGGTAGCCGGGGTGCTCAAAGCTCTGCTTCAGTGATGCTTGCAAGCGTGACATGAAGGCCCTAAATGTCAACTATTGCACTTGGGAGTCACTTGCTGGCAAAAGAGGGAAATGGTGCCACATCCTGTGGACTGGTGTGCACTACCACGATGACCAGTTTCTACAGCAGCTTGGCAACAGGCGCCAACGTCAAAAACAACAACTCACAGCGTCACTTGGCAGCTTCAGGTGCAGCACTTGTGGCAGAACCTGCCTCTCAAGGATTGCCCTTCACAGCCATCAGCAAAGGTGCACCAAGAGAAGACACCCCACCTAAATGGATTGTTTGCTGCATATCCATCATTTTTCAGAGATGGAAGAATGCCAACCCCTTGCAGCTGGGAACAAGACAGAGGGTCACTACTCTCCGTCCCTGTCCTGTGCTTCCCAACTACCCCGCACCCCCTCTCCCCACACCCCACAACCAGGCCTAGGATTGATACAAAGAATGAAGTGATTGTTTGGACAAGGCAGCACCTCTGGAACTGCACCCTAGTATAAATTAACACCTTCAGATTTTCAGCAGAGGAGGACCGACCTCTGAAGGAGCTAAGCATTTTACTTTTAACTTTAAAAGTCTGGTAATATTTATAGATAGAAAGACTCCTCGGTAAAAATGCCAAAATTTCAACTAAAAAATGCGTGGCTTCAACAGAAAGAAATTGCGAAATCCAAACTTTATTAACCAATTATATGTAAAGTTTTACATGATGAATACTGCAAAGTCTAAACGCTCTCTTAGAATGCAGCAAGATAATAGATTCCGCTCAGTGTTACAGACTGAGGAGAATTCTCCTCTTTCATGTTACAGCATAATGTAGTGTAGAGATTGGAGATTGTGTTTTATAGGTCTGCCCACTGGCTCAATCAATAACATCTGAAGTCAGTCTTCAGTCCAGTAACGTCAATGGGCAACATACTTATAACCCAGCTGTGACCTCCTCAACATCAAATTCAGCATTACTGCTAACTGCCAATGGCTAATATTGACTGTGAAAATACCTGACCATTATTAGTTCACTCACTGTGTGGCTTTCTGCTCTCCTCATTCTTTTCGCACAGCACAATGGCTTGACGAATACACTATGTTTCCATTCAGTGTGCAATCAATGTGAAATTATCCTTGACTTTTCACAGCATTTGTGCTTTTTTAAACTAAGTAAAAGTCATAAATTGTACAAGGTAAAAATTCTTCTGAATGCCATGCAGTGGTGGGCTGAGGAGAGCCAACTGTGCAACAGCCCCAACAAACAAATTTCTCTGCAGCACCTGTGGAAGAGCCTGTCACTCCAGAATTGGCCTTTATAGCCACTCCAGGCGCTGCTTCACAAACCACTGACCACCTCCAGGCGCGTATCCATTGTCTCTCGAGATAAGGAGGCCCAAAAGAAAAAAGAAAGGTGGGCTGAGCAAAGGAGGAAAGCTTCTGTAACAACTTCATTGTGAATGGTTAAAGGGGCAGTGTTGCCATGGCAAATTCATTTACAAGACATTTGTAACAGAGGAGGATGTAATGATACGATTGGTGATGTGATGATATAAAACACGTCAAGCGTTACAATTTTTTCATTTTAGTAATACAATGAGATTAAAACTCATTTTGTAAATAGTCCACTGCAGTAAGTTGGTCTTTTCCATAAAAAACTAACTTAGAATAGAATCTTACAACACAGAAGGAGGCCATTCAGCCTTTCATGCCTGTGCTGCCTCTTTGACAGAGCTATTCAATTTATTCCCACACCCCAGCTTTTTCCCTATAACCCTGCAAATTAATTCTCTTCAAGCACACGCCCAATTGTCTTTTGAAAGTTCCTATGGAATATGAATCCACCAGCCTTCCAGTTAGCTTGTTCCAGAACTTAACTCTTTTGAAAGCTTCTTCATCTCGCCTCTGCCAATTATTTAAAATCTATGACCTCTTGTTACCAACCCATTGGCCAGAGGAAACAGTTTCACCCTACTTGCTCAATCGAAACCCCTCATAATTTTTGAATACGTCTCTTAAGTCTCCCCTTACACCTTCTCTGCTCAAAGGAGAACAATCCCAGCTCTCCAATCTCTCTATAGAACTGAAGTCCCTTGTCCCTGGCATCATCCTGGTAAACCTCCTTTGTTCCTTCTCCAAGGCCTTGACATCCTTCCGAAAGTGTGGTGGCATCCAACGTCTGATATTGGAACTTTGTTTTCAGAACAGGCTCTGCCCTAAATGGATTTAGCCTGGTAACAGCTAGAGGTTCTGTCACAATTTTTAACATGTCATGTTGCGAAAGGGACTTAGAAGGAATGCTTTCATATGGGGAGCTATAGCCAGAGTGCCACAATCAATTTAGGCCTTCTTTGTTAGCTGTAATGAATTTCAAGAGAAGGTCAAAAACATTAGCTTCGTTTTGATTTGCTTGACAAAATCCTTTATATTTTTCATATTGTTAGAATCGCTCCTTCTGCAATCATGTAAGGCTTCAGAATGTAGGTCATGTGTGATTTGACAGCTGTTGCAATGCATCCTGCAGATGGTCCACCTTGCAACCAAGGGGTGCCAGTGGTGGAGAGAGTGAATGTTTAAGGTGATGGAAGGGGTACTGATCAAGCAGACTGCTTTGTCCTGGATGTTGTTGAACTTCCTAAGTGTTGTTGCAGCTGCACCCATCCAGGCAAGTGGAGAGTATTCCATCACACTCCTGGATGGTACAAAAAGTGGAACGGTTCCTTTTGACAATGTTGATATATGTTATTACAATCTAAAACAATTGTCCCTAAAGTAGAATGACAGTTTAAAATGTAAAAGATCAGACGGAAAGGATTAATTAGGGAGGGTAGGATCCTGCAGATACTTGACGGAATTTGCTAGAGTAGTGTCGCAATGGCTTATTTTTATATAAGGTTATGGAGTATATTGTAGCAGGATGTTTAAGCAGGATGATATGGTCTTTAAGCTACAATGTCTTAAAATAACTCAAGCAGTGTCTATTTGCTGCTGTGTAGCTGTGTGCAAGTTGGGATGTTTGAGCAGATGGTATTTGAATGGGGAAATGGAATTTGTGTGCGATAAGGGAACAGACAGAAGAATGCCTTGTGGTTAGGGATTGATAAGCGCACCAAGGTTGAAAAAACAAGTCAGGTCTGTCTTTGCTTGCAAGGGCAAAAGAGTAATGACTTAGGATAAAGGAATCCTCCAGTCAGTCGTGGTTCAGTGGGAAGCAATCTAGCCTCTGGGTTCGAGAGCCACACCGGAGACTACAGTGTGAAATCTAGGCTAACACTCCCTGTGCAGAACTAAAGCAGTCTTGTATTTAAGAGGTGCCACTTATCAGATGAGATGTTAAACTGAGTGCCTAGCCTTCCCTCTTATGTGGATCCCATGGCATTATTTCTACAATGAGAAGGGGAGTTCTCCCCAGCGTCCTGGCAATATTTATCCCTCACCTGACATAATTTTTAAAAAAGTTATCTTGTCATTTCTCATTGCTATCTGTAGGACCTTGCTGTGTGCAAATTGGCTGCCACTTTTCCTACATTATAACAGTGACTACAATTCAAAAAGGGCTTCATTGCAATGTCCTGAAGTGTGAAATGTGTTTATATGCAAGTCTTTCTCAGTCAGACATGTAATAACATTAATGTATAATTTGGGAACATAGAGAAGTTGTGACCGGAGACATTTGCTGGCCTGGCAGTGTTAAGAGAGGGTCTATAAAGAGAGTGTCTGCACCATGGTGGAGAATTGTGGTGAACCTCCAGATGTTGTGCACCCAGGATAGGTTTAGCTACTGTATCCTGGAAATAAGGATGCCTTAGTTTCGCGCTCTCTCATTCTGTTAACATCAGCGATGTTATATTGCTGGATTTGGAACTTTATATACTAGTTTACACACATATGCATATATCCATGTTTAATTTGTGAAGCCTGGATCTAAAACGTGTAAGTAGAGTAAGGACTTGCATTTATCTAGCACCTTTCATAACTTCAGGATGTGCCAAAGCACTTTCCAGCCATTGAGTATTTGTTTGAAGTGTAGTTACTGTTGTATTGTAGGAAACAATGTTGTACCATATAGACATGACTAAATTCTCCAACAGCCTATGCAGAAGACTCAAGGAAAGCTCACTGAGGTTGTCCATGTGCCCTTTGTATTGGTTAATATGTCAAGCAGTTCAAACCAGCGACTTTCACAACAGCTTCTCCTGCCTGCTGGTCCAATACCAACCAGATCTTCAACAACAGTACAATCCCCTCTTTGAGAACTGGACTTTCAGCTCCTCGTGATGACTTCTGAGAAGGTGCCTGAATGGCTTTTTGCTAGTGCTGTTTATTTAAGTGAGTCAATTAGAATTAACAGTCTTTGCTGTAACAAATTGTCATTAACAATAAAACAGTAAGTTCAATGTGTAATAAAAATAAACAATACAATTTATGAGTTATTTTTTAGTTATCAGAAATAATGAGAGTGCTCAATTATGGCAGCTGTGCTTTCATTCCTCCATTTTGCCGGAATGTGTAATATTTATCTTTGAAAAATGCCCTGTGAAATATGTTGACAGGGTGAGATAAGGTAAGATGTGAGGAGGCTTGTGTGGGGCATAAACACCAGCCTAGATCAGTTGGGGCCAATGGCCTGTTTCTGTGCTGTAAATTCTATGCAAAATAAAATCTCTCTCTATCTGTCTATCTGTCCATTTACCTATATCTCCACCTTGTATTAATATTGCTGGAATTTCCCTGAGGAAGTTCTCTGACTGTTTCTGTGGTGAGGTATATGTCATTTAGTTCAATTACTAACAAACCAGAAAAGACTGCACAATGTGCATTCATCAGCCATGTTGGTACTCTGTCAATCATGCAAACATTTCCAAGCCAAAGGGAAACAGTTAGGGAACTTCCTGTGCTTATTACCGCATACAACGTTACACCAATATTGGTACGCCTCCCCTCTACCGAGACGTTTATTAATTGATAGCTGCATGGGGTGGGGGTAGGGTTTCAAAGTCCTCGACCCTTCCCAAACAGTCTTGTGGGAACGTGCCGGAGGGGTTGGACATTACACTGGGATCTGCCATGATATGCTGGCTTACTAGGTCAGAGGGACAGGAAAGGGCAGGGACTCTCCAACACCAGTCAGTCATCAGCAGTGGCAATGCCTGGTGGGACAGGTGACTGTAAAACCAATCAAAGTGTCCTGGCCTGGATCGTAGCCTTGGGAACACTAGGAGAGAAGGCAATTTTTTGGTCAATAAATTTTGGCCCCTTTCCAGCAGGGGCCCTGGTATCCTCTTAGAGTGCTGCAGTAGCTTCTAGGTCAAAACAGCTACCCTAGATAAGCCTCTGGTGGAAGGGGTGCCTGCCAATGGCATATACTTAATGGCTCTTCCCTTGACCCCATGAACTTTGATGGGGGTGTGGTCAGCACAGAGGTTTGTATCACACACATCAAAATGCATGGCCTGTGGATTTTTCTGCCCCAACTTCTTTGAAGCTCCAAAGTCTGATAAAGCTACAGAAATGATTCCCATTTTACCCTTGTTCCTGGAAAAATGTAAATCTTTTTTTTGGTCTGGGCAGGACGACTAGGAGAACTCTAAATCATCTTGGGCATTGCATTACCTCTGAGTGACACAGTGATATGTTCCATCACAATTTATTTCATTGCGTTGTGTATTTATCAAGACCTCTGCTCCAAGGCCAAGTTTTACCTGCGAACACTTAACTAGTCCTCTGTGCAGGGGCAACATTTTACTGCTTTGGAGACAACCCTTCCATCAGAAGATATTACATCTTACAGCAGATTTGCCATCACATTTTCACTGCACGTTCAAAATAATGTTATCACACACATGCGTGTGGAATTTTTCAGTCTATAACAGGATCACCATCATTATTGCTGCAACACAAAGAGAGTCATTTTGACTTCCGTGATAGCAAAACCAGGCGATATCAGATCAAATTTTAATTTCTGCCGACCAATAGAGAGAGATGTATAATGGATAGCTGATACAATATTGTCCATTTTACTCTATCAGCCAAAGTCCAAATGCCCCCTAGGTATCTGGACAGTGTGCGAGGATGCATGGTCTGTGAGTTCAAGCTTTCTTTCACAATGAGGTAACAATCTTGTTGAATGCCATTGTCAGCAGGAGGTGCTGAGGCAAAGAATACTGAAAGGTAACGCGCCTGCCCACAGACAGTTCAAGGATGAACCATGAGCAGGTCTACGATATGTCCTGACACCAGGGTGGAGTGAGGAGTTGAAGGGATCGAGGAGCGAAAAATAAAATTATGAGGGAAAAATTGAACTTTTTAATAAAAAAAATTATAATCACTGCTGGATTACAATCCTCTTATGACCCAATTTTTGTTTTCTTAAGTATAATATGACTATGACTTAGCAACACATGTAAGGCAGTGGCGTAGTGGTATTATCACTGGACTAGTAACCCAGAGACCCAGGGTATTTCTCTGGAGACATGGGTTCAAATCCCACCACAGCAGAAGGTGGAATTTGAATTTAATTAATAAATCTGGAATTAAAAGCTAGTCTAATGATGGACATGAAACCATTGTCGATTGTTGTAAAAACCCATCTGGTTCATTAATGTCCTTTAGGGAAAGAAATCTGCTGTCCTTACCTGGTCTGGCCTACATGTGACTCCAGACCCACAGCAATGTGGTTAACTCTTAGATGCCCTCTGAAATGGCCTAGCAAGCCACTCATTTGTATCTAACCGCTACAAAGTCAATAAAAAGGAATGAAACCAGACGGACCACCCAACATCGACCGAGGCACCGGAAACGACAACGGCAAACCCAGCCCTGACGACCCTGCAAAGTCCTCCTTACTAACATCTGGGGGCTTGTGACAAAGTTGGGAGAGCTGTCCCACAGACTAGTCAAGCAACAGCCTGACATAGTCATACTCACGGAATCATACCTTACAGACAATGTCCCAGACACTGCCATCACCATCCCCGGGTATATCCTGTCCCACCGGCAGGACAGACCCACCAGAGGTGGTGGCACAGTGGTATACAGTAGCGAGGGAGTTGCCCTGGGAGTCCTCGACATTGACTCCGGACCCCATGAAGTCTCATGGCATCAGGTCAAACATGGGCAAGGTAACCTCCTACTGATTACTACCTACCGCCCTCCCTCAGCTGATGACTCAGTACTCCTCCATGTTGAACACCACTTGGAGGAAGCACTGAGGGTGGCAAGGGCACAAAATGTACTCTGGGTGGGGGACTTCAATGTCCATCACCAAGAGTGGCTCGGTAGCACCACTACTGACCGAGTTGGCCGAGTCCTAAAGGACATAACTGCTAGACTGGGTCTGCGGCTATTGGTGAGGGAACCAACACGAGGGAAAAACATACTTCACCTCGTCCTCACCAATCTGCCTGCTGCAGATGCTTCTGTCCATGACTGTATTGGTAGGAGTGACCACCGCACAGTCCTTGTGGAGACGAAGTCCCACCTTCACATTGAGGATACCGTCCTTCGTGTTGTGTGGCACTATCACCGTGCTAAATGGGATAGATTTCGAACAGATCTAGCAATGCAAAACTGGGCATCCATGAGGCACTGTGGGCCATCAGCAGCAGCAGAATTGTACTCAACCACAATCTGTAACCTCATGGCCTGGCATATCCCCCACTTTACCATTACCATCAAGCCAGGAGACCAACCCTGGTTCAATGAAGAGTGCAGGAGGGCATGCCAGGAGCAGCACCAGGCATGCTTCAAAATGAGGTGTCAACCTGGTGAAGCTACAACACAGGACTATCTGCATGCCAAACTGCGTAAGCAGCATGCGATAGACAGAGCTAAGTGATCCCATAACCAACGGATCAGATCTAAGCTCTGCAGTCCTACCACATCCAGCCGTGAATGGTGGTGGACAATTAAACAACTAACTGGAGGAGGTGGCTCCACAAATATCCCCATCCTCAATGATGGGGGAGCCCAGCACATCAGTGCAAAAGATAAGGCTGAAGCATTTGCAACAATCTTCAGACAGAAGTGCCGAGTTGATGATCCATCTCGGCCTCCTCCTGAAGACCCCAGCATCACAGATGCCAGACTTCAGCCAATTCGATTCACTACGCGTGATATCAAGAAACGACTGAAGGCACTGGATACTGCAAAAGCTACGGGCCCTGACAATATTTCGGCAATAGTACTGAAGACCTGTGCTCCAGAACATGCCGTGCCCCTAGCTAAGCTGTTCTAGTAGATCTACAACACTGGCATCTACCCTGCAATGGGGTAAATTGCCAAGGTATGTCCTGTACACAAAAAGCAGGACAAGTCCAACTGGCCAATTACCACCCCATCAGTCTACTCTCAATCATCAGTAAAGTGATGGAAGGTGTCATGAACAGTGCCATCAAGCAACACCTGCTTAGCAATAACCTGCTCAGTGATGCTCAGTTTGGGTTCCGCCAGGGCCACTCAGCTCCTGACCTCATTACAGCCTTGGTTCAAACATGAACAAAAGAGCTGAACTCAAGAGGTGAGGTGACATCAAGGCAGCATTTGACCGAGTATGGCATCAAGGAGCCCTGGCAAAACTGAGGTCAATGGGAATCAGGGGGAAAATCCTCCGCTGGCTGGAGTCATACCTAGCGCAAAGGAAGATAGTTGTGGTTGTTGGAGGTCAATCATCTGAGCTCCAGGACATCACTGCAGGAGTTCTTCAGGGTAGTGTCCTAGGCCCAACCATCTTCAGCTGCTTCATCAATGACCTACCTTCAATCATAAGGTCAGAAGGGGGGATGTTCGCTGATGATTGCACAATGTTCAGCACCATTCGTGACTCCTCAGATACTGAAGCAGACTGTGTAGAAATGCAGCAAGACCTGGACAATATCCAGGCTTGGGCTGATAAGTGGCAAGTAACATTCAAGCCACGCAAGTGCCAGGCAATGACCATCTCCAACAAGAGAGAATCTAACCATCTCCCTTTGACATTCAACGGCATTACCATCGCTGAATCCCCCACTATCAACATTCTAGGGGCTACCATTAACCAGAAACTGAACTGGAGTAGCCATATAAATACCGTGGCTGCAAGAGCAGGTCAGAGGCTAGGAATCCTGAGGCGAGTAACTCACCTCCTGACTCCCCAAAGTCTGTCCGCCATCTACAAGGCACAAGTCAGGAGTGTGATGGAATACTCTCCACTTGCCTGGATGGGTGCAGCTCCAACAACACTCAAGAAGCTCAACACCATCCAGGACAAAGCAGCCCGCTACAAACATGTGATTGGCACCCCATCTACAAACATTCACTCCCTCCACCACCGACGCACAGTGGCAGCAGTGTGTACCATTTACAAGATGCACTGCAGCAATGCACCAAGGCTACTTAGACAGCACCTTCCAAACCCGCGACCTCTACCAACTGGAAGGACAAGGGCAGCAAATGCATGGGAACACCACCACCTGCAAATTCCCCTTCAAGTCACACACCATCCTGACTTGGAACTATATCGCCGTTCCTTCACTGTCGCTGGGTCAAAATCCTGGAACTCCCTTCCTCACAGCACTGTGGGTGTACCTACCCCAATTGGACTGCAGCGGTTCAAGAAGGCAGCTCGACATCACCTTCTCAAGGGCAATTAGGGATGGGCAATAAATGCTGGCCTAGCCAGCGATGCCCACATCCCGGAATGAATAAAAAAAAACTCAATTCCTGAGGGAAAAAAATGTAAGAGGAGATTTTTCCAATTCAGGAAATTCTGTACCCATGGTTTGTGATGTTCTGTTGATTCATTTTAACAAATGGATAGTCATGGATTAGAGGCCAGATTGTTTGATTTGCACTGGGAGTGGTAGCACAGTCAATCTCCCTTATACGAATTAGACGTTTGCAATATAAAAACTGAAAATGCTGGAAGTCCTCAGCAGGGCAGGCAGCATCTGAAACTGAGTTAACATGCTGAATTTTCAAAATGGGGTGAGGTATCTGATGCCCGGATGATTTCCGGGTCCCGCCTCCGCGCCTCAGCTGCATCGCTAACGTGACACGATCCTTAAGCGTTAATGTGCTAATTGGGCAGGAGGCAAGCTCAGTGCCCAATTAGTGGCACCGAATGGCTGCAGGAGGCGGGAAATGCCTGCAGAGCGTGAATGGCTAATGCAGGCGGCAGCCATGATGGGGGCCACCGGAATAAACACGTGAGGAAACTCTTCCAGAAGTTCAAAAAAGCTCTGCACTTGACCTGGCGCAAGATCCCAAAGGGCCCAAAGCATTTCATCTTCCATCAATAAAGTCCGCCCTCTTCCCACTGTGCACTATCGTGTAGCAGATGGGCCAAGCTCACTAGAATCACCACGGAAAATACAGTGCGAACACTCCAGCCCCTTAATGAGCTCCTCCATCTTAATGGGCCCTTGATCGGAGGTGAGCAGGTTACCCAGTCCCTTCCCCCCGACCCTCACGTTGAATATTGTGGACTGTCCCAGAGGTATCAGGTTCTGGAAATGACCCCCGGGACCGCAATTTTTTAATTGAGTCTGCAGCGGGGCCCGACCCCACCGGAATTCGAAAATCGGGCCCAATGTCTTAGGCTGATGAACTGGAAAAAGGTAGAGATGTAACATGTTTTAAGCAAGTACAGAAGCAGGGAAATGGGGGAGGAGAGTGGGTGGAAAACAGGAGAGATTAAATGACAGAAGGTATGATGGTGCAAGGCAAAAGGGGATGGTAGTGGGACATGTAAAGATACAAAAGGTGGCTCTGGAGGTTACAGGAGAAATCATTACCAACAGTGGGAATGGGACCTCTGACCTTTCTAACCTCGGGCTCTTATGCTCAAAGGCCCTCATCACAGAACTTCCAATTTTCCCTTTTCCCCTCTCTCTCCCGTCCCTGTCTTTGAACTTGCTTAACACCTGCTACATCAACAACTTTTTCAGTTCTGATGAAAGGTCATTGACCTGACGCTTTGCTTCTCTCTCCACAGTTGCTCGCCGCCTTGTTTCCAGCATTTCTGTTTTTATTTTGGATTTCCAACATCTGCGGCACTTTGCTTTTGCAATATCTTTTGTGCTGCAAAGGGCTGAAATTCTGGTCCATTCAGATGTATCACGGATATCAGTATAAATCCTGCACACCACAGCACCTGACTCTTTCCACTGCACTGGGCTCAATGGACTCACTTGATTAATATGCTACAATATGGGTTATTGATTGGAGAATAATGGATAACTGGGAGTGATCACAAGACAGAAATCTAATCAGAGTCTTCAGATGATATCATAAACCATGAAAGTGAAGCTTGAGTGGTTTATAACTGTCATTTGAAGCTGAAGATTAGATTACAGCTTTCAAACGACTCCAGTCTATGTTTTTTTAATATATTCTGTAAACTTTATGGGATGGTTTTGCTCTGTTCTAACCAGCTGTCAGCAATAACACTGTGAAGTGTTATGCATCACTATTTTAGGTTTATGGAAAAATATCTAGTAGCTGCTAACTAAGAAATATTACAGCACAGCAGAACCCTAGAGAGCATGTGAAGACCATTTCAGACAGGGTGATACAGGCCTGTGTAAAAAGGGGTAATTTTTACAGCTTCGGACTTCTGTGCCGTAGCTTCACTTATTGGAGGGTCAAGGAAGTGATTGAAAGACTCCTCTACTCACTGAACTAATCAACACACTCGTGCAAAATTCTTTGTTTTCTCCCGTTCCTAAGGGGAAAGATAGGATAGATAGGGAGAAACTGTTTCCACTGGCTGGACTAGGACTAGGGAGCTTAGCAAAAACATTAGAGCCAGACCTTTCAGGAGTGACATCAGGAAAAAGTGGTAGAGGTTTGGAACTCTCTTCTGCAAATAGCAATTAATGCTAGATCAATTGTTAATTTTAAAATTGAGATTGATAGATTTTTGTTAGCCAAAGGTATTAAGCGATATGGGGCAAAGATTGTGGGTATATGGAATTAGGTCGCAGATCAGCCATGATCTCATTGAATGGCAGAATAGGCTCAAGGGGCTGAATGGCCTCCTCCCATTCCTATATTAGTGCACGATTCGAACTGCTAAATATAAAATCTCTTTGCTCTTTTTGGTACGCTAATTAATATACTTGTGCAAAATCCTTTTACACTTTTTAGTGCAGTAAATTACACATTTATGCATAATTTTCAGCTATGACCTCTGGAATGTACATTACTCCAGCCCTGGAAACCCAGCTCATGAGCTCAGCACAGTCCTATTTGTGGTCATGTCTCTTATTTCTCTGATGTACACTGTTTGAATTCTGTGGGTTTGGTGCTTTGGAAAGGGTCGTCATTAACATTATTGCCTCATTGGTGGATAAATCCCCAATTTTTTTAATTCATTCTTGGGATGTGAGTGTCACTGGTCAGGCCAGGCATTTATTAGCTGTACTTATTTGCCCTTGAGCAGTTGGAGGTGAGCCACCTGGAACTGAATGGCTTGCTAGGCCATTTCAGAGGGCTGTGACTGGTCAATCACATAGCTGTGAGTTTGGAATCGCATGTAGGCCAGACCAGGTAAGGATGGCAGATTTCCTCCCCTGAAGGACATTAGTGAACCAGATGGGGTTTTAGGACAATTCAATATGTTCCTGCTCATTATTAATGAGACTAGCATTTTATTCCACATTTATTAATTGAATTTAAATTTCCCCAACTGCTGTGGTGGGATTTGAACTCATGTCCCCAGAGCATTAGTCCTCAATCAAAATACCAAGGTTAAAGTAATGGTGCAAGACTCCTCATGTTAATATGTCCATGTAGAGGCTGACGTTATTACTGCTGATAGCTGGTTAGAACAGAGGAAACACCAACGCCTAGTAGTAGCAGCAACAGGAGTTACATTCAAATTAATGGGAATTCAGAGACGTGAGTTCAAATCCCACAGTAGCTGGGGAATTTAAATTCAGTTAATTAAATAAATCTAGAATAAAAAGCTAGTATCAATAATGATGACCATGAAATTATCGAATTGTCATAAAAACCCATCTGCTTCACTAATGTTCTTTAGGGAAGGAAATCTGCTGCCCTTACCTGGTCTGGGCTTTTTGTGACTCATAGCAATATGTTTGACTCTTAACTGCCCTCTGAAATGTCCCAACAAGCCACTCAATTGTATTCAAGAAGGTGGCTTACCACTATTTTCTCAAGGGCAATTAGGGATGGGCGATAAGTACTGGTCTTGCAAGTGACACCCACATCCCATGAATGAATAAAAAAAATAAGGAGGAGGTAGCGACTTTGTTAATTTAACACATTAGGAATTTAACATGAGCACATGTTAACAGTGTACAGAATCACCTTAAAGACTGAGAGTTTCACTAACTCAGACAACTCTGCTACAATGCACACATGTGCTGCATCAACCAAGAGGCTAAGGCACTGGCTTTGAAAATCCTACAGGATTTTCCTGCATTCAAATCTTGCTTGTGATGGTTTTATGTTCCCCTGATTGGGGCAATTGTCGTGATTTGTTTTGCCTTTGTTCAGGTGGCATTGGGTACAAAGCCTTGTGCCAATCCATTGGTTATTGAAAATAGACCTGTATCAGAGGCTTTGGTGATTTGTTTCTTGAGTGCTTCATCGCACTGAGTTAATTTACCTGGAGATCCATAACAAATGCGAATAACTAATCTTTTGCCAAGGGCCTGATCCACTGATGTACAAAAGTCACAATCCACTCAGGCCTATCTATCCAAATACATGAGAGACAGATTCCGGGACTTGAGGAGTTGAATTGTGAGGACAGGTTGTTTGTATTCCCTTGAGTATAGAAGATTAAGGGGTGATCTAAATGAGTGTTCAAGATGGGCTATATAGGAAGAAACTACTTCCTCTGGTGGGTGAATCCAGAACAAGGGGGCACAACCTTAAAATTAGAGCTAGGCCTTTCAGGTGTGATGCCAGGAAAGGGTCGTGGAAATCTGGAACTCTGTATCCCAAAAAGCTGCTGAGGCTGGTAGTGGGATCAAGTGAAAATTTTGGCTGGAATTTAACATTGGGCTGGAGGCCAGTGGCACAGTGGTTAGCACCGCAGCTGCACAGCTCTAGGGACCCGGGTTTGATTCTGGGTACTGCCTGTGCGGAGTTTGCAAGTTCTCCCTGTGACCGCGTGGGTTTCCGTCGGGTGCCCCGGTTTCCTCCTACAGCCAAAGACTTGCAGGTGATAGGTAGATTGGCTGTTGTAAATTTCCCCTAGTGTAGGTAGGTGGTAGGGAATATGGGATTACTGTAGGGTTAGTATAAATGGGTGGTTGTTGGTCGGCACAGACTTGGTGGGCCGAAGGGCCTGTTTCAGTGCTGTATCTCCAAATAAAGAGGAAGGACAGCCCTGGAACAAAGGTAAGTTTTTGGGGCCTCGCCGGGGATAATCAGCTGGGCCCCGGTGAGGCAAGGGCGGGGTGCCAGTGGTGGGGGTGGGGGTGGTTGTGCGTTGGGGACGCTTGGGGCTTCAGGGGGGGGTGGCCCTCCATGGGGCACAGGGTGCTCGATCAGGAGGGCTCTGCAACCTCAGTCCGTAAAAAGGTTGCCAGTTTTTACCTGACAGTGTTCTTGGTGCCTTTGCCATCTGGCTGCTGTGGGTATTTTAAAATACCCGCGGCGGCAGGAGAAGGGCCTTAAGTGTCAGTTAATTGGCCACTTAAAGGCCTTGATTAACCTGGGCGGACGGGAGGTTTCTTGCCGCCCCGCATAAAATTGCAGCGGGGGCTGGAAGGCGTCAGGAATGGCCCCCTCTGCCTCCCACTCAATTTTACAGCCCCCGCGCCCCCACCCCCCCCCCCCCCCCCCCCAGCGCCACCAGCCTGCTCGTTGGAGGGCCTGTGAAATTCTGGCCTTCAAATCTGAGATTGACAGACTTTTGTTGGGCAAGGGTATTAAGAATTATGGTACTAAAGTTGGTAGATGGAGAAAGGATAAGATCAACCATGATCTAATTGAGTGGCAGAACAGTCTGGTCTGCCCCCGTTCATATGCTCCTAGACTGCAAAATATACTTGTATTTCTTTGAAGAAGCTCAGCTAGCTTCTGAGCAAAATTGCAGACTGATGAGTTTGGATGGCAATATTCGATCTGTTCAGGATATTCGCTCGCAGGTAACCTGCTCTGAATCTGAATTTGCTACTTGCCCAGTGCAATGTAACAACAATTAAAATTATTTATTCTTCTGGCAGTTTTCCCTCCCGAGGGTACATTCCAGAGGCTCCAGTCACCCTTTCATACCCATAATTTAAATTGTTGAGTTTTTCATCATTCGGTCCCCAAGCAGAGGAAGTAGACTTTTTCTGAACACTACATCAAAATTCCAACTGATTCAAAACATTTCTATTAAATAGTTTCTTAACCTTCTCTGTTAAGAACAACAACTTGTATTTATTCACCTTTAAGCTATAAAACGTCCCAGGGCACTTCACAGCAGAGTTATAAAGCAAAATTTGACACCTAGCCACATGAGGAGATATTAAATCAGGTGACCAAAAGCTTGGTCAAAGAGGTAGGTTTTAAGGAGCATCTTAAAGAATCAAAGAGAGGCAGAGAGAAAGGTGGAGAGGTTTCGAAAGGCCTGAATTCCAGAGCTTATGTCCTTGGCAGCTGAAGGCAGGGCCACCAAAAGTGGAGCGATTAAAATCAGAGAGGTCTGAATTAGAGGAGTGAAGATGTCATAGAGGGCTGTGGGGCTGGAGGAGATTACAGAGATAGGGAGGGGCAAGATCACATGTGTTACTGTGGAAATTGTCCCAGAATGTTAAGTCTCTCTTCAGAACATTAGTGTATAATTCCTGCTATCTTACTCTTCAACTGATACTGTATGTCCTCCACAGCTTTAATGTCCTTTCTGTCATCATGCAGCATAACTGCAGACGTTAATCTGACTTTGGTCTATCCATTACCTTATACAAAATTATCCTTACTGGTTTGCTCAATGCCCTTATTAATAAGACCAAAGTATTATTGTCCTTTTTTAAACTACCTGCACTTGTATTTTCAAGGAATAATCTTGCACTTGTCAATAGGTCTCTTTGCTCATCCCTTCATCCTTCAGCATCTTTCCATTGAGCGTAGACTCCCAGTTCTTGTTTTTCCTCCTAACATACATTAACCTCATGCTTCACCATATTAAGTTGCTTCTGCACCCTTTCAGCATCCTCTTTATATTCTCTTATACTCTGCCTCACTCGTTGCCAAATTCCTTATAAGTCGTCAGCAAATTTCAGAGTCATACCCTAGTCCAAATCAACTGCATCAATCAAGAATGAAAGTAGACCCAGCACTGACCTAAAATAAAACAAGAAATGCTGGAAATACTCAGCAGGTCTGGCAACATCTGTGGAGAGAGAAGCAAAGTGCACGTTTTAGGTCAGTGACCTTTCATCAGAACCCAGAACTGCGATTCAATGAGACATTCTCAATTTTGCATTTGATGTGCAGAATTCACATACATCAGGACTGATCTGTTGGGTGCACCAATTCCAACCCTTCTCCAATCTAAGGAAAGTTCATGACCCTAACTTTTCACCTTTTCGCCAACAACCAACCAATTTTTTTACCCATGCTGCTACATTTCCACATAAGGATACATTTTTGTAATAACCCTGCTGAAAGACCTTACTGAACGCCTTACAAAGACTTTTATACATTACATCCACTGCATTCGACTTTAGCTATCCAATCGGTGACTTTTCCAAAACATTTGTGCGTGTCAAACAGGATTTTCTTTTAATAAACCTGTGTTGACTGTCTTTGGTTTATCCATGCATTTCTAAATGCTCACTAATTTAACTTTGACTGCTAATGTTTTTTTGTTTGTTCATGGGATGTGGATATCACTGACCAGCATTTATTGCCCATCCCTGATTGCCCTTGATCAGGTAGTAGTGGTGAGCCGTCTTTTTGAATCACTGCGGTCCACATGGTGTAGGTACATTATGCTAAATGGCTACTCACAGCATAATTGCAGTGGCGTGACTAATGATGTCATAGGTGGAACCACTGCCATTTTGCACACCCGCCGCAATAAAATTCACCCCTAAGAATGAAAAACTGGGTCAGAGCCTCAATTTTGTTCCTCTCTGACCTCTTTCAAAAGCCTAGGTTCATGCCATCAAGGTCCAGGAATAAATCTATCTTGACTTCTGCCAATTCTTTCCAAACCAATTCCTAATCTACAGTTAGCTCAGTAACTGTTCCATATTCCTCTGGCACATTTCTGCATTGTTGCATAACTTTCCCCTCCCTATGATTGACATTGCCACCTTGTCTTGGATCAGCCAATGAGACATAGGCCAGGCATCAAATCTGGGATCTTCCTGACGGAAATGGCTTGGCTACTGAATGAACAATCTCACTGAAGCATTAGGAAAACCTAGTGAAAGCAATTATATTTTCATGTGCAATATTACAACTTGGACCAGTGGAGTTCTGTCGTGAGAATCATACCTCAATCGGTTTCAATTTCCTCCACACTCCAACTAGTGAGATCCCTTTCCTATTCTTACACTGAGGTTATACTGCACATGAAAACCTTATCTTCAGAGAAAAGAAACCACACTTGATAAACTACCTGAATTAAATGCCATCTGCAAAACCCGATCTTGTATTGCATTCTTGCCTTTCTGTGGAATACATTTTCCTTATTAAAAGAAAACCAAATCACCATGGATACCTGAAGCACTGAATGCCTACGTTAGCAGTATTTCATCAAAAGAAGTCTGAGTCTATGAGCCTGGTGAACAAGAGTTCCTCGCAATACACAGGGGCATAACATAAGCTAAACTTTAGCTTCAAAGTCTCTTCCATTTAGTAATATATTTGATATAGATGATTAACAACTTGAAAGCCCTGTGCCACTAAAGCACTGGTGGCATGGGGAGGTGGGTGAAGGGGTGGGTAAAGCAACAGCATCACGATGTTCTACCTCCATTATCCGGCTCAGTAGAACAATGACAAGTTACATTGCCAGGGAAGGGAACATTTCTGCACCCAGTCAAATCCCTGCCAAGTGAATCCTTTAATCTTTCCAGAGGAAAGAAAGAATCTATCCAGAGGGTCTTTCATGAACTCGGGTGCCCCTAAGCACTTTCCAACCGTTGAAGTAATACATTCAAGAGCCAAAGCGGTTAAATAGACCTTACAACTACTGACGATACAGTAGCTGATTCGCCCACCTCGAATACAAAACTGTGCTGCCAGCTGCTTGGACAATTGAAGGACACAGAATGTACAGCACAAAAGCAGGCCATTCGGCCCAATCCATCCATGTTGGTGTTTATGCTCCACTCGAGCCTCCTCCCATCCTTCCTCATCTACCTCTTATCAGCATCACTTTCTATTTCTTTCTCCCTCATGTGCTTATTCAGCTTCCACTAAATGTATCTATGTTATTCATCTCAACCACTCCCTAGCGAGTTCCACAATCTCAGCACTCTCTGGGTAAAGAAGTTTCTTCTGAATTCCCTTGATTTCTTGGTGACTATCTTATATTGATGGCCTCTAGTTTTGCTCTTCCCACAGGTGGAAACATTCTCTCTGGATCCACTCTATCAAAACCTTTCATAATTTTAAAGGCCTCTATTACGTCACCCCTCAGCCTCCTCTTTTGAAGAGAAAAGAGAACCAGCCCATTTATCCTCTTGTCTAGCCTCTCTTCCCCTTTCCTCCGCTCTGCTTCCCTTTGCAATGTGCCTGCATCATGATTCTTGCAGAGGCTGGCTTTTAGGTGCAGCCTCAGTTCTAGTCAAAGATGAGTAAATCGCTGTAATTGCAACAGATTCATGAGCTGGGATAGGGTACAATGGGTCCCTCATCGAGGTGATCATTCTTCAACTGAAAAGCTTTCTTGGGGTGCAAGTCCATCAGAATGCGACTTCTGCTGACTCTGACCATATTTTCAGCACTATGGTGGTTATGATTAGATTAGATTAGAGATACAGCACTGAAACAGGCCCTTTGGCCCACCGAGTCTGTGCCGAACATCAACCACCCATTTATACTAATCCCATATTCCTACCAAACATCCCCACCTGTCAAACATCCCCACCTGTCCCTATATTTCCCTACCACCTACCTATACTAGTGACAATTTATAAAGGCCAATTTACCTATCAACCTGCAAGTCTTTTGGCTTGTGGGAGGAAACCGGAGCACCCGGAGAAAACCCACGCAGACACAGGGAGAACTTGCAAACTCCACACAGGCAGTGCCCGGAATCGAACCCGGGTCCCTGGAGCTGTGAGGCTGCGGTGCTAACCACTGCGCCACTGTGCCGCCCACTATCATAGATAGGAGGTTGAATCATTGGCTGAGAATTGCATTTCTGGCTATGTGGGGTGGGGTGCAGTGTACAATCCCCGTGCCTGAATGATGAGGCCTGAGGGGCACCCAATATTGGGCCTCGCGCCTCATCACTATCGGCCAGTGAGCTGTGGACAGTAACAAAGTGGGATGGAGTTGTTTCCTGTCTCCACTTGCCCCAGCTCTGCCAAAATGTCGGGTGAGGATGGTTTGGGGTTGGAGGACAGACAAAAAGGCTTAGCCTGTAATGTCCACCATTTACTACATTTCTCTACCAAAGCTGCGTTTTCCTTCCATCTCCTAGTCAGCCTTGGGCAGAGTGTTGCTTTGCTTAATCTTAAATGAGAAGTGATGATTTCTAATGGCTCCATGAATCACAACACCCAGTATCTCAATTACTACTGATTGGCTGAAATCAGCTCTAACACAGAGTTGATGAATGCTGGGAAAGACGGAATCTGAAAAGTTGACAACAAATTGCAAGTAAAGAGTGTTTTTCATTAGCGCTGGTTGAACTAAAAGCTGCAGTGTACCATCACCATGCTTCATTGTGTAAAGACGGCAAGGGGAAAGGTCACAAAACAAGGGAAAATTCAATTTCTCAATGATTGTGTCAATGAGAAATTAGTTTTAATTTGAGTGCTTTCAGATCATTACTTTTCGCATTCAAGATTTAGTTCCTCCCCCATTTTTAAATGCAGTAACTAACCATAATGGTTATAGTGAAGTTATATTTTAGGGTATTGTTACAACAAGCCAACATGAGCAGTGTCCTAAAAGTCTCAATTCAATATCATTGAATGAGGATGATTAAATAGCACAAATAAAATACACAGAAGTATTTTATTAATAAGTGCTCCATATTGTTTTGAGCCAGAAAGTCATTATTGACTTGGCTGCAGGAATGGATACACTGTATTAACAAAAGCAAAACTGCTGCCTTTAAAACAATGTGCTGGATTTTATTTATTTATTTAGAGAAACAGCACTGAAACAGGCCCTTCGGCCCACCGAGTCTGTGCTGACCAACAACCACCCATTTATACTAACCCTACAGTAATCCCATATTCCCTATCACCTCCCTACACTACAGGCAATTAACAATGGCCAATTTACCTACCACCTGCAAGTCTTTGGCTGTGGGAGGAAACCGGAGCACCTGGCGCAAACCCACGCGGTCACAGGGAGAACTTGCAAACTCCGCACAGGCAGTACCCAGAACTGAACCCGGGTCCCTGGAGCTGTGGGGCTGCGATGCTAACCACCGCGCCACTGTGCTGCCCCAGCCCTTTTACCAGCCCTTTTGAGACTGGCTGGGAGGTGGGAGGGCTGGCAATGTGTGGGGGAAGGTGTCAGGAGGGGAGCCCGATATCTTCTCGCCACCAAATGATTTACCAGTGGCGGGAGACTCAGCAACAAATTGTGGCTATTAATTGCCCTATTAAGGGCTATCTCCCACCTCCACCAGCATTTTACCAGCATCGGGAGGAGCTGCCATGGCGTGGGCAGACTACCAGGTAAACCCTGATGGCCTTTCCGCAGTGGGGTGGGGTGGGGGAGCGCAGGGGGCCCTCCTTAATGGCTACTCCATGACCCAATGAGGAGTCCCCAGCAGCAATGGCCACTCTCGCGGCTAAGCTGCCACCACTGGAATTTTCTCTGTGCTGATTGCCGACGCTTGTCTGTATTTAAGGGAGCCTCAGCATGGAGGTGCCCTCATCCTCGTCCTGCAGCCTCTGCAGTGGCCACTACCAGCTGTGGGATGCAGGCCCCCATCCTCAATTGGTCACTGGCCCCAGCGTTGGCCTATTAATTGGCTGCCTCTGGCAAAATGCTGCCTCAAAATCCCACCACCCACCATCGCAGGGTCGGCTCCTGCATTAGGTCCCAGCGGCAGAGACTTCTGCCATGGTGAAAAAAATTCAGCCCAGCGAACCAGGGCACTTGATCAGTGAAGTAAAATCACTGTGCAACATTGGTAATGAATGTGTTAATATATCAGTCTGAAATTCTTACGGCTCTTTGTCCTCTATCCATTTAAAATAAATTGGTTCATGCCTTTGCGTAAATAGTAGACCGTGAAATTTGTTGTAAACTAATATCGCACAGCCAGATTTCAATCCATAAATTTGATGCTCTGCATCATTACACGAAGTTTAGATACTGCTGTCTGCTTCTGGAAGAAGTGTTGCCACATCGGAAAATGTCCTCCAGCTAAATTGAATAATGGAAGCTAACAACAAGTCTGTTAGGTCTTGTGTGCTAGCTTGGTATTACACCTCCGCAACATTTCCAGCTTAGTTCCTTCAGCTGCAGTCAGAAGGTCATAGGTTCAAGCTCCACTCCAGAGACTTGAGCACATAATCCAAGCTGAAGCTCCTAGTGCAGTACTGAGGGAGTGCTGTACTGTCGGAGGTGCTGCCTTTTGGATCAGATGTTAAAACCGAGGCCCTGTCTGCCCTCTAACATGGATGTAAAAGATCCCATGGCTAATATTTCGAAGAAGACCAGCAGAGTTATACCCGGTGCCCTGACCAATGTTTATCTCTCATCCTAAAAGCAAATCATCTGTTCATTATCATGTTGATGTTTGCAGGACTTTGCTGCTGTTTTATACAATGGTGAGGTTATTTTGAGTGATATAAAAACAAGAAATGCTGGAACCACTCTGCAGGTCTGGCAGCATCTGTGAAAAGAGAAGCAGAGTTAACGTTTCGGGTCAGTGACCCTTCTTTCAGATTTCCAGCATCCGCAGTATTTTGCTTTTATTTTAAGTGATGTTTGATTTGGTGATCTTGTGTACTCAAGAGAATACAAGCCTTGGCTATGCAACCATCATCATCATTTAGGTGCTGGTATCATTCTGATCTATCAAACACCTCCGTTGATTCTGCAGTAAGGGCTCCAAACGAAGTGCATTATTCACATTCCATCACTGCTTTGTGTAAAGATATTTTTTGTTACATTTACTTTCATTTGACTTTGCTCAAATTCTAAGTTTACGACCTCTTGTTCTGGATTCCCTGGCGAGATGGAAGAGATCTTTTTCATGGACTCTGCAAATTCCCTTCACCTTGTGAAACAACTCACTTAGGTCACCTGTTAACCATGAGTGCAGAGAATATAAAGCAGGGAATACAAGGGTGGTTTACCTACTCTCACATTGTACAAGTTTCAAGATGCGTTTATACTGTAACTATTGGACTGAGATGGTAATTGCAGTTCAGGTTTCAGTCAGGCAGAAACACATTGTCATGCTCGGCCCCCACCTGCCAAGAATAAGGCACATTAATCTTGTCATGATCATTGATTTTAAACTGTTACTGGAATGAAGAAATGACTTGTTAAACAGATCAGCCGTGGCTGGAAAAGATATTTGCATATTAACAGATAGTGCTTGGAAGGACAAAGGACCATTCCCTAACACATTCAACCCACAATGGACCTTGATCACCAGGTATTGTGTGTAAGAGGAGCATTCCAGAGACTGTTAAGATGATACAATCCAAGACGTGTTCAGACCAGTTTGTCACATGACTAACCTGCTCGGCAACCTGGGTTTTTTCTGAATTGCAGTTTGAAAAAAGAACGACTTTTTGTTCCTGGACTGAGAAGATCTCTCCCGTCTGCTCCCATCTCTTTCTCACATGCCTTTGAATCCACTGAAGACACATGAACCCCAAGACAGAAAAGTCTCCTACAGCGAACAAGGTTTAAGAAGAATACTGGGCCCCAACAAAAAGCAAGATCTACCTACAATCAAGGACTCTACAGTGAGCTCAAAGAACCATAACAAAAACTCTTCAGATATTGCCTCAAACTTTTCCACTTTACTTTTTCTTCCGTTGTTTTCTGTCTCTACTGGCATGTGTGTATTGCATATGCGTGCTAGCATGGACGTGTTGTGTATCCGTAGGCATCAACTGAATTAGAGTTTACGTTTAATAAATTTCAACTTTTCCTCTTTAAACCTAAGAAAGCCAGTTTGTGCTGGTTTCTTTGCCTTACAATTGGAAAGCAGTGAACAAGGATTCACCAATGGGGAGCTTAAAACACAGTGTTTAAAAATAAACCCTGTTATGGTAAGACCAGGTGAAGGCTGAAGGGGAACCCTAGACCTCTTTCTCACCTGGTCGTAACAACATTTACATTGTTTGGCCCCAGTTGGGGTTCAGTAGCACAACTCTGGCCTCTGAGTTACAGGGTTGTATGTTCAAGCCCCCCCACCAGAGACTGACATGCCAGTGTAGTACTGAGGAAGTGCTGCACTGTCAGAGGTGCCATCTTTCAGGTGAGACGTTAAACCAAGGTCTTGTCTGCCTTCACAGGTAGACACAAAAACATTAGCTAATTGCTACTTATGGGTCATTGGATAGAATTATAGAAAGTTTAAGGCACAGAAAGAGGACACATGGCCCATCGTGTCTCTGCCGGTCTAAAACGATCCACCTATTCTAATCCCACCTTCCAGCATTTGGTCCACAGCCCTGCAGATTACGGCACTTACGGTGCATATCCAGACTTCTTTTGAATGAGTTGAGGGTTTCTGCCTCAACTACCCTTTCAGGCAGTGGGTTCCAGACCCCCACCACCCTCTGGGTGAAAAAGCTTTTCCTCATCTCCCCTCTAATTTTTCTACCAATCACTTTAAATCTATGCCCCCTAGTCACTGACTTCTCTGCTAAGGTGAATAGACTCTTCACCTCCACTCTATCCAGGCCCCTCAAAATTTTGTACATTTCAATCAGATCTCCCCTCAGCCTTCCCTGTTCCAAGGAGAACAACCCCAGCCTATCCAATCTTTCCTCATAGCTGCATCTTTCCAGTCCTGGCAACATCCTCGTAAATCTCCTCTGTACCCTCTCTAGTGCAATTACATCCTTTCTGTAATGAGGTGACCAGAACTGCACACAGTACTCAAGTTGTGGCCTAACCAATGAGTTATACAGTTCCAGCATAACCTCCCTGCTCTTGTAGCTATACCTCAGCTAATAAAGGAAAGGATTCCATATGCCTTCTTAACCACCTTATCAACAACCTGCCCTGCTACCTTCAGGGATCTGTGGACACGCACGCTAAGGTCTCTCACTTCATCTACACCTCAGTATTTTCCCATTAATCGCGTCATTTAGGGAGGGAGACTCTGATTAAAAATCTTAAATTTAAACATGTTTATTTAAAGAGAACCTTGAAGTAGTAAGAATTAGTGCAAATTGGCTGCTGGGTTTCCTACAACAGTGACTATACACTTCAAAAGTACTTCATGGACTGTAAAGTCCTTTGGGACATTCTGAAGTCTTGCAAGCTGCCATACGAATGCAGGTGTTTCCCTTTTCCTTTTTGGATACATACATGAAAAGAGTCTTCTGTCCAGAGTTAGAAATGTAAATGAATAGTGAACAGGGAAGAGAAAATTTCGATTCACTAAATATTTAAATTGAGGCAAGGTGAGTTTAAAGAGAGCCCCGTGGGGTCCACCAGAACCTGTGCCATTTGTAAACCAGGTTTGGCACTGCAGTGGATTTGTACCGCACATAGTGTTAAACTGAAGCAAACTGAGACTACAGCCTTCTGGGTGGGGACATCCTCACTCCAGATTGCTCCAATGTTATTTTGAATCTCGATCTGGATTTACAATGCAAGTTTCGTGCTCCCATGAAGTGGAAATTGCTTTGGACCAACACTAAACTTACAATATTAATGAAACCTGAGAACCACATATTAAAACCATTAGATATCATTTTAAAATCTAAAAAGAACAAGTGAATGACAATATAGGTGTTAAATACGTTGATATGGAAAGTATGCTTTCCTCATATCAGTACTTTACTGCAATGCCTATAAAGTAGCACTCCCAAAAACTGTAATTTATTTTCAATTGGAAGTCTGCTCCACAGATAAAACAACAGGTCAAATTTACACAAAGGCAAAATACTGCAGATGTTGGAAATCTGAAATAAAAACAGAATGCTTGGAATACTCAGCAGGTCTGGCAGCATCTGTGAAGACAGAAACAGAGTTAACATTTCAGGTCGATGAGCTTTTGTCAAAACTCGAAGAAGAAAGAGACATAACAGGTTTTAATCAAGTACAGAGGCAGGGAAATGGTTGGGGGGGGGGGGGGGTGCGGGGGAGGGCAGGGAAAGAACAAAAGAGAAGGTCTGTGATAGCGTAGAAGGCAAGAGAGATTAAATGACTAAAGAGCTGATGGTGAAAGGCAAAATGAGATGGTAATGGGACAATTTAAAAAAAAAAGATGAGTTTAGAGAAGGTTAGAAGAAGGCATTTTATGATTGACAGCCAGACTAGGTTTTTACAGAGCATGTCACGATTTGCTGCTCGTAAACTCCGTCCCACCCTCAGCTGTCCGGTTATGGAGAAGCTTGTGAGGTAAGTATGTTTTTTTTTATAAACATTAAAAATCACCAAACTTCTTCAATTTTATCTGAAGCAAAATATATACAAGGGCAACATATGTAAAATATATACATTTCTACCTGTTTGCAGTTCTGATGAAAGGTCATTGACCTGAAACGTTAACTCTGCTTCTCTCTCCACAGATGCTGCCAGACCTGCTGAGTATTTCCAGCATTTTCTGTTTTTATTACAAAGGCTTGTGAATTATGCAGTTATGTTTATTAAAGTAGCTATGTTTCCCATCCAAGCATCACTTGCAGTGAACCTTGCAGTAATAATAACTGATGTTACAGAGAAATACAGTAGACACTCAAATTAGTTTAATCTATTTTAAGCTTTTCATTGTTTGACCCTCTCCAGTATAAAATCTCTCATCCTAAACAAGTGTATCAGTCTGGCCTATAAATTTAAATAGTGAGGAAATGTTAAAGAAGTTGGACTTGTTTCAATTCGATGACAGATGGGTTCAAGGTGACCTAATTGAATTTAACAAGATTACAAAAGAAATTAATAAAATTCACTCCAAGCAAATTGATGACTGTATTGAAGGATTCATTTACAAGGGAGACCAGTTATTAATTGTCACAAGTAGAGCCAGACAGAACCTTTTCACCCAAGTGGTGACAGACCAAATTTAACACTATAGTCTCCAGTGCCTCACTCCACCCTGGTGAACTACGTTACCAGGGAAAGCCATTGGAGAGATGAGAATGTGGAACTTGCAAACACGTGGAGTAACTGAGGTGGTATAGACACACTTAAGGGGAATTTAGATTAGTATAGGAGGAAAAATGGACTGGAAGGGCATGCTGGTAGGGTGAGATAAAGCAGTGGAAGAGGATGCTCGTGTGGAGCTGTCATGCTAGGCCCCCACCTACCAAGAATGAGGCACATTCATTTTGACATGAACATTGATCTTAAACTGTTACTGGAGTGAAGAAAGGACTTGTTAAATAGATCAGCCATGGCTGGAAAAGACATTGCATATTAACAGACAGTGTTTCGAAGGACAAAGCAGCCATTCCCTGACACATTCAACGCACAATGGACTTTTGATCACTAGATGTTGAAGGTGGAGGTGCTTGCATTCCAGCTTGACTGCTACAATGGCCGAACACACAAACGGACATAGTCAAAACAGTTATTCACATGGCCAGCCTGCTGGGCAACCTGAGTTTTTTGAATTTGTACAAACAGTTTGGACAGCAAGCAGAATGCCCCTGGACTGAGAAGATCTCTCCTGGCTGGCTCGCCACAGCCTCTCCTGTCTGTCTGCTCCCATCTCTTTCTCACAAGCCTTTGAATCCACTGAAGACACATGAACCCCAAGACAGAAAAGTCTCCTACAGCGAACAAGGTTTAAGAAGAATACTGGGCCCCAACGAAAAGCAAGATCTACCTACAATCAAAGACTCTACAGTGAGCTTGAAGACCTGTAACAACAATCTTCAGATATTGCCTCAAACCTTTCCACTTTATTTTTCTTCTGCTCTTTTCTGTCTCTATTTGCATGTGTGTATTGCGTATGCATGCTAGCGTGGGCGCATCGTGAATCTGTAGGCGTCAACCGAATTAAAGTTTAAGTTTACGTTAAATAAATTTCAACTTTTCTTCTTCAAACCTAAGAAAACCTCCGTGTGTTGTTTTCTTTGCCTTATAATTGGAAAGCGGTGAACAACGATTCACCAAGGGGGTGCTAAAAACAGTGTGTTTAAAATTAAACCCTTTTACGGTAATAATAGGTGAAGTCTCAGAGGGACCCCTAAACACCTTTCTCACCTGGTCGTAACAGGAGCATAAACTGAATGGCCTGTTTGAGTGTTGCAAATTCTGCATGATTCTACATAAGGAGTCAGTACAGATATGTTCAAGAGGTAAATGAACATGTTTCTGCAGAAAATTGGATACTGGGATGTGGTACAAAGGTGGGTATGTGGGATATGATCTATGGAAAGGGGAGTATTCAGTGCAGCGGGCTACAATCTGGCAGAATGGATTGTCCAACTGTTGTAGAATCTGCCCAAGTTTCAGTCCATCGACTTCAATGATCTGAAAATGAAGTGGGCTTTAAAACAGGTGGGTGACCAGCTCCACTAGATTAGCACCCACCCAATCAAGATGAAAATTTACCCCATGGTCTCTTCCTATTCCTAAGTATTATATCCTAACATGATTTAAGAAGGGACAAGGGGGCATATTGCCTGTATGTTTAATCAAACTTTAAGCATTTTACAGCCCCTCGCTTTACATAATTTGTAGGACTTATAACAGACTTATTCATCAAAGACACTAATTAGGTCAATAATGGAAATGTGGGAAATGCAACATCTACCTTTACAAAGGTTAGAGACGATAATTATAGTGCTTTTAGGCACAATGCATATTAAAGTGTTATTCTAATTTACAGAGATTGCTTTGATTATGAGGCACATTTCCCTTTTAATTTCCAGACTGTAAATGACTATTATCCAGTTCAAGCATTATAAGAAATATCACTACGTTTTTTTATACCTCAGATAATCCAAGGCATTACTAACAGAGTGCTGAACTGTCTGCAAGACAATTGGAAATGCATACAGTGGGTCATTCCATTTGTGTCCCATTGTTGCTTCTCGTTGCTGCATTGAGACAAGCTGTTGGGAAGCAACATATCTTAGAGAGAGAGAGACACACACACATACATACACACGGGATTGGATAAAAGGCAAGAGATAATGTCAAATGCTCATGCGATCTCATCAAGCCTTAAAAGAGCAATCATGTGCACCAAAGTTAATATAAATCAGCAGCCATATCACTTTTAAGAATGCAACATTTTGCTTCACATTGAACTGAATGACTGATAATCTGAAACGAAAGCTATTGTCTTTGCTTGGCATTACCAAACCAACCGCCAAACGAATCAAAATCAAATCCTAAAGTAAAATCAAAATACTGCAGATGCTGGAAATCTGAAATAAACACTGAAAGTGCAGGAAATACTCAGCAGGTCTGGCAGCATCTGTGGAGAGAGAAACAGAGTTTCAAATCTGTGGCCTTTTCTCGGAACTGGAAAAAGGTAGAAATGTATATATTTTATATATATTGCCCATGTATATATTTTTGCCCCAGATAAAATGGAAGAAGTTTGGAGATTTAAGTTGTTTAAATGTTTATAAAAAGAAATAATAAACTCACAGGCTTCTCCATAACTGGACAGCTGAGGGTGGGGCAGAGTTTACCAGCAGCAGAAAATGACACGCTCTGTGAAAACCTAGTCTGGTTGTCAATCAGAAAATATCTTCCCACCTTCTCTAAACACATCTTTTTTTCTGTAATTTTTCCACTACCACCCCCTTTTGCCTTTCACCGTCATCCCTTTTGTCATTTAATCTCTCCTGCCTTCTCCCCTATCACAGAACTCTTCTTCTGTTCTTTTCTCCCCTCCCCCTTTTCCCTGCCTCTGCATTTGATTAAAATGTTATGTTTCTAACGTCTTCGAGTTTTGACAAAAGGTCATCGACCTGAAATGTTAACTCTGTTTCTGTTTCCACAGATGCTGCCAGACCTGCTGCGTATTTCCACCATTCTCTGTTTTTATATCAAAATCAAATCTCCCATTTCTCTGAATCACACAGATAGTTTTATATGAAGTCCCGTGAACAGTTTTGGATTGAAAACTTTGTGCATTCTGACACTCATTTATTCTTACTGTTGTTGTGACTCCCTGTAGCTTTTCCCAACTTCAGTTCTCCAGGCAGAGGTGAGAGGTGACCAGTCTGCTTACCAAGCCTCTACCAACCTCATCCGACAGTCACTGGAGGCAGTGTGAGATGTGCCTATGGGTAGATTGCATCTAGCTTTCAGCAACCATCCTATAGAATGCCCTGGCACCTTCACCTAATACCAAAGTCATCTTCTAACTCTGTACTTTAGTTTGATGGCTGTCAGGCTGCTGAACATTGCCAGTTTCTCAAGTGGACTTTATCACCCTGCTACAGCAATCTTTCAGGAAACAAGTGTAACTTGAAATTTATGAAGGCAATTGATGCATATTAGGAAATGGAATATTTCTATACATGTAGAACTCAATCTTGCTTCCCTAAGCTTTGCCATAAGTAAGCATTTATACTGGATTCTTCCACAAGCCATTTACAATTTATCCTACTGTGCACTTCTTTTGCCATGGTGGTAAAGAAAATTATTAAAATTGGAAAACCCCACATGTTATGTACACTGTAACTAGTTTATTTACAAACTGCCAATTAAAGCTCTTGTTACACTTACAGACTAGCACATTAAATAAATCCAATTCAATCATGCCACCCACATTGGAATGACTGCAGTATAACACTCTGACCAAATCACTCATAATATTTCCATCTTTGCCTCATCAAATTTTTGCGAATCCCTTTGGGTTTTTTCTACATTAAAGGCACGACATAAATGCTTATGTTGTAGCTTGTCATCTTCCGCCATGTGTTCAAATCTCTCCATGGCCTCACCCTCCCTGTAACCTCCTCCAGCCCTACTGCCTTCTGACATCCTTTAGCCATCTCAGTCCCAAGCTCTGGAATCTCCTTCCCAAGTCTCTCCACCCTCTTTTAAAGTAATAATTGCTAGTAATATCATAAGACACCTGATCAGGATAGCCCCATGGGATCTTTTACATATACCCGCGAGGGAAGGCAGAGCTTCAGTTGAGTGGCACAAGCAGCACTGCCACAGTCCCTCAATACTGCATTGGCAAACCAGCTGAGATTTTATACTCAGGTCTCTGGAGTGGGACTTGAACCCACAACCGTCTGATTCAAAGTTATGAGTGCTACCCATTGAGCCAAGTAGGTCTGTTGTACCCTACCTACCCTGCAGAGCAGGACATGAATTCCTAATATAACAGTATAACAGCATACTAAACAGAACAGGAACGCAAGTGGTGGATTTGAGGTTGAGCGGAGTGGGGTGGGGGTTGTGGGGGAGAGGGCAGTGGTGGGAATATCTACCTTTAATACTTGCATTTGATAAAAGCCCTTCACCAGCTATTGTTTCTGCAATTGCCTGCATGGTGAACTAGTGGCCACTCTCCAAAGTCGTGCAAACAGCAGAAAAGGATAAATACTTGAAAAGGAAAAGATTGCAGGGTTGTGGGGAAAGAGCAAGGGGTGTGGGACTAACTGGATAGCTCTTTCAAAGAGCTGGCACAGGCACAGTGGGCTGAATGGCCTCCTTCTGTGCTGCATCATTCCATGATTCTATGAAGCAGGGTCGACACTAAGGCTGCTGATGAATTGCAGAAAACTGTACATCCTAAAGTGTCTCAGAACATTTCAATGGGGCTGTCAATCAGTATCAGTATAGTGTTGCATGTCAATGTGTTTCCTCTGTATCTTTGTTCTTCTAAACCCATGACAGAATTCCTTATCTCAAAAGAAAGTCTCCTTTGCAAGGTTAATTTGAAAACTGCAATCAAAATTAAAAAAATGTTTCACTTAATGTAAATAAATGAGGTCAAATGGATCAGTCAATGCTCATCCCAGAGAAAGCGTTAACATGAAAAAAAATCTCCCTGAAGAGAGTACAGAGCAATCTCCAGCTTTCTCTCTCTCCCCACTGTAGCACATAAAATATTAAGAGCCAATTTTCAGCTGCACCTCCATCACTGCCATTATCATCCCACACGTCCGGAGGTGATAATGGACTCAGCATATCGCAGGCCCACTCAGTGACTGCACACTGGAGGCTTCTTCACATCAGGGACCTTGATGTGCAAGGGTGGCTCCAGATGGACACTTCTGTTGTTTTGCCGGCAGCAACGGTTAATTCACTGGAAGGAGGGGGAGAGAAACAGGCCTTAAATCCAACACCTAAATTAAATGCACTTCCGAGTGTTCTGTTAGAACTGTGAGGCACTGTCCATGTAAAGACAACAATGAAACACCACCCTGCACATGATCGACAGAAAATAGAATTTTCATCTCCAAGGTGATTGAAGAATGTTGGATCCTTTTTCCTTTGTGACCTCTCAGATTGCCCGACAACTATTAAAAGAGTAAAGATTTATTGAATTTTTCACTTTCAATGAGTGACAGCATCCGCAATCTTTCAAAGACATTCTACTTTATTATATGTCTGTCACACACACATATGCGCGTGAACACATATCCACGGGGGGGGGGGGGGGGGGGGAATTTTATGCTTTTCCCCCACCCCTCACCGGTGGGTTTGGAGGAGGGGAGAGCATATAATCAGGTGAGATAGTGGTGGGGCTGGGGAATCCCGCCATTTTCCTGCCTCACTTTCCTGACTTACAAGTGGCCTGCGTCCCTCACCTCCGGTGAGACCAGTACCGGCAGCAGCCACCGCCTCTGCAGTGGCGCTGCTCAGTTAAAGAGCTGCCAGCCTCTGAATGGCCAGCAGCTCTCAGCAGGTGGGTCTGTTGCCAGGGTCTTTGATCCCGGGGAACGGCTGCTGCTGTCCGTTTAACTGCCTAATTGGCATATAGTCCGCACGGCCTTCCCCAGAGAAAGCAATGCGGGGTTCTCACCGGCGCCTTAGCTGGTGGTCGATAAAATCCTGGCCGCAGGTGTACACGTGTAAACACAGTCACACGTGCACATAGCCAAAACATGGGTGTGCAATGTATGCTGTTCACATGCAGTGAAACCTCACCGTAACAAAGAGCAAAAATGCCAGAAACATGTAGCCTGTCAGTCGGCACCTACAAAAAAAATCTGCTCGTTTCTGAAATGTTCTAGTTTTTGATCTCAGATTTTCTCCTGTCTTTTGTTCTACCTCACTTCCAACTGTTAGTAAAAACACCTTTGTTTACAGCACCTGATTGAGTTCGAGGGACTTGCCAAATTTCAGTTGGCTACCATGGAACCATTGGTGGTTCTTTGGGTTGGCATGGTGCAGATACTGGATGTTCAGGAGACTCACTAAGTCGGGAGGCTGGATTCTGCTCCCTGTGAGGATTCTGCAAGGATGTAGGGCATTATCAGGCTCTGGATGGAGACCCACTTGCACCGATTTCCATAAGGCCTTCATTTGTGTTACTGCTGCCTCATGCAGCTGCCACAAAGATGCTGAAAGCTATGAAAGGACACAGCTCATGGGGTTTATTCCTGTAAATGTAATCAGATTCCCGTCCAGACCTAGCTGGATCCATTAGCTGGCTAGCGCGAGCGGATGTGGGAATTCCGGTGGAGAGCAGTGCAAAATAGGCTGTCAGCTCGTTATCACTTGTTTTACACTATCACACCATCAAGAGCGACCTCAGTGTGTGGATTCTATATAGGACAAATAAGAATGCCACTGGTGTGCAATTCTCAATAGGTTGAGATTGTGAGAAATGGTTTCCATGCAGACTGGTTCCAACCAGAAAGGAAGAAGAAAGGAAGGCCAGAAGAAAAGAATGAAGGAAAAAAATTGCTTTATGTATTACCTTTCATGACCTCAGGCCATTCCAAAGTGCTTCACAGCCAAAGAAGTAGTTTTTGAAATGTAGTCACAGTTGTAATGCGCACAGCAAGCTCCCATAAACAGCAGTGAGATAATGACCATATAATCTGTTTTAATAGTGCCACAGGATCTTTTGTGTCCACCTGAGAATGCAGACCTTGGTTTACATCTCATGTAAATGATGGCACTTCCGATAGGCCATTGCAGAGGGCATTTAAGAGTCACATGTAGGCCTGACCGGGTAAGGATGGCAGATTTCCACCCCTAAAGGATATTAGTGAACCAGATGGGTTTTTACAACAATTGACAATAGTTTCATAGTCACCATTAGACTAACTTTTAAAAAAAAAATTCCAGATTTTTATTAATTGAATTCAAATTTCATTATCTGAGAAGGTGGGATTTGAACCCATGTCTCCAGAGCATTAGCCTGGTCCTCCAGATTACTAGCCCAGTGACATTACCACTACGCCACTGCCTCCCCCAACGGAACTGCCAGGGGCCTTGTTACGACTGGTTTCCCAGAAGAACTATTAGAAACTATCAAACCATCAATGTTCACCACCGTCATGGAGATGCAGGCACAGAACAGAAAAACTAGCCTTGGTTTTAAATTCACCTCAAATTTACTTTTGAAATTAGCACTGTACATTTTTCCAAACAACCCAAGTAAAAAAGGGATTAGAGTACGACAAGGAATCTCTCAAAAATATTATAAACTATCACTGACATGTAGCGAAGTCTTCCATCCCTCGGTGATTTAAATCCATTAGTCCATCTCGAGGGAAAGGTTGCACTCCTACTTACAGGGTTAAGCATGATTTTTCAGCTAAGCATTCTGTCTGATCACACTCCAATTGGAGTGTAGGCTGGTGACAGCCTCAGATGCTACGTAAGTTCCAGTTCTGAGACAGACGCACAAAGCTACAGAAGCAACAGAGCACGCAGCCAGTTCTGATTAAGGTTTTGTGGTATCGCAGGATCATACAGCACAGAAGGAGGCCATTCAGCCCATCATGTCTGTAACAACTCTTTGAAAGAGCTGTCCAATTAGTCCCATTCCACTGCACTTTTCCTGTAGCTCTGCAAATTTCTCCTGTTCGAGTATGTACTTAATTCCCTTTTAAAAATTACTACAGATCTGCTTCCATCGCCCTTTCAGGCAGTTCAGTCCAGATCACAACAACTCGCTGCGTAAAAAAAATTCTCATCTCTCCTTCTGGTTCTTTTGCCAATTATCTTAAATCTGTCTCCTCTGTTACCAACCATCCTACCAGTGGGAATAGTTTCCCCTTATTTACTCTATCAAAACCCCTTCCTGTGCTTGGCAACTGTTGGTCCTGATTTATAAACTGTGATAATTGAGCAAATGTCATTCAGTCACACAGTGGCAACACACTGATGGAAAGAAAGACAGATTTGCATTTATATAGCACCTTTCACAACCTCAAGATGTCCCAAAGTGCTTTACAGTCAATGAAGCTAATGTTGTGACATATCACGAAAAAAGAAAATTGTGGGGTAAACTTTAAGAGCTCCCCATCCCAGTGCATAGCCTTGTGCAGCCAAAAGGCATTTCGGGAACTTGGGGGTAGGGGTCAGAATGTGCCTGTCGAGGTCCGTACAGTATCAGTTCACTAATGTGCTAGGAGATTGAAGTCACACAGCAAGAATTTCCTTCAGGGGCGTTCTCACAATCAATCGGCTTAACTTTGTCGGATTAGGGGGATCCCAGATATGGCAGTAAACAGATATTCCTCCAACCTCCTGTCGAGGGTACAGTGATCAATCAGGAATCATAGAATCATACAGCACAGAAGGAGGTCATTTGGCCCATTGTGCCTGTGCTGGGAGAACTACATCACCACCCCCCCAGAAAACATTGATATCACAATGGCATCATCTTCAATTATAACAACAACAGAAATCCTTATGTAAATAATGTCTCCTACAGTTAGAACCTTACAAGTGTTAGAAATGGATGATGACATACGATAAATACTTCAACTTGCAACTACTTCTAAAAGAGAATCAGATAAAGGAGGAATGTTGAAAGGTATCAGGAGGGGGCAGGAGAGTGAAATTGGACTCGGTGACATGTGTGGAGCTAAACAGACTTACTGAAAGCAAATGGCCTGTTTCGATGTAGTAACTTTCTATGATACTGTGTCACAGTAACCTATTTGCAGCTTTTGTCCCTTGTGAGCTATCTCCTCAGCCTCAGTCATGGAGATATATTTATCATATATATAGTAACTGGGCAGGAGATATCCGCAGTGCGTCAAACATCAATCAAAATCACTTCTGGTGACAGCAGTACGTCTCCTTGAACTGAAGATCCTATATGTAACCACCCTTCCAATGAACTTTCAACCTTCCTGCAAACTCTTACAAGTTTAATAAATATTTTATGCCACAAGCTGTTTTCTTTCAAGGTCGCTGGGAGTTAAAATGGCTTTTTGCATTCAGACATGAAATTTATTAACAATTCCTCCAAAGTTTTGACAAAAAGCTCAGCCACCTTAAATAGCTGCACAAATATTGAAGATAGCGTTAAAAAAGGACCTGAATAATAGACCCAACACAAGTGTCTGGAAAAGCTTTTTTGCTTGACCATCTCCCGAGACTACAAGATCATATTCAGGCTGATTGGAGTGGAATTCAACCTCTTGATGTTTATATGTCCCACTGCTTTGAGTTAGTTGAGGTGGTAATGGGCAGGATTGAACTTTTGGGGTGGTCTCTACACTCTTGAAGACCAAAACAAGAAGGGCCAGGTATTTAACATTAAAAATGCAAACAAAGCACTTGTGTCATTTCCAGAGGAATAAAATGAAAAAGCAAAGAAGTTATGTGAAACTTGTATAGAATCTTAGTTTGACCATATTTGGAATAGAGTGTACAGTTCTGGTCTTCATATTATAAAAAATGATATAGGGATATTGGAGAAGGTTCAAAAAAACATTTATATGGATGATACCAGAATTGAGAGGTTATAACTATCAGGAAAGATTGAACAGGCTGGGTCTCCTTTCTCCAGAAAAGAGAAGGCTGAGGGGTGACTTATGAGATTAAAATAACAAATGGGTTTGATAAGGTAGATGTAGAGAAGACATTTCTGCTTGTGCGAGAATCCAAACTAGGGGTCATATATATAAAATAGTCATCAGTAAGTTTAAAAAAGGAATTCAGGAAAGTGGTTAGAATTTGGAACTTGCCACCACATGGAGTAGTTGAAGCAAATGGCATAGATACCTTTAATGGAAGCATAGGAACATAACAATCACATATGAAATAGGAGCTGGAGATGGTCATTTGGCCCATTGAACCTGCTCTGCCATTCAATAAGATCATGGTTGACCTTCAACCTCAACTGCACTTTTTCACCCTATCCCCATATCCCTTGAGATAAAAACAAGAAATGCTGGGACCACTCAGCAGGTCGGGCAGCATCTGTGGAAAGAGAAGCAGAGTTAACGTTTCGGGTCAGTGACCCTTCTTCGGAACTAGCAAATATTAGAAATGTCAAAGGTTATAAGCAAGTGAGCCGGGGGTGGGGCAAGAGATAACAAAGAAGAAGGTGTAGATTGGACAAGGCCACATAGCTGACCAAGAGGTCATGGAGCAAAGGCAAACAATATGTTAATGGTGTGTTGAAAGACAAAGCATTAGTACAGATAGGGTGTTAACGAACTGAAGATTGAGCAGCAGCAAGTACAAACATGAAAAAAAACAGTGGGTAAGCAAACTGAACAAACTACAATGAAATGAAATAAACAAAAGAAAAAAATTGTTAAAAATGTAAAAACGAAAAAAGAAAAAAGAACTAAAAATAAAAGTAAAATGGGGGGCCCATCATGCTCTGAAATTATTGAACTCAATGTTCAGTCCGGCAGGCTGTAGTGTGCCTAATCGGAAAATGAGATGCTGTTCCTCGAGCTTGCGTTGATGCTCACTGGAACACTGCAGCAAGCCCAGGATAGAGATGTGAGCATGAGAGAAGGGGGGAGTGTTGAAATGGCAAGCAACCGGAAGCTCAGGGTCCTGCTTGCGGACTGAGCGGAGGTGTTCTGCAAAGCGGTCACCCAGTCAGCGTTTGGTCTCCCCAATATAGAGGAGACCACATTGTGAGCAGCAAATACAGTATACTACATTGAAAGAAGTACAAGTAAATCGCTGCTTCACCTGAAAGGAGTGTTTGGGGCCTGGGATAGTGAGGAGAGAGGAGGTAAATGGGCAGGTATTACACCTCCTACGATTGCAGGGGAAGGTGCCATGGGACGGGGATGAGGTGGTGGGGGTAATGGAGGAGTGGACCAGGGTGTCGCTGAGGGAACAATCCCTTCGGAATGCTGACAGGGGAAGGGAGGGGACGATGCGTTTGGTAGTGGCATCATGCTGGAGGTGGCGGAAATGGTGGAGGATGATCCTTTGGATATGGAGGCTGATCTGTCTAAAAATCTACCAATCTCTGCATTGAACGTACTCAATGACTGAGCATCCACACCCTTCTGGGTAGAGAATGCCAAACCCTCTTAGTGACGAAACTTCTCATCTCAGTCTTAAATGGCCAATCCCTTATCCTGAGACTATCACCCCTTGTTCTAGACTCTCCACCCAGGGGAAACAGCTTTTCAGCATCTATCCTTTCATGCCCACTAAGAATTTTACACCTGGTATAAGCTAGATAAGCACACGATGGAGAAAGGAATAAAGAATAGGTAGATAGGGTGAGGTGAAATAGGGTGGAAGTGCATAAACATCAACATAGACCAGTTGAGCCAAATGGCCCATTTCTGTGATGTAACTTCTATGTACTTCTATATAATATTAGTTATTCAGCCTGAGGCCTAACAGCAAGCTACAAATCTGCTGGCCATAGGTGGAAGATTTCAGTCGAACTAAGACGGCAGTCAATAATGTAATCCCATCTCCACTTGCAAATCTTCAGTAAGAGAAACTGACAATTTGCTGTATAAATTGCACAGAATACCAAGGAAATGAAAATCAGATTCCCATAGGTATAACATATAGGAGACATCAAAAATCATTTTGAACTGATTTTTTTTGGACGACTACAAAAACAAGACAAATACTTGTTAAAACTCACTTTTGTTTGTGATTGAAAGTCTATGACAGGTTTTATGAGCAGCATGTCATGACCAATCATGCAGCATGATTTAGTATGTCCACTTGTGAGACTGACTGTAACCCGCTCATCAGTTCTTCACTTGTGAGTGCCCTCATTAGCCTCGTAAGTGGAAAATTTAAATCACTGGCTGGACAAAACTTCGCTGCGGTGAGATATAGCATCAAACCAATAGATTTGTTGGCTTGTTAAAACTTGTGCCAGCTCACTTTAAAATTAATTAGGCTCTTCCTTCCAAGAGTTAAAATGGAAAGTGAAACTAAACCAAGCATTTTGCATCACTGTGGGTGAGGAAAGCCTCAGACTTAAATTTACAACTCAGAGGCAGTCCTTTTGGCTGCAAGCTACTGTCTACCAGGAACATGGCAAAAATATTCGGAATACTATTCACATGGAACACATCTCTCACTCGAACTAATGGGTGTGGCATGGACATATTGGAACAGAACTGGAAAAGTGAAACAGAGGGAAAGGTGGGAGGTGGAGCCAGGCAACATAAATTAGACAGGGTTTTGAAACAGAGTACTGACGAAGAAATGAGGTTAAGCTATCTGTTACTTCAATGCTTGAGGTTTTTTTGTTGTATCTGTTTATGACTGTATCACGCAATTCATAATCTTTGTTGTATTGCTAGCTCAGTTCAGATCTGGGTTCCAAACACTCAACACTATTTAAAAAGGGAGGTAGAGAGAAAGCTGGGAATTATAGGCCAGTCAGCCTGACATCGGCAGTGGGGAAAATTCTAGAGTCCATTATCAAAGATTTTATAACAGAGCACTTAGAGAACAGTGGTAGAATCGAGCAGGGTTGGCATGGATTTACGAAAGGGAAATCATGCTTGACAAATCTACTAGAATTCTTCAAGGATGTAACTAGTAGAGTTTTTGAGGGGGAGCTAGTGGATGTGGTTTATTTCGACTTTCAGAAGGCTTTCGACAAAGTCCCACAAAAGAGATTAGCATGTAAAATTAAAGCGCATGGGATTGGGGGTAGTGTATTGCAATGGATAGAAAATTGGTTGGCAGCCAGGAAAAAAAGAGTAGGGATAAATGGGTCTTTTTTCGAATGGCAGGCAGTGACTAGTGGGGTACCGTAAGGATCGGTGCTAGGACCCCAGCTATTCACAATATATATTAATGATTTAGATGAAGGAACTAAATGTAATATCTCCAAATTTACAGATGACACAAAACCGGGTAGGAGGGGGATGCAGAGAGGCTTCAGGGTGATTTGGACAAGTTGAGTGAGTGGGCTAATGCATGGCAGATGCAGTATAATGTGGATAAATGTGAGGTTATCCACTTTGGTAGCAAAAACGGGAAGGCAGATTATTATCTGAACGGCTATAAACTGAGAGAGGGGAATATGCAGCGAGACCTGAGTGTTCTCGTACACCAGTCACTGAAGGTAAGCATGCAGGTACAACAGGCGGTAAAAAAGGCAAATGGTATGTTGGCCTTCATAGCGAGAGGATTCGAGTACAGGAACAGGGATGTCTTGCTGCAATTATACAGGGCCTTGGTGAGGCCACACCTGGAATATTGTGTGCAGTTTTGGTCTCCTTATCTGAGGAAGGATGTTCTTGCTATAGAGGGAGTGCAGTGAAGGTTTACCAGACTGATTCCTGGGATGGCGGGACTGAAGTATGAGGAGAGATTGAGTCGGTTAGGATTATATTTGCTGGGGTTCAGAAGAGTGAGAGGGGATCTCACAGAAACCTATAAAATTCTAACAGAACTTAACAGGGTAGAACATAGAACATAGAACAGTACAGCACAGTACAGGCCCTTCGGCCCACGATGTTGTGCCGAACCTTTAACCTACTCTAAGATCAAACTAACTACCTACCCTTCATTCTACTATCATCCATGTACCTATCCAAGAGTCGCTTAAATGCCCCTAATGTATCTGCTTCTACTACCACCGCTGGCAGCGCATTCCACGCACCCACCACTCTCTGTGTAAAGAACCTACCTCTGACATCTTCCCAAAACCTTCCTCCAATCACCTTAAAATTATGCCCCCTGGTGATAGCCCTTTCCACCCTGGGAAAAAGTCTCTGACTATCCACTCTATCTATGCCTCTCATCATCTTGTACCCCTCTATCAAGTCACCTCTCATCCTTCTTCGCTCCAATGAGAAAAGCCCTAGCTCCCTCAATCTTTCTTCATAGGACATGCCCTCCAGTCCAGGCAGCATCCTGGTAAATCTCCTCTGCACCCTCTCTAAAGCTTCCACATCCTTCCTATAATGAGGTGACCAGAACTGAACACAATATTCCAAGTGTGGTCGAACCAGGGCTTTATAGAGCTGCAGCATAACCTCACGGCTCTTAAACTCAATCCCCCTGTTAATGAAAGCCAACACACCATACGCCTTCTTAACAACCCTATCAACTTGGGTGGCAACTTTGAGCGATCTATGGACATGGACCCCAAGATCCCTCTGTTCCTCCACACTACCAAGAATCATGTCTTTAAGCCTGTATTCCACATTCAAATTCGACCTTCCAAAATGAATCACTTCACACTTTTCCAGGTTGAACTCCATCTGCCACTTCTCAGCCCAGCTCTGCATCCTGTCAGTGTCCCGTTGCAACCTACAACAGCCTTCCACACTATCCACAACTCTAGCAACCTTCGTGTCATCGGCAAACTTGCTAACCCAGCCTTCCACTTCCTCATCCAAGTCATTTATAAAAATCACAAAAAGCAGAGGTCCCAGAACAGATCCTTGTGGAACACTACTGGTCACCGAGCTCCATGCTGAATACTTTCCATCTACTACCACCCTCTGACTTCTGTGGGCCAGCCAATTTTTGTATCCAGATAGCCAACTTTCCCTGAATCCCATGGCTCCTTACTTTCTGAATGAGCCTACCATGGGGAACCTTATCAAACGCCTTGCTAAAATCCATATACACCACATCCACTGCTCTTCCTTCATCAATGTGTTTTGTCACATCTTCAAAGAATTCAGTAAGGCTTGTGAGGCATGACCTGCCCCTCACAACACCATGCTGACTGTCTCTAATCAAACCATGCTTTTCCAAATAATCATAAATCCTGTCTCTCAGAATCCTCTCCAATAATTTGCCCACTACCGACGTAAGACTGACTATTCTATAATTCCCAGGGTTATCCCTATATCCTTTCTTGAACAAGGGAACAACATTTGCCACCCTCCAATCATCCGGTACTACTCCAGTGGACAGTGAAGACGCAAAGATCATCGTCAAAGGCGCAGCAATCTCTTCCCTCGCTTCCCGTAATATCCTTGGGTATATCCCATCTGGCCCCGGGGACTTATCTGTCCTCATATCATTCAAAATTTCCAGCACATCCTCCCTCTTAACCTCAACCTGTTCGAGCATATCAGCCTGTTCCACGCTGTCCTCACAAACGACCAGGTCCCTCTCACTAGTGAATACTGAAGCAAAGTATTCATTTAGGACCTCCCCTACCTCCTCCGACTCCAGGCACAAGTTCCCTCCACTCTCCCTGATCGGCCCTACCCTCACTCTGGCTATCCTCTTGTTCCTCACATCAGTGTAGAACGCCTTGGGATTTTCCTTAATCCTACCCGCCAAGAATTTTTCATGTCCCCTTCTAGCTCTCCTAAGTCCATTCTTCAGTTCCTTCCTGGCTACTTTGTAACCCTCTAGAGCCTTGTCTGATCCTTGCTTCCTCAACCTTAAGTAAGCTTCCTTCTTCCTCTTGACTGGCTGTTCCACATCTCTTGTCATCCAAGGTTCCTTCACCCTACCATCCCTTCCTTGCCTCATCGGGTCAAACCTATCCAGCAGTCGCAGCAAGTGCTCCCTAAACAACCTCCACATTTCTGTTGTGCATTTCCCTGAGAACATCTGTTCCCAATTTATGCTCCCCAGTTCCTGCCTAATAGCATTGTAATTCCCCCTCCCCCAATTAAATATTTTCCCATCCCGTCTGCTCCTGTCCCTCTCCATGACTATAGTAAAGGTCAGGGAGTTGTGATCACTATCACCAAAATGCTCTCCCACCGAGAGATCTGCCACCTGGCCTGGTTCATTGCCAAGCACCAAGTCCAACATAGTCTCACCTCTAGTCGGCCTATCTACATACTGAGTCAGGAAACCTTCCTGGACACACCTGACAAAAACTGCTCCATCCAAACTATTTGCACTAAGGAGGTTCCAATCAATATTAGGGAAGTTGAAGTCACCCATGACAACAACCCTGTTACTTCTGCACCTTTCCAAAATCTGCCTCCAATCTGTTCCTCCGTGTCTCTGTTGCTATTGGGGGGTCTATAGAAAACTCCCAACAAAGTGACTGCTCCTTTACTGTTTCTGACTTCCACCCATAATGACTCAGTAGACAAACCCTCCTCGACGACCTCCCTTTCTGCAGCTGTGATGCTATCCCTGATTAGCAATGCCACTCCCCCACCTCTTTTACCTCCCTCCCTATTCCTTTTGAAACATCTAAACCCCGGAACATCCAACATCCATTCCTGCCCCTGTGATATCCACGTCTCCGTAATGGCCACAACATCGTAGCTCCAAGTACTGATCCATGCTCTAAGTTCATCACCCTTATTCTTGACACTTCTTGCGTTAAAATAGACACACTTCAACCCATCATACTGGCTGCAACTTTGCCCTGTCAATTGTCTAACCTTCCTCACAGACTCCCTGCACTCTGTATCTGCCTGTTCAACAGCTACCCCATCCACTGATCCGTGACTCCGGTTCCCATCCCCCTGCAGAAAGGATGTTCCCGATGCAGAAAGGATGTTCCCGATGGTGGGGGAGTCCAGAACCAGGGTTCATGGTCTAAGGATACGAGGTAAACATTTCAGGACTGAGATGAGGAGAAATTTCTTCACCCAGAGAGTGGTGAGCCTGTGGAATTCAGTACCACAGAAAGCAGTTGAGGCCAAAACATTGTATGTTTTCAAGAAGGAGTTAGATATAGCTCTTGGGTCTAAAGGGATCAAAGAGAATGGGGTGAAAACGGGAACAAGTTACTGAGTTGAATGATCAGCCATGATCGTAATGAATGGCGGAGCAGGCTCAAAGGGCTGAATGGCCTACTCCTGCTCCTACTTTCTATGTTTCCATGTAACGCCACAGAACAGACTTTCAATCATTCAACAGTCAGATAATCATTGTTGCTATAGCCACCTATGTTATTGTGGTAATCAAATGCCCTTGCACCTCCTTATCTCTGTAACCCCCTCCAGCCCTACAGCCCTCTGAGATCTCTTGTGCATTTCTAATTTCTATTGCTCCACCACTGGCAGCCGTGTCTTCAGCTGTCCAGGCCCTAAGCACTGGAATTCCCTTTATTAACATCTCTGTCTCCGTACCACTCTCCCTTTCTTGGATGCTCCTTAAAATCTAGCTCTTTGACCAAGCTTTTGTTCACCTGTCCTAATATTACTTAATGTGCCTCAGTGTCGAATTCTGTTTTGTAACACTCCTATGAAGAGTCTTGGGATGTTTTGCTATGTTAAAGGTGCTATATATATGTAAGCTGTTGTGATGTAACAAGGACTAGTTTGCATAGATAAGAAACATTCAAAACTTCTGAACCATAAATCCAAAAGTATCAATTCTGACATGAATCAGGGTCAAAAGAGATTTGAGGAAATCTTTCAAACAACGCAGATGAACTGGATGTTGTACAGTGGGCACAAGGACCCCAGAAGCAAAAAACAAGTGGAATGATAGATTGGAACAGAAGGGAACATCCCTGGGGTTTACTGCATTTTTTGAGCTGGCTCTGTATTCCCTAGTAGAAGCTATATTGAACAGTAAATCTTCAAAGACAGGCAAGCCATCGTTATCAAAGAAAGGCTATCTCAATTGCTGTAATTCCCCTTCCTTGCTGTTGCTGCTGTATCTGAGGTGCAAGAAACAGAAAAGATTCCACACTGTTGTCCATGACTCGAGCAAGAAAGTGCCTTGATGGATCTCTTGCAGTATATTTAGCCCTCAACTTCACCTGCATTTAATCTCTTCAATATTTCTGTAGCCGTAGTATCAAGGTTAGGAACAAATTTGCATCCGACACTTTGAGAATGTCTTGCACTCAAATGTTCCAATCTTTCACATGGATGAAAAAATCTGGGGTCAGCGCAAGGTCAGTTTCTAGCTGTTGTACTTCTGACTCTCTCAACTGGCAGTATCACACCCCTAAGGTATGCAAGCAGTATTATCATTAATTGATAAATAATCAATGAGTGCCCTGAAAGCTTACGCTCGGATAGAATTTAATTTTACAATCTTACTGGTATCGAGAGCATATTACTCTAAAACTCAGTGCTTGGAATTTTACGGCCCCCAAATGAGCGGGCTGGTGGTGGGAGGAGGGGCGTAAAATTTAGTCGGAGGTGGGTGGTGGGGGGGGTGTGGGGGGCATCGTTCCTGACCCCTCCCGCCCCCGCTGCAATTTTACGCGAGGAACGGCCCACCCACCCCAGGCCAATCAAGGCCCTTAAGTGGCCAATTAACTGGCACTTAAGGACCACCTCCTGCCACCCCAGGTATTTTACTCTCAGCGGCCAGATGACAAAAGCTCAAGAACTCCGCCAGGTAAAACCTGGTTGCCTTCTTGCGGGCTGGGGGGTGGGGGGGGGGCAGCCCTCCTGATTGGGCACCCTGTGCCCCATGGAGGGCTGCTCCCAAAGCCCCAAACACCCCCAACGCATAACACGCCCCCCACCCCCCCTAACTGACCACCTTTGCCTTGCCTTGCTGGGGACCAGCCGATTGTCTCCGGCGAGGCCCTAAGAACTTACCTGTCTTCCGGGACCATCCTTCACCTTGCTTGCGATAGCTGATTGGCCGGCAGCTCCATTAGGCGGGACTTCCTGCCTCAAGGAGGTGGAGGTCCTGCCCAAGACCAATAAAGGACCTGGGGAGCGGAAAACCCAGGCCTGGTGGAGGCAGGTGCACCACCGACTTTTCAGCAGGCGGGCAGGGTCTCCCGCCCAACAAAAATTCAGGCCAGTGACTGTTAGCCTTACCTATGTCTTCTGTTTCAAAATAGTTTTTTTTTTAAAGTGAAGTTGGTGTTGCTTTATTCCTTCACAAGGTACTGTTCTTTCTGCCCCAAAGTTTTTGTGTTTTATTCTAATGATTCTGTGACTTATCCCCGAACCAAAAGTATCTCTCCAATCAGCCTCTGGGTGGGTTTGGGTAGAGGGCCAAAGCAGCCACCTAATTGCCAGCCCATCCACCACCTTAAACATTCACTCCCTCCACCACCAGCGCACAGTGGCAGCAGTGTGTACCATTTACAAGCTGCACTGCAACAATTTGACCATCGTAAACAATCAATTTAAATTGGCTTGTACTCTATACGACTACAAACTCAGCATTTCTGATGGGGATCCATCATTTCTTGAGCTGTTAAGTCCTCACAGCATTTTGCTTCTGGTGGTGTCAAATACTGAAAAAATGTCTGGCTCGTTACTAATTGGACCCCAGCCTCCTTAAAGCACAGGCCTGTCACTCAGAAATATTGCCTCAGAGCAGATTTATGTCACACGAGGGAGGAACTGGATGGCACAGAAGGGAAAAGGCATCAGCGGCTCTCCAAAGTTAAGTAATTGCCCTGGACGGATTTCACCCCTCAGTGCTTTTCCACAATGACTTAATGCAGGTCAAAGTGCAAGGTGCGCCATTTAGAAGTCTACAGATATTAAATGAATTGAAAAAATAACAGGATATCACCCTACCTGCCATGTCTCACCCTCCCTGCACCTATCACAATACAAACTCTGCCCAGTCTCCTCTCCCTATCAGTATCATTTTTAACCGCACACATCATCTTTTCTATCTGACCCTACAACCATCATCTTGAACCTTTCCTGTCTTCTCTCCTAGTCATGGCCTTACTTGGTATCTTCTCTCTTTGGTCTCAATGCTAGGCCATCAGACACATGACAAATACCAATCAAAATGGCCAATTCCAATGTGTATCACGATGAGTTCTAGATTGCTAGTAAGAGGCCATGATGAAACTGTACAGAGCTCTGGTGCGAATGCATCTTCAGTATGATGTTCATTTTGGTCATCAGGACATAATGGCTCAGGGGCAAGTCACAAGATTTATCCCCACCATTGGAGTACTCAGTTACGAGGAGAGACTGAAGAAATTTAGGGTCTTTAGCCTTGAAAGAAAATGACTAATAGGGAACTTCTTGGGAATATACATGATATTAATTCTCTGCCTCACTTCCACTCTGACCTCTCTGTCCTTGACCTCCTACCCTGTTCTAATGAAGCTCAATAGAAGCTCAAGGAACAGCAGCTCATTTTTTGATTTGGCACTTTACTGCCTTCCGGACTCAATATTGAGTTCAACAATTTCAGATCATATCTATTTCCCCATTTTTTCAGACAGCAGCTGTTGGTAATGAATCTGCTGTTGCCATTTACCCCTCCTCTAGACCCATCTTTTGTTTCTTGTCCCATTACCATCCCCTTTTGCCTTGCACCATCATCTCCTTTATCATTTAATCTCTCCTGCCTTCCATCCTATCACAGATATTCCCTTTTGTTCTCTCCTCCACCCTCTTTCTTTGCCTCTGTACTTGCTTAAAACTTTTACATCTCCAACTTCTTCCAATTCTGATGAAAGGTCATCGACCTGAAACGTTAACTCTGTTTCTCTCTCCACAGATGCTGCCAGGCCTGCTGAGTATTTCCAGCACTTTCTGTTTTTATTACAAGATGTGAAATGGTTAATCCAGAGAACTACTTCGCTTTTTGATGGGCATGGGGAGGTGGTGCACTGTGAGTATGGACATGTTGGGCAAGCAATGGAGGGAGTGTGGGAGCAGGGAGTCACATAATGAAACCTCTAGGAATATGCCCAGCAAGAGTTGACAACCCTACTTCAGCCGTGAGACTCACTCTCAACAAAGTCACTGGATGTCCGCTGGCATATAGAGCGATTAAAAAAAACATTTTCGAGATCAAACTTGGAAAAAAAGAGAAGCAAACTGTTGGAGTTCGGGTATAATATCAGTCCACTTGACTTGATTTGAATCAGCTTGACAACTCAATTCCCAAAGAGCTCTCTGGATACACTGGTGAATTTGTGGTCTAATTTCAGTAAGGTGTAAAAGGGTACAGCTCAAGTGTGGCAGCACTGCAAATTACATTGGTATGGGTCAACTGTAGGTTACGCTAACAGAACACAACCATAAAAAATTAAAATGCAAGGGAGCACGAAACCTTAAAAGCACTCACCAGTAAGGAACGCCACACACACCCAGAGGCAGAGCTGTTAAAAAGGCGCTCTGGGGAATCGCCACTTCAAAACTCGTTAATGTCTTAGCGCTTCTGTAGCACCATGAAATCAGACACTTCACTCAGAACCATTTCCAATGCATGCTAACCCCTCTCTGTAATGTGGTTGAAATTAGCTCTTTACTCAGCGTTCCTTAAAGGAAGGTGGACATTATTTTAGCACATTCACCCCACTGTGAAGTCCATGGCGGTTCATACAATCCGCACTGAAGAGTTTGTTTTAAAGAAAGAAAGGTAGTGGCTTTCACAACTACAGGATATCCCAAAAGCGCCTTGCAGCCAATTAAATACTTTTTGAAGTGTAGACATTGTTGTAATGTTGGAAAATATTGGTCAGGACATTGGGCAGAACTCCCTTGCTCTTCTTCGAAATTGCGCTGGAGGATCATTTTTGTCTACCTGAGAGGGTAGAGCAGCCCTCAGTTTAATGTCTCTTTGGAAAGACAGCATCTCTGATAGTGTAGCACTTCCTCAGTACTGCACTGGGAGTATCAGCCTGGATTTTGTGCTCAAGTCTCTGGAGTGGAACTTGTACCCTTCTGATTCAGAGGCGAGAGTTCTACCAACTGAGTCATGGCTGACATCTCCAGGTATGCATTAGGATATCTATAATGGGCAACCACTATGACCCTCAGAGAGTCGTGGGCTCAAACTCTATTTCAGAAATTTAACCTAGGCTGGCACTTTAGTGCAGCACTATCTGTCTCCTTAGGTGGATGCACTGTTCAAATAGCGGGTGAGTTTGCCCAGTCTCCTGAATAATGTTTGATCCCTCACCAAACACCATCAAAAACCAGATGATTGGGTCATTTATTTAATTGCTGTTTGTGAAAGCTTACTGAATACAAATTGGCTACCATCGACACAGCACAGAAGGACCATAGGGGATATAAGGCTGTAATCCTACCGCCCAATTCTTCAATCCGCATTTGTTTCCCATGAGGCTCCGTTATGATTGCAGGCTCATTGAATATACTCTATGTAGTATAAGGGTCTGAAAAGGTTAATGTTTGAGACAGTGAAAGTAACCCTGTCCACTGTAGTGATGATGTAATCGTCACATGGGTATTAGGCTTGGAAGAAGTTAGAAGCATCATGAGAGGTGCTAGCAGGACATGCTGAATGAGAGTGCAAATAGTTACGTATATAAAATAAATGAGTTACTATATAGCCATACAAAGACTCTGAGACATTTATAAACAATGCTTGAATTATGCTCACAACAATATACAACATGGTGGCAATGGTGAACACACCCAGAAATTATTGAAAGACCTCACCTCGTACAGTAGCGCCAAGAAGACAGCAGATCTCAAAGGGAGACTGCAAGGAGCTCCAGGGCTGCTCCATAACCGAAGGAAGACACGAACAGTCGGTGAGTCAGCTGTGCAGGCAGTCAGGCTGCACCACAGAAGCATGGCGGTCTACGAGCAGAAACCAGGTCCAGTGATCGGGTTGCAAGTCACAGTGCTGAGCGACGGTCAGAGATCGGGTGAGAAACCCTTTTGGAAAGTGTGCATTTATTGTTTAATGGCTCACTGGGCAGGTGAGATAAAAAAAAGTCAATCCCTTGCGAGAGTGAGTCCAGAGTCAGCGGCCATTACTCAAGCAGACCATGGAGGAAAAATACAGGAACTCACAAAAAGAGCAGGAAACCTCCATAAAGAGCAGGAACACCTCCATTCAAGTAAAGAAAAATTTCTTAAAAGAAAGAGAAATCCTAAAGAGATAGGAAAAAATGGACTCGAAATACACAATGTCTGAAAGCTTCCAGAATTCAGAAGGACCCAATTAGATACAGAATTGGCCGATGTGGATAAAAAGATTTCCAAGATTTAGAATAGCTTCTCAGCTATGCACCTAATCTGAAATGGAGCAATATTCTACTATACTCCATGGGTGCAATTGCTAATGATATGATTGTAAGACAAGGCATCAATGCGGCTTCAGGCAAGTTTGATGATGTTTTATAAGCCTTCAGTAAATACTTTAATTTAAGAAGCAATAAGATCCTGGAAAGAGCAAAGTTTAATAAAAGAATCAGAAGCTGGACAAATCAGTGGACCCTTTCATTAATGATTTGTACAGACTGGCTGAGGGATGTGAGTATGGAGAACTGAATTCTGAGTTGATCAGAGACAGAATAGTCGTGGGAATAGCTGACAAGTCTTTATCAGATCTCTCACAGTCAAAAGATGACCTCACTCTTGAGAAAATGATTCAGATGGTGCGACAGGCAGAGGTCAGAAGACAAAATAGAGACATCATGTGGCCTGAAGAGGAGCCTTGGATCAGAAAGAATCTGATGATGGTACAGTTCCTGAAGCCCAGGACAGAAACGCACTCTCCAGATAACAAGGTATACTTGGGGGAAGGTGCAAGACGCTGTGAAACCCTGCCAGCACTGCAGAGCCAGAAAGACCTACAGATGCGAACAGTGTCCTGCTCATCAAGTTGAATGCTTTAATTGCAATAAAACAGGCCATTTCAGAAAGAAGTGCCAGGGCAAGTCCTCTTCTCACAAAAATGCCAAACAAAAAGTCTTCATACATATAACTGTGAATGAAGTGGAAGAACTTCCATTGGAAGACAAACCAGGAGACTTCCTAGGGGAAATTAATTACCCCAATCAGGCATTCTACATGGCAGACATTTACATCAATGGACATATTACTAACTTCAAGTTGGGCACACGTGCAAGTGTCACAGTGTTGTCAGACCAAGAGCCATGGTTGTCGACGCATTGCTTGCAACCAGCAAACACTCAGTTACATGGTCCAGGAGGGATTGAACTGAAGGTCAAGGGAAAGCTCCAAGCAACACTCCAATACAGGGGAAGGCAGGTAATGGAAACCCTGTATGTTCTGCAAAAACAAGAATTTTCTTTGTTAAGCAGAAAAGCGTGCTTAGACCTACATCTAATTAAAAACGTGGATGAAATCAGAGTCCAGCAGTCACTTTCAAGCAGGGTTTCCAAAACTACTTCTGGGGCTAGACAGACAAGACTACAAAAAAGTTCAAGACAGAGAAAAGTCTTTCAGGAACCAACAAGCTCGCAATTACAATAAGAGATTTTGCACCAGAAACCTACCAATGTTAAAGGATGGAGAGAAGGTATGGATACAAGATCTTGAACATGAAGATAGAGTCATCCTGAGAGATGAATTTTGTCTGAGATCTTATGTAGTGCACACTCCTGAGGGCGCTATACACGAAATAGGAGAAACCTTATCCCTATACCTCAAACACAACAACCAATCATATATCTGGAGGAACCAGATGATGATCAAGAAACCCAGAGACAACAGGATAGTACAAACATTGGTCAAGGCCATCCAAGGTGTCGAACAAGACTTTCAAGAAAGACTACTGATCTTACGAGTCTGACAAGAACACAATCAGGGTGAGTCATGAAGCCTCCTGACAGATTGAATCTGTGATCTCAGAGACTTGGGGGGGAGATGGGGTAGTACGTAAAGTCAAAACGAATATATCAAATATATATTTGGACAAAAACTTGGGGAGGGCAATGTAGTACAATGGTCTGAAAGGGTTAATGTTTGAGACAGTGTGAGTAACCCTGCCCACTATAGTGATGATGTAATAGTCACATGGGTATTAGGCTTGGAAGAAGCAAGAAGCATCATGAGAGGTGATAGCAGGACATGCTTAGTGAGAGTGTAAATAGTTATATAAATAAAATAATCAAGTTACTATTTAGCCATACAAAGACTCCGAGACATCTGTAAACAGCACTCAAATTACGCTAACAACAATATTCAACACTCTAAAGCGCTAAGCAGAAAAGATATTCATCCATTTGCTTTTGGTGGCTCAAAAGCAGCTGCACGAATACTAAACTGTTCAGTAAAGCTCAGGAGCAGTTTGTTACTGGCAGCACCGCTGACTACAAAAGGCGGTGATTGCTATCACACTTTATTGAAAAAGGAAGTGTACTTCAGTGAGCTGCCTTATAATTCTTAAATGTTATAAAAGGAACCTGCACCCACATTAGGGAATGATGAGGTAGCACTGTTTTTAAGTAATATACATCTGAAGTTGCAGTCTAGTTTCAGTAAGATGCATGCGGTATGAGGAAATTCAGACAATGTATTTCAATTATTTTGTCGCCGTTTTTCTATGACCGATACCTTCACCGATCCTCTGAAGTCACTGGCCTCGAAATTCGATTGAGCTTACAGGGAGATGGTGCTGAAGGGACTGTTCCCTGCCCCTGATTAGCAAGTCCTGAGGTGCACCTGACATTGGTAGGGGCAATTGAGAAGGAGAGTGGCAGAGATAGGAGTGGGGCGGCAAAGGCCTGCCTTCTTCAAATGCTGAACTTACATTCAGGTAAGCATATCTTGAAATCAAATCTTGTTGCTTGCAGCCTGCAGTGATCCCTTTAGGCTGCATATAGGGCTGGTTTTCCTAAGCGTGTCTGGTACTTTAATACCATGCCTAAACATTCTGATTCTTAGCAAATCGGAGCCAACTATTTCTAAGTGCGTCACAGACTTAAAAAGGGACTAACCTTAGTAAAAATCAAGCCACTAGAAAGAGCTCACTCCAACAACTCTTTGACTTTATTTCTCTATCGTTTTAAAAAACTGTTAAAATTGTAAACCTAACATTCCCCAAATGGCTCCATTGATAAATATACTTGGTGATACATGAAAAGAGCCATCCTCCAAGAGAATCAAGAAAGTTAATAATTTCAAATTAATTCAACTGATAATTGGTACCACAGGGCAGCTATTACTGAAAATGATGAATAAGCAAAAAAGAAATCAGCGAAAGACAATTTGTTCTTTCTCAGCTTCAACAGTAAATTTAAATGGATAGAAATTAATGCGATTGATATAATTTCTGGTGCATTTGTCCAGCAACAAAGGGGTTTAATTTCTCTGCTCTTGTAATCAGCAAGATGATGTAGTAAAATCCTTGAAATGAAACAAATCCATCAGTAAAGTTATGCCATTTAATTAATTTAGCATCTATAATTTCATGGACCTGTTTTTCCTAGCTGACATCTGTATATTAAAAATCTTACAGCTGTGCACATTGTCTATCAACTTTCTTCCCCCCCTCCCATTATTAACTTTTTTGTCTACATATAGAACAGAATCTGCCTTTGTAAACATGCAATACTGCAGCTGCACTCTCCCACCTGTGGAGGCACTGCAGGCCAGAGGGTACAAGTACAGCATGCCGAGTTTAAAGAGGCAGTTTCCATTCTAAATTCATACTTAGGCATTTGTAATGGAAATGGATAAATAAGGACAGAATGTGTACCTTTAAATTAGGGGCTGAATTATGTCAAGTGCTCCCTGCTCCAATTATCCTTTGACCTCCAACCCCACTTCACCAGAAGCCTTCATTTGATCTTGACTCCCCTGTGTGCAACTCCATAAGAGACTGACTCATCTCTGAAAATAAATGACAAGCATGGATTCATTGCTATGATTAGTCCATTTGCCTGGAGTGATGTTCAATCACTGTGGTTTAAGGTACTTCAACCTTCTCGTCTCAATTAAAAATTTTTATCAAAAATTCTCAGAGGCGAAGGAGATTTTGAGAAGTTGATAAAATTACCAAGCAGGAGAATGATGAAGGACAACTCGTCAGAATCTGAAACACTATCATCGAACCCAACAAATAGTTCAACACGCCAGCTACAGCATCAAAGCTATCCTATTATTTTGTCATTAAAAGTCGGGGGACTTAGCCTGAAAGTATCGTAAGTGCTACTTTTCACTTCTGACTCTGACAACTATATATTAAAAATTGAGTCTTGATACCCCAGTATTGTAATATTGTTGAGTCTGGTCTTTGTTGTAAGTGTAATGTGTCCTTTATGTTGTCTGATGCAACATAAATGAAAGGTGTGGAGTTCAGTTATGCTGAAGATCTCAAACAGGTTTATTACAGTTAAACTATTATATACAGTACAGAGCAAACTATTTACAGAACCTTACTCTAGGTATTACAGTTGCAAAGTGACGCTGGCTTGTAGTCACATGACTGCGTCCTGGTACTTAGCTCATTGGCATACGAGGATCTTAAAGGGACACCACGCTTAAAGGCAATCGTATAACATCCCCTTTCTTTCCAAAGATAAGTCTCATATGCTACAAGGAAAAAACACAAAATAGATATCATCAAAATTAGTCATACAGTTAAAGAGACTATAGAATTTACAGGTATAAGGATAGGGATTGTGAGATTTACAAGTACAAATGCTTAAAAGTTCTATATTGTTTCGGTGGTTTGGCAACTCTTGCTAAGAGAATTTGCATCTCAGCTGTTGCTGTTCTTTCTGAAGTTTCTCCCTCTCTGCACTCAGTTTCTGTTGCTGTGCCTTCAGCCTGCTAATATACTCTGTTGCTTTTCACAAGATGACCACTTTTGAAGCCTTGTCATTCTTGGAAAGTTCCGGCAGCTCATCTCAAAGAACCAACAGAAAATGCTTCAACTCATTCCTTCTCTACCTCCTCAGAACATTGCTTGGCCTTCGCTTCTCCTCATCCTCCGAGTTTGAAGTCCTGGGACCCAAGATCGAGCACTTGTTGCAGAGGAGTACTTGGCCTCATGGAGGAACCTGTCCATTCTGGCTCATTGTGGTGCTGGCGGTTCTCTAGCGAGCAGAAGTGAAAGCACGGCATAGCTGTGCTGTTGCTAGATTTCCAAACTACACCGTTTGATGCTGGTCAGAGTCTGCGAGCGGGTTCTGGTCCTTGGAGATTTCCTCTTGGGAATGCTCCCCACTGCTAGCCTTTGCTTCTCAGTAATTACAGCATCAATCTCTTCTTCTGAGTTGCTGGAATATGAAGCGGCACTGCCTGTTGACAGAGAACTTTCACCATCTGAATTTGGATTTTCATTCTCTTGGCGTGGCGTCTCTGAGAATGGGCTGATACTCTCCAAACCAGAACTACTGAGATTCTGGAGGAACTGTGACTCAATGTGGATACCATTGGTCTCTTCTGCTGTAATGGGTACCTTTTTGACTTCATGGATAGTCACGATGTTGAGGTCCTTACACGCTGGTAATCCTGCCACTGCTGGTCTGCTTGTGTCTATCAGGTAGAATATTTGCGATTTCCATGCCAACTTGCCATAGCTGTGTTGCATTGTTAGTGTGCCACTGCAAGGCATGGGTGACCCATTGTATGCAAATAATTTTGCAGTTGTCAGTTGTATCATTGATTTCCAATGACTCCGGTACATATCCTTCAGGATTCGGACTGGTAGGATATTTGCACTAGCTCTGGTGTCAATCTTAACCCTGAGTGTATGTTTGCCAGATTTCTTTAGGCATGTGATGTTAATAGTAGTGAAAGCTTCCAGCTGTTTGACTTCATCAAGATGATGTGTCAGGTTCACAAGGTGAAACGCCTGTTCATCGTCTGGCTGAGAATTGCTTCGCTCTGAGTTTTGTCCCAGGTTTGTTTCGCTATGGACTTCGTGTATCAGTTTGTGTTAACACAGGTCTCTGGAGCACTCCTTGGTGCTGTTGTCCTGTTTCTGTGCCTGCCATCTGTTTGTTTACACCCTACTGTGACTTCTGGTTGTGTCTTTGGAGCCAGATGTCTTGCATAGGCGGGCCCAGTGTACTTTTGCACCGCATACCTTGCACAGATCTTGAGATGTGGGACAACTTCACCATGAGTGGGACCAACCACACTTACCACACAGCTTGCTTGCTCTTTTCAACCTGGTTATCGTGCTGATACTGTTGGCTGCACCTAGTGCTTGCAGATGCTGTTGTCCAGCTACAATGGCTTTGTATTTCCTGCCATCTTCCAGCAGTGCATCAATGCTGTGACCTTTCTTTTTCCCCAGGCATTGAGACGATTACCAGCTCCATTGATTGCTCTGACAGTTCAGTTTCTGAAAAATTCCATTCATTGCCCTTAATACAGCATCTACTGATGAATTTGTTTATCGATTCCTATGGCCGTTGCCTGTAGGACACCACCTCCAGGCGGTGAATTCTAAAATTCACTTGTAGCTGGAGTTGATCTTCTAGCACGTCCCCTATCTTTGCAGGATCTTTCTGGTCCTTGCCAGATACGCCATATTTATTGATTCTGGGTAACCTGTCATTTTCAACTGCTATTATTATTTTTACAGCCTGTTTTTCTGGTTCTGCAATCACTTGGTCTGTGAAGAATAACTGCATTCTTTGTTTAAAAAGTTTGAATTCAGACAGGATATCCATGGCCGTCCAGTTCATGCTGGGAAATTTGGTATCTATCTTCCTGCTGTCCTTTTACTTTAAAGCTTGCTTTAAGACTTGTTTTAAGATTCTGCACTGTTTCCCCTGTAAGAAACTTTGTTATTTAGACCAGCTGCTAGGATTGAGAGGAGCAGGTGTTTGACAGTGTCTGTGTTTGTCTTGCTTGCAGCACTTAAGCTTGTCTATTTACACAACTGTTAATAGGCAGCTCAATTGCTTTTCTTTGAGTTTTTTCTGGAGTTTGTTTATGTTCTTCACGCTCGAATGGTTTAATCTTTTTTATTGCTGTGGCTCGAGAATAGAAGTTCAGTTTTCAGTGATCATTGATGGAACCTTAAAATGATAAGTTAGTTAATCTCAGCTAGGCTGCTGGTTTGCCGTCAGCACCTTGGCCTAAGTTGTGGAAAATTAGGCCAACTCCCCGCCTCACGGCCTTTAGTAAACTTAGTTGACAAGTCTGCGCCATTATGCTCCCTTTCTGTTATTATCAACCTCCAGACTATTCTGTCCATTTTCCCACCAATGTTTCTTCGGCATCATTTTATTGGCTTTAAACAGTTTATTTGATTATGTTAAAGCAACTTACCACAGCAGTGCCTGGATGAAAATATGATCAACCAATTGGATAGCTATTCAAAACCAAAATTCAGCTGTGTCAACTGAGGTTCCTTGCTGGGGATAAGGAATACAGATAATAAATCCAAAGTGTTCCTATTGGGTTTGCCAAAATCCATGCATTGTCTGATCATGAACAGACACTAGCAAAAGGACAGTATTGTCCCCAATAGTGTACCATGTTACAAATAATAATTACCCTTTCAGTTTCATCATCAGTGCTGTGTAAGGCCTTGGCTTTATCCCTATCATTAGGAAAGGAAGACTCGCATTTTTATAACACCTTTCAAAACCTCAGGGCATCCCCAAAGTGCTTTACAGCCAATGTAGTCCTTTTGAAGCCTAGTCACTGTTGTAATGTAGGAAACACGGCACCCTATTTCTGTACAGCAAGCTCCCACAAACAGCAATGAAAAAAGTGACCAATTAATCTGTTTTTAGGTTGTTGATTGAGGGATAAATATCAGCCTGGATGCTGGGTAGAACTCCCCTGCTTTTCTTTAAATAGTGCCATGAGATCTTTCATATGCCTTAGTTTAATTCTGATCCAAAAGATAGCACCATTGACAATGCAGCACTCCCTCACTACTGCACTGGAGTATCAGTTTGGATTTTGTGCTGAAGTCTCTGGAGTACGCCTTGAACCCACAACCTTCTACTGCAGAGGCAAGAGGACCATACAGTGAGCCACTGCATGTCATTATATGCTAAACCAAAAGCCAAAAGTGTCGTTTTCTATTTGTGACTTCAACTGCTCAGAGCTCACGTTGTAATATTCTCTTTATTAGAATTTCTTAATTTGAGGACAGGAGGCGATTCCTTTGAAAACTATTTTGAACTGCAAAATTAAGGACTATAATCCTGACAGCAAAGCTCTGCTTGTGGTCCATCTCCTCAGGAAAGAAAGAAGTATTTTTAAAAATGAGCTTGTTTTATGTTCGGGTCAGAACACAAGCACTTTTCTGGCACCTTGTGCCTTTCTCAGGAAAAATGTAACATCAAGAAAGGAACCATCTGTTACTTTAAAGGGAAATATTGTGAAATGATAAATGGAGAGATTGTATTTTGTGTAGAATATTCTCTGTCTACGACCTACGAGACTGCTGGCAGAATCGCAGAAAGGCAGCGTGTCGCAAATGCCCACGGTTCACACTCTCTTGAGTTCCATCGCAGCCACACGCCAACTGCTGCACTGTGCAGCAGATGGGAGAATGGCTGGGATCAGGCACGTCCCTTCGAAAGCGAATGGCGGATAATGCCCCCTTAAACAATGACACGGATTTGAATGCCACAAGGAAACCTCAGCCATTCACCACCTGCCCACTCTGGGCAGCCTGCTAATGCAGCATGGCCAGATTGGTCCCTCCTGGGGAGACATGAGAATTCAGGCCTGTGCCACAGATCACTGGCCCCTTTTACCAGCTGACAACACAGTCTATTGAAGAAAAGTCATCCATCTTGCGGACAAGAAATGCTCTGGAGTGCTCTTTCTCCTTGAATCACCGTCAACCACCCATTGGGCATGCTGAAAGAGACAATATCTCTTTTGTTGGCCAACTTAGACTATATTCATTAAGCATCAAATTCAAATCTAGGTAACAAATGTTCTTTATGTTTCTCTAGCTCCGTTTTTTTTTTAAAACGATGCCCTCATAACTTTGCCAAAATAGTTCACAAGTGTAATGTGACAGAAGTGTCATAAACACCAGACACTGCGATTTTATTCAACCACTTAAATCACTGCTAATTTCAACTATAAAATGATATGTTCTTTCTGTTCTCACTGCCCCCTATTATTTCATTTTTCAGTTCTGCTAAGTGCTGGTCTTGGACTAGTGTATCACGCTCAGTTAAATTCCCCAAAATTCTGCATTAATCAGTTAAAAAAAATGACAACATTTTGACTCCTAATAATTATTTGGCAATCTGATCAATATTGTGCAATCTCACTGTGAAAGTAGTCAGAAGATGCTCTTATTTTTCAAGTTCCATGTTCTCTTGATAGAACATACGGAACCAAAAGAAAAATTCATTCTATTCATTAAATGTGATTGCTTCTCCTTGTTACTTTGGTTTCCAAATGCTTGGCATCATCATCTAGCAAGTACATGCTGACAACTTGCTCCCAGATTCTGAAACTGGTAGTTAGATGTGCAAGAGTGGCCTGGATGTGACTCCCTACAATTATTGCTTTTGTCCTTTGGAGAATTGACAGGGCTTCAAGTGTTTAGTGGCGCTTGGTTAAGGACATTGAGGGAACTCCCCTGCTCTTCTTCAAAATATACCGTGGGATCTTTTATTGGGATGTGGGTATTAAATGAGTAAATGAATAGACTGCAACACTGATTTAAAAAAACCCTGATTCCAGCAACATTCTCTTGCTCTGTGCAACTGAAAGGTAAATATAGACTCTCAGGGCATGATATTACAGACATTTTTTTTTAAAAAAGTAATTAAAATTCTTGGTTAGCTCTAAAAAGGCATGTGTTAAAAATAAAATCTACAACATTTACTTAAAGCGCAAAGCTTTTTCAGGAAGCTGAACAGATCTTAATGTATGAAGTTACATGAAAACATAATGCAGGCTGTGTTTTTCAATTCAGTAAAAGTGCTTGAGCTTCTAACAGAACTGCTTATACAAGTATATAATGCAACATTAATGCGATATAAAGCTGTGGCTGGTAGCTACTGAATCAGTGTCTTATAATATGGTTGAGCAAATTATCAATAGATTCTTTCGAGATCCCACCCTTACCTTCCACTCAGCCTTCCCTTCCACAAAACAGCTAATCTGAAAATTGAGTGTTGCTAGGTACGGAGGTCTTTGTTGGCTGACACTTGCCCTCTTTTAGTCCCCCTTCAACCCACAGCCATTTAGAGTCAAGAGTTTATCTACAAGAGCAATCTAGTGGAATTAATAAGGCTTTCGAGCACACAAGCCAGAACACTTTTATAGACATCCCATCATGAAAGACTACAAGAATGCTTGTGAGGAGACTGAGCAGTGTTAAAGGGGATGTTGTATCAATTGCGTTCTGGGCTACACAATGGGCCCTTTGTAGGCCAACAACGCAGATGCTGTTTTATGAAAGGGGAGGCTGGGCTAAATAGGTGGCCAAGCTGGACAAAGGTCAAAACGCTCACTTCATTCTGTTGCTCAATGCCGTCAAGCAATATTAGTGTAGGATCTATGGAGTGTGCAATTCCAATTGCCAACAGTACTGGCTAGGCATGCACTGTGCTTTCAATGACAAGGATTTTAGAGCAGTGTTACAGCTATTGCAACTGGAATACAATATCTCTAGTAAAGTTGCAATGCGATGCTGATGACAATTTCTATGTTTACTTATTGAGAGACCTTCGAATGTGGACTTTGCTACCACAAGGACTGGTTGAAGCAAATAACATAGAAGCATTTAAGGGGAAGCTAGCTACGTGCATGGGGGTGAAAGGAATAGAATGTTACGTTGGTGGGGTGAGATGAAATAGGGATGGGAGAAGGCTCAAGTGGAGCATAAACACCAGCTGGACTGAATGGCCTCTTTCTGTGCTGTAAACGCTTTGTCATTCTATATAACAGCTGTCAGATTTACATTAAGAAATTCTGAATGGATCATCTTCAGTGTGTGAGTATTAAAGGGTCATTGTTCTTGCAAAAAAATGTTTGGCCAACCTTTGCTTTTTCATTTCTTTGCCACACACTCAATAGATTGGCGTAATTGATGTCAAAATATCTCTCAATATTGTAAAAAGTAAAAAATTATGGTGAAAGGAAGGGTAGACCATCCACAGTGATTCTGACAGTGCTCCTTTGCATCTTTTGAATTAGTGCTGATGATCCTTTCCCTGCTAACAGTTCCGATGAGTTACCACCCACCAACTTCCCACTCACTGGAAATTCACAGTGAAATATTAGCAAGAATTTATTGGTATACAATCACCCAAAATGTAACTTTTTTCATACAGATATTGAATTTCATTTTGCCTGCCACTTTTGGAAACACCCCAGTGATAAATGGATAGTTTATTTAATTCTAGTTTTGTACTGCATTAAGTTATATTAATTCAGTGCAAAACCAATAAACAGTCCCATTAAACAGTGAGAGACATATGTCCAAACATTCAGACCAAGTTCTTGTGATACATTTGATTAAATAACTTTTGAGTCAGACAAAATCACAATTAAGTGCTATGTTTGATTCATGGAATTATTGAACCATGTCATTAATAACTTCTTCAACACTGTACATCACTTCTCTCCTCCTTCACTTTAATCTTTCTCTCTTTTCTCATTTACTTCAGTCTATCTCCTCCTTCATTTCAGTTTTTTTCCCTTCTTTTACTCTTGTCTCACCACTTTTCTCCCTGCACTATTGTTTTCTCTTTCCTCACTACCTCTGTAACCTCCTCCAGCCCTACACTATCTGAGATAACTGCACTTCTCCAAATTTGGCCTCTTGAGCAACCTCAACTTTCATCACTCCACCATTGGCGGCCGTGCCTTCAGCTACTGAGGCCCTAAGCTCTGGAATTCCCTCCCTAAATCTCTTCACCTCTCTAACTCTCTCTGTCCTCCTTTAAGACACTCTTAAAACCTACCTCTTTGACTGAGCTTTTGATCATGTGACCTAATATCTCCTTATGTGGCTCGGGGCCAAATTTAATTTGATAATGCTCCTGTGAAGCACCTTGGGATGCTTTTAAAGACACTATTTAAGCACAAATTGTTGGTCTTACTCCACTGATTACACTTCCCTCTCCCTTGTTCCTCTTTGCAAACGTGGGTAGGGAGGGGCAGGAAACTCAGGTCTCGAGTCAGGGGGAGTCTGGCAGCAGGTGGAGAGCTGCAAGATTGGGGCTCAAGCAGGTGGGTAGGCTGGAAGAGGTAGCATTACTGGTTCATCTATAGGGTACAGAGAAACGTGATCTGTGAGATGCTGCTTATGCGTATGATGGAGTGCGAGATTCTCCCGGTTGGGGGTTTTCCGTGAAGCAGGTATGCTGCGATCCTCAGCCATTGTGCATCCTGATCCAAATATTCAGGCTAACTGGTCAGTTCAAAAGGTGCCTCCTGTCTACATTTTTTATGACAATTACAGAGTCCGACTGAGGTAAACCTGACCTGGAAGTCTGGTAAACATTCAGTTGCCATGAACTAAATGACCTGCTCTGAGACAATAGAATGAGGAACACCATGCATTAGACACCATCGAACCATTAAGACTTTGGCCGTTAATATCACCAACAGCGATATCCAAGCTATAATTCCTAATCGAGTCGGAAGAAGATGTAGCCATGCTTGCTTAATGGAGCAAAAGGTTTGGGTCAGTCAGCCTTTGTTAACCATTTAATAATTTTACACAGATCTATGCAAAGTTTCCAGCACAGGAACAGGCCATTTGGTCAATGTTGGGGTTTATGCTCCACATGAACCTCTTCTCACTCTATTTGCTTCACCTCACCCTATTAATGAATCTTTTCTCCATCATGCATTTACCCAGCTTCCCCTTAAATGCATCTATGCTATTTACCTCAACCACCCCCTGTGGTAGTGGGTTCCACATTCTCACTCCTCTTTGGGTAAAGAACCTTCTCCTGAATTTCCTCATGGATTTATTGGTGATTATCTGTTATTTATGGCACCTGGTTTTGGATTCCTTTACAAGTGGATACATCTTCTCTGCATCTATCCTATGAAACTGCCATGCTCGACCCCCACCTGCCAAGAATTTAGGGGCGGCACAGTGGCGTAGTGGTTAGCACCGCAGCCTCACAGCTCCAGGGACCCGGGTTCAATTCTGGGTACTGCCTGTGCGGAGTTTGCAAGTTCTCCCTGTGACTGCGTGGGTTTTTGCCGGGTTCTCCGGTTTCCTCCCACAGCCAAAGACTTGCCATTGTAAATTGTAGGTAGGTGGTAGGGAATATGGGATTACTGTAGGGTTAGTATAAATGGGTGGTTGTTGGTCGGCACAGACTCGGTGGGCTGAAGGCCCTGTTTCAGTGCTGTATCTCTAAATAAATAAATTAAATTAAATAAATAAGAATGAGGCATATTAATTTCACCAGATGGACATTAAATTTCAAACTGTTGCTGAAGTGAAGAAAGGACTTGTTAAAAAATCACCAGACCCTTGGCAAAAACATTTTTGCATACCAACAGCCAGTGCTTGGAAGGACAAAGGGGATATTCCCTGCTCCAATTTAACCCACAATGGACTTTGAGCACCAGTTATTATGTGTAAGAAGAGACATTCCAGGGTCGGCTAAGACCAGAGAATCCACAAACAGATGTGGTCAGACCAGTTAGTCACACGACTAACCTGCTTGGCAACCTGGGTTTTCCTGAATTGTACAAACAGTTTGAACACCGAGTGTCTGTTTGCTCCTGGAGTGAAATGACATCTCCTTTCTGCTCTCATCTCTTTCTCATGGAACTCCAAATCCACTGAAGACATATGAACCCCGAGAGAGAAAAGTCTCCTACAGCGAACAAAGTTTAAGAAGAATACTGGGCCCCAACGAAAAGCAAGATCCACCTACAATCAAGGACTCTACAGTGAGCTTGAAGAACCATAACAAAAACCCTCTTCAGAGATTGCCTCAATCTTTTCCACTTTATTTTTCTTCTGCTCTTTGTCTCTATTTACATGTATCGCATATACATGCTAGCATGGGAGTGTCGTGTATCCGTAGGCATTAACCGAAATAGAGTATAATTTTAAGTTTAATAAATTTCAACCTTTCTTCTTTAAACCTAAGAAAACCTGTTTGTGCTGGTTTCTTTGCCTTATAATTGGAAAGCAGTGAACGAGGATTCACCAAGGGGGAGGTAAAAATGGTGTGTTTAAAGTTATACCCTGTTACAGTAAGACCAGGTGAAAGCTGAGAGGGAACCCTAGACCTCTTTCTCACCTGATCATAACACAAACCCTTTCATGATTATAAAGACCTCTACCAGGTCACCTCTCCAATTTACAGAAATAGGAGTGTGATGCTGGAGGACCTTTAGATGGGTTGAAATGCTGGTAATTCAGGGCTTTCTGGGTTTGCCAGCACAATGACACTTATTGCATGGCAATGCTAACTAATTAACAATCCACAAAAGAAGCATTAGGCTTAGGTCTGCTAACTGAGGCCAAATTGGTTTCATAATAGACTATGTGTCGTGCTCAATTCATTACAAAATGAACCCATGGTGAATCTGGTCAAGTCCCTGCAAACACTTGATCTGACTCCTTGTTCACATGAAATGCACCAAATACATTATCTACATCATTTGTTATTGACATAAATGTAGATTCAGCATCAGGCGATCACTCACAATGCATGTCAGCAACTGTTCTAGATTTGAAACAAGCATAAGTGATGCTCATTCAGTAAGCTTGTTTGGTGAATCGCCATTTTTGATTGTGAGTAGGAATTGAACAAGTAATTTGATTTCCCCATAAAAGCTGACTTATAAATCACTGATGACTATAGGCTGCTCATGCTGACTTCTTTTAACCAGTATAAAGAAAAAGAGCTTGCATTTCTTTAGTGCCTTTCATGACCTCAGCCTGTCCCAAACCTCTTCACAGCCAGTGAAGTACTTTTGAAATGTCGTCACTGTTGTAATGTAAGAAATGCAGCAGTCAATTTGCACACAGCAAGCTCCCACAGACAGCAATGTGATAGTGACCAGATAATCTGCTTTGGTGACATTGCTTGAGGGGTAAATATTCACCAGGACACCATTTATAACTTCCCTGCTCATCTTGGAATAAGGCTTGGGATCTTTTATGATCACCTGAGAGGGCTGTTGGGGCCTCCGTTTAAGGTCTCATCCAAAAGACAGCATCTCCGCCAGTGCAGCACTCACTCAGTGCTGAGTTTCAACCACGATTATGCACTCGAGTCTCTGGAGTGGGGCTCAAGCCTACAACCGTCTTACTCAAGAAGTGAGAGTGCTCCCAACTGAGCCAAAGCTGACCACCATTGCATTGTAGCGATGTCTACTGCAGCAGATACCTGCCTGCTTTCTCCAATGTGAAGGGAGGTGCTATGCGAATGTAGAATTGAACACTTCAAATGCAATTGGACTTTTCCACATTTGGACAATGTTATCTGTCACATCTGCCCATCCAACATAAGTATAGCCAAAGATAACACCACGATGTTTAAAGCACAGAAACTGGGTATTCAGACCATCAGGCCTGCACTAATGTTTTTATTCACATGAGCCACCTATTCTAATCCCACTCTCTGCGCTGGATTTTGTTCTCCCCCAGGCGTCGGGTTCCATGGCGGGGGGTGGGAGTGCTGCCTGAAGATGACTCTGGATGAGGCCCACCACGGACCTCGATGTCATGAGGGCCCGGCCCGATCCTCCCGCCGGCAGCGAGACTCCGTGGCGGCATCCCCCCTCCCCCCACCCCCGCTGCTGAGCGACAGGACCTCAATTAAAATATTCAGATCAATCGAAATGAATTAACATACACTTACCTTTGATCTTGAGGGCCGACACTCCCCCGCCTTTAAATCCCCGTCTTGGGGAAACGGGGTGCCACACTGGTGGGGATCGGCGAGGAGGTAGGATTTTCAGTGCAGGGGTAGGTGGACAGGGTCAAATAAATGTAACGGGTGTAGGGGATGGGGGAAGGTCAGATGTAAAATGTAAGTGTTTTTTGGGGGGAGAGGGCAAATAGTTACTGTAATTGCTATCGGGAGGTGGGAAAGGGGCGTTATAAATTTATTTATTTAATTTTCGGAGGTTACTTCTTCAAAAATTTAAATGTGCCGGTAGGGCTGGATGCCAGCACCTGTGCGCAGGCAACTGACGCCATTGCCAGTAACAGACAACCCGCCCCCTCCATGTGATTGGGGGAGGGGGGAAGGTGGGCCACCCGCTCATTTATATGAGCCGCCATGTGGGAGATTGCGGCAGCTCTTTGGTGTGTGGCCTGCATTTTTTTGAGCCTTAAAATCCAACCCTCTTGTTCAGTCTCCCTCTAATATTCTCTTTTTCAAGCAATTATTTACTCCCTTTTGAAAGAATTTATGGTTTCACAGCTTGGACAATGGTTTGTGCTTGAGTAATCCATATTTCCACCACCCTCTGCATAAAGATTATTTTTTTCTACTCTTCCCTTGAATTCTTTTCATGGCTGTCTTAAATGTCTGCCTTCTCGCTATCACCTACATCAACCAGTTGAAACAATTTCTACCCACCCCTTTGACATCCTTCAATATCTTGAAGGCTCATATTGGATCATATCAGTTCATCTGCTGCTGAAACCCTCATTCTTGCCTTTGATACCTCTAGACTTGACTATTCCAAAGCACTCCATGCTGGCCTCCCACATTTTACCTTTCGTATACTTGAGGTCATCCAAAACTCTGCTGCCTGTATCCCTACTCTCACCAAGTCCCTTTCACCCATCACCCCTATGCTTGCTGACCGACATTGTTAAGTAATCTCCCGATTTAAAAATTCTCATCCTTGTTTTCAAATCCGTCCAGGGCCTCGCCCCTCTTTATCTCTGTAACCTCCTCCAGCCCCACAACCCTCTGAGATATCTGTGCTCCTCCAATTCTGTCATCCTTAGCATTCTCGATTTTAATTGCTCCACCATTGGGTGGCCATATCCTCAGCTGCCTGGACCCTAAGCTCCAGAATTCCCACACTAAACCTTGGAGGCTCTTTACCTCTCTCTCCTTCCTTTGAGATGCTCCTTAAAATCTACCTCTTGGATCAAGGTTTTTGGCCATCGCCCTCTGTGGTTTGCTTGGTGTTTAATTTTGCTTTATAATGCTCCTGTGAAGCATGTTGGGACATTGTATTATGTTAAAGGTGCTAAATAAATATAAGTTGTTGTTGTAGGCCACCGCTTTAAACCTTCTCTGCCCTCGTGAAAAAGGCCCCATACCTCTTAAATATCACTTCTTAACTATAGTCCTCCATTCCGGGTCACACCCTGGTGAATCGATTGAATGTAAGTAAAATCTGAACCCCCATGTAACTCAAATTCCAGTAACTGGATCCTCAATTCAAATTAGAATTTCTGACTTCCTCAAACTGAGGCAGCTCTGACCATCTGTAGTCTTGCTGACCGAGTTGTGATAGATATTAACAGCTTCTCCACTGGCAAGCATTTAGACATTTCCCTCAGTTGTAACAGCGTTTCATGATTCCGAGTTTGGTTATTCCCTGCAGCACTCTATTAAATGGCTCACAGTACAATTAAACCTTTCTGCTGCACGCAAAAAAACATTTATTCTGATCAGACCAAAGGTCAAAATCCTTATAGGCAAAATTTAAGGTTTGCTATCTGTTGCCTGCTATTGCTAACTGGGCCAATTCATGTGTCGATTAAGTTAAGAGTCTCTACTGTTTTCGATTAATATTTATTCAATATGCTATAATAATGTCATTTTTCATTTTGCAAAAGCTATATTACATGCTTAGTAGTGTTAAACTTACCCAATAAAGGTGGCACCATTATACCAGGTCATACTTGCCTGTAACTAAACTAACTGCCTTTAACCCTTCATCTATTGCACACTAATAGACAAGAGATAGATTTCTACGATTAGTCAATGACTCCATCATTGTTGTGCCTTGCAACTATCAGGATGGTAGAAGGTGAACTAGATAGAGTTATTATTTTTGTGCAGCAGTTCCTCTGTTCTTAACCCCTGGAAACATTGCCATGCAGGCTTGGGTGGATGGGATATTGGTGCATAAAGATGCAAACCATTCAAAGAATGAAGACTCAACTGAGTACGCAATCTATTTTTCTGCTTCATCCTGCATCCACCATTAGTGACTGTGCCTTCGGCTGCCTGGGCCCAAGCTCTAGAATTCTCTCTCTAAATCTTGCCGCCTTTCTTTCCTGCCTTAAGATGCTCCTTAAAACCTACCTCGTCAGCCAAGCTTTTGATGACCTGTCCTATTATCTCCTCACGTTGCTTTGGTTTCAATCTTTGTCTGATAATCACTCCTGTGAAGCATTTTAGAACATTTTACTACATTAAAGGAGTCATATAAATGCAATTTGTATCCTCCAAATGTTGGAGGAGGATACCATAATTAGGGGAGGGATAGGGCTTGTAGGAGTTATAACACCAGCTGTTAACATTATTCTGCCAAAGGCACTTTGTGTGTTACAGTTAAATCTAGACAGCATTGTGTGAGGATATATCCATATGGGAGTTTTGTATGTGTTACCAATTGGGACATGATTGAGGAATGCCCAAAAAGCATCCATTATATAAAACCAATGTGGCTTGGATCCCTTCACTGTAAAACTGCAATTGAGTAGGATACTCAATACATTCACTCATACATTCACTCATTAATAACTAGCATGTATCATGACCTTTGCATCTTTGGAAGTAAGCTGTGGGGACATCTTAAATTAAAAAAGAGGAAATAAAGACTTGAATTTCAATAGTGCCTCTGGAAAACTTAGGGCATCCCAACACACATTACAGCTAATGAAGTACTTTTGAAGTGTGGGAAATGTGGAATCCAACTAGCGCACAGCAAGCTCCCATAAGCAGCAAGGTGATAATAATCTGTTTCAGTGATGTTAATTGAAAGATAGATATTGGCCCAGTGCTTTAGGGAGAGCTCCTCTGCTCTTCTTCAAAATATAGCCACCTGAGAGGGCACATGGGCCCTCGGTTTAACATCTCGTCTGAAAGATGGCACCTCTGGGAGTGCAGCACTCCCTCAGTACTACATTTGGAGTGTCAGCGGTCTAGATTTTGTGCTCAAGTCTCTGGAGTGAGAGTACTATCACTGAGTCATGACTGATACCATAACTTGGAGTTCTGTCAGCATCCTCATCGTGGAAACAAAATCTTCTAGTTCTGACTATGGATTGGCACTTTGTAAAAACCCTGGGAGTAAAGGAAAGACTAAAGGAAATTCATGGCTCTCTCCTTGAAACTGAGCCTGAGGAATTTCTGGTGGCATTCATCCTTCGACAGCACTTTCCAAACCCATGACCTAATAGATCATAGAACCACTGAATGGGTCCAGCACAGAAGGAGGCTAGTCAGCCTGTCATGTCTCTGTAAGAGCACCTCAGCTAGTCCCACTCCTCGCCTTTTCCCCATACCCCTGTAAATCCTTTCTCTTCAGATAATTATTCAAATCCCTTTTGAAGGCTTCGATTGAATCTGCCTCCACCACACTCTCAGGCAGTGCATTCCGGATCCTAACCATTCGCTGCATAAAAAGGTATTCCCTCATGTCGCCTTTGGTTCTTTTGCCAATCACTTTAAATCGGTGTCCTCTGGTTTTCGACCCACCTGCCAATGGGAACAGTCTCTCCCTATCAACTCTGTCCAGACTCCTCATGATTTTGTACATCTCTATCAAATCTCCTCTCAACCTTCACCTCTAAGAACGACAGACACAGCTTCTCCAGTGAATCCACTTAACTCTTATCCCCGGAACCATTCTCATAAATCTTTTCTGCACCAACATCAATATCTTCACATCCTTCCTCAAGTGTGGTGCCCATAATTGGATGCAGTACTCCAGTTGAGGCTGAAGGTTCACCACAACTTCCTTGCTTTTGTACTTCATGCCTCTATTTATAAAGCCCAGGAACCTGTATGCCCTATTAACTGCCTTCTCAACCTGCCCTGCCACCGTCAGTGATTTGTGCACATATATTCCCAGCTCCCTCTGCTTCTGCACCCCCTTTAGAATTGTACCCTTTAATTTAATTTGCCACTCTTCATTCTTCCTACCAAAATGAATCACTTCACACTTCTCTGCATTATGTTTCATCTACCACTGTCCGCCCATTCCACCCACCTGTCTATGTCCTCTTGAAGTTCATTGCGATCCTCTGCACAGTTCACAATACTTCCAAGTTTTCTGTCATCTGCAAACGTTGAAATTGTGCCCTGTACATCCAAATCTAGGTCACTAATATATATCAAGAAAAGCAGGGGTCCTAATGCCATCCCCTGAGGACCCCACAATGTACTGTCCTCCAGTCTGAAAAATAACCATTCACCACTACTCTCTGTTTCCTGTCACTCATTCAACTTCATCTCCATGCTGCTACTATTCCTTTTATTCCATGGGCTTCGACTTTGCTGACAAGCCTGTTATGTGGCACTTTATCAACTGCCTTTTGGAAGTCCATGAACTGCATTACCCTCATCAACCCTCTCTGTTCCTTCATCAAAAAACTCAAACAAATTAGTTAAACACTATTTTCCCTTAAGAAATCGGTAATGGCTTTCCTTAATTAATCTACATTTGTCCAAGTGACTGTTAAATTTGTCCCAGATTATCCTTTCTCAAAGCTTTCCCACCACCGATGTTAAACTGACTGGCCTGTAGTTGCTGGGTTTATCCTTACACCCTTTTTGAACAAGTTTGTAACATTTGCAATTCTCCAGTCCGCTGGCACCACCCCTCTATCTAAGGAAGATTGGAAGACTATGGCCAGTGCCTCCGAATTTCCACCCTTACTTCCCTCACTATCCTCGGATGCATCTGATTTGGTCTTGGTCACTTATCAACTTTAAGTACAGCCAGCCTTTCTGGTACCTACTCTTTATCAATTATTAGCCCATCCAGTATCTCAAGTACCTCCTCTTACACTATGACCTTGGCAGCATCTTTTCCCTTGGTAAAGAGAGATGCGAAGTACTCATTTAGTACCTCAACAATGCCCTCTGCCCCCATGCATTTTTGGTCCCTAAATTGCCCTACTCCTCCTTTTACCACCCTTTCACTATTTATATGCCTATAGAAGACTTAGATTCCCTTTTATGTTAACTGTGAATCTCTTCTCAAACTCTCTCTTTGCACCTCATTTCATTTTTCACTTCTCCTCTGAACTTTCCATATTTAGCCTGGTTCCCAATTATATAATCAACCTGACATCTGTCATACACACCCTTTTTCTGCTTCATCTTACTTTCTATCTCCTCCGTTATCCAGGGAGCTCTGGCTTTGCTTGTCCTCCTTTTCCTACTCGTGGGAATGTACCTCGACTGTACCCGAAATAATTCCTCTTTAAAGGCGCGCATTGCTCAGTTACAGTTTCACCTGCCAATCTTTGATTCCAATTTACATTGGGCCAGATTTCTTCTCACCCCATTGAAATTGGCCCTCCCCCAGTTAATATATTCTGGATTGCTCCTTGTCCTTTCCATAGCTAACCTAACCCTTATGATACTATGATCATTGTCCCCTAAATATTCCCCGACTAACACTTGATCCACTTGTCCCATCTCATTCCCCAGAACCACATTCAGCACTGCCTCCTTCCTTGTTGACTGGAAACACACTGATGTAGAAAATTCTCCTGCACACCCTCTAGAAACTCTTGCCTCTCTCTGCCCTTTGCAGCATTACTATCGCAGTCGATATTAGGATAATTAAAGTCCCCCATAATAACTACTCTATAGTTTATGCAACGCTGTGTAATTTCCTTGAAAATTTGTTCTATATCTTTCCCATTAGTTGGTGGCCTATAGAATACACCCAGCAATGTAATGGTATGTCTATTGTTTCTTAGCTCTAACAAAATAGGATTCTGTTCTTGACACCTCTGGGACATCCTCTCTCTCCAGCACTGTAATATTATCCTTAATCAATATGGTCATCCCTCCTCCTTTCTTTCCTTCCCTATCTTTCCTGAACACCTTGTATCCAAGAATATTTAATACCCAGTCCTGCCCTTTTTGAGTCAGGTCTCCATTTTCCCTATGACATCATTTTCCCACGTGACTATCTGCACATGCAGCTCATCAACCTTATTCACCACACTCCATGCATTCATATACATGCACAGTCAACCCAATTTGGACCTTATTGTTTTCCCGCTCACTCTGACCAGCCCCTACCCACCCCACCCCAATACCTTGCTATTTCTTACTCTAGTGTTATCTGTCTCTCCCAATTCTTTGTTCACCTTGTTTTTCCTCTTCAATGTACCTCCTGGTTCTCATCCCCTGTCACGTTAACTTAAACCCTCCCTAACAGTACTAACAAACTGCAAGGACATTAGCCCTGGCTCTGTTCAGGTACCATCTCCCCCAGAACTCATCCCCAATGTCCCAGCAATGTAAAGTCCTTCCTCCTGCACCATCTCTCCAGCCACCTTCTCTATCCTCTATACTCACTAGTGTGTGGCACATAGTGCATAGGGAGTCATCAAGAAATCACAACCTTTGAGTTCCTGCTTGCTAGTTTCTTTCCTAGCTCCCTAAAATCTGCCTGCAGGATCTCATCCCTTTGTTCACCTATGTCATTGGTACCAATATGGACCACGACTGCTGGCTGTTCATCCTCCCCCCTCAGAGTGCTCTACCACCTCTACCACGTAGAAGGACAAGAGCACCAGGTGTTTGGGAACAGCAACACCTGCAAGTTCCCCTCCAAGTCACATACCATCCTGACTTGGAAATCCATCAGTTATTCCTTCATCGTCGCTGGGTCAAAATCCTGGAGCATCCTCCCTAAGAGCACTGTGGGATCAACTTCACTGCACGAACTGTAGCAGTTCAATAAGGCGGATCAAGGGCAATTAGGGGTGGGCAATAAATATTGGCCATGCCAAACAGATAAAAAAAAGACTTTCCTATGGGTTGCAGCTGATACAAGACTCACACATCAGGAGTTGGCAGTGCTAGCAAAGAGCCTTGCATAGTATAGAAGCTGGTGCTATAAGATGACAATGTGGAAAAAAACAAGCAGACACATGCCTTGTTGTTCTGTACTGTATATTTTTGAGCATTCTTGAGACTAGCCCTCAGAATCTGCTCAGAATTAACTCCCTTTGCTGAAAGTCAGCAAATGTCCCACTTTCTCAACAACTTGCATTTATCTAACGCCTTTAGCAGTCGAAGAGACTTAGCAGTTGGCAGGAAAAAAGACAGAGGCGCAAGGGAGGAGCCAACTGTGTAACAGCCCCGACAATCAAATTTCTCTGCAGCACCTGTGGAAGAGCCTGTCACTCTAGAATTGGCCTTTATAGCCACTCCAGGCGCTGCTTCACACACCACTGACCACCTCCAGGCGCTTACCCATTGTCTCTCGAGATAAGGAGGCCAAAGATATTAGCAAATAATATTAACCTTAACGTCATGACTACTTCAAGGCATCTTATGGATTTCCTAAAAGCCTCAGGAACTTAAAAAAAAACTTATTGTGATCCCAATTTGCTGCCCTGTGGTCTTGTAAAGGGGTGTGCATCTTTCAATTCTCTTAGATGCACATCACAAAACAGTAGTCTGCACTTTATAATTCACGGCAGAAAGCAAACGTCCACTTGCCCTGGGAGGTCAGACAAAACTTCAGACTCATAACTTATTTACTCTAACCTTGCAGGCACCAATTGATTGGAATAAATGGACATTCTCTCCCCCCATATCTTTGCCCAGATTAAATAAAGGTCCCGGTAAGTGCAGCTGTTAAACCAGTATTGTGTCACTACAGCTACCCATTTAGGTAATTACCCCTTCTCAGGTTTTCCAGCACTTCCTATTAAATCTATAAATGTATATCAAGCTGAAATAAGTAGTTGTCTTGATGTTTATAAGAACATAGAGTTTGAACAATTTCGCTTCTTTTGCACCTATAAAACTCATTATTGCCTCTCACTGCACTTAGTCCAACAACACGCTTGTTGCCTGTGTAAGATAATGGAGGCATTCAATTCTCACCAGCTGCAAGTGCTGATGGATTATCTTTTGCATTTTGCTGGTTAAACTGATTTTTTTTTAATAATAGGTCTCACCCTGATAGGTAAGTTCTCTGGTATGCCGGAATGAATTAGGAAAACAAGCACTTCATGCACTATCAATGGATCTATCTAATTAACAAGAGACTGGGATGCTGGTGTAAGTGAACTGTCTGCTGGGTGCATCATTGTTCAACTCATTGTTCCAAAACTTTCACACCGGGGAATAATAGTCCCAATTCACTGTCACCAGATGCTTCTCTGGAGTTGCTCACACTACAGCAGAGATCTCAGAGAGTATTAATAAAAGCAAAATACTGCAGATGCTGCCAGACCTGCTGAGTATTTCCAGCATTCCTTGTTTTTATCTCAGAGAGTATTGCTGGTCAGTTTGGCTCCATTGTCAGGACTCTTGGCTCTGAGTCATCAGATTGTGGGGTTCAAGCCCCATTCCTGGAATGGATGTGCGAAATCTTGGCTGATGTTCCAGTACAGCACTGAGGGAGTGCCAAGGTGCTTGATGGCCGGCATGGACACGATGGGCCGAAGGGCCTGTTTCTGTGCTGTATTACATTTTAGATTAAATGTTAAATGGAGGCTGTATGGATATAGAGATCCAAAGAGACACAGGGAGTTTTCCTAATGTCAACACCAATACAGATTATCAGGTCATTTATCTCATTGCTGTTTGTGGATCTTGCTGTGTACAAATTGACTGCTGCATTTGCTTATAAAGCAACAGTGACTACAATTCAAAAGTAAATCATTAACTATAAATCACTTTGGGGTGTCCTGAGGATATGAGAGGTGTTAGATAAAGGCAACTTTCTTTTTACAAAAAAAATCAAAGGCTATTTGAGCCTTCCATTTTTGACTCATATCAATACTTTGGAATTGGTAAATTTCTCCCCACCCCCGATTTGTGCAGCTCCTGATTGGTCGCACTTGGATCAGACTTACATACTGCTCCACAGGTTTTGGTTGCCTTCTGGATCTTGCACAACTGGCCATTCATCTTGTGTAACCCACACAATGAGCATCTGCAAGGCTACTGGATAGTAGGCGGACAGTGCAGCACAGCCTAGTCCTATCAATGCACACTTTGTAGAAGGCATTGACAACAGGAGCAGAAGTGTTTGACTAATTTATTCCTTTCTCAACCCAATGACTGCCATTACTATCCTTGCTAACTTGGCATAGAATAAGCACCAAGCCCGTGACCCTGCTAGGCAGTACCACTCAATTCCACACAGTAAGCAGTGTAATTCATAGCTGGATCATCAGGACAGCCTCTATCTGCACCAGTACATAATTTAAACAAGCACGCATGCAAGTACTTTCTCTGAATAAGAAAGGAAGACAACCCTCGGCTGTTCTCGCTCAGATAACAGCCAGTACAACAGTGGTACTGGCACTAGTTGGGTAACAGGCTGTCTGTCTGCTCTTATAGTAAGGGAACGACGGGATAAATATCACCAGTTAGCACTCCTAACAATCCTTGTTGTGACTTTACACCTAACAACAGTGACTACACTTCAAAAGAAATCCATTGGTTGTGAAGCACCTTGGGGTGTCCTGAGGATGTGAAAGGCTCTATATAAATTCAAGCTCGTTCTTTTGTTATTTCATCACCTTTAATATACAATTTTTCAATTTTAAAATATTTATTAATTTCTTACATTTAAATATCTTTTATATTCACTCCATGAATATATATTCATTTTAATCTGCATTAATATTAAACCTTACTCACTTGCAATTCATTTTTTAAAAAACTAATTTTAGCACCTTAGTAACATTAGATCTCTGACTCGTGCTACATTTTGCTGGGCAAGATTTAATTAACTTCTAATATCATACTTTACCCAGTAAGTTATTTTAATATTTTACTAAGGCTGATTCTGTAAACCATCATTTCAATTTTGTCATTTATGCTTGGTTCTAGGTGTCATCTTTCCTTATTTCTAGACTGTTATGGGTACTGCAAGGCAACATGCGAGTGTCACTCACAAGCAGCACCATGCTATTACTGGATGGGGAAAGCTTTAGTCATTATCAACAGATCCAATAGGAGGCCAGTGTGTCAGCCGTGGCTCAGTGGGGTTGCTCTCTGAGTCAGAGGTTGTGATTTCAAGTCCCACTCCAGGATTTAAAGCACAAAAATCAAGGCAATCACCCCAGTGCCATAGTGAGGGAATGTTGGAAGTGCTGTCTTTTGGCTGAGATGTTAAATTGAGGCCCTGACTGCCCTCTCCGATGGATTTAAAAGATTCCATGGTGCTATTTCAAAGAAGAGCAGGGGAGTTACCCCTGGTGTCCTGGCCAATATTTATCTCTCAATCAGCATCACAAAACAGATTATCTGGTCATGATCACATTGCTGTTTGTGGAAGCTTGCTGTGCACAAATTGGCTGCTGCATTTCCTCCACTTTAAAAAATAAAGTACTTCATTGACTGTAAAGCACTTTGAGACTTCCAGTGGTCATGAGAGGCGCTACATAAATCAAGTCTTTCTTTTTTTCACACTTGAGTGACAGACTCGATCCACCAAATCATCATGGGCAATGCCACAGGTGGTCAATGAATTACTTTGGCATGCAGTTGCTATTGTTATATAGGGTAACACATCAGCCAACTTCACCTAGCAAGGTCCCACAAAGAACAAACTAAATAAATGACTGGTGAATCTGTTTATTTATTTTTATTATTTAGAGATACAGCACTGAAACAGGCCCTTCAGCCCACTGAATCTGTGCCGACCAACAACCACCCATTTATACTAACCCTACAGTAATCCCATATTCCCTACCACCTACCTACACTAGGGGCAATTTACAATGGCCAATTTACCTATCAACCTGCAAGTCTTTGGCAGTGGGAGGAAACCGGAGCACCCGGCGAAAACCCACACGGTCACAGGGAGAACTTGCAAACTCCGCACAGGCAGTACCCAGGTCCCTAGAGCTGTGAGGCTGCGGTGCTAACCACTGTGCCACTGTGTTCTTTTGGAGGTGTTGGTTGAGGGCTGAATGTTGGCCGGATACTGAGAGAACTCCCCTGCTCTTCTTCAAACAGAGTCACAGTTTACATTTACCTTAGGAAGTAGCTGTGGTCTCAGTTTAACGTCTCACCTGAAAGATAGCAGCTCCCACAATGAGGTACTGCCTCAGTGCTGCTCTAAAGTGTTAAGCTGGACAATCTGCTCAGGTTCTGGAGGGGTGGCTGGTAGTTGCTACAACCTTCTGACTCAGGCTGAGCCAAGTTAATAGTAGGCTTTAAACAGACACTCACAATAACTTAATGCTCGGATCTGATTCACATGTGGACAGAAAGGTTTAAGAGATTATGTGACTGGAAATTAGATAGGGTTTCCCTGAGCAGCCACTATAGATTTTAACAAAGCAAATGGAATTCATCAGACCTGGATTACTGCTGTTTTTAAGCACACTTACAAATGAGTTAGTTATAGTACAATGATACAGCAGACTGAATGACATGACCATTTTATATATGTAAGGATATTCCCATGAACTCAATGCATAGGAAGAGGAGAGGGACCCATTTAGCCCCTTGAGCCTGTTCCATCATTTAATCAGATCATAGCTGATCTGTAGCTCAATTTTACCAATCTTTGATTCCTATCACTTGATACCCTTATTTAACCAGAATCTATCAATCTCAGTCTTGAAATTTCAATTAACCCAGCATCCACAACCTTTTGGGGGAAAAGAGTTCCAGATTTCCAATAACTTTTCCATGAAAAAGTGCTTTCTGATTTCACTCCTAAATGGCATAGTTCTAATTTTAATATTGTGCTCCTTTGTTCATCACAGGTAATATTTTCTCTGTAGCTACTCCATCAAGTCCTTTATCATGTTAAACACCTCAATCAGATCATCTCTAAATCTTTTAAACTCAAGGAACGACATTCTTGCGACCTGCCCTCATATTTTAACCCTGTAAGCTGAAGACACATTTGTCAATGTAACCTTTTCCAGCACTACAACCTCCCAAGATCTCTGTTCTCCTCCAATTCTGGCCTCTTGCGCATCCCCAAGTCTCATTGCTCCAACATGGGCGGCCGTGCCTTCAGCTGCTTTGGCCCTAAGCTCTGGAATTCCCTCCCTAAACCTCTCTGCCTCGCTACTTCACTTTCCTCCTTTAAGACACTCCTTAAAACCTACCTCTTTGTCCAAGCTTTTGATCACCTCTCCTAATATCTCCTTATGTAGCTCGGTGACAAATTTTGTTTGATAATGTTTCTTTGAAGCACCTTGGGAGTCTTACTATGTGAAAGGTGCTATATAAATACAAGTTGTTGTTTTCGGCCAACGCTATGAAGGCAGAAAAGTGTGTAAAAATATAAAGATAGATATTGCCAATACAATCTGCAGAAGCTAATTCACAACTTAATAAAATCAGCCACCTTGCAATAAATTTCCCTTGATCCCAGGGTTAGGTTCTCAACACTAAAACCGTTCACTAGCTGCTAATTGCGTGAAAGTAGGCTTGTGGAACTTGAGGTGAATTTAAAATTAAACACGCAACCATTGTCACCAAATTATTATTTTTGCTTCTCACTTCTAAAGTCTCCCTGCCGCTTCACTGCGCACTCCAGACCAAGCCAACAGCCTTGGGGGACTTCCATTCAACTCCATCTTTCCAATTTCAGATCTCACAACAGGTTGCAATGTGATCAGTACCAACTAAAAGATCTAATCCGTGTCTCGGCATCATCACTAATTCCTTGAGGAGACCAGGAGAGCAAAAGACTCTCAGCTTCATTGCAGGCACTCAGGATGGTTTAGAGAGGCTGCTGCAGACAGGCTGCCCTTTAGAAGGGCAGAAGCCAGGAGACAAAACCAACTGCTCTCTAAACTGGAAACCTCACACTCCTTATGCAATCAATCACCAAAGGCAAACAGACAACTTTCAAATAACTGACCCATTTAAGCAGCGAGTGAAGTTTTGAGTAAGGGGTAAACTAATTGAGGTGATTAAATGATTTGATGAAGTCGATAGAGAGAAACTATTACCTGTGGTGGGGGGGGGGGGGGGGGGGGGGGTGGTGGGGAGTCCAGAACAAGGGGCATAACCTTAAAATTAGAGCTCGGCTGTTCAGGGGTGATGTCAGAAAGTATTTCTTCACACAAAGGGGAGTGAAAATCTGGAACTCTCTCCCCCCCAAAAAACCTGTTCAAGCTGGGGGTCAGTTGTAAATTTCAAAACTGAGATGACTTTTGTTCGTTTATGTGTATTAAGGGAGATGGAACCAAGGCAGATAGTTGTTTATTAAAGAAACCTAGTTGGTGGATTTTATTCTGAAAGTAAAATAGAATATAATTGGCTGCATCGGTAACCGGGTACACATTCAAATATATGTTGTGACCTATGGAGAAGTGGAACTAGAGAAAGACAAGGCACTCCTCCTGCTGCCTTGGTCGTAACATATGTTGTACAGAACCTTGGTTAGACTGCACTTGGAGTATTATCAACAGTTCTGGTTGCCATTAAAAAAAGGGATATAGAGTCACTGGAGGAGGTGGAAAAATGATTCACTGGAATGATACCAGAACTGAGAGGTTAAACCTGTCAAGAAAGATTGAGCAGGCTGGGGCTTTTTTTCCTGGAAAAGAGAAGACTGAAGGATGACCTAATATGAGGTTTTAAAATTAAGGGTTTGATAGGGTAGATGTAGAGAAGATGTTACCACTTGTGCAGACAGGGGAACAGAACTAGGAGCCATAAATATAAGAAAGTCCTAATAAATCCAACAGGAAATTCAGGAGAAAATTCTTTAACCAGAGAGTGGTGAGAATGTGGTACTCCCTACCACATGGTGCAGTTGACATGAATAGCATAGATGCATTTAAGGGGAAGCTGGATAAACACATGAGGGAGAAAGAAATAGAAGGATATGTTGATGGGGTGAGATGAAGAGGGGTGGGATGAGGCTCGTGTGGGGCATAAACAAAAACATGGACCTGTTGGGCTGAATGGCCTTTAGTTACTTGTGCAGTAATTACTTTGCAATAATTTGTAAATAACAATGGATCTGATTGGAATTTGCTTGAAATGAACTGTCACTCTCTCCTGCCAGCTTTGAAGTCTGCCCAGTTTGTGGATGCTCTTTGGAAGTAACAGACAAGGGCAAACACAGTTGATGCCTCGACCATCTGTTCTTGCTCAATTGCAGCCAGCTGGAACACTTACAGTGCAAGTTTGCTTTCCTCTTACCTCAGCTTGATGCATGTGGGCCAGCCAAAGCAAGGTGAGTCTGAAAAACAAATGTCAGTCTTCTCTCTTTAAAAAAAAAATCACTGTTTGCGTGAAATCACTGAACACGTGCACATAGCTGGAAGTGTATTTACATGCATGCAGAGCAATTTTCCGAAGGTCATTTTTCATCCTCTAGCCTCCATGCGGCAGTAAAGTACAACGTAACCAGCTGTGGGCCCAGCTTTGACAGCACAGGAGCTGGAGAACGTGTCCACATGAGGTCCAGGATGAAGTCCACGCACGCCTTTTTGCGGGTGGTGAACACTCCCAAGTCTGAACTGGTTCAAGTCAGGTGGGCTTCAGTCTAAACACAATGCAGCATGCCCTCACTACCCCCTCCCTACTCCCTCAGGACTGCACTGGGATCGTCAATCTGGATTTTTGTGCTCAGGTCTCTGGAGTCGGAATTGGAGGTGTGGTGAGGCAGGGTGGGGAGGATGCTGGTGGGATATTGTTACAGTGAGCAGTCTGATTGAGGATACGCTCAAAGCAGATAGCTCACGTGTGATATCACACAAAGCTACTTTCTGTCATTAGCACGCAATGTGAATTTTAATGAGTGTTTTTGCAATATTTGCAGCTCAGTAAAATCTGTTGAGTGTGATTTGCAAGCTTGCTGCTGATGTGCCTGTGGAAATATATTACATAGAACTACTCCGAATTTACAGCAACCATTCAGCCTAACTGGTCTATACCAGTGTTAATGCTCCACACAAGCCTCTTCCTACCAGACCTGCATATCCTTTTTCCTTTCTCCCTCATGTGTTTATCTATCTTCTCTCTTAACTATTCGCCTCAACCACTCCCCTTGGTAGCGAGTTCCACATTGTCACCACTCTCTGGGTAAAGAAGTTTGTCCTGAATTCCCAATTGAATTTATTAGTGACTATCTTATATTTATGGCCCATAGTTTTGGACTCCCCCACAAATGGAAACATGTTCTCGATGTCTAATCTGTCAAACCCCTTCATAATTTTAAAGACCTCTATTAGATAATCTCTTGTCCTTCTCTTTTCTAGAGAAAAGAGTCCCAGCCTGTTCAATCTTTCCTGATCATTATAACCTCTCAGTTCTGCTGACAAAACTGTTAGCAAGAAAACAAACTTTACCTGTGCTAAAATGTGTAACGGAATTGCACACAATTAATTCTGTTCTTGTGAGTCAGGATGCTTCTGTAGCTGTTTTTAGTTCCTCTTCCTGCCCTCACAGTGAGCCATACTAAGGTTGCAGATGTCTTTCTCACATTTTTTCTGTCTTTGGTATTAGCTGGAGAATCATAGTGAGTAAGAGACAACAGCAAATTGCATTTGTATAGCACCTTTAATGTAGTAAAATGTCCCAAGGTACTTCACAAGAGTATTATCAAACAAAATCTGACACTGGGCTGCCTAAGCAAATATTAGAACAGGTGCCCAAAAGCTTGGTCAAAGAGGTAGGTTTTAAGGAGTGCCTTAAAGGAGAACAGCAAGGTCGAGAGATGGAGATGTCTAAGGAGGGAATTCCAGAGTTTAGGCCTTGGCAGCAATTAAAAGACCAGAACTGGGAGTGCAGAGATCTCAGAGGGTTGTGGGGATGGAGGAGATTGCAGAGATAGGGAGGGGTGAGGCCAGGGAGGAATTTGAAAACAAGGATGAGAATTTTAAAATCGAAGCTAAATTATGCCTGCTCCTGAAATCAAAATTGCTTATTTCCTCATTCATTTAAAAAAAAAATACTGTATTCTCAACTTGTGGTGTTAGCTATGAAGTGGGCACATCCAGCCTTGGGAGTTCCTTCCCCCTTGTGAATGGTGGGCAGACAAGGATCAGTCAATAGATCTCTGCTCTTTCCAAGGCCAACCAGAAATTCCCAACCAGGGGTCAGGAAGCCGGCCCTGTCCCTTAATGCTCTGGGCAGGCAAACTCACACCGGAGTTACAGTAACACTATGGCAAAGACCCCTGGAATAGGATCACCAACTCTGGTTGGAAGCATTCCAGGAGCTTTCATTGCCTGACCTCCCACCTCTGACTAAACTGCACAGTCAAACCACCCTTTTCCACAATCTCCAATATCTTTATAACTAATAAACAAAAGTGTTCAAGGAAAATGAATTCGAAAGATCACTTTTTTTAAAAATACCTCTCGAATGTTTCTCCCTGAGTTGTGTACAGCTGTGTCCAGGAAATTAACCTTCAATTCCTGGAGACTCCTGGACAATCCTGGGGAATTGGTAACTGCTACCCTGGAAGAATCTTGAGGCCCTAGTTATTTTAACCTTCCTCAAACGTATCCTGAGGAAGCTGGATCAGACATTCTCATTGGCTTATAGCCAAATCATTATCCCTTAGTTTTCTGAGTATTACCTGAATGATAGAATAGTTACAACATAGAATGTGGCCATTTGGCTCACCAAATCTATGCTGACTCTCTGCAAGAGCAATTTAGCTCGTCCCAATCCCCTGCCCTTTCCCTGTATTCCTGCGATTGTTTTCCCTTCAGATGATTATTCAATTCCCTTTTGAAAGCCTCGATTAAATTTGCCTCCACCAGCCTTTCAGGCAGTGCCTTCCAGATCCTAACCACTCAGTGTGTAAACAGGTCTTTCTAATGTCACCTTTGATTCTTTTGCCAATCACTTTCAATCTGTGCCCTCTAACTAGTTTGACCCTTTTACCAATGGGAACAGTTTCGCTTTATTTAATCTGTCCGGTTTTTCATGATTTTAAAACAGCTCTATCAAATCTCCTCTCAACTTCTCTGCTATAAGGAGAATAATGCCAGCATCTCCAATCTATCCAAGTAACTGAAGTTTCTCACCTCCGGAACCATTCTCATCAATCTTTTCCACACCCTCTGTAAAGCCTCCACATCCTTCCTAAAGTGCGGTGCCCAGAATTAGACATAATACTCCAGTTGAGGCTGAACCAGTGTTTTACAAAGGTTCAGTCTAATGCCCTTAGGTTTCCTGAAGCTGAACTAAATAAGCAAAAGGGCGCAGAAAGTACCTTGAGACAGAAATCATTGAGATATCTGGAAGAGGTTACTGTATGCAGTGCTTCAGTAATTGTGTTTGTCTGTTTGCCACAGTTGGGCTATTTTTAACTTGCAGATGGCAGTGTTGAAGCTAGAGTTTGTTAACATTTGTATTTTTATTTTAATGTTCCTACTTTGACTTACACTCAAAACTGGAGATTTGAACACAAACACATCATGTGCCACTGTTAATACTACCATCTGCTCACTAAACACAGCACTGTAAATCTATTAGGATTACAATGATGCAAATCCTTTTCAGTGATAAATTCTACCTAGGAGCTTTGCACTCTTTTCTTTGTGAGGGTGTTGGGAATATCAATAATTTGTACTTCATTTTAAGAAGAAAAATGTGCAGGGTTTTGGGAAAGAGCAGGGGAAGTGGGTCTAATTGGATAGCCCCTTGAAAGAGGCAGCACAGTCATGATGGGCTGAATGGTCTCTTTCTGTCTTGTAAGATTCTCTGATTTTATCTGCATATTTTCACAAAGAAATTCACAAATTAATGTGGAGTTGCAAGGAAGGTTGACCAGAGAGAATTAATCCATCGGCCACAGCATGCTTCTCTCCACAACGCATCTCAAAAAGTCTCGTGCAGTGTTTGATCATTTCAGCCTCATTAACCTTCAATTCCGTGTGGATATTAATCCAGTCGATTTTTGAAGACGTTTACCAACAAACAAAAGCCTTGAATTTCTCTAGCGCCTTACATGACCTCAGGATGTTCCAAAGTGCTTTACCGCCAACGAAGTAACTGTTATGATGTAGGAAATGTGGCAGCCAAATTGGCCGCAGAAAACAGTAACACGATAAATGCCAGCTAATTCTGTTTTAGTCATGCTGATTGAGTGATAAGTATTGGCCAGGACACGGAGATTTTTAAAACTTCAATCGTAGGATGTGGACATCGCTGAAAAGGCCAGGATTTATTGTTAAACCCTAATCGCCCTTGAGAAGGTGGTGGTGAGCTGACTTCTTGAACTGTTGCAGTTGGTGTGGATAACTCCCCTGCTCTCCTTCAAATTAGTGTCATATAATTCTTTATATCCACCTAAGAGAGTAGGCGGGGCATCAGTTTAATGTCTCATCTGAAAGATGGCACTGCTGACAGTGCTTGTCAAGGAAACCCCATATACCAAATGAGAAATATTAGTTTGATCAGTTGGAAACTTACATTCGACTTTTAATTGAAAAAATCCTACAGTTAACTTTTAAAAAACTAGCAGCCAAGATGGCCACTGCAATTTGCATCTGAAATACCAAGAGACTGAACTGGAGGCAAAAGTCTAACAAGAAGCCCAGTCAGAACAATGCTTTGACTAACTTGAGTAGATCATGCAGATCATCCTCGTTAGCGGGGCAGCCAAAGCTATCTTGAGGCATTCATAAGTGGAGACGTCCCTCCAGGGCGTAAACACTGACAACTCCACTGAAGAGAGGTTCTGGGTTTTGGACTTTGTACCTCATTAAAAACAAAGGGGATTAAGAGAACCATGTGACTGTCCATCTCAGAAAAAACTGGGAGTTTTGTTACACTGACAGAAGTCAAGCAGTAACTGAGAGTGCAGCAGCAGAAAAAGCTGTGACCTCCCTTTCTTTCTCCCCCTCTCTCCAGAAAACATCAAGTTTGAAAACCGTTTGCAACTGTGGACACTCCAAGCCTACAGACTACTACAGCCAGAGACCAGGGGAAGAGAGCCACCTACCAGTCTACCTTCAAGAAAACCCTGAGCAAAGCAGGTCAACCACAAAGTGCACTTTGACCTGCTGAGGACTTCAAGAATACAGATTCAGCCAGAGGGCTTCTGGATCATCCACTTTACAGACTGTGTATTTAAGTTCCATTTATTCTGGTCTTTAATCCGTCTAAGAGCGAAGTCCAAAGTACGGAAAGTCCTCATCAGAGAACTCCTCTTTGCTGACGATGCTGCTTTAACATCTCACACTGAAGAGTGCCTGCAGAGTCTCATCGACAGGTTTGCGTCTGCCTGCAATGAATTTGGCCTAACCATCAGCCTCAAGAAAACGAACATCATGGGGCAGGATGTCAGAAATGCTCCATCCATCAATATTGGCGACCACGCTCTGGAAGTGGTTCAAGAGTTCACCTACCTAGGCTCAACTATCACCAGTAACCTGTCTCTAGATGCAGAAATCAACAAGCGCATGGGTAAGGCTTCCACTGCTATGTTCAGACTGGCCAAGAGAGTGTGGGAAAATGGCGCACTGACACGGAACACAAAAGTCCGAGTGTATCAGGCCTGTGTCCTCAGTACCTTGCTCTACGGCAGCGAGGCCTGGACAACGTATGCCAGCCAAGAGCGACGTCTCAATTCATTCCATCTTCGCTGCCTTCGGAGAATACTTGGCATCAGGTGGCAGGACTATATCTCCAACACAGAAGTCCTTGAAGCGGCCAACATCCCCAGCTTATACACCCTACTGAGTCAGCGGCGCTTGAGATGGCTTGGCCATGTGAGCCGCATGGAAGATGGCAGGATCCCCAAAGACACATTGTACAGCGAGCTCGCCACTGGTATCAGACCCACCGGCCGTCCATGTCTCCGTTATAAAGACGTCTGCAAACGCGACATGAAATCGTGTGACATTGATCACAAGTCGTGGGAGTCAGTTGCCAGCATTCGCCAGAGCTGGCGGGCAGCCATAAAGACAGGGCTAAATTGTGGCGAGTCGAAGAGACTTAGTAGTTGGCAGGAAAAAAGACAGAGGCGCAAGGGGAGAGCCAACTGTGCAACAGCCCCAACAAACAAATTTCTCTGCAGCACCTGTGGAAGAGCCTGTTACTCCAGAATTGGCCTTTATAGCCACTCCAGGCGCTGCTTCACAAACCACTGACCACCTCCAGGCGCGTATCCATTGTCTCTCGAGATAAGGAGGCCCAAAGAAGTAATCCAAACACCAAAAATCTATTTTTCCCTCTGTAATCTATTTGTGTGTGTGTGATTCTCATATGAATGTGTGCGTGAATGTGTAGCGTATCTTTATTTTGTATAATAAACTTACCTATTTCTGGTTTAAACTCAAGAAAACCTGTCTGATTGGTTCTTTCATGATCACAGTAAAGGGAAAAGGTAAAACACTCACAGAGATGGTAAGCACAATCACAGTTTAAAAGGAATAAACCTAATTACGCTCAAATAAGAGGAAGGGCAAGAGGAGAGCCTGAGACTGCACCCCCCCCCCCTCCCCCCTACCTCACCTGGCCGTGACAGTGCAGCACTCCCTCAATACGGCACTGGGTGTGTCGGACTAGATTTTCTTGAATACAGCTGAGTGGCTTACTGGGCCATTTCAGCGGACAGTTAAAAGGCCAACACATGGTTGTGGGTCTGGAGTCACAAAAAGGCTAGACCAGGTAAGGGGGCAGATTTCCCTCCATAAAGCACATTAGTGAATCAGATGGATTTTAATGACGATCCAGTAGTTTCATGGTCACCATTATTGCTTTTTATTTTACTTTACATTTCCAATTTTATTTAATTGACTGAATTTAAATTCTACAGCTGCCGTGGTGGGATTTGAACTCAATCTTAAGCAATTTTAACTCTGCAAGTGGGTGGGTTTTAAATGAGTTAAAATCTCACTCATAGCCTCTGGATCATTAGTCCAGGCCTCTGGATTACTAGTTTAGTAACATGAACACGATGCTACTGTACCCCATTCAATGGGTTGGAGATCTTTATCATTGTGCATTTGTGGTCACTGGGATTGCTGAAAGTGGATATGAGGATAGTGTGGGAAAAAGGCATTGAAGTGGATGATCAGCCATGATTATATTGAATGGCAGGGCAGGCTCAATGGGCTGAATGGCCTACACCTGCGCCTATGTTCTTATGTTCCTATTTACACCTGAGGGACAGGGGCTCATGCATTCACAGAATGAAATAAAACCAGACTCTTCCTGTAAATCTGAATTTGGTGTTTTTTAGGCCGCAATTTTCATCTGGTGGAAACCAGGTTGGAGGAGAGGAAGTTGAGGGAGTGGGGGCAGGGTACGGGGTGGTGGGAGGGCACGTTAAAATGAAGTGGATTACCCACTCCTTTCCCGTTCTGATCTGACCGATGGCAATTTTAAATTGCAGGTGGGACACTCACCTCAAGTGGGTCAGGCTCCAATGACATCATCGGGGCGGCACAGTGGCGCAGTGGTTAGCACCGCAGCCTCACAGCTCCAAGGACCCGGGTTCGATTCAGGGTACTGTCTGTGCGGAGTTTGCAAGTTCTCCCTGTGTCTGCCTGGGTTTTCTCCAGGTGCTCCGGTTTCCTCCCACATCCAAAGACTTGCAGGTGATAGGTAAATTGGCTGTTATAAATTGCCCCTAGTGTAGGTAGGTGATAGGGATTATGGGATTACTGTAGGGTTAGTATAAATGGGTGGTTGTTGGTCGGCACAGACTCGGTGGGCCGAAGGTCCTGTTTCAGTGCTGTATCTCTAAGTAAAAAATAAATAAAAAATAAGACCTGAGCTTCAATTTGAACCCGAGGCTGTAGCGGGAGAGTGGTAACAGCCAGTCCTCATAGGGTGGTGGGGGTGGGGTGAGGGGGAGAAGGAAAAGGGCTTTGTGGAGGGGGTCATTTTCATCATTGCTTGGAGTAACAAAAGGATGGAGCAAATCCCCTCCCTCAATTAACAAACTCACCCAATTTCAGTTTCGACATTGCTCCACTGCTATGCAGCCAAAGCAGTGAAAACGAGATTCGCCCCCTTTTGTATTTGACGCTACAATGGTCCTTGCACACGTGTTTTCAGCGCATCATTTAGCAGAGAGGCAGAACTTAATGAGCCCAGGGCGTGGGGTTTCTCTCCCCCCCATTTCCAATAATTTTACAACTAATAAACTAAGTATTCAAACAAAATGAAAAAGTATAATTTTTTTTTAAGTGCCCCTATGATTTTTCTCCCGGGTTTTGCTTGCAGCAACGTACTGGAGATTAATCTTCAATTCCTGAAGGCTCCAGGCCAATCTTGGAGGGCTGGCAAGCCTAACTGAATGGCCTACTCCTGTCCCTGAGTTAGCAGAGGCAGCCATCTACATGCTCGGGGCCTGTAATGGTGTCACGTACCTGCCACCCACGTTCATCACTGGCATCGGAATTTCTATTATTCACTTAAGCCCCTACTTATTGATCGGGTGTTTGAGACGACCAGTTTGAGAGCCAGATGTGTGATAAGGATCGTGCAGGACATGTCACTTTGGCAAGAACAGAGGCCCATTCAAAGCCCCGCTCTCCACTTGCGCGTAAAGCTGCTTTTTATGAGCACCAGCTGCTGGGAATTCAGCCTAGAAAAATAAATCATGAAATGGCTTCAGACTTAATTGAGATTCCCTGAAATTTTCAACGAGCACGTTGTTTGGCCAACTCCCTTCTTCAAAGGGTGTAATACATTCCAACCCATATTACACCTCCATAGCCTTGAGTTTGTCTGCATGGAGAGGGGTTGGGGAAGTTTTTAAAAAAATCATAAACCTGCATACAAGTAATATTTGTCTAGTAATTCTTCATATTTTCAGGAGCTAATTCCTCAGCATACATTTTCATTGAGATTGGTCAAACCACTATACATAATGCAATGCTCAATCCATGCTGGTTTATAATGCTATGGACATCCGTGCATCACAATAGCACCCTAAAACTACAATAATATCGGACAACTTGAACTGCTTCTGCAGGAATATTCATTATTCTTCCGAACCATTATATATTTTGGATGTAGGAATTGATTTGGCCTGAAATAGACTGAACACAATCGAACTCTGTAGCATCCAGTGTCAGGAGGATAGTTTAATTAAAATGAGGCACTAACACCAAACATAATGATGCAAAAAAATCCCTTCCATCGCACTGTAGAAAGCAGGGTTTAAATCTGTTTTGAATGTAAGCCATGGTTCAGTGAATGACAATCTTAGGTGGAGGATATACTGGTTGAGGTGTAATCACTGTTGTATAATAGCAGTCGATTTGTACACATTAAGGCCCCACAAACAAGCAATGTGATAATGGCCAGATCATCTGCTTTTGAGTGAGGGATAGCTACACTAGGGGCGGCACAGTGGCGCAGTGGTTAGCACTGCAGCCTCACAGCTCCAGGGACCCGGGTTCGATTCTGGGTACTACCTGTGTGGAGTTTGCAAGTTCTCCCTGTGTCTGTGTGGGTTTTCTCCGGGTGCTCCGGTAAATTGGCCATTATAAATTGGCCCTAGTATAGGTAGGTGGTAGGGAAATATAGGGACAGGTGGGGATGTTTGGTAGGAATATGGGATTAGTGTAGGATTAGTATAAATGGGTGGTTGATGGTCGGCACAGACTTGGTGGGCCGAAGGGCCTGTTTCAGTGCTGTATCTCTAATCTAATCTAATTTTCCTGGACATCCCGGAGAACTTCCCTGCTCTTCTTCAATTGTGCCTTGGGGTCTTCTACATCCATCCAAAGGGGCCAAAAGGCCTCAGTTTAACATCCCATCACACAGACGGCATAGCACTCCCTCAGCACTGCACTAAGCTATCATTTAGGATTATGCGCTCAAGTCTCTGGAGTGGGACTTAACCCTTCGATCTGCTGACCTAGAGGTGAGAATGCTACCCGCTAAGCCGCGGCTGACACTTATAGATGTATGAAGTTACATATGACTCCCTTTTCTGAAAAAGTGCGAAACCGGGGACCATAAAATACTGAAGTCACCAGTAATTCCAATAGGTAATTCAGGAGAAACTTCTTTACCCAGAGATTGGTGAGAATGTGGAACTTGTTACCACAGCGAGTGGTTGAGGAAAATGGAAAGAAAAAGACGCACAGACTTGCATTTATATAGCGCCTTTCACAATCTCAGACGCCCCAAAGTAACTTACAGCTAATGAAGTACTTTTTGAGTGCAATAACTGTTATAATGTAGGAAATGCAGCAGCCAATTTGTGCACAGCAAGCTCCCACAATCAGCAATGTGATAATGAACAGATAATCTGTTTTTGTGATGTTAATTGAGGGATAAATATTGCCCAGCATGATAGTATATATGCATTTAAAAGGAAGCTAGATAAACACATGAGGGAGAAAGGAATAGAAGGATGTGCTGATAGAGTGAGATGAAATAAGGTGAGAGAAGGCTTGTGTGAAGCATAAACGCCAGCATCGACCAGTTGGGCCGAATGGCCTTTTTCTGTGCTGGAAATTCAATGTTATATATTTGAGTAAGTATTATGCATCCTGACCCATGGTCTGATCTTTCAGAGAAAGAACAATTACATACATTAGACAAGTGGCCCACTGCTGAAGCAGGTTAACTAGGTGCAGGCGTTCAGAATAGGATTGTCTATGTTCAGTGCATCTTGTAATAATGTGTAGAACAATTATCTATTATGATATCTTTATATCTGTTGTAGCATTTTTCAAATGAATCACTTGGCCTGTAGAACCAACCATCGACTTAAATTCCCTTCCTCCTCTGCCATTTTAACAAAGTAATAAGGTATCTACATTTTCAAGTGCAAAACGCCAATTAAGCAAAAAACTGACACATGAAGAATAGATACTTGGACACAGTGATTGTTTAGCAACCAGTATACATGGACATATTCCCCTGCACACCCCATTCCTTTAGGGAACAAGTGGAGAATATTGGAGGGGATGAACCGACATCTGGTTAAACTGTACTCCCTGGTGTCCTAGCTAATATTTAATCCTCAACCAACATCACCAAAACAAAACCAGATGACGTAGTCATCATCTCAGTGTTGTTCGTGGGAGCTTGCTGTGCACAAATTGACTGCTGCGTTTCCTACATCACAATAGTGACTACACGTCAAAAAGTACTTCAGTGGCTGTCAAGTGCTTGGGCTATCCTGTGGTTGTGAAAGGCGCTACGGAAATGCAAGTTCTTTTTTTCTTTTGAATAGTACACATTAGTAATCAGTATGGATGGGATGCCAACGTATTGACACAGGAGATGGCTTCCTGTAGCTCCAGTGGTGCTGAGGGGACTGTTGTCTTTGGAAAGTGCTGGTGAGAATCTATGGGGAGGACTTTATGTTCTCTCCCGCAACGTGTTTGGAGCTGAGAGGAGCAATTAATAGGGCGGAATGTGGCAGGTCGGGGGACCCCAACACCATCCCGCCTCCTTCCCAATTAAGTCTGTGGTAGGAAGGCCCATGGATCATCTTCCCACCCCGCCAACAACTGAGGACCTTAAGAGGAAATTAATGTCCAATTAAGGATGGCATCCCGACGCTCAGTTTTAGCCCAGCGGCGGGCAGGCCTGTCTCCATGTGGGGAACACGCCAAGCAAACCCGTGCGGGTTGCTTGCTGGCTCTGGGGGCTGGGTGGAGGAGGTGGGGAGGGGTCCCTGTTTCAAAGGCAGTCAGTGCCTGATCGAGGGCCCCAGCATCGGGGAGGGGATGGGGTGCCCGCAGAGGGGCACCTCGCTGCCTTTGCTGCTGAACCCCAACACCCACCCCCACAACACCCACCCCGCGAAACCCCTCCCACCATGACTCACCTGTGTCCTGGGTCCCCTGACATCCTGGGCCTCTGGTGGGTGCAGTACCAGCACACGGAGCAGGTAGGAGGCCTCGAGGAGGAGAAGGGACTCAAGTCCTGGGCTCATCCAGACAATACAGAAGTAACAGAGCCCCTCAATAAATAACCACTGTATAGAATTAACAGCCCCTCCCTAAATGATCACATTACAGAATTAAGAGCCCCTCCCTAAATGGTCACTACAGAATTAACAGGAGCCCCTCTCTAAATAATCAGCACAGAATTAACAGAGCTCCTCCCTAAATAATCACAGTACAGAAATAACAGAGCCCCTCCTTCCTTAAATGCAGCAAGACTCTCACATACAGCAATGTGATAATGGCCAGATTATCTTGTTTTTTAGTGATTTTGACTGAGAATGGCAGAGGGGGTTCCTGCCACCATCCCACTTCCGCCAAAATTTAATCCGGGGCAGGAAGGCCTGTGAATGGCCTTCCCGCCCCACTGCCCATTGAGGCCCTTAACTGGGTATTTAACCCTCAATTAAGGGCCTCTTCCGCCACAGCCACAATTAGCCGAGCAGCGGGCGGCCCTGTCGCCACACAGGAAGCACCGTACGAAAAACCATGAGACCTGCTTCCCAGCTGCGGGGAGGGGATGTGGGGTGAGGGTCCTTCGTTAAAAGGCACTTAGTGCCTGAATGAGGGAGCTGGCATCCGGAAGGGGGGTGGCGCCTGCTGAGAGCCACCCCACTGCCTTTGCGACTGATTCCCCCCACCCCACCGCACCCCTGCAACCTCCACCCACAAGACCCCTCCCACCTGAACTACCTGTGGCCTGGGTCCAGCAACGTCCCTCAGTATTCAGTAGGTGCTCCTCCAACAGCAGCCACTGCCTTCGCGGTGGCGCTGCTGCTGCTGGCCTCTGATTGGCCAGCAGCTCTCCAATGGCGGGACTTCTGGCAATGGGGGTCCTTGATCCTGTGGAAGGCCTGCCACTGTCCATTTAAGTGCCTGATTGGCACTAAATCTGGGGGCCTTCTGGAAAAGAGGCAATGTGGGGATCATGACGTCGCTTTTTCCAGACGTCTAGACCCCTACCACCAGAATAAAATACTGGCCTTGATTTCACTTGAGAACAGGATCACAATTGTCATGAGGCCTTCCTACATTTGCAGAGCCTGTCCACATTCAACTTTAGGAATGGCTATTTGATCGCAGTGCCAGCGAGCTATTGGTATTGGTGAGACCACAACACCCCGGCAATCAGAACCTTCAATAGAGGGCAGGAGAAAAAGAAAGCAAGTAACTGAGAAATGGCTCAGTGGGCAGCACGTCCCGCTCCAGATGCCTGAGCACAAAATTCAGGTTGATACTCTTGTGCAGTACTGAGGGAGCGCTGCACTGTCAGATGTGCTTTCTTTTGGATTAGATGTTAAAACCTAGGTCTTATCTGCCAACTCAGGTGAGGTAAAAGATCCCAGGGCACCAATCAAAGAACAGCAACCCCATGAGTGGGTGGGCAAATGCCTGGCAGATGCAGTATAATGTGGATAAATGTGAGGTTATCCACTTTGGTAGCAAAAACAGGAAGGCATGTTATTATCTGAATGGCTATAAACTGAGAGAGGGGAATATGCAACGAGACCGGGGTGTTCTCATACACCAGTCACTGAAGGTAAGCATGCAGGTGCAACAGGCGGTAAAAAAGGAAAATGGTATGTTGGCCTTCATAGCGAGAGGATTCGAGTACAGGAGCAGGGATGTCTTGCTGCAATTATACAGGGCCTTGGTGAGGCCACACCTGGAATATTGTGCGCCGTTTTGGTCTCCTTATCTGATGAAGGATGTTCTTGCTATAGGGGGAGTGCAGCGAAGGTTTACCAGACTCATTCCTGGGATGGCCGGACTGACATATGAGGAGAGATTGAGTCGGTTAGGATTACATTCGCTGGAGTTCAGAAGAGTGAGGGGGGATCTCATAGAAACGTATAAAATTCTAACAGGACTTGACAGGGTAGATGCAGGAAGGATGTTCCCAATGGTGGGTGGAGTCCAGAACCAGGGGTCATAGTCTAAGGATATGGGGTAAACCTTTCAGAACTGAGATGAGGAGAAATTTCTTCACCCAGAGAGTGGTGAGCCTGTGGAATTCGCTACCACAGAAAGCAGTTGAGGCCAAAACATTGTATGTTTTCAAGAAGGAGTTAGATATAGCTCTTGGGGTGAAAGGGATCAAAAGATATGGGGGGGGAAGGGGGAAAAGGTTACTGAGTTGGATGATCAGCCATGATTATAATAAATGGCGGAGCAGGCTCGAAGGGCCGAATGGCCTACTCCTGCTCCTATTTTCTATGTTTCTATTACTTGGCCAATGTTTATCCCTTAACCGACACCCAAAAAACATTTGATCTGATCAATATTATGTTGCTTCTTTGTGGGAGCTTGCTGTGCACAAATCGGCTTATATGCATGTTCTACATTACAATCGTGATTGCAATTCAAAAGTACATCATTGGCTGTAAAGTGCTTTGGGATGCCCGGAGTTTGTGAAAGGCGCTTTAGAAATGCAAGTCTTTCAACTGTGTTTAAAAAAGCACTGTCCCCTCTTTCCATTTTTACAAATTAAGGGAAGGTCGTCCATGGAATAAGAAAAAAGTCCTTGCTAACTCACTCGGTCTTAAAACATTTTACATTACTTTTGCAACTTTTAACAGCAGCAAATACAGTTTTGCAGATGCTGTTAACCTCTCACTCATTGGGTTCCAGCTTGTAGGAAATGGAGACCAGGCAGAAGTGTACAAATTGGATGTCTCCAAATCATAAATCTCTGCTCATGCAATATTTCATGATAATGCCTCTTAAATTGAATCCATTTGAGAAGAATTAATTCATAAGAAAGGAACCTCGCTGTTTAATTATGGGATACTGCAGCTTTAAGAGAATCTGGCTTCTAAATGCCCTCATATTTTACTGCATTCTCATTCTGTCATCTCTCACAGTTTAGACCTTGAGTCGACTATTCTCAGGAGCCTTCGAACCATCACTGAAGCAACTGTACTGTAGTAATAATGGCTGAAGACGACAGAAAGAGGCAGGGAATGACACAAAATGAGTGGCAGTTTCAATGCCCTTCACCTTTCCAACTTTCAAAACTAAACTTTAATGATGGGCCGGTTGGATTGACATTTTCCATGCTGGATTTAACCACAAGGGGAACTCAAATCCCTCTACAAGCTGCATTGTAAAGCTGCACGCCTTCACATTTTCCTTTGTCCAAATTAGTGAAAGGTTCGTGACGGGAAAAAAAAAGGTGTCCTCGCATTCTCATTCAGGTTTCTCAGGTATTAATTAGATATCTTGTCCACCACCAATACGTATTGGAAAATCACAGGCAATTTTATGATATAGACTACAGGTAGTGTTGCCAATTCTGGCTGGATATATTCCTTGAGCTGTCTTCAGATTTGATCTAATTTGAAAAGGAGTTCGTAAATGCGTCTGCATTCAACTTGCAGTGAACACATAAGAGCTTCTTTCAAATACCTCACTCCAGGCATTCATTGAACAGTTGAATTACTTACTATTGCAATCAGATCAATTTATTTGTCACATAATAATATTTGCTATATTATTAGAGATGCTAATACAATGTATAAACCTGATTAGTATTCCTTTGAGTTTGGTAGGTTGAGGCTGATCTAATCAAGGTATTCTAAAATGATAAAGGGATTTGATAGTTTCTCTATGTTTACTCTATTTCCTCTGCCAGGGGAAACAGAACTAAGGGTTCACAGTCTTAAAATTAGAGCCAGGCCATTTAGTAGTGAAAGGATAGTGAAATCTGGAATTCTCACCCCCAAAAGTCAGTGGATCCTGGGTCAGTTATTTATATAGCATCTTTCACCAATTCAGGATGTCCTGAATTGCTTTACAGTCAGTGAAGTACCTTCTGAAGTGTAGTCACCATTGTAATGTAGGAAACACAGCAGCCAATTTGCGCCCAGCAAGCTCCCACAAACAGCAATGCGTTAATGAGCAAATAATCCGTTTTTGTGATGTTGATTGAGGGAGAAACATTGGCCAAGGGAGAACTCCCCTTGATCTCCTTTTGAAGTAGTGCCATGGGATCTTTTACATCCATCTGAGAGGGCAGACAGGCCCTCGGTTTAACATCTCATCCAAAAGATGTTGATTGAAATTATCAAGGCTGAGATCGATAGAGTTTTGTGAGGTAAAGGTATCATGAATGTGGGGCAAGACAGTTGAGGTACAGATCAGCCATGATCTAAAGGAATGGCAGAACAGTTTTGAGGGCTGAATGGATTCCTCTTCTTCCTGTATTCTTAATGTCATTAAATAGTCTTAAAATATAACCAATAAAAGGGTGAGAAATTATTAGTTAAATTTTGCTAAAACAGTCCTCGCACAATTAATATGCCATGATCAGACAGAGCACAACAATTAGATTAACTTTCCTTGCAAACTAAATGGGACATTCAAAGAATTAAGGCAGCGATTCAATTCCTCTTCAACAGACTTACTACTTTTCTGACACACTCCTGTTGGATTATTTACAGTGTATACCGGGCCTGACATGGCAAAGAAGATTGAAGTTCTGCTGCATGGGAACTCAAATCTCCATGACAAAGAGTTTGCACTGAAATATCGATCGAGACCTTTTTCCAGCTTCATTACTCTGTCTTTAGATTTATCCAACATGAGGAATGCTCAGGGATTGAAGGAGGGGAGGAGGGCTGGGGGCGCAGAGCATGCAGTATGTTAGACACTGAATTTTCACTACTGGGAGATAAGTACAGCACCTGATGTCTTCCCCCTAAGGCTGCTAAGAAGCTCTTACGTGAAGTGAGTTGAGCATTCTCAGCCCAGTTCTCAAAAGAACTCTTGTCAATACCTCGTGGAGGGAGGGCTCGGTGCTCACACTTGGTGCCTGATTTCAGTCCAGCTGGTTTTCTAGTGCCAGTGGTCACTGACCTGTTTCACTGCTTGCTCTCTGAACGCACGTTTTGGTGTTAATTTATGCATGGCCCATGGATTATGTGTGTCAAGTGTTTCTTCCTCCAGAGATTGAGCACAAAATCCAGGCTACCACTCTTAGTGCAGCCACACAATGGGCCAAAGCACGTTACAACCTTTTGAAGTGCAGTCCCTGTTGCAATGTAGGAAACACAGCAGCCAATTTGCACACAGCAAGATCCCACAGACAGCAATATGATAATGACCAGATAATCTGTTTTAATGATTGTGGTTGAAGGGTAAACATTGCTCAGGACACCAGGGATAATTCCTTTGCTCTTCCTTGAAATGGTGCCACCTGATATGTTACATCCATCCGACAGGGCGGGCAGGGCTGCATTTTAACATCCCATCCAAAACACAGCACCTCTGACAGTGCAGCATTCCCTCAGTATGCACTAGGAGTGTCAGCCTGAATCTTTGTGCTCACACTTCTGAAGTGGGACTTGAAGTCACAACCTTCAGACTCAAATGCAAGAGTGCTATCACTGAGACACAACTGACACACATGACCTTGAGCGGCAGTGGAAGGCAGCGGCTGATGTTACAATACCCGCAGACGTCCATGCCATTCCGAGATTTTGTCTATGTACTGACAGATGTATGTGTGTATCAGGGTGGTTTATCAAACACAAGGAGAATTTGAATTCCATTCCTTGTATCTTATAGATTTTAGGGAGCAGCATTTTAGGGTGGTACACTGAGTCAACAAAGTGTCATCAATGTGGTCATACAGCACAGAGGAAAGCCATTCGGCCCATTGTGCCTGTGCTGGCTCTTTGAGATATCCAATTCGTCCCACTCCCCTGTTCTTTCCCCATTGTGCTGCAAATTTTTTCCTTTTCTAGTATTTACCCGATTACCTTTTGAAAGTTACCGTTGAATGTGCTGCCACTGCCCTTTCCCGCATGCATTCCAGATAATAACTTAGATTTTTTTTTTAGATTAGAGATACAGCACTGAAACAGGCCCTTCGGCCCACCGAGTCTGTGCCGAACATCAACCACCCATTTATACTAATCCTACACTAATCCCATATTCCTACCAAACATCCCCACCTGTCCCTATATTTCCCTACCACCTACCTATACTAGTGACAATTTATAATGGCCAATTTACCTATCAACCTGCAAGTCTTTTGGCTTGTGGGAGGAAACCGGAGCACCCGGAGAAAACCCACGCAGACATAGGGAGAACTTGCAAACTCCACACAGGCAGTACCCAGAATCGAACCCGGGTCCCTGGAGCTGTGAGGCTGCGGTGCTAACCACTGCGCCACTGTGCCGCCCTCCCATTATTTCCCATTTGTGCTTTCCCACCTAGTGCACTCCCAATCTCAGCCATGCTGTACTGTAATAACACATCAAGGTGAGGTCAGTCTAATCCCAGAAAGGGACAGAACAATGGAGGGAGTGTTCACATTTCCTACTGCCCAGTTACTGACTCTGCTTCTTTGTCACATAGCATCTGTTGTTTTCTATAGTTCTTCACACTTCAAAAGTAATAAATTGGTTGTAAAGCACTTTGGGGCATTCTGAGGACATAAGCAGCGCGACATAAATATAGGACTTTCTTGTTAACTTGGCTGGTAACTCCTCTGTTTGAGGTGTCTGGGAGCAGTGAGTGCTTATGTGTTGGTGGCTTTTAGTTCCATTGAACGTGAGTGAAGCCATTTCACGTAGGCCGCAGACACTTTGAGCAGGCCAAGATGCTTTTTCCTCATCTTTGCCACTCCCGTTGTTTCCCAGTAGCAGCGAGGGCAGCAGATTCTTCTACAAAACACTGAAAGTCATTTACAGATCACTTTATTAATGGTGACTGGGATTTCATTTCAGCAGGCATCTCGGATGGATATTAATTCAAAGTAGTTGTCAGCAGAACATGAGCGCAGTATGCTCAATTATTTATTCTGCTTCCTTTTCAGCTTTTGTTAATGGTTTTCTCTCGCTCGCGTCCCCCCACCCCACCTCTATTTTCTCTTCTCCTGTTACCTACTTTCCAATCAATAGCAAGCTATATGAAACTGAGGAATCCTGTTTTATTGGGAGGGTTGGAAGGGGGGAGGAGAGGAGAAATATTAGGAGTGCAGGATTTGTGGCCACAATAAATTTTCTAATTATTTAACACTTTAATTAAATGATAAAGTACAATATAATTTGTACAACATACTCAGCTTGGATAGAAAGATAAATAATATCCATTTGCTTAAAAGTGGCAGTCTTGAGACTAAGTACATGTGTCAGTTGTGATTCAGTGGTAGCATGCTCATCTCTGTGGGAGACAGTTATGCATTCAAATTTCACTCCAGAAAGTTAAGCACTAAACCAAGGCTGACACTCGAGTGCAGCACTGACGGAGTGCTGTCCTACCACCGTGAGATATTAAACCAAGGTTCTGTCTCCCCTCTCAGTTGGATACAAAAGAACCCATGGTACAATTTTGAAAAAGAGCATGGGAGTTCTCCCCAGTGTTTTGGGCCAGTATTTATCCCTCAACTAACATCACCAATAAAAAATGATTCCACTGCTGTTTGTGGGAGCTTGCTGTGCACAAATCAACGGTTGTGTTTCCGACAGTACAACAATGGCTACACTTCAATGGTACTCCATTGGCTGAAAATGCTTTGGGATCTGAGGTTGTGAAAGGCATTATAGAAATGCAATGGATTCAGATATATCTGCATTCAGTTTGTTCAGTTTCCCGGATCATGCATTCAGATTTATGAGGCCACAATTCAACCAAGACGAAAGGTTTAAGTTTGAAAGAAAATTTCCAATCTTTGTTACAATTAATTCTAGTTAGCTATGTGAAGCCAAAAGCTTTGATATTAAGTTGTATATTTCTGTAATGGTGTTGCAACTCCAATGATGGTTTGGGAGAAGGCTTTAAGAATCTTCCTGAACTCATGAAAGGCACTATATAAATGCAAGTCTTTCTGTCTGAATGTAGGAAACTGGCATGATGTTCTTCCTTGGGAGAAAATGATCAAACTTTAACAGCGGCTGGATTTTACGGTATGTGGAGAGGAGCCATCCACTGGCTGATAAGTCGGTGGTGATTTCGCCTCGGCTGCGCCTGGGGATCCAGACCAGATTTTATGGTCCCCAGTCCCTTAAGTGGTCTTGGGCAGGACTTCCACCTCATTGAGGCAAGAAGTCCCGCCTAATGGAGCTGCCGGCCAATCAGCGGGCCAGCAGCTCTTAGTCCCATTAGCGCCACCAGGAGTGGTGGCCACTGCTGGGACTGCAACCCAGATTCAGGATGAAGATGACGGATAGCAGCGGAGAGCAGGTAGGTTTTGGGGCCTCGCTGGGGGAAATCAGTTGGGCCCTGGTAAGGCAAGGGGAGATGGTTAGGGGGGATGGTGGGTGTGTTGGGCGTTGGGGGCGGTTAAAGCTTCGGGGGCAGCCCACTGTGGGGAACAGGGTGCCCGATCAGGAGGGCCCCCCCACGCCGCCAAAAGGCCAGCTAGTTTTATCAGGCGGCTTTTCTGAGGCCTCAGCCGCCCGCCAGCCAATCGTAAAATCTCTGTGGCCATGGGCGAAGGCCCTTAAGTGACCGTTAATCGGCCACTTAAGGGCCTTGATTGGCCTGGGGTGGGCAGGCTGTTTCTTGCTGCCGCCACCACGCATAAATGGGCAGCGGAGGTGGGAGCCAGTCGGGAAGGCCCCCCCCCCCCAGCCTCCCACTCCATTTTATGTCCCCCCCACCCCCACCACCAGCCCGCTCTTTTTGGGGGAGTAAAGTTCCAGCCAATTAGTCAGCAGAAAAATAATTCTCTACAATGGCATGTGGACAAAATGGACTTTGGAGCAATGCAAATCTCTTCAAGAAAGTTTGCCAAATTCACAAAGGTGCTATGCTGCGAAGTGCTGATCTCTCATCGCCATACAAAAGTTGGCAGCAAGCCTCATAAGAAGATATCAGGACAGGTGACCGAAAGCTTGGTCAAAGAGGTAGGCTTTAAGAAGCGTCTTAAAAGGAGTGAGAGGTAGAGAGGCGGAGAGGTTTAGAGGGGGAGTGGTGAAGGGTTAGGGTAGGGATTTAGGCAGGGGAGCATACCTGATTGGAGAAATGTTAGGACACATGAACACTGCAGAGAAGGGGCCTAAGAGGCAGAAGGAGAAAAGACGGAAATAAGGGGAAAATAGAAGTGATGGGTTCAGATTAGTGTGCCAACAGTGAATAACAGATCAACTTAATGATTCAGCTAAATTAACAGCACCAGTCCTAATCCAGCTGGCTTGCACAAGAGACTAAAACAAAGAATGGTGCCCCCTGCTGCCTGATCACAAGGGATAGAAAGATAAAGCATGATTACTGTAAGCCCAAATCTCCCCTCCCCCACCAGCACGCAAGCATTTGACTTTCCGTTAACAATCCAAAAACATCTACTTATCAATATTTTTCTGCTGTTATTACAACTGATTCCTCCCTTAAGTTTTTGAATAATTATCTTATGTTGTCCAGTAGGTTTTTCCTTGTCCGTCATTGTTCATATGTTCCATCCCTGTGCCCTAGGTGAGAGAGCAGGTAGGTGACTGGCTCTCAAGGTTTTCAATGTTGGGTTCCCACCCCCGGTTCCCCTGAAAATGTATGGATTCTTTGTAGATGAGCAATATCATAGTGTTGCCAACTCAACAGCAACAATAATTTGCGCTTATTTAGCACCTTTAACGTATGTCAGCCAAGAGAAACGTCTCAATTCATTCCATATTCGCTGCCTCCGGAGAATACTTGGCATCAGGTGGCAGGACCGTATCTCCAACACAGAAGTCCTCGAGGCGGCCAACATCCCCAGCTTATACACACTACTGAGTCAGCGGCACTTGAGATGGCTTGGCCATGTGAGCCGCATTGAAGATGGCAGGATCCCCAAAGACACATTGTACAGCGAGCTCGCCACTGGTATCAGACCCACCGGCCGTCCATGTCTCTGCTTTAAAGACATCTGCAAACCCGACATGAAGTCCTGTGACATTGATCACAAGTCGTGGGAGTCAGTTGCCAGCGTTCGCCAGAGCTGGCAGACGGCCATAAAGACAGGGCTAAAGTGTGGCGAGTCGAAGAGCCTTAGCAGTTGGCAGGAAAAAAGACAGAGGAGCAAGGGGAGAGCCAACTGTGTAACAGCCCCGACAAACAAATTTTTCTGCAGCACCTGTGAAAGAGCCTGTCATCTAGAATTGGCCTTTACAGCCACTCCAGGTGCTGCTCCACACACCACTGACCACCTCCAGGCGCTTACCCATTGTCTCTTGAGACAAGGAGGCCAAAGAAGAATGTAGTAAAATATTCCAAGGCACTTCACAGGAGCAATTATCAAACCATTTGGGGTAAATTTCTGCCTTCAGCAGATGGATGGCAATCTAGTGGAACGATTTATCTGCCTGTTATAGAACGAGCTCGCTTTACAAACTGTGGGAGTTCGAGAATGGGCCGACACTCTGGCTGATTCCAATCCATCTGATGAAAGGTAAAAGTTACCCTTTGATTTCATAAAAATATCCCATTTAATAGAAGGCATTTACACATCAAGCATTGATTTCCATCAGTTTTTTCCCTCACATTCCCTTCGCTGTCTCATTAGATCTCGACATCTAATCTAAATAGCAAACTCCCCATTGATCTGACAGTCAGGCAGAATGAACCATTCTGTGAAGTGAAAATACCAGGGCCCAGAGTTTAAATCAATTCCTAACTGAAGGCTTTCATTGTTTTAGGACTGTTTGCTGCTTTGGCTGTCGTTCCTTATGAATACCCATCGGAATGTAGCAATGTAAATGTTTGCACTAATATTCTGTGATGTGGGTCTGGCTTCCCAATCACTTAATGCATGGTGGAGGCCACAGCTTTACCTCATTACAGTTCAATCGCACCTCCAAATGTTGAAGGACAGTGATCCTCTGTAGAATAAGCATCCCCATTTCCATCACTCCACCATTGGTGGTCATTGCCTTCAGTTGCCCAGGCCCTAAGCTCAGAATTCCCTCCCCAAGCCTCTCTACCCTCCTTTAATTCTCTCCGGAAAACCTACGCTGCTACTATGCAGTAGCAATACATGTGGTGTTCGCCACTAACAGGATGCTGCCATCAAGCCAAAAAGACATCCTGCCTATCACACAAATGAGTAATGTGATATATGAATTTCAGTGCCATTGTGATGCTCGGTATATAGGCCGTATGTCCAAAAGACTGGCAGATTGTATCAAACAACATGTCCCTTCCACTATCCGCAGTGGGAAAGGTACAGGCTGTACCCAACCAGCCCGTGCTTGCAAAAATCAAAACACAGTGTTCAACATGAGATGTGATTCCATGATTGGACAACATTTGCTAAATAATCCTTAGTGTGCGAAGAATTAGGCTGACAACCAATTTAAGATTGTCAGTAGGGCTCGCAGTGTGGCGCATTTGCACGTACTGGAAGCTACATATATTAATACACAGGGCCCTGTTCTTTGCAGACAGAAAGAACATATACAAACATTGCGCCTCTTTCAGCTAAACAAAATAAGTGACAGCCATTCGCTGGTTCATTCCTCAGGGCAATGTCTTGACCAATCAGAGTCATGCTGCCTGGTTTAAATTTCAAACAAAGTTTGGCAGTTAACTGTCAGTCACCATAAACTGGTGTATTCTCCATGGCAATACCTCTACCAATCAGAGTTCAATTGCCAACCAATCAACACTCTCTTCTCATGAAGTATGAAGTTATTGTTTTCCCTTACATTGGTGTTCTTGCGGGTTGTCCTGATGAGTCCAAGACAAAAAGCTTCAACATAATGTCTCTATTTTCAGCAATACCGAAAACATACCTCTTAGCCAAGCTTTTGACTATTTGTTCTAACATCTCCTTGGGCTGGATTATATGGGCCCCCCTGAGGTGGGGTCAGAGGCAGGGGTGCCCATAGAATAGTGACAGGAGGCGGAAGATGGCGGGCCTGTCACCTCCCCATCGCCAAACAGTTTTATAGGGGTCAGGATAGGCCGACAACGGCCTTCCCACCCAGAGGGCAATTAAGGGCCTCTTCCTCCGCCATATGGGAGGTTGCCCAGTATTATGAGGCACCCTCCCTGTGGGCTTGGAAGGGGCCCCTCCTCCATGGGCAATCTGTGGCCCATGGAGGACCCATGCTGGGAAAAACTCCACCTCCCTGAACCCCCCTCCCCCTGCATTACATGCCCCTCGCCAGGGCCTTCCCGTCTGGCCCCGGCGACCCTGCCTCACTTACCCAAGGTCCAGGGTTCCAGCTCTGGGCCTGGGTCTAAGGCCTCGGCAATACCGGCAGTGGACACCACTCCCGGTAGCGCTGTCGATACTGCTGAGCTGCTGGCCCTGTGATTAGCCAGCAGCTGAGGCGAGATCCCTGTCTTTAAAGAGACGATCCTGGCACCAGCCATTTAAATGCCGGAACAACACAAGATCTTGGCAGGAAAGGCCGAGGGGGTGCTCCCCCCACCTTTTCAGCCTGGTGCCAGGGGCCCTGCAAGTGCCACAAAATTTGGGTAATCCTGGAGGGTTAGTAACTCAACATTGTGAAGGGAGCATGCAGTGTCTACCAGTAGGCTAAGGGCATTCCGTGAGATAAAGTCTGGATTGTGTTATCCAGTACTGGACGAGCAGAAATTTCCTCCAATTAAATGTTGGGAAGACCAAAGCCATTGTCTTTTGTCCCTGCTCCAAACTCTGTTCTCCAGCTACTGACTCCATTGATCTATCCACTGGGGAAGTTTTCAGGATAGTCTTAGATTAGAAGAAGCTTACAATGTTGCAAAGAATAGTAGCAAGCCTGAGGATTGGGTGCAGATTCACAAATTATAACCCAGAAATAGGGGGGAAATAAGGGGCTAATCAGGTAATTAATATCAGCAGAGAAAAGGTATTGAAGAAACATAAGGGACTAAAAATCGACAAATCCCTAGGACCTGATGACCTACATTCCAAGGTTCTAAAAGTGATAGCTGCAGAGATAGTGGATGCACGGGTTATGATTTTCCAAAATTCCCTAGATTCTAGAACAGTCTCACCAGATTGTATGTTAGCAAATGTAACATTGCTATTCTAGAAAGGAGGGAGCGAGAAAACAGGGAACCACAGGCCAGTTAGCCTGACATCAGTCATTGGGAAATTGCTAGAATCTATTATTAAGGAAGCCTTAACAATGCACAGAAAATCATTGCATGATCAGAAAAAATTAACATAGTTTTACAAAAGGGAAACCATGTTTGACAAATGTATAAGTCTTTTGAGGATGTAACTAGTAGGGTAGATAAAGGAGAACCAGTAGATGCAGTATACTTGGATTTCCAAAAGGCATTTGATAAGATGCCACACAAAAGATTAATATGTAAGTTAAGGACTCATGGAGTTGGGGCTAATATATTAGCATGGATAGAGGATTGGTTAACAGTCAGGAAGCAGAGATGGGATAAATGGGGCAAGTTTGGACAAGTTGGCAGGCTGTAAGTAGTGGAGTGCTGCAAGGATCAATGCTGGGGCTTCAGCTTTTTACAATCTATATTAATGACTTAGATGAAGAGACCAAGAGTTATAGATCTAAGCTTTCTGATGGTACAAAGCTCGGTGGGAATGTAAGCTGTGAGGAGGTCACAAAGAAGCTGCAAAGAGATAAAGAGACAAGTTAAGTGAATGGGCAACAAGGTGGGGCATATGGTGTATCATGTGGGGAAGTGTGAAGTTATTCACTTTGGTAGTAAGAACAGAAAAGCAGAATATTTTTTAAAAGGCATGAAACTTCTAAATGCTGATATTCAGAGACTTGGATGTACTTGTACAAGGAACACAGAAAGTTAGCATGCGGGTACAGCAAGCAATTGGGAAGACAAGTGGCATGTTGGCCTTTTATGCAGGGGGATTGGAGTGTAAGAATAAAGAAGTCTTGCTACAATTGTACAAGGCTTTGTTGTCACCACACCTGGAATACTGTGTGCCGTTTTGGTTTCCATATTTAAGGAAGGATATACTCTCATTGGAGGCAGTACAGTGAAGGTTCACTAGATTGGTTCCTGGGATGAGAGGGTTGTCCTATGATGAGACACTGAATACATTGGATCTATGTTCTCTGGAGTTTAGAAAAAATGAGAGATGATCTCATTGAAACAATCAAGATTCTGAAGGGGCTTGATAGGGTAGACACTGAAAGGTTGTTTCTCCTGGCTGGGGAATCTAGAACACAGGGGAACAGTCTCAGGATAAGGAGTCAATCATTTAGCACTGAGATGAGGAGAAACTTCTTCACTCATAGGTTTGTAAATCTTTGGAATTCTCTACCATAGAGGGTAGTGAATGCTCCATTGAGAAAAGAAACAGAGGAACAACGGAGAAGGACATAAACTTGCAGGACTACGGGGATATAGCGGGGGGGGTGGGACTGACTGGATGGCTCTGTGGAGAGCCAGCATGGACTCAATGGGCCAAATAGACTCCTCCTATGCTGTAAATGACTCTATGGCTTGATATATTTAAGGCTGAGAGAAACAGATTTTTAGTCTCTCAGGGAATCAATGGATATGGGGAGCAGGCGGGCAAGTGGAGTTGAGTCAGAAGATCAGTCACGATGGTATTGAATGGTGGAGCAGGCTTGAGGGACCAAATGGTCTACTCCTGCTCCTATTTCTTATGCTGTTATGACTCCATCCCTCTCCATGGCAACTGTCTGAGTCTGAACCAGACCGTTCGAAACCTTGGTGTCATATTAATCCCAAGATGAGCTTCCAACCATATATCCATGTTATCGCTAAGACTGCATATTTCCATCTCATAACATCACCCGTCTCCACCCCTGCCTCAGTTCATCTACTGCTGAAACTTTCATCCATGCCTTTGTTACATCTAGACTTGATTATTCCAATGCTCTCTTGGCTGACTTCCCACATTTGACCCTCTGTCAACTCGAGGTCATCCAAAACTCTGCTATCTGTGCCTATTTAATTCTAGCCCCATGAGCATCCCCAATTTTAATTGCTCTTCCTTCAGCTGCCTAGGCCCTAAACTCTGGAATTCCCTCCCTAAACTCCTCCACCTCTCTACCTCACTTTCTTTAAGATGCTCCTCAAAACCTACCTCCTTGACCAAGCTTTTGACCATCAGCCCTAATATCTCCTTATGTGGCTCGCTGTCTAATTTTGCTTATAACGTTCCTGTGAAGTGCCTTGGGATGTTTTTATGTTAAAAGTGCTTTCTCAGCATTAACTGTTGTTTTTGTCAACACTGATAATAATATTGTGACCTCAATTGTGAGTTTATTTTAGTTGCATTAGATTTTCTGTTAATTTGATTAGTGGTGCCTCCTCAGTTTGAGGGGTCAATTGGGCAGTTACCTTTCCGCCAGTGACACTGAGGCAACACAACATTACCCACTGGTGTATTTAAAATGGGGAAGAGTTGTGTCTCGTAGCACTGGAGATTCTTTGTGCAGTTAAGCTTGAACATTCAGTGACGAGGGAACTCGGCTATCAACACTACCATGAGGTTAGATTAGCCTGAGCTTGAATTTTTGCCCATGTGATATCAAGCTCTGAAGTCAGTCTAGTTTCAGTGAGCAGTAATCAGAATGTGGCAGCCAGAGATGTTAGTTCATTTTTATGCAGATTGGTGGAAATGGTATATCTTTAAAGAAAAAAAAGCATGATTTCAAAAGGAGTGGAAAAGCTCATCTCAATGCAATGATTTCTATTTTACCATTGAAATGGAGATAACAATTGAAACAAAATGGAATACGTAATGCAGTGAGGAGAACTCACAAAGAGAGTCAACCTGTGCAAGCTGTGTTCTTGCATGTTTACTTGATAAATTATGAAGATGAGTTAAACTGCTGGGTAGGTCCTGAGCAGCAGGTGATGGTGCCAGGTGTGCACTGTAACAGACCAAATAAATCCTTCCGATGAGAAATTTGTGCTTTCCTGCCTGCTCCAGTGCACACAGGGTAGCAGGGTGCAGTAAAAGTACAATGTGATGACATTTTTCAGGGATAGGGCATCATGCCCCTCCCTCAAGTGACACCACCAAAGAGAGACTTGCCCCATTGCAGTTTGCGGGATCTTGCTGTGCACCAACTAGCTGCTCATTTTGCCAATGTAACAACAGTCCCTGCACATTGGCTGCATACCTGGAAAGGCTGGGACAGAGATCACTTTGAACATTTTTCATCTTTTAACTTTGAATGTAGCAAAATTATTTTCTAGGACTTCTTCGTAAGACTAAATATTAAAGCAGAATAATGTGAATGTGTATGAGAGAGAGAGAGAGAGAGAGTGGGAGAAAGAGAGATAGACAGAGAAAAAGAAAACTTTGTTACATAACACCATTCATGACCTCAGGACATTCCAAATTGCTTTATAACCAATGAAATACTTTTGAAGTGTAGTCATTATTGCATGGGAAATGTGATAGCTAATTTCCATACAGGAAGGTCCCACAAATGCAATAAATGACCAGATAATCTGTTTTAGGGATGTTGGTTGAAGGATAAATATTGCCCAGTACACTGGCAGGATCTCCCTTGCTCTCCTTCAAAATTACCCCATGGGATTTTTTTCGTCCACATGATGGGGGCAAACGGAAACCATCGTTTAGCATCTCATCCAAAAGATGGCACCTCCAGTAGTGCAGCACTCCCTCAGCACTCCTTCAGTGCTGCACTGGGTTTGTCAGCCTGGGTTTTGTGCTCAAGTCTCGATAATAAGGCTTAGGTTATGAGCAGAGATTACATAAACTCGGCTTGTATTTCCCTAAACTATAGAAAACTAAGAGGTGATTTGGGACTGAGGGTTTTGCGGTGTTGAAAGAAATTAGGGTAGACAAACAGAAACTTTTTCTGCTGGTGAAGAAGTCTAGATTGAGGATACATAATCTTAAAATCAGAACCAGGCCATTCAGGGGAGAAGTTAGAGGCACTTCTTCATGCAAACAGTAGTCACGTGTGGAACTTTCCCCATAAAAAGCATAAATGCTGGGGCTCGACTAATAATTTTAAAACTGAGATCAATACATTTTTGTTAGACAAAGATATAAAAGGATATGGAGCTACAGTGGGTGGGTGGAGTTAAGATACAGATCAGTTATGATCATATTGAATGACTTAATGGCTCAAGGGGCCTGTTCTGATGTCCTCCTTTTCTGATGTTATGATTTGGAGGCTACAGCCAACACCTAATAGTAACCAAAAGACGCACCGAAATATCTGGAGTACAGGCTCGGTTGCTTATTTATGGAGGGAGACGGTGGTGTGTGATAATGTAATCTAAAGGCCCAGGGCTTCCTGGGGACAGGGGTTCAAATCCCACCATGGCAGCTGGTGGAATTTAAGTTAAATTAATTAATTAAAAAATCTGGAATTGAAAACTATCATCGATTGTTGTAAAAAACCCATCGAGTTCACTAATGTCCTTTAGGGAAGGAAATCTGCTGTCCTTACCTGGTCTGGCCTACATGTGACTCCAGACCCACAGTAATGTGATCGACTCTTTACTGCCCTCTGAAATGGCCAAGCAAGATACTCATTTTAAGGGCAATTAGGGATGGGCAACAAATGCCAGCCTTGCCAGCGACACCCACATCCCATGAGAGAGAAAAAACTTCACATTTCACTCCATATAACACTGATCTGAAACTATAACTCCAACAGTATCAGAACAGAGTATTCAATAAAACATGTACTGGAGAACAACAGCTGATGGATTTGGATGAGAAAGTCAAAGGATGTTTCACTTTTGCCTCAAAGAAGCACTACAAAGACAGTCCACCTTAAGGGAACCAGGAATTGGCAATAAATGCAAAGCTCCCAAGTCCTTCACGTCCAAGAAGAAAGTTCACTCAGTAGATAACAACGCTGCTCTTTCCATTTTCGTTTTTAAAATGAGAAATTAATGTTCTCATCTCCCAATGAATCAGGTAACTTAACACTTAAAGTGGGGGACACTTGTGAAGCAGCCATTCCCTGCTGGAGCGCTGATAAAATAACAAGATGAAAGAGGCACTTGGTCTGCTAGGACTGATAGGCGAGAGGCACCTAATCTCTTTGCATCCTGTCAGTGGTGGGGTGGGGGAGAAGCTTCAATGATGGACCTGTGAAGGAATGGCTCACACTTAGGCTTATCATCAGGAATAAATCAAAGGCCTCAAGTCTTTTAATGTTGCACGCTCGCTTGCACAGCTTGAAAAAAATTACGATGACATTTTTGTATCACATCTAGAAGGAAAATTGGCAAAACTGGACTGTTTCATGCATTTTGACTTTTGTGTTATTGTTTATCTAACATAAATCACTAAGGCAGTTTTCCCCACCCTTATAAAACAGTCTGGTCTGGGAAGAGAGACACTGTATCCTGTGTTCAGACTTTTCCGACAGTTCTACATTAAAATCTTTATATGTCAACAAACTGGAGTGAAAGCCAGTATCACACAAAATTGATGGTGTGAAACCTGGAACCATCAACGCACCAAATACAGGTCTGTGGCTTTCTTTGTACTGTGCGAGTTCAAAACTGGAGAGAGTATCACATACTGGGGACCCGTCCTTCCCTATTTTTGCGGTTTCTACAGTAAAATGTTAAGTCTTGTCTCTCCATTACAGCCTAATCTCCTTCCTACATTTATGCTGATACACTGCAGACCACAGGACTAATATTAACGCAGCTCATCCTCCCAAGATCAAATTATTAGCAGCAGTATACCTGGGAGCATAGTAGAAATACGAACACTTTGCAATGATGACCTGCACTCAGTCTGATTTTTATATATCGTGGGCAGAGGGTGTGGAAATGGTTTAAGAAACACAATGCTGTTGTGTTCCTGCTCTGGGTTTTGTCATCTCACAACCTGGGTCTTGCAAATCCACTTGAGTGACAGAGATAGTCACACTCTGGAGCCCAAAGACTGGCAGGACCTGTCATTTCTGTCTGCACGATGCTGAATAGTAATTCTTCCAGTACCTCACATCCCATATAGAAAACTGCAAGTCAAGATCAAATCTTTCAATTTAAGACAAAAGTCTGCTCCAGCCTGCGGGAGGAATCTCAAGACTATTAAACGCTGGTACAGTCCAGTTTCTGTGCTGTAGATGCTATGTGACTCTATGCTCCATCCTATCTCTGTAACCTCCTCCAGCCCTACAAAATTTCTGTGTTCTTCCAATTCTGGTCTCTTGTACATGCCTGATTTCCTTCACTCCACCATGGGCAGACGGGCCTTCAGCTGCCCAGCCACTAAGCTCTGGAATTCCCTCCCTAAACCTCTCTTTCATCCTTTAAGCCAGTCCTTAAAACATAGCTCTTTGACCAAGCTTTTGACTACTATTCCTAACATCATCTTCTGTGACTTAGTATCAAATTTTGTTTGATGATGCCCCGTCAAGCACCCTGGTACGTTCTACTATGTTAAAGATGCTATATAATAGAAAGTTGTTGTTGCATGTAAATCAAAATAGCACAAGATGTCTATATTAAAAGGGATAGGCTGACCACAGAAAAGCTTCTTGCACTTGAGTTTGCACTCAGAATTGATGCAGTTGTGATGGTGTTATTGCATTGCCCAATACAACTGTTTGTTAAAAGTCAATTTTTAACGACATCCGAAGGTAATTATGCAGAAATAACATTGCAAAGGCTCCCCCCTTGGGGTGGGAGGGCTGGTGGGGGTGGGGTGGTGGGTACTTTTTTGCAGCAGTGCAAGGTTGCGACAATTTCCAGAGCAGGAATACCTAACACAGAAATTAATCAACCCCAATCAATAGCAGAAGCTTCCCGCAGGGAGCAGTATAGGATCATAGAATGATGCAGTACAGAAGGAGACCATTCGGACCATTGTGCCTGTGCTGGCTCTTTGAAAAGAGTTATCCAATTAGTTCCACTGCCTGGCCATCCTCCACAGCCCTGCAATTGCTTTCCCCTTCAAGTATTTATCCAATTCTCTTTTGAAAGTTACTATTGAATCTGCTTCCACCGCCCTTTCAGGCAGCGCGTTCCAGATCACAACAACTCGCTGTGTAAAGATAATTCTTCTCATCCGCACTTTGCCAATTACCTTAAATCTGAATCCCTTCTGTATTAAATCCCTATAATAGCCTGAGCACAGAATGAAAATATCACCACTGATTTACCATTGAAATATTAGTAAAAGTGAGACATTGCTGCAAACATGCACCGTGGAGTGAAGAAAGGATTTAGCCATTAGCATTTTGGATTTTAAAAATATTGATATCAAGTATAAGGTAAAGAGGTAATAACAAATTAGTACAAGGCCTCAGTTACAGCATTGTGTGCAGCTTGACTGCCCTAAAGGCATAGAGGGTGTACAATTTAGATTTACCAGGATGATATCAGAGATGTGAAACTATAGTTAAGAGGAGCAACTTGAGATACTAGGACTATTTCCACCTGATCAGCAGAGGCAATTAATAGAGGGTTCTTTTTAATTAAGAAGAGTTTTGATAGGGTGAAGGAGATATTTCCTCCGCTTAGGGAATTTGTCACAAGGGATCATCAACTTAAAACTGTCGCTCAGAGAATGAGGAGAGAGGATTAGGGAGAAAAAAAAAAATCACAGGCTGGGTGTTAAATGTCCTGGTATGATATTTTATCGTACAAAAACGACAGGCGGGAAAAGACCAGCCGGTCCCACTTTCACGATGGTCAGAGCATCACGCCTAGACACTTCCCTGAAACGTTACGTCTAGTCACTTCCCTGAAGCATCACGGCTAGACACTTCTGGCTCCCAGAAGCCATGGAATCTCCTGGGAGGCAAAACAACCAGCACAAAAACAAACCCAGAGCCGATATGTGGAATTAATACTCTGGAAAAATTCTAACTCCCCCCAGTCTAGAGGAAATAGGAGTGCTACATTGTCAGAGGTGGCAGCTTTCAGATGGGACATTAAGCTGAGGCTCCGTCTGCCAGGTGTCAATATAGATGTCACAGATTCCTTGGTACTATGACACTCGTGTTTGTACCCTTGTGAGTTTCTGCACATAGATGGATTATTCTAGTTGACTGTTATGATCACTGGGATCTCTGTCAAGGGGTTTATTTGACCTTATTTATTTATATAGCTGCTACTATCTCAGTGGTAAGAACTGTTTTTGAGCAGTAAAGTCTGCAGCCATAGCAACATACACTGCAGAGGCTACAATCTTTTCAATGTGATTAGACTTCCTCAGTCCCTATGCTTAGACTCAAACAACTGCACTTCCAGGGCTATAACGTGGGGGGGGGGGAGAGGACAGCAGTCACATGTACCAAATATTTGAAAGAATTTATAATCTTGACAGCCCAAGACTGAACCACAGTCACAGTTATAAACATGAACAGCCAAAGACTTGCAGGTTGATAGGTAAATTGGCCATTATAAATTGCCCCTAGTGTTGGTAGGTGGTAGGAGAATGGTGGGAATGTGGTAGGGAATATGGGATTAATGTAGGATTAGTATAAATGGGTGTTGGTTGGTCAGCACAGACTCAGTGGGCCGAAGGGCCTGTTTCAGTGCTGTATCTCTCTATGAATTGACCCAGTAATTACTAAATTAACCTGGTAACCAACAATTTAGAAACAAGATTTCCCACTAATATGAGCATATTAGTTGGAAATAAGAACAAACAGACAACACAATAATAATACCTTTATAATAATCTGGAAATCATAGTATAGTATCTTACACTGATGTAGGCCATTTAGCCCATCATGTCTGTGTTGACTGTTTGAAAGAACTATACTGATTTAAACATTGATGACTAAGATCCAGGAGTGAAGCTAGTATGTTATTCACATTCAGAATTGCAAACAGGTGTTTCTCAAAACATTTTGAGACGCTAAGGCTTGTTGAATTTAAGTAAGCTGCATGTTCAGATTTAATTTTCATTACAACCGTGACACTCGTGAATAAAGCAGAGTGGAAATGGTCACTGCTGTACTAAAATGTTGCACTATTCAGTTTCTATTTCTGTTGCCCAGAAAGGTGAATGCCACTACGGAACCAGATTTAATGCCGGCAGTGATGAGGCACTGGAACTGGACTCAGTGTTCCTAGGCTAGGGACCCAGGTGGACAAAGAGGAATAAACAGCCAAGCTCCCGCCTTCTGTTACTTTCCACTGAGCCCTCGGAATGTGTAAAATGTGTCCACACCAGGCAATGAGAGCTTGGGCTCAGCTGCTGTGCTCGTGTGCTCGCACAATCTTGCTGCCAACCACCATCCAAGCCTCACGCATCCCTTGCTGGATTTTTTTCTGCTTCTTCCGGAAGATTACAAGGCAACGGGGCAGGGAGCGTCTCGTCATAAATCGAAACAGAAAATGTTGGAAATACTCAGCAGACCTGGCAGCATCTGTGGAAGGAGAAACCGAGTTAACGGCCGGAATTTTCTGGGGCCCTTTGGTGACGGGCTGGGAGGTGGGAAGGCTGGTGAAATGGTGTGAGATGGCGTCGGGGCGGTGCCTGATGTTTTTCCTGCTGCCATGCCATTTTGCCAGCGACGAGAATGCTGGCAGACAGCCGACCCACTGAGAGGCCAATCCAGCCACATGTGGCCAACGAAGGGCCACTTCCCACCTCCGCGGGTATTTATCCCACCTCGGGGAGGGGGGGCCCATTGCCGTGTAGGGGGGTTGCCCAGAGAAACCCGGTGGCCTCCCAATGGGTTCCGAGTTGGGGGGCGAGGGGTGGGGGGGGGGGGGGGGGGCTGGTGGCGGCCGTCCTTTATGGGCACTCGTGGCCCATAGGGGAGCCACCCAACCCATCCTCCCCCTCCCCCCCTCCAACGGTGGCAAAGGCCACTATTGCAGCAACTGTAGAGCAGTCGGGAAGACCAAACACACATTGGGAGACCGCTTTGCTGAACACCTCCATTCAGTCCACAAGCACAACCCCGAGCTTCCGATCGCCTGTCATTTTAATTCTCCACCTTGCTCTCACACTGACATCCCTGTCCTACCGCAGTGTTCCAATGAAGCTCACACAAGCTTGAGGGACAGCACCTCATCTTTTGATTAGGCACTTTACAGCCTTCCAGGCTCAACATTGATTCAACAATTACAGACCGTAATCTCTGCCCCTATTTTGTTTCCTTTGCTTTGCACATTTCAGTCTTCCCTTTGTTTTCTCGTGTTTTCGCTTTTGGATGGCAGCTCCTCATTATTCCTCCTCCTCATTCACACCTCCTCTGGACACATCTTTTGTTTCTTTCCACTGCCTTTGGCTCTGCATCACCAACGCTTTTGTTATTTAATGTCTCCTGTCTTCCGCCCTATCGCAGACCTTCCCCTTTGTTCTTTTTCCACTCTTCCCCATTTCACCTGCTTAAAACCTGTTACATTTCTAACTTTTCCCAGTTCTGATCAAAGGTCATCGACCTGAAACGTTAACTGTTTTTCTGTCCACAGATGCTGCCAGACCTGCTGAGTATTTCCAGCATTTTCTGTTTTTATTTCAGATTTCCAGCATCTGCAGTATTTTGCTTTCGTATTAGTGTTTCGTTATGTTTCTCTGGACATCATGGGCTGGATTTTATGGAGCCCCTGAGGCAGGGTTGGAGGCAGGGGACCCATAGAATTGCGACGGGTGGTGGTGAATGCAGGAGGTAGGGGGTGCGGAGGGCCCGTCATCAAGTGAATTTCCCAGGATAGGCTGACGATGATCTTTCCCCCTGAGAAGGCAATTGAGGCCTGTAAATGGCCCATTAACGGCCACTCAATGGCCTCTTCCACCCGCCACTGGGATTTAACCAGCGGCGAGGGGGAGGGGAGTGGTGCAGGCAGGGGGGGGGGGGTGGGGGAGGCGGGTGCTGCCTCCGCCATGTGGGTAGGATGTCTTGTAAAATGAGGCTCCCTCCCTGTAGGCTTGAGGGACATGGGGACCCTTCCTTTGTGGCCAATCTGTGGCCCATGGAGGGCCCTGGCCAGGAAACAATGCACATCATAGGACTCACCTCCCCCTGGACTTTACGACCACCTCGCTGGGGCCTTCTAGACTGGCCCATGCAACCCTGCCTCACTTAGTTGAGGTCAGGGGTTCCAGCGCTGGGCTTGGGTCCGAGGTCTCTGCAGTAACTCAGTGGGCACCAGTACCAGTGGCGTTGCTGATACTATTGAACCTCCGGCCCTGTGATTGGCTGGCAGCTCTTGGAGGCAGGATTCCCGTCGTTAAAGGGATGGACATCCCGGCGCTGGAACTTCGCCTCCAGAACAATTGTGCCGGGGGCCGAAAAGGACAAGGTGGGGCTCCCCCTGCCATTTTGACCCGGCACTGGGAGCCCCACCTCCTCCACAAAATCCTGCCCCAAATATGTGGGGCAATCTTGTGTTATCAGCTGGCAAATGGGAAGGGGCAATAAATGCTGGCCTAGCTTAGTTGGTAGCACTGTCACTTCAGAGTCCAAAGGTTATGGGTTTAAGGCCCACTGAAGGATATGAGCACAAAAGTCTCGGCTGACACACCCGGTGCAGCACTGTCAGGGGTGCTGTTTTTCAGATGAGACATTGAACCGAGGCCCTGTCTGCCCTCTCAATTGGACGGAAGCGACCCCATGAAGAAGAGCAAGGGAGTTCATCCCAGTGTCATGGACAATAGTCATCCCTCAATCAACAGGTTTAACTTGTCATTATCACATTGCTGTTTGTGGGAGCTTGCTGTGCGCAAATTGACTTTTTTTATTCGTTCATGGGATGTGGGCGTCGCTGGGCCAGCATTTATTGCCCATCCCCATTTTCCCTTGAGAAACGGAGTGGCTTGCTAGTCAACCACATTGCTGTGGGTCTGGAGTCACACGTAGGCCAGACCAAGTAAGGACAGCAGATTTCCTTCCCTAAAGGACATTAGTAACCAGATGGGTTTTTACTATAATCGACAATGGTTTTATGGGCACAATTAGACTAGCTTTTTAATTCCAGATTTATTAATTGAATTCAAATTTCACTATCTGGTGGGATTCAAACCAATGTCCCCCAGGGTTTTAGCCTGGGCATCTGGATTACTAGTCCAGTGATATTATCACTATGCCACCGCCTCCCCATCCTGCTGCATTTACAACAGCGACTACACATCAACAAAAGTACTTAACTGGCTGTAAAGTACTTTGGGATATCCTGTGGTCATGAAAGGCACTATTTCTTTCTTGCTTTGATAGGTCAGCTGTTGACCAGCCTATGATATTATGCAGAAGAGAGGCCTCATGGATACAGGTTGAGCAGCAAGAAAATCGGAAGACCATTTTTTTTGTAGTCAAGATACCTTCACAACTACTGACTGCTCTCAACATTCCTGCCCCTGCTCCCCGTCCTCCCACCCTTTCACGCCAAGACCCCTCTTGAGATCCAATGTTTCAGTTTCAAGATGACTACTGTTATGATCCTGTAGTTTTTTTTTCCGGGAAGAATGTGGTGTGCCTTTAAGGCTGGAAAAGGAGCAGTACTGCTTTAAAGCAGCAAGCTCCAGGGACTGTGATTCAAAGAGTGCATTCTGGTTGCCCCGGGATACAGGCACCTAGAGACCGAGGATCGAGAGATACAGTGTTGCCAATTGACATTTGAAACTAGCTGAAAAACTGGCTTTTGAGATACAGTTAACAGATACAGACAGACTGTCAACCAGCATATAGTGAAGGGAAAGAGAGCTCGCTCAGTTTATTTAAACCCTATTTAGTATTTCTAGTTAAACAGTTAATTTGTTGATCTAAAGACACCTGGTTTGGTTCGCCTTATTCAGGGGTTAATAGATGGTACAATTTGGCTGGGTCTTTCTTTAACTTGGAAAGTTTAAAATGATATGTTAGGCGATCTGTGGAGGGGCGAGACTGAATTAACAGTGCGTTTCTCTCACCACAATCAGAATTGTATATTTTGATTGGGGGCTTTGACTTGAGGGCTCGGTCGTAACGCTACTTTCAGAATAATTCACAATAGTTGCTTTACCTCTTAAAGCGGGTAAGAGCATGGCATGTGAGAGGACTCCACAGCCACTTCCCTCTCCCCTTCAGCAAGAGGTCTGGTTTATATCAATCTGGGATGCTGTGACCTGCAGTTTACCAGCTTATTGCAGGCTTATGAAAGATGCTATCTTAAAACACTAAATAGTTCCTTATCATAGACTTTGCTTTCAAAAAGGCACTCGCTGCATTACATGATTTCCCTTTGAATTGCTGGCATATTACAAGCCATGTTTAGGATTCCTTAAAGGGATACAACCATTTTTTGCACACTTGTGACTCTTGATCCATATTTTTTCCTTTTCATTGCATTCATGCACCACTGAATCCATAACAAGCCATGCGATTGGAACCGAAATTTGGGTTGAACTCAACAACAAAACTGGATTGCTGATTGGAGAAAGAAAGAACATTTTGCAAGAGCCGAGTGTCTCACTCCACACACAGAGTGAGAACTCAAAAACAGACCTGCAAACCAGAAAGGTACAGTGGAGAAATTTACCAAAATACCCCCATCCAAATAGAGCAGCACCCACTAAAACATAGGAACAGAACCTAGCAACAGATTCATTAAATACACAGGAAAACCAACCAAGATATGACAAAGGACTCATCAAAACACAATGAAGGAGCCACTAAAATATACCAGCAACTGCACCAAAACAGAGCAACAGGACCCACAATGTACATGAAAAAAGCAAAAGCAATTTGCATTTATATAGCGCCTTTAATGTAGTAAAAAGTTTCCAAGGCCCTCCAGAGGAGCATTAATAAATAATATTTGACACTGAGCCACATACAGAGATATTAGGAGATGTAGGTTTTAACAAGCATCTTAAAGGAGGAGAGAGAAGTGGGTAGAAATGTTCAGGGTGAGAATCCCAGAGCTTAGGGCCTAGGCAGCTGAAGGCACAGCTGACAAAGGTGGGAAGGAAATTGAGGATGCACAAAAGGCCGGGATTGGAGGAGTGCAGAATTCTCGGAGAGTTATATATAGTCTTTCACAACCTAAGAACATCCCAAAATTCTTCATAGTGATACTTTTGAAGTGTATCCACTTCACTGGTGTAAGGTAGGAAACACGGCAGCCAATTTGTGCACAGCAAGCTCCCACAAACAGCAATGTGATAATGACCACTAGTTTTAGTGATTTTGATTGAGGGATAAGTATTGGCTCCAGAACACCAATGAAAACTTCCTTGCTCTTGTTTGAAATAGTGCCATGGGATCTTTAGTGTCCACCTGAAAGGATGGACAGGGCCTTGGTTTAATGTCTCATCTGATAGTGACAAGTCAACATTGCTACTATTCTAGTTACTGGTTACCAAGAAGTTTCCTCCCAACCTCCAGTGAAACCCCTACCCCCTTGAAACAAAGCAAAAAGTGTGTCTGTCAGTGAAACTTTTTGGACCTGACAGAAGAAAGACAGGTTTCCAAAGAACAAAATGAACCAGACCTGGTAATCGGATTTCATTTTTTCGGGAAAAAAAATGGAACAAACAAAACCAGGAGACTAACCAGCCCTGAAAAATAATCAGGACGGAAAACAAATCTGTTGGAACAGAACTGATCAGCAGGGGCACCTGGCCAATGTATACTGCTGTCCTCATATAATCACAGAAAACCCCTTATTTAAATAAATACTCAAAAATTCTGTCTGGAGAATAAACAGCAGCAACAGTCAAAGCAAGCAGTCCAGAAGCTCTGGAATTCCCACCCAATATCTTGTCGCCTCTCTACCCACTCTCTCCTCCTTTAAGATGCTCCTTCAAACCTACCTCCTTGACCAAGCTTTTGGTCACCTGACCTAATATCACCCTATGTGGCATCGAACAAAATTTTGTTTGATAACGTTCCTGTGAAGTGCCTTGCGATGTTTTACTACGTTAAAGGTGCTATATAAATGCAAGATATTGTTGTTGTTGCAAGGGTTGGAAGTATCTGCAGGAATTCTACTTGAGGAGGCTGACAAACTGAAGAGAGAGTTCTCAACTTTAATTACCATGCAGCAAACTTTGCAAAGTTGCTGACAAAGTGATAAAAGAACAAAAAACATCAGAATTAAAATGGGATTGACAGTCACATACAGGAAGTTTGGCCTTTCCCTCTAACTCCTTCGTTTGCCCTCTCAGGTGGACGTAAGAGAACTAACAGCATTATTTTGAATAAGAGTGGGAAGGTTTTCCGCAATGCCTGGCCAATATTTATCTCTCAAATAACAACACTAAAAAAAGATCTGGTTATTATCACATTGCTATTTGTGGGAGCTTGCTGTGCACAAATTGGTTTCTGTGTGTTCTACATCACGACAGTGACTACACTTCAAAAGTACATCATTGGCTAAAAAGCAAGTCTTTCTTCGAGCTTCCTTGTTTAAACAGCTGCTCCTCACGTGATATTAACCAATAAATTATTTGATAGGCTATTTAATGAATAGGGCTGGTGGGACAGATGAGAGTGGGAATTGAGGATTCATAGCGGAGGCCAATTGTGTTTTCATCCAGCGTTCACATTCATGCACCTTCCAATTTGATTTGATCAGGAGTGAAAACCCTGACCGATTATTTCCCCATTCCAAGTTATTCCCAGGGCAATGAAGCCAATTGTAGCACACTTATCATCATTCCCCTCAACCTTATCCGCAACCCAGTAAACTCAACATAGACTAAGGGGGTGTGGGGGGGGGGGGGGGGAAAGAGGGTTCAAAGCTAGAAACCTTTCTGGTCTGTCCGGCCCTGTTCTATACCAGGCAGATCATGCACCAAAGGTGCCATCAGACAGGAAAATGAGCCTGGATGGGTGCAGCTCCAACAACACTCAAGAAGCTTGACACCATCCAGTGCAAGCAGCCCACCTGATTGGCACTCCATCTACCACCTTAAACATTCCCTTCCTCCACCACCAGCGCACAGTGGCAATAGTGTGTATTGTCTACAAGATGTACTGCAGTATCTCATCAAGGCTCCTTCCAAATCTGCAACCTCTACCGCCTAGAAAAACAAGGGCAGTGGGTGCATGGGAACACCACCAACTGCAAGTTCCTCTCTCAAGTCACATACCATTCTGACCTGTATATATATCATCATTCCATCATTGCCGCTGGGTTAAAATCCTGAAACTCCCTCCTTGACAGCACTGTGGGTATACCTCGCCCACATGGATGGCAAAGGTTCAAGAAGGTGGCTCACCACCACCTTCTCAAGGGCAACTAGGGATGGGCAATAAATGCTGGCCTAGCCAGCAACACCCACATCTCATGAACGAATAAAAAATCTTTTCAAACAAAATGTGTTCTGTGCTTTTATTTTTAAGCAAAAGCACTTAAAATGTCCAAAACCAACAGAAGGTTTCCATAAAAGTAACATTATTTCAGTTAAAAATTACAAAACAAGTTTCAAAACTCCATTGCAAGCTGGCACATAACAGCTTAAACATTTAAGATTTGAAAATATTGCTTGCCCTGTCTATTCTGCCTCTCCCTGCCCCTTATCTACAATGAATATCTAAACATTGGCTGCCATAGTTACTCTGGGGAAACATGAAAAATACTTTTACTGTAAAAATGAACTTGGGAGTGGAGGCTAAAAGCCCAATTAAACTTGGAATTTAAGAGTTTGAAATGTGGCCCAGAACAACAAGACTGGTTTGAAAAGCTCGTATGTTTGTCAGGTTCAGATGCGACATTGTCCTTCACATTACCAATACTTCATCATCTTAACGGTATAATTTCAAGAGAATACTGTCCGTTCCCTGTCTCAATTTCGGTTGCTAACTTTCTAGATTTGCCCTGGAATCTCCAGGAATTGAAAATTAATCTCCAGGATGCAGTTGCGAGCAAAACCCAGGAGAAAAAAAAAACACTGTGGCATTAAAAATACGTGTTTTTTTTTTACATTTTCCTTGACTGCCTCTGTTTATTAGTTATTGGAGTTGGAAAAAGGCTGTTTTAACTGACAGTCAAGTATCATCCAATTGGATGCAGATTCTTATTCGCTTTCCAATGGGCTGTGGAAAGGTGTCGCACCATGCGGATTTGACGTGTCTGGCAACCAATGGCTGGGGCGTGGGGACGGGGCAGTTGGAGGCAGCGTGTCACCTTCAGGAATATGCTCAGCCAGAGTTGACAACCCTAGTCTCTACAGTGCCCTCTGCTCAGTCTGTGCAAGAACACTTTACTTCATGAGTTAAGGCTGAATTTGCCAATAGTTGTGGCAGGTTACAGTGGAACAAGCCTACCGTAATTACTATCAGCGACACTCCTATTCAAAGTTTTACTGCTGCTCCTTTTTGATCTTGAGTACTTAACAAATGGATAGCATTCATTTTCAGTTAAATGCCAACCCACATTAATATCAATCCTCAGTTACAAAACGATTGAAACACAAGGAGTGTACAGCCTTTGGCTTAGTGGTAACATTTGGGAGTTAAGAGGTGCATGGTTCAAGTCCCTGCTTCAGACAGTCCCAGTGAGGAGAGACCACAGCCCTGGCTCAGAATACTGGGTTGATATTCATGCTTGATGGGTGCCCCCACCCCCCTCATTATTTGGAGTGTGGGAGATTATAAACTCCCAGTTTATAGGACAACCCACCATAGGGCTGATATAAAAATGATCAAAGCCATGAGGGGAGTGTTAGTCGGTCTACAAATCCTCCCTTTACTTCACACTACACTCCAAGGGTGAATACAAAAAAAGCAACAATAGAGAACACGTCAATATTGGTGGACAAGGTGCTTTTCTGCAAATGGTATTATGGAACAAACTGAGAAGGCCCACCCTGTAACTTAACACCTTGTCCTCAATTACCCCTTAATTACTTGCTTATAACTAGCTCATGAGGAGGAAGGAGTCCTCTGCCATCACTGTTTTAATGAAACTGACAAGGGCTTTGCTGCAGAAAGAGAGACAACAGCTTCAAAGTACCCCAGTAAAGACTTATCATGGAAGAACGCAAGCAGTGAGCCAGACGTTGACTGCTGAAAACACAAGGGGTCATTGCTTTCCAGTCCCCTTGCCAACATGGTCTGGATTTTGTCCAGTTCCCTTTCACTAAATAGCCCTGCAGCATCACCCCATCCCCCCCTGCCCCCGCTCTGCCCTCAATGCACACATGGCTCTGTGCTTTCAAAATGTTATAAACACCAGAAGTCCAAAAGCTCCTGTTACATCAAATCCAAACAACTTCAAAACACTCTGAGACGTCTGTTTCTGCACCAAGTCAATCACCAAGATCTTGATAAAGTACAATGTCCCCTCACTGCTGCCGGACACTGTTCCTGATGTAAACTGTGAGTTGCATTTTGTGCTCAGCAGCATTTATCTGCCTCTCTGGGAATCTATGTGCTTTAGTTATGATGTCCCATCTGCAGGACACGAGAGCTAGTCATTTTTCTCAGCTTCCCCACAGCACAGAAAGAGTAATGGTCACCCATCATCAGACTATTTCATGCTTAACTAAAACCACTAAGGAATGTTCCTCTTACACACACTGCCAGGAATCAGTCGCGATTTGCAATGCTAGAAACTGAGTATGTGTATATGTGTATATACATAAATATATATATGTGTGTATAAGTGCTACAGATTGACAACAATTGAGCAGAGCCAAGCCAGAACTTTGTGCATGAAAATATGTGCTTGAAGGTCTTAACTCTCAGGAAAGACTGATCAGTCTGGGGCTCTTTTCTCTAGAAAAGAGAAGGCTGAGGGGTGACCTGATAGAGATCTTTAAAATTATGAAGGGGTTCGATAGGGTAGACGTAGAGAAAATGTTCCCACTTACGGGAGAATTCAAAACTAATATAAGATAGCCCCTAATAAATCCAATAAAGAATTCAGGAAAAATTTCTTTACCCAGAGAACGGTGAGAATGTGGAACTCGGTACCACATGGAGTAGATGAGGCAAATAGCATAGATGCATTTAAGGGGAAACTAGATAAACACATGAGGGAGAAAGGAACAGAAGGATATGCTGATAGGGTTAGATGAAGTAGGGTGGGAGGAGGCTTGTGTGGTGCACAAACACCAGCATGGAGCGGTTGGGCCGAATGGCCTGTTTCTGTGCAGTAAATTGTATGAATGCAGATACACGAACCTTATGCAATGTCAGTTCCTTGCATCTATTCCAATTTTTTAAAAATTCCTGTTTACAAATGTTGTTGTTTTTAAAAACCCACAAAATTCGAACATTGTCCATTCTGTCATCTCAAATACGCAGAAGAAATGATATTTTGAGGAATGGAAAAGGCTAATTGTTGTTTGGTGTTCTGCAAACCCCAAGTTGCCCTGATAGTTTTTTTACTGTCTCACTGCATTGCATGTAATTACCCTTTTGCATTGGTTCCCAGTTTGGCAACGTCTCCATTTTAAAATTCCCACCTTGTTTTCAAATCCCTCCATGGCCTCGCTCCTCCCTCTCTCTGTAACCTCCTCCAACCCCCCAACCCTCCGAGATCTCTGTGCTCCTCCAATTCTAGTCTCTTTCACATCCCCAGTTTTAATTGCGCCACGATTGATAGCCATGGCTTCAACTGCCTAGGTCCTAAGCTCTCAAATTCCCTCCATAAACCTCCTTGCATCTCCTTTAAGATTCTCCTTAAAACCTCTCATTTTGACTAAGCTTTTGCATCCTGCCCTAATAACTCCTTGTGTGGCTTAGTATCAAATTTTGTGTAAAAATTACTCCTTTGAAATACCTTGGGACATTTTAATGTGTTAATGATGCTATCTAAAGGTGGTTGTCTATTCAATATTTCTAATGAAGTAACTAACATTCTTTTTTACAATTTGGTTACAGCTTCACACAAACATTCCTACATAGAGCAACTGAACAAATTCTTAGCCCATGGTAGGTAATTCAGAGCCTTTAAATCTATAAGTCCCAATTTTAACCTAGCCTACACCTCAACGAAGTGTGAGATGGGGGCATCTGACCCAAATTGCCCCGTTTCTCACTGGGTGGGTTAAGTTAAAATCAGGGCCAATATAGTAGAGCGTTTATTCAAAGCGGGTACAGTTCAAACAAGTGTGAGTGTTCAGAAATGTGGCAAAGATTTATACGGTGGTCATTTGACTACACCCTCTGCTGTTTTAGGAACTGAGATCATCTATCCAGATTGAATATAAAAAAGAATTGTTTAACAGCAAACTTGCAGCAACACAGATTTAACCATTGACAATTGCTGCTTCAGCTTGATGGTTCCTGGTACAACCAGCACTGCCTGTCGACTGAGCAGAGTGTTCAGTTAGTGTCCTCAGTTCTAGCTGAATATATTCCTTGAGTTTTCATCACAATACCTGGCCCTACATCCATCCATCCCACTGGTCAAACAGCCTTTCTTCCAAACTCCAACATTTTATATCTAGCAAAACAAAAGGGTGCCACTTGCAACTGACAAACTCTCCTAGTTACAATCCCATTCATCCTTCCCATGTTATTACTATGGTAATGAAGGCATTACGGGAGTGCAGTAAGGGCCCTGACACTACAGTCATTCCTCCTCGACCCAACTCAGCCTCTGACACTATTGTCATTCCTCCTCGACCCAACTCAGCCCCTGACACTACAATCCCTCCTCCTTGAACCAACTCAGCCCCTGACACTACAGTCACTCCTGATCAACCCAACTCAGCCCCTGACACTATTGTCACTCCTCCTCGACCCAACTCAGCCCCTGACACTACAGTCATTCCTCCTTGATCCAACGCAGCCCCTGACACTACAGTCACTCCTCCTCAACCCAACTCAGCCTCTGACACTACTGTCACTCCTCCTCGACCCAGCTCAGCCCTGACACTAAAGTCACTCACCCTCAACCCAACTCAGGCCTGACACTACAGTCACTCACCCTCAACCCAACTCAGCCCTGACACTACAGTCACTCGCTCTCAACCAAACTCAGCCCCCATCACAACTACTAATCCTCAATCCAGATCATCAGTCTCTGATTCTTGCCCTGATTTGAAAGATTAGAGAATCAAAACAGTTTGGGACTCAGGAATGAAATTAGGTGCATCGACTCAGTGATAGAAGTGGAAATAAAGAGGCAAATGTGCAGAACGGATGGGTTGAGTGGCTGCAATACAGAATACAAAGATAACCACTATATATATGAGGATGATTTTTTTTTAATTGATTCACAGGATGTGGGTGTTGCCGGCCAGCATTTATTGCTCATCCCTAATTGCCCTTGAGAAGGTGGTGGGTCTTGACAAATGAATAGCCTCATAGGTCATTCAACAAATTAATGGCTTGATAGGTCATTCCAGGGGGCAGTTAAGAGTCAACCACATTGCTGTGGGTATGGAGTCACATATAAGCCAGACTAGGTAAGGAGGGCAGATTTGCTTCCCAGAGGTTATTAGTGAACCAGGTTCTGGTCTCCCCCACAAGTGGAAACATTTTCTCTACATCTATCCTATCAAACTTCTTCATAGTTAAAAAAAAACCTATATCAGGTTACCCTCAACCTTCGCTTTTCTGGAGGGTAGAGGCCCAGCCTGTTCAGGCCTTTCCTGATAGTTACAGCCTCGCTTTTCTGGTATCATTCCTGTAAATCTTATTCTGCACCATTTTCCGCACCCCCATGTCCTTTTTATTCCCGGAAATATGGAGACCAGAACTGTGCACTCCTGTGCAAATTGCTTATTTCAAGTCACAATCGCACACAGCAAATCTGCCCCCTCCCCACGCACCAATAAATGCAACACCTCTTTGTTTTAAAAAAAAGTACCTGTGTCACAGTGGGGTTGAGTGGAATTGGCAGGCCAATGTTCCTATGGGCTAGTAAATGAATCTGGACCTGTGTCTAGCATCATTACAGGTCTCCAGTAATCACCAATCTATTTTTGCTCCATTTCCCTGACTTGCCATCTGACCTCTTTCAGACTCTCCGATTTATGTGGGTGGTCCAGAAACTTCCAAAACACAAACCGGGATCAAATATCTGCTTTTAAAGGGGAATCCCTCAATCACCTGCCACTGGTGATGTGGGGAGTTGAATCCTTTAAGGTTTTCTCAAATGGATTTTCACCCACGTTCTGAACTCGCCTTCTCTGCTGCCCTCCATTAAGATTTAACATTCGGCCAACCTGCTCAGATTTACCCTTAGGGAGGGCTCCCGCCACCTCTTGGCACAGTGATCAAGCATCTCATCACAGCCCCAGGCAGTCTGGGCTTCCACAAAGTTATACACTAGCACTAACATGTCTTATACAGTACATTACTCAGGGATGCTATTCCCAAGACATGCATGAGATAGTAAATAGCTACAACCTTCTGACTCATAGCGATCGATTCATTTAAGAAGTACAGGGAAAAATGACAGTAATTAGCCGGCACATTTCCAGCACAAGGCAGTACTGGGTAAAGGGAAAATTACTGCATGCTCTGGTGCCTTGTCACTCTGCCATGGTGACATAACCTTAAACACTAGAGGGCACAAGTTGCTCTTTTTAATGAAAAGCAAGTGGATGCCAGTTTCCCCCCAGTAATTAATGAAGCCATTGATGAAATCACACCAGTCACACATTCCAGAGGCGATTGTTCCTTCGATTTTATTAGTGGGGCACCTGCTTTCAAAAAAATCAGCTCAATCCATCTTGCTTCCCAATATGTCAAGTGATCAGAAATATACTTAATAAATAAAAACTAAATATTACGCCAAGTCTACTGCACAGAAACAGGCCATTCGGCTGACTGATCCAAGTTGGTGTTTACGCTCCACATGAGTCTCCTCCCATCCTACTTCATCTCACCCTATCAACATCTCCTTCTATTCCTTTCTCCCTCATGTGCTTATCTGAGGGAGCAAAGTACCCTGTCTCCATCCCAGAATTTCCCTCTGAAGTTTTATTTTCCTAACCATCATTTGTCTTTTAAAAACCACTTGTAATTTTTTTTTTGAAAAAGAGCCTGAAAAGAGCATGTCCAGGATTTGTAAATGTCTATATAATCTATCTATTAGAGATTTACTGGATAAACCTACATCCACAGTGTAGGTTACTTTAACAGTACAGGTTGTCACAATGAAATAGCTAGGGCAACCTTTCTCTGTAGGTGCAGGGCTAGGCAAAACATAAACTAAGGACTTATATGTGCACACACATCACCAGCCACTATGGGGGTTGAGAACCAGTGAGCGAGCCCGCATTTACACTGAATGCGCAGCATAGGAACACACCTTTCGGCCCACTGGTCTATGGCAGCATTTATAATCCACATGTGCCCCCTCTTCATCAAATCCAATCATTTTCAAATGGTCTCACCCCTCCCTCTCTCTGTGACCTCCACCGGCCCTATAACCCTCCGAGATCTCTGCGCTCCTCCAATTCTGGCCTCTTGCTCATCTCTGATTCTAATCACTGCAACATTTGTGGACGTTCCTTCAGCTACCTGGGTCCTAAGCTCTGGAATTCCCTCTCTAAGCCTCCTCACCTCTCTTTCCTCCTTTATGACACTCCTTAAAACCTACCTCTTTGACCAAGTCTTTGGTCATCTGTCCTAATATCTCCTTATATGACTTGATGCCAACTTTGTTTTGTTGAAGTTCCTGCAAAGCCCTTGGGACATTTTGCCAGATTAAAGGTGCTATATAAATGAAAGTTGTTCACAGAGGCACAGAATTGTTCCAGCAGAGAAGGAGGCCATCATGTCTACACTGGCTGTCTGAAAGAGCAATTTACCTAATGCCACTCCCCAGCCTTCTCCCCGGAACCACTCTTGTGAATCTTTTCTGCACTCTCTCTAATGTCTTCAACATCATTCCATTAGTGTGGCACCCAGAACTGGACACAATACTCCAGCTGAGGCTGAAGCAGTGTTCTATACAAGTTTACCATAACTTCCTCGCTTTTCTACTCTATGCCCCTATTAATGAAGCCTAGGATGCTGTACTCTCGACTAACCGCGCTTGCAACTTGCCCTGCCATTTTCAATGATTTATGCACATATACATCCAGATTCCTCTGCTCTTGCACCCCCTTTAGAATTGTTGCTATTGTTGTTTCCCCTTAAATGAGTATATTGGTATATGAAAGGCTAAAAATTTGGTTGAAATACAACCAGAGGCTGCCCAATCGTTTGAGGAGCCAGCAGGATAAAACACCCCCTCTAGCCCACTACTGTCGGATGGGGTGAAAGAGAACCTGTTGAAGTCAGTTTAATATCATAATTTTCAACAGCCAGAAATGCAATCACTTTGCTTAAAGTGCTTGGCAGTCGCCCCCTAGTCTCTTTCTCTACCAACCCTGGAATTACCTAACATCTCGACAACGAGCAAACGGAATTTGGGCACCTTTTAAAAAAAAATACTGAATTGGAAAAGGAACCAGAGATGAGATGAGGAGATTTTCTTTTAAACACAGGAAGTTGTTGTGATCTGCAATGTGCTGACTGAAAGAGCAGTGGAAGCAGATTCAATAATATCTTCCAAAAGGGAATTTGATAAATACTTGAAGGGGAAAAACATTTTGCAGGGCTATTGGGGAAGAACAGGGGAGTGGGACTAATTAGACAGTTCTTTCAAAGAACGGGCACGGACAAGATGGAGTGAATGGCCCCCTTTTGTGCTGCAAGATTCTATGATTCTCTACGATTCTATGGTTGATTGATTACAAATTTAAATTCAATACACCTATTGTTTGGCCTACATATTCTTCTTCTCGGGTTATCTTGTTCAATCAGCATAAGAGTGTGGCTGGTTTAATTGAAGTCTAAAATGAAATGACTATCCCGTGGCTCCGATTTTTATCGGACCAGGTGTCCTGTACTTCAGTATCTGTCGTCCTAAGCAAAAAACTGATATTGTGAAACCTCCCAGATGACAGTGTGCAGAGAATGAATTATATCATTTGATCTTCCTGGAAAAATCAGACATAACAGCTTAAATAAAAGTAAAATACTGTGGATGCTGGAAATCTGAAATAAAACCAGAAAGGGCTGGAAATACTCAGGTCTGGCAGCATCTGTGGGGAGAAAAACAGAGTTTAACATTCAGGTTGATGTCCTTTCGTCAGAACTCTGATGAAAAGTTACAGACCTGAAACGTTAACTCTGTTTTTCTCTCCATAGATGCTACCAGACATAACAGCTTGCCTACTGTTTCTCTTGGAGGTGCACTTGTGTTCCCTGGCAGAATTGGTGGAGGTGCACTGTGTTGATTTTCAGATCGACCTGATTAAGGTTGATGACAGCAAGAAATTTGGAAAGTGGGTCGGCCAACCCCAGGAATTAAGGATTATTTTCCAGGGCATTGCTGTGAGCATAACTCGGGGGAAAGAAATCATAGGATCATCAAAAGGAAAATGCATTCCATACCCTGAAGTGCCCACCGATCACAGAAAGCCTCAAGCGTACTGCTGGGCACCATGTGCTCCCTCGCAAAAGCACATCATTGTTGTGGACGAGATGGCAGAATCCTGGACCTAAAAACTGCTGATTTGGTAAGGTCAACGAACTAGCCCATAAGAAGGCCATGCCCGCCAGGAGCTGATTGAAACTGCCCAATCTCATTTCACGTACAGCCCTTACAATTGGCAGACACATCAGTCAGAAACAAATTGCATTTACATGTCGCCTTTAATGTAGTAAAGCATCCCAAGGCACTTCACAGAAGCATTATCAACAAAATGCGACACCAAAATCTTGGTCAATGAGGTAGGTTATAAGGAGAGCCCTAAAGGAGGAGAGAGAGAAGTGGAGAGGTGGAAATTCCAGTGTTTAGGACCTAGATAGCTGAAGGTGAGACTGCCAATGGTGGAGAGATGAAAAGAGACTTTGCGTAAGAGGGCAGAATTGGAGGAGCGCAGGGATTTCAGAGGATTGTAGGCCTAGGGGAGGTTACAAAGATAGGGAAGGGTGAGGCCATGGGCTGGATCCAGACCCAGGAGGTGAAAGGACTGTAAACCAACCTGTAAAAGCAGGAGTTCTTCTCTAGTCCAGTACGAGGATTTATCCTTTGATTAATAAAAAAATGCAAAAGTCAGCTAACATTAAGGTCTATCGTATTTGTTTGTTTAAAGTTTTAAACCCCTCACAGAAGTTAAATTACTATTTTCCTCTCTCAAAAACACAAGAACATTAAGTAGTAGGAGCTGGAGCAGACCCTTGAGTCTTCCATGCAATTTAATAAGCTCATGGCTGATTTTTTACATCAACTGCAATTTCCCACACTATCCCCACGTCACTTAATTCCCTTAGTGCCCAAAAATCCATCGATCTCAGTCTTGGATGTCCTCAATGACTGAGCATCCACAGCTCTCTGAGGTAGAGAATTCCAAAGGTTCACAACCCTCTGAGTTAAGAAATTTCTCCTCATCTCAGTCCTAAATGTCCAATCTCCTATCCTGAGACTATGACTCCTAGTTCTAGATTCTCCAGCCAGGGGAAATACCTGTCAGCATCTTCCCTGTCAAACCCTTTAAGAATTTTATACGTTTCAATGCAATCACCTCTCATTCTTCCAAACTCCAAAGAGTATCGGTCCATTCTACTCACTCTCTCTTCAGAGGACAACCCTCTCATCCCATGAACCAAATTGGTGAACCTTTGTTGCACCCCCTCTAAGGCAAATGCCTTTTGAAAAGATTTCCTCATTTGATTGCAAGCACGGTGACCCTGCAAGATCATGACTGTATCAGTCAGTAGTAAGAAAGGGACACCTGATCTTCCTTTAGATTCCTTAGCAAGTTTGGGTCAGAGTGCCTTAACATCTGAAATGCTTATTACATTAAAGTGACAGCAGCACAGAATGATGCAATGCAGCACAGCAGGTGCTAGTTTGGTTAAAGAATATGCAATGGGAAATGTCAATGTAAGGCTTTAATCAGCTGGTGTGCTGACAGTTTCAGTCTAGTTTGTTCCAATGCAGTAGACTGCTCGTTGCTTCTAAATGGTGGGATAAAAAGTGCAGAAACAACAGAAACCTAAAATTATTTAGAAGTCATGATGACGACACAATTACGGTTTGAATCTGCAGGGTGCAGACCAGGTTTTACTTAAATGTATGAGCCCCATGGAAATCACAGCTTTGTAGAATCTTACAGCAGAAGAGGAGGCCATTCAGCCCATTGTGCCTGTGCTGGCTCTTTGAAAGGGCTATCTAATTAGACCCACTCCACGCTGCTCTTTTCCCCATCGCCCTGCATTTTTCTTTTCCTTTTCAAGTATTTATCTAATTCCCTTTTGAAAATTACTATTGAATCTGCTTCCACCGCCCTTTCAGGCAGCGCATTCCAGATCACAATGACACGCTGTGCAAATGAAAAGCTCATCTCCTCCTGTTTTTCTTCTGCCAATTATCTGAAGTCTTTTTCCTCTGGCAACCAACCCTTCTGCCAGTGGAAACAGTTGCTCCTCATTTACTCTATCAATGCTCCTTTGCAATTTCGAATGCCTCTGTTAAATCTCCCCTTAACCTTCTCTGCTGTAAGGAGAACAATCCTAGAACTTGTCCAGTCTCTCCACAATGGGGGTCTCCATTCAGCACACATTTCCATAGGATATAATACTGATCCTTGTTGTCAGCATTAAACAACTAGCAGTGCCTGAAGCTAAATCTGTGACAACATGGCAAGCACTGAGCACTGTCTCCTGATTTCTCGCTACATCCTAAGATATAACACTCATTGCATCCACCTCAGAAAGACAAAAAGCTGAGTGCATTCTGATGGATGCAAACCTGATGCTCAATTGACGGAGCCATCTGACACTCATATATTCATTTTTAAACTTCACAAGTCATTTTTAAAAATCTCTTATGAAATACCTGTCCACTGTTTTTATCTTCAATATCATTCAATTCATTTTGACTGACAGCTTGCATAATAGCAGATGTTGCTTTTGTTTCTATTCATTTGATTTGAATGTTGTATTGCTCAGTGCCAAACTTAGGTTGATAATGGATGGCAGGGAGTCAAACTGAACTGATTCTTTTTCACGAGGAATATACCTTCTATTGTTTTTCACCTTTTTCATAAGGAGATGAAGGAAATTACTTTCCTTTCTCATACAACCTTCCAAATGCATACTGTTAAAAACTGATCACTATTTTTATCTATCAATCTACGAGGAGAGATAGATATAGAAAATCATAGATAGGAATTCATAGACAGCAATTGACATTGCGATTTGAGATAGAGATAGAGAAGGAGATTCATAAGGAAGTAGAGTTTCAACTCTGTTTGGACATATTCCTGGAGGTTTTATCACATAATTTCCTACCACCAACTGCCCTGTCCAATCAAACAGTCTTTCTTCCTTCTTCATCGCAAGTAATTTTGGAGCTAGTAGATTACAGTGAATTAAGAACCCACAATTTTTTTTAATGCCCCAGTGATTTTTCTCCCTGCTCACAGCAGATTCCAGGAGATTAATATTTGATACCCAGGGACTTTAGGACAATCCTGGAGGGTTGGCAACCTTATTCTCAAGTGAGCTTTTGTGAAGCTGGTTAAGAAACAGAGCATCCTCTGGAAGGCTGGCTCTTCTGAAGCTGGGATTAAGTGTTGGGAGATTTCAATCTCAGCCATTACACTACTAGGAATTGCTGGGATTCTCTGTAGGGGGAGGGGTGGGGGGAGCAGTCAAAGGGATTCACCGCCACCTTCTCACAGCGATTAGAGACTGGTATTCCTGGACTCCTCCAGTGCACCTCCCAGTGGTTGGTTTCAGGGGTTGGAAATGTTAACCTAACTCTCTGGGTAGGAAACCTGTAGGATCAGGTGGAAGGCTGGTTTTACACTGTCCGCTCAATATCACTCGCCAGTGACCTCAATAGAATGTGAAATTCAGGTGGGGGTGAACCTCCTGCATTGTACTCAATCCCCTGATGGGCGAGTTAGATTATAATTGCCCTCATACTCTGTTTCATTCTGTTGGAAGCGTCATAAGGTGACAAGGAAGAACCAGGATGGTGAAAAAAACTACAGCAACAAAAAAAAAGTCTCAGTATTAAAGGGAAAGAACAGGAAAAATTCTGGATGTGCAACACTCAGAGATAATGTGTAAGTGACTGTTCACCAAAGCCTCTACTCCGGGTTGTATTGCATGATGTGTCTGTGATAATACTCGGAATATTACAGTAATACACTCACCAGTTTCAGGCATCAGAAAATGGTCAGATTCACCTGCTTCCCTTGTCTACCCCGGCACCATCTCCCTCCCTCGCACTTTTGCTCAAAATTGCCTAACCTTCAGCTGAGTAAAAAGGGTCGTGAATCCTACTCTCTTCCTGTCATCTTAAACAGATCAGTTAAGCACTTGGTCATCCCAGATACACCAAAGGTTTGTTTTAAATGCACTTAACTGAAATATCATGACTTGCTATCTAAACAGGTCTCAGCTAATGGACTTCAAACAATGAGCAAGATAATACAGTCCACTTGATGGTTAGTAAGCAGTGGTATGAAAACAGAGCGAGACATTGAGGGGCAGGCATTTTGATTTTTAATTAGTTTTAATTAACTTACACTCTTTTTTGGGCAGGATTGCTATCACTTATCTGTGAGCTGGAAAATCTGGATTTTCAGATGTGCTCCAGAATATTTAATAATGATGTGCAGTGGGGAAACAATGGGCAGGCCTGCTCTTGAAAGGAAAAGGTCAGGGTGGGGGGATACTGCGTTTTAAACAAATGATTTAGCTTCTTGCTCACCCAGGTCTAGCCAATGGATCTGTATTATCACAGGCCATTAACCACAGCACTTACTGTCAGTGGCTTGATTGGATTAGCAGCATTTCTGTAAAACCGGGATCCTGACAATGATTATTTGATTAAGAGTTTAATAATCAATAGGGTTCTGATTCATCAATCACAGATGATTCCACCCTTGTCGTCCATGACACTATCATTAGCCTGATTAAATCACTGGAGACCTAAGAATTTCAGTGGTCAAAATTAAAGCGACAGAGTCCTTTTCCACAGCTATATCAATTTTAGAAATTTGTGATCCTCAATGTTGACTGTCTAAAAGAAAAAGTGATTTTAAAATTCACTGAATCAATTTAATAAGCAATTACTAAGCAGCATGTGAAGGGTCTTTAGAAGCTGTTATATCAGAAAAAGATATAGAGAGGGATAACACAGCTGCAAAACTTGGAATTAAAACTCTCAAGTCTTCTTGATTCATCATGCTCAGACTGTTAAAGATCACGCAATAGTGAAGGACCCTACACTAATGTCAGTTTTACGAGTGCAGGAATTTCTTCAAGAGGCAAAGGGCATGTTTTTTTTAAAACAAATACCTGCCAGGCATTTCTGAGGCTTAAAGTGAGTTTGAGGTGCTAACACGATGACTGGAGTGGCCATACATAACCCTGGTTAATGAGTGCAACTTGAAAAGGAGAAATTTGCAGGGCCATGGGGAAAAAGCAAGGGAATGGGACAAATTGGATAGTTCTTTCAAAGAGCCAGTACGGGTGCGATGGGCCAAATAGCCACCTTCTGCACTGCATGAGTCTATGGAGAGTTCATTACTGCCCCTGGGGCTAAAATTGTAGAAAAAGGCTGACATTATACTCTGCTAATCTACTGAAAATACAGTGAAAATAATGGCAAAAAGAATCAACAGTCGTAACACAACTACTGGATACACATGGCGGGAGAACGAGATGGACAGGGCAAATGTTTTTTCACCTCCAGCTCAAATATCTGTTATGTGTAAATACATTTTTACATATTCCCAATCAAATGACATCATTTTACCCTTCTCCATGAGGTTATTTTTTGTGAAATGATCGGATCACCACTTGACTACATTAGGAGGAGCTCGGGGAATTGAAATGCTAGTATGTGCTGTGAAACCTTAAACTTAATCCAATGAATTGTCCCTCCATTGTCTAGAGTTTCCACGTGACCATCCTTAGTGACATTATTTTTCAGCAGCTACAGGGCAGGGCAACATCTTCTATTTCCCAACTTCAGAATAAAAACATACACCTACACGAGCACACATACCCACAGTAAACACCCAACCATACATGCACTCACACACACAAAATACACACCAAACACATCCACCCACACACATCCACACCCACATACGTTCATACTCACACCAAAAACCCACACACACATCAAATATACACACACCCACACACACCAAACACGCTCACAAATGTGCACACACACAAACTTCTCCCTTACTCTGTGTTGATTTGTATTTGTGAAGATCTTGCTTATTATCAAATAACCTGCCTTGAATTTGAAAGCTCTTGCATAAAATAATGAACATATGTCTATTGGCAAAGTACTGCACATCCTACTTATATATAATTTTCAGCACAGAAACAGGCCATTCGGCCCAACTGGTCTCTGCCAGTGTTTATGCTCCACAAGAGCCTCCTCCCACTCCTCTTCATCTCACCCTATCAACATTACTTTTGATTCCTTTCTCCCTCATGTGTTTATCCAGCTTCCCCTTAAATGTATCGATACTATTCACCTCAACTACTCCCTGTGGTAGTGAGTTCCATATTCTCACCACTCTCTAGGTAAAGAAGTTTCTCCTGAATTCCATATTGAATTTATTAGTGACTATCTTACATTTTTGCCACGCAGTTTTGGTCTCCCCCACAACTGGAAACATTTTCTCGACATCTGCACTGTTGAACCCTTCCATAGTTTTAAAGATTTCTATTCGGTCACCCACTCAGCCTTCTCTTTCCCAGAGAAAAGATCCCCAGCCTGTTCAATCTTGAAACTAAGAGTCTAGCACTATTATCATAGTGTACTTCAAATAGTTTACAATTAACATATGCAGAACATCAAGTATAAAACACTGAGATAATTCAGAAAAAAGAATGTCATCATGTTAGTACTTTTTATAGAGGTGATGTCACATTTTGTTAAACTGCTGGTTATAGACATTTGGGGTATTTGTTTTAAAGGGGAATGCATCACAAATTTCTGGTGAAAAATTGAACATTCGCATCTCTCGGATGAACTTTATTGATTCCCTGTGTAGTTATTTTACAGGTTTCAAACTTTTAAAACAAGCTTGTATGAAATAGCCACAGGGAGGGGTGGGGGGGGGGGGGCGAGAAAAGATAAAAGTGTTTACTTTCAGGATTACACTCAAAATGAGGCTGCAGAAAGATATTCTCAATGATTTACAAGTTGGCGGGTGGGGGCTAACTATAAAATCTTGGGTCGCAGGTTCAAAATAGAAGGTTCTTGGCAATACAGTGAATACAAGCTGAATTAATCCAATGGAGAGAGTTTTGGGGAATTAAAACATGTCTTGTGCAGAAACGGCGTGCTGTCTGTGCCTGTGCTTCTGCTCTGTGTATTCCTCTTTAATGTGACATCCCCTAGGCCAGGCTGGCTGTCTCTCTGAGACGCACTCCAGAATGTGCTAAGTGGCTCTCCCTCTCCCTCCAATCCCTCCAGCTGGTCCCTGCCTCTTTTTTTTAAAAAAAACGATTAAGATTCCCTGGTTACTACAGACAACCCCCCTTCTCCCCCCCTCCACCCCCTCCTCCCAACAACCAGGATCAGCTAACATAACTGACAACCAATATCATTACTATCAGTGCCGGCGCCACAATGCAGGCAGAGCAGACTTGGAAAAAAATTGCTTCGCTGGATCGGACGAGCCAGGAATTTCACATCACCTCCCCTCCCCTCCACAATGTACCACGCATACACATTATATTTATGAATGAAGCCTCTTTATATGAATGCAACCCCACATCGTTGTACCTGTATTTAATTTTATTTCAGGAATTGGATTCTACAGACGCAAGGGAAACTCCTAATCAAATCCTGTCCCTCGATACTATTTTACTGTAGTTCTATCCCTGCCACATCCCGACTTGTTTGCCGCAATATAATCTCCCTTTGCTTTGCCCCATCTTCAATTTTGTCGACAAAAAATTAGGAAATGGCCTACACACCTTGTACCAAAAGATTTAGCAGCAACGTATCCAATACATAGACCATCAAATTATGTACAATGTCTGCAGAATGTTTGCTTAGTCTATCTATCTATCTATCTATCTATCTATATATATATACACACACACACACACAAGTCAGGTAAACCATTCCTAATTTGTCCGGTTTGTTGGGTCTATCCCGCAGAGAGACGAATGGTTGTGAGGTTGATTGTAGATTTAAAGCAACAAAAAAAAACAAATGGGTAAATTTTAGTGATCGATTTATTTGTGATAGGAAGTAACTGGAAAAGATTTTTTGTTGTTGTTTCAATCCAGGCGGCCTCGCCAATCAATAGAGATGCTGTTCTAAACTAACCTGTGCACAGGCTGCTCTGTGTGTGTGTGGAGAACAGGGAGAGATTAACTCCTTTGGGGAAGGAACATATTTTAAGAAGCTGCAGATGGGAAGTTAGTATCCACAAAGTATAATAAAATATGCATTTTAAACAAACTTGAGGAGTATATAATTCTCCCAACATCCCCAATCCCCTCTCTAAGGGACCCGGCTCACAGTAAACCAGCAAAGAGCAGCCTCCCCAATATCTCAACTCTCAGGCAGCAGATACAACTGACGCGACATACCTCTCCACAGTGAAGGACACGGAGTTGTACTGAGTGTTTATCACAAGACAGACTCAGCAACCCTTCTACAAAATCATAAACATTGCACAATGTTGCATTGCATTGCACCAAGATGAAATTTTCTGTACACAAACGTTTCGCCCCTAACTCTCCTCCCGGATCGAAACCAATCCACACCCTCTTACTGGATCCAGAATAACACATGTTTCAATGAAACAGTTTTAAAATAAATGGATAGTAATGTCACTGAATCGTGGATCATCCAAGTTAATCCTCCTATTTATTTGCAACTCTGCTTCTCAAATCTGCCGCGAGCCGTAACTACAACATCGAACTAAGTGATGGGGCCTCGGCTCAAACTCCCCAACTCTCTCCTTGGTTAACACCCAACTTCTCCCTCTCTCCCTGTCCATATCCTTCTCTCCCTTTCCCTCTCCCTCTATCTCTTCCTGACTCTCTCCTCCCCTCTCTCCTGTTCCTATCCTTATCCCTCTCTCCCTTTCTCTCGCCTTCTCTTCCTTCTCTCTCGCTCTCTCTCCTTTCCCCCTTCTCTTTCCCTCATTTCTCCACCCTTCGCCCTCTCCCATTCTTCCCTTTCCCCGTCCCTCTCTTCACCCTTCTCCCTCCTACCACCTCTCTCTCCCTCTCTCCTTCCCTCGCTCCTCTCTCCCTGTCCCTCTTTCCTTCTCTTTCCCTCTCCCCTTCCCTCTCTCTCCCTGTCCATCTCTCCCTCTCCTTCTCCCCCTGTCCCTCTCTCCTTCTCCCCCTGTCCCCCTCTCCTCCTCTCTCCCTGTCCATCTCTCCTTCCCTCTCCCTGTCCATCTCTCCTCTCCCTGTCCCTCTCTCCTTCTCTCTCCTTCTCTCTCCCTGTCCCTCTCTCCCCATCCCTGTCCCTCTGTTTTCTTACCTTGAGATGCGCGGATCTCCGCGATTGCCGCCAGTGCAGGTAGCAGCAACACACGGAACAAGTTGTGTCCTCTTATTCCACACTGACTCTCCCCCATGGTTTGCAGTAAAAAGCGGGGATATTTAGGGAAAGGGGAAGTGGGGAAGTTGGGGAGATTTTCACCCAAAAAGAGCAAACAGTCGCCGAGATCCTTTTGAACTTGAAAGGGTTTCTTCTCCTGTAACCCAGCGCCGATTCAGATCGAGAGTGACAGAATAGAAAAAAAACTAAAAGCCACTGTTGAGCCTGGAGATTCAGATCCAGACACAATCAGAAAGGTGAATGCCACCGCGCTTTAACCTCTTCTGTGTCTTTTCCCTTTGCGAGTCAATAATTTAAGGAGAATTAAAAAAAAAAGTTTTCTGATGTGTTTTAATTAGATGTTCTGCTGCAGCAGAAGGTTGTGCTGTGAAGGGATTTTTGTTTTAAGAGAAAATCCAGGTTGGAGGAGAAGTCTCTGATCTGATGGGGACCGAACTCTCCTGCTAAAGACCGTCTTCTTGTGGGATCACAGCATCCTTTAGCACTGTGACTATCTGACTCTGCACTCGAGACTGTGCGAGAAGGAGTTGTAAACACTAGGAGGGGGAGAGAGTGTGTGAGAGTGAGAGAGCACTGATTTAGATAGTCCAATAGTGCTCAGCATTTCCCTTTGCCTAGCTCTATTGCTGCAGTTTTAAAAACCTGGATTGGATTCTTCAGGAACTGGATTTATCCAGCAGAATAGGATTTGTTTAGTTCTATTTTCAAATTTGATGACGCAAATCAAGGAGGTTCCTCAGTAGGCCTCACTGAGTCACCCTGAAAGTTTCCTGCTGTTTTCATCAAAATAACTTGCATTGTTTGCAGGCACATCTGCATTTATATAACGCCTTTCATGAATTGGCTTCACAGCCAATTAAGTACTTTTCAAGTACCCTTAACTAGAAATCATCGACCTGAAACATTAACTCCGTTTCTCTCTCCACAGATCCCATAGCATACAAGGCTATGGGCCAAGTGCTGGAAAATTGGATTAGGATAGATAGGCTTGATGGCCGGCAAGGACACAGTGGGCCGAAGGGCCTGTTTCTGTGCTGTATGACTCTATGCTGCCAGACCTGCTGAGTATTTCCAATATTTTCTGCTTTTATTTAATTACTTTTAGTCAGTGTTGTAATGTAGGAAACACAGCAGCTAATTTGAGCACAGCAAGCTCCCACAAACAGCAATGTGATAATGATCTCTGTTTTTAGTGATGATGGTTGAGGGATAATTATTGGCCCATGGCACCAGGGAGAACTCTTCTGCTCTTATTTGAATAGCGCCATGAAATTTTGATGTCCACCTGAGGGGGGCCATTGGGCCTCAGTTGAATGTCCCATCCAAAAGCACCTCCACCAATGCAGCACTCCCTCAGTATTGCACTGGGAGTGTCAGCCTGGATTATGTGCTCAAGTCTCTGGGGTGGGATTTGAACCCATGACCTTCCTAACATCAGAGCTGATGTTGCTATCAAGGGATCCAAATTAAACTTTAGACAGTGACTTAGATCAGTCAGTGAAGAGGATAGCGTCACATTTACATAACATTGTAACAAAATTGATGCACGTCTTTATGTCCTTCCAAAAAGTTTATTCAAACACTTTTCTGTAAAACTGCATTTCTTGAAATTTACATTTTTTTTTATTGAGCAAGGCACTTGTTTAGAGCATAAGACCAGGTAATATAGAGAGGGAGAACTTCTAGAAGAGCATCACATTATTGCCTCACATTATAGCAGTGACTAAGCTGGCACAGTGGCGCAGTGGTTAGTACCCCAGCCTTGCAGCTCCAGAGACCTGGGCTTGATTCCGGGTACTGCCTGTGTGGACTTTGCAAGTTTTCCCTGTGTGGGTTTCCACCGGGTGCTCTGGCTTCCTCCCACAGCCAAAGACTTGCAGGTTGTTAGGTAAATTGGCCATTGTAAATTGCTCCTGGTGTAGGTAGGTGGTAGGAGAATGGTGGGGATGTGATAGGGAATATGGGATTACTGTAGGATTAGTATAAGTGGGTGGTTGTTGGTGGGCTGAAGGGCCTGTTTCAGTGCTGTATCTCTATGACTATGACCTCAAAGATGTTTCACAAGCTGTAAAGCATGTTGGGATGTCCTCAGGTCATGAAAGGTGCTATAGAAGTGCAAGTTCTTTTTTTTATTTCTTTAAAATGTTTGTGGGTCATGCTGGGGAACATAATGACAGGAGGCCACGAGGAAGGATTAATTGGGTGAGTATGGGTTTGTGTAGTTGTAAATTGAGTCCATGGGTCACAGTTCTGCAGGTTGGTGCTCACGCATTGAGTCTGTGTTGAGGTGATGTGCGTGAGCAGAGTTAAGTTCTTTTAATTCATTCATGAGATGTGGGCATCACTGGCAAGGCCAGTATTCATTGCCCATCCCTAATTGTCCTAATTGAGTGGCTTGCCAGGGCATTTCAGAGGGTTGTTAAGAGTTAACTGCATTGCTGTGGGTCTGGAGTCACATACATGCCAGACCAGGTAAGGACAGCAGATTTCCTTCCCTAAACCAGATGAGGATTTACAACAATCCAGTAGGTTCATGGTCTCCATTACTCATAGCTTTTTATTCCGGATTTATTTAGTTAAATAAATTAAAATTCCTCAACTACCATGGTGAGATTTAAACTTGTGTGTTTGGATTATAAGTCCAAGGCTCTGGGCTACTAGCTCAGTAACGTAACCACTATGTTACCGTAACCTATAATGGATAACATGAGATGGGATGATGGGATGTTGGATCAAGGAGCAAAAGGCGAGCATATTGGTGATGCAGGATAATTATTTTTTTTGTTTCAAAAATAGTAAAAATGGGATTTTTCATATTTTAAAATCCATCTATGTTTTGAAAGAAAGTTAAGTTTCATGTTGGCACTTAATTAGCTTTAAGTTTTCACCATACTTCCAAATTAACAAATTATCTTTTCAATATACAGCTGGGAATATAATTCTGCTAATAATGAATGGTCTGATAGTTCAAGTAGATATTAAAGTATTATTCAAAGATCAGGAATTCTGAAGCAAAAACAAATTAATTGAGTATTCAGCTCATTGTTGATGGTGGGATCTTACTGTGTGTAAAGATGGCTGCCACCGTTGCCTACATAACTGGAATCACTGCACTATAAATTAATTCATTGACATATTTTGCTAAGAAACTATATATTTTTTCTTTCTTGTCTATTATTCTGGACACTATGTCACAATGTGGAACAAGGTAAGTATTTACCAGAAATAATAAGACCAGTAGATGCAACTTAAAGCTTCGCCAATTAAATAATTATCTTTAAGTGTAACAATTCCTGTCCATTGTGGGCATCCCAGCTCCAACGACAGAATGGAGCAAGTTTGAATCTATCCAAAAAAGCAACAATTGTCCAATTTAAATCATTCTGGGTTTTGGAAAATATGGATTGTCCCACCTTCACACATTTGCAATGGTGTGGGAACAAATGGAAGTTTTTATTTTTTTAACCAACTGAGTTAAATTGCTTGCAGTTGAAGGGTAACTCAGCAGAAAGTTTGGTGCAATGAATCTAGATCCTCCAGTTGTCTAGCGTGCTTTATTGGAGAAAGCAGGCGCCTCCCTGTTTTCTGATGGCCTTTGGAGCTTCATGCTTACTCGATTTCTATTTTCTTGCGGACTTCAAACCTTGTGTGCTCTGAAGTGGAAGGAGCTCGTAAACCCAGAATATTCAAATAATCATGGAATCTTACCAGACAGGAGACCATTCAGCCCATCGTGCGCGTGCTGGCTCTTTGAAAGAGCTATCCAATTAGTCCCTCTCTCCTGCTTTTTCCTCACAGCCCTGTAAAAGTTTCCTTTCTAAGTATTTATCCAATTCCCTTTTGAAAGTTACAATTGAATGAGCTTCCACCGCCCTTTCAGGCAGCGCATTCCAGATCACAACAACTTGCTGCATAAAAGAAATTCTCCTCATCTCCTCTCTGGTCCCTGTGCCAATTAAATTTGCATCCTTTGGTTACCGACCCTCCCGCTCGTGGAATTGGTTTCTCCTTACTTACTCTATCAAAAACTTTCATGACTTTGAGCACCTCTATTAAATCTCCCCTTATCCTTTTCTGTTTTAAGGAGAAAAATCCCAGCTTCTCCAATCTCTCCATCATTCACCAACAGGGAACTTTCCTGGTGATGGTATTTCCATGAAGAAAACAAACTTTTACTTTGGAAGTACAGTCATGCTGTTGTGACTTGACCTTTCCATTGATTTCCCCAAATCTTCAAGTCATGTGGAGAATATCAGAACGAGCTGAACCATCAACCTGTACAGTAGGAAGACATGTGAACGTTTACAGTGCTTTGTAAACAGTGTCAGCCGTGGTTCAGCAGATTGCAGTCTAAGTTGGTAGGTTGTGGGCTTAAAGGACTTGAGCACAAATTCTAGGCTGATGCTCCCAGTGCCAGTACTGAGGGAGTGCTGCACTGTCAGAGGTTCCGTCTTTCAGACGAAACATTAATCGAGGTCCCATCTGCCCTCTCAGTGGGATGTAAAAGATCCCGTGGCACAATTCCAAAGAAGGGCAGGGGAATTCTCCCTGGTATCTTGGCCCTTAACCAAGACCACGAAAAACAGGCGAAGCAGTGATTTACTTGTACTTCTTTCAGTGTAGTATACTATATTCGCTGCTCACAATGCGGTCTCCTCTACATTGGGGAGACCAAATGCAGATTGAGTGACCACTTTGCAGAACACCTCCACTCGGTCCGCAAGCATGACCCTGAGCTTCCAGTTTCTTGCTATTTTAATTCACCACTTCGTTCTCACTCCCATATTTCTGCCCTCAGCCTGTTGCACTGTTCCAGTGAAGCTGAAGGTAAGCTCGAGGAACAGCATCTCATCTTCCGATTAGGCACTCTACAGCCTTCTGGACTCAACACTGAGTTCAAAAATTCCCAACCATGACCTCCATTATGTTTTATTTATTTATAATTTTAATTTTTAATTTTTTTTAACCATGTTCTAGTCTTAAACTTGTTTTTCATGTTTTTGCTTTTGTACAGAGCTGTTCATATTCTTCCATTAGCACTCTTTCTGGACTCATGCTTTGTTTTTCACTGTAACCATTCGGCACTCCATTTGCATTTTGTTCCATGACATCTCTGTCATTTAATCTCCGCCCCCTCCCCCCCCGCCATCCTATCACGGACCTTCATTCTTGTTCTTCTTCCCCCCCTCCCCTTTCACTTGCTCAAAGACCATTACATTTCTAACTTTTGCCAGTCCTGATGAAGGGTCAGAAACCATGAAACGTTGGGCTGGATTTTACCAAGGTCCCAACGTCGGGCTCCGCAGCGGGTGGGGACGGGCCTGAAGATGGGTCCGGAAAAGGTCTGCTGCGGACGTCAACACCGGGAGGGCCCAACCGATCCACCCAGCGGCGGTGAGGCTCCGTGGTGTCCTCCCCCCCCACCCCACCCCTGCACTGGGCAATGGGACCTGAATTTAAATATTTAAATTAATAAAATGAATACTTTTAAATGGACTTACCTTCAGTCTTCTGGGCCCGCGGTGATCTTTGGCATTGCGGCTGGCACTCCCGTGCCTTCAATTTCCCGTAAGGGGAAAGGCAGCGTGGTGGGGGAGGGCAGAGCAGTTAATATTTTCTGTGGTGGGGGGAAATGGGGTCAAATAAATGTAATGGGTGTAGGGGATGGGGGAAAGGGGTGAACTCTAAACTTTGTGCAGTCTGGGGGCAGCGCGGGGGGGGGAGGTTAGGGCACATTTAAAAGGCAAGTGTTTTGTTGGGGGAAAGGGCAAATCATTTATGTAAATGTTATTGGGGGGGTGGGAAAGGGGCATTAGAAAGTTATTGTATTTATTGGGGGCCTACTTCTTTAAAAATTTAAATTGGGCGGCAGGGCTGGCTGCCCTTTAAAAATGGCACCAGCGTCTGTGCACAGGCAGCTGTCGCCATTAGCCGAGGATGGATAGCCCGCCCCATCCACAAGATTGAGGAGCGGCGGGCCGCCCTGGCTATTTAAAAGCGCTGCCGCGCGTGAGATCGCGGCTGCTCTTTGGCGTGTGGGCTCGTAAAGTCCAGCCCGTTAACTCTGTTTCACTCGACACAGATGCTGCCAGACCTGCTGAGTATTTCCGGCACTTTCTGTTCTCATTTCAGTGTTCCAGTATCTGAAGTGTTTGCTCTTACCAAAAAAAAACAGGGTTATCTGGTTATTATCACATGACTGTTTGTGGGACCTTGATGTGTGCAAGTTGGATGCCGCGTTACAACAGTGACTAATCTTCCGAAGTACTTAATTGGTTGCAAAGCGCTTTGGGATGTTCTGAGGTTGTGAAAGGTGCTATAGAAATGCAAGGCTTCTTTTATGGGTATGATGGCGGGGGTGGGGAGGCTGTTAAATGGCTAGGTTTACCCGAGAGCAATGTTCCCGCTAAGTTGTGCACATGCCCGGCCACACAGCAGCCCAGAATGTAATATGTAGGCTTTGTTTCTTGTGTGTGTGTTCCTTGTAGTGTGCACGGCCACCCAAAATAATTTAAAGGGATCGCGCAGTGAGAAACCTAACCATGGACGACAATGAGACGACATTTAAAGGGACATTTGCTCTAGAGTGTAGTCCATACCAGATTCCCTCTGGTATGAGTTTACCAATGTAAACAGGGTAATAGATGTTTTTTGAAAAGATACTGTGTCCAGACCTTTACAGTACGTGCACTTGCAAAATGAACTGATGAAAATAGATGACACAGAGACATCCTGTAAAGGCTTTCTATAACATCACAGTTAAACATGCTCATTCCTCCATGACTAATATCCGTTGTGTATACAGAACAAAGTTAAATATTTTGCTTCAAACACAAGGAATGGAAAAGATCTGCACTTAATATGCTGGAATAAAAACAAAAAGTGCTGGGAAATGCTCAGCAGGTCTGTCAGCATCCCGTGGAGAGAGAAGCAAAGTTAACGTTTCAGGTCAGTGACCTTTCATCAAGGGTTAGAAATGTAATAGGTTTTAAGCAAATTAAGTGGGGGTGGGGCAAAAGAGAACAAAAGGGAAGGTGTTGATGGGACAGAGGGTCACAGAGAATAACTGACAAGGAGGTCATGGGGCAAAGGCAAAGAGTGTGTTAATGGTGTGGTGAAAGACAAAGCGTTAGTGCAGAGAGGGTGTTAAATGACAGAATAATGAAAGCCCTAGCCAAAAGCACAAACATGAAAACAAAACAGTGGTTAAAAAAATTGAATGATGAAACAAACTAAAATAAAATGAAATAAAAATAAAAAGTAAAACTAAAAATAAAAAAGGGGGAGGGGGGCAGTCATGCTCTGAAATTATTGAACTCAATGTTCAGTCCGGCAGGCTGTAGTGTGCCTAATCAATAAATGAGGTGCTGTTCCTCGAGCTTGTGTTGATGTTCACTGGAACACTGCAGCAATCCCAGGACAGATATATGGGCATGAGAGCGGATGGGGGGGAGGGGGTGGGGTGGGGCGGGGGGGGAGGTGTTGAAATGGCAAGCGATAGGAAGCTCGGGGTCATGTTTTCAGACTGAGCAGAGGTGTTCCGCAAAGCGGTCACCTAATCTACGTTTGGTCTCCCCAATGTAGAGGAGAGTGCATTGTGAGTAGTATAGTAAATTGAAAAAAGTACAAGTAAAGCTCTGTTTCACCTGAAAGGAGTGTTTGGGGCCTTGGATAGTGAGGAGAGAGGAGGTAGAAGTGCAGGTATTACACCTCCTGCAATTGCATAGGAAGATGCCATGGGAAGGGGACGAGGTGTCGGGGGTAATGGAGGAGTGGACCAGGGTGTCGCAGAAGGAATGATCCCTTCAGAATGCTGACAGGGGAGGGGAGGGGAAGATGTGTTTGGTAGTGGCATCACGCTGGACGTGGCGGAAATGGCGGAGGTCAGTCCTTTGGAAGTGGAGAGTGGTGGGTGGAAAGTAAGGACAAGGGGAACCCTGTCGCAGTTCTAGGAGGGAGGGGAAGGGGTGATGGCAGAGGTGCGGGAAATGGGCCAGACACAGTTGAGGGCCCTGTCAACCACAGTGGGGGGGAATCCTCGGTTGAGGAAAAAGGAAGACATATCAGAAGCACTGTCGTGGAAGGTTGCATCATCAGAGCAGATGTGTCGGAGACGGAGAATGGAATTGAGTCCTTACAGGAGACAGGGTCTGAGGAAGTGGCCCTGTTTAAAGAAGTTCCCTACATAATTCAATGCATTCTCAAGATGCTATTCATAATATTGATAATTTTGAGAAGGTTACTAATGAGCCTACAGCCTACTGTGTATAATTGAGCAGTCTACAGCATAGCAGAAGACATAAAACAGAAGCTTATAGCCCGAGTGCTTTGATCAGCCTACAGCTCCCAGTTACAGAGCAGAGGCGATAGACAATGCCAGTGTTTTACAGTTACTAAAAAACTTCAAATTCCCTTCTCATTACATGGGATTCTGAGCATTTGGGGGTGGATTGCATTCCTCAAATCCTTTCATTTTTCCATGAAAATTGCAAATTGGCAGCCCTTGCCTGTGCCCATTATTGGATGGTTCAACTGAACCCATTTTGACATCTATTTGATGTTAATATGTTTGTGGTGCTTTTCTCTACTTACTGTGTCCAAACAGCTGCCAGATAGTCCCAGACCAGGGATCTGCAACCTCTGGTTCCAGAGTTGATGCAGCTCTTTAACGTCTCATTTTGGCTCCCAACCCTTTCCAGTTGGATTGCATTATTGTGAAAAAAGCCTAAAAAAATTCAGTCAAGGAAAGTAAGAGCCATGTTTTTATTGTGGGGATAAAAGGCTAATTATTATGCTGGACTTTACAGTTTCAAATGATTATTTTAATGAAGAACATCATGGTGCTCGAAATAAACCTGTGTGAGTTAGAACCATATAACCATGGAAAAATTACAGCACAGAAGGAGGCCATTCAGCCCGTCGTGTCTGTGCTGGCTGAAAAAACTAGCCACCCAGTTGTATACTACACCATGGTTATAGATAATGCCTTTAGTTTTATTGTTGCAGCCATTATTGTTTCTAATATAACTGAGATGATACATTATTTTAATCAGAAGCTATTTTTATCACGAGAATCAATAGCCAAAAATTGTCTTAATTCTATGCATCTTAAGTGCTAGTTTATTTTAAAGATGACTATACTGACAAAATTAAAGTTATAAAATCAAAAAACATGATAATTCAGAGTTAGGTTGAGTTTAATTTTGATTTTTTTCTATTGATACGTAAATTCAATACATGTATTTTATTTATTATATACGCAGACTACCAGATTTAGTTTCGAAATCCCGAAAATTTGTCTTGCAGCTTCCAATAGTTCTTACTTTCGGCAATTTTTTTTAAAATTTAAAAAGGCTCTTCAGGTCATAGAGTTATTTGTAGCACTTCTCCCTGTGTCCGCGTGGGTTTTCTCCGGGTGCTCCGGTTTCCTCCCACATGCCAAAGACTTGCAGGTTGATAGGTAAATTGGCCATTATCAATTGCCCCTAGTATAGGTAGGTGGTAGGGAAATATAGGGACAGGTTGAGATGTGGTAGGAATATGGAATTAGTGTAGGATTAGTATAAATGGGTGGTTGATGGTCCGCACAGACTCGGTGGGCCGAAGGGCCTGCTTCAGTACTGTATCTCTAAACTAAACAGGAGGAGGCCATTCAGCCCATTGAGTCCATTCTGGCTCTCCGCGGTACTATCCAGTCAGTCCACTGCCCTGCTCAATCCCCATAGCCTTGCAAGTCTATTATAGGTAAATATGGTTGCTGACCCCTGTCCTAGACCCTACTGTGAACCAATGGCCATGAGGCTTAGTGTAGAATGTTAATATTGCTATTAGTATCTATTAGGTGTTACTTCAAACATCAATTGGTGCATATGGGCACAAACACAGCATTATCTTTAATGGCTCTGTTTCGCAATACCAGACGCTGGTGAGTTAACACACAAAGAAAATATTTTGGCATATCCTTCCACAATATTGTCACAGCATCAGACTATAAGGCATAATGGCAAAATCATTATCTTCCTTGATCTGGACAAATACAGATAACGTATAAGGATAGAAAATGTACAATGACCGAAAATTATGCGTTTTGCTGGCCCTGTACTTTTTCGTGATTGAGAGGAAGACCAAGCAGCATATTACTCAATACAAATCCAATAAGAAGCATATTTATCCAGAGAGTGGAACTTGCTACCACACGGCTTAGATAAGGGGAATAGTAGAGATGCATTTAAGGGGAAGTTAGGTAAGGACGTGAAGGAGAAAGGAATAGAAGGATATGTTGATAGATTGAGATGAAGTTGGGTGGGTGGAGGCTCTTGTGGCATAGACCAGTTGGGCCGAATGGCCTGTTTTTGTGCTGTAAATCCTGTGCCATGTAATTCTATGTAATGCATGTGGGGAGTTCTCCTGATTTCCCATCTTAGGTTTGGCAAACCAGCAGAAACGCCTGATAAATGACATAAACAGCTCTTTATTCAGTTTCACCAGGATCATGCACACTTTAAAAAATATTGGGATGTGAATGTCACTGACAAGGCTGGCAGTTATTGCCCACCTCTTGTTGCCCTTAAGAAATTGGTGGTGGTGAACCTTCTTTTTGAACCACTGCAGACTGTGTGCTGAAGGTGCTCCCACAATGTTGTTAGGTGTCAAATTCAGTTTGATAATTCTCCTGTGAAGCACCTTGGGACATTGTTATTATTTTAAAGGTGCAAGTTGTTGCTCTTGATATTGATTCAGCCACCAATGGCAATAGAAATTAAAATGGAGATAATGCCTGTTATACACTATCATCCAAAGTCCAAATTACCCCCATTGTGTGGTAATCAATTTATATAGTAGTCACACAAAGTCAGAGATTTTCCTGCAAGATCCATCAGAATATAATCTGATAGCTATTGAGAAGACACAACGGTAGGAACCAAACTGATAACTTCCAATATTGTTCTAGAGAGTTGTAAGTAGAAAGAGCTCACTTATGACATATATACTCCCCTAAATAATACAGAAGCTTCAAATAAAATTACAATAGTGCTGTAACTCCAATTCTGTTTGTGTTTATGCACTTATTTCCACACTTATCAGGGTGAAGCATGTCAATATTATGCATTGCAATATGTTCCCCTATTGCGTACCAAACACATCAAGTCAGGACAGGTATGCTGCTAGTCAAATGCAGTGCAATGCTCTGATTACTTGGCCTCAATAGCGTTGCACAACCCTGCTACCAGTGTGAAGCTTTATACTCTGCACACTCACTACCTCTAGGGTGTCTAGGCCAAATGATATTCCTATGTGAACTATTTATAGTGCTCTCGTCAACATCATTGAATCAAACACCTGTGTAGCTATAAAGAAGTCTTTGCATCTATGTCCTAAAGCGCTTACATGAATTATTTTGAAATGTAGTCACTGTTGCATAGGTGAACGCACCAAACAGCAATGAGAGGAACAACCACTTCACCTACTTTTTGGTAGTGTTGGCTGTGGGAGGAAGGTTGACAAGGACACTTGTCACCTTCTGTGGTATAGTCTCCCGGAATCTTTAATGTCACACCTGAACAACTGAGACAGGCAGAAAGGACGTCACATGTAACAAGGGGAAACCCTCCTTCTGTCCAGCACCCCTCTGGACTGTAGGTCAAGATTATGCTTGAATCTACTACCTGCTGATTCAGAGGCAGCATTTTAACAACTGAGTCAGACAGATGGCTCGCCAAATCTGGTTGGATGCATTCCTGAAGGTTTCATCACATGACCTCCCACCACCTATTGCCTCGAGTGATCAAACAACATTTTTCCCTATCTCTAATATTCTTACTTAATAAATGAAAGTGTTAAAAAAAATTGAAAAAAATATAATAATTTTCAGTCTGCAAGCATGATCCTGAGCTATCGATTGCCAGTCATTTTAATACTCCACCTTGCTCTCACACTGACTTCTCTGCCCTCGGCCTGCTGCAATGTTCCAATGAAGATCAAAGTTCGAAGAACAGATCTCATCTTTCAATTGGCACTTAACAGCCTTCTGGACTCAACATTGAGTTCAACAATTTCAGACCATAATTATCTGTCCCAATTTTGTTTCTTTTATTTTGCATGTTTCAATTTTTCTCTTGTTTTTGCTTTCAGATGGCAGCACACCTGTGCTAGGCACATCTTATGTTTCATTTTTTTGCCCCATCACCACTCCCTTTGGCATGTTTAACTCTTCTGTCATTTTTTTTTTTATTTATTCGTTCTTGGGATGTGGGCATCACTGGCAAGACCAGCATTTATTGCCCACACCGAATTCCCCTTAACTGAGTGGCTTGCTAGACCATTTCAGAGGGCATTTAAGAGTCAACCACATTGCTGTGGGTCTGGAGTCACATGTAGGTCAGACCAGGTAAGGACGGCAGATTTCCTTCCCTAAAGGACACTAGTGAACTCGATAGGTTTTTACAACAATCGACAATGGTTTCATGGTCACCATTAGATTAGCTTTATAATCTCTCCTGTCTTCCACCCATCACAGACCTTCCCTTTTGTTCTTTTTCTCACTGTACCCTTGCTCAAAACCTGTTACATTTTGAACTTTTCCCAGTTGTGATGAAGGGTCATTGACCTGAAACATTAATTCTGTTTTTCATGGTGTCGATACTGTTGGCTGCACCTAGTGCTTGTAGGTGCTGTTGTCCAGCTACAATGGCTTTGTGTTTCCTGCCATCTTCCAGCAGTGCATCAATGCTGTGACCTTTCTTTTCCCCAAAGAGGTCTTCTGAACTGCTTCAAAGGATGTTGATACAATCACCATTCAGTCCGATAGCTCAGTTTCTGAAAAATCACATTCATTGCTCTTACAATGGCATCGACCGATGAATTGGTCTGTTGATTCCTATGGCTGTTGCCTGTAGGACATCAATTCCAGGCGGCAAATTCTAAAATTCACTCATAATCGGAGCTGATCTTCTTGCATTTTCCATATCTTTGCGGAATCTTTCTGGTCATCGTCAGGTAAGCCAGAGGTATTGATTCTGTGCAATCGCTCATTTCCAACTGCTATTAGTATTTTTACAGTTTGTTTTTCTGGCTCAGGAGTCGCTTGGTCTGTAAAGCATAATGGCATTCTTTGTTTAAAAAGTTGGAATTAAGATAGGATGTCCATGGCCTTCCAGTTCATGCCAGGAAATGTGGTATAATTTTTCTGCTGTTCTTTTGCTTAAAACTTGCTTTAAGACTTGTTCTATGACTCTGTACTGTTTTCCCTTTAAAAAAAACCCTCTCTGTTATCGAGACTGGCTGCTTTGATTGACAGGGGTAGGTGTTTAACAGTACTTGTCTGTTTATCTTGCTTCTCGAACTGTAGTCTGTCTGTGTACACTGCGGTTCAATAGGCAGCTCAAGTGCTTTTTTTTTGCAAGCTTCTGTTTATTCATCTGGTCAATAGGCAGTTCTTCACGCTTGAATGATTTTATGGGTTTTTAGACTTTGGCTGAGTGAATGAAAGCTCTTCAAGCTCGAGTGGTTTGATAATGTTTTTAATCTTTAGCTGCGGGCTGTGTGAATGGAGGATTCCTGCGCTTTTCACGATTGGATTCATCCTGTAATGGCGCCGACCACGATCAGTCTAGGAAAGGGATTGGGTCTTCCCCGTATTTTTTGCTCTCCCAGGGAGCCTTTGAGAGAAAGAAAATCAATTTTTAAGCCCTTCAAGGCTTCTCTTTTTTAAACTGGGATTCCTCTACCGACAGCACAATGACTCACCCGATCATAGTGATTTATTTGTGGCCTGTTGTTCAGAGCTCTGTCTTCTGCAGCTGGAGGTAAGTTCTCTTTTTTTAACTGTTTAGGCCAGTATTTCATGTTAACCTTCTCTGTTTTAGCTGTAGGAAGGTAATTTTTAAAGCTGTTTTTCCTGTGGTCTTCAATCTTAGATTCTATCTTCTCACCACAGCTGCTACCATGTAATGAGGAGTTGCCACCATGTAATGGGCCTTTTTATGTTGTCTGATGCAACAAAAATGAGATGTGTGGAGTCCAGTTGGTTGAAGAGCTCAACAGCTATTATACTGTGCAGAGCTAACTATTTACAGGACCTGCCTCTAGGTCTTACAGTAGCAGAGAGACTCAGGATTGTAGACACATGACTACATCTTGTTACTTAGCTCATTAGCATACGAAGATCTTAAAGGGGCATCACTCTTAAACGCAATCATACACCCTTGCTCAAAACCTATTATATTTCGAACTTTTCCCAGTTTTGATGAAGGGTCATTGACCTGAAACGTTAATCCTGTTTTTCTTTCCACAGATACTGCCAGACCTGCTGAGTATTTCCAGCACCTTCTGTCTTTATTACGTAATCTTTTTCTGCCCCTATGAATTTTCTTGTGGGCTTTGCTCACAGCAATGTGCGGGCAATTAATTTTCTATTCCTAGAGCCTCCAAGTCAATCCTGGAGAGGTGGCAATCCTAATCAAGCCAGTGGGTTAACAGTTTAGTTAAAATCACACTCATTGAATTTGATACAAAGCTGTAAATCTGATTCAATTGCTCCACTACCTAAAGCTGAGGAAGATACAGGGCTACGGAGAGGCAAAGGGATCTGGTTTTAGATTGGTCCAGCAAAAAGCTAACACAGACATGAATAAACTGAGTGACCTGCTTCTTACTGTACTCTTAAGAGGTTCTGTGGTTCATTCTGTGCAGGATAGAATAGGTGGAGGCCATTCAGCCCCTCGAGCCTGTTCCACCATTTAATGAGATCATGGCTGATCTGTGATCCAACTCCATATACCCACCCGTGCTCCATATCCCTTCATACCCTAGGTTAGCACAAATCTATCAAACTCAGATTTAAAATTAAACAATTGATCCAGCATCAGTTGTCATTTGCAGAACAGAGTTCCAAACTTCTACCACCCTTTGTGTGCAGAAGTGTTTCCTAATTTTACTCCTGAAAGGCCTGGTTCTAATTTTTAGGCAAGACTACCCAACCAGTGGGAATAGTTTCTCTCTATTTACCCTATCAGTTCCCCTTAATATCTTGTTGGCGTCAAGTGAGCTAATCACAGCCCAGGGAGTGGGAGGGGTATGAAGATTCATCTCAACTAGCTTGGGGCAGAAAAGGAAACCTGAGCCAAGTTTCTAACTGGATCCCAAGCAAGGTTCCAGAAGCTGCCCCTCCAATTTTAACATTTCTGTCCTTTTCCCAGATTAATTTCTGATCGACCCTTCTCACCTTTCTCAAGGGTAGTGAATCTCAGCAGGGTCCTTTTCCCACAGGCAACCCTCCACACTTTGTAAAAGCACCAGCTCTTCACATCTGAACCCAGGCACTTGAGTGTTGGCAAGCTGTTTGACTGTGAAGGAACATCACAGTCAAAGTTGACACTGTTCTCACCCAACGCCTACGCGCACACAGACTTCTCAGCAGGAGTCACTGGCTCAGCTTTCCATTTCAGATCCAGGTGCATTGCGATGGATCTTTGCACTCCTATCACTGCCTTGGGTTGGGATTAGCTAACTCGCTGCCAACAACAACTTGCATTTATATTGTGCCTTTAACTTAGTAAAACCTCACCAGGTATTTCACAGGAGAGTTATCAAACAAAATTTAACACTGAACCATACAAGGTGATGTTGGAACAGATGATCAAAAGCTTGATCAAAGAGGTAGGTTTTTAAGCGGCATCTTAAAGGAGAAGAGAGTGAGGTAGTGAGGCCAAGAGGTTTAGGGAGGGAATTCCAGAGCTTAGGGCCTATGCAGCTGAAGGCACAGCCGCCATTGGTCGAGTGATGGAAATCGGGGATGCGCAAGAAGCCAAAATTGTAGAAATGCAGGAGTCTTGGAGGGTTGTAGGGCTGGAGGAGGTTACAGAGATAGGGAGGGGTGAGGCCATGGAGGAGTTTGAAAACAAGGATGAGAATTTTAAAATTGAGGTGTTGCTGGACCGGGAGCCTATGTAGGTAAGTGATCACAGCAGGGTGATGAGTGAATGAGACGTGGTGCGAGTTAGGATATAGGTAGCAGAATGAAAGTGGGACGACGGCCAGAGAGCGTTGGAATAGGCAAGTGAAGAAGTAGTGTAGACACAGATAAGACTTTCAGCGGCAGATGAGTTGAGACAGGGGTGGAGTAGGGTAATGTTACAGAGGTGGAAGTAGGCTGCCAGTGCTTAAACCTGGGACCGTTCCTGGTCTATGTGGCTCTGTACCACAATGGGTGGTGAATCGATAACAGGGCCACCAGGGAGAGCTGACGAGGGAATTGGCAGAAGAACTGGATGGACAGAGGAAGAGGAAATTTTTTTTTATGCAGCGAATCGTTGTGCTCTGAAAAACGCTTCCTGAAAGGGTGGTGGAAGCAGATTCAATAGTAACTTTCACTGGATAAATACTTAAAAAGCAAACAAGGTGAAGGGCTATGGAGAAAGAGCTGGGAAGTGGGACCAATTGGATAACTCTTTTAAAGAGCCTGTACAGGCACAATATGCAGAATGGCTTATTCTGTGCTGTATGAATTTATGACTGGGTTACAGCTCCACTGGATGCAGACTCCAGTACCTCACCTGAGTGCTCATCCTTCAAGTTTAAACCCAGAGTGTTAGCAAGGGGGCTATTCATTCCTGAAGAAGGAGGTGTATTGCAACAGCCCAGTCTTGTTCCCAGTGACAGACATTTTCCATTAGAGGTTAGTGATCAGAATGAAGAACCCTTATTGATTTTGCACCAGGCCCCCTTATCCTGAACCCAAATTCAGTATGTCAAAACTCCCTCAGTGGAGATAAGCTCATTCAGAACTGACCAACAATAACAGCATTTATATAACATCTTTAACATAGTAGAATGCCCCATGGTGTCTCACAGGAGCGAATATCAAATAAAATTTGACATCGATCCACATAAGGAGATATTAGGGCAGGTGGTCAAAAGCTTGGTTAAAGAGATAGGTTTTAAGGAGAGCCTTAAAGGAAGAACAAGAGGAAGAGAGGTTTAGGGATTGATATTAACCACCAAAGGGATACCAATGGAGTTGGTTAGTTTCGTGCCCCCATGCAGCAGGGTGAGCCCAGGACCTCATTACGATGCTGATGATCCATTCTCCACTATGGGTGGATACGGGCTGGCAGGCAGGCAGGTAGGTATGGAGTGTGGGGCTGTGCGAGGGTCACGTGGGAGAGAATGAGGGAGATGAGGGTCATCCTGGCTGAAGGGGCAGAGGGGGGAGGATAGGTGCACCCTAGCAAGCAGAGTTAAAATCCAACCCCCGCTTCCGTGCCCGCCACCATCACCTCTGTCGCCAGCATGTATCGTCCTTTTAAGTCCTCAGTATGCTTCCTGGCTATCAGTATGCCCTTGTATTTATTCATAAGGCAACATCAAAGGTAGTGGAAGTGCTAAACGTTAAAAGGTGGAATTACGTAAGTGTCTCCTTTGTCCCCTCATGTTACATTGGCAACAGGCTTGGAATCATCAGATAGCACCTGTTACCATCGCTGACATACTGTCAGGGCACAGCACTAACATTACTCATCCCGACCTGACTTCCTTGTGACTTAACTCGCAGATGCAAAAGAAAGAAAGCCTTTCAGCTATTTATAATCCCTTGTGGGTGTACCAGCAAGAAGCAAGGAGAACCGCCACCAGCAGTTCATTAGAGAGAGTGGGAGAAATGCAAAGAGAAAAATAAAATCGCACGACAGCTTTCCATCAGCATGATTTCCACTGCCAGTTTGTTTCCCTTGAATACGTCTGCAGATGACTGGCCTCCTTTTTGATCAAGACGTGTGTCTTTGTTTGTGCTGCTTTCACACAACGTGAACACGCTCGACAATTGCTCATACCTCTGCTGCCTGTTACAACAACAATTTGGATTTATATCGTGCCCTTAATGTAGTTAAAAAAAAACTCCCAAGTCGCTTCACAGGAGGAGCGTTATCAAACAAAATCTGACACCGAGCTGCACAAGGACAGGTGACCAAAAGCTCGGTCAAAGAGGCATGATTTAAGGAGTGTCTTAAAGGAGGAAAGAGGTTGAGAGGTGGAAAGGTTTAGGGAGGGAATTCCAGAGTTTAGGGCTCAGGCAGCTGAAGGCTCGGCCACCAGTGATGGAGCGATGAAAATCGGAGATGTGAAGGATCCCAGAACTGGAGGAGTGCAGAGATCTTAGAGCGTTGTAGGGCTGGAGGAGGTTACAGAGACAGAGAGGGGCAAGTGATCTGATACTGTACATTAGCTGTACATTGCGGAGGTGGCATGCTACATGTTTCCGATTTCCAGTGGTACGTTGGTTACTGCTTGTGTCTTATATTTATGATGATAAATTGAATACACACAGTGCTTTTCTGGCACAGTGGGTAGGACTAGTGATTGGCACTGTGGTGATGGGAGGGTGGGAGAGAGGGAATCCAGGTTTCAGCTCCCATTCCATTTTAAGTTAAGTTGCTGTGACGAGTCACTGAGCAAATGGCAAGTGCGTCCTTAAGGGGGAGACATTACTAGGCTGCTAAATTTTGGGAGATCTCAGTCAAGGTCTGTGACCAGATGGGTCTCTCAGATGGAGCCGGTATGTGGCCTGAGGAAATAACATGAAGGCAGAGAAGGTAAAATAATTCACACAAAAAATGACACAGTGTACAGTATTCCATTGATCTTTCTTATCTATATTATTTTGTTCTCAATTGTTTCTTAATTTCTGTTATTCTCTCCCACTATTTTCTCCAGGGCTCGCTTCTCACAGACTTGTTATTTGTCTTGATGTCACTTTGGGTAATTAAAACCTGTAAAAGGAAGAATTTTAATTTCTATCGCACCTTTCACAACCTCGGGAGATCCCAAAGCGCTTTACAGTCAATGAAGGACTTTTGAACTGTAGTCACTGTTGTAATGTAGAAAATGCTGCAGCCAATCTGCGCACAGCAAGCTCCCACAAACAGCAATGAGATAATGACCAGATAATCTGTTTTTTGTGATGTTGCTTGAGGTATGGATATTGGCCAGGAAACTGGGGAGAACCCCTGTGCCATGTGATCTTTTACATCCACCTTTGAGAGCACACAGTGCTTGGGTTTAATCATCTGTCTTTTCTTTAAATAGTTTACTCCCCTCTGATCAGTCAAACCCCGAGAGAGGAGGAGGGTCGTCTTTCACAGTGCTGTTCTGATACTGGCCACTGAGAGGTGCATGAGAGCAGTACATAGATAGCTTGCTTTTCTATTTCCCCTCTGTTCCTGTGGTCATTGATAGCCTTGGATTCTGCCGAATACCTCTTGATGATGGCAGGTCTGAGATTGTGAGGGGTAGACCATGTGCACTCACCTCCAGTCAGTCCCTGGGACTGCGCACTGGTGTCTGAATATGATATAGCAGCATGCCATTATCTCTGTAGGAAGTATTTCCATTCTCTTTTGGAGCAGCTGAGCTAGGGAGGCGAGGACAGATAGTAAGATAAAGATTGGGCCGATGGTATGGATATTAATTGGGACAGTGCTGCGGCTGACAGATTTGCATTCATACAGTGTCAGTTGTGACCACAGGATATCCCAAAGAGCTTTACAGTCAATGAAATACTTTTTAAAGTGTAGTTACTGCTGTGATTTAGGAAACGCAACAGTCAGTTTGCACACAGCAAGATCCCACAAACAGCAAATGATATAATGGCCAGATAATCTGCTTTAGTGATGTTGATAAAGGGATAAATATCAGAATATTACTGGGGTGTTATAAAATGGACAACGTGTAAAGTGGGTGTGAAGCGGGCAGGTATAAAACAGACTGTGTGTAAAGTGGGCAGGCGTAAAGCGGGCACGTTTAAAGCAGGCAGGGTGTAAAGCAAGCGGGTGTAAAGCTGACAGGTGTAGAGTGGGCGGGTTTAGAGTGGGTGGGTGTAAAGGGGTATAAAGCAGGTGGATGTAAAGGGGTATAAAGCAGGCGGGTGTAAAGGAGTATAAAGCAGGTGGATGTAAAGGGGTATAAAGCAGGTGGATGTAAAGGGGTATAAAGCAGGCGGGTGTAAAGGAGTATAAAGCAGGTGGATGTAAAGGGGTATAAAGCAGGTGGATGTAAAGGGGTATAAAGCAAGTGGATGTAAAGGGGTATAAAGCAGGTGGATGTAAAGGGGTATAAAGCAGGCGGGTGTAAAGGAGTATAAAGCAGGCGGGTGTAAAGTGGATATAAAGCAGGCGGGTGCAAAGGGGTATAAAGCAGGCGGGTGTAAAGGGGTATAAAGCAGGTGGATGTAAAGGAGTATAAAGCAGGCAGTGTAAAGGGGATACAAAGCAGGCGGTATAAAGCAGGCAATGTAAAGGGGGTATAAAGCATGGGAGTATAAAGTAGGTGGGTATAAAGCAGGCAATATGATAAAACAGGATCTGGCCAAAGTGGGCTGGGAGCAGCTATTTGTAGGAAAGTCTACATCAGACCAGTGGGAGTCATTCAAAGAGGAAATAGTGAGAGTTCAGGGCCAACATGTTCCCGTTAAGGTGAAGGGTAGGACCAACAGGTCCATGCAACCCTGGATGTCAAGGGATATAGAGGATTGGATAAGGGAAAAAAAAGGGTGCTGATGGCAGATTTGGAGCGCTGAAAACAGCGGAGGCACTTGGGGAGTATAGAAAGTGTGGGGGGGGGGGGGGGGGGGTACTTAAAAAAGTAATTAGGACAGCAAAGAGGGGACATGAAAAAACACTGGTGGGCAATATAAAGGAAAATCCCAAGGCATTTTATAAGTATATTAAGGGCAAGAGGATAACCAGGGAAAGAGTAGGGCCCATTAGGGACCAAAGTGGCAATCTGTGTGTGGAGCCGGAGGACATAGGTGAGGTTTTAAATGATTACTTTTCATCTGTATTCACTATGGAGAAGGACGATCAGGGAGGGGGATCGTGATATACTTGAACATATTAGCATTGAAAGGGAGGAAGTATTAGCTGTTTTAGCGGGCTTAAAAGTGGATAAATCCCCAGGCCCAGATGAGATGTATCCCAGGCTGTTATGTGAGGCAAGGGAGGAGATTGCAGGAGCTCTGACACAAACTTTCAAATCCTCTCTGGCCACAGGAGAGGTACCAGAGGACTGGAGGACACGAATGTGGTACCATTATTCAAGAAGGGTATTAGGGATAAACCAGGTAATTACAGACCGGTGAGTCTAACATCAGTGGTAGGGAAACTATTGGAAAATATTCTGAGGGTCAGAAATAATCTCCACTTGGAGAGGCAGGGATTAATCAGGGATAGTCAGCATGGCTTTGTCAGGGGGACATCGTGTCTAACTAACTTGATTGAATTTTTCGAGGCAGTGACTATATGTGTAGATGAGGGTAAAGCAGTTGATGTAGTCTAAATGGACTTCAGTAAGGGATTTGATAAGGTCCCGCATGGGAGATTGGTTAAGAAGGTAAGAGCACATGGGATCCAGGGCAACTTGGCAAATTGGATCCAAAATTGGCTTAGTGGCAGGAGGCAGAGGATGATGGTCAAGGGTTGTTTTTGTGAATGGAAGCCTGTGACCAGTGGTGTTCTGAAGGGATCGGTGCTGGGACCCTTGCTGTTTGTAGTGTACATTAATGATTTAGAAGGTGAATATAGGAGGTATGATCAGTAAGTTCGCAGATGACACAAAAATTGGTGGTATCATAAATAGTGAGGAGAAAAGCCTTAGATTACAGGATGATATAGATGGGCTGGTAAGATGGGCGGAGCAGTGGCAAATGGAATTTAACCCTGACAAGTGTGTGAGGTGATGCATTTTGGGAGGACTAACAAGGCAAGGGAATATACAATGGATGGTAGGACCCTAGGAAATACAGAGGGTCAGAGGGACCTTGGTGTACTTGTCCATAGATCACTGAAGGCAGCAGCACAGGTAGATAAGGTGGTTAGGAAGGCATATGAGATATTTGCCTTTATTAGCCGAGGCATAGAATATAAGAGTAGGGAGGTTATGATAGAACTGTATAAAATGATAGTTAGGCCACAGCTGGAGTACTGTTTACAGTTCTGGGCACCACACTATAGAAAGGATGTGATTGTACTGGAGAGGGTGCAGAGGAGATTCACCAGGATGTTGTCTGGGCTGGAGCATTTCAGCTATGAAGAGAGACTGGATAGGCTAGGTTGTTTTCCTTAGAGCAGAGAAGGCTGAGGGGGGACCTGTTTGAGGTAGACAAAATTATGAGGGGCATTGATAGGTTAGATATGAAGAAACTTTTTCCCTTAGTGCAGGGGTCAATAACCAGGGGGCATAGATTTATGGTAAGAGGCAGGAGGTTTAGAGGGGATTCGAGGGAAAAAATTTTCACTCAGAGGGTGGTTGGAATGTGGATCACACTACCTGAAGGGGTGGTAGAGGCAGGAACCCTCACAACAGTTAAGAAGTATTCAGATGAGCACTTGAAATGCCATAGCATACAAGGCTACGGGCCAAGTACTAGAAAATGGGATTAGAATAGTTAGGTGCTTGATGGGCCGAAGGGCCTGTTTCTGTGCTGTATAACTCTATGACTCTATGTGTAAAGGGGGTATAAAACAGGTGGGTATAAAGCAGGGGTTATAAAGCAAGGGGGCATATAGCAGGGGGGTATAAAGCAGGCGGTGAAAAGGGGTATAAAGCAAGGGGGTTTAAAACAGGCGGGGATAAAGCAGGTGGTGTAAAGGGGTATAAAGCAGGGGGGTATAAAGCAGGTGATGTAAAGGAGGCAGGGGAGTATAAAGCAGGGGAGTATAAAGCAGGTGGGTATAAAGCAGGGGAGTATAAAGCAGGTGGGTATAAAGCAGGGGAGTATAAAGCAGGGGGGTATAAAGCAGGGGGATATAAAGCAGGGGGTATAAAGCAGAGGGGTGTAAAGCAGGGGGTATAATGCAGGGGGTGTAAAGCAGGGGGGTATAAAGCAGGGTGTATAAAGCAGGGGCTAGAAAGCAGGGGGTATAAAGCAGGCGGTGTAAAGGGGTATAAAGCAGGGGGGTATAAAGCAGGTGGTGTAAAGGGATACAAAGCAGGGGGGTATAAAGCAGGGGGGTGTTAAGGGGTATAAAGCAGGGGGGTATAAAGGAGGCAGTGTAAAGGGGTATATAGCAGGGGGGTATAAAGCAGGCAGTGTAAAGGGGTATAAAGCAGGGGGGTATAAAGCAGGTGGTGTAAAGGGGTATAAAGTAGGGGGGTATAAAGCAGGTGGGTATAAAGCAGGTGGTGTAAAGGGGTGTAAAGCAGGGGGGTATAAAGCAGGTGATGTAAAGGGGTATAAAGCAGGGGGGTATAAAGCAGGTGGTGTAAAGGGGTGTAAAGCAGGGGGGTATAAAGCAGGTGATGTAAAGGGGTATAAAGCAGGGGGGTATAAAGCAGGGGGTGTTAAGGGGTATAAAGCAGGTGGGTATAAAGCAGGTGGTGTAAAGGGGTATAAAGCAAGGGGGTATAAAGCAGGTGGGTATAAAGCAGGTGGTGTAAAGGGGTATAAAGCAGGGGTGTATAAAGCAGGCAGTGTAAAGGGGTATAAAGCAGGGGGGGGGGGGGTATAAAGCAGGTGATGTAAAGGGGTATAAAGCAGTGCTAATCTGCTCACATCCATTTTCCAGCTGATGGTGAATGTGATATTTACCTCCCATCAGTGTGAATAATTTTCTAAATCTTCTTTCCATTTCCTTCGGTGCCATTCTGTGATGTTCCTCCTCGTTATCCTTTCCTCTGTCTATGTGCATGTCTCTGCATCGGCTGTGTGACAAATATGGTCTGTTCCACCGTACATATGAGTTTAATTACAAAAGTGCTTAGTGAGATATTGGAGGGAATCTTCATGCAGTTCTTTCATTAGTTGTATAATTGACTCAGCAACTGTTTGTGTGCAATAAATATTCCCATGAATTGCATTTGCTTACAATCTTTGAGTTTGTATAAGCTGTGGATTCTGTTTGTGAATCCTGATGTAAGGGATTGATCAGCTAAATTGTGGGACCTTTCCATTAATGATAGATCACTAGCATTAAGATGTGAAAATGATCCATAATCTACTTACAGTTTTGTCTGAAACTAAGAGTGCAACAGAATAAAAATCAAAGAGCTAACTCACTTAAAACCAAAATACTGCAGATTGCTGGAAATCTGGAATAAAAACAAAAGATGCAGCAAGTTCTCAGTAGGTCAGGCAGCATCTATGGAGAGAGAAAAACAAAGTAAATGTTTCCCTAACTAGCTAATTCATTGACTGTAAAGTGCATTGGCATGTCCTGGAGTCATGAAAGGAGTGGTTTTTAATGCAAGTTTAAATGATTGCTGCTTGGAGCCAGCGCTCAGTGTATTGTTGAGTGGCTGAACTGCTGTGCAGGAGATGTAAGATTGCGAGAGGCTAGCACAAACTCAAGCTTGTTTTATGCTACTTAAAGCCAACCTTCATCTCTTAAAGGAGAGGTGCATGGTGGCCAGAGCAGGTCCTGGAATTCATTCTAAATATGAATATGACAATAATGGTGCAACGTGGCAGAGAGTGGGGTCCAAGATTCTCTGAGACTGCGCTGGAGGCCTTGGTGTAGGAACTGGAGAGGAGGAGAGATGTGATCTATCACTGGGCACCAGGAGGCCCTCAGACAAACTTTGCGAAGGCAGTGGGGCCAGGTAGCCATGGCACTCAACGTCAGGAGTCTAGCCCCTAGGACCTGGGTGCAGTGTCGCAAAAAGTTCAATGACCTACCATGAGCGACCAAGGTCAGTAAATGTATCTTCAAATGCCATATCCTACCAACTGCACCTATAGCCTCATACACCACTCAATGCCTCACACCCCCATCACTCACCTACCAACAATTTTGATCAATCAGGACTCACACCTCACATTTGTAGCTTCTCCTCACTCCTCTCACGTACTTAGCACTGCTGTGTGCCTCACACCAACAATCTCACAGCTTGTATACACTGGCAGCTATTCGACTGTGACAGATGCAGCACCCAACACACTACATCATACTCACTGACACACTTGCTGCTCTCTTGCAGGGCAAGGTGGCTCATAACCGGAGGCAGCAGCACCTAACCAGTGGGTGACTGGCATGGCTGCTTGTCCTCACCTGATGGTGGAGATGGTGGTCGCCATCATTGGAGCTGCCATGACTGAGGCTGTGGTCTGTAGTGCTGCTGAAACCATCGAATATGGTGGTGTCATCATACCTAATCCTCCTTCTCACATCCCACTTCCACCTCCTCCCCCAATCTCTTGTGATTTACAAGTTGCAGATAGTATCAGCATTCCCCTCTTGCTTTGCCCCCTCCACTCCCCCTAACCCTACACAAGAACTGCAACCTGGCCAGGCTGTGGTAGGACAGCAAGAGGTGGAATACAGTGCTGAAGGAAGAGCACCATCACTCGCTCTCACACTTGTATCACCAGCTCAGTTATTGGCACTGTGTGTACTTTAGAGGAGAGCTTAGAGGCGGGATCTGCACGTGGTGAGACATCGGGCACAAGTGGCCTGCAGCTAGGGCAGAGGGAAAAGGTGATGCAGGTGCCAGCTCACTGAAGGGCAACATTGCACTCGAGTTCTGCTGCAGAGGACACAGATGAGCACTTTGATGGATCAGTCGACAGAAGGTGGTTGATGGGTATGCACAATGAAATAAATGCTTGCCGCATTGGCAGACCTGCCAGAAAACCTGCTGTCACTACGAAGGAGCACGGAGGAGTTTGGCACCAATTTGGCACAGGGTTTTGTGAAGAGCTTGGAGCCCATCCTTTCTAGTGCGGAAATGATGGCCAACTTTTGTGAATCCAACCACATGCAGTGTCTGATGGCAGATGTTGCAGCTTCCAGTGCAGCACAAGCAGAAGCCATGTGATGTCTGGGTGCAGTAGTGGAAGCTCAGACTGCTGTCAACATGGCTGCAGATACCAGTGTGCAAAGGAGCTTGCAGGGTGTCGCAGCAGTCCAGCAATCTGTCCTGTGCTTTTGCTCCAGACCTCTGAAGTTCTTTAAAGGTAGTAAGATTCTGCCCACTGTTCTTCACTGAGGTTCATGTAAGAGAATGGCTCCCTGACCACCCTAAGTAGATATGTTCTCCTGCTGAAAGCCCTTCTCCCATCCTTCTCCTCTCTCTTCCATCAGCTTGTCCTGCTCTGTGTGGGCTCTACTTATTCTCTCTATCATGCTGCATAACAAGGGCAATGCATATTATTACACCAGGACTGGAAGCAAGTGGTTTGTGCAGAATCCTTGAAATCAGGAAAAAATCCTTCAGCACGTGTCACGCCACTCCCTGGAGACTTCAACAACTTTAAGAAACTCTGGAAACCACTGAACACCTCTCCAAACACAGCAAGAGCAAGTAGAAATCAGTAAGTGACTAACCTGAAAGTAGTTGACGATCTCTGTAAATAGCGCTGGTGGCAGGGGGAAGGAGCCAACTCTGCACGATTTGTATGGGGAAGGGGTCAACTCTGTGTTGAACTGTGTGCAGGGCTGGCAGCCTTTTAAAAATGGCACCAGCGCCTGCTCCGGCATCAGGTGATGCCATGAATGGTGTCGCCAATGCTGCCTCTGCCATGTGATTGGGGGGGGGTTGCCGGTGGTGGGGGGCAGCTGCTGTCTATATGTTAGGTGCTCATCACCGCGATTACGTGGCGGCTGCTGTTTTCTGCACCCACCACTGCTCCTGGTGGTGGGACAACAAAATCCAGCCCAAAGAGTGGGCCACGGTTACCATTTTGGAGGCAAAACAGCACTCGAGTGCCAGAAAATCAGGCACTCAGGAGTTATTTCATGGCCAGTAACCTTAAAAGACAATAAAATTCTGGGAAAATGTGAAGCCAGAGGTGGGGGGAATCCATAAATCCACAGTCTGAAATCAACAGAAGGAATAAATCCAATGTTTTTGACATCACAATAACAAATGACGCTGGAGGTGGAAAGCTGCTCTTTGCCCAAAGGTATAATATGTAAGTACTGTTGACATTTATTCCTATGCTTCCTTGTCTTCAGGCTGCTATCTGTCCACTTGATGCTCTCAGCCATCTCTACGAATGTGTTGTGGTGTCATCCCTTCCAGGCACTCACAATGCCAACAAATCAGCTGCATTTAATGTTATACCTTAATTAAATTTGTATGAGTTGGTGTCTAGACAACTTTTTAAAAAATAGTATGAATACTATGTGCCTGGACAGTTAAAGTCAAACTTAAGTTCTGGAACCAATTTGTTCAGTCTCCGTATTGGTAGGTTTGTGCAGGTCTCTGGCACTTTTCTTGCTGCTGTTTGTCCTGTTGCTGTGCCTGTCTTCTGTTTGTTTGTGTCCTACTGTGACCTCTGGCTGCATCTTTAGAGCCAGATTTCTTGCATAGGTGGGCCCAGTGCCCTTTTGCACTGCACGCCTTGCACAGGTCTTGAAATGCAGGACAGCATTGTGGTGAGTGGGACAAACCACACTTACCACACAGCTTGCTTGCTCTTTTCGACCCAGTTATTGTGTCGATACTGTTGGCGACTCCTAGTGCTTGCAGATGCCGTTGTCCAGCTACAATGGCTTCATATTTCCTGCCATCTTCTAGCAGTGAATCAATGCTGTGACCTTTCTTTTTCCCCAAGATGTCTTTCTGTAACGTTTTAATGGCTGTTGAGACAATCACCAGTTCCATTGGGCACACTGACAGCTCAGTTTCTTAAAAATCACATTCATTACCCTTACTACAGCATCTTCTGATGAATTGGTCTATTGATTCCTGTGGCTGTTGCCAGTAGGACATCAATTCCAAGCGGTGAATTCTAAAATTCACTTTTAATCGGAGTTGATCTTCTAGCACTTTCCATATCTTTGTGGGATTTTTCTGGTCCTCTTCAGATAAGTGAGAGGTGTTGATTCTGTGTAACCCCTCATTTCCAACTGCTATCAGTATTTTTACAGCCTGCTTCTCTGGTTCTACAATCACTTGGTCTGTGAAGCATAGCTGTATTCTTTGTTTAAAAAGTTTGAACTCAGATAGGATATCAATGGTCTTCCAGTCATGCTGGGAAATTTGGTATTCATCTTTTTGCTGTTCTTTAGCTTCAAACTTGCTTTAAAACTTATTCTATGACTGCGCTGTTCTCCCCTTAAGAAACTCTGTTATTTAGACTAGCTGCTTGGATGGGGAATAACAGGTATTTGATAGTGTTCCCTGTTTATCTTGCTTTCAGCACTTAAGCTTGTCTGTTTACACAGCTGGGGCTGTGTAAATGGATACCCTGCAGTATTCAGGGTTTTCCCACTTTCGCTCCTGTAATGGTGCCGACCTCGATTAGCCTGGGAGAGGAATCGAGTCTTCCCGTTTTCTTTTTACGGAGCCTTTGAAAAAAATCACCTTCTTCAGCAATTCACAGCTTTTTTTTTTGAACAGGGGTTTCTCAACCGTCAGCACAATGACTCACCTGATCGCAGGAATTTACTTGCAGCCTGTTGTTCTGAGCTCTGTCCTCTGTCTGGAGGTAAGTTCTTTTTTCTTTCTACTGTTTGGGCCAGTATTTCTGTTGAACTTGCTCTCTTTTGGCTGTAGAAAGGGTAATTTTCACAGCTGTTTTCTCCGTAGTCTTCAAATGTAGATTTTGTCGTTTCACCACCGCTGCCACCATGTAATGAGTCCTTTATGTTGTCTTGTGCAATGTAAATGAGACGCGTGGAGTCCAATTCGTTGAAGATCTCTAACAGATTTATTAATTGCTAAACTATTCTATACAGTACAGTGCAAACTATTTACAGAACCTTCATCTGGGTGTTACAGTTGCAGAGAGATTCTGGCTTGTAGTCACATGACTGAATCCTGGTACTTATCGCATTAGCACACTGAGCTCTGAAAGGGACATCACTCTCAAGGTGATCATACAATAGTTTGCTGTTAGACATTGTTAGGTAAAGGTATTAATCGCTATAGAGCTAAGACAGATAAATGGAGCTAAGATTCAGATCAGCCATGATCTAATTAATTGGTGGAACAGGCTCAAGGGGCTGAATGGCCTATTCCTGTTCCTATATTCCTGACCTAGAGACAACATGAAGATGAGTGCGTCCAGTTGAATTAAGAGTGTGCAGTTTCAATAATTTTCTGTTAAATTGTTTGTTTAAAATGTGTCACGGGTACACATAACAAACAGCTGTAGGGTTCTCCACCTTTGTTAGGATGAAAACTGCTTTGACTTGTCCCATTCACCCATCACCTCTATGCTTGCTAACCTACATTGGGAGTGGCTTGATGTTAAAATGCTCACCCCTTGTGTTCAAATCCTTCCATGGCCTCACCACCCCCACCCCCCCTCCCTCTTCCTCCAGTTCTGGCCTCTTGCGCTACCCCAATTTTCTTACTCCACTATTGGCGGCTTCGCCTTCAGCTGCTTGGGCCCAGAGCTCTGGAATTCCCTATCTCTTTGCCTGCAGAGCAAGATACTTGACTCCAATTGGAATATCACCTTGCCTCACATTGTGACGATTGTGGCATTCCGCAGATGATGTTTCCATTTGTAAGTCTACAACAGGTTTGTATTGTCTCTGTGTTGCTTCCATAACAAGAGACATTTTTACACAAACAGGTCATTAGTCTGATTCCCAAACGCTTAAGAGGAAAGCCAGAGGAACAGCCTTGAGTTTGCCTCCTATTTTTCAACCTTTCTGGGGAAGGGCAGTAATATAGACTAGATAGATGCTCTTATTGGATGAAGGTGTGTCTTTATATTTTATTTTACAGCACGGAAACAGGATATTTGGCCCAACTGGTCTAGGCTGGTGTTTATGCTCTACCCAAGCCATCTCCCACCCTTCTACTCCTTTTGCCCTCATTTGCCTATCTAGTTTCCCCTTAAATGTATCCAGGCTATTCACCTCAACTACTCTACGTGGGAACGAATTACACATTCTCACCACTCTCTGGGTAAAGAAGACTGTCCTGAATTCCTTTTTGGGTTTATGAGTGACTATCTAACATTAATAGACCCTAGTTTTGATCTTGCCCACAATCCTGAATCTAAATGCATAATTTGGCCATTCTGGCTTCTTGCGATGTTATCACAATGATGAGATAGAGAGTGAGATGGGAAGAGTTGCAATACTGCTAGCGAGAGGATAGATGTAGGAATTTAAAGGCAAAACATTTGAATCAGGTCAATAGAATGTAATTAGCTATCTGGCTGTTTGTTAAAGCAAAGACTAAACTGGATGGTTTTATGCTAGCGAGTTATCTGTCTGAGCTAAAAGGCCATTTAACTGCTTAATAAGTTTCAGCGAACTCTGGAGCTGCTAGCACCAGATCCTGCAAACGTGGCTACAATCTAACACATCTATAGGACTGAATTCAGCTTGTTAAAGATGCTAGGAGGAAACAAAGAAAATACCATGAAGAGAAAGAGTAGAATTAATGATTAAACATGACAGTTAATACAAAAAGTGCTTAATCATTCATCAATACATGGTAAATTTAATTTATCTTCCTGGACAACAGTAAATGGCTCCTTAAATATAAATTAATTTGGAATACCCCATCCTAATATTGATTTGATGCACACTTTTAATTATAGATTTAATCATACGTCTAAAGTCTGAATTTGAGGTCCTTTGCTACCTATGTAGTGATACTTTAGTGAAGCTGATGAACATAAGAAATAGGAGCTGGAGTAGGCCATTCGGCCCTGCTGCACCATTCAATAAGTTTATGGCTGATCTGCTACCTCAGCTCCACTTTCCTGCAATATCCCCATATCTCCCTTTGGTTTTGAATGTTATCAGCTCAAAAAGTGCCTCATGCTTTTGTCTGCATTAACCGATGAAGTTAGATGAAAGCAGTCCTGGATTGACCTACTATTCTCTTAATCTAGATTAGTCCACATTAGAATGCGGTGTAATTCAATCATTAATGATTGTATTCCTGTAACAAGATCTTAACAAGTAAAATCACATTTTAAGTGATAGGAGTTCTCAGGACTGCACTAAACATGGACTGATAGTCCATGATCACTTCAATTTTTTTATTAATTGGATGTGCTGGCTAAGTCAGCATTTATTGCCCACCCCTAATTGCCCTTGAAACTGAGTGGCTTGCTAGGCCATTTCAGAGGGCATTTTAATGTTGTTAACCACATTGCTGTGGGTCTGGACCAGGTAAGGACAAGCAGATTTCCTTCCTTAAAGAACATTAGAAAACCAGGTGGGTTTTTACAATAATCGACAATGGTTTTAATTCCAAATTTTCTATTAATTAAATTCAAATTTCACCATCTGCTACGGTGGGATTCCAACCCACATCCCCAGAGCATTAGCTTGGGCTTCTGGATTGCCAGTCCTCGTGACATTACCACTACGAGGTTGCCTCCCCATACCAACATTCCACCATTTCTTACTCGTCCTCATTTACTTCAGCAAAAAAATGTACAAGAAAATGGCTTCTTCAACAAGTTAAAAAAAAGGAAGACTTGCATTAATATAGCGCCTTTCACAAATTCAGGATGTCCCAAAGCACTTTACAGCCAATGGAGTGCTTTTGAAGTATAGTCACTGCTGTAATGTTGGAAAATATAAGCACTAAGAAACCCAAAGGATTTATTATAGTCTCTGCATAAAAGATCACTGACACATGGCACGTTGGCAGTTTTCTCTTCATTAAAGGCAAGTTGTTGTTTTGCTCTCATAGTTGTTGTAGTAGATTAACCTGGGTCGTTTGTTTCCTCATGAGAACTGTCTCATTGAAATCCATCATGAAGAGTGACTTTTGAAACAATATTTTTTTTGAGAAGCTGCGGATTGAGGAGACTGTGGACGCTTCCCAAACCTTTTCTGCAGAACAAGTAACAAAAATCCAGCTCTTAATGAATGTCAAGATGGTGAGAGTTGCAAATTCCTGTGATGAAGTTATCTGGGATCTGTAAGCTTACTGTCACATTGATCAGTTTGGACAGAAGTGAGTCTTAAAAGGAGCAACAAATGAAATTCTGAAATTCTCCCTTGCTTAAATGCAAAAGGTGGAGGGATCACAAATAGGATCTCTGAAAACAATAGCAAGCACTTTAATTAGGCTGTTGACAAGTAGGGCATGGAATCTGGATAGAAAATGGGCCTTGAACAAAGTCTAGGTCAAAAATACTTAACTTCCCCAAGTATTTGATTTTCCAAGAGCACAGATAGGTCCTGTCATAGTTTCTGTTGTACAAAGAAAATAAATCATATTTCTGGAGAGTTTTTAAGTCTTTGGCTTGTATCACCTTAAAGCTCTCTGGATCAACTCAGAGAAGGAATGAGCTGCCACTGTGTTACAAACAAGAATATCTTCACTACTCCTCCCATAAATTTAGATGCAGCAAGAACCTGTTCTCTGTTTGGGGATAATGCTGCACTTTGGATTATTGCATGAAATTATCAGTCCTTAATAAATAAACTTTTTTGTAATTTATTTTCAGGATGTGGACAATACTGGCATTTGCTGACCATAACCTTGAGAAGGTGGTGGGCGGGCCTTCTTCTTAATCCGCTGTAGGTAGCAGTTTGGTACATTTCAGTGGCTTGCTCGGTCACCTCAGAGGACAGTTAAGAGTCAAATGCTTTGGGAAGGCGCTGGAGTCACATATAGGTCAGAATGGAAAAGTGCCTTACCGAAAGTAAATTAAAGAATGAGATGGGTATTTACAACAAATCGACAGCTTCATGGTCACTTTTCTAGATACCATAGACATCATGTAGAAAGATGCAGCACATATTTCTAAGAGGCTTGGTCTGGCAATGGAGCTGCCTTTTAGCCACAAACACAAGAATTCTCTTCCCTTTGTTCTGTTCCTTTTTAAATGCCTTTTATCTGAGATATAAGGTCAACACGACAAAATTGTCGGGGCAAAGGGCCCAAATTGTTGCAGGAATCTCTTTGCAAAGTCCATTCTGTTGGAGGGTGCTTCTCAATGGAGTGGGGCGCAGACCCAAGAAGTATTTTAATGAACTGCGTTGGCAGTGAGAGTGGTCTGATTCAGTCAGTTCAAAGACCCCCCAACAGGGGGTCACAGCCTGAGCAGGGTAGAAGAGGGTTTCAGTGAGTTCTTTACATCAGGTGATTTAGACATTGCAGATACTGGGCATGCAATGAAAGGGGTGATGATTCTGAGAAAGGATGGATGGTTGAGAGAATGACCATGCTATTATTGAAGCAGTAGATTATTGTATGAAAAGGAAACTAATCACAATCTGGCAATCACCGACAACCGGTTAGAGTCAAGTCCCCAATCTAAGTTGCACAGAGAGGAAAAAAGGACTTAATGGATTTCAAAATGGACAAAAAATGGGGAACCTGGGTGGGTTAAACCTGGTCAAGGTTAGAGATAGGCAATGGCTGGGTGGGATAGGTGTTGGGAAGAGTTAGGGGCTGTGGGGAGGTAAGGACTGTGGAGAGGTATCCGCACCATCACTAAGAATACCTATTTCCACCACTGTAACATCGCCTGACACTGTCCCTGTCTCAGTTCATCCGCTGCTAAAACCCTCATCCATGCCTTTGTTACCTCTAGACTTGATTATTCTAATGCACTCCTGCCAGCCTCCCACGTTCTACCTTCCGTATATATCTAAAGTTCTCCTGCCCATGTCCTAACTTGCATCATCCCATTCACCCGTCACCCGGTCCTCTGGCTTCCAGTTAACTAACGTCTCGATTTCAAATTTCTCATGGTTGTTTTCTGATTCTTGCATGGCCTCGTCCCTCCCTATCTCTATAATCTCCTCCAGCCCTACAACCCCTTGAGGTATCTGAGTTCCTTCAACTCTGGTCTCTTGAGCATCCCCGATTTTAACTGCTCCATCATTAGCGGCCGTGCCTTCAGCTGCTAAGACCCTGAGCTCTGGAATTCCCTCCCTAAACCTCTCTGCCTCTCTACCTCTCTTTCCTTTTTTAAGAAGCTCGTTAAAATTTACCTCTTTGAACAAGCTTTTGATCGCCTGTCCTCATATCTAAGTGGCTCGGTGTCAAAAATATCGGTTTGAAAACACTCCTGCGAAGTGCCTTGGAACATAGTACTATGTTAAAGGCGCTATATAAATGTAAGTTGTGATTGTTGTCGTGAGGGTTGGGGTGAGGTAAAGAATGGGGAGAGGTGAGAATGTGGAAAGATAGGTAGCAGACTGGATTCGCAGGAAATTAGTCATTGTGTTTGATACACCCAGCTTCTGGGAGAAATGCACCCAACTCCGATTTAAACCCAAACTCACTGGGCAGAGAACTTGCTTGTGATCCGTCAGCTTGGAGTCCGACACTCTGCTCTGTCATGCAATTCAACTGATAGATTTTCCATCATGAGTAAAATGCTTTCAGATCTTTGTGAAACATTTCAGAGGTAATTTTCAAAAACAGTAAGACTGCACAATATGGGCAAAATAGGCTGGGAGCATTAGAAAAATAAAGAAGAAAATGACTTGCTGACATAGTTACTTGGCATTTTGTTTAAAGAAAAAGCAATTGCTCTCTATGTAATTGCCTGTAGCAGTGAGTTTCTCTAACCAGATTCCTGGGCTGAATTGGACACAATGAGGACAGTATGTGGTGGTCGATTTTGACTCACCAACAATCAGAATTAGGATTGAAATCGCTTTTATTAACAACGATAGGAGACTTTGTGGGCAGAATTTGTGACAATAATTGAATCATCTATCAACCAGTCGGGGAAAAAGAGTAAATAACTTGCGGGAGAGAAATGCTAATTTAAAAAAAAGTAATAAACTGCGCAGGAGGGAACCTCCTCTCATAATGAAGTCTTTGAGGATGACAGTGCAATCTCGGGGTCATGTCACAGCAAAGTTCACAAAACAAAATAGCAGAACGGCATTCAGTTTTTTAGTGGCCTGTCAGTGGAGTCTGTCAGACTTGCTTTGTTTAAAGCCAGCTGATTACGCTACTTTGCCAATTCCCGACTTGTTCCTTGAGCTAATGATTGCAAAACTGCAGCACTGATTTGTCAGTAATAGCTCTGCCCTTGGGTTTTTTTTTTTTTTTTAGAGATACAGCACTGAAACAGGCCCTTCGGCCCACCAAGTCTGTGCCGACCATCAACCACCCATTTATACTAATCCTACACTAATCCCATATTCCTGCCACATCCCCACCTGTCCCTATATTTTCCCTACCTCCTACCTATACTAGGGGCAATTTCTAATGGCCAATTTACCTATCAACCTGCAAGTCTTTGGCATGTGGGAGGAAACCGGAGCACCCGGAGGAAACCCACGCAGACACAGGGAGAACTTGCAAACTCCACACAGGCAGTACCTGGAATTGAACCCGGGTCGCTGGAGCTGTGAGGCTGCGGTGCTAACCACTGCGCCACTGTGGGTTCAAAGGATATTTTAAAATCCAGGCCCCATGTTTTAGTTATGTCCAAATAACATGTGCTGCCATCTGCCCAAGTGTGTTACCAGCGGTCTACTTTTTCATGATACCTACTAATTGTCTTTTTTGGGTCCCTTGATTGGCTAGAGTCCTTAAATAGGCAGATTGTATAATTTAAGAGATACCTGAGTAACCTTTTCCTCTGTGCATTTCATTCATTGACATACTGCGCAACAACAATAACCAAAAGAGACATCAGTCAGTTGGATTGTTCATAGAATCGTAGAATCTTGCAGTACAGATGGAGGCCATTCACCCATTGAGCCTCTGCTAGCTCTTTGAAAGAGCTGTCCAATTAGTCCCACTCCCTCTGTTCTCCCCACCTCCCCCCCCCCCCACCCCCCAGTGCTGCAATTTTCTCCTTTTCAAGTAATTATCCAGTTCCATTTTGAGAGTTACTATTGAATCTGCTTCCACAACCCTTTCAACACTGTGCATTCCAGATCATAATAACTCAGAGAATCATAAAATGGTTACAGCACAGAAGGGGTCCATCTGGCCTGTCGTGTCCAGGCTGACACTCCAAGAGCAACAAGCTCGTCCCATTCCTCTGCCTTTTTCCTGCAATTTTTTTCTCTTCGGATTATTATCCAGTTCCCTTTTGAAAGTCAAGATTGAAAGTGCCTCCACTACATTCTCAGGCAGTGCATTGCAGACACTATCCACTCGCTGCATACAAAAGCTTTTCCTCTGGTTCTTGATCCTTCCACCAATGGGAACAGTTACTCCCTATCTACTCAGTCCAGACCCCTCATGATTTTGAACACCTCAACTCACTGTGTTAAGAAAAAAACTCCTCATCTCCCTCTGGTTTCTTTTGCCAATTATCTTAAATCTGTGTCCCCTCATTACCGACCCTTCTGCCAGTAGAAGCAGTTTCTCCTTATTTACTCTATCAAAACGCTTCCTAATTTTGAATGCTCTATTAAATCTTTCCTTACCTTTTTCTGCTGTAAGGAGAATGATCTCGGATTCTCTAGTGTCTCCACATTACTGAAGTCCCTCATCCCTGGTACCAGTCCAGTAAATCTCCACTGTACTCTCTCCAAGGCCTTGGCATTGTTTGTTAAATCCAGAATTCGCCACAGTACTCCAGCTGAGGCCTAACCAATGTGCAATCAAGGTTTAACGTAACTGTTTTGCTTCTGTACTCTATGCATTTATATATAAAGCCAATGGTTTCGTATTATGCTACAAAAAAGTTCCAATTAATTATTGTCACTAATTTCTAAGTAACAAAGTACATCAATATTACTGTGTTGTGAAACAGTGGATAAGTTAATTTGAAACTCATGCATACAATCATCTTTTAACGTACTCAACCCATACTTTAAGAGACTACAATATTTAATGTTTTTGTTTCCTTTTTATGAAAAATTTGGGTTTTAAGTCTAAGATATGTTTCCTTTATTTACACCCCCTCCCTAAATCCCCACCAGGAAGCAATCAGTCCACTGAAGCCAGGACTGTACCTCGTTTAAAGTGAATACCTTTTGCTACTCTCTTGTATCTTGAAAAGCTCTATTATACCACAGTTCTGAGCTCTTCTTAATAACCTGGCAAAGACCTGGTAAACATAAAAAATTGGAGTAGGATTAGATCATTCAGCTACTCGGGTCTGCTCCACCATTCAGTAATATCGTGGCTGATCTTCTACCTCCACTCCACTTTCCTCTCTGATCCCCATATCCTTGATTCCCTTAGGGCTCAAAATCTACTAATCTCAGTGTTGAATATACTCAACGACTGAGCAGCCACTGCTCTCTGGGGTAGAGAATGAAAATATTTCTCCTCATCTCAGCTCTAAAGTTCTCTATGGCCCCTAGTTCTAGATTCTCCAACCAGGGAAAACAGCCTCAGTAAAACAGCAAGAGAAAAACCAGACAGCTTTGAATGAGGGGAATCCAGTAGACTTGAAAATGTGACTTTAAAAAACAAATTCATTCTCAGGATGTGGGTGTTCACCCATCCCTAGTTGCCCTTGAGAAGGTGGTGGTGAGCTGTGTTCTTAAACCGCTGCAGTCCATATGGTGCGGGTACACCCACAGTGCTGTGAGGAAGGGAGTTCCAGGATTTTGACTCAGCAACAGTAAAGGAACAGCAATATAGTTCCAAGTCAGGATGATGTGTGACTTGGAGGGGAACTTGCAGGTGATGGTATTCCCATGCATCGGCTGCCCTTGTCCTTCTAGGTGGTAGAGGTTGCGGGTTTGGGAGATGCTGCCGAAAATTGATTAGCTGGAAGACATAAAACTTTACCATTTGTGGGGCTGAATATTTTAGGAAACCTCTTTTTTAATTTACTTTTTCTTTCCTCAGGTAGCTTAGCTATGTTGCACTGTCCCCTCTAAGTCAGAATATTGTGGGTTCAAGTTCCACTCCAGGACTTGAGCACAAAATTCAAGGCTGACATTCCAGTGCAGTGCTGAGGGAGTGCAGCACTGTCAGAGGTGCTGTGTTTTGAATTAGATGTTGAACCGACGCCCTGTCTCCCATCTCAGGTAGGTGTAAAAGATCCCATGGCACTATTCTGAAGAAAAGCAGGGGCGTTATCCCCAATATTTATCCCTCAATCAACATCACAAAGACAGAAGTAGAGAAGTTGGGGGCAAGGAATCAAATTTGGAAAGATGTGGTAAATCATAGAGTAGGGACAAGGCAAAAGAGAAAGATATTAATATGGGAAAAGATAAACAGACGGTGACAGGAAGGGACAGTGAGTACAATCTAAGAGTAAATCAGCAGACAAGGCTAGAGGTTACAAAAATAATAAAAGGACAAAACTGAAGGCTCTGTATCTGAATGCACAGAATAGAAACAAATAAGTACAATCTGATAGCCTTTACAGAGACATGGCTGCAGGATGACATAGATTGGAAGTTTAAAAAATCAAAAAGAAACGAGAGAGCAGAGGTGCAGGGTAGTGAAGAGGCGAATGGTAATCAAAGTTATGATAGAAAGGGGAAGAAAATATTAGCAGAAGAGTGCAGCAGAAATTAGAACCAGAATGAGTAATAATGGCAAAAAGTCAAAGCTTAAGGCTTTTTATCTGAATGCACGCAGCATTTGTAGCAAGATAGATGAGTTGACGGCACAAATAGAAATTAATGAATATGACCTGATAGCTATTACAGAGACGTGGTTGCAGGGTGACCAAGACTGGGAACTCAATATTTGAGGGTATTTGACGTTCCAGAATAATAGGCGAAAAGGAAAAGGAGGTGGGGTAGCTTTGTTAATAAAGGAAGGTATCAGTGATTATCTGGTCATTATCACATTGTTGAATGTTGAATCTTTCTGTGTACCAATTGGATGCCACGTTTCCTACGTTACAACAGTGACTACACTTAGAAAGTACTTCATTGACTGTTTGAGATGTCTGGTGTTTGTGAAAAGTGCTATATAAATGCAAGTCTTTATTTAGATCAACTTGTCTCCCACTAGAAGGGTGCTTTGTTGACCTCCTCCCAGACTTGTGGCAACAGCACTCTTTAGCTGAATCCTACTGGGTGCGTAGGATGTTACCAAGGCACCAAATCGTTGGAAGCTGCAGAACTGATTGGAAATTTCCCCATGCAGGGAATCATGGTGCAATACCTTGTCCTGCCACTGTGTGGCACAGAATGGCACCATGCTGCACAATCTTTGTGATTGTGTATTTTCTTGCCAATTCTTTTCATCGATCATCTCCCATCCTTGCTGCAGATGTTGACCCTTTGGACTCTTTTACTCACACAGGTCACTCTCCACTACCTCACTGAAATGGGTATGATTTATGTATGGGCCTTGATAGTGGGTGTCAGTAAACTTTTCAGCCATTCGGGGCATCGCAGTTGGCGTCAGTCTTTTCCTCGGCTGATGCACATACACAGACACACTTCGATAACCACTGGGTGGAGTGAGATTTTCTCTTGTCTAGCTTGGAGTACTGAGCTAATTGTAGAGCCCCTACAGATAGTGCAGCTCTAACTCAGCACAGATCAGAGTCTGAATGTGGGAACCTTCCTGGTATACGCTGCATCAGCTGAGAATGAAGGGAATGAGTTAGTGAGAGTCTTGCGAGGTGATTGAAGATTGTGGTTGGCAAGGTGGAAAAGCTGATAGTCTGTGTGTGAGCTGTGAGTTGGGGGTAAATGAGAGTTGTAATAGTTGATAATATACAAATATGAGGAGAGGAGTGGTGTGGTGAAATGTGGTGCAGCGAAGACTCACATGTAACTCAGCGACATTCGTTAAGACATCAGAGGAACATTGTCATTTTATTCTCATATAACCAAATGTGATAGTGGAGATATAGAGAAAATGTTTCCACTAGTGGGGGAGTCCAAGACTAGTGACCATAAGTATAGGATAATCACTAATAAATCCAATAGGGAATTCAGGAGAAACTTCTTTACCCAGAGAGTGGTGAGAATGTGGAACTCACTACCACAGGGAGTGGTTGACGCAAATAGTATAGATGAATTTAAGGGGAAGCTAGATAAGCACACGAGGGAGAAAGGAATAGAAGGGCATGCTGATAGACTGAGAAGAAGAGGGATTGGAGGAGACACATGTGGAGCATAAACACCAGCATCGACCAGTAGGGCCGAATGGCCTATTTCTGTGCTGCAGATTCTATGTAAATCTATGTATCAGAGAGCTGTCTCAGGAAGCAATTCTACAGATTTGGCAAACTGTCACGATGCTGATAAAACCACCGTAAGCCAGAATAGAAACCCCCACAAAGATGCTACCAGGCTGAGCAGAAGGAGCAGTGCCACCACCCTCCCAACAGTTAGTGACAGTGATTTGCTACCACCGACACACATGGAGAATTCTTTTTAGGGAAAAAAAAACTAGAATAACCAGAGATGTGTGAACAGTGGTGGCTTTCTCTGTTTTCTTTGGCTCTCGGACCATCTCTTGCTGTCGAAGCTGAGTGAAACCCATTCCCTGCCTACAGAGAAGGCCTTCAGCACACTTGGCCAATTACCTATTTTAATGCCACAGGGCAGTCAGCCCTCCCGTATCTTACTATCAGATATTACCATCGCATACCTCCGAGGCTCAGCAATCCTTGGCTTGGAAAGAAAGAAAGTCAATTTGTGCACAGCAAGCTCTCACAAACAGCAACATGATAATGACCAGATAATCTGTTTTTTTTTCGTGAGGTCGTTTGAGAGATAAATATGGGCCAGGACAGCAGGGAACTGCGAACGCCCCCCACCCCAGCTCTTCCTTGAAGTAGTGCCTTGGGGTCTTTTACATCCACCTGAGACGGCACTCAGATCCTTGGTTTAAAATCTTATCCAAGAGACAGCACTTCTAACAGTGCAGCACTCCCTCAGCACTGCAATGGGAGTGCTAGTCTCGATCATGTGCTCAAGCTTCTGAAGTGGGTCTTGAACACACAACCTTCTGACTCTGATCAAGAGTGGGACTCATTGAGCCACAGAATGCAGAAGAAACAAAAGAATATCACTTACACCTGTGACTGTGAAGACAGCATTTTTTTTTAAAAAGAAGGAAGAAAACACTGGAGAAAGAAAATCTTCCATTTACATAGCCTCTGAGAACCAGTTCGAAATACTTGACACAGATTCCATTTTGAAGTGCAGTCCCTGTTAGAAACATAGAAAATAGGAGCAGGAGTAGGCCATTCAGCCCTTCGAGCCAGCTCCGCTATTCATTATGATCATGGTTGATCATCCAACTCAGTAACCTGTTCCCGCTTTCTCCCCATACCCTTTGATCCCTTTCGCCCTAAGAGCTATATCTAACTCCTTCTTGAAAACATACAATGTTTTGGCCTCAACTGCTTTCTGTGGTAGTGAATTCCACAGACACCACTCTCTGGGTGAAGAAATTTCTCCTCATCTCAGTCCAGAAAGGTTTACCATCGTATCCTTAGGCTATGACCCCTGGTTCTGGACTCCCCCACCATTGGGAACATCCTTCCTGCATTTATCCTGTCAAGTCCTGTTAGAATTTTATAGGATTCTATGAGATCCCCCTTCACTCTTCTGAACTCCAGCGAATATAATCCTAACCAACTCAATCTCTCCTCATACATCAGTCCCGCCATCCCAGGAATCAGTCTGGTAAATCTTCGCTGTACTCCCTCTATAGCAAGAACATCCTTCCTCAGATAAGGAGACCAAAACTGCACACAATATTCCAGGTGTGGCCTCACCAAGGCCCTGTATAATTGCAGCAAGACATCCCTGCCCCTGTACTCGAATCCTTTCGCTATGAAGGCCAACATACCATTTGCTCTTTTTACCGCCTGTTGCACCTGCACGCTTACCTTCAGCGACTGGTGTACGAGAACACTTAGGTCTCGCTGCATATTCCCCTCTCTCAGTTTATAGCCATTCAGATAATAATCTGCCTTCCTGTTTTTGCTACCAAAGCGGATAACCTCACATTTATCCACATTATACTGCATCTGCCATGCATTTGCCCACTCACTCAACTTGTCCAAATCACCCTGAAGCCTCTCTGCATCTTCCCCACAACTCACCCTCCCACCCAGTTTTGTGTCATCTGCAAATTTGGAGATATTACATTTAGTTCCCTCATCTAAATCATTAATATATATTGTGAATTGCTGGGGTCCTAGCACCAAACCTGTGGTACCCCACTATTCACTGCCTGCCATTCGCAAAAAGACCCATTTATCCCTACTCTTTGTTCCCTGTCTGCCAACTAATTTTCTATCCATCGCAATACACTACCCCCAATCCCATGCGCTTTAATTTTACACGCTAACCTCTTATGTGGAACTTTGTCAAAAGCCTTCTGAAAGTCCAAATAAACCATATCCACTGGCTCCCCCTCATCAAATCTACTCGTTACATCCTTGAAGAATTCTAGTAGATTTGTCAAGCATGATTTCCCTTTCGTAAATTCATGCTGACTCTGTCCGATTCTATCACTGTTCTCCAAGTGCTCTGCTATAAAATCTTTGATAATGGACTCTAGAATTTTCCCCACTACTGATGTCAGACCGACTGGTCTATAATTCCCTGTTTTCTCTCTACCTCCCTTTAGAAATAGTAGGGTTACATTAGCCTCCCTCGATTCTGTAGGAACTGTTCCAAAGTCTATAGAATCTTGAAAGATGACCACCAATGCATCCACTATTACTAGGGCCACTTCCTTTAATACTCTGGGATGTAGATTATCAGGTCCTGGGGATTTATCGGCCTTCAATCCCATCAATTTCCCCAACACCATTTCTCTACTAATACTGATTTCCTTCAGTTCCTCCCTCTCACTAAACCCTGTGTTCCCCAACATTTCTGGTCTGATATTTGTGTCCTCCTTTGTGAAGACAGAACCAAAGTATGCATTTAGTTGGTCAGCCATTTCTTTATTCCCGTAATAAATTCCCCTGTTTCTGACTGTAAGGGACCTATACTTGCCTTCACCAATCTTTTTCTCTTCACATACCTATAGAAACTTTTACAGTCAGTTTTTATGTTCCCCACAAGCTTATTCTCGTACTCTATTTTCCCCTTCTTAATCAATCCCTTGGTCCTTCGTTGCTGAAATCTAAACTGCTCCCAATCCTCAGGTCTGTTGTTTTTTCTGGTCAATTTGTATGCCTTGGAGCCTGTTGTTAGGTAGGCACATCCAGCAGCTGATTTGTGCTCTGGCAGTGCAGCTCTCCCTCAGTACTGAACCTCCGACAGTGCAGCACTCCCTCAGTACTGCCTTGGAGAGTCAGCCTAGATTTTGTATTCAAGTCTCTTGGAGTGGCATTTCAACCCACAACCTTCTGATTCAGATACTACCACTGAGCCATGATTGAATCTAGAATAGAGAGTCTCTGTGTACGAGGAGCAACTGACTACCCTCTTCAGCATCAGACTATATGAGGAAATATGGACCGCATACTTCAGAATATGGTCATCCTGGAGACAATTCTAGACCGTTCAGGACAAAAGGAGAGTGTAGAAAGAAGGAAGTGGGTGGCTATCTGCAGGGGCACCTCTTCCTCTCAGGCAGTCCCTCGGGATCGAGGATGACTTGCTTCCACTCCGGTACGATGGGTTCTGAGATGGCTGATAAGTCCAATGTGTGATCTGCAGACTCTGCCACATGAGGGGCAGGTGGTGTTTGAAGGGTCAGGTAGATGAGTAGTTTGGAGGTTTGTGTGTTCCCTCTGACGCCTCGACTTCGCCTCCACATGTTCCCAACAAAGTCCCTCCATAAATTCCCATGAACTTTCTCCATATAGGTCGGTCACAAGCCAGGGACACCCACGAGTCGATGGGGATGTCTGATCTCTTCAGGGATGCTTTGGGGACATCTCTCTAAAGTGTTTCCACTGTCCTCCTGGGAGTCTCTTGCCGCGACCAAATTCTGAGTAGAACAGCTGCTTCAGGAGGCTGGTGTCAGGCATGTGAACGATATGTCGCACCCAGCGGAGCTGGTTTTGGGTGATTAGCGCCCCAACGCTGGGCAGGTTGGCTTGGGAGAGGACATTACCTTTGGACCGCCTTTCTTGCCACTGGATTTGGAGCATCATGCGGAGGCACCTCTGGTGATACTTCTCCAGTGCTTTGAGGTGCCTGCTGTAGGTGGGCACCAGGGAGAGACAGGACTCAAAGGTGCAGGAAACCCTTGTGTTATGACCAGGTGAGAAAGGGGTCTAGGGGTTCCCTCTCAGCCTTTGCCTGGTTTAACTGTAACAGGGTTTAATTTTGAAAACATCGTGTTTTTAGCTGCTGCTCAGTGAATCCTTGTTCACTGCTTTCCAATCGTGAGGCAAAGAAATCAATCAGACAGGTTTTCTTAAATTTAAACAAGAAAGGTGCAAGTTTATTAAACTTAAAACTCTAATTTGGTTAACCAATACCAGTACGCGACATGACCACACTAGCATGCATACGCGATAAACACACACGCAGATAGAGACAGAAAAAGTAGAAAGAATAAAGGGGAAAAGTTTGAGGCAATAGCTGGGTTTTATTTACGGTCCTTTGAGTTCGATGTAGCGTCTTTGGTTGCCAGTAAGTCTTGCCGTTTCGTTGGGGTCCAGTGCATGCTTTAAAACCTGTTTTGATGGAGGAGTCTTTTCTCTCTTGAGTTTTAAGTGACTTCATTGGGTCCAGAGATTAGTGAGAGAAAGAGCGAGAGAGAGAGGGAGGCTCTCTTCTTCCAAGTTCAGTTGCAATCTGCAGTCTGACCCAAGATGTCCTGTGAGCAATTCAAAAACAGACCTGGGCTGGCAGGTTAGTCATGTGACTCACTGTTTAAACAAACACAGTGATTATTGACAACACAGCCGGCAGCTGACGTCATCCGACTGCGCAAATTGGTTCTGACCCTCTGCGCATACGTTGCGTTCCACAGTGCCAGGACTAGTTGGTACATGCGCAGATGACATTATCGCGTAACGCGGGCAGACGGGGTTGGTGCATGTGCAGAAGATATCATCACATAACGTGGGCAGATGGTGGGGGATCCGGGCCGGAGAGAGCAGGGGATGGGGGTGGGCGGAGCGGGGAGAGCGCTGCCGAAGACCTTGCTGGTGGTGGGTGCGCTCTCCTCCTTCCCCCCGCCGCCCGCTCCCGACCCCTGCCACCAGCCCGCTCACTCACAGCCCTGACCGCTCGCTCGCTCACCACCCCCTGCCCGCTCGTCATACCCCCGACCGCTGGCTCACCCACCTGCCCGCTTGCTCCCTCCCCTCCCCAGCCCGCTTGCTCCCTCCCCTCCCTGGACCGACCGCTCCCTCCCCTCCCCTTCCCGGCCTGCTCGCTCCCTCCCCGGCTCACTCACTCTCTCCTCTCTGCAGCCATTGTGAGCTGCCATGTGTTTAGGTTGCCATCTTGTGATTATTTGAGCAGCACCATCTTTAATCCTGGCAGTTGCCTGACGCCGCAGACTACGACATTTTACTGGCACAGGCTGCATTTGCGCACGTGCCATTGCAGTGCCAACTAGTGGTTGCGTTGTCAGCAAAAGCAGCCTTAAACAAACTCTTGCGATTGGATTTCAAAGCTTTCAGTTTTAGGGGGGTGGGGAGGGTGGAGGGTGGAGGGTTTGTAGTGTTGTCTCTTACACTGACAAGATGTAGATCACCATTGCTAATTGAATCAGTGAGCAGTTCCCATTGTCTTTTCCTAGGTGACTGTCTCTTAGAATGCAATTTTTTTCAGCCACGGCTGATCTCTTTAAACAAGTCATCTCTTCACTCCAGCAACAGTTTAAAATTAATGTTCATGTGATGAAATTAATATGCCTCATTTTGACAGGTGGGGGTCTTCATGACACTTGAGTTACTGGGATCATCTGTCTGGAAAATATGAGGACAAACATGACTTAGCGGAGTGCAGTCCTGAGCAACATAATGGCACTATGGAGCAAAGGATTTTGCAGGAGAGTAGGAGTAGTGGGAGATTCTATAGTCAAGGGAATAGACATCAGTGGAAAATCTACTGATTTGAGATGGATAGACCATACATTCTTTTGGGCAAATAGGGAATGCTTCAAAAATGGTGTTCAATGGATAAACAGAAATTAAAACTGGATTGAAACTTAAAAGGGAGGCATGTAATAAAATTATTTAACAAGACTAAAGTAAGAAGGAGGAATATAGAAAGTGTAGTGGGGAGGTGAAAAGGGAGTTGAGAAGGGCTCAAGGAAATATGATTAAGAATTTGCAGCTAAAAGAAAAGGAAATAAGGGGTTACAATCAAATAAAACAGTGAAAGAGAGGGGAGGATGACTTGGGATGAAGGGGAATGTCTAATTGTTGAGAATGAAGGAAGAGCAGAGCTACTAAATAAATAATTTGCAGTTTTGGTTTACAAATGATAGGGGAAGCATGAATATAGTTGTAACTAGAGGAGGGAGTGGAATAATTGATGAAGTGAGAGAAGAATTGGTTCTAAAAAAAATTGACAGGACTCAAAGTGAATAAGCTAATGGAGTCTGTAGGTATGTGCCCTAGATTGGTAAAAGAAATCAGAGAGGAGATAGGTCTGGTACAATTTTTCAGTCCTCCTTAAATATGCAAATTGTGCCATGTGGTTGGCGAGTACCCAATGTAACACCTTTGTTCCAGAAGAGGAAGAGAACTAAACCAGCTAACAATAGATCAGTTACCCTAACATCAGAATCCATCATTTCAGATCAAATTCGGGAGCATTTCGAATTGCTTTTGTTAATCAAATGCCAACTTGGATTTATTAAAGACAACTTGTGCTTGACTTCAATGAGTTTTTGAAATGACTGAATAGATCAAAGGAAAGCAGTTCATTACAATAGTAACTACACTTCAAAAGTATTTCATTGGCAGTAAAGTGCTTTTGGGGCATCCTGAGGTTGTGAAAGGTGCTATATAAATGCAAGTTCTTTCCTTTAGATGTAGTGCATATGGAATTTTAGAAGGTGCTGGATAAGGTGCTCCATAAGAAGCTTGTTAGAAAACGTTTGATGTATACTATTGCAGGAAATGGAGAGTATGGACAGGAAGTTGGTTGATGGACGGGAAACAATGAGTTAGAGTCAATGGATGTTGCTCAGAGATGGCATTCAGGGATCTGGGGATAAGTGCAAGGTCCCATTTTATTCTCAGTCTATGCAGACCATTTAGACTTTTCTATATGGAGCATAATCTTGAAATTTACCAATGACACAAAAGTGTACTGTTTGGCAAACAGTGAGGACTGTAAAACACTTCAGAAAGACATATACAAGGTTGTGAAATGGGCATTATGTGGGGTCATATCTTTTAGGAGAAAAACGTAAAAACTTAATAGAAAGACATTGAAGAGTTTGGGATGAACGAAGTAACAATGGGATTCAAATATGATGAATAGATTTTCAAGTTTATACAGTTACTCTGAGCTTTCCATAGATCTTCAGCCGAAGGTAAGATGGTCAATTAGACTCATAGAATCATAGTAGGTTTACGGCACAGAAAGAGGCCACTTGGTCCATCGTGTCTGTGCCGGCTGAAAAATGTTCCACACATTCTAATCCCACCTTCCAGCATTTGGTCCGTAGCCCTGCAGATTACAGCACTTGAGGTGCATATCCAGACTTCTTTTGAATGAGCCTCAACTACCCTTTCAGGCAGTAAGTTCCAGACCCCCACCACCCTCTGGGTGAAAAACCTTTTCCTCATCTCCCCTCTAAAGTTTCTACCAATCACTTTAAATCTATGCCCCTCGTCACTGACTCTCTGCTAAGGTAAATAGGCCCTTCACCTCCACTGTATCCAGGCCCCTCAAAATATTGTACATTTCAATCAGATCCCCCCTTGACCTTCTCTGTTCCAAGGAGAACAACCCCAGCCTATCCAATCTTTCCTCATAGCTGCATTTTTCCAGTCCCAGCAACATCCTTGTAAATCTCCTCTGTACCCTCTCTAGTGCAATTACATCCTTTCTGTAATGAGGTGACCAGAAATGCACACAGTACTCAAGTTGTGGCCTAACCAATGATTTATACAGTTCCACCCTGCTCTTATATTCTATACCTCGGCTAATAAAGGAAAGGATTCTATATGCCTTCTTAACAACCTTATTGACCTGTCCTGCTACCTTCAGGGATCTGTGGACATTCACTCCAAGGTCCCTCACTTCTTCGACACCTCTCGGTATTCTCCCATTTATCATGTATTCCTTTGCCTTGTTTGTCCTCCCCAAATGTATCACTTCACACCTCTCTGAGTTGAATTCCATTTGCCACTTTTCTGCCCATCTGACCAGACCATTAATATCTTCCTGCAGCCTACAGCTATCCTCCTCGCTATCTACTACACGGCCAATCTTTGTGTCGTCTGCAAACTTCTTGATCATGCCCCCTACATTTACGTCCAAATCATTAATATATACCACAAAAAACAGGGGACCCAGCACTGAGCCCTGCGGAATGCCACTGAAAACAGCCCTCCAGTCGCTAAAACACCCGTCAACAATTACCCTTTGTTTCCTGCCACTGAGCCAATTTTGTATCCATCTTGCTGCATTTCATTGGATCCCATGGGATTTTATTTTTTTAACCAGTCTGCCATGTGGGACCTTGTTAAAAGCCTTGTTAAAATCCATGTAGACCACATCAAACTGCACTACCCTCATCTATCTTCCTTGTTACTTCAAAAAATTTGATCAAGTTGGTCAGACAAGATCTTCCCTTAACAAATCCATGCTGGCTATCCTTGATTAACCTGTGCCTTTCTAAGTGACAGTTTACCCTGTAATAATTTTCCCACTACTGAGGTTAGACTGACTGGCCTGTAATTATTCAGTCTATCCCTCGCCCCTTTTTAAACAGAGGTGCAACGTTAGCAGTTCTCCAATCCTCCGGCACCACACCTGTATTCAGTGAGGACTGGAAAATTAGGAGAATCCCCTGACAAATAACCACAATAATTCCCAAAAAATGTCAGTGCTGGCACATAAAGTCATAAAAAAATGGGCCAAAACCATTTTGGGCTTGGAGTACAAAAGTCAAGATAAATTTGTATAAAATATTGGTTAGACCATAGTTAGAGTACAGGGTGCAGTTTCAGCATCTCATTGTCGGAAGGACATTAGAGACATACAGAGTGTCGATTCACCAGCTGATACCTGGGATGGGAAACTATGGTTTTGAGGAGAGACTAGAAATAATGAACTATTTCCACTGAAGCAGTTTAATAGAGGTTTTTTGTAAAATTATAAAGAATGTTGTTGTAATGAATTGGGAGAGTTCCTCTGGCTGGGAGTCAATGGAGAGCCTGGATCAATTAAAACATTTTTATGAAGAGTTTAGGAGGTTTTTTTTCACACAGAGGGTTGTTGATGCAAGGAACAGTTTGACACGGGAAGGGGAAGAGTTAAAATTACATTTTGGCAGATGCTGGAAAGCGAATTGAACATGGTGTAAATCGAGCTGCCAATTTGCTATCACCGATGTCAGCTGTTGATGAAGATCAATTTCACCTCCAGGAACTGGTTGAAGCAGAAATGCCTCCCCTTTATTGAAAATTGGATGAATATCTGAAGCAGCGAGAGAGAGCCTGAGAAAGAACAGTGTCGGAGACCAAACGTTAAAAGCAATGGCTGGGGCTCAGAGAGAGTGACAGCCTGAGAAAGAACAGTGTTGGAAACCCACAGTTAGAAATGGCAGTCAGGAGTCAGTGGGAGACAGAATGAGCGCATTTGATAAAACAGAAAACAAAGATCAAAGTGTGACATCACAGGAAAGCAGATAAGTGATTGATTGGTGATTATTTATCTTTTACTCACTCAAAACCAGGGCATTCATTTCAACTAGGAGCCAGGAAATTTAAAACTTCAATTGGGCTAAATGTAACAGTAGGCAAATTAATAAGAGTAATAGCATAGAGCAGGTCTAGAGGCATTAATTTAAATTAACAGTTTAAACAAGGTACTAACTAGATTCTAAAAGAGTGAATAGAGATCTTTTTTGAACATGGATGGGCAGCTGAGACCTGTTGCTTGCAATTCCTGCACCATGCGGGAACTTCAGCACACCTCACGTGTCTTGGGGGACCATGAACATAGAAATTGTCTCCAGCTGCTTGAGCTTGAGCTCAGGATATTTCCAAGCTGGAGGGGCAGCTGGAGTCACTGTGGAGCATGAGGAAGCAGGAGAGGTTCCTGGATCGTACTTTCTAGGAGGTAGTCACCTCCTAGAAAGGCGAGAGTTCAAGATAGTAGATGGGTGGCTATCCGGAAGAATAGGAAGAGGCAAGAAGTTCAGGAGTCTTTGGGGTATATGTCACTGTCAAGCCAGTATTCAGCATTGGAGACTGCTGGGAGTGACGATACCCTGAAGGAATGCAATCCAGACCATGGCACTAATTGGCAAGGGACTGCACAGGAGGTTACAGCAAAGAGTAGAAATGCAGTTGTTACAGGAGATTCCATAGTCAGGGGGACAGACAGATGTTTCTGTAACCATCATCATGAGTCCTGAGTGGTGTGTTGCCTCGCTGGTGCCACGGTAAATGACATCACAGAGAGGGAGCAGAATATTCTGCAGGGGGGAGTGAACTATAAGTTATGGTACACGTTTGTACCAACAACATAGCAAGGGCAGGTATTGAGTTCCAATGGTCAGATTTTCAGGAGCCTTGGAGGAAGTTAAAAAGTAGAACCTTGAAGGTAATAACCTCTGGATTACTCCCAGTGCCATGTGCTAGCGAGAGTAAAGATAAGAACATCAGAAGGATCAATGTGTGGCTTGAAGCGTGGTGCAGCAGGGAGAGCTTCAGATTCTTGGGGCATTGGGACCAGTTTTTTTAATTTTAGAGATACAGCACTGAAACAGGCCCTTTGGCTCACCAAGTATGTGCTGACCAACAACCACCCATTTTATACTAATCCTACATTAATCCCATATTCCTCACAATTCTCCTACCACCTACCTACATAAAGGGCAATTTACAATGGTCAATTTACCTATCAACCTACAAGGCTTTGGCAGGAAACTGGAGCACCTGGTGGAAACCCACACAGTCACAGGGAGAACTTGCAAACTCCACACAGGCAGGACCCAGAACTGAACCCGGGTCGCTGGAGTTGTGAGGCTGCGGTGTTAACTACTGCGCCACCCTGTGTTCTGGGGAAGGAGGCACCTTTTCAAAATAGGTTGCACCTCAATAGGACTTGGACCAATGTCCTTGCAGGGAGGTTCACTAATGTGGTTGGGAAGGGTTTAAACTAAATTAGCAGGGGGATGGGCACCAGCATATAGAAGTAGAACAGAGGAATAAGGTGCATAAAGTGAGAGTGTTGGATAGTACTGGAGAAGGAAGTAGTACCATATTAGATAGGAGAAGATTAAGAAGGACTACGAGGAATACAAAGATAGTTTCACAATGCATGTATGTAAATGCACAAAGTGTGGTGAATAAGGTTGGAGAGCTACAAGCACAAACAGTCATATGGGAATATGATGTAGGGGCAATAATGAAAATGTGGCTTAAAAATGGTGAGGACTGGCTGCTTAATATTCAGCAATACAAAGTGTTCAGAAAAGATAGGGAAGAAGAAAAGGGAGGTGGGGTGACAGTACTGATTAGGGAAGACATTGTAGTGTTGGAAAGAGAGGATGTCCTTGAGGGGCATTTGATCAGAGTTGAGAAACAAAAAGTGTATGATCATGCTACTAGAGGTATTCTATAGGCCTCTAAATAGCGAGAGAGGGATAGAGGAACAAATCTGAAGTGAAATCACAGAGTTGTACATGGGCGGCACAGTGGTGCAGTGGTTAGCACCGCAGCCTCACAGCTCCAGCGACCCGGGTTCAATTCTGGGTACTGCCTGTGTGGAGTTTGCAAGTTCTCCCTGTGTCTGTGTGGGTTTCCTCCGGGTGCTCCGGTTTCCTCCCACAGCCAAAAGACTTGCAGGCTGATAGGTAAATTGGCGATTATAAATTGCCCCTAGTATAGGTAGGTGGTAGGGGAATATAGGGACAGGTGAGGATGTGGTAGGAATATGGGATTAGTGTAGGATTAGTATAAATGGGTGGTTAATGGTCGGCACAGACTCGGTGGGCTGAAGGGCCTGTTTCAGTGCTGTATCTCTAAATCTAAAAAAAAAATCTAAATCTAAAAAATCTATAGAATGGTGATACAGGAGGACTTTAGTTACCCAAATATCGATTGGGATAATGAGAGTAAAGGGTAAGGAAGACGAGGAATTTCTGAAATGTGTTCAGGTGAACTTTCTTGACCAGGATGTTCTCGGTCCAACTAGGAAAGAGGTATTGCTGGGAAGTGAAGTGGGCGTGGTGGACCAAGTATCTGTGGGAGAACATTTAGGAAAGAGTGCTCATCATATCATAAGGTTTAGATTAGTAATGAAGAAGAGAAAGCAACAATCGAAAGTCGGACTTCTAAATTGGAAGAGGGCTCCCTTTTCTGTTAACTGCCATTCTATTCTCATATTCCCTCTTTGCCAGTCTTATTTTCCTCTTCACTTCTCTTCTCAATTTAATGTATTTGGCCTGGTTTTTCTTGAAGAATGCACCTGATAAGCATCATATACTCTCTTTTGTCATTTCATCATATTCTCTAGCTCCCCCGTCATCCACAGAGCCATGGCTTTGGTTCCCCTACCTTTCGCCCTTGTTGGAATTTACCTGGCCTTTACCTGACACATCTCATCCTTAAACATCACCCATCGTTCTGTTATGGTTTTTCCTCTCAGTCTTTGGTTCCATTTAAAGAATTTTCTACCGGCACGTAAATAGTAAGCAGGTTGTAAGAGGCAGGTGGGGTGAGGCCTATTACGGACAAAGAATGTGATATATACTTAGAGGCACAAGGGAAGGCTAGAATACTTAATGAGTACTTTGCATGAGTGTTTACTAAGGAAAAGGACGCTGATAAAATATCAGCGTCCCAAAAGAAAGTGGCGGAGATGTAGAGATAATGGATGGGGTGAAAATTGATAGACAGATGTACTAAAAAGACTGGCTATGCTTAGAGTGGATAATTTGCCTGGTCTAGATGGCTTGCATCCCAGGTTGCTAAAGGAAGTGGGGATGGAGATAGCAGAAGGGCTTGCCATGATCTTCCAATCTTCCCTGGATATGGCGGAGGTGCCAGAGGATTGGAGAGGGGCAAATGTGACACACATATTTAAGGAACGGTGTAGGGACATTCCTAGTAATTACACCACATGAGTGGTGGGTAAGGTTTTAGAAACAATAATCAGGGGAAAAAAATCAACAGGCATTTGGAGAGGTTTGAGTTAATTAAGAAGAATCAGCACAGATTTGTAAAAGGCAGATCATGCTTGGCTAATCTAGTTGAATTTTTGATGAAGTAACAGAGAAGGTTGATGAAGGGAAAGTGACGGATGTTGTCAATATGGATTTTAAGAAAGCATTTGACAAAGTACCATATAAAAGGCTGGTTAACAAAATTGAGGCTCATGGAACAGGAGGGTCAGTGTCAGCTTGGATAAAATATTGGTTTAAGGACAGAAAACAGCGAATAGTAGTAAATGGCTGTTTTTAAGATTGGAGGATGGTAGACAGTGCTGTTCCCCAAGGGTCAGTGCTGGGACCACGGATTTCTTTTCCATATATAAATGACTTGGATACTGGAATAGAGAGTTAAATTTCAAAATTTGCTGATGATATCAAACTTCGAGAAATGGCAAACAGTGAGAATGGATCAACTGCAACAGGACATAGATAGGCTAGCAGAATGGGCAGACAAGTGGAAGATGGAATTTAATACTGACAAGCGTTAGATGATGTATTTTGAACGAAGCAATATGGAGAAGCAATATAGACTTAATGGCTGAAATTTTATGCACCTCAGTGGGGTGCGCTGGTGGCAGGGGGATTGTAAAATTGAATGGGAGGTGGGGGTGCTATTCCCATCCCCCGCTGTGCCCGCACCAGGCCAATCAATGCCCTTAAGTGGCCAACTAACTTGCACTTAAGGGCCTCCTCCCACCGCTGCTGGTATTTTACTGAGTAAAACCTGGCGGCCTCCTTGCGGGCTGGTGAGGCCCTCCTGATTGGGCAGCCTGTGCCCCATGGAGAGCCCCCCACCCCCCCCATGGCCCAACCACCACCACTGCACTACACTACTCCCTCCACCTCCCAACCGAACCCCTTGCTGCGCTGGGGCCCGGCTGATTATCCCCGACGAGGCCCCAGACATTTACCTTGTTTCCGGGCCGGTGTCTCTTTTGCTGCTGTGGCTGGGTGCAGTCCCAGCAGTGGCCACCGCACCGCGTGGCGCTGCTGGGACCGAGAGTGATTGGCCGGCAGCTCTTGGAGGCGGACTTCCTGCCTCAAAGGGGCGGAAGTCCCGCCCAAGGCCAATTAAGGGTTTGGGGCGCATAAAGACCTGGCATGGCTCCCAGGCCTGGTGGAAGTGGGCTCACCCCCAACATTTTGGCTGGTGGGTGGGGCCTCCCACCCAAGGTAAAATTCCGGCCTATGGCACAGTTTTAAAGAGTGTGCAGGGACAGAGGGACCTGGGGTGTGCATTGACCTTTGAAGGTGGCAGGAGATATTGAGAGAGTGGTTGGTAAAGTATGTGGAATCTAGGGCTTCATAAATAGAGGCATTGAATATAAAAGCAGAGAAGTTATGCTGAACCTTTATAAAACTCTCGTTAGGCCCCGACTGAAGTATTGCGTCCAGTTCTGGTCATCACACTTTAGGAAGGGTGTGAGAGTCCTTGAGAGGGTGCAGAAGAGATTTACCAGAATGGTTCCAGGGATGGGGGATTTTAATTACAAGGTTAGGTTGGAAAAGTTGTGGTTGTTCTCCTTGAAGCAAAGGAGATTGAGAGGAGATTTGATTGAGGTGTACATGATTATGACAGGCTTAGATAAGTTAGACCAGGAAAAACTGTTCCCATTAACTAATGGTACAAGGACTATGGGACACAGATTGAAGGTTTTGGGCAAGAGATTCAGGGGGGATATGAGGAAAACCTTTGTTTTTGCAGCAAGTGGTAATGAGCTGGAACTCGCTGCCTATGAGGGTGGTGGAAGCAAAGACAAACAATGACTTCAAAAGGAAATTGGGTGGCCACTTGAAGGAAATAAACTTGCAGAGGTTTGGTGATAGAGCTGGAGAGTGGGACTGACTGCATAGCTCCATGGAGAGCTGGCATGGACTCGTTGGGCCAAATGGCCTCCTTCTGTGCCAAAATGACTCTATGACAGAAGAAGATATAGGGCTATGGGAACAGTGGGATTTGTTTTCTGGTGAAGATCCAACCTTGATACAATGGGCCAAATGGCCTTCTCCGAAACTGTTAATTGCTATGGTTAGCAGCAGCAGTGCGGTTTTTAACGACTGAGGAAAGTTGGTCAGAGCTTTTCAATAATAAAAATGTTGCTACAGCAGGCTATCAGAGTTCCTTTTCAAATTTAAATCTTAGGTTTTTTTAATGGAACTTTGCCGAAGCTGCTTTTATGTTACACCTAATGCCCATCATTCATGCTGGGAGACTCCCTATGCCATGTGTTTTTGGTGTGTTGAATGCGTCTTTTAACCGTGCTTAATAAAAATACAACATGTGGTCGATTGCATCTGCAAAGCTTATACTGTGACTTTGCTGAATGGCAGCAGCTTAAATTGTTAGTCCCACTTGCATTTAAACTTCTCATGAATGCAGTGCAGTCCTCAGAAGCATAGGTAGAAAGCTTGCGTTTTGATGATGCTCTTTGGCTTCAATTTCTTGTAACCAGGAATCCATATTACCAGCATGCTGCATTCTTCAGCAATATAAATGGGCCAATACATGATGTAGTTTTACATATAGACAGACAACCCATCCACCACCTTAAACATTGGCTCCCTCCAGTACTGGTGCACCGTGTGGCTGCAGTGTGTACTATCTGCAGGGGATGCATGACAATAACTCACCAAGGCCTCTTTGACAGCACCTCCCAAACCTGTGACCTCCACTGCCTAGAAGGACAAGGTCAGCAGGCGAATGGGAACTCCACCGCCTCTAAGTTTCCTTCCAAGTCACACACCATTGTGACTTGGAAGTACATCACAGTTCCTTCATCATTGCTGGTTTAAAATCCTGGCACTCCCAACCTGATAGCACTGTGGATGCAACTTCACCACATGGGCCTGCAGCTCACCATCACCTCCTCAAGGGAAAATAGGGATTGACAATAAAGTTCCGCCCTTGCCAAAGACGCCCCGTTAATGAAGTTACGGAAAGGTTGGAAGCAAATTCTTTGCGGGAACCATCCAAAATGTAATTGTAAACTCTTATACATAGAACAGGTTTACAGTTCAGTTACTCACAGAAAACAGAGAAAAAAATTCCTCCATTAAGTTCAAAAAATTGTGGAAGAAATATAGGTGGAGACAGCTCGTGAACTATACACTGAAATGTGACAAAATGTCACAATTAATGAGGTAGCATTGCGGAGATTATAACATTCAAATTGAAATGCATGAAACAAGTTGTTAAATATTCTGCTACTGGAGTGGAAAGCATGGGGGATCTCTTAAGATTCACAGATTCAAAGCACAGAAGATGAAAAGGAAAGCCAATAAATGGAAAAGAGTTTAAGAGGCTTATCAGGAAGATGAAAGAGAATGTACCTGCCATTGAACTTGAATGGACGCAAGCCACACTTGAATTAGGCGTGAAAAGAATTGTTAATAGCTGAAACATGGGCTGATTTTGACCAGTTGAGGATGTTGAATATGAGAGGGGTTAAAAAAATCCAGCAAAAAGAAAAACCAAGAAAGCAGCAAATAGTACATTAATTTATCCCTGAGTTTAACAGAGTGGCATTTGGGCAGGCAGGAGCTGGGGTGAGTGGAGCTGCCCCATTTAAAATTCTGCTGCCCGTTTCCTAACTCGTACCAAGTCCCATTCACCCATCAATCCTGTGCTCGCTGACCTACATTGACTTCTGATCTGGTAATGCCTCAATTTTTAAAATTCTCATCCTTATTTTCGAATCCCTCCATGATCTCGCCCTTCTTATCCCTGTCTTCTTGTCTTGTAGTAGATCAAAGGAAGAGGCTTATAAAGTTGCCGTAAAAAGTAGTAAGCCTGAGAATCGGGAGCAATTTAGAATTCAGCACAAAACCCATAAAGAAAGAGAAAATAAAATATGAAAGTAAACTAGTGAGAAACATAAAAACAGACCGTGAAACGGGACCTATATTCTGTAGAGTTTAGAAGAATGAGAGGTGGTCTCATTGAAATATACAAAATTCTTACAGGGCTCGACAGGGTAGATGCAGAGGAAGGATGTTTTCCCTGGCTGGAGAGTCTAGAACCAGGGGACACAGTCTCAGAATAAGAGGAAGGCCACTTTGGACTGAGATGAGGAGGAATTTCTTTACTCAGAGGGTGGTGAACCTTTGGAATTCTCTACCCCAGAGGATTGAGGAGGCTCAGTCATTGAATATATCAAGGGATATGGGAATAATACTGGAAAATGGCATTGAGGTAGAAGATCAACCATGATCTAGTTGAATAGAGGAGCAGGCTCAAGGGGCCGAATGGCCTGTTGCTGCTCCTATTTCCTATGTTCCTGTGTTCCTATAACCAGCACTACAAACCTAGGAGATCTCTATGCTCCTCTAATTCTGCCTTCTTGCGCATCCCTGATTTTCATCGCTCTAACTTTGGCGTCCCTGCCTTCTGCTGTCTAGGTCCTAAGCTCTGGAATTCCCTTCCTAAACCTCTCCGCTTCTCTCTCTTCCTTTAAGATGCTCCTTAAAACGTACCTCTCTGACCAAGCTTTTGGTCACCTGTCGGAAAATCTCCTTCTGTGTCTCAGCATTAATTTTTATTTGTTAATGCTCCTGTGAAAATCCTTGGGATGCTTTGGCTACATTAAAGCTGCCATATAAATGCAAGTTGTTGTTGTTAGTATTGGAAAAAAGAACTTGCCTTTTAAAAGCACCTTTCATTACCTCAAGATGTTCCGAAGTGTTTTACGGCCAATGAAGTACATTTGAAGTGTTGTCACTGTTGTAATGTAGGAAAATTTTATGAGGGTGCAGTAGATTTAAATTTTCAGTCGGGTCTGTGTTGGTACATTCTATTTTCATTCTCTATTTGAGTGGCTCCTAGTCATTATGGCTCCGTTGACCATATTTAAGCTGGGTAATGTGCAGGGCACCATTCATGCACTGCATTAGAAAATATGACAAGCCTGGAATTGTCTTCATTGGTAAATGATAGTAATTAAGTTACACGTGGACTGAATTAAAAAGTAATTGTCTACAAATAATTTGTACTATAATCTACAGGAGCGATGTGATGAAATTTAAACAGAATGAGACTCAAACAATTAGTCTTCTTGTTGAAGGTGATAAATCTTCGTTGGAGTCAGTATTATCATGCACTACTAATTTTACATGAGCTTCACTGACTCTTGTTATAACCCCTTCACCTCACAATATGTTTATTCGACAGCTCTTTATGCGCCTGTTAAATTGGTGCTGATGTGCTTATGTTTATAATTTCACATATGGCTGGCTATTTATTTATTGTGTTCATTCTATTATCTCCTATCACTCTATTACATTTCCCAGGCTACTTTGTGCTTCCATAGGAGCTCGTTCAGCCAGCAAGGGTCAGAACGACACAGCTACAATTTGATGGGTTTCGTTGAGCTAAGTGAATGGTATCATGTTTGTCAGAGGTCCGTGACCTGGCTACACCACAGTAGCAAGCTCCTTAAGCACCATGCATGTTCCAATTCAGAGAATGATTTCGCAGCATGTGAGGCTATGGATAGCGAATATGATGGGAAAGTAAACTAAAAGGAAGAAATTAAATCTTGTGGAGGTTTGTGACAATATTGACATTCTTGGTGATTGGACCAGAAAGAGATAAGAAGCTTAGACCCCATCCTATCATGTTGTTCACCTTTTATCTAGAAAGTGACTTTCTTCAACCCTTTTGGCAACGGTTCTCTCTGATCACCTTATGAACAAGCTGTTTCTACCAGACTTTCTCCCAACTTCTTTCCCATTGGGGAATTGTTGTGATACCACAAGGTGCTGGTGTGGTATCTGCCTCCCTGATTGCGTTCCAGTCAAAGGGACTGAGTTCCAGTGTTAGGTGAGCCTGAAGTTGAAACTTCTGAGTGGGAGGGTAGCTCTTTGCCATTAAAACAATCATCCACTTAGGCAAACATTTAAAATATCCCAGGGCGCTCAGAAAGTCAGCCTTGATCAAAAAGCAAAACACTGCAGATGCTGGAAATCTGAAATAAAAACAGAAAATGCTGGAAACACTCAGCAGGTCAGGCAGCGTCTGTGGAGAGAGAAACTGAGTTAACGTGTCAGGTCAATAACATTGTGTTCTGATAGAAGATCATCGACCTGAAATGTTACCTCTTTCTCTCTCCACAGATGCTGCCTGACCTGCTCAGCACTGATAAAACTTGATTCCTGACCAATGCTATCAAAATTTAAAGACTTTAATTACTGCGAAATTAGAATTTAAAAAAAAAAACTTGCTTTTGGGAATCTGGGTAATGTTGGCAAGGCTGCATTTATTGCCGATCCCTAGTTGTCCTGATGATGTTGATGTTCTGATGAAAGGTCACAGACCTGACACGTTAACTCTACTTCTCTCTCCACAGGTGCTGCCTGACCTGCTGAGTATTTCCAGCACTTTCTGGTTTTTTTTGTCCTCAGAAGGTGTTGGCCAACCTTTCCTTGAACCCCTGCAGTCCTTGGGCTGATGGTGCTCCTGCAGTGGAGTTAGCTGAGGAATTCCAGGAGATTGACCCAGCAATGTTGAAGGAATGATGATATATATTAAAGTGCAGATGGTGTGTGACTTGGAGGTGATGGTAAGAGCTTCAAGAGTTCAAAACATTGTAAAGTCCATTACTAAAAAAATGGATATTAATGCATTTGTTATTTTCAAACTCCAAACGATGCAATATCCCAGAATATTGGTACAAAGATCATTTAGCAACAACATACAAGGCTATGGGCCAAGTGCTGGAAAGTGGGATTAGAATAGATAGGTGCTTGATGGCTGGCACGGATACGATGGGCCGAAGAGCCTGTTTCTGTGCTGTATAATTCTATGACTGTATGACTCTAACAACGACTTATATTTATATAAGCCTTTAATGTAATAAAACATCCCAAGACACTTCACAGAAGCGATATAAAACAAAGTATGACACCAGGCCACTAAAGGAGATATTAGGTCAGGTGAGCAATAGCGTGGTCAAAGAGGGCGGTTTTAAGGTACATCTTAAAGGAGGAAAGCGAGGTGGAGACGTGTACGGAGGGTATTCCAGCGCTTAGGGCCTCGGCTGCTGAAGGCATGGTCAACAATGGTGGAGCAATTAAAATCAGGGATGCTCAAGAGGCCATAATTAAAGGAGCACAGATATCTTGGAGGGTTGTGGGGCTAGAGGAGATTACAGAGATAGGGAGAGGTGAGGCCATGGAGGGATTTGAAAACAAGGATGAGAATTTTAAAATCAAGACGTTGCTTGACCGGGAGCTAATGTAGGTCAGCGAGCAAAGGGGTGATGGGGGAATGGGACTTGGTGCAATAATTAAATATTTATGAACAATTAATAATTAAATAATTAATAATTAAAATCTGAAGGACTAAGACTGCAAAACTGTAAAAGTTAATCTTCAGTGCCAGAGATGGTGTTTGGCATAAATTAAGATTTACTATTAAAAATTCACTGACACATGAATGGACAAGCCCCTACTTTTCCAGGTGTATTTATTGGGCATCTACTGGGTATTTGAACGGCAACTTCATGCTGTTGTGTTTGTTTGAATGCCGAGACTATCGGCAAGATACCAGTATGGCATAGCTTGTGGAGTAGCAGGACAAATTGAACAGCAACTTCCTGATTTCGACATTTAACTGTGCAAGTGCAGATGGCAGAAGTTGCTGTCTGATTTATTCCAAAATAATGCTGAGCTCTGACAGCCTGTTTACTGTTACCACAAAATCCAGGCCAATATTTACCAATGACCTTGAACAAATAAGATTCAGAATAGATAAGTCATGTTCAAAGAGACCTACGATCAGTTTACTACCAGACCAGACAAATGATAAATGGTGTTTAATGCAAAAACTGTAAGATCTTATAATGAGCTAATCGTGCTGACCTGAGTTGTCTGGTTTAATGGGCCCTCTGTTCAGTGACCATCTAGCGATAGATTTCAGTGTTTGAAATGGCTTTACATGTGTCGTTTTGCTTCTTACACTTTTTTTTTGATCAGTCAGTTGAACAACTTTTGAGGTGCGACTCGGTGAACAGAGGAGTGAGTACTGGCAACAGACTGGGAATTGAGAGTTCAGGCTCTGGAATGAATAATATGCACCATTTCATTAGCACTGTAAAAGTGCCAAATGATTGCAGGAGCAATCAAATCAGAGCTGATTGACTTACTGCAATTTGAAGTGAAGAAATGTACAGACAGACCAATATTCTTGTTCACTACAATCACTGATAATATTCATTGCTTTTATCTTCTCTGAGGAAACAGTTTCTGCTTGGTCAACTGATTGCCTGGACAAGGATGCTGTAATATATACAAAATAGCCAATATAATCGCACCATAAAATGGTGTTCATTACACTCAATACAGAGGAGGAAAGTCAATTTGTGTTGGTTGACCAAAGTTTGAAAGGAAAAGAAAGCACCTTTCATGACCACAGGATGTTGCAAAGTGCTTTACAGCCAATGGCCGGAATTTTACGCCACCCCAGTGAGCCGGATGGTGGTGTGGGGCTGGCGTAAGATTGAGTGGGAGACTCCGGGAGGCCATCCCGACCCGCTCCTGCCTCTAGCCCACTTTACATAGGGTGGGGGGGGGGGGGTCAGGGGGGTCGGGAATGAGCCACCCGCCCCAGGCCAATTAAGACTCTTAAGTGGCCACTTAAGGGCTTTCTCCCATCTCCACGGGGATTCTACCCATGGCAAGCGGGCGTCCTGGAGAGGGCCACCGCTTGAGGGCCGATTGAGGGCCACCCCTGCTTCCCCAACCACCTCCAGGACCCAAGAAACCCCCCCCCTTCCCTCCAAACGACCACCCTTGCCTCATCGAGACTTGACTGATTCCCCCAGTGAGGCAACCCAAACTTACCTGCAGTCCTGGCTCCATGTCCTCGGCTGGGCTGCAGTCCAAGCAGTGGCCACTGCACCCAGTGACGCTGCTGGGATTAAGAGGGTGGAAGTCCTGCCTCGGAACAATTAAAACCCAGGGATCCGTAAAATGTGGGACGGATCCCCGGGCTAGGTGGAATCGGATTCGCCACTGACTTTTACGTCGGTGGCCAGCTCCCATCCGCACGTGTAAAATCCAGCCCAATGAAGTACTTTTTGAAGTGTGGTCACTGTTGTAAAGTTGGAAACATGGCAGCCAATTTGGACACAGCAAGATCCCACAAACAGCAATGTGCTAATGACCATATAATCTGTTTCTTGTGAAGTTGATTGAGGGATAAGCACGGCCAGGACACCAGGGATAGATAACTTCCCTGGTCTTCGTTGAAATGGGATATTTTACATCCACTTGAGAGGGCAGACGAGGCCTTGGTTTAACATTTCATTCAAAAGATGGCACCTCCAATATGGCAGCACTCCCTCAGTACTGCACTGGAGTGTCAGCTTTAATATTTATGCTTAAGTCCTAGAGTGGGACTTGAATGCACAACCTACTGATTTAGAGGCTAAAGTGCTACCAACAGAGCCATGGTTGTTGAATTGTGTGTCAGCAATTGCTAATGGACTAAAAATATTTGCTGCCCAACCAGATGACATAAAGTTTAAGTCTAAAGATGGTACACTGACACTGTCAGCAGTGGGGTGGGGGGGGGGGGGGGCGGGGGGAGGAGCCTTTGGGCAAAGGCCCTTTGCCTTTAAAACAATGGGACAATCCACATAAATGAGCATTTAAAATATCCAAGGGTGTGCAGTAAGTCAGCATTGATTGAATTTGATTGTTAAATTAGTGTGAAATCAGGATTTTTAAATTTGTTTTTTGGGAACCCCTTTTGTTTATATCCTGCCCTCGATGCTTCCTGTAAGTTAATGCGCCCCTTGTCTTAACTTGCACCAAGACCCGTTCCCCTATCACCCCTGTGCTCACTGACCTACATTGGTTCCCGGTCAAGCAACGACTTGATTTTAAAATTCTCATCCTTGTTTTCAAATCCCTCCATGCCCTCGCCCCTCCTTATCCCTGTAATATTCTCCAGCCCCGCAACCCTCCAAGATATCTGCACTCCTCTAATTCTGGCCTTTTGTGCATCCCTGATTTTAATCGTTCCACCATTGGTGACTGTGTCTGCAGCTGCCTAGGCCCCAAGCTCTGGAATTCCATCCCTAAATCTCTCCGCCTCTCCACCTCGCTTTCCTCCTTTAAGACCTTCCTCATTGACCAAGCTTTAGGTCATCTAACCTAATATCTCCTTTTGTGGCTTGGTGCAATACTTTGTTTGATAATGCTCCTGTGAAGCGCCTTGGGATTTTTTTTATGTTAAAGGTGCTACATAAATATAAGCTGTTGTTGCTGAAGATGTAAAAAAAAAGTTTTCTTTTACTTTTTCTTCCTGTCTCTTGTATCTCTCTTTTCCTTTCTCGCTTTCTGTACATGATTTTACATTGAGTTAAAAATTCCTGTTTAGGCTTTGCGTGTCTCACTAAGGATTCCTCAATTTGATTGGCAGAAGACACAGGCCATTTTATGTCCTGTTCATACAGCAGTGTCCTCGAGCTTCACCTTTCATTTCTGGAGGCTCCAGGGCAATTCTGAAGAGTTGGCAACTTCAGTTCCACACCCAATCAGTCCACCCAAAACTGGGCTGAGACTAAGTCAAATGCATTTTTATGCTGGTGTGTAAAAAGTAGCCATGCCCGCCATCGATGGATTTCCAGCCCACTCAATCCATCAACTCAGCCTCCCAGAAGCTGAGGAGCTTGTTCAAAACCAGCCGAGTAATTTAGGATGACTGGGTGTTTGTGCCACTGTGGGTCTGATAGTAACATTTAAAGCATTGGGCACAACACAATTGCTGCTCTTGATTTATGAACTTCTCTAAAAATTTTACATAATTAATGATGCTTACTGTCACAAACAGGCGCTGACTCACCTTGTGTTCCTCCATGAGTGCAGCTTCCCTCGCTGAACATAAATTAGGTGGAGCATAATGCTCGAAATTAATAACAAATTGAAGACTCTTTATACACCAAAAGCAGGCAAATATTTGGAACTGAAAAATATTCTTTTGTGCTCAAAAGTTTCAAGAAACAGTACTCAGTTTAACACAGTGAAATCTATGTTTCCATCCACTACTTGATATATTAAACAACAAGTATGCAACTCGCTTTTTCTCTAAATGTGGACCTTTAAATTAAACTCCATTTGCTGTAAATTCACCGTTAGTGTCAGATTATTGGATTGCAGTTGATGGCCAATTAAGAATTCCGAACAAAACAAACTTACATTTTGAGGGGCTATTTTCTCAATAAACTGTTCTGACTTGACAACTTGCTGCTGGTTAGTAGTGGTGATCTGCCCTAAGGCAGATCCTCTGCTCATTTCTCCATGCCACGCAGTCCTGCACTGTCCTCTTCAGTTGCTCATAAGAGTCTCCTATTTTTTAACTGCCATGAAAAATGAGCAATATGACTAGGGAACAAGTACAAGAGGTGGTTTCCCATTGCCTTCCTCATGTGTGCTTTAAAGCTACCATAAGTCCTCTTCCTAAAGGACCCTCCACCTGTAAGTAGCCATTGTTCCTGAAGGTTCTGGCTCTTCCACCATCACTGAAAATTCACTGGTTCTACTCTTAACCATGGCTTATAACCCTGAGCATTGGACCCTGACTTTAGCTTGGGACATCCACCCACTGACATCTCAAATGACCCTCCTACCACAGCTGTTTATGTGCCTTTTCGAACTAACCCTTTGCATACTTAACTTCATGATGCAAGTATGATTTTTGTGCTTAAGTCCTAGAGTGGGACTTGAACCCACAATCTACTATCACAGAGATAAGAGGGCTACCAACTAAACTACAGCTGACACAAGATCATGTTACTGAGGGAAGCATAACAATAAGACCTTTCATCAAGTGTACTGAACATTGTGATCTCATACACGCCCCCATATATATTCACCTATCTTTGCAGAAATCGAATGGAAAAGAAACTCCAGCCCTGGTCCTAACCACCCTCCCTTCCACCTTTGCAACAGCTGCAGCAAACAATAGATAAGTAAGTTAAACAAACTGAAACCTATTGAATAGCTCCTTGTTTGGATTGAATGTAGGAAAGCTTAAGCTTTTTAATCATTTCTCCTTGAATTTAGAATAAGTTTGTACCTCCCTCCTTCTGCAATCCTTATGTATGTGAAATATTTTGAAATATGTATTTTAGTTCCATCTCTCTAAGCACCAATGTCTATATGGCAAATGTATTTTTGTCCATGTTGATTTTCTTAACTTGCATTTTGCAGCTGATCCCCATAGAGATTTATGAATAAATAGCATCTATGGCATTTCATTCCTGTCCTGTATATTGTCTTGTTATATACAAAATGCTAAAAAAAATTGTAGTATGTTTTCCAATTTAACCACATAGCCAATGAACTGGCAGAGTAGATCATCACTCATTATGGAACACGCCTAATGGGCACTACAGTAATGACAATTTGCTTCGCCAATATCCTTTTTCCTTTTTGGCCTCCTTGTCTCGAGAGACAATGGGTAAGTGCCTAGAGGTGGTCAGTGGTTTGTGGAGCAGTGCCTGGAGTGGCTATAAAGGCCAATTCTAGAGTGACAGACTCTTCCACAGGTGCTGCAGGTGAAGTTGGTTGTTGGGACTGTTACACAGTTGGCTCTCCCCTTACACTTCTGTCTCTTTTCCTGCCAACTGCTGAGTCTCTTTGATTCGCCTGTCTTTAGCCCCGCCATTATAGCTGCCCGCCAGCTCTGGCGATCGCTGGCAACTGACTCCCACGATTTGTGGTCAATGTCGCAGGACTTCATGTCGCTTTTGCAAATGTCTTTAAAGCGGAGACATGGACGGCCGGTGGGTCTGAGACCAGTGACGAGCTCGCTGTACAATACGTCCTTGGGGATCCTGCCATCTTCCATGCGGCTCGCATGGCCAACCCATCTCAAGCGCCGCTGGCTCAGTAGGGCATACATGCTGAGGATGTTGGCTGCCTCGAGGACTTCTGTGTTGGAGATACAGTCCTGCCACCTGATGCCAAGGATTCTCCGGAGGCAGCGAAGATGGAATGCGTTGAGACGTTGCTCTCGGTTGACATACGTTGTCCAGGCCTCGCTGCCATAGAGCAAGGTACTGAGGACTCAGGCTTGAAACACTCGGACTTTTGTGTTCCGTGTCAGTGCGCCATTTTCCCACACCCTCTTGGCCAGTCTGGACATAGCAGCAGATGCCTTTCCCATGTGCTTGTTGATTTCTGCATCGAGAGACAGGTTACTGGTGATGGTTGAGCCTAGGTAGGTGAACTCTTGAACCACTTCCAGAGCGTGGTCGCCGATATTGATGGATCGAGCATTTCTGACGTCCTGTCCCATGATATTCATTTTCTTGAAACTGATGGTTAGGCCAAATTCGTTGCAGGCAGCCGCAAGCCTGTTGATGACTCTGCAGACACTCTTCTGTGTGGGATGTTAATGCAGCATTGTCAGTAAAGAGGAGTTATCTGATGAGGACTTCCTGCACTTTGGTCTTCGCTCTAAGATGGGCAAGGTTGACCAATCTGCCATCTGATCTTGTGTGGAGGAAAATTCCTTCTTCTGAAGACTTAAATGTGTGAGAGAGCAGCAGTGAGAAGAAAATCCCAAACAGTGTAGGTGCGAGAACACAGCCCTGTTTCACACCACTCAGGATGGGAAAGAGTTCTGATGAGGCACCGTTATGCTGAATTGTGCCTTTCATATTGTCATGGAATGAGGTGATGATACTTAGTAGCTTTGGCGGGCATCCGATCTTTGCTTGTATACTGTACAATTTACCAGTCATGTTGCAAAGACGTTCATTTACACTGTTGAGTGTTGTCAGGCAAACCCCCACCTGCCAAGACTGAGGCACACATTATTTCGCCACATAAACAGAAACTTAAAATTGCAAGCCCTGAGTGGAAGGATATTTGCATAATAGCAGACAATGTTGAAACAATGGGGGCCCCAGCAGTTGCTTCCCAATACACAGAAGTGGTCAGACCAGTTTTAGCCACATGACTGTGGCTGTTGAAGAGAATTTGCACTTCCCGCAAAGGATATTTGAAGAGACTGTTCCATATAAGGAGCTAGCCACATGACTAGCCTGCTGGGCAACTTGGAAGTTTTTTCAAAATCTGATCTCCGAAACAAAGGGATTTGAGACAGAACACCGTGTCCTCCTGGAACTGAAGCAAGAACACCTCCTGCCTGTCTGCCTATCTCTCAGGGAACTGGAACCATTGAAAACACATGAAACTCAAAGAGAGAAGGGTTTGCCACGTGAACAAAGCTTTAAGAAGATTACTGGACAGTAACGACTCGCAAGACCATATTTTCAATCAAGGACTACAGTGAGCTCCAGAATCAGTAACAATATATTGCCTCAAATTGTTCTACTTATCTTTTCTTCTGCTCTTGTCTATTCTTATCTGCATGTTTATATCGTGTGTGCATGCTAGCCTGAGTGTGTTGTATATCCGTAGGCATGCACCGTATTAAAGTTTGAGTTTAAGGTTTAATAAATTTAATCTTTTTGCTTTAAACTAAAGGAAGCCTGTTTATGCTCATTTCTTTGCCTTACAATTGGAAAGTTGTGAACAAGGATTCACAAAGGGGGATCTCAAAACACAGTGTGTTTAAAATTAACCCCTGTATCAATGAGACCAGGTGAAGACAGCAAGAGACCGCTAGACACATTGCTCACCTGGTCGGTAGCAGTGTCATTTTGCTAGCTGTTTTCTCGATTGTTACCGCACTTGTGCCTGAATTGGGAAGTTGCAGGATTCAGTCCCACCAGCAGAAATCCTCTGAGAAATGTCTTCACTCAGAGGGTTGTGAATCTTTGGAATTCCTTACCTTACTGGGCTGTGGATGCTCAATTGTTGAATATAGTCAAGACTGAAACGGATTGATTTTTGGACTCCCAGGGCTAGGGGGATTGGGCAAGAAAGTGGAGGTGAGGTTGTAGATCAGCAATGATCTTATTGAATGGCAAAGCAGGCATGAGAGGCTGTATGGGCTGCTCTTGCTCCTATTTCTTATGTTCTCAATTTCCAGTGACTTGAGCTCAAGATACAGGCTGACACTCTGGTGTAGTAGCGAGGGAGTGCTGCACTGCCAGAGGTGCTGTCTTAACTCTCAGGTGCACATATAAGATCATGTGGTACATTTTCTGACAAGAGTAGGAGAGTTCTCTCCAGTATCCTGTCTGACATTTATCCCTCAACCAACATCACAAAACACAAATAGATTGCCTGACCATTATTTCAGTGCTTAAAACTGTCACCATTATTTAAAAGATTCTTGCATTTATATAACACCTTCCACAACCTCAGGATGCTCCAAAGTGCTTTACAGCCAATGAAGTACTTTGAAAGTGTAGTCACATCACTGTTGCGATGTAGGAAACTCAACAGCCAATTTATGCACAGCAAGCCCCCACAAACAGCAATGTGATAATGACCAGATTATCTGTGTTTTCTGATGATGTTGCTTAAAGGATAAATATTTGCCAGGACAGTGAGGAGAATAGCCATGCTCGTCTTCAAAGTAGCACCTTGAGCACAGACAGGCCTTCAGTTTAACACCTCATCAACAGCACCTAGTGGCAGTGCAGCACTCCCTCAGTTCTGCTCTGAGGTCAGGGTAGATGTTCAGACTCTGGACTAGGACTTGAACCCACAGCCTTCTAACTCAGAGAGAGATAAAGAGCTATCATCTAAACCAGAGATAACCCTTAAAACCAGGCTGGCTGAAGAAGGAATGCTCAGTCAGCCCCACTAACAGGACACAGTGGAAAATATTCAGAAGAGCACTTGAGGAGGAAGCATTGCAAATAAAACAGATTGAGAATCATAAAAGAAAAAGAGAGAAAAGTAGGTCGAAAAGAGAAAAAAGCAACGTAAGCTGTTACAAGTGTCATATCACGAACTTAGATCAAAAATATCTCAACAGCTTAGTTGCTTTTTGTGTGGGACATTTTCACTTGCGCATATGTATATTCTGGAAAATTATTTAGGGAGTGCAGAGGATGTGCGTGTGTGTGTGTGTTACACAGGTACAGTCAAAGCATAGATTATGTATCCTTGTAAAAATCTTGAAAATTAAGGATCTCCTCTCATGCTCCAAGCTGATCTCAAAGTGCTTCTACTGAGCCAGGGAGGTTGTACTGCTATAATGAGATGTATGCTCAAGTGAGTAAGTCTGCAGTGAATAAATCTGGCAGGTTTTGTACTGAAATAGGAAAGAGAGCAATGAATGAGTTCTTTGATCACAAGGTTTCCTATTCCAGCAAAATTTATCTGCAGGAGAATGAACCAGTTTGACATTATTTTTAGTTAAATATTTTTGACTGTTTTGATTTTTTTTGTTCTTTTCGCAGTCAATGCTTCATTTGTTTTAGAATACTATTCTTGTTCTCAATCCATATGACAGCCCTTTAAAAGCTTAGAATAAGTTCTTTAGTTTAATTACTTTGATCAGGAATTAATTGCTGCTGTTCAGTTAAGTTCAATTTTGCTCAACCATTTATTAATCTTCCCAAGCATGGTGTAAATGCAGGAGCCAAGAAACTGTAGTGTGGAGATAGTGTTAGAAGTTGTACATTTTACAATGAAGGTCAAGTGTAATTAAATTTTAGAAATGTTCAAAATTGTTTCAACATAAAACCTGCTATGAAAATGCTTCTCAGGAGTTCTGATGGACACTGGTTTTCTGGAAGTAACTCATCAGTGTTACTTTATATTAATGTGCTTGGTCCTAGAGGCTTTGTTGCCAAGGAATTGCTTACAAGTTGTCCTTGGATTGGATCTGAAGCGTTGCTTCATGAGCTGAAAATTGGGAGAGACGTAATAGAGGCCGAGCATTCCCTATCGTCACTTTACAGCATAGCACTAAGTCAAAATGACCCTCAGAGGGTTATTAGACAATGAAATGTGCCATCACAAAGGGATAATAAGATGCAAACTGTAACATCATTAAAAAAAGTTAGCTAAGTATTTGAAAAGAAAGTGTAAAAAAAGATAGGGTGAAAAGCTTGGAACTGGTATTACAGTAGATAATTCCAGTTGAAGATTTTTAAATTCCTATTCTTGTTTTCAAATCCCTCCACAGCTGCATCACTTCTCTATCTCTATAATCTCCTCCAGCCCTACAAGCTGGTAGGTAGCGCACAGTCCTTGTTCCGTGATAAATACTGCACTTGCGACCGTGTAAAACCATTTATAGGCAGTGCATCAAAAAAACTGGCCTTACACAGCAACAAAATTTTACAGGGAACATTGCCTACAGCTCTCCAAGATTTCTGCTCTCTTCCAAGTCTAGCCTCTTGCACATCCTCAATTTTAATCTCTCCACCATTGGCGGCCGTGCCTTCAGCTGCCTAGACCCTAAGCTCTGATATTGCCTCCTAAACCTCTATACCTCTCTCTCCGCCTTTTGGATGAGATGTTTGATTGAGGCCCCGTCTGTTCTCTCAGGTGGATGGAATAAATCCGATGACACTACTTCGAAGAGAGCAAAGGAGTTATCCTCGGTGTCCTGGCCAATATTTATCCCTCAACTAGCATCAAAAAACAGATTATCATTGCTCCTTTAAGATGCTTCTTTAAATCTATCTCTTTGAACAAGCTTTTGTTCACCTGTCTTAATATCTCCTTGTGTGGCTGGGAGTTACATTTTGCTTGATAATGCTACTGTGAAGTGCCTTCGGATGGTTTACCATATTAAGAGTGCTACATAAATGCTAGTTGTTGTTGGAGACCTAGCACAGGTAGGGTGGGCTGATGGCCTTCGTCTCTGCTGTAATTCCAATGATTGTAGCATTATCCAAGTCTGCTGATTAAAGGAAAATGAAAGTACCGACCAGTGGATAAGAATGGCTCCCCTAATTTGGAGCCAGCCCCTCTTCCAGGCTAAAGCATCACCTTGATTCAAACGGCTCGGATTGGGGAGATTGTGTCGATACTCAGCAGACTATAAGGGCTTCACTGCATACATCTGAAGTGTGTCCAAGAGATATTAATTACCCAAAGGGTTAATTAAACATCCATACCAGCACGTTCACGTAACAAGTTTCTCAAAATTTTAATTAACCCTCTGAGGGCCTTAAGAAGTTCTGGTTTTCTTTTTATGTATTGAACACAGAAGCACAATTCCCCCGACTGCAACATCTCTCTGGGAAGGGGTCAGGCAAACGGTTCCACCTCACGCAAAAAACAGACTGCTGAAAGATTGAACACTGTCCCTACACAGTTTGAGTCTTCTGACTGGTTTGCTCCCCTCCCAGCTTCTACTGAGCAGTTGTAACATAAAAGGGGAAAAGACCAGTAAACACCTCCACAGAAAATTAAAGACCTGATTTTAACCTAACCCACCCATTTTCTGCTTTGAGCTCAGAATCCCAGTAGCCGCAGTGTTTTGTGTTTTGGTTCAGTTCAGATTCTTGTTTTACATCCTGCTCAATTGTACTCTCTGTTGACTTCAGCGGAGGGTAAGATTGGATGGGCTGTAAAGCAGGCATCTGAAGTGATCCCCGTGGCTAGGTTAGATTAAATTCTGGGCTTGGTTTCGAATAAAGATCATAGGAGGCCACAAGTTACAGAAATTCACCTAAAGTGATCAATTCGTCACAGACGTCAACTTATGACATTTTTTCCCCAAAATATACTTTATTCATAAAAATCTGTAAAAATACATTACAAAAGAGTTCAAAACAGCACCAAGTTGACATTCCAAAAAGTGCAAAGGAAATCAGTTTTCTTCAATACAGGAATGAGTTGCCTCACAACCCTTCCATACCATTTTACCTGCCAGGTATATTTTACAGCAAAACCATATTTGGTGCATACAGCCCGAAGTGTTTCCCATGGGTCCAGCCCCTCAGTTTGCTTTGGTGGGAGGACCTTACACAGTGGTCTTTCCCCATTGAACCTTTGCAGCATCTGCCCCAAGCTTTAGTGCGTCCCTCAGCACGTAGTCCTGGACCTTGGAATGTGCCAGTCTGCAACACTCGGTCGTGGACAACTCTTTGCGCTGGAAGACCAGCAAGTTTTGGGCAGACCAAAGAGCGTCTTTCACCGAATTGATAGTCCTCCAGCAGCAGTTGATGTTTGTCTCGGTGTGCATCCCTGGGAACAGCCCGTAGAGCACAGACTCCTGTGTTACAAAGCTGCTTGGGATGAAACTCGACAAAAACCACTGCATCTCTTTCCACACCTGCTTTGCAAAGACACATTCCAGAAGGAGATGGGCAACTGTCTCTTCCCCACCACAGCCACCTCGAGGGCAACGTGTGGAGGGGGAGAGACTCCGGGCGTGCAGGAAGGATCTTACGAGGAGGGTCCTTCTCACCACCAGCCAAGCTACATCGTGGTGCTTGTTTGAAAGTTCTGGTGATGAGGCATTTTGCCAAATGAATTTGGCAGTCTGCTCGGGGAACCATCTGACAGGATCCACCAACTTTTCCCGTAGGGCCTTGAGGACATTCCGTGCAGACCACTGCCTGATGGATTGGTGGTCAAAGGTGTTTTCCCGCAGAAACTTTCCCACGAAGGCCAGGTGGTACGGCGCGGTCCAACTGGATGGAGCGTTCCGCGGCAATGTGACCAGGCCCATCCTTTGCAACAGCGGGGACAGATAGAACCTCAGCACGTAGTGACACTTGGAGTTTGTGTACTGGGGGTCTACGCACAGCTTGATGCAGCCGCACACGAAGGTGGTCATCAGGATGAGGGCGATGTTGAGTACATTTTTCCCGCCCTTATCCAGAGGTTTGAACATCGTGTCCCTCTGGACCCGGTCCATTTTGGATCTCCAGATAAAGCGGAAAATGGCTTGGGTGACCACCACGGCGCAGGAATGGGGTATGGGCCAGACCTGCGCCACCTACAGCAACTTATGACATCCCCTTTTGTATAAATCCCACCTGATGTCCAGCACTAGACACAAGGGACAAATTTCACAAGTTTCCCCTTGGTTTCGCTGGCTTTTTTTGTGCAACTTGCCCCAAATCCGCTTAACTGGTACAAAGGTTCGCAGAATTTTTAGCGCAAATTACATCCAGCGCAATTTGAGTTACTGCAATCTTTCATACTAGTTTTAAAAATATTGTGCTGGCTGCTCTTCCCAGAAAGTTGGCTATGCCCCAAGGGTGAATTAATCACCATTACATTAATTACGCTCATTTGTGGACTTTTGAGGAAGGTCCTAAAATTAAGCTAGCTCTTTTGGGTGCAAGGGCACTTTTTAGGCATAATTTTAAAAGCCTTTGATGTTTTTTTAAATTAGCTTCGAACTAACTACTGTACCCCAGCATAGCTCGAAAATGCTTCTGTATATTTTTTTAAAATCATCTTCAGTAATTTAACATTGGGTTACTCACAGTTGGTGGGTTGGCACTGTGATTTAAAATGCATTTTCAGCTTTATTAATCAAATTATAATTAGACAGAGTCAAGGTGGTTTTATAAAAGGAAAAATCATATTTGACTAATCTATTAGAGTTTTATGAGGGTGTAACTAGCAAGATAGATAAGGGGGAAGCAGTGGAGGTATTATATTTGGATTTTCAGAATGTATTTGATGAGGTGCCATACAATGGGCTGGATTTTGTTCTCCCTCAGTCATCGGGGTCCGTGGTGGGGGGTGGGGGGGGGGGGTGACGCTTGAAGATACCTCCGGGAGAGGGCTGCCACGCACCCCGACGCCGGGAGGGGCCAGCCGATATTATCGGCGGCAGCAAGGCCTCGTGGTGGCCCCCCTGCCGCTCAGCAACATGACCCCAATTTGAATATTTAAATAAATTAAAATGACTGAATTAGTGATATTTACGCCGTCGCCTGATATCCCGCTGTGATCTTCAGCCCGGTGGCCGGCACTCCTGCGCCTTCAGATCCCTGTCCAGGTAAACGAGGAACCACACTGGCGGGGAGGGGGGGGAGGAAGTAAGTTTCTCAGTGCTGGAGGAAGGGAACGGGGTCAAAGTAACATCATTGGTGTAGGGGATGGTGGGAAGGGTTTGAGGTTAAAGTTTGGGGGGGGGACGGAAGGACAGACGGACAAGATAAGTATTTATGTGGGGGGAGAGGACAAATAATTAATTTAATTGTCATTGTGGGGATGGGAGAGGGGCAGAAGAAATATCTTTATTTATTTTGATTTACTTTATCTATAAATATTTAAATTAGCCTGTAGGGCCCAAAGCCCTTCCTAACAGCACTGTGGGTGCGCCTACTCCACATGGACTGCAGCGGTTCAAGAAGGCAGCTCACCACCACCTTCTCAAGGGCAATTAGGGATGGGCAATAAATTCTGGCCGGGCCAGCGACGCCCACATCCCATGAAAAGAATTTTTTAAAATGTTGTCAGCACCTGCGCACAGGTAGTTGACGCCAATGCCGGGGTCGGCGGGCACAGAAGATTCAATAGGTCATTACCCAAGAATGGTACTCATTGGACTGAGGGGAATATAATTAGCATGGATTGACAGAAAACAGAGGGCAGAAATAATGGATAAATTTCAGGATGGCAGGGTTTAACTAGTGAAGTGCCGCAAGGATCAGTGTTTCAGTCTCAGCCATTTACAATTTGTATCAATAACTTAGATAAGGAACCGAGTGTAATATATCCAAGTTTGCTGATGATAAAAAGCTAGGTGGAAAAGTAAGCTTTAAGGAGGATGCAAAGAGGCTGCAAAGAGGTAGAGACCAGTTTAGTGATTCAACAAGAAGATGGCAGATGGAGTCTAATGTGGGAAAATGTTAAATTATCTACTTTAGCAGGAAGAATGGAAAAGTAGAATATTTTTTATAAGGTGAGAGACGAGTAAATTTTGGGATTCAGAGGGATTGGGTGTTTGTGAATAAATCACAGAAAGATAACAGGTGCAGCAAGCAATTAGGAAGGCAAATGGTATGTTAACTTTTTTTTTTTGCGAGGGTGTAAGTGTAAAGAAGTTGTGCTGTAATTATGTAGGGCTTTGGTCAGACCATACCTGAAGTAATGTGCACAGTTTTAGTCTCCTTACCTAAGGAACATATACTTGACTTAGACAAGGTGCAACAAAGGCTCACTAGATTTATTTAGAGATACAGCACTGAAACAGGCCCTTCAGCCCACCAAGTCTGTGCTGACCATCAGCCACCCATTTATACTAATCCTACACTAATCCCATATTCCTACCACATCCCCACCTTCCCCTACCTACACTAGGGGCAATTTACAATGGCCAATTTACCTATCAACCTGCAAGTCTTTGGCTGTGGGAGGAAACCGGAGCACCCGGCAGAAACCCACACGGTCACAGGGAGAACTTGCAAACTCCGCACAGGCAGTACCCAGAATTGAACCCGGGTCACTGGAGCTGTGAGGCTGCGGTGCTAACCACTGCCCTCCCCCAAATACAACACCTCCAACAGTGCAGCACTCCCTCAGTACTGTCAGCCTAGATTATGGGCTCAAGTCCTTGAGTGGGATCTGAACTCATAACCTTCTGACTCAGAGGAGATAGTGCTACCAACAGAGCCACATTTGGATTGTAGATTAATTCTAGAATGAGAGGGTTGTCCTATGAAGAGATATTGAATAGAATGGACCTGTTAGAAGAATGAGAGCTGATCTCATTGAAACATATCAAATTATTAGAAGGCTTGACAGGGTAGATGTTGAGAGACTGTTACTGCTGCCTGGAGAGTCTAGTACGAGGTTATAATCTCAGGATAAGGGGTGGGCCATTTAGGATTGAGATGAGGAGTTGGGAACCCTTACTCACAGCGTTGGGAATTTTTGGAATTCTCTATCCCAGACTGCTGTGGATCTCAGTCATTGAGTATATTCAAGTTCGAAATTGATAGATTTTTGGACACTAAGGAAATCGAGGGATATGGGGTAGGGTGGTAACATGGAGTTGATGTAGAAGATCTTATTGAATGATGGAGCAGGATTGAGGGGCCGTATGGCCTATTCCTGCTTCTATTTCTTATGTCCTTAACTTACCAGTCTTAAATATATCAAGGAATATTTTCTGTGGAATTTTTTTTTAAAATGTTGTTAAAATATTGTGCCATTGTGCTGGTTCATGTCAGTTTTCACATTAAAATGAGTTTGAGCAGAAACCCGAGAAAAAAACACTTTTCAAAATGAGCCTAATTTGTACTCGGATCGGGGGATTGCAGCCAAAGTGGAAACTCTATCCCAAGGTAAAATAAATATAACATAATATTACTTTTAAACTTGCAGGTTCAGGTTTCCATGGATTCAGAATGAGACTCCTGAGGTACAGGGTAGAATATTGTGTGTATCAGGCAAAAACATTGACATGGAAAGCACTCCCTATGAGATCATTGTTGAAAATTGTTCACATGTTCAAGTTGTCACCAAATCTTCATTCTCTATCTGCCTTAGCTCTATTCCATATTCATTAACAAATGTGAAGAGCATATTATTGGACTTGTGTCCATCATTTTGTTCCTGCACAATTTCAGTACCCAATCTGTAGGGCTTTGATAGAAAGGAAAACTTGCATTTATATAGCACTTTTCACGATGTCTCAAACACATTACAGCCAATGAAATACTTTTGAAATGTTGTAATTTAGGAAACACAGGGGTGAATTTTCTTTTCCCTCCAGAGACTTGAGCACGTAATCTAGGCTGACACTTCAGTGCAGCACTGTTGGAGGTGCCATCCTTTCGTTGAGATGTTAAACTGAGGCCCTGTCTGGCTTCTCAGGTGGATGTAAAAGATCCTGTTTCACTGTTGCAAAGAAGAAGAGGGGAGTTCTCCCCAGTGTCCAGTCCAATATTTATCCCTCAATCAACATCACAAAAGCAGTTTATCTGGTCATTACCTCTGTTTGTGGGAGCTTGCTGTGCACGCATTGGCTGCCAAATTCCCTACATTACAACAATGATCACACTTCAAAAGTATTTCATTGGCTATAAAGTGCTTTGGGGGGTGGGGGGGGGGGTCCTCAAGTAGTGAGAGGCTCTATATAAATGCAAATCTTTCTTTTAATAGTGTGACATAGGAACATAGGAGCAGGAGTAGGCCATTCAGCCCATCAAGACTGCTCCGCCATTCAATATGATCATGGTTGATCATCCACTTCAATGCCTTGACAACAATGACAAAGTGATATACAGGCAAAATTGGTTTTCTGATTACTTAATTAAAGAACTTTCATTGCCTGAGGACACAGAGCTAGTCAATGTTCATTAAGGCTCTTCAAGATTTAACAGTTAGCTACCATTAAAGAGATAACACACCATTTTGCTGTTATGATGAAGGTGATATTGGGAAATGGTCAGAACATCACTGGAATACTTGAATGCAGTGATCTCAAATTAATTGAAACTGATGAAATAATTTCTAATATTTTTCTTTTTTAAAAGATGTCTGTGTAGCCTTTTTTTCTCAATGCCATATGTGAATGAATACAGATTTAATTTAACGTCTGACTTGCCTAATTTATTCATCTATAGGGAGCAGAAATGCATAATTCCCTTAGTCCCTGCAACTAATTTTAAAAAAGGCTATTTCAGTAGTATATTAAGAGCTAGTTTAAATTTCTAGTTAATGGAGTTATTAATACAAAAAAAACCTCTGGGATCAAATCTATTGTCAACTGGTTGACATATCTCCTGGACACCTGACATGGGTGGCAAATAAAGTGCTCATTTAATGTACTTGGACTGTGTGAAAGATTTCTGATTCTGCAATTCAACTTACTTTTCTTTTAAAATTTCTCTCTCTCTCCAATGAGGGACGGGCATGAATTCTTCTGGAGATGAGGCTATCCCATTATGAAAGAACTCTATCAATAAAGAAAGGAAGACTTGTATTTATACAGCAATTTTCACGATCATCGGATTTGAAGTGTAGTCACTGCTGTAATGTTGGAAACATGGCAGCCAATTTACGCTCAGCAAGCTCCCAAAAAACAGCAATGTGGTAATGACCAGATAATATGTTTTAGTGATGTTGATTGAGGGATAAATATTGTCCAGGACACCGGGGATAAACCCCCTGCTCTTCTTCAAAATAGTCCCATGCGATCTTTTGCATTCACCTGAGAGGCCAGATTGGGCCTTAGTTTCACGTCTCATCCAAAGGAGGGCACCTCTGACAATACAGCACTCCCTCAGTACCGCGTTGGAGTGTCAGCCTGGATAGTGGTGGTAAAGTCCTGGAGTGGGACTTAAACCCACAACTTCTGACTCATAGGCAAGAGTCCCTCTCCCTAAGCCATGGCTGGCACACTCATGTAAGCAGCTCAAATAACAGTACTCACAAGTCTAACAGGATTACTTACGTTTAGGTAGCAACTGCACAAACTCAGGACATCTCAAAACACTTCACAGCCAATGAATTATATTTTTGTAGTGTAATCATTGTTGAAATGTAAGAAATCCAGCAGCTCATTTGTGCACAGCAAGATCTCACAAAACAGCAATGAAATAAAGGCCAGATAATCTGTTTTTAGCGATGTAGGTTAAGAGACAAATCTTGATCATGTCACTTGGAGAATTCTGACCACCTCCAGGCGCATATCTATTGTCTCTCGAGATAAGGAGGCCCAAAAGAAAGGTTAAGAGACAAATCTTATCATGTCACTTGGAGAATTCCCCTGCTCTTCCCCAAATAATGCCTTGGGTTTTTTTTTACATCCACCCAAGATAGCGGGCAGGGCCTTAGTTTCCTTTGAATGATGTTGCAGCACTCCCCTCAGTACTGCATTGAGGTGTCAGCCTAAATTACAACATCCAGTCTCTGAAGAGAGGCTTGAGCCCATGATAATCCTACTCAAATGTGATATTTCTACCCACTGAGCCCCAGCTGACATAGCTTCTTCCAGAGCCACCTTTAGATATCCAATTAAAACAACCAATTCTTTGTGATGAAAGATGTTGTTGTAATCTACTGCAAGACCTTGTTTCAATCCACAGGGCACAAGGAGGCCTGCACCAAGTTACAGACTCCCCTCAGAAAAGTCACAAAAATAGATATTAAATCTCCTCAGTCCTCTGTCATTTATTCCATCATGCCTCAACCAAAATCTGTGGTGTACTTTGAAATAGACGTGGAGCACTTTGATGTGCGTGAGAATGCTGATTGTCCAACATCAACTTGCTTAATGCCACTGTGCGTGGGGCATTAAATTCTCATTGATAGGGTTTTGATACACTGGGCATCAATGCCTTACTGTTTTGTAAAGCTGCAATAATAGAGGGAACTTACTTTATCCTGCTGTTTTTCTTATTATGTAGCATGAGATAGTTATTGAAAATTAGAATGCGGCTTAAAGAACTGATTTTTATCATTTGAAATGGCCACTTATCACAGCACTAGCTTAGGGCCAGCTAACAGAGTAATATAAATTTATCAGCTCAAGCAATATGCCCTTCTATAGCCAATCCTACAGATCAACATGCTACACCTTATTCATTTACAAGAATGTGGCAAAAATGAGATTTTGGTCATGCAGTTGTCGTGCTGCTTTACTACAAGTGGCAGCACCTTCTCTCAATTCTGGTGTCGGTGATAGTCTCCTGCCATCCTTTAGCTGCTTACAGTTAGTTCATCCTCATAGCTGAATTGATAGATTACAGACTGCAGACTCAGTTTAAGAACCTCAAACTCCAAAATAAGTAACAGCTGCCCTTTTATTACCACCATAGAGAGGAAAATGATCCTGATCCATGCAGTCACACTGTGGCTGATGTATCAACATTTCTGCACCTACATTCAGCTCTGATAAAGAAATGTGTGGACTGAGCAACATTACTTTTTCAAACATGTGGTTTAGGAAAACTGTTCTTCTCTGATTACCCAGCCAAACAAGCTCTGCTAGAAATGATGCAGGCTGTAATGTCATTATTTAGTTACCTTTCCATTTAATGCTTTGTGAATTACTTGCAAACACCAGTTCATGTTGTTCAGATGTGTATTAAGGCCTTGGTGAGACTACATCTGGAGTATTGTGTGCAGTTTTGGTCTCCTTATCTGAGGAAGGATGTTCTTGCTATGGAGGGAGTGCAGCGAAGGTTCACCAGACTGATTCCCGGGATGGCAGGACTGATGTATGATGGGTGGGTCGATTAGGCTTTTAGTCGCTAGAGTTTAGAAGAATAAGAGGGGATCTCATAGAAACCTACAAAATTCTAACAGGACTGGACAGACCAGGTGCAGGAAGGATGTTCCCGATGGCGGGGGAGTCCAGGACCAGGGGTCACAGTCTAAGGATAAGGGGTAAGCCATATAGAACTGAGATGAGGAGGGATTGCTTCGCCCAGAGAGTGGTGAACCTGTGGAATTCTCAACCACAGAAAGCAGTTGAGGCCAGATCATTAAATATATTCAAGAAAGAGTTAGATATAGTTCTTAGGGCTCAAGGGATCAAGAGATATGGGGAGAAAGCGGGAACAGGGAACCGAGTTTGGATGAGCAGCCATGATGGTATTGAATGGCGGTGCAGGCTCAAAGGGCCGAATGGCCTACTCCTGCTCCTATTTTTTCTATGTTTCTATGTTTTCTATGTTTTGTAATAATCTTGAAAAAGTTGTGTGCCAAGGATGAATGGGTGGAAATGGAATCAAACATTTGCAGATTATAAACAAGTAAATGAACTGACAACCTTCCCTTTCTTTCTCTCTCTCGTACTTCCTTCTCTTCCCTCTTCCTGCCTAACATTGCATTTTTATACATGATTTCATGTGGTCTTGGATTCACTTTGCACCATTTTCATCAGTCTTCATCATAGAAGTTCCTGGATTCTCTCAACCCCTACCCTTCAAGGTTTTCCTTTCCAACATTTTATGGTCTCGATCTTGTATGGAAAATATTGGTGTTTCATGTTAGCAAGACATAAGCGGTGAGCTGAGCCTCCAGTCTTGAGTGATGAAGTGAATCTAGATGTAAACCTTTGCAAGCTGGCTTTGGATGACGCTAACTAGCCTTTGTACTACAGACATATTCATGTAAATTGCTTTGTAGTCCTTTAATTATAAGATTTTAATTACAAGATTTCAATTATATGAATTCTTTTTGTACCAACTGGACTCCTTTACCAACTTTAATTAGGGGACAATTTTAACATAACTCACCCATCGGCGAAACCGACAAGATCGGGTATAATGTTGGTTTTAGACCACGTCCGACTCTTTCCACTGAACAGAGAGCAATATTGGCGGGCATGTTAGACCGTGTTCTACCCAATCCCAAGGGCTTCTCTCCTGGCAAGTTAGGTTAAAATTATAATATCATCTTGCAGTAAAAATCTGGGTGAACCATCAGATGGGAGGCTTCACAAGAAAGCAGAGAAGAAGAAAAGTTCATTGAGTCTGCTCCCTCCAAAAGATTTGCATTTTCAAAATGTATTCACTTATTTATTCTTGGGATGTGAGTGTTGCTAGCAAGGCTAGAATTTATTGTCGATCCTTAAGAAACTGGTGGTAGGCTGAATTCTTGAACCAATACAGTCCATGCAGTGAAGGTACCCCCATGATGCTGTTAGGTAAAGAGTTCCAGGATTTTGACCCAGCAACCATGAAGGAATGGCCAATATGTCTAATTCGGGGTGGTGTGTGACTTGGAGAGGAACCTGAAGGTGGTGATGTTCCCATGCACCTGCTACCCTTGTCCTAGGTGGTAGAGGTCATGAGTTTGGGAGGTGCTGTTGAAGAAACCTTGGCAAGTTGCTGTAGTGCATCCTATAGTTGGTATACACTGCTGCAACTGTGCTGGTGGAGGGAGTGAATGTTTAACTGACAATATCACATATTAAATCTCCTGAGAGAAAGCGCCGTAAAAATGCTCCCTGATTCCCTAAAGGTAATTAAAGAAAACTCCTAAATATTTCTTCTCACCTCTCCACTATTCAACTCTTCCCTTAGTCAATGAGAATACACATTAAACAGAAACCTATGTTTCTGGCATGTGTTTTTTGAAGAATAGTTGAACAAGTTTAAATAGAACAGAATATTTATCATAGAAAATAAAGAAGGGCTTAAATTCAATGAATACCCAGAGAGCTGGCCACATGCTAACATGACAGCTTGCTTTGATTCGTCTTTATAAGGTGTGTGTATGAGCTATTTAGAAATCGGCAATTACCTTTTCATAGAAATTGATATATTTAGACAGAATACAATAGGAAGACAATTTTTCAATGAAATCAAATTATTTCGTGCATTGTCCATTTTAAATTGTTCTACAAATTAATAAAAGGCAAAAGACATTAATACCTAATACACCCAGTAGAGGTGTTCAAAATTAGTAGACATATTGAAATAGTAAATTGGGAAAACTTACCAGAGGCAGCAGAACCTAGAATAGTTTTTAATAGGAAAGTGGATAATATTGGAAGAAAGGAATTTAATAGGGCATTGAGGAAAAAGCAAGGGAATGGAACCAAGGGAATAGCCGAGTGCAAATGGCCAAGTGTCCTCCTTCTTTGCTGAAAATTCTTTAGATCAGCATTGTAGAAAGGAACTCAAGTGGAGATTCAATGTGGAAGCGTTATTCATTCTTAATGGAATATATCACATAAGAACATAAAAAATAGGAGCAGGAGTAGGTTATTTGGCCCCTCAAGCCTGCTCTGTCATTCAGCAAGATCGTGGCTGAACTGCCTCAAAGCCACTTTCTGGTCTGATTCCTATATCACTTGAATCCCTTAGAGTCCAACAATCTATCTAACTAAAACTTGAATATACTCAAGGACTGAGCACCCACAGCTCTCTGGGGTAGAGAATCCCAAAGATTCACAACCCTCTGAGCGAAGAAATTTCTCCTCATCTCAGCCCTAAATGACTGACCCCTTCTCCTGACACTATGTCCGGTAGTTCTAGATTCCCCAACCAGGGGAAACAGTTTCTCTACATCTACCCTGTCAAGCACTCTCAGAATTGTATACGTTACATGGAAATATCATTATTCGTGGAAAGGCTAATATTTAATCTAAAATCTTAGCCACGAGCAGTTTACAGATTGCAACATGATTTTAAAATAATCATAAAATAAATGGCCAATTCTCCTCCCAAAACATTTTCTTAACTTGAATATGTAGAAGACCTTTGATCTAATTTTCTAGGACTTTCAAGTTGTGTGTAACTGTGCAGAGTCCAAATGGAAATTAATGACCTTGTCTAGTGTCTCCACTTCAGTGTAACAGAGTATTCTGAAAGAAATGCATATGATCAAACAGAGTCAGCTGATTCTGATTAATCTGGCATTTTGAAGATTCTTTCCTGCAGCTTCTCACTGAAAGGAATAATTCCATAACCCAGAACACGTGCAAAGCCTGTTTCACAAAATGTTGGGCCATAATTCGCCAATCATTCATTTTTATGCACTCCTGGGGTTTCCCAAGGTAGAGCACTTGTGAGCGTCACTGGATGTGTTAGATCATCAACATAGGAGCAGGAACAAATCGTTCAGCCTCCTGGGCCTCCTACATCGATCAATTAAATCATGACAGGTCCATACTTCAACATAATTTAGAGAAAGATTTGCATTTATATAGCATCTTTCATGATCACAGGATACCCCAAAACATTTTACAGCCAATACAGTACATTTGAAGTGTAGTCACTGTAATAATGTAGGAAATGGAGTAGCCAATTTGCACACAGTAAGCTCCTATAAACAGCAATGAGGTAATGGCCAGATAATCTGCTTTTATGATGTTGATTGAGGGATAACTATTGGTCAAGACACTGGGGAGAACTCCCCTGCTCTTCTTCGTAATTACTCGCCTTAGGTCTCCATGTTCCCTTGATAACCCTACCTGACAAAAATGTTGGTCATTGTGGAGAATAGGTATCAGACAAAGCTGCAAACTGCCTATGTTTAACTGCATTCTGCTCTGATCATAGGGAACTGGAACCACATATTTTGCTTTTTCCTTGTACAACCTGCCTTCTTTTCACTGCCATTTTCTTTGTTATTTCCTGCCAGTTGTGACGTCCTCTCTACAGAAATGCTTCAAAGACATGTGCACCTCACTGTCAATTTTATTCTCACCTAAAGCGTTTTATCGATTGCTGAGGAAAACTTAAAGGACTTGCAAAGGAGCCACAGTGTACGAGCGAAAAGCTGAAGGCATGCAGAGTGCACAATTAAAACAATACATTGGGGCCTTGGAATGTGCCAGCCATGCATTTTCTCTGTGTTCTCTCCATTAGAAACTCTACAGGTCATTAAAATCTCCAAATATATAAGCTATGGCAAAAGTAACATCCTTTTCTAAAAAAAATAAGAGAAAATGCTTCCACTTGTGCGGAGAGTCCAAAACTAGAGGACAAGTAAATCCAATTGGGAATTCAGGAGAAGCATTTTTACCCAGAGAGTGATGCGAATGTGGAACTCGCTACCACACGGAGTGGCTGATTCTGGTCATCATATTATAAAAAACATATGCAGGCCCTGGACAGGGTGCAAAAAAGGGACCGGAATTTGTTGTTCCACCGCTGGGAGCGGCAGCAGGCGCAGAAAATGGCGGGAGCCATGCCGCCGCCTTGCTGCGGGCGGCCACATTACATATTGACGTCAGCCATTCCCCTCCCCCCAATCACGCGGCGGGGCGCGGCACCTGATGCCGGTGCAGGTGCTGGCGCCATTTTTAAAAAGCTGCTAGTCTTGCAAACATTCCAAAATAATGCAGAGTTGACCGCCATCTCCCCTCCATATCCACAAAATATTGCAGAGTTAACCCTTCACCCTCATATCCTTACGCACAATGCAGAGTTGACCCCTCCCCCGCCCCATTTATACTCAGAATGCAGCGGAGAGCCATTCCCCTCCTCAGTGGTGCCAGCTTCACCTGGATGGAAAAATGAAGACGCATGAGTGCCGCACGTTGCTCTGAAGATTGGGAACAGATGAGGAGATTGTGGCGGATGACATGGTAATGTGTGCAGATAGGTATTTTAAATATTTAAGCCAGGGTCCCGTCACAGAGCGGCGGAGGGGCCGCCATGGAGCTTCCCCACCGCCGGGAGGTTCAGGCCCGGCAATCCCGGCAGCAGGTTCCGTGGTGGTAGCCGCCACCCCCCTGCTCACCACGAAACCCAATGTCGGGCTGAGAACTAAATCCAGCCCAAGATTTACAAGGAAGATACAAGGAATGCAGGGGTATACCTATCACGAGAGGATGAACAGGCTGGGTCTCCTTTCTCTTGCGAAGAGAAGGCTGAGGGGTGACTAAACAGAGGTCTTTAAAATTATAAAAGGTCTTTATAGGGCAGACACATGGGCTGGATCTTGTGAAGAAAATGGCGGCCGTCACGCACAGGCCCCACGCCGCCTCACCGCCACGATCTCGTGTAGGGCGGCAATTTAGCATATGGACGGCAGCTCCCTCTTCCCAATCACATGATGAGGATGGTCTCGGCAACAGCGTTCACGGCATCACCTGATGAAGGAGCAGGTGCTGGCGCCATTTTTAAAAGGCTGCCAGCCATGCAAACAGCACAACATAACGCAGAGTCCACACCATCCCCCCATAAACTACATAGTGCAGAGTTGACCCCTTACCCACGTTGGAGGTGCCAGCTTTCCCTGGACGGGAAAGTGAAGGTGCGTGAGTGCTGCACGTTGCGCTGAGGATTGGGAACTGATGGTTTCTATGTTTCTATAGGTTACTGAGTTTGGATGATCAGCCATGATCATTATGAATGGCGGAGCAGGCGCGAAGGGCCGAATGGCCTACTCCCGTTCCTATTTTTCTATGTTTCTATGTAAGATCACTGCGGGTTACATATAAATTAATGCAAAGATCTAATTAGCATATGGAAAGCAGGGTCCCGTCGCAGAGCGGCGGAGGGGCCGCCATGGAACTTCCCCGTCGCTGGGATGATCGGGCCCGGCAATCCTGGGATTTGAAAACAAGGATGAGAATTTTAAAATCAAGACATTAATTGAACGGGGGCCAATGGATTTAATCCCCATTCCAGAGACTTGAGCATCTGATCCACACTATGAATAGTGAAGGAGGTGTTTTCTTTTAGATGAGATGTTAAACCAATATCTGCCCTCTCAGGTGGAAAATGGACAACTGGGGCAAAGGTGGAGATATTTGGAGGGAATGACTCAAAGAGGTGGGTGTCTATTAATTTCTATTCCTTAATAAAACCAGATGGGATGTATAACAAGTGGTCGATCTGATATCACCTGTCTTACTCCCCATGAGGTTGCAGGTATGATGCATATTTATCCATTTAAATTTGTCTAGATCTTTACGAACATGCTTACCTCTCTTCCATTTTCATTATATAATTGGTATCAGTAAATTTGATCTTATTAAATTAGATGTTTATATTGTATATCCTTTGAGAGACATCCTAAGGTTTCAGGGTTTCATCCTCCAATTTAAAAGAATGAACAACAAAGGATGCAGAACAGACCCCTGTCAAACTCCACCAGTCACTCCCCATCCCCTCTCTCCATAGATCCTTTTCCATTTATCATCACCTTCGGCTTTCTATTGCCATTCTAATTCCATTCAGTTTTCAACACAGCCGGCTAATTTACCTCTAATGCGCATGCTTTGATCTTCTTTCAGAAACCTCAGATGTGGAAGATTACTTAAAATGCCTTTGGAGAAGCAAAGTAAATTACATCCACTGGATAACTCTCATCCTATCATTTAATAACTTCTTCAAAGAAAATTGCAGTGGGACTTCAGGTTTTTCATAAGATGGTTTAAATCGGTCTGTGTCTGGTAGTGTCGTGTGGCTCCCACTGTCCTCCTTGCTTGAGGTTTCTGTGATGTCTCTCAGGACTGGAGTGAGATTTAGCCGAGTTTAGTATAGGATATGAGGCAGACACTGAGACAGCAGCAGCAGAATGTTGAACATAAAGCCGTCTACTTAATTCTCTTTTACTTTCACTTTCCCTTTGCTAGCATGTCCGTTCTACAGCTGCCCCAAGTGTACACAATGCAATTGCAATTTCAAAGCACTACAAATGCTACATCCCTCCTCATCTTGGTAAAAAAGAGATACAGCATGTTTCAATAGTTTCTATCCAAAAAGTGTAAACAATAAACTTAAACATAAATACTTCACTTTGTAGCATAGTCACTTAAATATGATGGGGGTTTTCTCTCACGCGTAGGATATTGTCTGACATCAGGTGTAATTTCATTTGACTCATGTTCTTCATATGAGGTGTCGATGTCGGAATCGGATTCAATGCCTACAAGTGGTGTTTTCAGTGCTTTGAAGAATGATGCGTTTCTTATGATGATATGTAAACCGTGCTTAGCAGTGATCATTGATCTTTTGTATTGGTCACAACAAATGGTTGGATGTCATAAGGAGTTGTTTGTTTTCAACATGATCATCACATTTCACAAATACTTTGAGCTGAATTTTTATACGGCAGCGAGCTTCAAAAAGTGCATGGCGCACGCGCAAAATGTGTGCCATGGAGTCGCCGCGATATTTTGCGCAGCGGCTCATTTACATGGGGGGGGGGGGCGGAGCACCCCCCCATGAAGAAGAGGGGGCGGGCAGTCTGTCCTTGGCAACGGCGTCTGGTGCTACTGCGCAGGCGCCATTTTTAAAGGGCTTCAAGTCCTTACAGGTCATTTGAATAATAAAAGTGAAATGGAGGGAACATTTACATTTATAAATTTAATAAAAGAGCAAAGCCCCTCTCCCAATGACCAAACACTTACGTATTTATTTAGAGATACAGCACTGAAACAAGCCCTTTGGCCCATTGAGTCTGTGCCGACCATCAACCACCCATTTATACTAATCCTACATTAATCCCATTACCCTCTCACATCCCCACTTTCCCTCAATTCTCCGACCACCTACCTATACTAGGGGCAATTTACAATGGCCAATTTACTTATCAACCTGCAAGTCTTTGGCTGTGGGAGGAAACCAGAGCACCTGGTGAAAACCCACATGGTCACAGGGAGAACTTGCAAACTCCGCACAGGCAGTACCCAGAATCGAGCCCAGGTTGCTGGAGCTGTGAGGCTGCGGTGCTAACCACTGCGCCACTGTGCTGCCCATTTATTTATTGTCTTTTCCACACACAAAAAAATTTTCTTCCCATCATGAACTTTCTCCCCCAAACTTTGTTACCTTTGCCCTTCATCCCCTTTCACCCATCCCCTCAGCCAATAGTAGGAGTCTTCCCCGCTCCCCCCCAGACCTGAAATTGTTCACTCCCTCCCCTCCCCACCAGTGTCATGCCTCAGATCTCCAAATGGAGATCCAAAGGCGCGGGACTTCTGGCAACCGGCCGGAATATCGGCACAGGACGGCCGTCATGACGAAGTAAGTAATTATTCTTTAATTATCATTTATTTAAATATGTTAATTAGGTTTTTTCACCAAGCTGCGGAGGCGCTGCCCTGAGGCCTCAGCGCTGGCAAAATGGGGCGGAGCCTTCCCGGTGTCGAGGCCCGTGGCTGGCCTTTCACGGAAGAATTTTCTGGGCCCCCTCGCCATGACCCCCGAAGTCGGAGGGCTCGTAACTTTCAGCCCTTTATCTCCTGGCTTCAGCGCCGTAGCTCTACATTTCATATTTTGCTCTACATTTTCTTTCATTCAATCCTTCTGTTCTCGATTGCATCAGTCATTAGCTCTGCAGGGTAGCTCAGGAAGATGTGCGCGCATAGGATGTGCAAAGATGAGTGTAGCTGGAGGTTTTCAAGTAGTCGAGTGAGGAGTCGCTCTGTAATTATGAAGAAAGTGATCTAGCTCTTGCTTCTATGACTGGTTCTCAGCTGTAGCTGTACATATCACTTTTTTCAAGGTTTGCATAAATCTCTCCACTTCCCCATTAGTTTTTGGCCAATGGGGTGTGATTTTCCAATGACTAAGCCCTCAGTAATTTACGAATTTGCTGAACCCATCGCTGTTGAATGGGGGTCCATTGTCACTTCTAACTGTTTGAGGGATTCCAAACGAGGCAAAGATCTGGTCAAGCTTTGGGATGACCGCTTTCATTGCAGTTAGAGAATCTGCTGCAGTCACCAGTGACAACAAGCAGGTGTTCACTGTGGGCAAATCTTTGAAGACAACGCTGGATTCAATCCGTGGTCCTGGAGGTCGTTCGGTTATCTTAAGACGATCATGAAGATTTGACATTATGGTTGCTTGACAGGGGAAACATTGATTTTGTGCTCTAGCATGCTGTCAATTTCCCTAAGGGACACAAAAACAAGAAATGCTGGAATCACTCAGCAGGTCTGGCAGTGATTCCTGCTGAGTGATTCCAGCATTTCTTGTTTTTGTTTCAGATTTCCAGCATCCGCAGTATTTTGCTTTTACTTTTCCCTAAGGGGTTGTTTGGTTTTAACAATTCCTTGGTGTCCTTCATGTGCTATATCGAAAGCACATTCCCTCAATGAGTGTGGAATGATAATACAGTTGTTGCGTAATACAAGATCAGATGTAATTGTAACGGTGAGCTTATTTCAAACATTGCGAAGACCTTGTAATGTGAGAGCAATTTCGTTTGAGGACACGTTCTCAATCGCCTCTTTCCAGTTTCGAGATTCCATCGCCTTCATACGTAATTGCAAAAACTCATCCTGTTTTGTTGCTGCTTTGATGTTTTAGTGACTTTGGCACCGCATTTATGTTTATGTAGTTAAGATGTTGTTCAGCAACCTTTACCTAACGACTAGTAGGACCAACTGCCTGCAGTGAATGTCGTGAAAGATAGTCTGCCGGGTTGAGCTTGCCTGGAACTCATTGTATTTTGAGTATCCAATGTTCTATTCGAGTGGGTGGTTTGCTATGTGGATTGTCGAACAAGCTCACAACTGGTCTATGATCAGTTATTACTTTAAATTCGCTTCCATATAAGTAGAGATGGCAGTGTAAGACACCCCAAGTGATTGAGAGTGCTTCTCTCTCTGTTTGCAATTAACATTCATCCACAGGTGTTAATGATCTGTTTGCCATCGCAATGATTGATTGGTTACCGGTCTTGTCTTTCTGAATGAGAACTGCACCTAATCCAACTGGGCTTGCATTCACAACTAGCTGGGTGGTTTTCTCTGGGTCAAAATAGGCATTTGTTCAACTTGCTGATAAACATTGTTTGATCTGGTGTACCACCTGTTTGTGTGATTTGGTCCATTCCCAATTGGTGGTCTCTTTTGTTAGATCACATAGGGGGGCAGATAGTGTAGCGAGCTCAGGAATGAAACGACTGCAGTACGTGGTGAGTCCTAGCAGACTCCAGACTTCTTGCACGTTTATAGGATCTGGAGTGTTGGTAATGGCTTTAACTTTCCATGGATCTGGTGATACTCCTTCACCACTGAACACGTGACTGAAAAATTCAATTTTATTTTCATGTAACAAGCACTTGTCTTTGCTCAAGGTGAGGTTACATTCTCTGAGATGTTGTAGGCATGCATGTAGGCATGTCTCGAATTCCCTTTCAATGCAGCCATAGATGAGAATGCCATCACATATGTTCAGTGTGCCTTCAAGTCCTTGAAGTGAAGACTGATTCAAATGTTGAAATACCTCAGCTGCTAAATTGACTTCAAAGTTGAGCCTCTTGTGTCAGAGAAGACCGATGTGAGTAGCAAGTACAGTAAAACATCTTTATTCTTCTGCAAGCTCGATTTGATGGTAGCCTGCATTGAGGTCAAGCTTAGCCAAGTGCTTAGCACCATTCACTTTCTCTATGATATCATCGCTGGTCAGTGCCAAGTGCCTTTCTTGTTGTATGGTTTGGTTTGGTGATCGCAGATCAATGCAGATTCTAATCTGATTCTCACTCTTGGGTTTCTTGATGACTTGTATGGGTGAGACCCAAGGGGTAGGCTCATCCCCAACTTCCTCAATAATGTCAAGGCCAAGTAGGCATTGAAGTTCCTTCTCTGTCTGTTCCCTGACATGAAATGGTATGTGTCACTGTTGATGCGCAACTGGGGGCACATTAAGGTCTACATGCAGCTTGCATGTAACACCTTTCAGTTTGCTGAGACTAGTGAAGTGATCAGCATCCAGTTCGATATTATTTTTATTATGCGAAGGAATCGTGTATGCGACTGCAATCACGTGCAGAGCTATTGCCGTGTTGAAACTAGTAACGGTTTCACATTCTCCAGATATGACGTAGAATACAACTTCTGTTCTAGTGTCTTTGAATGAGACTGGCATTTCAAAGGTTCGAGAATTTTCAGTGCTTTGCCACTGTTGTAAGGGAAAATTTTCATATTGCCTGGTTTGCAGAGAATGGGACAAACTGAAGTTTGTTGAATGTTTTGTCTCCGATGACATTGACACTGTGGGTGTACCTACCTCACATGGACTGCAGCGGTTCAAGAAGGCAGTTCACTACCACCTTCTCAAGGGCAATTAAGGATGGGCAATAAAATGCTGGCCTAGCCAGCGACGCCCACATCCCATGAATGAATAAAAAAAAGGTGCTCCTGTGTCTATGAGAACATCTACGTCCCAGCAGTCAATGGTCACTGTCACGTGGCTGTTTGCTGTGTCTGAGAGAGAGGACAAAAGTATGTTCAGAGTTATCCACCTCTGCGTTGGCTACATTCTCTCGCCTTTTTGCTGTGGCACACAAACGTCGCACCCTTCTGTTTGGTTTTAGTTTAGGTTACTTATGAGTGACAAACACAAGCGCTGGTTGGGTTTTCCACAGTCTTTATACTGTTTACCAGTAGCAGGACACTCTGTCCATTGTAGGAAAGGACCACCACAGTGGAAACATTCTTTGGATAAGTCATAACTCTGTTTGTGAGATGGTTTTTGTTGCTTTGCAGGTGGTTTCCTGGCACCTGAGCGATGAAGAATGTGCACAGAGGTTGAACTTGGAGTGTGGTAGTTACTGTTAGCAGCCTCAATGTCAGTAGCTCTGTGCTCTGAGAGCAATAGTGATCTTGTTAACTCTAGCAGCTCTGACAGCTTTCTGTCTTTCTTGAGCACATTTCAGTGCAGTTGATTGGACAGACAGCCTTTGATTAGTTGTGTTTTGATTTCCCATCCGACATGTTCAACATCACCAAAATCACTTTTGGTTGTTAGTTGTCTTAATCATGTGTAATATTGGACAATTCTCTCGTTCGCTTCTTGCTTAGTGCGTCGGAAGACAATGTTTTCATATATGGTGTTCTTCCTGGGCGTGGAGTAGGTTGTCAGCGCATTTTTTGATGTGTTGTAGTCATTTTCCTCAGGCGTAAATATCTCAAAGATATCTTCTAATTCTTCATCTCCATAGTGCAGAAGTAAAGCCTATTTCCTTGTGCCGTCTGTGATTGCAAAACCTACAATCGCACCTTCGAAACGTCGCAGCCACTTTTGCCAATGTGGGGATACGGATGATGACTTTGAAAGCACATCAAAAGGTGGTAGGTTGGGCATAGACTACACCATATTGATCAGCAAGGCAGTGATAAAGGATCCGAGATCGCGTTCCTTTCAGAGGAAACTGCTCTGCAACGATCCAAGATTATGGGCTGAATTTAAATGCTGTGACATCGGGAAGGGCCCTCCGCATATTACAGGCGGAGGTGCGACATCGATGCAGCCCCCTCCCATCACCAGGCGGCTGGCCCTTCAAATCAATATTAAAATGAGGCCTAATGAAATTCAAATTAACCTACCTGCAGGTGGCGGCCATCCCACTCCAATATTACAGCCGCCGTTTGTGCTCCGCGTGCCTTTGGAACTCAGCATGGAATTCCAGGCGAGAACCTGGCGGGGAGGGGGGAAGCAATAGAATTTTCAGGGTTGGAGGAGCAGGGAAATCAATTTTAATTGGATGTGGGGATGGTGGGAAGGGGTTGAGGGTCAAAGGGGGAAAGTTCTGGATACTAATAAAAGTTTATTATAGGGGGAGAGGGCAATTAATATATAAATTACCCATTGGGGAGTGGGAGAGGGCATTTAGAGCTGAAATTTAAATTTATTTTCATTTCCCGGAGATCAGGACCTTTAAATTTGAAAATGTTACTGAAGGGCTTGAAGACCTTTGAAAATGGGGCTGGCGCCTGCGTGGTGTCACCAGTCGCCGTTGCTGGGGGCGCGGCAGCCGCCCCCTTATGTCATCGGGGACGGCCGCTCCGCCCCTCTGTTTAAATTAGCCCCCATACGAAATATCACGGGGGCTCCTCAGCGGCCGCTGAATGCGGGCACCATGCTGAGTTCAAAGGGCACCGCCGTGGAGCACGGTGCCCGAATAAAATTCAGTCCTATATCTTTTTTTTTGATTGGATGTTATTTTGGAGAGATCAGTATGTAAATATACACTGTACAAGCTTTCCTGTGTATCACTCAAACACAGCCTGCAACTGAAAATACTGTCTGCAGAAGTGGACAAAAACCCTTGAAAATTTTCATTCCTGAAAGCAATGTTTATGGTTTTTCACCATCCTTTTCTGCTTACCTTGTCGCCATTGTGATGTCTCTCAGGACTGGAGTGAGGTTTAGCCGAGTTTATCATAGAATATGAGGCAGAGACTGAGGTAGCAGCAGCAGGCTGTTGAACTTAAAGGCTTCCTCTTTATTCTCTTTTACTTTCACTTTCCCTTTGCTAGCATGTGTGTTTTACAGCTGCCCCAAGTGTACAGGATGTACATTGCGATTGCAATTTCAAAGCACTACAACACGACAGTTCCCAATCTTACAAATGTGGTCAGTCTGTCACTTCTAGAACAAATTGCTTAAAGTGACGCTGCGAGGATGTTGTTGCCAATGGTGTGATTACCAGACAGGCACCAAGGCTAACTTATTATAACAATATTATTATTTGCAAAATACTTTTATTTTCTTAGCTGTGAGCTGACCAATGGATATTCTACGATGCAGTAAGTAATTGGTTAACTATCTATTTTTCGGATGAGACATTAAACTGAGGGCCCTGTCTGCACTCACGGATGGTTGTAAAAGATCCCATGACACTATTTCAAAGATGATTAGGGGCGTTCTCCCTTGTGTCCTGGTCAATATTTAGCCCTCAACCAACAACATTAAAACACAAATGATCTTATCATTATCACATTGCTGTTTGTGGGAGCAAATTGGCTTCTAGGTTTCTTACATTACAACAGAAGCTACAATTTAAAAAGCACTTCATTGGCTGCAAAGCACTTTGAGATGTCCTGAGGATGTGAAAGGTGCTGTATAAATCTTCATCTCATCTTTGGCCTCCTTGTCCTGAGAGACAATGGGTAAGCGCCTGGAGGTGGTCTGTGGTTTGTGAAGCAGCGCCTGGAGTGGCTATAAAGGCCAATTCTAGAGTGGCAGACTCTTCCACAGGTGCTGCAGATAAAATTGGTTGTCGGGGCTGTTACACAGTTGGCTCTCTCCTTGCGCTTCTGACTTTTTTCCTGCCAACTGATAAGTCTCTTCGACTCGCCACACTTTAGCCCCGCCTTTATGGTTGCCCGCCAGCTCTGGCGATCGCTGGCAACTGACTCCCACGACTTGTGATCAATGTCACAGGACGTCATGTCGCGTTTGCAGACGGCTTTAAAGCGGAGACATGGACGGCCGGTGGGTCTGATACCAGTGACGAGCTCGCTGTACAATGTGTCCTTGGGGATCCTGCCATCTTCCATGCAGCTCACATGGCCAAGCCATCTCAGGCACCGCTGACTCAGTAGTGTGTACAAGCTGGGGATGTTGGCCGCTTCGAGGACTTCAGTGTTGGAGATACGGTCCTGCCACCTGATGCAAAGGATTATCCGGAGGCAGCAAAGATGGAATGAATTGAGACATCACTCTTGGCTGACATACGTTGTCCAGGCCTCGCTGCCGTAGAGCAAGGTACTGAGGACACAGGCTTGATACACTCGGACTTTTGTGTTCTGTGTCAGTGTGCCATTTTCCCACACTCTCTTGGCCAGTCTGGACATAGCAGAGGAAGCCTTTCCCATGCGCTTGTTGATTTCTGCATCGAGAGACAGGTTACTGGTGATAGTTGAGCCTAGGTAGGTGAACTCTTGAACCACTTCCAGAGTGTGGTCACCGATATTTATGGATGGAGCATTTCTGACGTCCTGTTCCATGATGTTCATTTTCTTGAGGCTGATGGTTAGGCCAAATTCGGTGCAGGCAGCCGCAAACCTGACGATGAGTCTCTGCAGACACTCTTCAGTGTGATATGTTAATGCAGCATCGTCAGCAAGGAGGAGTTCCCTGATGAGGACTTTCTGTACTTTGGTCTTCACTCTTAGACGGGCAAGGTTGAACAACCTGCCACCTGATCTTGTGTGGAGAAAAATTCCTTCTTCTGAAGACTTTAACACGTGTGAGAGCAGCAGGGAGAAGAAGATCCCAAACAGTGTAGGTGCGAGAACACAGCCCTGTTTCACGCCACTCAGGATAGGAAAGGGGTCTGATGAGGTGCCGCTATGCTGAATTGTACCTTTCATATTGTCATGGAATGAGGTGATGATACTTAGTAGCTTTGGTGGGCATCCGATCTTTTCTAGTAGTCTGAAGAGACCACGTCTGCTGACGAGGTCAAAGGCTTTGGTGAGATCTATGAAAGCAACGTAGAGGGGCATCTGTTTTTCACGGCATTTCTTCTGTAGCTGTCGAAGGGAGAACAGCATGTCAATGATGGATCTCTCTTCTCGAAAGCCACACTGTGCCTCAGGGTAGACACGCTCAGCCAGCCTCTGGAGCCTGTTTAAAGCGACTCAAGCGAAGACTTTCCCCACTGTGCTGAGCAGGGAGATTCCACGGTAGTTGTTGCAGTCACCGCGGTCACCTTTGTTCTGAAAGAGGGTGATGATATTGGCATCGCGCATGTCCTGTGGTACTGCTCCCTCATCCCAGCACAGGCAAAGCAGTTCATACAGTGCTGAAAGTATAGCAGGCTTGGCACTCTTGATGATTTCAGGGGTAATGCCGTCCTTCCCAGGGGCTGTTCCGCTGGCTAGAGAATCAATGGCATCACTGAGTTCCGATTTTGTTGGCTGTACATCCAGCTCATCCACGACTGGCAGAGACTGGGCTGCATTGAGGGCGGTCTCAGTGACAACATTTTCCCTGGAGTACAGTTCTAGGTAGTGTTCCACCCAGCGGTCCATTTACTTGCGTTGGTCAGTGATTGTGTCCCCTGATTTAGATTTGAGGGGGGCGATCTTCTTGATGGTTGGCCCAAAAGCACTCTTAATGCCATCATACATTCCTCTGATGTTTCCGGTGTCGGAGGCCAGCTGAATATGACTGCATAGGTGTTGCCTGTAGTCATTTGCGCAGCGCTTGGCTGTTCTTTGTGCAGCGCTTCTGGCTGCTTTAAGTGCTACGGATGTTAACTCGCTGGGGGCTTTCTTGTAGTTCAGCAGTGCAATGCGCTTAGCGGCTATGACAGGTTCCAGCTCTTCAATGTGAGATTGAAACCAGTCTGCATTCTGCTTCACACGATTGCCATAGGTGGTCATTGCTGAGTCATAGATGGCGTCTATGATGTGGGCCCACGCATGTATAAATACAAGTCGTTCTTTTATGAGTAAATCTTGAAGTCTCATAAAGGAATAGCTTCATGGTCACTTTTATTGAGACCAGCTTTTAGATTTCAATTCAAATTGTTAAACTGCCATGGTGGGATTTGAATGCAGATCCCTTATTAGCCATTAGCCCAAGCCTCTGGATTGCTAGTCCAGTAACATAACTAGTAAGCTACTGTATGAGTCAAATTTTGTATGCTCTTTAAATGTAGAGACAAAGTAAAACGGCATGGAGGTCAGAATAGGTGACTAAATTCAGTTGTGGGAGAGAGTTAAAAATAAAGCACCGGGCAAACTTAATAAGAGTATGGATAATTACTACCCTGGAAAACAGTGAGACTGATACAATATTACAGCACTCGGCGTACATTTGACAGAGAGAATCACATTAAGTTGGTGGCAGTCGCAGAATTTCCAGAGAGACATGGGAATCTAACGCAAGATATAAACTTTTCAGCTCAGATCATGGTGAAATAACAGGACTGACAAGAAGGGAACAAAGGAGAAAATTAATAAGAAATGTTATGAATCTGGCAATGTACCTGAGCCAAAAGGCTCCAGACTCAATGCCTTCCTGGTCTATCAGTCTATTTCCCAAGGTGTGTTGTCAAGATCATGACATTTATCACTACATCTCTGCCTCACTGACCTCGTGTCAGATATCTATTATTTCACCGCTGCCTGGCAATATCTGATCAGAAAGTTTATATTTTGCTTTAAACTCACAAGTCTCCATGGGAATTTTCCCCGCTGCCAATTTTAATGTGGCCAATTCTGTCAAACATACACTGAATGCTGCAGTATTGTATCACTGGTTTTTCTAACTCAGTAAATTGTTTTTATTTTGTCTCACCATCAATCTTCATCGTCTTCACTCACATTCCCATTGTTTTATTTTATCTCAACATTGAAAATTTTATATGACCCAAACACCTCAGCCTGGGAATCCTCCATCTGTATGTTTTGTCAAGTACAACCTGCCCTAATGATCTCCTCATTCTTCACCACATACAGTTGTGCATCGTCCCTGCTGATAAGTCAAGATCTTTACCTCATGATGCTGTTTCAGTGATAAAGCTGCAACAACAAAAATCTATGTAAGTGTCAGATAATGAAAGGAGCTGGTTCTATAATAGTCACATTATTTCAAGCTCTTAAAGGGACACCACCTCCATAATAAGGATAGAAAATACTGGAAATCAGCAGGTCCAGCGACAGCTATGGAAAGAGAAAAGGAGTTAACGTTTCAGGCAGCTGACCTGTCATTGGATGCATTTCCCTTTGCAGCATTTCAGTTTTTATTTCAGATTTCTAGCATCCGCGGTATTTTGCTTTCCTATGATAAGAACATTTGGCAATCCTGTTTCTGCTCAGGAAAGCGATGTTTTAAACGTATGTGCATCATTATGCTGTGCGCTTGTAAACAAACAGAGCTTGGCAACTCAATTCCTTGTGGAAAACAGCACTTTTTTGTTTCATCTACAATGCTATTGTCTCATCTAACGAAGTAGCTTATTTACATGTGGCCACAGTGGACAGTGAAAACCATGGTCACAGAAATGCACAATTGTACAGTCCAATGTATTTCTGCCAATGCAATGCATCTCACACAAAGACCTGTAGCATGGAGGGAACAGAATTAATCCCGTTATAACTGATCAAAGTGCATTGACTATAAATGTTCCTGAAATAGAGGGAGGAAAATATTGCATGCTGAAATATAAGGAATTAAAGAAAAAAAGTTACATTTATATAGCACCGTTAACAACTTCAGGACTCCCACAGCACTTTATAGCCAATTATTTACTTTTGAAGAATAACCATTGTTGTAATGTAGGAAACGTGGCAGCATTTTATGCAAAGCAAGCTCCCACAAACAGCAGTGAGGTAGATGACCAGAACATCTGCTTTTTCAGGTGTTGGTTAAGGGATACATGTTTGCCAAGACACCAGGGCGAACTCACTTGCTGTTCTTCAAAATAGTGCTTTTGGATCTCTTACATACCCAAAAGGGCAGATGGGGCTTCAGTTTACTAGCTCATCTGAAAGGCAGCACCTCCAATAGTGCAGCACTCCTTCAGTATTGTGTTGGGAGTGGTGGCCCAGATTTTGTGCACAAATCCCTGGAGTGGGACTGTAAACCCACAACATCCTAACTCAGAGGCATGAGTGCCACCTGTTGAGCCATGGCAAACACCGAAAGCCCATTAATGCACACAGTTGGTGTTCCTGTTGCCAGGGGTAATGCAAGAGGAGCATGGAACAGCTCTGAGGAACTTCCAGGCTGAAGTCAACATTTCTCTCAACTCTAGAGTTTTAAAAGTCAATCTCTTACTCATACAACCTCTGGAAGCTTAAAACAGTACTTATTCCACAAACACTTACAGGGCATCAGGTGTGGAGGAACAGACTGTAACTTTGCATAACTAAATAATTCAAAACTATTGCTGATGTATTTTATGTGCTGTTAATTGATTTAGTGGGAAATGCTAGATTTAGGCTTCAACTTTGAGTTCACATCTGATGCTGAGATACTGAGACCCGCACCCCCCACCCCTTCCCCCACATCTTCCACCCTAGTTGGGGGAGGAAACCATTCTTCATATGGGTTATTAAAATGAGTCTCATCTGCTACTTGGAAGCCAAATCAAGTCAGCATTCATCAAAATCAGCCTGATCAGTCTACTTCCGATCATCAGCAAAGTGATGGAAGGGGTCGTTTACAGTGCTATCAAGTGGCACTTGCTCAGCAATAACCTGCTCAGTGGCACTCAGCTCTTGACCTCATTACAGCCTTGGAGCAAACGTGGACAAAAGAGCTGAACTCAAGAGGTGAGGTGAGAGTGACTGCTCTTGACATCAAGGCAGCATTTGACCAAGTATGGCATCAAGGAGCCCTGGCAAAACTGGAGTCAATGGGAATCAGGGGGAAAACTCTCTGCTGGTTGGAGCCATACCTAGCACAAAGGAAGATGGTTGTGGTTGCTGGAGGTCAATCATCTTAAACCAAATTAGCAATAATACTGTGGAGGAGGTGTACTTGGAGTGTGTACGTGACGGTTTTTTAGACCAATACGTTGAGGAACCAACTAGAGAACAGGCTATCCTAGACTGGGAATTGTGCAATGAGAAAGGATTAATTAACAATCTTGTTGTGCGGGTCCCTTGGGAGGAGCAACCATAACATGATAGAATTCTTCATCAAAATGGAGAGTGGAGTAGTTGAATCTGAAAGTAGGGTCCTGAATCTAAATAAAGGAAACTACGAAGGTATGAGGCGTGAGTTGGCTATGGTAGACTGGGGAACTTTACTAAAAGGGTTGACGGTGGATAGGCAATGGATACTTAAAGAACGTGTGCATGAATTACAACAATTATTCATTCCTGTCTGGCACAAAAACAAAACCAGAAAGGTGGCTCAACCGTGGCTTATGAAAGAAATTAGGGATAGTATTAGATCCAAAGAGGAGGCATATAAAATTGCCAGAAAAAGCAGCAAGTCTGAGGATTGGGAGCAGTTTGGAATTCAGCTAAGGAGGACAAAGAGGTTGATTAAGTGGGGGAAAATAAAGTATGAGAGTAAACTTGTGGGAAACATAAAAACTGACTGTAAAAGCTTCTATAAATATGTGAAGAGAAAAAGATTAGTGAAGACAAGTTTAGGTCCCTTACAGTCAGAAATGGGGGAAATTATAATGGGGAACAAAGAAATAGCAGAACAATTAAACACATACTTTGGTTCTGTCTTCACAAAGGAGGACACAAATAACCTCCCAGAAATGTTAAGGAACCAAAGGTCGAATGAGAGGGAGGAACGGAAGGAAATCAGTATTAGTAAAAAAATAGTGCTAGGGAAATTAATGGGGTTAAAGGCTGGCAAATCCCCTGGGCCTGATAATCTACATCCCAGAGTACTAAAGGAAGTGGCCCCGGAAATAATGGATGCATTGGTGGTCATCTTCCAAAGCTCTATAGACTCTGGAGCAGTTCCTACAGATTGGAGGGTGGCAAATGTAACCCCACTATTTAAAAAAGGAGGGAGAAAAAAAACAGGGAACTACAGACCAATTAGCCTTACATCAGTATTGTGGAAAATGCTAGAGTCTATTATAAAGGATGTGATAGCAGAACACCTAGAAAACATAAACGGGATTGGGCAAAGTCAGCATGAGTTTACGAAAGGGAAGTCATGCTTAACAAATCTACTGGAGCTTTTTGAGGATGTAACTAGTAGAATGGATAAGGGAGAACCAGTGGATGTGGTGTATTTGAATTTTCAGAAGGCTTTTGATAAGGTCCCACATAAGACATTAGTGTGCAAAATTAAAGCACATGGGATTGGGGGTAATATACTGGCATGGATTGAGAATTGGTTGACAGACAGGAAACAGAGAGTAGGAATAAACGGGTCTTTTTCCGGGTGGCAGGCAGTGACTAGTGGGGTACCACAGGGATCAGTGCCCCACCTATTCACAATATATATTAATGACTTGGGTGAGGGAGCTAGATGTAACATTTCCAAGTTTGCCGATGACACAAAGTTGGGGCGGAATGTGAGTTGTGAGGAGGATGCAAAGAGGCTCCATTGTGATTTGGACAAGTTGGGTTAGTGGGCAAATGCATGGCAGATGTGGTATAATGTGGATAAATGTGGATAAATGTGAGGTTATCCACTTTGGTTGTAAAAACAGAAAGGCAGATTATTATCTGAATAGTGATAGATTGGGAAAAGTGGAGGTGCAAAGAGACCTGGGTGTCTTTGTACACCAATTGCTGAAAGCAAGCATTCAGTTGCAAGAGGATTTAAGTACAGGAGCAAGGATGTCTTACTGCAGTTATACAGGGCCTTGGTGAGATCACATCTGGAGTGCATGCAGTTTTAGTCTCCTTATCTGAGGAAGGATGTTTATGCCTTGGACGGAGTGCAAAGAAGATTTACTAGGCTGATTCCTGGGATGGCAGGATTGACGTATGAGGAGAGATTGGGTTGACTAGGTCTATATTCACTAGAGTTTAGAAGAATGAGAGGGGATCTCATGGAAACCTATTTAATCCTAACAGGACTAGACAGGCTAGAATCAGGGAGGATGTTCCCGATGGCCGGGGCGTCCAGAATCAGGGGTCACAGTCTCCGGATACGGGGTATGCCATTTAGAACCGAGATGAGGAGAAATTCCTTCGCTCAGCGGGTGGTGAACCTGTGGAATTCTCTATCGCAGGAGGCAGTGGAGGCCAAGTCATTAAATATATTCGAGAAGGAGATAGATATATTTCTTAATGCCAAAGGGATCAAGGGATATGGGGAGAAAGCGGGAACAGAGTACTGAATTAGATGATCAGCCATAATCGTTTTTGAATGGCAGAGCAGGCCCGAAGGGCTGAATGGCCTACTCCTGCTCCTTTTTTCTATGTTTTCTATGTTTCTATGTTTCAGCCCCAGGACATCACTGCAGGAGTTCCTCAGGGTAGTGTCCTCAGCCCAAGCATCTTCAGTTGCTTCATCAATGACCTTCCCTCCAGCGTAAGGTCAGAAGTGGGGATTTTTGCTGATGATTGTACGATGTTCAGTACCATTTGCGACTCCTCAGATACTGAAGCAGCCCATGCCCATATGCAGGAACTCCAGGACAACATCTAGACTTGGGCTGAGAAGTGGAAAGTAGCATTCGTGCCACACAAGTGCCAGGCAATGACCAACAAGAGAGAATCTAACCATCTCCCCTTGACATTCAGTGGCATTACCATCGCTGAATCCCCCACTATCAACATCCTGGAGGTTATCATTGACCAGAAACTGAACTGGACCAGTCACATTAATGTTGTGGCTACAAAAGCAGGTCAGAGGCTGGGAATTCTGCAGTGAGTAGCTCACCTCCTGGCTCCCCAATGCCTGTCCATCATCTAGAAGGCACAAGTCAGGAGTGTAATGGAAAAGTCTCCACTTGCCTGGGTGGGTGAAGCTCCAACAACACTCAAGAAGCTCGACACCATCCAGGACAAAGCAGCCCGCTGAATCATTACCCCATCCACCACCTTCAACATTCACACCCTCCACCACTGATGCATAGTAGCAGCAATGTGTATCATATACAAAATACACAGCAGCAACTGACCAAGGCTCCTTCGACACCACCTTCCAAACCCGCGACTCCTACCACCTAGCAGGACAAGGGCAGCAGATGCATGGGAATACCACCACCTGCAAGTTCCTCTCCAAGCCTCACATCATCCTGACTTGGAACTATATCACCGTTCCTTCACTATCACTGGATCAGAATCCTGGAACTCCCTTCCTAACAGCACTGTTGGTGTACCAACACCCCAAGGACTGCAGCGGTTCAAGAAGGCAGCTCACCATCACCTTCCCAGGGGTAATTAGGGATGGGCAATAAACGCTGGCATAGCCAGCGATGCTCACATCCTGGTCAATACTCTTCCTTGAAAACTCTTGCAGGCCTCCAAAGTGAACACGATGTGCACCCTTGTCCCATTACCACTTCCTTTGGCTTTGTACCATGAAACCTTTTGTCATTTAATCTCTCCTGCCCTCCACCCTATCACAGACCTTCCTTTTGTTTTTCTTCCCCCTCCCCCCCCCTTTCACTTGCTTAAAACCTATTACATTTCTACCTTTTGACAGTTCTGATGAAAAGCCACAGAATCAGAGAATTGTTACCGCACAGGAGGAGGCCATTCAGCCTGTCATGTTTGCACCGGCTTTCCAAAAGAGCAATTTACCTAGTGCCGCTCCCTCACCTTCTCCCCGTAGCCCTGCACGTTCTTCCTTTTCAGATAACAATCTAATTCCCTCTTGAAGGCCTTGATTGAATCTGCCTTCACCACACTCTCTGGCAGTGCACTCCAGATCCTAACCACTCGCTGCGTGAAAAAGTTTTTCCTCATGTCGCCATTGCTTCTTTTGCCAATGACCTTAAATCTGTGCTCTCTTGTTCTTGATCGTTCCACCAATGGGAACAGTTTTTCCTAATCTATTCTGTCCAGACCCCGCATAATTTTGAACACCTCTATCAAATCTCCTCTCAACCTTCTCTTCTCCAAGGAAACAGTTCCAGCTTCTCCAATCTATCCACATAACTGAAGTTCCTGGAACCATTCTCGTGAATCTTTTCTGCACTCTCTCTAATGCCTTCACATCTTTCCTAAAGTGTGGCACCCAGAACTGGACAGACTACTCCAGTTGAGGCTGAATCAGTGTTCTGTATAGGTTTAACATAACTTCCATGCTTTTGCACTCTATGCCCCTATTAATAAAGTCACAGACCTGAAATGTAAACTCTGTTTTTCTCTCCACAGATGCTGCGTGGCTTGTTGAGTGTTTCTAGCATTTTCTGTTTTTGTTCCAGATTTGCAGCATCTGCAGTATTTTGCTTTTGTGTTGAAGACATGCTATTACTTTGGGAATACCACCACCATCATCTGACTGCAGTGGTTCCAGACAAATCGCCACCACATTTTCAATGGCAATTGGAGAAAGACAGTAAGTGCTATCGTCGTCAGCAATGCCCACATCCTGAGAAGTACTTTCCACCAGCTACTCACTTTTGCAAGGTCAGCGTAGAGCAATGGTACAACTTCAGATCATACGGATCAGACAACTGAGGCGATGGTTCTGTATGAATTGTAGTATAAGGATGTAAAGGGTTAATACAGAAGACAATGAGAGAGACCGCTCCCACTATAAGGGTGCGACAGTCACATGAGATAGGATGGAGAAGAAGAAGGAGCAGCCCAGAGGATGCTGGCTTAGGTGGCTTGAGGAATGTGTATGTAAGATAATGTAAATAATAAACAATTCTGAGTTAACCTTTACCTGAGCCTGAGATTTTCTTTAGATCATCCCTGAAACACTACTGAAGATGTTGCTAATAACATTACAACACGCAACAAGAACCAGATACTGTAACCAATATTTTGCAGCAATCAGCATGCCCTTGGGTTAACCGCCACAGCAAAAGAAAAAGAAATATGTAAACTTGTCAACACAAAAGATCATTTTTTCACCATAAAAGCACAAGGTTAATTGGATCTGGGAACTGCAGACTTCAGACCAGCCAATAACAGAAACCAAGACAAATGATGTAACTGGCAGGTGGGTCAAAATATCTGTCAGAAAGGAAAGGTTGTGCTTGCAAATATGATTAATTAACAATATGCATGAATTAATCAAGAATGTGTATGAATTAAACAAGATGAACAAATGATTGTTTTGCACTCATTGGGAACACTTTTCTCCACTGCAAAGCTTCATTCAACCCTCTTGCAAGGGCTATTCTGATTCTATAGAAAGTGTTGTGCACATTGCAAGCTCGAGGAACAGCACCTCATCTTTCGACTGGGCACTTTACAGTCTTTCGGAGTCAACATTGGGTTCAATAATTTTAGATAATAACCTCTTAACCAATTTTTCTTTTCCTTTTCCTGTGTTTTTTTTGCTTGTTTGTTGCCCCACCCCCGGACCTTGTTTCTTTCTTAGTCCCTTTTATTTGTATTCGGACAGCTGCTATACTGTCATTTACACCTCATTCAGACACATCTTTTTGTTTCTTTACTTGGCTTTGTCCCATGAAAACTTTTGTTATTTAATCTCTCCTGCCCTCCGCTCTATCACACACCTTCCCTTTTATTCTTCTTCCTCCCTCCCCCCCCCCTTTCACTTGCTCAAGGCCATTTACATTTCTAACCTTGCTTAGTTTTTTGAGATTTAAAAGCTTGTTTGTCAATCCCTGCTCTGGATCAGTTATCCAGCTTACGAAAATAATGGGCTGGGTCTTGTTCTCCCCCAGGCATCGGGTTCTGTGGCGGGGAGCGGGGTGGGGTGGGGGTCCCTGAAGGTGGCTCCGGATGAGGCGCACCATGGACCTCACATCGTGGGGGCCCAGCCTGGTCCTCCCGCTGAGTGACGGGACCATAATTAACATATTCAAATCAATAAAATGAATGAATTAACGTACACTTACCTGTGATCTTGAAGGCTCCCCGCGATATTGAGCAGGGCGGCCGGTGCTCCCGCGCGTTCAAATCCCCATCCGGAGAAAGGTGGCGTCACACTGTTGGGGAGGGGGGGGAGGAAAAACGGGGTCAAATAAACATAATGGGTGTAGGGGATGGTGGGAAGGGTTGAACTGTAAACTTTGTGCAGTTTGGGGTGGTAAAGGTCAGCTGTTAAAGGTAAATGTTTTGAGGGGCAAAGGGCAAATAGTTAATATAATTGTTATAGGGGGAAGGGGTGTTAGAAATTTATTTAATTTTGTGGGTTTGTCTTTAAAAATTTAAATTAGGCAGCAGGGCTGGCTGACGCCATTGCCGGGAATGCACAGCCCACCGCTTCCGCGTGATTGGAGGGGGAGGCGGGCCACCCCGGCTATTTAAATAAGCCATCGTGCTTAAGATCCAGGCGGCTCTTTGGCGTGAGCTCACCGCCAGCTCTTACAATCCAGTCCAATGTCATTTGTCAAAACACTGTGAGAATCGGAGCAAAGAATCAGCTGCATGTAACGTACACTCCACAATACAATGATTCTTCAGCTTCTCCATACAGAAAAGATCATATGGACTGTAGTTTAGAATGTATAATTTGAGTGAATGACTCTCATTATCCAACCAGTGTGATTATAAGCAGATCTGATATGGCACCTTGAAAGGCATGATTTCTTTTTAAAAATATCATTTCGGTTCCCCCCTACAATATTGAAACACAATAAAAATGTTTTACTTTAGACAGTTTTGTTTGGACTTCTTGTGCGGAGATATTTAGTTAGGTTGTAATTTAGCAACATCCTTCTGTCTTCAGGCTACCCTTACTTCGCTGGAGGGGGGGAAAGTCAGTCTGGACAATTAATCTCACAAGAGCTGCCCACTGTCACTGTCAGGTCGGCCTGTTCAATGAGATGAAATAAGGCTACTGATTTATTTCCGACCCTAGATGGAGCACTCCATTGATATGATTTGACCTAAGATTTGAATGAAGTTCTGGACTGTGAGTACTGTGGATTATGGGGTGATGTAACTGGCCATTCAACGATTAGAAACTGGTTCATTACATGACGAACAGCAAAGAAAGGACTTGCATCTATATAGCACCTTTCACTACATCAGGATGTCCCAAAGTGCTTTACAGCGAATAAGTACATCTTAAAGTGTAGTCACAGTTATAATGTGGGAAACACAGTCACCAATTATCATGCAGCAGGCTACCCATGAACAGCAATGAGATAATGGTCAGAGAAATTATTTTAATGATGCTGGTTGGGTGATAAATATTGACCAGGACACCAGGGAGAATTTCCCTTTTCTTGCTTTCAATCATGCTATGTGATCATGTATGTCCACCTAAGAGGGCAGATAGGGCCTTGGTTTAACAGGCTCCAACAGTGCAGCACTCACTCAGTACTACACTGGAGTGTTAACCTGGATTACACGCAAGTCTCTGGAGCGGGTCTTGAACCCATGACCTTCCAACTGAGCAGTAAGAATGCTGCCCACAGAGCCACAGCTGACACCCAAACTGAAAACCCAATTGGAAGAAAATAATACTGCTCGGCAAGACTTATTTAAAAAGTCTTGCATTTTTCCATCTTACATTTAAGCACTGGCTGGAATAAAATTGTTTCCCTGTGATTATGCAAATTCCCATCAACTGTAGAATCATTATAATCAAAGAAACAATCCTTGCTTGATAAGCTGAGGAGTTGTCTAGTAGTCTCTGTTGCCAATAAAAGTACCTAGAGAGGAAAATGAGTGACATTGCCACTTGAATGCAACATGAGCTTTTCATTCCTAGTCTCTTAAACATTTTAACAAAAGTCTGAGCATGTTTTACATTTATTATGGAGACAGAAAAAGCAAGATGGGGTTGAGTTGTGTGATGAAATAAATGTGTCAATATGCTAACATAATGTACATGCTAACTCAATATATTACCAACCTCTGTTGTTTTAATTCTCACTGTGATTTTCAGTATGGGTAAGTTGAATGGTCTGTCTTACTGGATGGCCAATGCTCTGAGTATGAGTTCAAATTCCACCATAGCACAAGGAAGGTCTGAAAAAAAAACTATAAATAACGATCTGACATCTGTAAAAGTGACCATGAAGCTGCCTGATTATCATTTAAAAGCTCGACTGTTTCACTAACACCAATAAACTAGTTTCCCACATTACTACAATTCACGGCTGTAAGGTGCTTTAGGATTTCCTGAGGTTGTGGAATGTGCTAGATAAATGCAAGTCTTTCCTTTCTTTTAAATAGCTTGTAGGGAAGGAACCTTGCTGCCCTGACTCAGGCCTTTATGTGACTCCAGCCCCAATCCGATGTGATTGATTCTTAACGGCCCTCTGAATTGGCCTAGCAATCCACTCAGTTGTAGCAAGCCGCTTGCAGTTCAAGGAGAAGGCTCACCACCACCTTCTGAAGGGCAACTAGAGATGGGTAATAAAATGCCAGCATTGCCAGCAAAGCTCACAACCCAGGAATGGAAATATTTCCATTTTATAGCCTGGTTAATGGTTTTTCTATGCGGAGGATAGTTTACTCAATAACTTTGACTGGATAATCTTCTTGGTTACCTGTAGTGGTCTGCATTGATGTTGCCCATGTGTTTTCAGGCTTCTCACTCAAGTATACAACTTCTGCTGCATCCCTGAGAAGGAGAGACAATAATGAGCTTGTTTCAGCAACCTTTATATGCCAGGGCAAAAGTTGCTGTTTGCCTTACTGCTCAACAAGTGACTAATTAAGGCTCGGCTGATAGCTGAGAACAAGCGATTGCTCCTAATTAGTGCTATCAATCACTCCTGTCCCTTTCGAATGCTGGGGTCATGGACTGAACATTGACTATTTCCATCACACCCTCTTTCCACTGTAACTGCTACTTCATATGCAATGATCAGTCAAGTATATAGGGGCAGAGATTTAATTGCAGTGCAGAATAAAATGTCCTCATTCACTCCAATTATGAATATAGTATTCTCACATTGGTATTCGCGTTTAGACTTAGCAAACACTTGCAACAGATTTTAGACTTTTAAAGAAGACTTTCGATGGTTCACAGACTCAACTAAGCTCCGAGAGGCTGATAGAGAAGAACCTAAATATGGAAAATCATTTAAGCCTGAGATTTTGTTTTACAAAATCAGGGCACTCGGCCGAACGGGCCTGTGCCGGTATTTATGCTCCAAATTAACCTCCCCCCGCCCCTTTACACCTCAATCTATCAGCATATCCTTCTATTCCTTTTTTCGTCATGTGCTTATCTAGTTTTTCCTCAATGTATCTCTGCTATTTGCCTGAACCACTCCATGTGGCAGTGAGTTCCGTATTCTCACCACTCTCTGAGTAAAAAGGTTTCTTCGGAATTCCCTATTGGATTTATTAGTGACTATCATATTTAAGGTCCCTAGTTTTGGACTCCCCAACAAATGAAGTGCCTTGTACTTGTCTCCCTTATCAAACTCTTTCAAAACTTTAAAGACTTCTATTAGGTCACTCCTCAGCCTTGCCTTATTTAGGGAAAAGAACCTCAGCCTGTTCAATCTTTCCTGGGAAAGGTCTCAGTTCTGGTTTTATTTCTAGGAGTGCAAGGCTGAAAAAAAAACTTGCTTTTCATTCATTTAATCTAGTGATAGACATGCTTGGAACCACCCAATGTCCCTCCAGTCTCAGATGATGCCTTGTATCTGAGCGTAGACCCAGATGAGAACTGTATGTGATGCATTGATTAAGCGTTGAATTGTTTTCATGTTTCTTCCCCTCATTAAATAAGAAGCATATCCCGAACTAGTCCCACTGAAGGATCGCTTAACTCACAATACCATTACCATTATGGTGTTAAGTTAATCTAGGAGCATTTTATGATTAGCTAAACTGGGAGGGAGGAGATGAAAAGTTTGGCTTGAATGCTCTCAGCACCTGGCATTTTTTTTTATTCATTCCTGGGATGCAGGCGTCGCTGGCTAGGCCAACATTTATTACCCATGCCAATATGTGCTGCCAATATGGATATAAATTCAACCAACAGGGTCTCACTGGGGAGACATCTTCTTCGCATCCACCCTATCAATCCCTTTCATGGTTTTGATATATATAAAATATATATTTTAATATATATATTAAAATATATATGTGTGCTTTCATTGCTTGAGTCCTTTCACCACCTCATGCATTAACTGCAATATAGCCCCAGCTTTGTTGCAAAAATAAATACATGGCACTATTTTATACTGGGTTCATTCATTATCCACCTGTGCTCATCTGGAAAGAGAATAAGGGAAGTTGTACATGTAACAAATCCTGTTAATTACCAAAAGCCTTTCTATGCTCTTTGCATTTTTTGCAACATGCAATCTTTTTACTACTGCCCTCCATAAACTTCAGCTCATCCCAAACTCTGCTGCCCGTGGCCTAACTCGCACCAAGTCCCATTCACCCATCGCCCGTGTGCTCGCTGCCCTACAATGGCTAATGGTTTGGCAATGCCTTGGATTTAAAATTCTCATCCTCATGCTACAATCCCTCTATGACCTCGCCCTTCCCTATCTCTCTAACCTCCTCCAGCTCACAACCCTCTGCGCTCTTCCAATCCTAGCCTCCAGTGCTAATTTCCCTCATTTCCATTGGCTTCCATGCCTTCAGCGGTTTAGGCCCTAAGCTCTGGCACTCTCTCTCTAAACCTCTCCATTTCTCCACTTTTCTCTCCTACCTTAAGAACCTCATTAAAAACTAGCTCTTTGACCAAGATTTTCATCACATGTCCTACTGTCTCTTTATGTGTCTCGGTGTCAACTTTTGTTTGATAATGATCTTGTATTGTGTCTTGGGAGGTTTTACGACATTAAAGGCATTATATAAATGCAAGTTGTTATTGTGAGTCATGCCTCCAAAAATAATGATCATGGTCGATCTCATACTTGTCTATTTTGTTATTCTGGAGCACAAGAATGAGAATTTTAAAATCAAGACGTCGTTGGACCTGGAACCAGTGTAGGTCAGTGAGCACAGGTAGAATATACAGTCCATGAAAAGAACTTACATTGCAATATTTAAAATGGGGGTACCGTTTAGGTTTGGGATCCATCGCCTTACACATCATACACTTTCAGGGATGAACAAACTACTGTGGAGACCTATTTAAATGGAGGATGCCACCTCACAATGAAGATGGGGAATCACCACGGTCGTGACAATGGCACAGAATGCCCTAAGCCGTTTCCATGGCACTGAATTCACTTTGCAGGCAAGCAAAGATTTTACTCCATGCAGTGCAGCATTGAACTTACAATCATTACTAATGAAGACTGTACTGTAAATATTTTTCAAATTTCCAGCTTGACCTTTGAAATACGAGTCTTGCAAATCGGTCAATGCGAGTTGTTATCTCATACTCCTCACTTGGCAGCAAGGAACTCGAATTGGTTTCCTAGTGTCTGGTGAGACATGAGCATGGTGAGGTTATTGGTGATGACAGATTGAGGTTTGGTCAGAAATAATTGTCCTCATGTTAATGCATCTGCTGATACACAAGTCCTGACTTTTATCTGAAGAGTGGAGATTTAACTCACATCCTGCAGAACTGTACCCTAACGTCTCGGCAGGAATGGGAAGATAGGAACAGGAGGAGGCCATTCAGCCCCTCAGGCCTGTTCTGCCATTCAGTTAGAATGCCATGATTGATCAGTATCTTAACTTCATCTACCCGCCTGGCTGCATAACCATTAATATCCTTACCGAGCAAAAATCTAAGGGTGGAGGAAGGGAAGGGGGAGTGGGAGGGAGGGCTAGGATATGAACGGGTGGGTTGGGATAAAAACACACACAAAAGCCTTCTATGCACATGGTGACATGTAGCAGATTCTCCTCTATTGTACTTGGGTGTTAGACGCCAGGAAGAAATGAACAGAGGGAAATTGAGCAGGGAGGATCAGACACCTGTGATGGAACTTATCCGATTTGACATCCCGTGCAGCAGTGGTATGCTCAGAAAAGCCTCTTGAATTTTCCTCCCAGTGCTATTTACGAATACGATAGATCCCAAGACCTTTGCGAATCTGTACAATGTCCTACAAGTTTCCCTGGTTAGTTTTATCACCATTTTACTCCTTGCAGATCATTTTAGCAAATCTGCAAAAGGAAAACTGCAAAAGCTGAGCCCCTGCATCATGGTTTTTGTAAAAGCAATGAAAATTGTATGGCTGCTTTTCCAAATGTTTTCCCATCGGGAGCACATATTGAGAATTTGTTGGGAACATACCTGTTATTTTCCAAAATACAGCCCTCCTGAGTTATACTCTAGGCCTTCCTTTTGTGTGCTCCATTTCCCATTATATAGAGCATGGGAGATTTTGTTACAGACCTATCATAATCCAAGTCTGGCTCTGCATAAAGATTTCTCCTTACAAAGCAATTATTTTGCATTTTTATCATAATGTAAATTAGACATGACACAACACGGAATGTTGTAGAAGTAGAGCAAAGCTGATAGGAGATAGATTTTAATCAAATGTAACAATAGTTATTGATTCCAGATATTGCTCGCATAAGTGATGTGATTTGAAATGACCCATGAGCTGCAATATCAAACAATGATTAGCAGCTTCTGCTGAGATAGAACAATACTGGGTCAGCAACAGCAGCGACTTGCATTTATATAGCGCCTTTAACATAGTAAAACGTCCCAAGGCGCTTCATAGGATCTACTTTCAAACAAAATTTGACACCGAGCCACATAAGGAGATATTAGGACATGTGGATAAAAGCTTGGTCAAAGTGATAGCTTTTAAGAAACATCTTAAAGGAGGAGAGAGAGGTGGCAATGTTTAGAGAAAGAATTCCCGAGCTTGGGCCCAGGCAGCTGAAGGCACAGCCGCCAATGGAGCAGTGATGAAAATGCGGGTTGATCAATTTATAGAACTTGCTCCGTAAGATATCTAACCCATTTCAGTGATTTCTGCACATCAAGAGGGACCTAGATTCCAGTGATGTTGTCATGCTGCTGGAGGGTACAACTGGAATTTGATCCATCAGGAGACTGTGGCACTGATTGCGCTGCAGCTAGATTAAGCAGGCAGAGGTATGCAGGCTGTCTCAGTAAAACATACAACTCCTCACGTATACTGGGAAGTGGGGAATGCCAGAAAAGTCCTGCGGAGGCCGAGGAAGCTAGGCTCCAAATGGTTGTCAGAGGACCAATAGGATTGGAATATACCTGAAAGGGCACTTGCTGCTGCCAGGATATCGATCCTGCTATTGCTTAAAGGGGAAATCACAGCACCTGTAGGAAGCAGGTAAGCTATGAAATTAGGGTGACAGCTAGCTTGAAGAAAAAATGGACAAACAGTAAACAAGTCAGACCTATGTCTGCTCCAAATGTGACATGGAGCAGGATGACGAGATCATGGGTCGGGGGTTTGGGGTAAGAGACTCAACAGTGTGAAGAAAGGTGGCTGTGAGAGTGAGTGCTACCTCCTTGAACCCCAGAATCTCTTTGCGGTGCAGAAAGAAGTTTAAAAACCACACCAGAGTAATCAAGGTAAGCCATCTCGTCCATGTGTGGCACAACTATCTTTCATTACCTTCACCATGACAGAGGAGGCAGTGGTGAAAGTAGAAACTAACAGTTGGGAGTGGAGGCTCTGCAGGCATCAGCCCCTGGTTTCTGAATCTGTAGGGTCCTGTTCTAAAAAAAGGACGATGCTGGATGAGCATCACACTTGCATGGAGATACTGAAAATCATCTCAAACGACCTGAAATATGTGACAGGAGTCACAGCATAATCCATCTTGCAGATGGTACACACAACAACCACGGTGCACTGGTAATGAAGGGAGTGAAGTTTTAAGGTGGTGAAATGATCGCCAATCAAGCGGGCTGCTTTGCCCTGGATGGTGTCGAGCTTCTTGAGTGTTGTTGGAGCTGCACCCATCCAGGCAAGTGGAGAGTGTTCCATCACACTCCTGACTTGTGCCTTGTAGGCTTTGGGGAATCAGGAGGTGAGTTACTCATGACAGAATTCCCAGCCTCTGACCTGCCCTTGAAGTTGCAGCATTTATGTAGCTGGCGTGGTTCATTTCTGGTCAATGGCAGGATGTTGATGGTTGGGGATTCAATGATGGTGATGCTGTTAAATGTCAAGGGGAGATGGTTAGACTCTCTCTTGTTGGAGATGACCATTACCTGGCACTTGTATGGCATAAATGTTACTTATATGCATACACAAACATTAAAATATACAAATCTATTCTGAGCCTATGGTTAATTTAATTTGATTATATGTATTAAAATAGAAATAGATGAAAAATGAAAATAATTTGCATGCCTATGGGCAAAGGAAGAGAGAATATATACTTCATGATGAATGATAGTTATATGTGGGAAATCAGACCAAAACTCAGAGCCTCTCAAGGATTAATGAGGTGACAAAGATTGCTATTAGTGCCATAACTTCTTGTGCAAAGGATCTGTTATTACTTCATGAAGGAACCAAAACCCACAGCACAGCAACAATGAAACCAGACACCAAAGCTGTCACTCCTAAATGAGAATGCATTACCAGGCCAACAAACAAGTGGAATTCCAAGATAGAATGCATTTAGACCTCTGGATTGGGGGCTGCAAGATGAGGATGATGAGGTCAGGATTTCACCTTGTATTTTTCTTGGGGCAACCATTTTCTGAAAGGGGATGAGTTTGGATGAATTTTCTGCCTGCCTGCAAAAGCAAAAAGGCAGAATGAGGAAGATCCCAGGCTGCCTATTTTTCTGGGCAGGAACCGTCTATTGAGATGGCAGGAGTCCAAAGAAGGTTCCTATATTCTTGTGAAAGGGAATTTCCCCTGTGGTACTTGTGAGAATAACTCTACCTCTCAGATTGTGCCTGAACTTGGCCTTGTTTGATGATAATCAGGAGGAAAAGCAAAGCAACCAGAGAATAATTCATCTCCACAGGAGGCGAACAATAAGGATCAGGTGTTATCCAGCCAACTCTAACCTTCTGTGACAAACCACACCTGCCAAATGGAAACATATTAATTTTGATATATGGAACACTATTTGAACTTTCACTGGACATTGAACATAACTTAAAAAAGACCACAGAGCTGAACAGCTGAAACATGGCTGCACATTTGCATTCTGAAACAGTTCCATAGAGAGACAATGGGAGTGCTCACTGATTCAGTTAGAAAGATGGGTTTGTCAATAGTGATGATCAAAAAACATTGAGAGCCATTGTCAGTGTAAGAGCCAGAATTCCACTGCCACCACCCCCCCCCCCCCACCACCCCCACCCGAGTGTGTCTAGTAAGCTTTGACGAATCAACAACCCTCACAGGTGATGCTGTTTCAAACAAAGAACTGGTCACATGTCTAAGCTGCTGGCCAACCTGGGAATTGATTGAATTGTGCCTCACAAAAAGGTTTGGGGTGGACTGCAATTGAACTTCAAGAAAAAAGCTCTTCTCTCTCTCTCAAGCAACGTCCCAGGGATCCACGGAAGCAATGTAAGCCTCAAGACAGAGGACACCCCCTGCAGCCTTCTGATAGCAGCAAAACAAGTTTGAAAGTGTGCACTGAGCCCCAGTGAGAACTGCAAGACATAACTCCAATCAAGATCTTTACATCCAAACCAAAGACTGTAACTGACTTGTTTCTTTTGTTCTTGTTTTTGTTTCAGATTTCCAGCATCCGCAGTATTTTGCTTTTATGACAGTAACTGACTTCCGTTTACTACTCCAACTCCCCCAACACTCTTTATTCTTTCTCCCCCTCTGTATCTATTTGTGTGTGTCTTTATCATGTATGTATGCTAGCATGGTTGCGTCGTGTATTTTTAATAATTTTAACTGAGTTTGAGTGTTAAGGTTAATAAACTTACATCTTTCTTGTTTAAACCTAAGAAGGCCTGTCCGATTGGTTCATTTACAATTACAATTAGAAAGCAGTGAGCAAGGACTCACTGAACTGAATCTAAAGACACTGTTTTAAAAAGTTAAACCCTGCTATGGCCAAACAAGGAAAGGGGAGCCTGAGACCCCTTCCTCACCCAGTCGTAACACTTCTCAGGAGAAATTTTCAAGGAGACTCCAATTTTCCATCACTAAAAGCTACTGGACAGATAAAAAAATAAATAAAGTTCAATTGGTATGTTGGCCTTTATCTCAAGGTGGGCTGGAATACAAAGGGGTGGGATGTTATGCTTCAGTTGTATAACAATCCCCATTTAGAGTACTGCGTTTAGTTCTGGGCACTGCATCTCAGGAAGGATATGTTGATTTTGGAGGGGGTGCAGTGCAGATTCACCAGAATTATAGTGGAGCTAAAAGAATTAAATTATCAGGAGAGGTTGCATAGATTAGGCTTGCATTCTCTTGAGTATAGAAGATGAAGAGGTGATCCAATTGAGGTGCTAACTATTATTAAAGGATTTAATAGAGTATTTAGAGAGAAACTATTTAATCTGGTGGTGGAGTCCAGAACTAGGGGCATAATCTTAAAATTGGAGCTAGGCCATTCAGGCGTGATGTCAGGAAGCAATTCTTCATACAAAGGTTTGCAGAAATCTGGAACTTTCTCCCCCACAAAGTTGTTGATGCTAGATCAATCGAATATTCCAACACTGATATTGATAGGCGAGTGTTGTGTGATCACCTTAAGAGTGATGTCCCTTCAAGATCTCAGTATGTGAATGAGCTAAGTACCAGGATGTTATGTGACTACAAGCCAGAGTCACTTTGCAACTGTAACACTCAGATGAAGGTTCTATAAATAGTTTGCTCTGTACTGTTCACATTAGTTTTCCTGTTAATAAACCTGTTTGAGATCTTCAACAAGCTGGACTCCACACATCTGATTTATGTTGCATCAGACAACATAAAGAACTCATTACATGGTGGCAGCTGCGGTGAAAAGTCTAAGTTGAAGACCAGGTAAAACAGCTGTGCAAAACAACCCTTCCGACAGCCAAAGGAGAGAAAGTACAACATAAATACTGGCCCAAACAATGGAAAGATAAAAGAACATACCTCCAGCTGTAGAAGACAGAGTGCTGAACAACAGGCTGCAAGTAAACTCCTGTGATCAGGTGAGTCATTGAGCTGACAGTCAAGGAATCTCCGTTTTTAAAAAAACAATCTTTGAAGTGCTTAAAAGATTGACTTTTATCAAAGGCTCTGAACAAAAATGGGGAAGACATGATTCCTCTCCCAGGCTGATCGAGGTCAGCGCCATTACAGGAGGCATCTGATAGCAAAAAGCATAGGAAAACCCTGATCACTGCATAATCTCCATTCACGCAGCCAAAGTTTTAAAAAAATCATTAAACCACTCGAGTTTGAAGAAGAGTTTCCATTCATGCAGCTACAGCTATAAAAACATCAAACTACTCGAGTGTGAAGAACATAAACAAACTTTAACCAAAAAAAAATCAATTGAACTATTGAACAGCTGTGTAAACAGACAGCTTAACTACCGAAAGCAAAATAAACACAGAACATTGTCACACACCTGCTCCTCTCCATCCAAGTAGCTAGTCTAGATAACAGAGAATTTCCTGAAGGGACATCACTCTTAAGGCAATCACACAACAGTAAGCGTGTCAAGGGTTATGGAACTAAGGCAGTTAGATGTAGCTAAGATACAGATCATTCATGATCTTATTTAATAACAGAGCATGCTCGAGGGGCTGAATGGCCTCCATCTGTTCCCATGTTCCAAGCAAGTGCTCCAGGAGTTATGCAAGATCCTGGAAATAGATCTTAAACCATCATCCCTGAATGCAACCATCCAGTATGTGGAAGTGAAGATACTAATGGTCTTGCCATTTTACACATTAGGATCCTTCCAGTTAAGCAGAAGGCATCTTTGCAACATTTCATAGTCTCAGGTCCACTATTGTATCAGATGGTTGCCCAATGCACAGTTCACAAAAGCGGGACTATTCATCTCCTTCTTGTAGCTGCCAACGCTATTTACCAAGTAGAAGTGGGCTTCAGGTCTTCATTGAACAATGACATCACTCACCAATAGCCTCCAGTAGGATGTGTCAACATTGATGAGCAAAGAAATCTAAATAAGACCTACTAGATCTGTAAACCCTGTTGAATGGGTAGACATGAGAAGACATCTTCTGTGATGCTTCACTTGAAGTACCTCAATCTAACTTTGTCCCTATCCTCCTCCACTTTATAACACAGGAATAGAAACATTCCCATTTTTCTACTCCAGAAATTTACTTTCTGAAGCACTCACAAAAATCTGTCAATTGTAGCCTTCGGAGAGGCTCTGGAGCGAGACCACCCAGAAATTGCTGCAGAGGCAAAGGGCTTGATTTTTGACTTGATTGGGTAGCCAATCCAGCCAGTTAATGGCTGCTTCATGCTACTAAAAGGAGGCCAACTGGGGTTTTCCATAGAAACATAGAAAATAGGAGAGGGAGTAGGCCATTCGGCCCTTCGAGCCTGCTCCGCCATTCATTATGATCATGGCTGATCATCCAACTCAGCAACCTGTTCCATCTTTCACCCCATATCCTTTGATCCCTTTAAACCCAAGAGCTATAGAATTGAACCCAAGAACTATAGAGTACAGTCAGCCTCCAGGTCTCCGCAGGCAATGGGGGACCATTTAACTGCCTGGAAGTGGCCTCCTGACAGCAGACCAGGGCACCTGCACTCTAGACGGCCTACAGGCCCTCCCTGGCTTCCTGGATGTAGTAGCAGCTGCAGGCCACCCTGTAGAGAGTCCCCACATAATGGTGGCCTGGCTGCAAAAGCCATTCGTTAGTTTAAATTTTAAAAAGTTGGAGAGAGGGTGCCTCCATTTTGAAGTGTCTCTTCCTGCTTTCAAGCTGGAAGGCTTCTAATTGGCCCTCCATCTTCAAGACCCTTCCCATTGTACTAATTGGTCAGCGAGCCCACCCTCTGGCCATTAATTAGCCGCTCCGGAGAAAATCACAATGAGTAACTGTTTCCCGCACTGTGCGAGCTTCTGACCCTCCCCCCACCTCCCCCCACCCCCCACCCCCCCGCCCTCTTTGTGCTTGACAGCAGTGTTCAGAAGGTTGGGCGGAAAATCCTGCCCAAAGTTTCTGTAAGCCTCCGAAGTGGTTTCCTTCATGTGGTATCTACCTCAAAGATGCTGCTTGCCTGCTTTATAAGACCACTGAAAAAGTGTCACGTCTCTGGGAAGTTAAGTAATTGGTGGGAGTTGGGGAAATGGCGCAGGAACTTTGGTCATACCCACTCATCCCCATTTACATGAGGTGGGATTAGGGACTGACAATACCTGAGTCACAAAGGAATGGAACAATTTATCAGGATTTCAGAAACATTCTGTGATAAGATATATCTCACCGAGACTACAAAAGGCATGTTACAGAGACAAAGATCATTATACACTGATTAGAATCTGAATGTTACAATGCATTGGAAAAGAGTAAATACTGTGAACTCAAAGAGTTTTATATATATATGTGATTGATTTTGCAAGTATGATCTGTAAGCATGATGTTTAGGGAGATGATAATTATATTCCTTTCTATGTGTGAGGTTTTGCCTGGCTCAGGAACGCTGAGATGCAATTTAAATCTCCTGATAGTCACAGGCAATGAAGGCATACGAGAGTTATGATCAGCACATTCAGTTGGGTATAATCAATATCTAATGGGCCCTCATTGCTTGTTTTGTCTAGAACAAACATTAGCTAGGTCACAAGAGCTACATTTTCCTCTGCTCGCTAACTCTAGAATACAAAGTAGATGCATGCACTACTGTGGAGACACAGTGGCGCAGTGGTTAGCACCGCAGCCTCACAGCTCCAGCAACCCGGGTTCGATTCCGGGTACTGCCTGTGTGGAGTTTGCAAGTTCTCCTTGTGTCTGCGTGGGTTTTCTCCGGGTGCTCCGGTTTCCTCCCACAAGCCAAAAGACTTGCAGGTTGATAGGTAAATTGGCCATTATAAATTGTCACTAGTATAGGTAGGTGGTAGGGAAATATAGGGACAGGTGGGGATGTGGTAGAAATATGGGATTAGTGTAGTATAAAAATGGGTGGTTGATGTTCGGCACAGACTCGGTGGGCCGAAGGGCCTGTTTCAGTGCTGTATCTCTAATCTAATCTAATCTTAAGGCTCTTAGTTAGATTAGCTTCCACCTAGTGAGAAATGGATTTCATCTTGAAAATCCCTGAATACAGATTAACCCTTAAATGCAGCAAGCTGCCTTGTCCCAAGTTAAGCTTGTTTCAGCAGTGATTCCCAGAGTTGGGATGAATTCCTAAATCAGTGACATGATGAGAACACAGAAGAGTCAAAACTGAAGCCTTAGAAAGTATTGGTGGTGCAAAGTATTTGAGCAATTTTGACTTTGGCTGGTAGTATAAGGCACACTGTGCCATCAAACACAAAACCTTAAATTCATAAGAATAAAGAAAAATATGGTCAAATTGTCAAAGAAGAAGACATAAATGAAAGATTGCATGGCACTCTTTTGAAAAAGAGATTGCTCCAATGTCCTGGCCAATATTTATTCCTCAATCCGCATCACTAAAACAGATTATCTGATCATTACCACATTGCTGTTTGGAAGCTTGCTGTGTGCAAATTGGCTGCTGCATTTCCATTACAACAGTGACTACATCTCAAAAGTACTTCATTGGCTGGAAAGCACTTTAGGACATCCTGAGAGTGTGAAAGATGCTACATAAATACAAGCATTTTAAAAAAATGTATAATTAATAAGCACAAACATAATGTACACCAGTTTCTGTAGCTGACAGTTATTCACAAGTGAGGGAACAATGTAAATTTGCTTTTCCTTTCTAAACCCACAGGGCATGTCATTCTTAAGTCAGGAGAGCAGTCAGGCGATGTCTACATGCTCAGTTGATGTGAGGTGCTCTTGTGTGAATGAACAAGGATAAAAAGTTTTCTTTCCTGCCAAGATTTTGTTCTGCCTGCCGCAAGATATTGCAGGTCCACCACCTCTATCTGGGAGATAATTGAAAGGTATATTGATGCAGAGAAGAGCCACAAAGCTGATCCTTTATGTCGAGAAATTGAGTTGTGAGGAACAAGCATGAATTCTTAGGTTTTTCAGTCTTGATAACAGATGGTTGAGAGGGGGATATCATAACTAGCCTGGCCAAATTGTGATATAGGATCTTAGAAAAGATTGGCAAGCGCAGGTAGGAAGCTGAATAAAGGACACCAACATCACAATAGAAAGAAGGAATCCAAGTGAGTGGCATCACATTTAGTAGACTCAAGGAACAGAAATGTTAGAAAGAAATAAAAAAAATAACTTGCATTTATAAAGCATCTTTCACAACCTCCAGACATCCCAAAATGCTTTACAGCCAATTAACAACTTTTGAAGTGCACTCACTGTTGGAATGCAGGAAACGCAGCAGCCAATTTGCACATAGCAAGCTCCCACTAACAGCAATGTGATAATGACCGGATAATTTGTTTTTATGATGTTGGTTGAGGGATCAATATTGGCCAGGACACGGGGGGAGAATTCCTCTGCTCTTCTTCAAAATGGTGCCATGGGATCTTATACTTCCACCTGAGAGGGCAGACAGGGCCTTGGTTTAGCATCTCATTCAAAAGATGGCACCTCCAACAGTGTAGCACTCCCTTAATACTAGAAAATAGGAACGTAAGAACATAGGAGCAGGAGTAGGCCATTCAGCCCATCAAGCCTGCTCTGCCATTCAATTAGATCATGACTGATCATCTGCCTCAATGCCATGTTATCCCCATATCCCTTCATGTCATTAGTATCGAGATATCTATCAATTTCTGTCTTGAACCTGCTCAATGATTCAGCTTCCACAGCCCTCTGGGGTAGAGAAGTCCAAAGATTCACTACCTTCTGGTTCTAGACTTACCAACCAGGGGAAACATCCTATCTACATCCACCCTGTCACGCCCTGCAAGAATTTTGCAAGTTTCAATGAGATCACCTCTCATTCTTCTAAACTCTAGAGAATACAGGCCCAGTTTCCTCAACCTCTCCTTATAAGACAATCCTGCCATCCCAGGGATTAGTCTGGTGAATCTCGGTTGCACTCCCTCTATGGCAAGTATATCCTCTCTTAGAAAGGGAGACCAAAACTGTACACAATACTCCAGGTGCAGTCTCACCAAGGCGCTATACAATTGCACAAGACATTTTTACTCCTGTAGTAAAATCCTCTTGCAATAAAGGCCAACATACCATTTTCCTTCCTAATTGCTTGCTGCACCTGCATGCTAGCTTTTAGTGAGTCATGAACAAGGACACCCAGGTCCCTTTGGACATCAACATTTCCCAAACACTCTCACCATGTAAGAAATATTCTGTCTTTCTGTTTTTTTCTAGCAAAGTGGATAACTGCACATTTATTCACATTATATTGTATCTGCTATGTTATTGCCCATTCACTTAGCCTATCCAGGTCCCAGGAAGCCATCTTGTATCCTCCTCACAACTTACAGTCCCACCTAGTTTTGTGTCATCAGCAAATTTGGAAATATTATTGTCGGTCCCCACATCCAAATCATTTATATAGATTGTGAACAGCTGTGTTGCAGCACTGATCTTTGCGGTACCCCACTAGTAACAGCCTGCCATCCTGAGAAAGACCCATTTATTCCTACTCTCTGCTTTCTGTCTGTGAACCAATTCTCAATCCATTGCTGTATATTACCCCCAATCCCACGTGCTGTAATTTTGCTTACTAACCTGTGTGGAACCTTATCAAAAGCCTTCTGAAAATCCAAATACACCACATCCACTGGTTCTCCGTTATCTACACTACAAGTAACATCCTGAAAACACTCCGACAGGTTTGTCAAACATGCTTTTCCTTTCATAAATCCATGTTGACTCTGCCAATCATGTCATTATTTTCTAACTGTCTAGTTATCACATCCTTTATAATAGAGTCTAACATTTTCCCTGCCACTGACGTCAAACTGCATTGGATAATAAACTCAAAACTCCAAAGGTGGGACTTGAACCTTCTGACTCAGGTGAGAATGCTACCCGTGAACAGTATTATCCCTGTTGTGAGATAATCTTATAAACCTTTGGAATGTGAAGATTTTAAGAAAAGACTGTATGTTTATATATATATTAGAGTGATTGGCAAGAAGAAAATAATGTGGCAATACTAGAAGATTTTAATCTCACAGAATCATTACAGTACAGAAGGAGGCCATTCGGCCCATCGCGTCTGCACTGGCTCTCTGAAAGAGCAATTTCCTCAGTTCCATTCCCCCACCTTCTCCCCGTAACTCTGACCATTCTTTCTTTTCATATAACTGTCTGATTCCCTTTTGAATGCTTCAATTGAACTTGCCTCCACCACGTTCTCAGGCAGCGCATTCCAGACCTTAACCACTCGCTGCCTGAAAAAGTTTTTCCTCATGTCACTTTTGCTTCTCTTACCAAATACTTTAAATCTGTGCCCTCTCATTCTCGATCCTTTCACGAGTGGGAACAGTTTCTCTCTATCTACTGTGTCTGGATCCCTCATGATTTTTTGATTTTGACCTGGATGTAGATTATGGGAGAAATAGCAGCTCAACTAAGAAAGGGAATAGATCTGCTGACTGCCTGCCAGAGGTTTTCCTAAAGGGACAGTTCAACAAGGAAACAGGTGATAACAACAATAAATTGCATTTATATAGCACCTTCAACATAATAAAGCACCCCAAGGCACTGTAGAAGTGTTATCCAACAAAATTTGACACCAAGCCACATAAGGAGGTATTAGTCCAGATGACCAAAAGCTTGGCAAAGAAGTAGGTCTTAAGGAGACTCTTAAAGGAGGGAAGAGAGGTGAAAAAGAGAGGTAGAGAGGTGGAGAGATTTAGGGAGGGAATTCCAGAGTTTAGGGCCTAGGCAGCTGAATGCATAGTGCCAATAGTACAACGATTAAAATCAGGGATGTGCAAGAGACCAGAATTGGAGGAGCACAGTTTAGTTATGAGAAACAAGCTAGAAATTATAATCTGATCGGTCGTAATCAGAGGCTAGAGCACATCATTAAACACTACTCTCAGAGGTAACTCACAGGCAGCCCACATGATATCCATGCTGTTACACTGGAAGTTTAGGCATGAATATCTGACTTAGATATAATTTAATTTTTGCTACCACCATATGAAAGAAGTATGTAGTAAAAGTACTTCATGTATATAGTGTGAATAAATTCACAGTCAGACTTGAAGGGGAGAAATGAGGGTCACAACAAAAAGTTTTGGATTTAAACAAGGTTAAATTTTGACAGATGATGACTACTCTTGTGTTTGTGAATTTGTTAGGTTAGTAAATCAAATCATAGCATAGCATAACATAATACAGCACAGTAAGTGTCCATTTGGCCCATTGTATCTGTGCTGGCTTTTTGAAAGAGCTATCCAATTAGACCCACTCCCCCGATCTTTCCCCATTACCTTGTAAATCTTTCCTTTTCAAGTATCCACCTAATTGGGGTGGCACAGTGGCGCAGTGGTTAGCACCACAGCTCCAGTGACCCAGGTTCAGTTCTGGGTACCGCCTATGCAGAGTTTGCAAGTTCTCCCTGTGACTGCATGGGTTTCCACCAGGTGCTCTGGTTTCCTCCCACAGCCAAAGACTTGCAGGTTGATAGGTAAATTGGCCATTGTAAATTGCCCCTAGTGTAGATAGGTGGTAGGAGAATTGAGGGAATGTAGGGAATATGGGGTTAATGTAGGATTAGTATAAATGGGTGGTTGATGGTCAGCACAGACTCAGTGGGCCGAAGGGCTTGTTTCAGTGCTGTATCTCTCTATGACTCTAGTTCCTTTTTGAAAGTTATTACTGAATCTGCTTCCACTACCCTGTCAGGCAGCACATTCCATAATAATCATAATAATCATCGCATAAAAAGTTCCACATGTTGCCTCTGGTTCTTTTGCCAATTATTTTAAATCTGTGTCATTTGGTTACCACCCTGTCTGCCACAAGCAAGTTTCAGATTATTTACTCTATCAAAACATTTCACGATTTTGAACACCTTAATCAAATCCCTCCTTAACCATCCCTGCTCTAACAAGAATAACCCGTTTCTCGAATCTTTTCACGTAACTGAAGTCTTTCACCCTTGGTACCATTCTAGTAAATGTCCTCTGCATCTTCTATACAGGCCTTGAATCCTTCCTAAAGTGTGGTGCCCAGAATTGGCTACAGTACTCCAGCTTGTGCCCAACCAAATCTATTAGACCAATGGCAGAATCTATTTAATATGTGAATGACTGAACTCCAAACCATGTGTGTACCTTGTAAAGATAAAAAAAAGTTTTTCTAGGGTGAAGAAGGAAGTGTGGCGAGGTGCAGTATTAAGTAAAAGAAAAAGTGGAAACAAGGATGATCAATAGTGACAACAGGAAAGGGAGGATTATAAAAAAGTAGCAAAAAAAAGACCAAGAAAACAAATGAGGAAGATAAAGAGGAAACATGAGAAACAAATAGAGATCATAGCAAAGTTTTTATAGCAATAGAATTTGCATCCTCTGGGGCGCCCCAATGTGTCTCAAAGCCAATGGATTACTTCTGAATGGTTCGCAATCATGGTAGCCAATTTGCACACAGGAAGGTCCCACAAACAGAAATGGAATGGTGAGAGCAATTAATCTCTTTTTGGTGCTATTGGTCGACAAACCCTGTCCCACCTATCCCTGCACCCCCTCCCCCCTCACCCCAGTTCCTCTCAAGAACAAGGCTCCAGTTTAACATCTCATCCAAAAGACAGCACTTTCAACAATGCAGCGCTCGCTCAGTGTTGCACTGAAGTATTAGCCTAGATTCTGACCGCAAAATCAGAAAATGGAAAAGAGCTGGATTATCCGGAGCTCCCATGGACCTTGGAAGTTTAGGTCAGCTATACAAGGTGCAGAACCTCTGCCTGTTCCTTACAAGCTCAATGATAATAAGGGGCCAGACACTGCCTATGTCAATGATTTTGTTTTCCTGTAAACTTCAGGCCAGTACATCACAAAATGAGGCATAATGACCTCCAGGAAGGCACAATTGGACAGTATCAGTTTGGGACAGGGTTGGAAAGTGCCTGAGTGTTTTAAGAGTCAAATAAGTAGACAAACAACAGGCTTTCTCATAGGTTAAAAAGAATGATAAATATTTATTTTTTACACAATAATCGAAAAATGTTCATGACTTCACCCACTCACGCATTCACACACCCACACAAACACAAGAAAAGACAGAGTGTAGAAGGTAGCATGCAACTAGAGTCCAATTGTTGTAAAAGAGTTCATTGTTTTTTTTAAAACAAAACCTTTAGAAGCTTTTCAGGAGGAAAACTTTCAGCGGTGTCTGTTGTCTTGAAAAGGATGAAGTGTCACAGGCTACTTGTGGTTAACCCTCAATCCAAAGTTGATGTTGGAAATCCTGGTTCACTTTCGCAGGTGGGGGAGTTCCAAAGTCACCTTGCAATTTCTTTGCTGCAGTAGTTAAAAGGTGTTATCAGCAGGGCCCCTGCTTAGCTGGAACAGTCTCACAGTTGTTCTGGCTGGAAAAGACCTTCTCTGGCTGTTCTGCCTCTCTCTCTCCAGAGAGATACCTTTTAAGGTAGAAACTTGTCAGATTGGAGTGTTGGTCAGGTGACTAAGGGCTCTCTACCCTGCGGTGATTCATACAAAGTTCCAAGAATATGGGAACCATTATTACATGAATGTGGTCCATTCTGCTAAAGTGGTGCTCATTTTCACCTATTATTTTAGTCTTGGCTGCGGAGTCAGTCTGTCTGTAAAAGACTTTGTTAACTCTATTTCTGCAGATAGGAGTTGTTAGCAGGAAATGGGCTGTTTTCCATTTCAATGTGTTTTCCCCAAAGCTAATTCAGATGTGGATAATGGGTTTTGTCTTCAACAGACAAACATGCTTATTGACAATGCAGGAGAGGTCATCTGACCGCTACACCATCTTGCCTGTAGCACAAAATGACAGGTTTTCTCATTGGTTAAAAAGAACAAAAACATTTATTTTTTACACACCAATCGAAAAATGTTCATGACTTCACCCACTCACGCATTCACACACCCACACAAACACAAGAAAAGATGAGTGTAGAGGGTAGCATGCAACTAGAGTCCAATTGTTGTAGTTCAGCTCAACAGTTGACTTTTATTTCATAATTACACCAGTTCATTTCATATTTCATCACTGTTCCCTCTGTGAATGTGTCAGATCAGATGATTGGAAGATAGCAAATGTTATACCATTATACCAAAAAGAGGAAAGACAAGGCATAGAATATAACAACAGGGAGGTTATGCTCGAACTGTATAAAACACTTGTTAGGCCACAGCTAGAGTACTGCATACAATTCTGGTCACTGTATTACAGGAAGGATGTGACTAGAGAGGGTACAGAGGAAATTTTAGAGGAGGTTGCCAGGACTGGAGAATTTTAGCTACGAAGCAAGATTGGATATTCTGGGTGTTGTATCGTTGGATTTGTATTCGTAGCATTGTAGGGCATTCTAGAGAAAGTCTTAGACTCTGGTAAAAGGTTAACTAACAACTCTATTATTTACAGTTACTATATACACTCTCCGCAAGCCACCTAAGCTAGCATCCTTCGTGCTGCTATACCTTCATCTTCTCAAGCCTATCTCATGTGACTGTTACATCATCGCTTGTACAGTGGTGGGGGTCTCTCTCACTGATTTCGGTGTTAACCCTTTACATCCTTATACTACACTGGGGTTGTTTTCTTTGGAACAGAGGAGGCTGAGGGGTGATTTAATTGAGGTGTATAAAATTGTGAGGGATCTAGATAGAGTGGATAGGAAGGACCTATTCCCCTTAGCAGAGTGGTCAATAACCAAGGAGCATGGATATAAAATAATTGATAGAAAGATTAGAGGGGAGTTGGAAAGGAATCTTTTCACCCAGAAGGTGGTGAGAATCTGGAACTCACCGCCTGAAAGGGTGGTAGAGGCAGAAACCCTCATAACATTTAAGAAGTATTTGGATATGCACTTGAACTTACAGGGCTATGGACCAAGAGCTGGAAGCTGGGATTAAGCTGGAAAGCTCTTTTTCGGTTGGTACAGACACAATGGGATGAATAGCCTCACTCTGTGTCATAAATTTTTCTAAATTTCTATGATTCCATGAAAGGGCAAACCAGTGTAGTGTCTGCGGTGGGAAAGCTGATAGAATCCATTATCAGACACAAGAGACACAAAACTTAGAAAAGAGTCAGATAATTAGGGAGAGTCAACATGGTTCTGTGAAAGGCAGGTCATAACTAGCTCTAATAGAGTTCTTTGACAGAATCACTGAAGTGCTAGATTGAGGAGGATCAATAGAAGTTATACCTATTGTTTTCAAAAGGCATTTGATAAGGTTACAGCATGGCAGGTCTTGTAGTTGTAAAAACAAATGAATAATTTAACAAAATAATGTAAATTAGAGATTTAAAAAATGATTTGGTGCAATGAGCTAAATAATTGTCTTCCATCTCTAATACCTGAATTCAAATCCAAAACTAATCGATGACATGAAAAAAATCTAAATTCGTAAGGATCCTACAAATATTATGTTTGGGCAATCCCCACCCATGTTCTGGTGAGTGTGGACCCACAGCACATACCTATCTGAGTGAGATTGGCAGAATTTAAAAGTGCGGCGGCAGCGGGAAGGAGCGAGACTGAGTGAGACCGGCAGAGTTTAAAAGTGCAGTTGCAGCGGGAAGGACCAAGACTGAGTGAGACCGGCAGAGTTTAAAAGTGCAGCTGCAGCGGGAAGGACCAAGACTGAGTGAGACCGGCAGAGTTTAAAAGTGCAGCGACAGCAGGAAGGAGTTTTGAAAAAAAAAAGCCAACAGTAACGTCACAGGAGAGCTGCAAGGTGATTGGTTGGTGAGTCACTGCTGTTAGGGAATAGCTCTAAATAGCTGGGTGTGTATCTCAGATAAGAAAAGTTTAAAGTTTATTTCAAATATAGTAAGTAGTTTTTTGTTAGGGAGTTCTGTAGTAACGAGGACCAGGGAAGAAGGGCCCCAGAGTAACTGATATTATTGGACATTAAGATCTTCCAGAAGGTTTAATTTAATTTAAAGGGTTAAGTCATGGCAGGAGAGCTCAAAGCCATGGTGTGCTCCTCGTGCTCCATGTCGGAAGCTGGGAGCAATTCCAGTGCCCAGGACCAGCATGTGTGCAGGAAATGTATCCAGCTGCAGCTCCTGGAAGCCTGGGTTTCGGAGCTGGAGTGGCAGCTGGGGACACTGTGGAGCATCCACGAGGTGGAGAGTATCATGGATAGCATGTATAAAGAGGTGGTCACACCGCAGGCTCAGACCCCACAGGCAGGAGGGGAATTGTTGATCACCAGGCAGAGCAAGAGGACTAGGCAGGCAGTTCAGGAATCTCCTGTGGCTATTCCCCTGCAAAACAGATATACTGCTTTGGATACTGTTGTGGGGAATGGCCTCTCAGGAGAAAGCAGCAACAGCCCAATTCGTTGCACCACGGTTGGCTCTGCTGCACAGGGGAGGAGTAAAAAGTGTGGAAATGCGATAGTTATGGGGGATTCAATTGTAAGGGGAATAGATAGGCATTTCTGTGGCCACAAAAGAGACTCCAGGATGGTATGTTGCCTCTTTGGTGCTAGGGTCAAGGATGTCTCAGAGTGGTTACAGGACATTCTGAAGGGGAAAGGTGAACAGCCAGTGGTCGTGGTATACATTGGTACAAACGACATAGGTAAAAAAAAGGATGAGGTCCGATAAGCAGAATATAGGGAGTTAGGAAGTAAGTTGAAAAGTAGGACCTCAAAGGTAGTGATCTCAGGATTACTACTGATGCCCTGTGCTAGTCAGAGTAGAAATAGAAGGATATATCGGATGAATACATGGCTGAAGAGATGGTGTGAGGGGGAGGGTTTTAGATTCCTGGGACATTGGGACCGGTTCTGGATGAGGTGGGATCAGTACAAACTGGACGGGTTACACCTGGGCAGGACCGGGACAGATGTCCTAGGGGGAGTATTTGCTAGAGTGGGTGGGGAGGGTTTAAACTAAAATGGCAGGGGGATGGGAACTTTTGCAAGGAGTCAGAGGAGGGCGGGTCAAAGACAAGAACAAAAGACAGTAAGGGGAATAAGAAAAGTGATAGGAAGAGAAATCAAGGGTCAGAATCAAACAGGACCACGATGACAAATAGTGGGAAGGGGACAAGTAATGTTAAAAAGACAAGCCTTAAGGCTTTGTGCCTTAACGCACGGAGCAGTCGCAATAAAGTGGATGAATTATTCGTGCAAATAGATGTAAACGGGTATGATATAGTCGGGATTACAGAGACATGGCTGCAAGGTGACCAGGGATGGGAAATGAACATCCAGGGATATTCAGTATTTAGGAAGGACAGACAAAAAGCAAAAGGCAGTGGAGTTGCATTGCTGGTTAAAGAGGAAATTAATGCAATAGTGAGGAAAGATATTAGCTCTGACGATGTGGAATCTGTATGGGTAGAGCTAAGAAACACTAAGGGGCGGCACAGTGGTGCAATGGTTAGCACCATAGCCTCACAGCTCCAGCGACCTGGGTGCGGGTCTGGGTACTGCCTGTGCAGAGTTTGCAAGTTCTCCCTGTGACCGCGTGGGTTTCTGCTGGGTGCTCCGGTTTCCTCCCACAGCCAAAGACCTGCAGGTTGATAGGTAAATTGGCCATTGTAAATTGCCCCTAGTGTAGATAGGTGGTAGGAGAATGGTGGGGATGTGGTAGGGAATATGGGATTAATGTAGGATTAGTATAAATGGGTGGTTGTTGGTCGGCACAGACTCGGTGGGCCAAAGGGCCTGTTTCAGTGTTGTATCTCCCTATGACTCTAAGGCTGAGAGGGACCCATAGACATCTTTCTCACCTGGTCGTAACACAGTGTAAATCATCAATGCACTACAGTGACAATGTAAAACATCAATGCATAACTATGACTAAGGGGCAAAAAAGCGTTACTGGGGGTTGTATATAGTGTAGTGGCAATGTTGGGAATGGCATTAAACAGGACATTAGAGATGCATGTGATAAAGGAACATCTGTAATTATGGGTGACGTTAATCTGCATATAGATTGGGCAAATCAAATTAGTCACAAAAACATAGAGGAGGAATTCTTGGAGTGTATATGGGATGGTTTTCTGGACCAATATGTTGAGGAACCAATTAAAGAACAGGCCATCCTAGACAGGGCATTGTGTAATGAGAGAGGAATAATTGACAATCTAGTGGTGCGAGACTCCTTGGAGACGAGCGACCATAATATGATAGAATTCTTCATCAAGGTGGAGAGTGACGTAGTTGATTCTGAGACAAGGGTCCTGAATCTTAGTAAAGGAAACTACAAAGGTATGAGGCGCGGGTTGGCCACGATGGATGGGGAAACATTACTTAAAGGGATGATGGTGGATAGGCAATGGCAAACATTTAAAAAGCGCATGGATGAACTGCAACAATTGTTTATCTCTGTCTGAAGCAAAAGTAAAACGGGAAAATTAGCCAAACCATGGCATACAAGGGAAATTAGAGATAGCATTAGATCCAAGGAAAAGGCATATAAATTTGCCAGGAAAATCAACAGATCTGAGGATTGGGAGCAGTTTAGAATTCAGCAAAGGAGGACGAAGGGATTGATTAAGAAGGGGAAAATAGAGTACGAGAGCAAGCTTGCGGGGAACATAAAAACTGACTGCAAAAGTTTCCATAGGTATGTGAAGAGAAAAAGATTGGTGAAGACAAATGTAGGTCCCTTACAGTCAGAAACAGGGGAATTTATTATGGGGAGCAAAGAAATTGCTGACCAGCTAAATGCATACTTTGGTTCTGTCTTCACAAAGGAGGACACAAATATCATACCAGAAATTTTGGGGAACACAGGGCTTAGTGAGAGAGAGGAACTGAAGGAAATCAGTATTAATAGAGAAATGGTGTTGGGGAAATTGATGGGATTGCAGGCCGATAAATCCCCAGGGCCTGATGGTCTGCATCCCAGAGTACTTAAAGAAGTGGCCCTAGAAATAGTGGATGCATTGGTGGTCATCGTCCAAGATTCTATAGACTCTGGAACAGTTCCTACAGATTGGAGGGTAGCTGATGTAACCTCACTATTTAAAAAGGGAGGTAGAGAGAAAGCAGGGAATTATAGACCAGTCAGCCTGACGTCGGTAGTGGGGAAGATTCTAGAGTCCATTATCAAAGATTTTATAGCAGAGCACTTAGAGAACAGTGGTAGAATCGGACAGAGTCAGCGTGGATTTAGGAAAGGGAAATCATGCTTGAAAAATAACTAGAATTCTTCGAGGATGGAACTAGTAGAGTTGATGAGGGTTTGTGGTTTATTTGGACTTTCAGAAGGCTTTCGACAAAGTCCCACATGTAAAATTAAAGCGTATGGGATTTGGGGTAGTGTATTGCGATGGATAGAAAATTGGTTGGTGGACAGGAAACAAAGAGTCGAGATAAATGGGTCTTTTTCCGAATGGCAGGCAGTGACTAGTGGGGTACCACAGGGATCGGTGCTAAGACCCCAGCTATTCACAATATACATTAATGATTTAGATGTGGGAACTAAATGTAATATCTCCAAATTTGCAGATGACACAAAACTGGGTGGGAGGGTGAGTTGTGAGGAGGAGGCAGAGAGGCTTCAGGGTGATTTGGACAAGTTGAGTGAGTGGGCTAATGCATGGCAGATGCAGTATAATGTGGATAAATGTGAGGTTATCCACTTTGGTAGCAAAAACAGGAAGGCAGATTATTATCTGAATGACTATAAACTGAAAGAGGGGAATATGCAGCATGACCTGGGTGTTCTCGTACACCAGTCGCTGAAGGTAAGCATGCAGGTGCAACAGGCAGTAAAAAAGTCAAATGGTATGTTGACCTTCATAGCGAGAGGATTCGAGTACAGGAGCAGGAATGTCTTGCTGCAATTATACAGGGCCTTGGTGAAGCCGCACCTGGAATATTGTGTGCAGTTTTGGTCTCCTTAGCTGAGGAAGGATGTTCTTGCTATAGAGGGAGTGCAGCGAAGGTTTACCAGACTGATTCCTGGGATGATGGGACTGACGTATGAGGTGAGATTGAGTTGGTTAGGATTGTATTCGCTGAAGTTCAGAAGAGTGAGGGGGGATCTCATAGAAACCTGTAAAATTTTAACAGAACTTGACAGGGTAGATGCAGGAAGGATGTTCCCGATGGTGGGGGAGTCCAGAACCAGAGGTCATAGTCTAAGGATACAGGGTTAACATTTCAGGACTGAGATGAGGAGAAATTTCTTCACCCAGAGAGTGGTGAGCCTGTGGAATTCGCTACCACAGAAAGCAGTTGAGGCCAAAACATTGTGTTTTCAAGAAGGAGTTAGATACAGCTCCTGTATCTAAAGGGATCAAAGGGTATGGGGAGAAAGCGGGAACAGGTTACTGAGTTGGATGATCGGCCATCATCATAATGAATGGTGGAGCAGGCTCGAGGGGCCGAATGGCCTACTCCTGCTCCTATTTTCTATGTTTCTATCATTGGTAGCAATTCAACTACAAAACACTAACTGCTGTTAGAAATGACAGGGTTATTATTCTTTCAGAAAGATATAAAATAAAAAAATTCCAGTCATTCCTCTCAATAGAGCCAGTCCATTGTGCTTTTGCAGATACAACAGATTGTGTCTCCCCTTTCAGCTACCTGCAGACTTCCACTGTTTCCTGTTGCATCTCTCATGCATTTTCTTTATTTAATGGTGGGATGTGGGCTTCACTGGCAAGGCCAACATATATTGCCCATCCCAGGTAGGTTGTAGTGAGCTATCTTCTGTTTTTGTCTGGTGAAAATGCATGGTTAGGTAGGGAATGTCGAATCCTCCAGTAATGACATTTAGCAAGACTAAGATTTAACTTGCTTCACAGATTTTTTTCAGCCATCTTCACTGTACAGATACAATCCTTCAACATGTGCTATCTGACCTTTTAACCGCAGGTCAGATGACCTCCTAACGCATGCAGCATGTACTGTATTGTATCTAATATGCAAGTCCACATAACACTCAGTCACGATGATTTTGCTCCAGCAATTATGAAAGAATGGCGATATCTTTCCAAGTCACATTTCGCCACCGCAGAATATGGACACAACTTGACTCCTGCTAAAATGCCATACTTGGCAGAACTCTGGAGGGCCTTGACAACTTAGCATGTGACGGTATAGAGCAGGTGACCACTTTTAGGCAAGTTTCTGCTCAAAACACATTTTAAGGCAGCTTATACCTAGGTCCCATCCATTGAAAAGATAGAGAATCGTGTATGATAACAATCCCCATTGACTGATCCCAATGCCAGTTCAAAGTGATATCTTTAGCGCAGAATGATGCCATAGAGAAAGGGGGAAATGACAAATTAATAAAGGAAGACCAATTAAGACTCAGGGCTTAGTTAAGTATTGGGTTTGAGTTGCATGTGTTTCAACGAACCCTCAGACATTATGATAGGAGGGGTGCAGGTGGAAGCCAAGTACTGAAAGAAAAAATACTTATTTCAATGATGAAAATTGCACAGAGGAGCAAGCATTTTATCTTCTAACAAGTAATCTTCACTAGTTTCTTGATAATAGGTTTTACTGATGATTATGCAGAGATTATCAGTTACATTAGGTGCAGTGAGGTACAGTTCACAGCAAGCAATCATTTAACAGCACTTCTTTGCCTCATATATTCACAAGGACAGAAATTCCACTGAGACTCATTCCAAGTTATGTTTAACCTTTAATACATCTGGATCGAGGGCATCAGGTAGACCCATGCCTCATGAATATTGCTAATAGCACCAAATTTCCATCCTGTTGATATGTGATGTGTAGCATGTTCTGAAACTGGGGCCTAATCTGTTACAGCAAGGCTTATCTGTCAAATAAATTCTCATTTGCCCTTAACCACTGAGACCAATACATTGTTAGAACTTCAATTAGACATTTCAGCAATGGAGCACTGCTTGTGATGCATCTGAACTCTGGCAATGACCCTCTGGAGGACTGAGTTTCTTTTCCTCTCCCTGGATACCAACAAAGCAGGGATGAGGGACTTCAGTTACATGGATAGATTGGAGAAGTTGAGGTTGTTGTACTTGGGGAAGTGAAGGTTGCGGGCAGATTTGATAGACGTGTTCATAATTATGAAGGGTCTCGACAAAGTAGATAGAGAGAAACTGTTCTCATTGGAGGAAAAATTGAGAACTAGAGCACATTGATTGAAGGTGAGTGGCAAAAGAACCAACGGCGACATGAGGAAAAACGTTTTCTTCTCAGTGAGTGGTTAGGATGTGGAACGCACTGAAAGTTTGATGGAGGCGGATTCAATCGTGGCTTTCAAAAGGGAATTGAATAAGCACCTGAAGAGAAAAAATTGCTGAGTTACTGGAAAAGGCAGGAGGTGCAGTGATGAGGTGAGTTGCTCTTGCAGAGAGCTGGCACAGACACGATGGGCTGAATGGCCTCCTTCTGTGCTGTAACCGTTCTATGGTGCTATGACAATCTGAACCATTAAATGAAGGCTTGTCCTCATCTACCCCTACCACTCAACATGCATACGCTCGGTCTCTCACTCAAACACACACACACGCGCAAACCGACTCTCACACAAGCATCCACTCTCTCACGCACATGTACATGTGTACCCAATCTCACCCACACATACTTACAACCACTGTCATACTTACAAACACATGCACACACACACACACACACACACACACACTCATGATGACTCTCACATCTTTCACCCATAAAGCACAAAGCCAGCAGTGAGGTTTGGTGTATCCTTGACGCCTTTTGTAAATTATGAGATTATCAAGCACATGCAGGATATCCCACTTGGATTTATATATGCCCTGCAAGTCAGTGTCAGTTGTGGTTCAGCGTGTAGTGCACTTGCCTCTCAGTCAAAAGCTTGTGGGGTCAAGCCCTACTCCAGAGATTTAAGCTTAAAATCCAGGCTGATACTCCCAGTGCAGTACTGAGGGAGAGCTGCACTGTCAGAGGTGTTGCCTTTCAGATGAGACAGTAAACTGAAGCCCTGATTGCTCTCTCAGATGGATGTAAAGGATCCCATGGCACTCTCTTGAAAAGGAGCAGTAGATTTATCCCTCAACTAACAGCATGAAAACAGATTATCTATTTTATTTATTTGTCAGATAAACCTTGCTGTAATAGATAAGGCTGCTGTTCTGTAACATGAAAAAGTGTTTTGGGATCACCACCTGAGACACAATGCCTAATATTTCCATTCACCTCATGCATGGTGCCCTTACAATTCCATTCAGGACCGCATGCATAAAATCATTAAATTGTACAGCCCTGAAGGAAGCCATTCAGCCCATCAAGTCTGTGCCAGCTCGTTGAAGAGCAACCCAGGAAGTCCCACTTACCGCTCTTTCCCCATATCCCTGCAAATCTTTTACTTCTTCATGTATTTATCCAATTCCCTTTTGAAAGCCAATATTGAATCTGTGTCCACCATCCTATCAGGCTGTGCATTCCAAATTCTAACCACTTGTGACATAAAAAGTTTTTCCTACCACCTATGGTTCCTTTGCCGATTACCTTAAATCTGGGCCCTTAGTTATCAACTTTTTAACCATTGGAAAAAGTTTCTTTTTTTAAACTCTATTTAAGCCCTTTTAACACTTCTATCAAATCTCCTCTTAGTCTTCTCTGCTCTACGGCCAACAATCCCTGTTTCTCCAGTCTATCCACTTAACTGTAATCTCTCATCCCTGGAACCATTCTAGTAAATCTCTTCTACACCCTCTACAAAGCCTTCACATCCTTCCTAACATCTGGTGCCCAGAATGGGGGCACAACACTCCAGCTGGGGCTCAGCTAGCGTTTAATATAGGTTTCGAATGAACATCCTGGCTTTTGTATTTTATGCCTCTATTTACAAGGCCCAGCATCCCATATGCTTTTTTAAACTGTCTTACCATCTTTAAAGATTTGTGCACAAGCATCCGCAGATCTCTCGTCTTTCATACACTGTGACCCCCAGTTCCTACGTTATGGCTAGATTTGACCCCAGCAACCCAGAGGGTGAAAGGCCAATGGTTACAGTTGCAAAAACTTGGTTATTAATGAAAACATGATTGTAATCCATAAATAAATAATTAAATACTGGCCTGAAGGCAATAGTTAGACACTGGTCAACACTAGCCCTGGAGAGAATCACAAAATCCTCTCATCCCAATTCCCATCAGAGGTCAGTGTAGAAATTTCCATTATATCTCATAAGTTCCTGTCTCATCTTAATGGTGCTACATAGTGCCTTTCTCCTCCAATCACCATCTCCTAAATGGTATCTCACATTGGTGGCACTATGTTGCAAAACTGGCTGTGTTTCCTTGACTTTGTCAACATTCTTCAACTCATTCTTTGTACAGATTCTGCAATAAAAGTTGATTTGAATCACATTTCTTGCCTTTGTGTTAAATGTGTTTTTGATAAGTGGTGGGGAAAACGTAGAAGTGGCAGTCTACTCGTTCTGTTGCAGATAATTTATCTTGTTCTGCAATCAACATGTCTATATGTCAATATGAAATGTATTCATCAGTCCAAAGTTGGTATGATGGAATAGAACGCATGGTCCAGTATCAATCAAAATGAATAAAGTTTCTTGTCTTGGCACAGGAGTTACATATAGTTGCATAGAAATTACAATGAGGAAACAAGCTGTTCAGCCCAACCAGTCCAGTTGGTTCTTTACCTCCATTTGAACAGGAGTTCAACCACAAGGTTCCCGCTCTTTTCTCACATTCTCTTTCCTTAAACCGGCAGACTAACCTATTCTAAATATTGATATGATATCTGCTTCAATTATTCATTTTGCTAATGCATTCCACAGTCTCATAATCCTCTGTGCAAAAAATATTTCTCCTGCTCTATGTTACAATTACGTCCCTTCAAACACTTGTCACAGGGAACTTGCCTTAGCACCAAAGCATCATCTTGACAGTGAGGTGTTGCTTGATTGAACTGGATGCCAATCAATCCATCCATACCCCCTCATCTGAGAGTACATGAGCATGAAGATAGGAGCAAATGTCACGTAGCTATCTCCTGTTGGATTTGTCACCTACTTAGCACTGCTCCAAGTGTGAATTAAATTTCAAAATGCTTATAACACATAACTTTTCAGAAAACTCAGAGTATCCCAGATTAACCAAACCTCACTAATGGTGTTCTCTGTTGTTTTTTCATCCACCAGCGGAAACATTTAATTTTATTTCAAACCTATGTCAGAAATTGTGAACTAAAAATGACAACAGCCAAATTAAACTTTACACCCAGAATGGCAGTTTCTGTATGGTGGTAATTGTCAAAAAGCTGGGAATCAGTCGCTGGGCTCTTCCAATTTATTTAGCAGTCTATTTCCAAGACCTTGCTCTCTGCATCTAGCCTCGTTTGGTAGGATTGGGGATTAGAAAATTGGAAACTGAGGTCTGCACCCACAATTTGCAGTAACCCCAATTTCCAAGTCAGCAAGCAGGAGATCTGTGGATTAGGTACTGCGATCTCTCCCACACTCGATTCTCTGATTCGTGTTCTAATTCACTGAGCGAGACTTAAATAGCAGAGGCTTAGAAAATGTATCTATTCATCTCTTAAAATAGGCAATTAATTACAGCAAAGCATCTAAGTAGAGAAACCCTTGACATGTCTCTCCCTGGTTCCAAAGACAATCAATGAAATCCTCCATGATATTAAATATTACAATTTATATTTTTCAATGATGACCAATTGGATTCTGTTGATGGGGTTCATGGTCCTAGCATGATCGGTATGATAGCACTGTGCAGAATAGTTGATCTATACTTGTCGCTATGACCTTGAAAACATTCAGCTATCTGCACAGATTCTTTTTAAAGAGGCTACACTATTTTAAGGAATACTATTTAATAGATATTCAATCAATCTTTGGATTACAGAGTGAAAAAATCTAGTCTCTCATTTTGAGGATTGTTAATTTTATTTTGTGGCCTGAACCTGTAAGGACATTTGATACTAAATAATCTGCTTGCAGCTGTTCTTTTGATGGATTTCAATATTATAAAAAAAACTGGATCAGGGATTCTTTCAATCTTTTTCCCACAAGAGCAAACCAATGTCTGTCCTCACAACTCATGATCTTTAGTCATATATTCAGTTTTGTCATGCAATCAGAGTACAAAAGGAGGCCATTCTTTTCATTGTGCCTGTGCTGGCTCTTTGAAAGAGTTATCCAATTAGCCTCTGCTCTTTTCCCATAACTTTGCCAACTTTTACCTTTTCAAATATTTAACCAATGCACCTTTGAAAGTTACTATTGAATCCATTCCCATCACTCCAGGTAGCACATTCCAGATCACAACAACTCACTGCGTAAAAATATTTTATCTCATCCTCTGCCTGGCTTTTTTTGCTAATTATTTTAAATCTAAGTCCTTTGGCTACCCATTCTCCTGCCAGTGGAAACTGGTTCTCCCTATCTACTCTACCAAAACTCTTCATATTTTGAAACTTGCAGGCAGTATTCTATATTTGGCTTGCCCAGTGAGTTATAAGGAGTTAAGCTAATTTGCTTTGTCTTATAAACTAGTATTTGAGAAGCCTGCTAGTACTGAGCTTGAGAACAGTGTCGGATTGATTTTTGAGGAAGGATCCTTTCCCCCCACCAACACTATCTGACCTATCAAGTTTCCAATATTTTCTGTCTTTATTTCAGATTGAATACTCTCAATCAATGGCTGATTATCACTCGTGTAGAATTTAGATTTTCAATCATTACCATTGAACACCCATCCATTATCTAGATGTATGTTAATATTTCTCATAGTGATAGGAATTACTGTGCATTTCCAATTTAATTCTATTTGTCTACCCTGAGGCACACTGTGGCTTTCGTGCAGAGAAATCGACCGTTGACATGCTGTTCTCCCTTCGTCAGATACAGCAGAAATGCCGCAAACAACAGATGCCCCTCTACATTGCTTTCATTCAGCTCACCAAAGCCTTTGATCTCGTCAGCAGACGTGGTCTCTTCAGACTACTAGAAAAGATTGGATGCCCACCAAAGCTACTAAGTATCATCACCTCATTCCATGACAATATGAAAGGCACAATTCAACATGGTGGCTCCTCATCAGACCCCTTTCCTATCCTGAGTGGCGTGAAACAGGGCTGTGTTCTCGCACCCACACTTTTTGGGATTTTCTTCTCCCTGCTGCTTTCACATGTGTTCAAGTCCTCGGAAGAAGGAATTTTCCTCCACACAAGATCAGGGGGCAGGTTGTTCAACCTTGCCCGTCTAAGAGCAAAGTCCAAAGTACGGAAAGTCCTCATCAGGGAACTCCTCTTTGCTGACGATGCTGCTTTAACATCTCACACTGAAGAGTGCCTGCAGAGTTTCATCGACAGGTTTGCGGCTGCCTGCAATAAATTTGGCCTAACCATCAGCCTCAAGAAAACAAACATCATGGGGCAGGACGTCAGAAATACTCCATCCATCAATATTGGCGACCATGCTCTGGAAGTGGTTCAAGAGTTTACCTACCTAGGCTCAACTATCACCAGTAACCTGTCTCTAGATGCAGAAATTAACAAGCGCATGGGAAAGGCTTCCACTGCTATGTCCAGACTGGACAAGAGAGTGTGGGAAAATGGTGCACTGACACGGTACACAAAAGTCCGAGTGTCTCAAGCCTGTGTCCTCAGTACCTTGCTCTATGGCAGCGAGGCCTGGACAACGTATGTCAGCCAAGAGCGACGTCTCAATTCATTCCATCTTCGCTGCCTCCGGAGAATACTTGGCATCAGGTGGCAGGACCGTATCTCCAACACAGAAGTAAGAGGCGGCCAACATCCCCAGCTTATACACACTACTGAGTCAGCGGCGCTTGAGATGGCTTGGCCATGTGAGCCGCATGGAAGATGGCAGGATCCCCAAAGACACATTGTACAGCGAGCTCGTCACTGGTATCAGACCCATCGGCCATCCATGTCTCCGCTTTAAAGACGCCTGCAAACGCGACATGAAGTCCTGTGACATTGATCACAAGTCGTGGGAGTCAGTTGCCAGCGATCGCCAGAGCTGGCGGACAGCCATAAAGGCAGGGCTAAAGTGTGGCGAGTCAAAGAGACTTAGCAGTTGGCAGGAAAAAAGACAGAAGCACAAGGGAAGAGCCAACTGTGTAAAAGCCCCGACAATCAAATTTTTCTGCAGCACCTGCGGAAGAGCCTGTCACTCTAGAATTGGCCTTTCCAGCCACTCCAGGCGCTGCTCCACACACCACTGACCTCCTCCAGGCGCTTACCCATTGTCTCTCGAGATAAGGAGGCCAAAGAGAGATAGGAATTACTGTGCATTTCCAATTTAATTCTATTTGCCAAAGTTAGCTCATCTGCTTAATATTTCCATGTCCCTTTGAATGCAACAATTTCACTGAAACTGGGTGCTCCAGTTTCCTCCCACAGCCAAAGACTTGCAGGTTGATTGATAAATTGGCCATTGTAAATTGCCCTTAGTGTAGGTAGGTGGTATGAGAATGGTGGGGATGTGGTAGGGAATATGGGGTTACTGTAGGATTAGTATAAATGGGTGGTTGTTGGTTGACACTGACTCGATGGGCTGAAGGGCCTGTTTTGGTGCTGTATCTCTCTATGACTCTATGACTATCTGGCTACAAAGCTTTCTATCAGCAAATTTTGGCCTCATAATTCAGAACTATCAGCAAATTTTATATTAATATTTCCAAAAGGCCCTTCTCCCATGCGAATTATGAATTGTATAAACAAAACTGGAGCCCAAAACAAGCCTCAGCAGAACTGCACGCATTGCTGACGTCAGTTTTAGTTTTTTCTGATTAGTCTATACTTTTCATTGCTGAGTTAATCTTCAGTTGAGCTCATCATTTGTCCTGAACTGTTTACAACCATCCGACATTGAAAGTCTTGTGAGTGTGCCCATGGGTTGGTAACTCTGGTTGGACTTATTCCTGGATTTGCACAGCCTTTGTCACATGACCGCCAACCTCCAACCACCTCACCCAGTCAAACAGCCTTTTATCCATCTCCAATACTTACAGAACTAACAAACAAATTTGTTCAAAGAAAATGAAAAAAACACAAAACGGGATAAATTTTATGGGCCCCCGGGAGATGGGATGGGTAGGGGGACCCATAAAATAGCGACAGAAGGCAATTAAGGCAGGGGCAGGAAAGGCTGAAGATGGCCTTCCCCTTCCTGCCCAGAGGCCAATTAAGGCCCTTAAGTGGCCAATTGTTAGCCACTTAAGGACCTCATCTCACCATCACTGATATTACACAAGTTGCAGGGTGCCTGGAAAACTTGGGGCGGTCACCCAGTAAAACAAGTCAACCTGTCTGTGGCTTTGGGGTGTAGGGACCTCCTCTGTGGGCAATCTGTTGCCCACAGAGGATCCCCGGCGACAAAGGCCATCCCTCCATTAAGGCCCTCCACGATGACCAATCTCTCCTCCCCCAATACCGCACCAGGGCCTACTGGACTGGCCCTAGTGACCCCGCCACACTTACCTGGGGTTCAGAGCTCCAGCCTGGTTCTGGGCTTTCTCTAGTACTGTCAGTGGCCACTGCTTCTGATGGTGCTGCCAATACTAAAGACCTGCTACCCGACCCGAACCCAACGGGACCCGACGACATGTGTCAGGTTCAGTCGGGTCGGGGACGCACTTCCGGGTCTGGCATTCGGGCTCGGGTCGGATCGGGCCGGATCGGACACACTCAATCACCACCTCGGGTCAGTGACTTTAATGTTAATTTACTTTTTGGACTTTAAAGGTGGTCTTGCTACAGTTATTTTAAGCTTGTGCAGGTAAGGAACAAAGTGAAAAATGGAAGGTAGGTTAACTGATGATCGGGTTGGGTCGGACGCGGGAAAAAATGGAGGGACTCAGGCCGGGTTGGGCTCGGGTCAGGTCTCATTTGCAGACCCGAGCAGGCCTTTAGCCAATACTACTGACTGCTGGCCCTCTGATTGGCTGGCAGCTCTGGGAGGCTGCATCCCTCTCCTTAAAAGGAAGGGGACCCTGGCGCCGGGCAGTTAATTGTCCAAGCACCGTTAAATAGAGCTGGAAGGGGTGGGGGGGCACACACCAAAGGGCTGAGGCGGAGTTCTCCGTGGCTTTTCAGCCCGGTGTCGGGACCCATGCTGGCTCCATAAATTTCAGCCCAATGTATTTGAATGTCCCCTCTGATATTTCTCCTGCGTTTTGCTTGCAGCAATGTCTGAATGGTTCATTTTTAATTCCTGGAAGCTCCAGGAGAATCCAGGAGGGTTGTCAACTCTTGTACTACTTACTGGTTTTAAAAGTAAGCTCATTTCTCTTATGGTTCCTTTGATCTATTAATGAGAAGCAATAGTTTTGTTATGACCTGGTGAGGAAGGGGTCTCAGGCTCTTCTTTCTTCCCTTCTCCGGTTTGACCACAACAGGGTTTATCTTTTATTAACACAGTGATTTAGCTTAACACCTCAGTTAGCACTTCCTCCTATTCCTCTAATATAACTGCAAATGATCCAATCAGACAGGTTTTCTTGAGGTTAAACAAGATAGATGTAAGTTTATTAACCTTATCACTCTAAACCGGTTAAAATTACTAAAGTACGCTATGCACACACACACACACACACACACACACACACACACACACACACACACACACACACACACACACACACACACACACACACACACACACACACACACACACACACACACACACACACACACACACACTACAGAGGGAAATACCGAGTTGGGAGGTTGGAGTAGAATCATTAATAAATGGAATTTAAATATTGAATCTCAGTCCCAGAGTCTTTAGTTGAAGTTGTAGTCCTGAAGTCCTCTCTGGGCCACACACACAGTTCAGGCTTGCTTCTCTGGTTCCGGAAGGCAGAAAAGGAGCTTTATCCTTGTCCCCTGGTTGCTGACTGTAAGGATCTGTAGACTTGTCTTCCACCGGCTGCGACTTGAGGTTTCTCAAGATCTCTATTGGAGATGGAGAGAGAGGTGCTGTTCTCTTGCTGGATCTCACTTACTGTCTGACTTCTGAGTCACCACTCACAAATCTCCAGAACAGCCCAAGCAGTCATGTGATGTGACCCAAAACAAGAAATGCTGGATTCACTCAGCAGGTCTGGCAGCATCTGTGGAAAGAGAAGCAGAGTTAACGTTTCGGGTCAGTGACCCTTCTTCGGAACTCTGTGATGTGATGTGACCGCCTCTTTGTGTTTGAATCAGTATCTTCCGGAATGATCTTTGAAATTCAAGGCTCTCCCCGTGGTTGTTCAGACATATTTGGTGGGGGGGGTGGGGGATTGGCTCTTTCAAAGTCAATGGGCATCGATGGCTTTTGATGACCCCCATTGATAGGGTTATCCCAGATATGTGAATCAGAGAGCACCCCATTGTTCTGGCTAGGATGAGTTAATCACATCTGTCTCCAGCCTGATTCTTTGTTTTTTTCATATGCAAATTGTGTGTGGCCATCTTGGCTGTTAGCTGTTCTGTTTTAAAAGTTATTTGGAACACTGTCCAGTAAAAGTCTCAGGAAAAATTCTGTACGATGAAATTAATATTTCCATTTGGTATGTGGGGTTTCTGTCGCAGCTTCTTTTGACTGAGTGTTGTTAACCTAGCCACGCCTCATCTCGTTTCCTTAACGTAAAGATTAAAATTCGAGTACAAACCTTGTATATGTGAAGCACCCTCTAAAATGTAATCCGGAGTTTTACCTGTGCTCCCACTCACAGAACGAAGAATTCTGGGGGACATCCCATCAATTCCAGGTGCCCCTTATTTAACACTTTGAGTTTGTTAGTGAGAATTGACATCCATATACTTTATATAGATTCCTGAGGCCGGTTGAAAGGATCTGCATTTGTCCAAACACCTTAACTATGAAGAGCACTGTGAAGGAGCATTATCCATTGCCTATGATCTTTATCTCATTTTAGTATATTAAGTTTTCCAAATACAGGAGTAGCTCTGTTGAGAAGACATACTCATTAAGTTTGTTTTGTTCGCTGTGCCCCAGAAAGAAATGATTGGCAGCCCTGATCATGGAGTCATAAAATGATACAGCACAGAAGGAGGCCATTCAGCCCATCATGCATACGCCAGCTCTTTGAAAGAGCTTTCCATTCGGTCCCACTTCCCTGCTCTTTCCCCAATTCCCTTTTGAAAGTTATTATTGCATCTCCTTCCACTGCCCTTTCAGGCAGCGCAATCTTAATCATTAAAACTCGCTGCATAAAAAAGGTTCTCCTAATGACACCTCTGGTTCTTTTGCCAATGACCTTAAATCTGTATCCTCTGCGTACTGACCTTACTGTCACTGCAAACAGTTTCTCTTTATTTACTCTACCAAAAACGCTTCATGATTTTAAACACCTCTATTAAATCTCCCCTTAACCTTTTCTATTTTTAAGGAGAACTTTCCAAGTTTCTCTGATGGCCAGTGTTGATTAATTAAATAGATACTGAGAGATTTAATCTTGCTCAGTTTCTTACAGGCTGGAGAGGACCTGATGTGAAACAATAATAAGTTGGCTACTTGTTCAATTATCTATTTGAGGAGAAAAACTAACGCAGCCATTTAATTTACAAAGTTCCTTCTTACTGCTGCTTTCTTAACTGGTTATTACTTCCGAGAATCTCAGTCAGAAATGTTTTTCCAAAGGTCAGCCTTCTTGTCAGTAAACAGTCTGCATGAAGGACAGTTAATGAATTCTGCTGTTCCTTGATGAAGTCTCCAAGCTTTTGCAGTTCATATTGAGCTGTGCTGATCTACTGACCTCTTTACTGCAGAATAATAGGCACGTGGTGGAGTAAAAAAAATGTAGTAGAATAATTCAAATAACAGAGAGAATGAGTCATCGAGTAATTGTGCCATTTACAGCAAAGAAGAAGGCCATTGGATCCATGAGTCCAGGCCAGCCCTCCGCGGAGCAATCCAGACAGTCCCACTCCCTCGCTTGATACCCATAGCCTTGCAAGTTTCTTTCCTTCAAGTGCCCATTCAATTTCCTTTTGAAATCATTGATCGTCTCCACTTCCACCACCCTCGTGGGCAGCAAGCTGCAGGTCATTACCACCTGCTGCGTAAAAAAGTTCTTTCTCATATTCCCTGCATCACTTGCCCAAAACCTTCGCTCTGTGTCCCCTAGTCCTTGTGCCACTAGTTAATGAGAACAGTTTTTCCTTGTCTAACTTATGTCTGTCATAGTCTTGTACACCTCTATCAAGTCTCCCCTCAATCTCCTTCGCTTCAGCGAGAACAAACCCAGCTTTTCCAACCTAATCTTGTAACTGAAATCCCCCATGCCTGGAACCATTCTGGTGAATCTCCTCTGCATTCTCTCAAGGACCCTCACGTCCTTCCTAAAATGTGGTGACCAGAACTGGATGCAATCCTCCAGTTGGGGCCTAACCAGAGCTTTATAAATATTCATCATAACTTTCCTACTTTTGCATTTCTTTGCAATCTTGCATTTATATAACGCCTTTCAAATGTCTGGATGTCACAGAGCATGGGAGCTGGTGGTGCAGTGTTAATGTCACTGGACTAGTAATCCAGAGGCCCAGGCTAAAGCCTTGGGGACCTGGGTTTGAGTCCCACCACAGCAAATGGTGAAATTTGAATTTAGTTAGTAAAAATCTGGAATTAAAAAGCTAGTCTAATGGTGACCATGAAACCATTGTCAATTGTTGTAAAAACCCATCTGGTTCACTAACGTTCTTTAGGGAAGGAAATCTGCCATCCTTACCTGGTCTGGCCTACATGTGACTCCAGACCCACAGCAATGTGGTTGACTCTTAAATGCCCTCTGAAATGGTCTAGCAAGCCACTCAGTTCAAGGGCAATTAGGGATGGGCAAAAAATGCTGGCCTATCCAGTGACGCCCACATCCCATGAATGATTTTTTTTTTACAGTCAATGAATTACTGTAGGAAGTATTGTAACTGTTGTAGGAAATGCAGAAGCTGATTTGAATACAGCAAGATCCAAAATAGAGTCATTACATAAATGACTGCATCATTTGTTTTTAGATGTTGGTTTTCAAACAGCTCAAGGAAAGTTATTGAAATTATTTGATGGTTGTGAGGTGATGCATACTGTTCCTCTAGGTGTTAATTTGAACGATAAAGTAGAATAAAAAACAGAAAACAGACTTTTTGCCTATTATCAATATCACTCTTGAGTCTTGCTCACAGCCTGAAATGAAATTCTTTTGTTATAACAGTTATGGCAAAGGAATGCTATTGGAAACATTCGATTATTCTTTGCTTTACAAATACTGCTGGGCCTGCAGTGATGACCTATCCAGGATGGAACCACAGTGCATCATCCCTTCATTTAATTTCAGCCATATCCAACCATTTTCTTCCCACTCTGTTGAAAGATGATCTCCCCCCTCGCGCCGACGCCCCCCCACCCCCCCATCCCACCCCCGATCTTGGCCCAGATACAAAACAGGTGAAATTGGTATTAGGCAGCAGCACAAAACGGGCCATAGCAACTTGGCAGCCTGTTATACATAAAATCCAGGCTTACCCTCCCAGTGCAGTACTGAGGCAGTAATGAGGGAGTGCTGCACTGTTGGAAGGACAGTAATGAGGGAGTGCTGCACTATTGGAAGGGCAGTAATGAGGGAGTGCTGCACTGTTGGAAGGCAGTAATGAGGGAGTGCTGCACTGTTGGAACGGCAGTAATGAGGGAGTGTTGCACTGTTGGAAGGGCAGTACTGAGGGAGTGCTGCACTATTGGAAGGACAGTAATGAGGGAGTGCTGCACTGTTGGAAGGGCAGTAATGAGGGGGTGCTGCACTGTTGGAAGGACAGTAATGAGGGAGTGCTGCACTGTTGGAAGGACAGTAATGAGGGTGCTTGCACTGTTGGAAGGGCAGTAATGAGGGGGTGCTGCACTGTTGGAAGGCAGTAATGAGGGGGTGCTGCACTGTTGGAAGGCAGTAATGAGGGGGTGCTGCACTGTTGGAAGGACAGTAATGAGGGAGTGCTGCACTGTTGGAAGGACAGTAATGAGGGTGCTGCACTGTTGGAAGGGCAGTAATGAGGGGGTGCTGCACTGTTTGAAGGCAGTTATGAGGGAGTGCTGCACTGTTGGAAGGCAGTAATGAGGGAGCGCTGCACCGTTGGAAGGCAGTAATGAGGGAGTGCTGCACTGTTGGAAGGCAGTTATGAGGGAGCGCTGACCGTTGGAAGGCAGTAATGAGGGAGCGCTGAGCGTTGGAAGGCAGTAATGAGGGGGTGCTGCACTGTTGGAAGGCAGTAATGAGGGGGTGCTGCACTGTTGGAAGGGCAGTAATGAGGGGGTGCTGCACTGTTTGAAGGCAGTTATGAGGGAGTGCTGCACTGTTGGAAGGCAGTAATGAGGGAGTGCTGCACTGTTGGAAGGCAGTTATGAGGGAGCGCTGACCGTTGGAAGGCAGTAATGAGGGAGCGCTGACCGTTGGAAGGCAGTAATGAGGGGGTGCTGCACTGTTGGAAGGCAGTAATGAGGGGGTGCTGCACTGTTGGAAGGCAGTAATGAGGGGGTGCTGCACTGTTGGAAGGCAGTAATGAGGGAGCGCTGCACTGTTGGAAGGCAGTAATGAGGGGGTGCTGCACTGTTGGAAGGCAATAATGAGGGGGTGCTGCACTGTTGGAAGGCAGTAATGAGGGGCTGCTGCACTGTTGGAAGGCAGTAATGAGGGGCTGCTGCACTGTTGGAAGGCAGTAATGAGGGGGTGCTGCACTATTGGAAGGTAGTAATTAGGGAGTGCTGCACTATTGGAAGGGCAGTAGTGAGGGAGTATTGCATTGTGCTATTTAATTGATAGTAAATATGAGACCTACACAAATAGGATGATAAACTTCACCATTAGTATCAAACTTCCTAACTTCGTCAGGGATAATAGCCTCTCGTGAGCCTAATGCAATCATAATGTAAAAGCTCAGTCACACAGGCTTTTTCTCCTTCTGGCAAACCCATTCATGTGTTGCTATTATCTCAGTCAGGGTGCCTTGTGATCTGCTAATTCTGTCCCAATATCCCTCATCCCACATACGACATAAATGCTTTTTTGCTCTCCTTAATGTTTTATAAATATTAATCATGCTACAGGTGTTTTAATGTAATTCTAATCTCTTGACAAACATACTAAATACCAGGCATAAAAACTATAACTCAGCTTTGTGAATATATTAACCAGCTCGCAAATGGCTGCATTTGTAAACTTGCGGAGTTATAGAAACATTTAGCTGTACTAAGAGCCCTATTCTGACATGTGTTTCATTGAAAATCTTGGACGCCTGTCTCTTTATATCACAGCAGGGTTGTTTACTTAACTCTGTTCAATTTTGTCTTCGCTTTATGTGGATCACATTAAATCAGCTGACGACATACCTAAAAATGTTTATGTGTGTAATAATCTAGATATTTTACCAATATCTGCAGCCTGTTTTTGCATTGATGCAAGACAATTATATGGGTCTGATAAAAGGAAAGACTTGGGCAATGGGTTTAGCTAATGCTCACACTGCTGTGTAACTTGCCATCAAGGCAAATGTATAATCTTTTCCTGAGCAATAGTTCAGTTAGAGTCAGAATGTTATATGTTCATGTCCCGCACCGGCAACATGAGCACAAATCGACACGGATGCTCCAGTGCAGTACTGGATTCAGAGGTGGGAGTGCTTCTCACTGAACTATAGCTCAGGGAAAGATTATACGCATGCCTTGATGGCCAATTACACAGCAGCGTGGGCAATGGCTATGGACCAAATGCTGGAAGGTGGGATCAGAAGGGGTGGATCATTTTTCGACTGGCACAGACACGATGGGCCAAGTGGCCTCTTTCTGTGCTGTAAAATTTCTATCATTCTATGATTCTATGAAATATTAGGCCAGGTGACCAAATGCTTGGTCAAAGAGGCAGGTCTTCAGGAGTGTCTTAAAGGAGAACGGAGAGAGAGGCAGTGAGGTTTAGAGCGGGAATTCCAGAGCTTCAGACCCAGGCAGCTGAAGATACGGCTGCCAATGGAGGGGCAAAGGAAAATGGGGATGTGCAAGAGGCCAGAATTGGAGGAATTCTTAATTTTCAGAGGGTTATAGGGCTGGGGGAACTTACAGAGATGGGAGGGGTGGGGGTGGCAAGGCCGTGAAGGGATTTAAACAGAATGATGAGAATTTTATATTTGAGGCATTGCTGGATCGGGAGCCAATGAGCACAGTGGTAATTTATGAATGGGAGTTGGTGAACTTGGATGAGCTAAACTGTTCAAAATGTTCTACATTCATATTGCATGAGTTTACTTGTCACCATAAAAAGGGAAAATGAAAACTGCTGAATGGGAGGTTGCGGGAATAGGTCATTTTTCAGGATAAAACTGACATTGCGGAGCACCGTTTGTAATTAATGAATTGGCGACAGCTGTAAAGATCAAATCACTTTTGTATAAAATGTGCTGCTCTGGACGGATTTTAAAATAAATAATTAAATGGCGTGCTGGATGAAGATATGCCGGTCGCCTATTTTCGTAGAATTCGAGACTCGAGCTTAGGAGTTGCTGGAGAAATGGGCGCGTGTTTATCAGGATTCACAAACACTCACACCCCCTCAAACACAAATCTGCCTCTGGAGTGACAGCCATAAATGTGCTATTTTATGCCACTCATCTGTTGCTGACCTCTTTCACACCCCCAACATTCATCGTTCCATCAACATGACACCGAGCCACATAAAGAGATATTGGCCGGAATTGTACTGCCCCCACAATGAGCAGGCTGGTGGCAGGGGGCAGAGGCAGGGGGGAGAAATTGAGTAGGAGTTGGGGGGTGCCATTCCCGACATCTTCCCGTCTCCGTTGCAATTTTACGTGGGGTGACGGCAGCGAGAAACAGCCCGTCCACCGCTGGCCAATCAGAGCCCTTAAGTGGCCAATTAACTGTCACTGCTGCACAAGTTGAAAATGTAGAATTCACAGCAGCGCAACCTCCTTTGTGGCTTGTTGGGTTTATTCCCAGCTCTTAGCTGGACAAGCTTTTGGTGATACTTCTTCCTGGGTGTCTGTCTCTCTCTGCCTTGAGGGTTGCCCTTTAAAGGTAAAATGTTTGTCACATCAGATTCTGGTAGGAGACACTTTGGTTTCTCCCCCTTGGTGGTCACACAATGGCCCAGGATGAGAATAATCCAGTTATGATGTTTCCACTTCATACCTTCTTTGTTTCAGTAGAACCCATTCAATTCAGGAATGTTTCAGGATGGGTGTAATTGACACCACTCAACCTGGTTAGGAATCCTTTGTACCAAACAGACACATATGGCCATCTTTTGCAGAATTGTCCATTTTTTAAAAAGGTAAAGTAAATTTTAATAACTCTGCCGTTTGAGTCTGAATTTTTTCATCATTGCACTTCTCTCATAAGCCAAGGCGAAGGATGGAGTCAGTGGCTCTGGAATGAAGTTTGGAGCGGGAACTGAAAACGATGGCTTCAGTCTTCTCAATATTTAATAGGAGGAAATTTCTGCTCATCAGTACTGGATACTGGATAAGCAGTCTGATAATTTAGCAATGGTGGAGGAGTTGAGAGTAGTGATGGTGAGGTAGAGCTGGGTGCCGTCAGCATATATGTGAAAACTATCAATATGCTTATGGATGATGACTCTGAGGGGCAGAGCGTAAATGAGAAAGGAGGCAGCCAAGGATAGATCCGTGAGGGACACCAGAAGTACGGTACGGAAGCAGGAAGAGAAACCATTGTAAGTGATTCTCTGGCTACTGCTAGATAGATAAGAATGCAACTAGGTGAGAGCAATCCCGACCAGCTGGAGGACAGTGGAGAGGCATTAGAGGAGGATGGTGAGGTCAACTGAGTCTAGGGTGGAGAGTGGTCTAGAAGGATGAGGAGGGAAAGTTTACCTTTGTCACAGTCACATAGGATGTCATTTGTGATTTTGGTAAGCACTGTTTTGGTACTGTGGCAGGGGCAGAAACCTGATTGGAGGGATATAAACATTAGCCAGAATTTTGTCCTGGCGACAGGGGTCTCTATGTCTGGAAAAAGCGATGCCAGGAACGCTGCATCGCCTCTTATGTGGGAGGCCTGCCGAGTCTAGTGCTAATTAGGCACTTAAGTGGATAGTGGTGGGCCTTCCACACGATCAAGGACTCCGCGATGGAAAGCCTATCCTCAGAGAATTGCTGGCCAATCAGAGACCGGCAGCTCTTTCAATGAGCAGCGTCACCATGGAGGTGGTGGCTGCTGCTGGAGGAGCACCTACCTGAGGCCCAGGAACAGTGCTCGATCCAGGCTGCAGGTAGGTTAGGGCGGGAGGGGTCTTGCGGACTGGGGTTCATGAGGGAGGGTGTAGGGTGTTGGTAGCAAGGGCTGTGGGCGGGGTGGCTGTCAGCGGGCCTCCACTTCCCGATGCCGGGGCCCTCGTTCAGGCACTAAGGGTCTTTTAATGAGGGTCCCCACCCCCGGAGCTGGAAAGCAGACGGCACAGTTTGTCGTGCCGTGCTTCCCATGTGGCAACAGGCCCGCCCGCCGCTGGGCTATTAGTGACGGCGACAGAATGAGGCCCTAAACTGGGCATTAATTGCCCACTTAAGGCGCTCAATTGGCGACAGGGCAGGAAGGCCATTCACAGGCCTTCCTGCTCCGAACATTTTGGCGGAGGCGGAAAGGTGACGGGGCTCCCCCCCACCCCACACACCCGATTATGTTCTCCCCACCTCCGTACCCACTGTGGGGGTGAGCATAAAATTCCCCCCATGGAGTTCCAGGAAAGTTGGGAAAGGAGACAATACATCTACCTCTATCCTCTTATGCGAAGCTTCTTAACACCTACCCTTATTTTGCTCATTTGGAGGATGTGTGCACCGTTGGCCAGGCCAGCATTTGTTGCCCTTCAGAACGTAATGGTGCTGCTGGTGGCTGCAGTGTCACTGTTGCTGGGGTGAATGGCACAAAAGAAGCTGGATCGAGATGGATGCAAGAGAAGTGGCAGCCCTCTCTGCGGCCCGAGCACTGTCTGTGAGAGCAGTCTCCAGGAACTACGCTAGCAACGGCGATCATCAGCCTGCAGATCACCTCCGCTTTAACGTTTTCCCCATTTGACATTCAGATTGCGTGTTATTTTCACGCCACACCGACTTCCCACTGTGCACTCGCCTCCTCTGACGAGTTGCAGACACTGTGGGGGTCCCATGCGATGCTGCTAAGATACCATTGTCCTGCGAAAATGGCTGATAATTGATTCAATAACAACCTCAATTGTTTTCCCGCCGCTTCTGGGCCGGTTGCTGGCCGCGCACATATACTGGCTCCGGGAAAAAGTGGGAGGAGGCAGGAATATGTTAGCATTCCTGCCCCGTGGCATTTTTCAATCACCAACCACCCCCTCCACCCCCCCTCCATCACCCCCCCATCCCCCAACCGCCACCAAACCTATCTCCAAGGGCTTGGTGAAATTCCCCCCATTAACTCTCTCTCTTCATAGATGCTGTTGAACCCACTGAGTATTTCCATAATTTTCTGTCGGCACTCGTGTTGGATCCCCTTCCTAGGTTAAAATGGTGTTCATTTTTTTTTAAGTTAAGCACATTTGCCTAAAAGAAAACTAGGAGTCGGATAGTTTGACTTCGCAATCTAAAGTTCCCATCAGTTTATTCTGGCTCCCTCACTCAAAAATACTCACCTTAGTGTCAAGCATGTGTCACGCTCTGGGTTGTTGCTGCCTAACTGCTGCACTTTCATCCTCTAAATTATTATAATGGAAACAAAAAAGAAAAGTTACTGACAACACAAATCTTGTGACAGCACATCAAAGTAATAAAAATAAGTGGCAAAAATGGTTGCATTCCGAGATGTGTGGAGATTGTCAGGAGCCATTTTAACAAGCCACTGGCAGTAAGTGCCCCTTAAAGAATCCTGTCAAATTGAGACATTTAGCTCACTACAGCAGTTCAGATGGCTGCTGTGAGTCAGTCATGCCTTGGCTTAAAAGGGTCATGCCTAAAGGTTTATCAGGAATCTCATTAAGGAGCTGGTAAATAAGGTCAAAGAGGCCCATTGAGACCAAATGCATTCATTTTACATATTAGCATCCCTGCTCCTCCTTCAAGATCAAATTGTTTCTGCATCATTTTCATGGGCAGCTGTTTGTTAGCCAAAGTAAGTGTATGTGTGTGTGTGTTTAAATTTAACAGATTCAGCTGTCACTTGTTATTGTACCTGCTTTGATATTGCTTTAAGTGTGTATCTGAAATGGAACGCATTAGAATACTGAATGGTCCAAAAGGGGATAGAGTCCTTTTTATTTTAAAGTCATATGAAAAGCCATGATGGAAAAGTGCCAGCAATGATCTAGCCAGTCTCCGAGCTGCCATGACTGGATTTGCTTCAATGCATGGTTTTGGAGAGATCAATAATTGTTTTATTCCGACTGTGGACAATAAAAGAATTCTCCCCAGGTTCTCCTGTCTATTCCATGCTGGGATATGCAGGGGCCTGTGTTATCTGCAATTTCCTGAAATATGGCACAAGTGCCCAATTTAGATTGAAATTTATGATGTCCCCCCCCCCCCTCCCCCACCAACAAAATTGCAGGAATGCCTGGGTTGGTGACACATACTTCCCCAGAATGTCATTTCATTAGCAGGAATGCAAAATGAATATTTATATAAAACAACCAGTCACAAAGCGCCTACATTAATGACCCTAAAACTCTTAAGCCGTGGCATGGGCAGAAATATGGCACACATTCTTTGTCCAATCGTGGGTGTGCAAAAGTGGGCAAGAATGAATAGATGCAGGTGGAGTGGGGCTCAACTGGATAGCTCTATCAAGGAGCCGGGACAAGCACAAAGGGCCGAATGGCCTCCTTCTGTGCTGTATATTTCTATGATTTGATGTATTGCAAACCAAGCCTTGGAGGCACTGGATACCACTGGATGAAGTGATACAGTGGCCTTAAAGAAGGTCCAGAGGAGAACTACAGGAATTATTCCAAGCTTCAAGCAGCACAGCAATTCCGATATGCCCAGGACTTTGGTCTATTTATTTGAAAGCAACGTAGACTTAGAGGTGACCTGCTAGAGGTCTATGAAATAATTAACAAGCTTGATACAATGAGTGCTGAGGGATCATTCCTGTTTAACAGTTGGGAGGTCCAGGGGACATGAATTGAAACTATGTAAGAGTAGGAACTGATTGGCTTGTTGGGCGGGTCTTCTTTTCCCAGAGAGTCGTGAGCCTCTGAGTATTGCTGGCTGGTGTGATTGGTGCAGACTCTCTGCATCGCTTCAAAAGGGAGTTAAACAAATGGACATGGGCTACACTAACATAGAAAGTAAATGTCTTTGCAGATAACAAGTGGTCCATGTGAACTCCTGGACTGTTTTCATCACCTGAGGGAGTCAGTGAGAAATTTTCCAGAGTAATTTTTTTCCTTATTGACCTTGTGTTTATTCTCCACATTGTTTTGCCTCTCCCAGAAGAATACGTGGTTGCTGGGGTGGGGAGCAGGGGGAAGGGTGTCTGGGCACTGTGGGGGTGGGGGGGGGGGGTGGTGGGGTTGGAGTAACAGAGGAAGTATTCCGTCCTGATGCTCCAGCCAACACGTGGTGTAGGGCAGACTTGATCAACCAGCTAGTCTTTCTCTGCCCGTTAATTTTGGATGTTCATAGTCATCAAGCCCTAGCATTGGAATTTCTTAAGGGATAAGAAGTTCCGAAAACGGGATCCGACCCCGCATGGGCCAGCAGCAGGACCCTGGGTGGCATTTTACCGACGGCAGCCAATTAGGAGGCTGCCACGGGGACTGTTATCCAATTTGAGGATGGCAGCCCTCAATCCAGAGTTGCTGGTACTTCAGTGGATTGTGGTGAAATGCCGGCGGGGTGAAAAGTAGTCCTTAATTGGGCACTTAATTGGTATAATTGGCCATCTGGTGGGCTGCCGCGCTGCTGAGGTTCAGCTGCTGGGAATATGCCATGGCAGCAGGGAGATATCAGGCTTCCCTCCTGATGCCTTCTACTGCCATTTTATGAGGTCTCCCAACTCCCAGCCCGTCTCCATAGGGCTGGTAAAATCCGGCCCATGGAGTCATTGCAGCACAGAAGGAGGCCATTCGGCACACCGAGTCTATGCCGGCTCTCTGTGCAGCAATCCAGTCCGTCCCATTCCCCTGCTCGATCCCCGTGGCCCTGTAGGTTTTATTACCCTCAAGTGCCCATCCAATTTCCTTTTGAAATCATTTATCGTCTTCACTTCCACCACCCTCGTAGGCAGTGAGTTCCAATTCATTACCAATAGCTGCGTAAAAATGTTTTTCCTCACGTCCCCCCACCGCATCGTTTGCCCAAAACCTTCAGTCTGTGTCCCTCGTCCTTGTACGATCAGTGATGGAAACAGCTTTTCTTTGTCTACCTCATCTAAATCTTTCATAATCTTGTACACCTCTATTAAATCTCCCCTCAATCTCCTTTTCTCCAAGGAAAACAACCCCTGCTTCTCCAACTTAACCTTGTGGCCCAAGTGATTTCTGCAGGGGAAGGACACCCACAATGGAGACAACCAGCGTCGCCGGAAAATGAGGAACAGAGTCAACACTGCGACACATGGGATCTGACATTAGATCCGCAAGTCATTACACAACTGAAAAAGAGCACAAAGTAGGGGTCGTGACTGCTATAACGTGATTGTCATCTCTCTCACGAGTGCACTGAAGTGTTAGCCTGGATTATGTGCTCAAGTCCTGCAGTCAGGTTTCAATCCGTGACCTGCAAACTCAGAGGGGAGAGTGCAACTGACTTGAGCCAAGCTGACACATAAAAGAATGGTGAAAAGAACAAGGCTGAGCAAACTACATTGGTAAATGTCTTGATGATCAATCGAATATCCATGGGAGAAATCATCTCGTCTTAATAAACACCCGACATGTTTAAAGGTTAAACTGCGCATGCAACAGGTCATGGAACCTCCAGCATGAAACAGCTCCCTCCTCATGAAGAAACAACTGTTAACTTGTTTGGAAGGGTAAGTGTGAAAGGCAAAGACAGAGGGGAAGCATAGAACTTATGGTAAGCTATCTTACTCAGAGCAGACTGACTGCCAACTTTGCAAGGGCATCTAGGGCTGGGCAATAAAAGCTGCCTTTGCTAGCAATGTCCAGATCCAATTTGCATTAACCTGATCAATGGTGAATTTAAACAAACACATGATAGTATTATCTTTTGGGTCTTTTCTTCCTTGTCTTGTGTTAGTGAGGAAGGGATGGTTTCCGTAAGCATGCACAATCAGTTATTGCACACCCTTAAAATTAGAGCTAGGCTGTTCAGGAAGCAATTCTTCACACAAAGGGCAGTGGAAATCTGGAAATCTCTCCCCCAAAAAGGTTAGGGTTCAATTAAAAATTTCAGAAACTGATTTTTGTTCAGTAAGGGTATTAGGGTTACGAAGTAAGGCAGGTAGATTAAGAAACAGATCAGCCAGGATCTAATTGAATGGCAGAACAGACTCGAAGGGCCTCCTCCTGTTCCCATATTCCTATATCTGCATGTGCAATTAACTGTGAATGGATCAGTGGGATTTGGGTTAGGCAAGATTGCATGTTTTAACTGATGTACAACAACAATTGTGGCGAGTCGAAGAGACTTAGTAGTTGGCAGGAAAAAAGACAGAGGCGCAAGGGGAGAGCCAACTGTGCAACAGCCCCAACAAACAAATTTCTCTGCAGCACCTGTGGAAGAGCCTGTTACTCCAGAATTGGCCTTTATAGCCACTCCAGGCGCTGCTTCACAAACCACTGACCACCTCCAGGCGCGTATCCATTGTCTCTCGAGATAAGGAGGCCCAAAAGAGAAAGAGACAACAACAACAACCACCAACTTATATTTATATAGCACCTTTAATGTAATAAAATGTCCCAACGCATTTCACAGGAGCATTATAGAACAAAATATGAGATCAAGCCACATAAGGAAATATTAGGTCAGATGACAAAAAGTTTCATCATAGAGGTGGCTTTTAAGAAGTGTCTTAAAGGAGGAAAGTGAGGTGGCGAAGCGGAGAGGTTTAGGGAGGGTATTCCAGAGCTTGGACCTAGGCAACTAAAGGCGTTGCAACCAATAGTGGAGTGATTAAAATCGGGGATGCACAAGACACTAGAATTAGAGGAGCACAGATATCTCGGAGGTTTATGGGACTGGAGGAGATTGCAGAGATGGGGAGGGGTGAGGCCATAGATGGAAAACAAGGACGAGAGTCTTAAATTAAGATGTTGCTTGACTGGGAGCCAATGTAGATCAGTGAGCACACGGGTGATAGGGGAATGAGACTTGGTACAAGTTAAGACCCAGGCAGCAGAGGTTTTTAGAGCTTCAAGTATACAGAGGGTAGAATGTGGGAGACCAGCCAGGAGAGCGTTGGAATAATCAAGTCTAGAGGTCACGAAGGCATGAATGAAGGTTTCAGCAGCAGATGAACTGAGACAGAGATGAAGGTGGGTGATGTTGCAGAGGTGAAAATAGGTGGTCTTAGTGATGGCACGAATATGAGTTCAGAAGCTCATCTCAGGGTCAAATGTGACACCATGGATGCGACCAAACTGGCTTAATCGCACACTATTGCCAGGGAGAGGAGTGAAGTCAGTAGCCAGGGAACAGAAGTGGGAAGTGGGGACTGAAAACAATGACTTCGGTCTTCCCAATATTCAATTAGAATAAATTTCTGCTCATCCAGTCATGGATGTTAAATCTTTCTTTCTTTTCTTTTGGGCCTCCTTATCTCGAGAGACAATGGATACGCGCCTGGAGGTGGTCAGTGGTTTGTGAAGCAGTGCCTGGAGTGGCTATAAAGGCCAATTCTGGAGTGACAGGCTCTTCCACAGGTGCTGCAGAGAAATTTGTTTGTTGGGGCTGTTGCACAGTTGGCTCTCCCCTTGCGCCTCTGTCTTTTTTCCTGCCAACTACTAAGTCTCTTCGACTCGCCACAATTTAGCCCTGTCTTTATGGCTGCCCGCCAGCTCTGGCGAATGCTGGCAACTGACTCCCACGACTTGTGATCAATGTCACACGATTTCATGTCGCGTTTGCAGACGTCTTTATAACGGAGACATGGACGGCCGGTGGGTCTGATACCAGTGGCGAGCTCGCTGTACAATGTGTCTTTGGGGATCCTGCCATCTTCCATGCGGCTCACATGGCCGCATGGAAGTTAACATGGATGTTAAATAAGCAGTCAAATAGTGTAGCAACAGTGGAAGAGTCAAGAGAGGTGGTGAGGTACAGCTGAATATCATCAGCATACATGTGAAAACTAATGCCATGCTTTTAGGTGATGTTATGTCAGTTATGAAGATAGATTGGAGAAGTTAGGACTGTTTTCCTTGGAGAAGAGAAGGCTGAGAGGTGATTTGACAGAGGTATTCAAAATCATGAGGGGTCTGGACAGAGTAGATAGGGAGAAACTGTTCCCACTCATGAAAGGATTGAGAACGAGAGGGCACAGATTTAAAGTAATGTGTAAGAGAAGCAAAAATGACTTGAGGAAAAACTTTTTCACGCAGCGTGTGGTTAAGGTCTGGAATGCACTGCCTGAGAGTGTGGTGGAGGCAGGTTCAACTGAAGCATTCAAAAGGGAATTAGACTGTTTTCTGAAAAGGAAGAATGTTCAGGGTTATGGGGAGAAGGCGGGGAAATGGGACTGAGGGAATTGCTCTTTCGGAGAGCCAGTGCAGACACGATGGGCCAAATGGCCTCCTTCTGTGCTGTACCTATTCTGTGATTTGTGATTCTATGTCACTGAGGGGCAGCATGTAGATGACAAATAGGAGGTGCCAAGGATAGATCCTTGTGATTCTATGGGTGGTGAGCTCCAGTCTCACGTCAGGCTGGGAAGGAGGGGAATTCAGGTCAGAGCAGGTCTTCAATTTACATTGACTAGCTGTAGTTGAGGTTGCCAAGACTCTTTGTGCCAATTCCAATTATCTTTATTGTGGTAAAGAATTGAGGTTGCACTTTGTGGACAATGAGTATCTAACTGAGTAAGTGTGCTTATTTATTCATAATGTTCCATCTGCTCGCTTTACAGAGCAACAAGAACACAACTGTCCTTGAGCCAGAGTTAAGCCATGGATATTTACAACACAAAGGGAGGCCATTCTGCCCATTGTACGTGTACTGCCACTTTGCTAGGCCAATCCAGAACAAGGGCATCACTCAGCACATCATTCAGCAACATTACAGCCACTTGAACTTGACAGCAACACATAGGTACACTGTGGGAGATCATGAACTGGTCTTGGAGGAGATAATTCAGGTGTACCAGAGCACCAAGAACAAACAGGCATCACTGTTGGTGGGTGATGAGGGAAGGGTCACAGTATGAGTTGCATGAGTACAGACTTTAGTGGGCCTTCTTTCACATGGACACTGGTACATTATCAGACCCCTACTGAGAGGTCTCCTGCCTCCTTTCAGCTCACAGTATGGTGAGTGGGGTGTTAAGTGTGGGAAGTTGGCCATGCACTACAGTCCGCACTGATGTTTCAATCATTCAGAATGAAAGTACCTATTAGGAAGCCTGCATTGAGGAACATTAACTCTTGAGTAGTGATCGCTCATATTTGTACCTTAGTAATAGACTTCCTAGTCACGTATGCTGTAAGGTTGATGTTGGACCCATACATGGCTAAATGCATAAAGTTATTGATGCACTGTGAAAGGTAGCAATCTGAAAAAGTGTTGCTGCCTCTGCTGCTACTGTTGAGATGTACTGTGTATTTTTGTACATTCATGGACAGATAGATGGGCCCAAATTTGCTGTTAATAGGATACTTATGCTTTTAGTTACTAGGCTTAACTTTCTGTGGTGTGTTGAATGGGCAATTAATGTGCAAATGCAGTAACTTCATGAAATTCATGGGGAAGTTAAGGGTGAGCTGCTGTTCTCCTGAAGCTAACGGCGGAGGTTGTCCTGCGTCTTGCGGTGATTCACAATTCACGAGGTATCTCTTCCTTGCCACAAGTTGCTGGCTAACTGAAGGTGTCATTCACACAATGGTACTTTTTCAGCACATTTCAGTCCGATATCTCCCATTGATTTGTTCTGTGAGTGCCGAGCATAAAGACTTTGGGCAGTGATGATCTTATAGCCACTGGCAGTGACATTTGGATGGTTGAGTGTCCTCTTTTTGAACCAGTTGGAACAGCCACAGTCTTCCCACTGAGATGTGGCCTCTCAATCTCCGCCATCACAATAACAACAGCTTGCATTTATATAGCATCTTTAATGTAATAAAGCATCCCAAGACACTTCACAAGAGCATTATCAATCAAAATTAGACACTGAGACACATAAAGCGATATTAGGACAGATGGCCAAAAGCTTGGTTAAAGAGGTAGGTTTTAAGGCACGGTCTTAAAGGAGAAAGGAGGAGTTTAGAGAGGGAATTCCAGAGCTTAGGGCACAAGCAGCTGAAGGAACAGTCATCAGTGGTGAAGTGATAAACTATCAGGATGCACATGAGGCCAGAATTGGAGGGTTGTCGGCTTGGAGGAAATTTCAGAGGTAGGGAGAGGGAAAGCTGTGGTGGAATTTGGTGTCAATTCAATATTCCACCAGCTAACTAAGAACTAGGGAGGGGGTAGGAGAGAGAGCATGGAGGGTGGGGAGGGATTCTACAGGCATGGGAAGTCCACCTCGAATGTTAAAATGACACTGGTTACTAGGATTTAGGATGGTATCAATGGTCTGGATAGTCAGTGACACAATTCCTGTTGCATCACATTTCTAGTGGTGCACAGGAATCCAGCAATATCCTTTATAATTAACAACAATTTGTATTTATATAGCGCCTTTAACTTAATAAATCATCCCAGGACCTTTCACAGGAGCATAATCAGACAACATCTGACAATGTTTTAAGGAGCGTCTTAAAGGAGGATAGCGAGGTGGAGACGTTTAGGGAGGAAATTCCAGAGCTTAGGGCTTAGTCAGCTGAAGGCACGACCACCAAATGGTAGAGCTGTTAAAATGGAGAATGCTCAGGAAGCCAGAATTAGAGGAGTGCAGAGATCTCAGACGATTGTGGGACTGGAGGCGTTTACAGAGATAAGGAGGAGAGAGACCATGAAAGGATTTCAATACAAGGATGAGAATTTTAAACTTGAGGCTTTGCCGGACTGGGAGTCAATGTAGGTCAAAGAAACTGGGAATTACAAAGTGGTTAAAGCACTGTCACTCAGAACCAATAAAGAACAGCATGTAAACCCTGCAACCTAGAGGAATTATTTGTGACTTTCACACCTCTTACATTGGATATTAGATTGGGGTTCATGGACTTGTATCTGCCTTAACAGAAACGCATGGATGCCCTATGTCTCATAGAGATTATCTTTATTTAATCGCTAACACAGATTAAACAAGAAATGCAACCAGACCTGTCCTGCACTTTTCATGTGTCGCTTGGTCAAACCAATGATCACATGAAGTCTATTGAATTGTTAGACGTCTTTTTTCTATTAGACAAGACCCATCTATCCAAGGCGATTGCAGTGCGAAATCTAGATATATTAATTCTTACATTCTTTGCATCCTCATTTTGTTTGTAATTCTCACATGCACATCTCAAAGGTTGGTTGCTTCAGGCATGCCTGTATCTCTTGTTGTTCATGATTGGTTCAAACTTTAGTTCAAAGGGTTATTTCATTATACGTATCACTTGTTGCAGTTTAATGGTGTCTTAAGACTATCCCACTCGGTTCTGCTGATTCCATAGCAACCCAAGATTTGTCCTTGGTTACCAGCTGCCTATGTCTGAGAGATAATGTCTGCTATTGTTCCTGTTTCTCTTGCAGTTTAATGTGGTTTCGCCATCATTAAAATTCTTTTAATATATTGTACCAAATTCCAGCATCTGCAGCATTTTATTTTTTGTGTTGAAGTTCTTCTGGTTGTTAAGCATGTTTAAAGCAGACTTTCCCTTCAGTCCCTCCTTGAGTGTATCGATAGACCTCATCTCCTAGATAAATGACAAATAGATGAGGGATTTTAGCTACAAGATTAGACTGGAGAAACTGGGGTTGTTCTCCTTGGAGCAAAGGAGATTGAGGGGAGATTTATTAGGGGCGTACAATATTATGAAAGGTTTAGATAAGGTAGACAAAGAAAAGCTGTTCCCGTTAGCTGATGGTACAAGGACTAGCGGATACAGATTTAAGGTTTTGGGTAAGAGATGCAAGGGGTTGTGAGGAGGAACTATTTTTATGCAGCAAGGGTTAATGACCTGGAACACATGCCTACAAGGGTGGTGGAAGCAGAAACGATGAATGATTTCAAAAGGAAATTGGATGCGCACTTGAGGAAAATAAACTTGTAGGGTGACAAGGATAGAACAGGGGAATGGGACTGATTGGATTGCTCTACAGAGAGCTGGCATGGACTCGATGGACCAAATGGCCTGCTTCTTTGCCGTATTATCTGTATGACTCTATACACTTACCAGCACCATTACAAGCTTCATTAATAGATTATCCAGAGTGTACAGATTATTCAATTTCCTTTATATTCAAGGCATCATTACTTATATAAATGTTCTAACAGTTGGCAGGAAAACCGATTCCTTTACTGATGATTTTTCAGCAACTGGATCATTTCAATTTGATGTATGTGGATTTTTGCATTCTGTAAGAATCAATGTAAATAGTGTAGGGTGATAATCAATGTTCCTTCGAAGTTTTCTGTGTTGTGCATGATCTGGTTATTTCAATGTGTGGTGCCTTTAATTTTTGTTGCATGGATGCGCATGTGTTATATTTTAGAGGGAGCAACTTGCGAGCGGCCCGCGCGGTACCTTCCAGAGTGATGTGTGGACGTACATGTGGACAGTTTAGTGGCAATATTGGTTATAATGAGAACAATAGTTAAAAAAATGTTGGACACAAATGAAAGCATATGGCAATAGAAACACCCAGTTGGTTTCTCTTGGGGTTTTCCCAATTCCTGTATATTCCTCTCAATATCCTGATTGTTCTGGTCCATATATATCTGATGTTTTTGAGAAGCTATTCCTCAGTTTACCTCTGATTCAAAGTTAAATAATAGAGGTAGGATTGCGTGTCCAAACCTAACCTTTTTGATCCATGCTTTTTTATGGAACCTGTAAGGTATGGCCTTCTTGTCTCCTGCCTTCAGCTTGCAGTTCATTTGTACACAGCCATGCCCCCTGACTCTTACCAATTACAGGGTCTGTGATGTCCTTGGGACTTGAGTGAGGTTTAGCTGAGTTTTATGTAGGATATGAGGCAAAGACAGAGAGAGACAAAGACTGCAGCAGCTGAACATAAAGGCTTCTCCTTTTATTCTTCTGTCTTAGTTTCACTTCCACTTTGCTAGCATGTGTGTTCTATAGCAGCCTCTAGAGTACATAATGCACAAGGCAATTGCAATTTCAAAACATTATAGCACTATGGGGACAGCCCGTATATATGTTCAGACAGAGGTGAGGCCTAGGCTTTCCTTATCTGTGTGTTTAGCCTTCCCACAAGCTTTCTTTGTTCAGCAGTTAATAGAGGTCTTGAAACGAATGACCATTCTAGCTGTAAGGAAATCCCAACTTAAACAGCATTCTCTTTACTAATAATGAAACAGAAAATGAAACTGGACTCTTGCAACTTAATATTGAAGTCCAATCTAGCAAAGTTTTAATACTGAGAAGTACTAAACAGGAATTATATTTGATAGTTAGTAAACATGACTATATCTAGGGGTGATAGATAATAGTACAGCTGGCTTCATCTCTCAAACTCATTATCCTTTCCTGAGTTTGCAATAACAATATGCTTGTACAAATCGGACATCCTCCTCATGCCACTGTTTGACCTGAAGGCCTAAAAGCAGCTCACTTTGGCAGAACAGTAAACCCAATCAAAGCTCAGTTATTTAACCCTTTCAAGTCCACTCCCTTTAAATAGCCTCCTAAACTCATATTCTTACAGACCCTGCCATGAGGGAGGAGCTACCACCAACCCTTCACTTAAACTTCTTTCTTATCTTTGTGCAGGAGACCCACCAATTCTAAATTATTAGCATCTCAACCAACTCTTCTAAGCCGACATCTCAAGCAACACATCGTGATACAGACAAAGAAAATCATATAGAAACAAAATACTGCAGATGCTGGTAATCTGAAACAAAGACAGAAAATGCTGGAAATACTCAGCAGGTCAGGCAGCATCTGTGAAGAGTAAAACAGAGTTAATGTTTCAGGTCTGTGACCATTCAGCAGAGAAAATCATATTGCATTGTATGGAAAGATATGGACCATGGGTCATTGCCAGGACAATTTCAAAGTTGCCTCACTCTCCTGAGCCACATTAACCATTCCATGAAAAGCTGTTGTCAAGTAACTATGCATGCCTGAGACCTATTGTTCAGTGCAAATTCACCAAGCTAGTTGCTTCACATTGACAAATCACATTTAAGAACATAAGAGCATAAGAAATAGGGACAGGAGTAGACCATTCGCCCCTCGAACCTGTTCCAACATTCGATAATATCATGGCTGATCTTCTCCCTCAACTCCACTTTCCCGTTCACTCCCCATATCCCTTGATTCCCTGAGAGACCAAAAATCTGTCTGTCTGTCTGCACATACACGCGCGCACACACACACACACCCTACACACTCATACTAGTATCTCAATATCATGCCACATGTAACATTTGATACAAGCCATTCTTGGGCTTTCAGGTGATCTTATCGAAAGATCAGGGGTAGTCAGGTTTTTCCTTATCTCCCCCATCCTTTGCCATTGCTCCCAATGTTTCAGGTAGTGGGCCAGGTGGTTAAATGCAGTTTCCTTATTGTTTGGTAAAGGCAACAGCTCCAAGAGGAAACTATCAATACCTATTCTCAACTATACTTTCTCGACAGTCACTAGAATGTATATGGGTGCCAGGTTGATCTCTTTTGGTGAATTGCACCAATGTGATCAAATCCAATTCACCTTAGAAAAAAAAAGTTTTAAAAAATTCCCATTTGATGATGTAATTTTCCTGCTTTTATTGTGTAACACTTCCACTCATTCAACTTTACTCACTGGTTAGGATTTCATCTCATTCATGAACCCTCGTGGAACTTTACTGTCCAATGCAATATTCTGATGAAAGGTCATTGACCTGAAATGTTAACTCTGTTTCTTTCCACAGATGCTGCCTGACCTGCTGAGTATTTCCAGAACTTTCTGCTTTTATTTCAGATTTCCGGCAGCTGCAGAATTTTGCTTTTACTTCCTTAATACACAGGAACCACTTAGACTGCAGTCCCCTTAAAGCTAAGATATATTTTCCATTCTCAAGTCCTTTAAACAGCAACTTATATCAACTCATATCATAACAGCAACCTAATCTTATCAATTGTAATTTCAGAAACAAATGATGCCCAGGTTTGGTCGCTTTTTAAAAAATATTCTTTCATGGGATATGGGCATCTCTGGCATAACATGCATTTGTTACCCATCCCTAATTGCCCTTGAGAACTGAGTGGCTTGCTAGGCCATTTCAGAGGGCAGTTAAGAGTCAACCACATTGCTGTGGGTCCAGAGTCACATGTAGGCCAGACCAGGTAAGGACAGCAGATTTCCTTCCCTAAAGGACGTTAGTGAGCCAGGTGGGTTTTTACGACAATCGACAATAGCTTCATGGCACCATTACTGAGACTAGCTTTCAATTCCAGATTTTTATTCATTAATCGAATTCATTTATTAATTGATTGAATTTAAATTCCACCAGCTACCGTGGTGGTATTTGAACCCTTGTCCCCAGGGCTTTAGCCTGGGCCTTTGGATTACTAGTTCAGTGACATTACCACTACACCACTGTCACAGATTTTGAATTACTTTGGAGCTGATTTCCATATCGCTGCCCTCTCTCTTAGAAGATAACAAATGACCCTGAATGGGTTAAGACCTAGCTCTTGACAGGCAACATTTTGTACAGATCGTCATCATGCTGTGACACTTAATGTCTGCTGAGATCTGCAGATAAGTTCTTAAATTCTGAAAGCTTCTGGGATCTCTTGCTATGCAAGCACACTCCAAGCAGCCAATTGGCCGGCAGCTCCATAGGTGGGACTTCCTGCCTCAAGGAGGTGGAGTTCCTGCCCAAGACCAATTAAGGGCTTGGGAGCGAAAAATCCTGCTGTGGCTCCCCAGGCCCAGTGGAGGCTAGCTCGCCCCGACTTTTTGGCCGGTGGACAGGGTCTCCCACCCAATGTAAAATTATGGCCCTTATTTCATTTGTGATTCTCACATGCACATCTCAATGATTGGTTCCTTCAGGTATGCCTGTATCTCTTGTTGCTCATGTTGGTCCAAAGTTTAGTGAAAAGGTTAATTCATCATACGTATCACTTGTTGCAGTTTAATGGTGTCTTATCTTTGGACTATTCCACTCAGTTCTGCTGATCCCATAGCAACCCAAGATTTGTCCTTGGTTAACAGCTCCCTTTGTTTGGCAGATATTGTCTGTTATTGTTCCTACTTCACATGCAGTTTAATGTGGTCTCGCAATCATTAAATTTCTTCTAATATAACATACTATTCTGAATTCCAGCATCTGCAGTATTTTCTTTTTGTATTTAAGCTCTTCACGTTATTAGGGATGTTTAAAACAGATTTTCTCTTCAAACTGGTATGAATAAATAATGGTCCACCATAATGGTGTTGACTAAGTGAGGTATGCACAAGAATAGCAACAGCAGCAAACATGGCGAGGCTCCTAAACAGAGTGTTCTTCAATAAGAACGTGGGCCAGAGATCAAAATGTCCGATTCTCACTGCTCCAAACTGTCCTAAAATCAATGGTCGCAATTACGCGCACTGACCTCTGATCCTAATTTTCCAATCGAGTAAGACTCCATTCTGGAATCAGCGTCTGGCAATTTCAAGTACGGACAACGAGAAATGACTGAAAGATTGTGATGGGTCTTTTATAATGAGTATCTTATGATCCCAACTCGAAAAGAAAGTCAAAGACATGACTTCTGACCCACTTCCAGCTCTCCATGCTGAGGATTGGCCAGTTAAGCTGCCAATTAAATCTGCTACTGCCCGCCAAAGACTGGGCTCCTGACTTACCCTTACTGGTCTGACATGAATGAAACCATACCAACAGAATGTCTTTGAATGATTATTCTAATATTTAAGTAAGCCCCATTATCTCAAATTGCAAGATATGTAAGAATCACCATCCTGGCCAGACACCTCTACAGGAACTAATTCACATATCCAGATATAGATCTGATCCCTTGTGAGCTGAATTTAACCCAATAACAATACCATAAAATAACTTACCCAAAAGTCCTTCGAAGTGAAATAGTCAATAATCCTGAAACATGACAGTCAGTTGCCTTCATGCTGAGAATGGCACAATTTCCACTTCTGCCTTTCACCACTCAGTAATAGTCCAGACAAATACAAAGTAAACGGGCGGCACAGTGGCGCAGTGGTTAGCACCGCAGCCTCACAGCTCTAGCAACCCAGGTTCAATTCTGGGTACTGCCTGTGTGGAGTTTGCAAGTTCTCCCTGTGTCTGTGTGTGTTTCGTCCGGGTGCTCTGGTTCACCTCCCACATGCCAAAGACTTGCTGGTTGATAGGTAAATTGGCCATTAGCAATTGCCCCTAGTACAGGTAGGTGGTAGGGAAATATAGGGACAGGTGGGGATGTGGTAGGAATATGGAATTAGTGTAGGATTAGTATAAATGGGTGGTTGATGGTCAGCACAGACTCAGTGGGCCGAAGGGCCTGTTTCAGCACTGTATCTCTAAACTAAACCTCCCTCTGCTCCACTCAAGCAAAATGCTCGAACACCCAACATGTAAGAGCAGCCTCTAAAGTTCCACCACTACAGTTCAGTTACTCTTACTTAGCCTTTTTTGACTGATGATGCTAATTTAGCATCAACCAAGTCCTCTAGGTTTATGCCAGGGTTAGAATGTAGAGCTTGATACCACTTGCTGCCACAGAACAGTTGAGGTAAAAATAGCATAGATGCATTTAGGGGGAGGTTAGGTAAGTACATGAGGGCGAAAGGAATAGGAGGTTATGAAGTAGGACGGGAGGAGGCTCATATGGAGCATTAACACTGGCACAGATCAATTGGACCATTTGGCCTGTTTCTGTGCTGTACTTTTTATGTAATTTTATGAAAGGGTTGATATTTGAACAGCCATGTTCAGTTCACAGAGGATGCATCGGGTCAACAGAAATTATATCCATTGTAACAGTCAGGGTGGATTCAATCGCAGAATTCCGAGGTGGATGCAAAGTGTGTTAATCCACTATGACGCTAATTCCATAGATTTCTGTTTCACTGTCGTATCAGGATCAATACAGAAATTGAGATGCATTGAATTTTGTAAGAGATTATCCATTAATATAAATGATGTGATCATACTGAATTTTTAAAGTCCCATATTCAGATATTTCTCTGATCATCAGTCCAGATCCAATTAATCAATTATCAATACTGCTGTTATGTAGTGGAATATATTTGTACTTGAATTAATATTCCTATGGAAAATTCTGGTGCCAAGGTCTCTGCATTGTTATATTTAATGGGGTGATTGATTAACTCTGAATATGGTTCATAAATGTTCCTATTGGCTAAATTTACAACAAGTAATAAAACGGCTATATCCACTTCCTTCTTTGGAGAGCTGTCACTAATATTTCTGATCTGGCTGAGTTTTCTATGGCACTGGAAGCTAAAAGCCAGTATTAATGTGAGGTCAAAGTATTACAGAGATGTGAGAGGCAATACTGAATCTAGTGCTTGTTCTATACCCACCTTCATTTAGTGTTAGTACCTCCTCACCATCACCACCCACCACACCACCCCCCCCCCCCCCCCACCCCCACCCCCCCCACCATATCCAGGTATGTGTGTGGGTGGATCAGTTTAGATTCTCTTAAGATGATAGAACTGAAATTATAGAACGGTTACTGCACAGAAGGAGGCCATTCAGCCCATTGAGTCTGTGCAATCTCTCTGTAAGAGCTATTTAGTTAGTCCCACTCCCTCCACCCTTTCCCATAGCCTTGCAGATGCTTTTCCCTTCAAGTGCTTATCCAATTCCTTATTGCTTGAATCTGCCCCCACCTTTCAGGCAGTGTATTCCTGATCATATGCACTCACTACTTAAAAAAGCCTTTCCTCATGTGACCTTTGGTTCTTACAGAGTCAGAAGTATGTGCTATTTCATATTGAGCTGGGGGAAGGAGGTTGAGACCCAAATATGGTTGCCAACCCGCCAAGATTGCCCTGAGTATTCAGGAATTAGAGATTGATCTCCAGAATTCTGCTGAAAGCAAAATCCAGGAGAAAAATCAAAGGTGAAATAAGAGATTCTGTTTTTTTAATTTATTTTCTTTAAACACTTTTTTTTACTGGCTATAAAAATATTGGATACAGAAAAAGGGCTGTTTGACTAACAGTCAAGAATCATCCAACTGGGTAATGGAGAGTCTATTCACTTTCTGATTGGCAGGGGAAGGCGGGGCGCCATAATGATGGCCGTTTTGAGTGTCCAATGGCGGGAGCGTGGAGGTGGGGCAGCTGGAGACTGGCGGTCATGTCTTGACACTCCAGGAATTCATCCAATCAGAGTTGGCAAACCTCAGTCCAGACTACCTGACACAAATTTGGTCCAATTCAGATAGGTGTTTTCTGAAATGTTTTCATCTCGTTGAGTAACAAGCAGACAGGGGTAAGTTGAGTCGTACACAAATTGTCACCATCTGTTAACTGCTGCTTACCCACATATTGACTATTTATCTTGAGCTTCTGCACGGCCAGCGACTGAATCAAAACCTGAGGTTTTTTTTTGAGTTGTAAGATTGACTCTGGCCAAAGGCCTTTATTTAAATTAATACTGTAAGATTAAACTTGATGCAAACTGTTCACTGATCTGAACAGTAAAACTGCCTTTGGTCACCAATATTCACTGAGAGGGCCACATGAGGATAGATATACATACCCGCAGTGTATGTATATAGGAGAAAGAAAGATCAAAACTGAGAAGAAATCACAGACAGTGAGTTGAAATGAAAGAGAAACAGATCACACACACAGGAGAATCACTCACTCATTTACTGTGCTTATTGGTACTGTTTATAATGTTTACATTTCTACTAATTTTTGTGCCTGCATGCTATTTTTCCACAGTTAATAACTACATATTAAGGGTGACCTTTTTTGAATTGACAAACGTATACCGAGTAACCAGAGGCACTCGCAGGTCCTTAATAATGCATCGGCATTCAGATCCAAGGCTACATGGATATCAAACAAGGCACCTTTGTCATTCACGTGCAGTGTGAAGGGGCTAAATCCCAGTTGCTTCAATTGGATGTTGAGATGTGACATCTTGGCATGTGTGAGCTATGTAATGAGTTAGAGAGAGAAGCACAGCCTAATGAGAACACGTGATGAAGGAGCAAGCTCTGATCATTAAAGATGGGAGAGTGCAGTTTCCTGAATTCTGGCCAGATCTTCAGTTTGTTTTCTGTCCTTAATGTTTGAAGTTCCATGTAAATTTGAAATGACATTCTGGGCTTCTGTATCAAGCCTTAGATTAAAAGATACAGCAAAGGAAAATCTGGTGCAGCAGAAAGCACGTTGGATGAGGGTTTTGAGGGTTTGACTTCCTGAAGGTGACAGATTGCTTTGACAGGCCCTAAAAATGAAACTTGGATTAAGTTAGAAAGAAAGACCGGAATTTTATGGCCTCCCAAAGAGCAGGCTGGTGAGAGTGGGGTGGGGGAGGGTGGTGTAAAGTAGAGTGGGAGGCAGGGCCCCCTCCCACCCCTGCTGCAATTTTATGTGGGGTGGCAGCGGCGAGAAACAGCCCGCCTCCCCCAGGCCAAACAAGGCCCTTAAGTGGCCAATTAACTGCCACTTAAGCATCTCCTCCCGGCATCGCGGGTATTTTACCTGTGGCGGTCGGACGGCAAAGGCCCCAAGAACATCGCCTAGTAAAACCTGGTTGCCTCCTTGCGGACTGCGAGGTGGGGGCCCTCCTGATCGGGCACCCTGTGCCCCACGGAGGGCTGCCCCCCAAGCCCCAACACTCAACACTCACCCCCCCCCCCCCTCCCCAATCAACCCCCTTGCCTCACCAGGGCCCAGCCCATTGTTCCCAACGAGGCCCGAAAAACGTCCCTGAGTTCCGGGGCCATCCTTCCTGTTGCCTCCGTTGGCTGGGTGTAGTCCCGATGATTGGGGGGAGGTGGGGGGTAGGTATTGACAAGAACACAAGCAGAGCTCCCTGCCCTTGTTCAAGTAGTGCCACGTGATCTTTAAGTACTATCTGAACCAGAAGAATAGGCGGAAGGGTTCTGGTTTAATGTGTCGTACATTGTTCTAATATACACTTATTACCTCGACACATGACTACTCCAACACTCTCCTGGCTGCCCTCCAGTCTTCCATCCTCCATAAACTTGAACCCATCCAAAACTCTGCTGCTCATGCCCTGATTCACACTAAGTCCCGTTGACCCATCACCCCAGTGCTCGCTAACCTATATTGGCTTCTGACCCGCCAACTCCTCTATTTTAGAATTCTCATCCTTATGTTTAAATTGCTCCATGTCCTCTTCAACCACGCCCCCCCCACCCCCCCATCATGTTTTCAAAATCATCAAACTTTCATTGCAACCTTTTAACAACTCTGTATTCCTTCAACTCCTGAACTCTTATCCATCCCCCCACTTCCTTCACCCCAATACTGGCAGCCATGCCTACAGCAGTCTAACTGAAATATATATCCAGCTCCCTTTTGAAGAGTTACGATTGAAGTCAATATTTACAATGATGTTACAAAACAAAATGAGTATATTATACAGAAATTTGAAGTGGCTGATTCCCTGGTCAATTGGTATCCAGGCACATTTTAGTGAAACAGAATAAAATCTGTTTCACATGAGGGAAGATCTATGGTGCAATGATGCCTTCGCTTTGGGAATTCACTGTTATGCATTAATTTAAATGGAATTACAAAGCACCATATATAAATTTCTGAAATGGATCCAAATGAAAATCGCAAATGTTGTTTTCCCCTGTAAAATTGGGCGCTGTGCGTTATTGAATTGTCTGCAGTATTCTGTATTTAACAATGAGAAAGTAGCACTGTAAACTGCAGGAAGATAACAGCCAAGCCAGGTTCAGAAGTCCAGGTGATCTAAACTAAGCCATTTTGGTTTAATTCTTAAATTCCTAAATTTGGATCATTTCAGGTTTCGATTGACACGTTCCTTTCAAAACTAACAGCAGAGGCTTGCATATAGAGGATTAAATCTGTGCTGCTGTCCACATCCCTTTGAAAAATGAGTACAGATATGCAGAGATTTAAACTCGTACACCGAGGAATGTAGCAAATATATGGAAGTCTAGCAAGCATGGCGATATGAGTAGCGTGATGGACAGGAGCTGCAAATTGGAAAGCAGTGATCCAATCAAGTGGTGCATCATGTGATACCATACACTGTCAGAGAGAAGCTCTTGTGTTTCACACTCCGTGATTGTGCTGATGCTTTTAATACCCTTTTACCCATTTATTTTTAATAATCAGTACAATTTCCACTCAATTTTGGGAATTAGCATTAAACAGAGTTTTTCACCTTCTTGTGATTTGCAAATGATGGTGTCAATGAAAGGCAGATTCTGAGCAGGTAGAAGCTCCTCGATCTGATATGAGCATTTGAAGGATATTGCAAGGTTTTGGGTTGCTTTTAAATGGATAAATGTGGGGGTCTAGGATACATTGGAGATATGAATTTTACAAGTGACCCACCAAGCAGAATGTGCAAACTGATTGTTATCAGAGTAAAGTGTTAAGCCACCTCCATACTTTGACCGGTTAGCTGTAATAATAAGCTCCATAGCATGCCAGTCTATGTCTCTAATGTTATGTCATGAGAAATCAATAAAGTAATGCTTCGACAGGAATAGACTGACCATGTGGACTGAACAAAGATGATCGTTATGGAAAATGGCTAATTTCCCACTCCAGACCCACCTTCCCCATAATCAAAATAACATACAAAAGTATGGAATTAAAAACAGAAAATGCTGGAAATCCTCAGCAGGGCTGTGCAGAGAGAAACAGAGTTAATGGGCTGAATGCTGATGTCAGGATGAATTATGGATCAAGAGCCTGGAAGTGGTTGTGGCGGGACGATGGACATGACCTGCCCGGAGGCGGCCAATTTAAAAACTCTCTCTGGGAGCCCTGTCAAAATCGGGACAAAAGCCAGCTTCCAGTGTCGGGTGCTCCATTCAGTGCAGCCCATGGGTCGGGCCGCAGCCATGCCACCGTCACAGTTTTTGAGCAATGTCCGGCCATCAGCAGGAGTGGCAGTGTCACTATGGAGGCACATTCAATGGGAGGGAAGTGGCTGTCATTGAAGCAGGGCAAGCATTAATGGAGACATCAATCTCCAAGCATTGGCTGCAAGGGCTCCTGCTGTCTGAGGATAGATCCCCTTCGTGAATTACTGCCCGCCAATAAACTTAAACCCTCAAATAAGTTGCAGTGTGAACCTCACGCTGTGAAACTGCCTCTAATCAATTTTCAGGCTCCTGACACAGCAGAGGACTTGTACGCAGTCGGGAAAATCTCTTGCTGCCTGGAAAATCATCGATATATGGCTCATTACCATCCTTAATTGGATTCCCACCGCTGCCGGACAGGTTTCCGTTGAGCCCGCTGGTCCACCTCCGGGAAAAGGTCTTGGAGGTGGGAATGTGTTGGGGAGCCGACCCAACCTTCATCTTTCCAAATTTCCTTGCACCCCTGTATCCAAAGCCTCCTCCGCGGATCTAGGAAAATTCAGCCCAACCTTTCAGATCGATGACGAGTCAGAACTGGTGAAAAATCTTTTGATCCAAAATCGTAATTCTATTTCTCTCTCCACACCAACTGTCGGACCTGCTGACTGGTGCCAGTGGACTGGAGAAATGCAAATGTTGCACCTTAGTTCAAAAAAGGGTGTAAAGATAAGCCCAGCAATTACAGGCCAGTCAGTTTAACCTCAGTGGTGGGGGAATGTCTAGAAACAGTAATATGGGACAAAATTAATAGTTAATTGGCAAATGCAAGTTAATTAGGTGTAGCCAGCACAGATTTGTGAAGGGAAAATCGTACTTAACTAACTTGCTGGAGTTTTTTGATGAGGTAACAGAGAGGGTTGATGAGGGCAATGCAGTTGATGTGGTGTACATGGACTTCCAAAAGCATTTGATAAAGTGCCGCACAACAGGCCTGTGAGCAAAGTTATAGCTCATGGAATAAAAGGGACTGGAACAAAATGGATATGAAATTGGCTGAGTGACAGAAAATAAAAAGTAGTGATTAATGGATGTTTTTTGGGCTGGAGGATGGTTTGTAGTGGAGTTCTCCAGGGGTCGGTTTTAGATTAGATTAGATTAGAGATACAGTACTGAAACAGGCCCTTCGGCCCACCGAGTCTGTGCCGAACATCAACCACCCATTTTATACTAATCCTACACTAATCCCATATTCCCAACAAACATCCCCACCTATCCCTATATTTCCCTACCACCTACCTATACTAGTGACAATTTATAATGGCCAATTTACCTATCAACCTGCAAGTCTTTTGGCTTGTGGGAGGAAACCGGAGCACCCGGAGAAAACCCATGCAGACACAGGGAGAACTTGCAAACTCCACACAGGCAGTACCCTTGCTGCTCCTGATATTTATCAATGACCTAGACCTTGGTGTACAGGGCACTATTTCAAAATTTGCGGATGATACAAAACTTGGAAACATTGTGAACTGTGAGGAGGATAGTGTAGAACTTCTAAAGGACATAGACAAGTTGGTGGAATGGGTGGACAAGTGGCAGATGAAATTTAATGCAGTGAAGTGTGACGTGATTCATTTTGGTAGGAAGAAAGCAGGGAGACAATATAAAGAACACAATTCTAAAGGGGGTGCAGGAGCAGAGGGACCAATGTTTATATGTGCATAAATAATTGAAGGTGGCAGGGCAGGTTGAGAGCGCGGTTAATAGAGAATACAGCATTCTGGGCTTCATTAATAAGGGCTAGAGTACAAAAACAAGGAAGTTATGTTAAACTTGTATAGAACACTAGTTCGGCCTCAACTGGAGTATTGTTTCCAGTTCAGGGTGCCACACTTTAGGAAAGATGTGAAGGCATTGGAGAAAGTGCAAAAAAGGTTCACGAGAATTGATCCAGAGGTAAGGGACTTTAGTTGTGTGAGTAGATTGGAGAAGTTGGAACTGTTCTCTTTGGAGAAGGCAGCTAAAGAGATTTGATAAAGGTATTTAAAATCATGAGGGATCTGGACAGGGTAGATAGGGAAAAAATGTTTCCATTGGTAAAGGAATGGAAGAGTGGTTGGGAAACTATTGGAAAAAATTCTGAGGGACAGGATTAATCTCCACTTGGCGAGGCAGGGATTAATCAGGGATAGTCAGCATGGCTTTGTCAGGGGGAGATCGTGTCTAACAAACTTGATTGAATTTTTCGAGGAGGTGACTAGATGTGTAGATGAGGGTAAAGTAGTTGATGTAGTCTACATGGACTTCAGTAAGGCTTTTGATAAGGCCCCGCATGGGAGATTGGTTAAGAAGGTAAGAGCCCATGGGATCCAGGGCAATTTGGCATTGGATCCAAAATTGGCTTAGTGGCAGGAAACAGAGGGTAATGGTCGAGGGTTATTTCTGTGACTGGATGCCTGTGACCAGTGGTGTACCGCAGGAATCGGTGCTGGGACCCTGACTGTTTGTAGTGTACATTAATGATTTAGACCTGAATATAGGAGGTATGATCAGTAAGTTCGCAGATGACACGAAAATTTGTGGTGTTGTAAATAGTGAGGAGGAAAGCCTTAGATTACAGGATGATATAGATGGGCTGGTAAAATGGGCGGAGCAGTAGCAAATGGAATTTAATCCTGAGAAATGTGAGGTGATGCATTTTGGGAGGACTAACAAGGCAAGGGAATATACAATGGATGGTAGAACCCTAGGAAGTACAGAAGGTCAGAGGGACCTTGGTGTACTTGTCCATAGATCACTGAAGGCAGCAGCACAGGTAGATAAGGTGGTTAGGAAGGCAGATGGGATACTTGCCTTTATTAGTCGAGGCATAGAATATAAGAGCGGGGAGGTTATGATAGAACTGTATAAAATGCTAGTTAGGCCACAGCTGGAGTACTGTGTACAGTTCTGGGCACCACACTTTCGAAAGGATGTGCTTGCACTGGAGAGGGTGCAGAGCAAATTCACCAGGATGTTGCCTGGGCTGGAGCATTTCAGCTATGAAGAGAGACTGAAAAGGCTGGGGTTCTTTTCCTTAGAGCAGAGAAGGCTGAGGGGGGACATGATTGAGGTATACAAAATTATGAGGGGCATTGATAGGATAGATAGGAAGAAACTTTTTCCCTTAGCAGAGGGGTCAATAACCAGAGGGCATAGATTTAAAGTAAAGGGCAGGAGGTTTAGAGGGGATTTGAGGAAAAAAATTTTTACCCAGAGGGTGGTTGAAATCTGGAACGCTCTGCCTGAAAGGGTGGTAGAGGCAGGAACCCTCACAACATTTAAGAAGTATTTAGATGAGCACTTGAAACACCATAGCATACAAGGCAACAGGCCAAGTGCTGGAAAATGGGATTGGAATAGGTAGATGCTTGATGGCTGGCACAGACACGATGGGCCAAAGGGCCTGTTTCTGTACTGTATGACTCTATGAGAACAAGAGGGCACAGATTTAAGGTAATTGGCAAGAGAAGCATTGAGGAAAAATTTTTTTTACGCAGCGAGTGGTTAGAATCTGGAATGCACTACCTGAGAGTGAGGTGGAGGCAGATTCAATCAAGGCATTCAAGAGGGAATTGGATTGTTATCTGAAAAGGAAGAATGTGTAGGGTTATGGGGAGAAGGCCAGAGAGCCTGCACAGACATGATGGGCTGAATGACCTCCTTCTATACTGTAACAATTCTGTGATTCCTGCTATGAAACCTAACAAATGATCCCTGTTATCCATTTTGAAGAGACAGGGATGAACTGGATTTCCAAGGTAAGTTCTCCTGACGGTGAATGGGATGACAATCTAAGGCAGACTAATCGTGCAAGAAGGTCAGAAAGTGACAGCTAAGCTGGCTAACTGCAGTGGCAGATTAGTGAATCGATGCCAAGGAACTAGTGGGTGATATGCCTTCTAACTGTGCCAGTTAATTGTGGTAATCTCTGCTGCACTCATATTTTTGCTTCAATTAGATTTAAATTTCTGGATGCTTTTATGCATATTAAGCAAACAAAAACACAAAAGATGGGCATGTTCATTCAATGAATGCATAAAACATATTAATTATTATGTCAGTGGCACTGGAGCCGGTGCTGTGGTGTCAGTATCTAGTTTTATATTAGGATTCGAAAAAGGAATTTAGAGTCTGTTCTTTCAAGACTGAAGGATTAGAGCGGAACACTGATCCCACTCACAATTGAGACTTGGATTTTCCTTCTGCTTGAACAAAGAAGAAGAGAAAACGTCTGTTTTTCTTAGGTGTTTACCACTTGCTAACAGAATCGTGGAAAACGCACTTCAAAATTTTGTTTTGGCATTTCAGAAAAAATCGCAAACCATTCACAACACACCAGTAATAACAATCCTTCAACATCTCTTGCACAGTTATGCATATCAAGAATTTTGTTCACCCAGCTGTGAAGTGCACAGTTTTGGAGGAAAGCATCTCAATGAGAAAAGCTCCATTACCTGGCCACTTTTATTGCATCTTTAATACAACAATATGTCCCAGAGTGATTCACAGAGGTGAAAAAAAAATACAGAATTGGCTCACAGCACTGCAGGGGAGAGATAAAGCCCAAAGCTAAATCAAAGTGACGGTTTTTAAGGAAGCTCTCAAAAGAGGAGAGACAGGGAACAAGACAGAATGGATCAGGAGGAATTTTCTAGAGTGTGGGACTGGGCTGGCTGTAGGCTCTCCTGACAAGAGGCAGGGTTGTAGGGAAGGCCAAACTTCAAATAGATGAGGACATGTGTTAAAACATAGGGTGAAAGAGGTTGCAGAGATGGGGAGGAATGTGGCCATGTAAATGACTCAAAGACGAGAACAAGGATTTTTGAACTGAAATATTGAAGGATGGGGTGTGGGATGTGGTGCAGGATCGGATACTTGGGTGGGGGGTGGTGAAGGGGTAAGAATTTTTAGACAGTTGCAATTTGTGAACAGTGGAACCCAGGATGCTGGGAAGCAGAGTATTAGAGTACACAGAATTACATTATATTTACAGCACAGGAACAGGCCATTCGGTCCAACTGGTCCATGCCAGTGTTTATGCTCCATGTGAGCCTCCTCCCACCCCTCTTCATCTAACTCAATCAGCATATCCTTCTATTCCTTTCTCCCTCGTGTGTTTATCTAGCTTCCCCTTAAATGTATTTCTCTTGAATTCCCTCTTGGATTTATTAGTGACTATTTTATATGTATGGCCTCCAGTTTGCCCGCCTGTGAAACATCTTCTCTATGCAACTCCTATCCATCCCCTTTCATAATTTTAAAGACCTCTATCCAGGTGATGCCCCAGTTCTCTTTTTTTTAAGGCAAAAGAAATCCATTCCGTTCAAGTGAGTCTGGGAGTGACTAAAGTGTGGGTAAGAATTCCAGTAGCAGTCATAGAGAAATAGAGATTATGGAAATGTGAGCCCAATAAATGCAAAATAAGTGATTCCTTTGGCCTTTCCTGCTTCCCTCACTTCCTTCATCCTATCATTGGTGCTGTGCCTTCAACTGCCTAGGCCCTAAGCTCTGGAATTCCCCCCCTAAATCTCTCCACCTCTCTCCCTTCCTCTCCTCTTTTAAGATGCTCCTTAAAACCCACCTCTCTGAGCCAGCATTTAGTCTTCTATCTGATTATCATCTGATGTGGCTCAGTGTCAAGGTTGGTTGATAATGCTCCTGTGAAGCACCTTGTGATGTTTTACTACCTTAAAGGTGCTATATAAATGTAACCTGTTGTTGTGATAGTACATTTGAATCTATATCACATCTCTAACCTCACTCCAGTGGCTCCAATGCCTACTAGTTTATTATTGTCTGCTCTGCCTTGTACTGCTTCTGCATTCATCTATCCATCTTCAGGGTTGTCCCTCTCTTCCCTTTCCCCTCCCTCTCTGTTTGACTTTCCTTAGCATTTTATCTGCTTCACATCCTTTGTTCTGGATTTATTTAACACAGCCTCCATGACGTGGACATTGATCCTGTTTGAGCAATCTCCATCCAGTACCGTAGGAACAGCAACATCGCTGCTCGCAAATTAGATGCTGTGTTTCCTTTCAGTGTTCATAGAACCCCCATTTACAGTTTTCTCCAAATCATTGGACCTCCCTCTAGGGCTCCCAGACCCTGGAACTCCCTTCTAAAAATCCCATCCCAGTTGTTCCATGCCCCTTCAGCCTGTTTCTCATACTAAGTGGCCTCTGGTAATGCTGATCAGTTTAGTACACCTTTCTTTTTAAATCTCTCTCTCTCAAGTCAGCACTGTTTAAAGAGATAGAATCATAGAATAGTACAGCACAGATGGAGGCCCATCGAGTCAGCACCAGCCATTTGCAAGAGCAATCAAGTTGTGGTTGTTGGAGACCAATTATCTCAACTACAGGACATTGCTGCAGGAGTTCTTCAGGGTAGTGTTCTAGGACCAACCATCTTCAGCTGCTTCATCAGTGACCTTCTCTCCAACATAAGGTCAGCAGTGGGGATGATTACACAGTGTTCAGTTCCATTTGCAACTCCTCAGATACTGAAGCAGTCTGTGCCCACATGCAGCAAGACCTGGACAACATTCAGGCTTGGGCTAATAAGTGACAAGTAACATTCATGCCACACAAGTGCCAGGCAATGAACATTTCGAGAGAATCTAACTATCATCCCTTGACATCAGCAGTATTACCATCGCTGAATCCCCCACTATCAACATCCTGGGAGTCACAATTGACCAGAAACTTAACTGGGCCAGGCATGTAAATACTGTTGTTACAAAAGCAGGTCAGAAACTGGGAATTCTGCAGTGAGTAACTTAGCTCCTGACTCCCTAAAGCCAGTCCAACTTCAACAAGACAGAAGTCAGGAGTGTGATGGAATACTCTCCACTTGCCTGGATGGGTGCAGCTCCAACAACACTCAAGAAGCGCGACATCATCCAGGACAAAGCAGATGCTTGACTGGCGCCCCATCCACCACCTTCAACATTCCCTCCCTCCACCACCGATGCAGAGTGGCAGCAGTGTGTGCCATCTACAAGTTGCACTGAAGCAACTCGCCAAGGCTCCTTCGACAGCACCTTCCAAACCTGCGACCTCTACCACCTAGAAGGACAAGGGCAGTAGATGTATGGAACACCACCACCTGCAAGTTCCCCTCCAAGTCACATCTTGACTTGGAAATTTGTTCACTGTCACTGGGTCAATATGCTGGAGCTCCCTCCCTAATGGCACTTTAGGTGTACCTACACCACATGGACTGCAGCAGTTCAAGAGGCGGCTCACCACCACTTTCTCAAAGGCAATTAGGGATAGGCAATAAATGCTGGCCTTGCCAGCGATGCTTATATCCCATGAATGAATAAAAAAAAGTCAAATTCCCCTGCTCTGTCCCCATATACCTGCAAATTTTTCTCCTTCGGGTATGCATCCAATTCCCCTTTGAAAGCTAGTATTGAATCTGTATTTACCACCCTGTTAGGCAGTGCATTCCAAATCCTAACCACTCGTTGCATAAAAAAGCTTTCCCACTTGATGCCTCTGATTCTTTTGCCAATCATCTTAAATCTGTGCCCTCTGGTTAGCAATCTAGTTAATCATGTTATCATCTAGTTAATAAAAATCTTGCCTGGGACTGTATACTTTCTCTCCACTTAGCACCTATTTTCAACAATGCTCCAGTAATTTATTGATTGGTTAGCGTTTCTTCAGGTCTTTAAATTTATTAATTCGCTGGTGCCCGCTGCTCCATTAATTCATTGATTTTTTTGGTGAGCCTGCTGGTGTGTGAATTTGTTAAATCACTGTTACCCACAGCATCTTTAATTCAATGAGATATTGGTGTTCCCGCTACTCGATTGATTGATTGGTTTGTTGCTGAGCCCTCTGGCCTATGAATTCATTAATTCATTTCTATCTACTTTTCCTTAGATTATTGATACCATATGAATTTATTGATTGCGAGCTGCCTGCTATTCCATTAATTTATTTAGAATTATAAATTAATCCGCTGATACCTCATTGACAGTGCTACACTGTGCATACCCCTTGTACTATTCTCTTTGAGTCATGATTTACATTTGTTTCTAGCAGTGTTTCTGCTGCAACTGGCAATGAAATACAGCAACACTTTTTGTACTAATTTAAATTCTCAGTTTTGAATCCCTGCGGGCCTCAGTTTTAACTCCACCTCTCCCGCCTGCTGGAAAGGGGAGTTGCTAAAATGAGGGAAGCGACTCACCCACTCTGATCCTCCTGTCTACCCAAAGAGTCCAAATATAACTTGCTCTTTCCAGCGGGCGCACGGGATATTCGTGCCAAGTTGATGGGATCCTGTTTGGATAAAAATATGCACACATACGCATACGGAATACTGTCGTACATGCAGGGGTAAAATTCGGCTCATTGCGCCTATTTTACAAGTGCCCCAAGAAATGCTTGAAAGACATGCAGCCCATGATACGGTTGGACAAATTTCCAGGCACCCCGACAGCCACTTAAAAACAAGCACTAGGCCCCGATTTGTGTAAATGAGGGGCCTGAAGCTTGTTATAAGAACCTCCTCTGGTAACCTGGGCAACGCAGAGCTGAGCAGGCACCAAGGAAGTAGACGTTCCTGGACTCCACAAGTGTATGAGCTCAGCATCCCTCAATTGCCTCTGTTGAGGGGCCTTTCCACCTGTGAATACAGTCAATATTCCTCCTTACCACATAGTGTAGAGCCGGTTCAGATCCCAATCGTTCCCAGTTTGGTGATAGTTAACAAATCATGATTTGCTATATTCTTTAATTGAGGCTACAGTCATACCAATCAGGATTACATATACAACAGATGTTTTCCCATGTCTAAATGCACATTGTGAGGTACAAAACTTTAAAAAGAAAGACTCGGAATTGCATAGTGCCTTTCACAATCTCAGGCCACCAGAAAGTACCTTACAGCCAATGAAGTACTTTTGTAATGCATTGTAATGCAGGAAAGACAGCAGTTTACACAGCAAGCTCCCACAAACAGAAATGAGATAAATGACCAAATTACCCTTTTTTGTAATGTTGATTGAGGAATAAGTATTGGCCAGGACACTGGGGAGAACTCCCTACTCTTTGAAATAATGCCATAGGATTTTTTATATGCATCTGAGAGGGCAGACAGAGCCTCAGTTTTAACTTCTCATTCAAAAGGCGGCATCTCTGACAATGCAGCACTCCCTCAGTACTGCACTGGAGTGTTAACCTTGTGCTCAATACTCTGAGTGGAACAATTCTATACTCTTCCAACTCAGAGGCAAGAGTGCTACCAGTTGAGCCATGGTTGCCATAGATAGATGACTTAAGTAGCAACCCACTTACCTCATACGTTACAAGATGTACCACAACTCAGGGTTCAGATATCTTAATAAAACCACTCAAGCTTTGCAACTGATTTGTAACATCATTTGAATCCCTTGATAGCTTTTCAACCTTGCAGTATACTCCAAATCAATTATTCTTCTCCATATATTTTATCAAAATGAGTTAGACTTGTGCCCATGTTGACCAATATTAAATTGCAAATTGACATTCATCTTTAATATCAGTTTAGTTCTTTGGCGACTTTCCAGCAAGAGCTTTGGGTGGAAACTAAACGCAAATCATTGAGTAGATTAATTTAAGAGTATGAAATTGATCTGATATTTACCCAGTGAATAAATATCCAATTTCATTATCTTCTTTAGGCACTTAGCAAAACTTGTGGACTAATGGGCCAGATTTTGTTGGAGCAAGGCAACTCACTGATTGCACCATTATTTAGACATTCTCCTGCAGCTTTCAGCTCTTTTTAAAAAAAACCCAATAACTTGCTGGAAGTGTGAGCTGATATCGCGCGCGGTAAGGGTAAAAGGGCATCTGGAACCTCAGTGAACAACAGGACCAACAGTCTTTCTCCTCAAGCAATAAGATTTAAGCATTGAGAAAGAAACAGAGGAACAACAGAGAAGGAAAAAGAGTGCAATTGAGTCAAATCAGGTGTGGAACGAAGAAAAAAGAGAGGGAGAGAAAGATTGGATTAAGAGAGAGAGAGAGAAAATGAAACAAAAAGGAAAAGTAAGAAAAAAATTCAAAACATTTTAAAATTGAGATTTTTCAAGTCCCTAAGAACAATTGGCAACATGCAAGAATGAGATTGAACAGTTTAAATTGTTCCCTTTCTGGGACAGAGAGATTGATTGACATTACATTAACAATTATTGCATTTCTAAAAGTGTACTTGCGCTATTAGGTTTCAGCCATAACTTTTCACAGCAGGTTTAATGGGCAATTAACATGCAAATCAAACAAGTTCTTAACAATAGCAGTGAGGTTAACAGTGAGATGTTGTTTGTGCAAAGCAAATGGTGGAGTTCACGACGTGTCTCTTAAGCCCCTGAATTTACTGGCTGATTTACTCATTCTTAAGGGGGATAAGAAAATTATTAAAAATAATGCAACTAAAGGGGTTAGCAAGTCTGCATTTTCAGCCTGTCTGTCATATTTCCTGTGTCCCACTTAACTATGTGTAAAATTTGCCATCACACTCGCACATGATTGGCTTAAATTCTGTATTCAGAAATCAACAACAATTTGTATCAGAATCGGTATGGAATGTGCGATCGTCATATAGCAACCTCCAGTGAAAAACCTATGATTAAAGATTGTCAGTTAGCAATAGCTAAAATAGCAAACCATCAGAGGTAGAGAAAATCAAGGGGGCTAAATCTGGATAAGGCCTGTTTTGGGCATAGGGATCACGATGCGTGATTAACCCACACCCACTCTTGTTGAGGCAGGCAGCACACAAACATTGCTTTCATGATTATTTCATTACTACATATTTTCAGTGTGCAACTGTCCCGACTCCAGAAAATTATGCAAAATCTACTCCGGTTGCAGTCAATGGGGGTCGAGGTCAAGGAGGACCTCCAAGAGGTGAAGAGCCAGCAGGCCTCGCTCTTTGCCAAGGAGGCCTCCAAGATCATCTTCCGGTCCAGAGTCCGCTCCATCGAGCAGGATGAGACGTGCTCGCGTTACTTCTTCCAAAAGGTACACAGAGAGAGCTCTGTTATCAGCAGCCTGAAGGAAGAAGATGGCTCGGTAACGTCTTCGCAGTCCGACATACTAAGGATCAGCAAATCCTTTTATGCTGGGCTGTATGACGCGAAGCCCACAGACAGCAGAGCCTCCCAGTCCTTCCTGTCATCTATCACAGAGGTCTTAGATGACAGCAGGAGGGAGGGACTGGACAAGCCGCTAACTCTGGACGAGCTGACAAAGGCCGTCGAGTCTTTCGAGGCGAGTAAAACTCCCGGGAGCGACGGCTTACCGGTCGAGTTGTACTCGGCCCTGTGGGACTGGGTCGGCCCGGACCTGCTGGAAGTATACGAGAGTATGCTCCTGGCCGGTAGCATGTCAGAATCCATGAGAAAAGGCATCATCACCCTCATTTACAAGCAGAAGGGGGAGAGGGTAGAAATCAGAAATTGGCGGCCCATCTCACTGCTTAATGTTGATTACAAGATTCTGTCCAAAGTCATAGCCAGTCGAGTCAAGTCTGCTCTGGAGCTGGTGATTCACCCCGATCAGACCTGTACTGTACCCGGCAGGAAGATCTCTGATAGCCTCGCGCTACTCAGGGATACGATCGCCTACGTACGGGACAGGAGGGTGGACACCTGCCTCATCAGCCTGGACCAGGAGAAGGCTTTTGACAGGATATCGCACACCTACATGATGGACGTGCTTTCCAAAATGGGGTTTGGGGAGGGAATCTGCAATTGGATCCAACTGCTCTACACAAACATCAGTAGCGCAGTGTCAATCAACGGGTGGGAATCTGAAAGTTTCCCGATCAAATCTGGAGTCAGACAGGGCTGTCCTCTGTCCCCGGTCTTGTTTGTTTGCTGTATTGAACCCTTTGCTGAGTCTATTAGGAAGGATGCGAGCATAAGAGGGGTGACAATCCCAGGCAGCGGAGGCACTCAGGTCAAAACCTCCCTGTACATGGATGACGTCGCCGTCTTCTGCTCGGATCCGCTGTCCGTGCGCAGACTGATGAGCATCTGCGACCAGTTCGAACTGGCCTCGGGAGCCAAAGTTAACCACGGCAAGAGCGAGGCCATGTTCTTTGGGAACTGGGCTGACCGATCCTTTGTCCCCTTCACCGTCAGGTCAGATTACCTGAAGGTGCTGGGGATATGGTTCGGAAGGGCCGGGGCGTGCACCAAAACATGGGAGGAGCGAGTAGCCAAGGTACGACAAAAGTTGGGCATGTGGGGGCAGCGATCTCTCTCCATTGTGGGTAAGAACCTGGTCATCAGGTGCGAGGCGCTCACGTTGTTGCTCTACGTGGCGCAGGTCTGGCCCATACCCCACTCCTGCGCCGTGGCAGTCACCCGAGCCATTTTCCGCTTCGTCTGGGGATCTAAAATGGACCGGGTCCGGAGGGACACGATGTTCAAATCTCTGGACATGGGCGGGAAAAATGTACCCAACGTGGCCCTCATCCTGATGACCACCTTCGTGTGCGGCTGCATCAAGCTATGTGTAGATCCCCAGTACGCAAACTCCAAGTGTCACTACGTGCTGAGGTTCTATCTGTCCCCGGTGTTGCGAAGGATGGGCCTGGTCACATTGCCGCGGAACGCTCCGTGCAGTTGGGACGTGCCGTACCACCTATCCTTCGTGGAGCAGTTTCTGCGGAAATACACCTTTGACCACCGGTCCATCAGGCAGTGGTCTGCACGGAATGTCCTCAAGGCCCTACGGGAAAAGGAAACGGTGGATCCTGTCGGATGGTTCCCCGAGCAGACCGTCAAAGTCATTTGGCGGAATGCCTCATCACCAGAACTTTCAAACAAGCACCAAGACGTAGCTTGGCTGGTGGTGAGAAGGGCCCTCCCCGTCAGATCCTTCATGCACACCCGAAGTCTCGCCCCCTCCGCACAGTGCCCCCGCGTTGGCTGTGGTGGGGAAGAGACGGTCGCCCACCTCCTCCTGGAATGTGCCTTTGCAAAGCAGGTGTGGAAAGAGATGCAGTGGTTTTTGTCAAGGTTCATCCCAAGCAGCTCTGTAACACAGGAGTCTGTGCTCTACGGGCTGTTCCCAGGGACGCACACCGAGACAAACATCAACTGCTGCTGGAGGACTATCAATTCGGTGAAAGACGCCCTTTGGTCTGCCCGAAACTTGCTGGTCTTCCAGCGCAAAGAGTTGTCCACCACCGAATGTTGCAGACTGGCACATTCCAAGGTCCAGGACTACGTGCTGAGGGACGCACTAAAGCTTGGGGCAGCCGCAGCAAAGGCTCAATGGGGAAAGACCACAGTGTAAGGTTCCCCCACCAAGCTAGACTGAGGGGCTGGATCCATGGGAAACCCCTCGAACTGTATCGTTAATATTCTGAATTGCTGTAAATGTAAAACTGTAATTGACATGACAATTGAGAAACGGAAGGGTTGGGAAGAAACTCATGACAGTATTGAAGGAAACTGATCTCCCTTGCAATGTTTGTATTTTTTGGTGCTGTTTGGAAACTGTTTGGCAATGTAATTTTTACAGATTTTTATGAATAAAGTATATTTTGGAAATAAAAAAAAAAAAAAAAAAATATTTTCAGTGTGCAGCCCAGGGTGGAACAAGCTGCTGTCTGGCTGCACGCTCAACAATGCACTTAGATTTGGGATAGGGGCTTAAGTGCCTAGTGGGAATGGTACATGGGGAGGGTTTAAAATTAAGCCAAGTTGACTTAACAACCGGAGGCTTCTTTGATCCCACCTGGCACCATTTTATCTTCACCAACCTTTGAGTCAGCTGAAGCTCCTGCTACAGGCAGATAGAGGCCTCCTTTAGATCGGAAAGTCATGGCCCAATGACATATCAGTGATGGAATATGATCTCAATTAAAAGTTGGGGTGGTGGGAGGGGAGTTCAGCACTTCTGCAGCCCAACAGCAGAAACGTGCCAATAGAGGCCAAGGTGTAAAACGAATCGTGACAGAATGTCATTGACCTGCAACATTAACTCTGTTCCTCTCCTCAGCTGCCTGACCTACAAGGTGTTTTCAGCATTTTCTGCTTTTATTTCAGGTTTCCAGCATCCACAGTATTTTGCCTTTGTATTGTAAAAAAAAATTAGTTCTATCAGAGCAACTCTCTGAGTCAGAAAGCACCATCCTGCCCTCACAGCCCCCTGACCTGGGAAATCCTCCAGCTTCTACACCATCACACCGCACCACCCCCTACCCTCCCCATGAACCCCAGCAACTACTTTTATATTAATGAGCCCCTTCCGAAGGGCCTCCCGGACTCTTTGAGGCTCACGACCACCATTCCCGCAAACTGCCCCCCATTCCCCCCACTGACCCTATTAAAATCGGGTTTATTGTCTTTCAATCTGTGTACAGTATTGGTCTCCTTAGGCGCTGCTTCACAAACCACTGACCACCTCCAGGCGCGTATCCATTGTCTCTCGAGATAAGGAGACCCAAAATAAAAAGAAAAGAAGACAGTATTGGTCTCCTTATTTAAGGGAGAATGTAAATTCGTTGGAAACAGTTCAGGGAAGATTTACTAGACTAATACCTGCAATAGGCGGGTTGTCTGATGAGGAAAGGCTGGACAGTCTAGGCTTGTATCTGCTGGAGTTTAGAAGAGTAAGAGGTTGATTGAAACATATAAGATTCTTAGGGGTCTTGACAGGGTGGATGTGGAAAGGATGTTTCCTGTTGTGGGAGAATCTAGAACTAGGGGGGTCACCCTTTAAAAATAAGGGGTCGCCCATTTAAGACAGAGATGAGGAGAATTGTTTTCTCTCAAAGCGTCGTGAGTCTTTGGAATTCTCTTCCTGAAAAGGCGGTGGAAGCAGAGTCTTTGAATATTTTTAAGGCAGTGGTAGATAGATTCTTGATAAGCAAGGGGGTGAAAGGTTATTGGGGGTAGGTGGGGAATGTGGAGTTGAACTTACAATCATATCAACCATGATCTTGTTGAATGGCGGAGCAGGCTCGAGGGGCCAAGTGGCCTATTCCTGCTCTGAATTTGTATGTTTGTTCGTATCTTGTGGCACATGTTAAAGCTCATTGTTTCCCCCATGGCACATCATTGATATCTGCCCTGTTATCAGCGATACATCAACCAAAGTCCAGTCAAACTCAAGGATGGTAATTTTGACTGAATGGGCGATGGTGTGTTGACAGCTGCTTTTACATCTCTCCCCATTTATATTCTTCATTGACTTCATTCCTAATAACCTGTTTACGTATATAGAAAAACTTTACAACCAAAGAACTGTGAATTGAATTGAGAGACTGGGACAAGCATTCAAATGCAGCCGAGACAAATGGGATAAAGGCCTTTCTCTGCTGACTGTAAGAATCCTATGTGAAATGAGTTTGGTCAGTCCAGCCCATTTCCGATGGGGACCAGGACAAAAAAAACTGACCACAAATTGCCACCACATTGCTCAGTTCATTCCATGATTGGTGGGAGAATGAGAGATGTAATTATTGGCGGTATTCTGAGTTGAGGCAGTTTTACTCGATTACTGTGTTTGACCTAGGATTGTTTGGAGCAGGCAGTGGTGCCAATATTGAGAAGTTTTTGGCATCTGTCACATCAAAGAACAGGATGACAAAAAAAAATCACAGGTATAAATATTGAAAAGATAGAATCTGTGCAAACACAAATGCAAATGAATACAGCCTAATTGTTTGCTTTATATATTAAATATTATCATCTGTCTAGGATGGTGATCCATTATACTAAATCAACTTTAAGAATATAAAATGTAATGAGCCATGCGTTAGACTAAGTGCTGGTAGTTAAAAGAGGCTTAATAACTGCATCAAACTTCATTGCATCCTCGCTTCAGACGGAAGCTTTTCCAAGTAGCTTTTATAAACCTCTCTGCAGTTACCTCTCTCAATTCATAGACATGCTTCTGACAGGATGAGTAGGGACAGTATTTCTGATCATTATTATTCTCAGACAGTGGGTGTCACTGGCAGTGCCAGTATTTATTGACATCCCTAGTTGCCCCTGGAGAAAGTGGTAGTGAGCCTTCATCTTGAACTGCTGCAGTCTGCGTGGTGTAGGCACACCCAGGACTGAATTTAATGAGCCCGATGCCGATCCCGTCCATCCTATGAGTGGCCAACCCACTGCGATTACATGGCAGGTGGCCATTTTGCCTTGTGGAGGTATGGGTCTCCCTCAATCATGTGGTGGGGGTGGGAGGTGAGTCGGTAATTACAGAGTCAGATGACTCCGGAGCCGGTGCTGGCACCATATTTAAAGGCTTGCCAGCCCTGCATTCACTCTTGCCTTAGAGTCACTGACAGCTTTCAATGTGCTGCTGAAAATGGACCTGACCTCAATAATGAAACCCCCAAGCCCCTCCCCAGGAGGACAGCAAAGGACACCCGAGGCAAGACACAGTGTGGCCCCATGGTTCAGTGATGCCTCCCTGCAGATTCCCCTGCAGGCTACAAGGGAAAGGCAGGAGGTTCTCTTCCTCAGTGATGGCAAGAAGAGGTCCTCCCATCTGACCGAGCAAACCTGGGTGGAGATCACAGAGGAGGTCAGCAACTGTGGGGTCACCGACCGGAACTGGGTCCAGTGTCGAAAGAGGATCAATAACCTCCTGCGTTCGGCCAAGGTGAATGCTCCATAACTCCCCTTTTTGGGGAGTGCAGGTGACTATGCGGGAGGAGTGCGCGATACAGGGAGGGTAACACTACAATGGCAATGACAGAGGGGCTACGGTTTCATCTCATCCTGACAGATGCATCTCGACCACAGGCCACCTTCCTTCATAGCTTACCCCCCCACCTTAATTCCTCTGACTGTCTGTGTCAACATGAGATACATCAGATCTCCCAATAGGGGATGAGAACTGACATTAGCAGGGCTGTCATGTTGATCTCTCTGCCATGCTCTAGTATCTCCATCCTTCCTCATACAGGACAAGAGGGCCCACAACAGGAGGGAGATAGCCCAGACTGACAGAGGGGTTCTGGATCTGCGTCCTCTCACCACCGCCAAGAAAGAGACCTTAGAACGAGTAGGCACCCAGGGAAGACACACTATTTCGGTTGGGGAGACAGGAGTCCCTGCACAAGAAAGTGAGGATTGGCTCTCATTGGCATACTTATGAATGTTGGAGACACACATCATGCATGGTTGGCATGTGATCTGCACAGCCTAACCCCCACATGTTCTCTCATGCAGCAACAGGGGGACTATCACCCACCTCTGAGGAGGAGGACCAATCAGAGAATGCACCATCCCATGACTCTCCTGCACCTCCCACCAGTGTAGTTACTTTCACCTCAGTAGGTACCCGCTCGGCTTCAGAATCAGGGTCACAAGCTGGTGCGAACACTGCACACATGCCTGTACAGCTGGCTGAGGCTGAGGACTGTGGGTGGCTAGGCCCATGCTGAGCCCCATGCTGATGACGAGCCTCTATTGTCGACAGCATAGGGCATGCTGGAGTTGCAGAGAAGGGTAAGGCAACATAAGGGGGAGATGCCAGAGGCCATGTGCAGCAATGAGTGGATGGTCTATCCATGCCATGATTGCTGCCATGTCTCAGGCCTATGAGCATGTGGCTTCCTCCATCGAGAAGTTGCAGATCCTCATGAAGAGCCAGATCCCGCAGATGCGGGTAGACCTGCACATCATCACCTTGGCCGTGAGCTTGATGCAGCATTGGCAAGGCGAGAGAAGGAACAGGAGCCCAGATGCTTCTGCAGCTCCTGGTCCTTTTCTGGTGAGCAGGGAGGCTCAAGCGAGCCTTCAAAGGGAGGAGGAGAGGCTGTCATCCACATCTGGGGCTCCTCTCAGGACAATCCGAGTGTGACCACCGGCTCCTCAGCCTTTCCGCCAGTGAGCCCAGCTCCAGCAGCCGTGATGCCTGAGGGCAGTCTTGCACCAGTCCAGGACACCCTCAGGCAGCCGGGGCCTTGCATGCACCAGGCAGCCAGAGGATGCCTGCCAAAGTCATCACAGGCCAAGGGGCAGCCTGATCAGCTGCCTGCCTCCAGCCCAGCTGCTGTCTCGGGGATCACACCACGTAGGAGAACTCACAAATGTATTAAGAAGACCACCTAGCCACACTTTGGGACTCATGGGTGTAGCTAATATGTTTTGTAGTTATTAATTAAAAGTTCCTTTGTCCAAATCATTAGCCATCAATGACTGAATGCCATGTTCCATTATGCCTTAATTGTGAGCTGCTGACTTTCCCCTTCCCCCTTACAGCAATACCAATGTGATCACAGCCCTCATTAACATGCCAGTGTGAGAAGAGCCCTCATTAACATTTAGTCTCCCATGGGCACTAGCGCACATTGCAGCCACTCGCAAGATGGGAAAAACAAATGGAAAGGAGGTGACAGAGTTCATACGTTAAGGTGAGCCTTTGTTTGAATCTCTGTGAATGGATATCAGGGCGGCTGGGACCAAGTCATTATGAGGCTGTCTCTTGTCTCCTTTGTGCATCGCTCAACCCGTCTGGTCACTTGCGCAGGGTCTTCATCATCCATTGCTGCTTACCCCTCTCCCTTCTTTGCGTCCTCCTTGTTGGTGGATGAGTGTCGCTCAGGCATCACCGTGTCATGTAAGGCCTCCGCCCTCTGCAGCGATAGATAGTGCAGAGCACAACTATACGCGAAACCCTCGCCGGCCCATACTGCAGGGCTCCACTAGATCGATCCAGGCAGCAGAATCTCATCTTCAGCAGCCCATTGGCCCGCTTGATGGTCATTTGGGTGGAGCCATGGCAATTGTGGTTCCTCTCCTTCGCTGCATTGCCATGTCTTCAATGGGTAGCCCTTGCCCCTGAGAATCCATCCCAGGGCAGGGTCTGGAAAAACTGTAGTATCTGGGACTGTCGAAATCTGTAGGCTTCGTGGCTGCTTCCCGGGAAGTGCCACACACCTGTAGGAAATTCTTCCGGTGGTGGCAGACCAGTTGAACGTTGATTGAATGGGAACCCTCCCTGTTGATGAAGGTGGCTGGCTGGTCCGTTGGAGCTTTGATGGCCACAGGCGTGCAGTCTATCACATAGAGTCATAGAGAGATACAGCACTGAAACAGGCTCTTCGGCCCACCGGGTCTGTGCCGACCAACAAACACCCATTTATACTAATCCTACATTAATCCCATACTCCCAATCACATCCACACCATTCTCCGACCACCTACCTATACTAGGGGCAATTTACAATGGCCAATTTACCTATCAACCTGCAAGACTTTGGCTTGGGAGGAACCAGAGTACCCGACGGAAACCAATGTGGTTACAGGGAGAACTTGCAAACTCCACACAGGCAGTACCCAGAACCAAACCTGGGTCACTGGAGCTATGAGGCTGCAGTGTTAACCACTGCGCCACTGTGCCACCCCATCTTGCACCTGGGGAAACTCAGCAATAGCCCCGAATCCGATGGCCCTCTCAGCCTGACTTTTAGAGTCGGTCCCATGGCGAAAATAGCCGCTGACCTTCTTGAACAGGGCATTGGTCATCTCCTTGATGCAGCAGTGGACAGCTGCCTGGGAGATCCCAAAAATGTCCCCGGTGGATCCCTTGAAAGATCCAGATGCCTAGAAGTTTAGTGGAACTGTGATCGTCAGGACCACTGGCATAGAATGACCACCAAATCCCATAGATCACAACTTGTCCTGTAGCATGGTGCATACTTTGGTGACAGCCTCTCTGGAGAACCGTAGTCTTCATTGACAGTGGCGCTCTGACATTTGGAGTAGCTGAGTTGAATCCAGTACACTCTCTGGCGCAAGTGGGCCCTTCTTGGCAAAGGCCGGCTGTTGTTGTTCTCATCGTGGAGCTTCACGGACAGGCGCAGAAGCCTCTTGGCTCTCCCTCCTTTGGAGGCACCGCATCACGCCACCGGGGTCCAAAAATACAGGGTGTATGAGACCCATGGCAGGTGATCTATGGGCCTTCAGAATGCTTGAGGATGCTGTCAATACAGAGACAACCCTGCCTTGGCAACCTAGGTTTTGACAATCCTTTCGGCAGAGTCGCTGATGGACCTCAAAGCCCAACCTTGCTGATGACCCACCCTCTGTGGATGATGTTGTGCTTCTTGAGTGTTGCTGGAGCTGCACCCATCCAGGCAAGTGGAGAGTATTCCATCATTTAGGCTTCCAAATGTAAGTTCATCTGTTGTATTTCTTTTACTGATTTGCTTCCTCTCTCCTCTCAAATGCAGGGTTTGCCATCTTAATCCTGTAAAGGAGAATTGAGGTTAAAGTTGATGGGGTTGGGAGGGGTGGGCTCAAGTGGAGCATAAAAGCTGGTATGAACTGGTTGGACTGAATGGTCTGTTTCTGTGCTGTATATTCTATGTAATTCGATATATACATATGTTTTTTTGTATGCCCTTTTGTATCTTGCCCTCAGCAGAAGAATGGTCAGGTGGTCCAATCTCAGATCGGTTTGCTGCTTATAAGTATGTGAGAATAATTCATTTCCTGAATTTCTCTGATTTAGGTTGGAGGGAAGAGGAGGGAGGTTGCAAGGATGAGGGACTTCAGTTACATGGAGGGCGTAGAGAAGCTGGGATTGTTCTCCTTAGAGCACAGAAGGTGAAGGGGAATAGTAATTATGTTCAAAATTATGTGGGATTTTGATAGATTAAGTGAGGAGAAACTTTCAACTGGCTGGCGGCTCGGTGACCAGAAGGCATAAATTTAAGGTAAGTGGGAGACAAGGAGAATTGTTTTATGCAGTAAGTTAAGCTCTGGAATGTGCTGCCTGAAAGGGATGTGGAAACAGATTCAATATTAACTTTCAAAAGGGAATTAGATAAATAGTGGAAAAGGAAAAAAATACAGGGCTGTGGAAAAAGGCCAAGGGTGGAATTTTATGCTCTCCTCCGTGGCAGGTTTGGTGTTGAGGAGAACATAATGTTGGCTGGGATGGTGATGGGGAGGATCCCGCCACCATCCCTCCTCCACTGAAATTTAGTCCAGGGCGGGAAAGCCTGTGAACGGCATTCCCGACCCGCTGCCAGTTGAGGTCCTTAACTGAATAATTAACCCCTAATTAAGGGCCTCTTCCTATAGGGGAGCAGTTAAAATAAGGGAAGCTACTCACTCCCTGTGATTCAGCTGCCTTCCTGTTGGACCATGACATTAACTTGGTCTATTGAGCAGGTGAGCAAGCCACCCATAGGAAGCCCTGTTGCCACACGGGAAACACAGCAGGAAAAACCTTGTGGGCTGCTTGCCAGCAGCGGGGGTGGGGGTGGTGTCCCTCGTTCAAAGTCAAAGTGCCTGAACGAGGGACCCGGCATCGGGAATGGGGGGCCTGCTGAGGGATACCGCCCCGCCCTTGCTGCCGACCCCTCTACCACCCCCCCTTCCCTCCTCCTCTGTGACCCCCACCCTGCGACACCCCTCCCACGCTGACCTATGTTGAGCCTGGTTCCAGTGCCGCTCCTCTGGTCGCTGCAGCTGCAGCAACAGCCACCTCCTCCACAGTGACACTGCAGCTGCTGGCCTCTGATTGGCCGGCAGCTCTGCAAGGCCAGGACGTCCGATGACGGCATCCTAAATCACATGGATGGCCTGCTGCTGTCCAGTTAAGTGCCTGAATGGCACTAAATTCGTCTGGCTGATGTGGGGATCTCGGCGTCAGTTTCCCCCCGATGTCACGACCCCCACTGGCACCACCAGCATAAAACTCTACCCCAAGTGATTGAGACAAATTGGATAGTTCTTTCAAGGAGCCCGCACTGGCACGATGGGGTGAATGGCCTCATTATGTGCTGTATGATTCTATGACCCCGATTTTAATTCCCCCTATAGGGCAGCTACTCACTCCCTATGATCCAGCCGACTTCCTGATGGACTATGAACAAAGAACAAAGAAAATTACAGCACAGGAACAGGACCTTCGGCCCTCCAAGCCTGCGCCGATCCAGATCCTCTATCTAAACATGTCGCCTATTTTCTAAGGGTCTGTATCTCTTTGCTTCCTGCCCATTCATGTGTCTGTCTAGATACATCTTAAAAGACACTATCGTGCCCGCGTCTACCACCTCTGCTGGCAACGCGTTCCAGGCACCCACCACCCTCTGCGTAAAGAACCTTCCACGCATATCCCCCCTAAACTTTTCCCCTCTCACTTTGAACTCGTGACCCCTAGTAATTGAATCCCCCACTCTGGGAAAAAGCTTCTTGCTATCCACCCTGTCTATACCTCTCATGATTTTGTACACCTCAATCAGGTCCCCCCTCAACCTCCATCTTTCTAATGAAAATAATCCTAATCTGCTCAACCTCTCTTCATAGCTAGCGCCCTCCATACCAGGCAACATCCTGGTGAACCTCCTCTGCACCCTCTCCAAAGCATCTACATCCTTTTGGTAATGTGGCGACCAGAACTGCACGCAGTATTCCAAATGTGGCCGAACCAAAGTCTTATACAACTGTAACATGACCTGCCAACCCTTGAACTCAATACCCCGTCCAATGAAGGAAAGCATGCCGTATGCCTTCTTGACCACTCTATTGACCTGCGTTGCCACCTTCAGGGAACAATGGACCTGAACACCCAAATCTCTCTGTACATCAATTTTCCCCAGGACTTTTCCATTTACTGTAGGGCGGCACAGTGGCGCAGTGGTTAGCACCGCAGCCTCACAGCTCCAGGGACCCGGGTTCGATTCCGGGTACTGCCTGTGTGGAGTTTGCAAGTTCTCCCTGTGTCTGCGTGGGTTTTCTCCGGGTGCTCCGGTTTCCTCCCACAAGCCAAAAGACTTGCAGGTTGATAGGTAAATTGGCCGTTATAAATTGTCACTAGTATAGGTAGGTGGTAGGGAAATATAGGGACAGGTGGGGATGTTTGGTAGGAATATGGGATTAGTGTCGGATTAGTATAAATGGGTGGTTGATGTTCGGCACAGACTCGGTGGGCCGAAGGGCCTGTTTCAGTGCTGTATCTCTAATCTAATCTAATCTAATCTGTATAATTCACTCCTGAATTGGATCTTCCAAAATGCATCACCTCGCATTTGCCCGGATTGAACTCCATCTGCCATTTCTCTGCCCAACTCTCCAATCTATTTATAATGATATCAACCTGGTCTATTGAGCAGGCGAGCAGGCCACCCATAGGAAAGTGGTGGAGTCCTTTAAATAGACAGACCGTGTCTCAATGCCATCAGTTGTAGCCAATTGCAAATTCTAGTTGGAGGTCTGAATGGGGAGCAGTCATGACTTTCCTGTCAAAACCAACCCTGCTGGGGTGGGGGTAGAGTTGGTGGGGGAGGGGGTGCTTCTCCAGGCCCCACACGAAAAACTTCAGCCTCCTTGACGCATATGGACAGGAAGCTCAGGAAGGAAGTAGGAGTGGAGGTCGATGCCATTACTATTGTTGCAAGAACATGAATGCAGTGCAGGAAGAAGTTTAATGATCTTACACGTCATCACAAATTTGGCTTCCATTGCTCCCAGCTTCCCCTTCCTCTCCTTTGATAGCGCTTGCCTTTGCTCTTTCCTCTCCCTCCCCTCTGCCTCCCTCTTCCTCTCCTCCCCCTGACCACTGGTGACTGTGGGTCCTTGGCTGTGACGTCCTTAGCCTGAATTTTCACTCTCGTTCACCAGACTGGTGTCGGATCTGACAGGGTTTGGGTGGCAGTCCGCTGACATTTATTGAAATACTGTGCTTTGTCATCCATTCCCAATCTCCCCCCTACTAAAATCGATGTCTTTGATTCTATAGTTCCATGTCACATGTGCTTGGCCTCTCTCTTGTTGACACAGATGAGTTGAGAAAAACCCCCTGATGGCTAAAGAGCAACCATGGGCACAAAATGGAGAATTTGCATGTATATAAGGTAGATAAAGATCCCAAGACACATCACAAAACAGAAAGGAAAATAGAGCACAGCTATAGGAAGATGGATGAGGAGGGGTGACCAAAGGCTTGGACAAAGCTGGGTTTGAGGGAGACTCTTCAAGGTGTATAGTGCGGTGGAGAAGCAAATGGGTTTCGGGAGACAATTCCAGACCTTGGGATCCAGGCAGCTGAAGGCAGGGGTGTCAACATTAGGGCGAAGGTGATGGGAGTTTTTTATGAGTTGAAGTTTGTCGGGGATGGAGGACGGAAGGCCAGCCAAGAGTATGCTTCATTCTGGATATTTGAATTAAGGTTTCAGCATCAGATGGGCTAAAGCGGGGTGGGGCTGGGCAATCTTACAGGGGTGGAAGTAAATGATCTTAATGATGGAGAAGACAGCAGCTCAAGACAGGGATGAACAGGGTGACGATGTTACAAAGAGTTTGGTTCAGTCTGAGACAGTGGTTGGGGGGAGGGGTGAAGTTGATGGCGAGGCCAAGGAGTTTGGAGTGGAGGCTGCAGCTGATGGTTTTGGTCTTCAGATGTTTAGCCAAAGGAAAGTTACATAGAATGTACAACACAGAAACAGGCTGTTCGGCCCAACTGGTCCAAGCCAGTGTCGGCCAAGCAGTTTGAGAGCGTCAAGAGAGGTGGAGAGAGAAGTTTCAAAATTCAAATGTTATGAAAGTGCAGTGGGGAATAAAGGAAGAGAAATAAAACTATCTTGTTGTGAAATATTTTGCAATGTACTGTGAGACTATAGAGTTGGCTTATGGACTGTGTTTTTCACTGTTAATGGATGAAAACCATTCTTTAAACTATTCTCCTGAGTCGTAAAGTTCTCATCTAATAGAAACCTAGAGTATTTAACAGCCGATTGATATTTCATGTGGGCATTTTAAAGATCTCATTTTACACTAAATACCCATATAACTGGATTTATGACTAAATATGAGTTTTAAGTGATATATGGCGTGGCGTGTAAGGAGTTAACATGACTTATGACGAACATTAGAAATAAATGGACCAGCATAAATGCAAAAAAATCCTTGTATAATTATATTGCTGTTTAATTTATAATTTTATTTAATTATGTTGCCTTTGTGATGTCTCCAGCAGCGGAGGTAATGTTCTCAGTCCCTGGTCATGACTGGGACTATTATAAGCTCTGCAGGAAACTGCACAATGAAAACATGGCATTTTGGTAATAATATCTAATAAAGAAAGGTCTAGACATATGCTTCAATCAGACTTGACAAAGTAGGCTCTTAATGTAGCTTAAAGGCAATTGTAAATTAATGTAGCTGAAATTTAAAGACTGCAATCTTCTGATCCAGATGTAGTTTCATTCACGTTCTCCTTCAATACAGGCCATGCATTATCCCGTTCATGGAGTCTTGCGAATTGAAATGCACAAATGATTTAAATATTCTGTAAAGCACCATTTCCTAAGTCCCACATGTCTCGCCATACTGCTGTTAACTAACGGGGTTATTTAACAGTCGTCGTGGCTAGTCCAGGATGTCACTGTTCATTGATTTAAACAGAAACAAAGAGTAAGACGATTTATGGTTTACATCATGTGATTTGCTCTGAAAGAGCAGCTGTTTTCTTGAGAGAAGAGTGCTTTGAAGAAATGTTAGGACTCGACATTTTGGGCAACATGCTCTACCTGTCTTTCTGGAAATGGGCAGAGCATGTTGCCCGAAACGTTGAATCCTAACAGTTCTTCAAAGAACTCTTCTTTCAAGAAAATAACTGCTCTTTCAGAGCAATTCACATGATGCAAACCGTAAACTTTACCACTCTCACCATGAAAACCTTCAAACGAGAAACAAAGAGCTTTAGATATCATGGGGTAGGAACTCCAATAGGCTCACTTTCAGCAGTGAAATGGGTGCCATGTATAGAAGCACTCGTCCAAACTGGAAGGCCCAAAGATTGGCCTGAGACTGGAACTCAGGCTTCATTAGTGTTATTTGAGTGAGCTGCTGGCTCCACTGTCAGCTTGCTCGCTTTAAGAAAATGAATATTGGGACACTCGTTTCACCGGCAGCAATACTTGGTTTAGGATGCCTCACTGTAGCACAGTGGGTATCACTCTTACCTCTGAGTCTGAAAGTTCTGGGCTCAAGTCCCACTCCAGAGTTTTGGGCTGGCTCTTCCTGTGCAGTACTGAAGAATGGCAGTACTGAGGGAGTGTTGCACTGTCGGAGGGTCAGTACTAAGGGAGTGCTGCACTGTTAGAGGGGCAATACTGAGGAAGCTTTGTCGGAGGGTCAGTACTGAGGAAGTGCTGCATTGTCAAAGGGTCAGTACTAAGGGAGCAGTGCACTGTCGAGGGTCAGTATGAGGGAATGCTGTACTGTCAGAGGTTCAGTACTGAGGAAGTGCTGCACTGTCGGAGGGTCAGTACTGAGGAAGTGCTGCACTGTCGGAGGGTCAGTACTGAGGGAGTGCTGCACTGTCGGAGGTGTCTTCATTTGGATGAGACATTAAACCAAGGCCCAGTCTCCCTTGTGCCCTGGTCAATATTTATCGCTCAACCACATCAGTAAAACAGATGATATGGTCATTATCGCATTGACTATTCCCTACATTAAAACAGTGACTACACTTTAAAAGTACTTCGTTGGCTGTAAAGCACTTTGGGACATCCTGAGATCATGTAAGGTGCTGTATAAATACGTGTTTATTTCTTTCTAGTAGCCGGTCCTGAAATATATAAATTGCAAATATTTTACCGCAATTTGCTTAATCATCCAACAAGTTGCATTGAAATAACGACCCGACACATTACACAGAAGTGTCGTTACATAAATTTGACAAGGAAAGACATTTCAGGGGCGGTGACTAAAAGCTTGGTCAAGGAGGTGAGTTTTAAAGAAAGAGAGGTGCAGAGATTTTGGGAGGAAATTCCAGATCTTAGAATCTAAATGGTTGAATGCACAGCTGCCAATGGTGGGGCAAAAAAGAGTGGGGTTGCATGAGAGGCCAGAGTTGGAGGAACACAGAGTTCTCCAAGGGTTGGAGGGATGGATACAGATAGAAAGATAGGGAAAAGTGAGACGCTGGAAGGATTGAACACAAGGATCAGAATTTTAAATTTGAAGCATTGGGGAACTGGGTGAAGGCAGAGTGGGATACATTGCTGAGTAGGATACAGATAGCATGTAAATGAGGAAGAGGAAGGGGCCCAAGGACAGAATCATTGAGTAATTCAAGCTCAACGATAAAATAGATCACAAATAAATTTTACATGAATAGCCTGTTGCTACCTGAGCAAAATTCAACAGTGGTTCAAACATAAAAAAGCAGTGAACTAGGGAAAAATCTACACTTTGTGGTGATTTTGAATTTCAGTTTTGGAACCATAAATTCTCCTGGATTGGAGTGTTTCAGAAGTCGTTTGTTCATTCCACACTTGCTTCAGATTAATGCTCTCTTTCCCATCAATAGTGGTCATTGGGCATCAAGCTTGCACTGATTACAAGGAAAGGCTGCTGAATGCAATGCAATTGCAACAGTAACATTTATTTCAACTAATACCAGACGGTCTGGTCTCAGATTCATGTTTAACAATCTGCGAAAAGTGTTAAACTCCTCTGTTTCTCACTTCAAGTTATAAAAAGGGTCAAGTCGTTAAGTGATTAAGTCAAATTCCCTTTGCATTACATGAGATTCTAGGATTGTTATCAGTCTTTTGGGAACTGTACTCCACAATCCTACCCATTGATAAATCAGACCCATTGGTTTATAGTCAAAGATCAAAACAAATTCCCTTTTTGTTACATGGGGTTACCGGATTTTTACTGGTGTTTTGAGGGTTTGCGTTGCATGACTCTATCCAATTTTCTGATGAAAACCATAAATTGGTGTGACCTTGGCCATAACACCTTTCTGTGGTTTAATAACACCTTTCTGCAGTTTATTCCAGTCCCCTCCTGATGCGACAAAAGGCTGAGGGGTGACGTGATAGAGATGTTTAAGATTCTGAAAGGGATTCATAGGGTAGACATAGAGAAGATGTTTCTTCATGTCGGGGAGACCAAGACTCTTCTTCTTCTTTGTTCTTCTTCGGCCTCCTTGTCTCCAGAGACAATAGGTAAGCGCCTGGAGGTGGTCAGTGGATTGTGAAGCAGCGCCTGGAGTGGCTATAAAGGCCAATTCAAGGGAACGTAATATAAGCTAGTCACTAATAAATGCCATAAGAGTTAAAGAAATTAAGGGAAATTTCAAGATATTATAGAGAACAGATAGGATAGATAGAGAGAAATTGTTTCCACTGTTTGGGGAGTCTAGGTTGGGGGGCATAGTCAAAAAATTAGATCCAGACCTTTCAGGAATGAAATTAGGAAACATTTCTTCACACAAAGGGTGGGATATGTTTGGAATCTCTTCCCCATATGGCAATTAATAATTGTTAATTTTAAAACTGAGATTGATAGATTTTTGTTAGCCAATAGTATTAAGGGATATGGGGCAAAGGTGGATAGATGGGGTTAGGTTGCTGATCTCACTGAGTGGTGGAACTGGTTTGAAGGGTTAAATGGCCTCCTCCTCTTCCTATATCCCTAAGAAATTCAGGAGAAACATCTTTCCTCAGAGTTGTGAGAATATGGAATGTGTAACACAGGCAATGGTTGAAGCGAATACCATGGATGCAGTTAAAGGGAAGCTAGATAAACACACAGGAGAAAGGAATAGAAGGCTATGCTGATAGGGTGAGATGAAGTAGACTGGGAGGAGGTATGTGTGGAGCATAAACACCAGCATAGATTTGTTGAGCTAAACGGTCTGTTTCTGTGTTGTACATTCTATGTAATATAGTAGTATGTAACTTAACGGGAGTCAATTGGAAATTAGGCCAGGTTTCCTGATACACCTAATGCCAAGATTTCCAGGATGGCTTTATGAGATTAGAACCAAAGCCCGTCCCTAAGAAGGCCATTGATGTAAGAATGTTGGTGAGGCTTGGGGGTGGGGTCTATAAACGTTGAATTGCCTGCACATTGAACTACTTTGTAACCTGACATAGTCTCAGTGCTGGTATGTCTGGGCAAGTAGCGAGCAGCCAGCCAACATGCGAAGAACTCATTTCTTTGCTGCAGACCAGGGTTGCGCCCTGGACTCAGAAATTTAAAATAAGAGACGATTTTAAGTTGGCAACCTTTGGAATGTGGTCAAGAGAATATTGAAAAATTATTTTCAAGTAGCATTTCAGGTGTTCTGGTCTATTTGGCTTGGTAGGGATTGGGTAGGAGTTGCCCCAGATGCATCCCCAAACCTCCAAAGACATTCAAATCATTGGTTCTCCCTTTGACTCTGCTGGGGTTACTGATGGATATCAGGCTTGTGTTCACCTTGGCACCTGAACCAAGAATAAACCCACAGGTTTTCAGAGCCTTGATAAACAGTAAATTTCCAGAGAGACTTTTGACTAACAACTGATTACAGCAATAAAGTTCCACTCTGCTCTTTATTCAGTCAGTCTCTTGCTCCATTCCACTTCTTGCTTCAGGTTGCTTTCCTTATACCTTATTAAGTATGTTATATAGGCAACTGGATCAGGGTTGCCAACTCTGATTGGACATAGTCCTGGAGGTCACATGACCTCCTCCCACCACCTTCCCCGCCCTCATAATTCTGCCATTGGCTGCCCTTCCTGTCCATCCTTGCTGTGTCCCGCCTTCCTCCACCAATTAGAAAATGAATAGACTTTCCATTACCCGATTGGATTATTTTTGACTATCAATCATTTTTTTCCCCTCATCTCAAATATTTTTTAGAACTAGTGCATAAATGTTCAAATAATTTATTTCTAAAAAACACAAAAGGTTTTATTGCCCCTATGATTTTTCTCCTGGGTTGTTTGCAGCAGTGTTCTAGAGGTTAATTTATAATTCCTGGAGACTCCAGGGCAATCCTGGAGGGCTGGCAACCCAAAAATGGATAGAACTGAGTGATAGCGTGGCAATATCCCACTGCGCTATGTACTACTCTTAGGTATTCTTACAGCAGTATCACATTCCAGATCATTTTGACCAGTAGTGTGTTTATGGCTGGTATGCAGTTATCTGGAGTTGATTGCATGTACACCTATCATATGTATACATTTAACAGGATGTCTCTTTCTTCTGTAGAGCCAGTAATTTGATTCAGAAGTCATTTGATTTATTATTGAGCAATTTTTGAAATGAACTTGGGCGCTCTCAGGAGTAGCATAATCTCTGGTATTTGAAAAATAATAAGTCCCGGGAGTTGCATTCACTTTCTCAAAACCCAGGACCCAAGTCATACAGAACAATCTTTGTTTTGTACTTTGGAACAAATTTCTCATACCGAAAAGATCATTGTAGGTGTGTATCAACTTATCCTTAGAAAGAGAGAATGAAAACCTAACAGTGTAGAGATTAAAGAATGAACTGAGAACACTGGAAATCTGAAAGAGAAACAAAAATGCAGTAGTGAGCAGACGCTGGAATTTCCTTTAGGGATTTCCTAATTGGCTGATAATTTTCCACTAAAATTATGAAGGTCAATTGGGGATAAATGTAAGGGAATTCCCAGCAAGAGAAAGCAAGGGACAGGTTGAAGTGTTATCCTCGATCATTAATTGGCATCAACCGTGGCTCAGTGGGTTGCGCGCTTGCCTCTCAGTCCTGAAAGTTGTGTGTTCACAATCTACTCCAGCGTCTTGGGCAGATAATCTAGGCTAACATTCCAGTGCAGTATTGAGGGAGTGCTGCACTGTCGGAGGTGCCGTCTTTCAGATGAGATGTTAAACTGAAGCCCTGTCTGCTTTCTTGGCTGGGTGTAAAATATCCAGGGCACTATTCCGAAGAAAAGCAAGGGGAGTTCTCCCTGGTGTCCTGGCCAACTGACATCACAAAAACAGATGGATCAGGTCATTACCTCATTGCTGTTTGTGAGATCTTGCTGTGTGCAAATGAGTTTCCTCTGTTGCAATAGCGAGTACAGTTCTTTGTTAGCTGTGGTGTCTTGGGGTTATGAAAGGTGCTTTGAAAATGAAAGTTATTTCTTTAATTAGAAACATTCAGTTGGCAATATCCTGCTGTGCATTTCCAACACTTCCTGTCTTTATTTAACAGTTCAATAATTTTCAGTTGTGTGTTCATTAATTCTTTCATCTTTTTCTTTCATCTTTCTCCTGCTTATTCCTTCATCAGAATCTACAACTTCAACATTTAATTCTCAGCTAAAAATTAAACATGATGAGCTTTAATGTATGCAAATTCCTTAAAAAACTAAGCTAATGGGCACCCTATTGAGAGTCACTTCACTGAATCGGGCTTAGATAATTGACAAAGCTCTGTTGTAAAAATCAATATCTAAAGCTCGTGATATCCTAATATCAAACTTTCAAAGGGTAATCATTGGCTAATGTATCTGTATTTTTGAATATCATGATAATTAAGGACCAATCAGATGGTCATTCTTCATAGACGCTTTTTATTATACATTAAATACTTTAACATGCATTGTCTAATTTCTTAAAGTCATTGCTTCACCTTTTCTCAGTTGAATCTCCTCATGCCGTATATAACTGTTTGGGTGGACAAGTGTTGCAGACCTCTGTCAGAGCAATGTCTAGGAGTTGTCCAAGGGTGGCATGGGATGTTGATCCCTCCCCCTTCTTGTAGCATCCTGTTGGGTCTGATTGGGTATATTTTTTACCACAGTGCTAACCTACATCCTGGCACACAATGGGCTGGATTATGTGCTCCGTGAGAAGGCGGGTTTTTTGGTGTAAGGGGCTGGAGAATCGGTGCAGAGTCGTTCACCACGGAACCTGACGCCGGTTTCCAATTTTTTCGGAGGCGGCCAAGTTCCATGACGGCACCTCTGCCATGACACGACGGGATCATAATTTAAATCTGTTACATACTGTCTTGCGTGAATTTGTATCCATTCGCCGCAATCCTACCAGGCGTTCACAACCTTCTGCAAGACGGGCGGCATTCACGTGCCTTCACTTTCCCGTCTTTGAAAAGCTGGCGCCACTGAGGTGAGAGACATCAGTGCCTGCCGAAGTTAGGTAAATTATCTATTGTTATCTTGTGGAATTTTTTTTCACATCGGACATTACCGCTGAGCTCAATCTGCAGATGTGAGGGGAGGAGGGAACTCTGCGAGTGGATACTACTGGGGGGAAAGGAGGGAACTCTGTAATCTAACATCAGGGAGACACCATAAATGGTGTCACCAATGCTGCCCACGTCATATGATTGGTGGGGACAGCCACAGTTATTATGCTAAATGACACGCGGTGGCGTGGCCGCAAACATCACAGGCAAGACCGCCGCCGTTTTGCGCACCTGCTGCTGCTCTTGGTGGTGGGATAATAAAATCCAGCTTGTTGATTCCAGCGTCTGTGTCAACACAAACACCCAACATATGTCACTGAATTAAATCGATTGAAGAACATTTGATGAGGAACATCACTGCTTGCTTGCATTTCCATAAATACTCCATTTTCTCAAAAACATTAAGCAATGAGCATGCTTCAGTGAGGTCTGCCATGAGATTCCTTTGGAACTCATGTGGTGCCGTGTCTGATATTAATATGATCAATTGTTTTCACGCTGGTCGCGAGCTACTTTTTCCCCCCATCAGAATGTTTTGCCGAATGATGTTAAAAAGATCTTCCCTTGGCAGCTTGTCATGGATTCAGTTCCAGCATCCCATCCTTGCCCCTTCATAAACTCTGTCTTGTTCAAAGCTCCAGTGCCAGTATTTATGTCCCGTTTCCCATCACACCCCTTCTTGCCAATCTAAAGTGATTCCTTCATCCCCTCATTCTCATTCAACATCATTCTCATCTTCATGTGCTTCTGTGGCCTATCACTGCACTATCCCTACAACCTCCTTCAGCCTTATAGCCTCTTCTGTATCCTTTTAGTCTTCTCATTCTGGGCCTTTGTGCATTCTGATCTCCTCCACTTCATCATGGGTGGTGAAGCTCTAAGCCACCTCAAGATTACTCTCTGGATGCCCCTCCTTAAATCTCTTCTTTGGACGATGTCGAATTACGCATTCACCATATACACCACTCCCGCTTTACATTTCCATTGCAGTCAATAGGAGGGCAAACCGAGCAAGGTTTACACGGAGTGCCAAATCATCCATTCAACACCCTCATCCAAACATTTAAATTACCCCCATTAGTACTTCAACTTCATGAGACCATAGAACCATAGAAAAATTATGGCACTGAAGAAGGCCATTCAGCCTGTCATGTCCATGCTGGCTGAAAAAAAAAACTAGCTGCCCAATCTAATCCCACCTTCCAGCACCTGGTCCTTGGCCTTGTCGATTACAGCACTTCAGGTGCATGTCCAGATATCTCTTCAAAGAATTGAGGGTCTCTGCCTCCACCACCAATCCTGGCAGTAAATTCCAGACACCCACCACCCTCTGGGTGAAAAAGTTTTTCCTCATGTCCCCTCTAGCCCTTCTACCAATCACCGTAAATCTGTGCCCCCTGGTAATTGACCTCTCCACCAGGGGAAAGAGGTTCTTCCTGTCTACTCTATCTAGGCCTCTCATAATTTTATACCTCTATTAAGTCAGCCCTCAGCCTCCTAAGGAAATCAACCCTACCCTATCCAATCTTTCCTCATAGCTGCAACTTTCGAGTCCTACAGCTATCCTCTTCACTATTAACTACACAGCCAATTTTTCGGTCATCAGAAAATTTCCCAATCATGCCTCCCACATTAAAGTCCAAATCATTAATATATACCACAAGTAGCAAAGGACCCAACACTGTGCCCTGTGGAACACCATTGGAAACAGCTTTCCATTCACAAAAACATCTGTCAACTACTACCCTTTGTTTCCTGTCCCTGAGCCAATTCTGGATCCAACCTGCCACATTCCCCCGTATCCCATGGGCTTTCATTTTACTGACCAGTCTGTCATGTGGGACCTTGTCAAATGCCTTACTAAAGTCCATGTAGACCACATCTACTGCACTACCCTCATCAATCCTTCATGTTACTTCCTCAATTAAGTTAGTAAAACAGAAGATATGACTGTCTTATTAAAACACTGGGACCCAGGTTCAGTTCTGGGTACTGCATGTGTGGAGTTTGCAAGTTCTCCCTGTGACTACGTGGGTTTCTGCCGGGTGCTCCGGTTTCCTCCCACAGCCAAAGACTTGCAGGTTGATAGGTAAATTGACCATTGTAAATTGCCCCTAGTGTAGGTAGATGGTAGGAGAATTGAGGGAAGGTGGGGATGTGGCAGGGAATATGGGATTAATGTAGGATTAGTATAAATGGGTGGTTGATGGTCGGCACAGACTCGATGGGCCAAAGGGCCTGTTTCAGTGCTGTATCTCTCTGTGACTCTATGACATTGGAGATTTATTGGTGATGAATTCCAGTCACGTCATCCAAAGATAATTCTACACACCCTGCAAGGAAACAAAAAGAGAATGGGTTCAGTGGGATTAGTATTGGAACATGCAGAGAACTGCAAAAATGGTGATGAGGAGCAAAGAGAGACTTAGTTAAAAAGATAGCACAGCTGCTGATGTAAATCATCATAGTAAGAAATAAGAAGTACTACAACAGTAAGGGTGCAGTCAGAGCATGGTACAAATGATGTAAACGGGTTGGAAACAGAGTTTAAACACAAGATCGGCAACATTTTGAATCTCTTAATATTCACAACCAAAGACATGGCCAATATTCCATTCCCCAAATGGAGATAGTCTAGGCAAAATTAAAAGATAAATGAGATCCAAATTGTAGACAAGCTAAAGTAGTTCAAAACCAATAAATCCCAGGGATGAATAATATTTACCCCCAGTTTATTAACAGAGACTAGGGAGGACATTTGTGCGGTACAGTCGTTCCACTTAACTCAGTCCTCTCTGGCTAGGCTAGGGATCAGTCTTTGCTCCATCCCCAGGACTTCAAGGTCTCATGTTATCTCATAATCACAGAAGAAGGCCATTCAGCCCATCATGCCTGTGGCAGCTCTTTGAAAGAGGAATCTAATTAGTTCCAATCCTCTGCTCTTTCCTCAAAGCCCTGCAAATGTTTCCTTTTCAAGTATATATCCAATTCCCATTTGACAGTTACCGTTGAATTTCATTCCACCACCCTTTCATGTCATATCATAACAACTCGCTGTATGAAAAAAAATTCTCCTTACCTCCCCTCTGGCCAACCTCCTTAAATCTGTGTCCTCTGGTCACCGACCCTCCTGCCAGTGGAAACAGTTTCTCCTTATTAACTCTATCATAAATTTCTCATCATATTTTCTGATTTGAGGGTCATCGACCCGAAACTTTTAACTTTTTTCATCTCACCATCTCCTTGTTTGACTAAAACTCTTTGAGACTGACATTTATTCTCTTATAGGCATCAGCATAAAATAAATTACTTTTAAGTTAAAAAATTCAACACAGCAGTGGAAGTCAGATATCAGAAGCACTACTAAGGTCCATTTAGTTCATCTTCTACCATGCAATAGTGCATGATACAATGATAGTGGAGTCTTTGACTCATGTTTTGTCAACAAGGACCCTTGTGAGTTGCCAGCTCAAACTGCAAACTGGGCAGAGTGCAAAAGTTGGTGCTTCAATTGGAGAATTGCACAGTGTTGTTTTTAATGCGGTGTGATTTTGTCTCCATGAGGCTGGTTGTAATGGTGTGACTAATGCTTATGTTTTACCCATTGTAGAGAGTGTTGCTTAGGCACAATGATTGATTCCCAATTTACTTAAATGAGCACTGATGGATTTTGTGCGCTGGGAAATAATTTAATAAATGAGGATGATTTCATTCCCGCAATGTCATTCCTATTAACAGCCTTCCGCTGTATTACTTTTCCACACCGAGTGTATTATTGAATTGTATAAATGGATATTACTAAACAGTGCCAAGTTATCAATCTTTCAAAAAGCCCAGTGATCCCTGGATGGAGTTCTATCGATATTTAATTCTGCTGTAATCTAATGCAGTCACTGCAGTACCAGGGCAATGACTGTGTCTTCTATATCGTATGACATTCTATCTTCTCTGTCAATATTGACCAGTTCACTTTTCCCAATCGCAGCAGTTTTGGACCTATTATTCTATTCTGCTCTTGACTCACGGTGGGACTATCTACAGATGAGCCATGCCCCCATAAAATCAATTGCTAAAGGTTTCCCTTTCCATGTCCTGCTTTCAGGTTTCACTGAAGGGGGCTGACTGCTGAATTCATGCATTTTTATGAAGGGTCTTTTTACAAACACACTGTTGAATTCAAGTAAATGTCTTCACAGCTGAGGTGAGATATGGATAAATCTGTACCGTGTTACTGAAAGTCATATTTGACCAGTGAAGTCTGACCACATGAAATATAATTATGTCTATAATCTGATCAACTGTTTATCAAATGCCAAGCAGTAGACTTGGACTGAGGGATGGTTGAGTAAATAACTAGCTTCTAGCAGAATTCAGAAAAATTTCTCAAGAGTCCAGAAATTTGCATTCAAACATCATTACATCTAATCTATCACAACACACCTGATGTATTTTAAATTGCAATGTAACACTATATTTTTGAAGAGTCGCATCTGGCTGCAGAGGCAAAGTACACATTGCGATAGTAATGCATGACCTAATAGACTACAAATCATCTGAGACACCAACATCGAGGGAAAGCTATGGGATTTACAGCTATTTGACGTTGTTATTCATTATGAAACATTTATTTCAACACTTCCTTATCAGCTACTCATTGAACTGCTACTGCTAGCTACTACTCCAGTGTCCTGTCCCTCTTGATCTTGTACTGAAATACAAAACACACATATCTTCTGTAAAGGTCTAAACAAATTCACAGCAACTTGGAACCTCAAGGGGAGGCCAGGTGAGTAAAGGAAGGAGAAAGGAATAAAAATTTATGTTGATAGGGTGAGATGTGGGTGAAGGCTCATTTGGAGCATAAACATTCAACGACCTGTTACTGTGCTGTAAATTCTATGCAATTCTATGTGATGTCTTGATACACTTTGTCACCCAGTCCTTGCAATAGTCAGAATCACAACAAACTTACTTGCCTTCAATGCATTGTAAGTTGGACATGCACCAATGTTCGGACACTGCTTAGAGGATATGTAGAATGAGAAGGTGGATGTCTTGGTGTTAACAGAGCCCTGTTTTAAATTGGAGGGTGAGGATTCAGCAGTATTTAGAATCATGGAATATTACTACAGAAACAGGTCATTCAGTCATAGAATAATAGAGTCTTATAGCACAGAAGGAGGCCATTCAGCCCATCCTGTCTATGCCAGCTCTTTGAAACAGCAATGCAGTTAGTCCCACTCTTTCTCCATCGCCTTACAAATTTTTCCCCTTCAATTATTTAGTCAATTCCCTTTTGAAAGCTACCATTAAATCTGCATCCACTGTCCTTTCAGGCAGATCACAACAACTCATTGCATAAGGAAAAAAAATCTCCTTATCTTTCTTTTGCTAATTACCTTAAATGTGTGTCCTCTGATTGCTGACCGTCTTTGGAAACAGTTTTTCCCTACTTTATCAAACCCATCAAGTCTGTACTGGCATTGTCTTCTTCTTCTGACCCACCCAAGCAACTATTAAATTCATTTTTTAAATTAATTTATGGGTGGTGTTTCATCACTACTGTTGGCAGAGTATTTGACATTTTGTGGTTGTGTAGGCAATAATGGCAGCCAATCTGTGGACAGCAAGATACCAGGAAAAGCAAATGAGATAAATGAGCTGCTTTGGTAGTGTTAGTTGTGGCTCAGTGGGTAGCATTCTAACCTCTTGTTTAGAAGGTTGTGGATTCAAAGCCCATTCCAGAGATATGAGTGCAAACATCTAGGCTGATACTCCAGTTTCATTACTGAGGAGGTGCTGCCCTTTGGATGAGATGTTAAACTGAGACCCTGTCAGGTGGATGTAAAAGATACCATGGTGCTATTTTGAGAAAGAATGGGGTAGTTCATACTGGCCAATATTTATTCCTCAGTCAACATAAAAAAAATTTGGTCATTATCACATTGCTGTTTGTGGGAACTTGCTCTGTGTAAATTGGCTGCTGTGTTTCTTACATTACAGCAATGGGTACACTTCAAAAGTTCTTTATTGGCTGTAAAACACTTTGGGACATCCTGAGATTGTGAAAGTTTCCATATAAATGCAAGTCTTTCTTTTTTATCTCTATCAATTAGACAATAAGTTTTGACTAAGACACCCGTAAGCCTCTCCAATGCTCTTTGAATCGAATCATGGTATCTTTAACATTCTCCTAAACAAGCAAACTGGGCCTCAGCTTAACAGCGGATTCAAAAACAGCACCTCCGACAGTACAGCCATCTCCCTCTGCATGGACTAAAGGATCTGCCAAGGTCATGTGCTTGAACCTATGACCATCTGACTTAGAGGCCAGACTGCTATCAATCAACCCAAGGCTGGTACTGAAAAAAGCAAAAAAAAAAAATATCACCAAGGGTCCCTCCCATAGTTGCTTTCTTGTGACCACTGCTGGAAATGTGCTCACATGGGCATCAGATGAGGGCAGGATTGGTTTTATTTACATGTGATGCCCCATGTAGTTGAATGGCCGGCCAGCACTCACTTCCCAGATCAAATACAAAGAGTCCCAGATACACACATTTATACACACACACATTCATCTCATGTTCCCATGACAGTTTATAACTCACTTAAGCTCTGCTGTTATTGTTTTTGATGTCTTTTGCACGGCAAGGTATGATCGCAATGTTTTTAGTCCCTCCTAAGTGTCGATTTTCCTTCTGTAGGGTCAGTTTTGTATAATACAACTTTTTTCAGGTTAGCGGTTATATTTTTTTGTGAGCTGATAAGTGCCATTTCATGAGTTTTTCAGACTTTCGGCAAGATTGTGTTATAAGGGCTGTGGTAAAACCAGGAGTAGCAACCAATGAACCATAGTTAAGTAATTAATTGGCTATAATTTACCTTTTTCTAAAGGTCTATCCTCAATGTTATTGTGAACATGTAATGATATGCACTGGCAGGGGTGACAATCTTTCAATAATTTTAGTGAGCGCACTGTAGGATTTTGCTGAAGTTTTCTTTGCTAAAAGTATTGACGGGAGGGATTTCAGACCCATGCTGGTAGATGTTGATTCTCAGTCAGATTCCCTGTACTAATATCGAAAGAGCCAAGGAGGAGGAGTGGGTGGGGTGGATGGGGAGATCAGTTAACAGCAGCTCCCATTGCCCAAGTGGGAAAAACAGATGTGATGGTAAAAAGGAAAATTTTCCACTTCTCTTTCCTGGTGGCTGACATCTCCCAGAGTGTACATGCTTCAAATTAAGAACTGACTGGTGTATGAATTATAACCGTCGTGTGTTTTTATAAGCAATCATGAACGTTTGTGTGTTTAGGCAATTTGCAAGCATTACTGCAAATTTAGTTTTTCAATAGTTTTCCAAGTTTGTGCTTCCCTCAGAATTTGGGGCAATTTTGGAGAATCTGTTCCACGGACAATGTTTTCTGGTGTTCCAGGGCTCTCCTGGTCGTCCTCCCCTCTTTCACCCTCCATAAACGTAAGGCCATCCAAACTCCACTGCTCATATCTTAACTCACACCCTTTGCTCACTGGCCTACATTGGTTGTCAATCCAACTGCACCTTGAATTTAAAATGTGCGTCCTCTGGATCAAATCCTCCCACTGCCTCACTCCTCTCTGTCTCTGTTACTTCCTACAGCCTTCTGAGAACTCTGCGTTCCTCCAACTGTGACCTTTCCCCAACTACCTTCGTCCCACCATTGGTAGCCATGTCTTCATCTCTCTAAGCCCTAAGCTCTGTAATTCCAGCCATAACGCTTTCCACACTCTCTCTTCAAACCTACCTCTTTGACCAAGCTTTTGGTCACCTGTCCTCGGGTCAATTTTTGCCTGATACATTTCCTATGAAGTAAAGGCGCGATATAAATCCAAGTTGTTGCATGTGAAATGGAAAGAAAGGGCTTGAATTTATTTAGAGCCTTTCATGTCATCCTAAGGCACTTCACAGACAATTATTTTTGGGGGAGGGCAAACAAGGCAGCCAATTTGTGCACAGCAAGACCCCACAAACAGAACATGTGATAACTGACCAATTAACCTTTTTAGGTGGTGTTTGTTGAGGGATGAGTGTTGCTCAGGACACTGGGAGAACTTCCTTCTCTTCTATTGAATATTCATAGAGTCATACTGCATTGAAACAGGCCCTTCAGCCCACCAAGTCTGTGCTGACCATCAACCACCCATTTATACTAACCCTAAATTAACCCCATATTTTCTACCACATTCCCACCATTCTCCTACCACCTACCTACACTAGGGGCAATTTACAATGACCAATTTACTTACCAACCCACAAGTCTTTGGCATGTGGGAGGAAATCAACGCAGTCACAGGGAGAACTTGCAAACACTGCACAGGCAGTACCCAGAACCGAACCCGGGTCACTGGAGCTGTGAGGCTGCGGTGCTAACCACTGCACCACTGTACTGCCCATAATTTGTCATGAGCTCTTTTACACCTACCTGAACAGGTAGATGGGACCTTGGTTTACTATCCCCTATGAGAGATGGCACTTCTGACAAAGAAGTAAACCCTAAGTACTGCACTGAGGTGCCAGTCTAGGTTATGTGCTGGAGTTAGGTTTTAACCCTCAACTTTCTAACTCAATGATGAGAGTGGCAGCAACTGAGCCAAGCAGTAAAGATGAGACTGTCAAATCGGGCATTCTTTCTTTTCCATTCCCATATCTGGGGAACAGCTTCAAGTTTGCTTTAAACCTGCTTCTATAGGAACTATGAGCAAAAGATTTTTGAGAGATTTCAGCGACCAGCTTAGCAACGAATTTCTATTGTACAGAGTTTAATTGAAATGCAGATCAAACGACTCCAAACGAGAGACAAAACGTAGGCAGGGACAGCCAAAAAGAGAGAGGCCATCACAAGAAAAAAAGACATTACACAAATTATCAAAAGCTTATTCATAAAGCAACTCAAATAGGATACTTTCTTAAGTGTTGACTATAAAAAACCCAGCATGACTTAATGTTTGGCAAAAATGATCTTATTGAGTGGAGGATCAAGCTCGAGGGGCTGACTGGCCTACTCCTGGCCCTATTTCTTATGTTGTTAAGTTCTTATCAATCACATTAAGGGGCTGAACAGAAGTTTTTGAAATAAAAACAGAAATTGCAGCCACATTAGCCATCTTATACAGTCCCAATCTGGAAACCTTCTTTCCCTGTCCGATGCTGAATCGTTACCTCAGCATTTCCAGGGCCTGTCAGCTTGTCCTCCAGTATGTTCCTGCCTTTAATTTCAGATCTCCTGCACTTCAGAGCACAATATACAAAACAATCAATCAATTCCAGATGGTGGCTTCTTTTTCCTATATTGTACTGTACGTTTTAGGATTAGTTGCGATTGTATTGAACAGATTGCAATGAGCAATTGCATGTCAGCTGCTAAATCAAGGTGATGATCAGTGCTGTCCTATTTTACACTTGTCCCACGTTCCAAGTTGTGTGTTCTAGGTTAATTGAAAACAACAATCTGCATTAAGTGAGTCCAGATGGCAGGTTTAGGCCAGTCACTTAGATGGGATCACATTAGGAAGTTGCAGCATTCCAGGCACCAGATCTTCATGCATACTCATCTGTCTATATTCATTTCCTGATAGTTTATAAATTTACAGTGGTTAACAGGGCTTGAAATATCCACCTGTCCCCTTTATCTACTACACTGCCCAAAGCACAGAAAACTGACACAGGTTAATTACTATCTTGTCCGTTGCTAGTTGGTGGTAGGTATCTATTTGAGTGTCATTGATGGTGAAACATCAAATCAACTGCAAAAAAATGTTTTTTTTAAAGTACAAGCAAGGAAAATGCTCTGTATTTATTTTGCTGTTGCAAAGTATCATCTAAGTAAAGGCACCAGAGAGAAAATTCAGACTGTAACAATACTTGAGCCATAAGGTATGGCAAGGCTTAATACTTATTATGTCATACTCAAATTGTTTTATAATAAAATCAAAGTTCTAATGCAATATTCCCAGTGTGTGCCAAATTTTCAATAAAAACACTCCATTAATGCAAGTGAGATCACTGGTAATATCCTGGATGAATCCACACCTGCAGCAACCTATTATGCCAGCCGTATAAATACCGTGGTTACAAGAGCAGGTCAGAGGTTGGGAATTCTGCGGTGAGTAACTCACCTCCTGACTCCCCAAAGCCTGTCCACCGTCTATAAGGCACAAGTCAGGAGTGTGATGGAATCTTTCCACTTGCCTGAATGGGTGCAGCTTCAACAACACTCAAGAAGCTCGACACCATCCAGTACAAAGCAGTCCATTTGATCAGGACCCCATTCACCGACTTAAACATTCACTGTCTCCACTACTGGCGCAAAGTGGCAGCAGTGTGTACCATGTACAAAATGCACTGCAGCAACGCATCAAGGCTCCTTAGACAGCACCTTCCAAACCCATGACCTCGACCACCTAGAAGAACAAGGGTAGCAGGCGCAATGGGAACAGCACCACCTGCAAGTTCCCCTCCAATCCACACACCATCCTGACTTGGAACTATATCACCGTTCCTTCAATGTTGCTGGGTAATAATCATAGAACTCCCTTCCTAACAGCACTGTGGGTGTCCCTACACCTCAAGGACTGCAGCAGTTCAAAAAGGTAGCTCACCACTACCTTCTCAAGAGCAATTATGGATGGTCAATAAATGCTGGCCTAGCCAGTGACCCTCACATTCCATGAACGAATAAAAAGAGAGATCAGCATGCAATAGCCTGACTCTTTTACCTGTACATACAAACCCGCAATATCGGCCAGAATTTTACATTGGGTGGGAGACTCCGCCCACCAGCCAAAACATTGCTGGCGAGCCCACCTCTACTGGGGCTGGGGAGCCAGGCAGGGATTTTTCGCACCCCAGGCTCTTAATTGATCTTGAGCAGGACTCCCACCTCCTTGAGGTAGGAGGTCCCACCTAATGGAGCTGCCGGCCAATCAGCGGGATGGCAGCTCTTAGTCCCAGCAGCTCCACTGGGAGCGGTGGCCACTGCTGGGACAACACCCAGCCATTGTAAGCAAGGTGAAGGACGGCCCCGGAACTCAGGTAATCTTTTAGGGCCTCGCCGTAGACAATTGGCCAGGCCCTGGCGAGGCAAGAGGGTGTCTGTTTAGTTGGGGGGGGAGGGTAGTGTTTTGCTTTGGGGCGGTTTGGACTTCGGGGGCGGCCCTCAGTGGGGCACAGGGTGTCTGATCAGGAAGGTCCCCCCAACAGCCCACAAGATGGCCGCCTGGTTTTAACAGTCGGGGTTCTTGGGGCCTTTGCCATCTGGCCGCCAAGGGTAAAATACTAGCGGTGGTGGGAGGAGGCCTTTAAGTGTCAGTTAATTGGTCACTTAAGGGCCTTAATTGGCCTGGGGCGGGCAGGCAGGCCGTTTCTCGTCGTAAAATTGCAGCGGGAGTGGGAGGGGGTCAGGAATGGCCTCTCCTGCCTCCCACTCTGTTTTACACCCTTCCACCCCAGTCACCAGCCCGCTCATTGGGGGGTGGGGGGTGGGGGGCCGTAAAATTCCGGACATAGTTACAATTAGTACATCAGTAAACTTAATCAGGCTTTCCCACTAATTCTCTCATTATGTCTTCATTATCAATAGAAAGATTTGGTTTCACAGAATCACAGAATAATACAGTGCAGAAGAGGCCCTTCGGCCCATCGAGTCTGCACCGATGCATTAAAACACCTGACATGTCCACCTAATTCCATTTGCCAGCACTTGGCCCATAGCCTTGAATGTTATGACGTGCCAAGTGCTCATCCAGGTACTTTTTAAATGATGTGAGGCAACCCACCTCTACCACCCTCCCAGGCAGGGCATTCCAGACCGTCACCACCCTCTGGGTAAAAAGGTTCTTCCTCAAATCCCCCTTAAACCTCCCGCCCCTCACCTTAAACTTGTGACCCCTCGTAACTGACCCTTCAACTAAGGGGAACAGCTGCTCCCTATCCACCCTGTCCATGCCCCTCATAATCTTGTACACCTCGATCAGGTCACCCCTCAGTCTTCTCTGCTCCAGCGAAAACAACCCAAGCCTATCAAACCTCTCTTCATAGCTTAAATGTTCCATCCCAGGAACATCCTCGTGAATCGCCTCTGCACCCCCTCCAGTGCAATCACATCCTTCCTATAATGTGGCGACCAGAATTGCACACAGTACTCCAGCTGTGGCCTCACCAAGGTTCTGTACAACTCCAACATGACCTCCCTGCTTTTGTAATCTATGCCTCGATTGTTAAAGGCAAGTGTCCCATATGCCTTTTTCACCACCCTAGTAACCTGCCCTTCTGCCTTCAGAGATCTATGGACAAACACGCCAAGGTTCCTTTGTTCCTCAGAACTTCCCAGTGTCAGGCCATTCATTGGATACTTCCGTGTCACATTAATCCTTCCAAAGTGTATCACCTCACACTTTTCAGCGTTAAATTCCATCTGCCACTTTTCTGCCCATTTGACCATCCCATCTATATCTTCCTGTAACCTAAGACACTCCACCTCACTGTTAACCACTCGGCCAATCTTTGTGTCATCCGCGAACTTACTGATCCTACCCCCCTCATAGTCATCTATGTCATTTATATAAATGACAAACTATAGGGGACCCAGCACAGATCCTTGTTACCTTGTATCCCATGTTCATTTGCTTTCTTGATAAGTCTCCCATGTGGGACCTTGTCAAAGGCTTTGCTGAAATCCATGTAAACTACATCAACTGCACTACCCTCATCTACACACCTGGTCACATGCTCAAAAAATTCAATCAAATTTGTTAGTCATGACCTCCCTCTGACAAAGCCATGCTGACTATTCCTAATCAAATTTTGCCTCTCCAAGTGGACATAGATTCTCTCCTTCAGAATTTTCTCCAATAGTTTCCCTACCACTGATGTGAGACTCACTGGTCTGTAGTTCCCTGGCTAAACTCTACAACCTTTCTTAAATAGTGGGACCACATTAGCTGTTCTCCGGTCCTCTGGCACCTCCCCCATGACCAGAGAGGTATTAAAAATTAGGATCAGAGCCCCTGCAATCTCCACCCTCGCCTCCCACCAGCATCCTGGGACACAAATCGTCCGGATCTGGAGATTTGTCCACTTTTAAGCCTTCCAAAACCTCCAATACCTTGTCACTCCCTATGACAATTTGCTCAAGAACCTCACAGTCTCTCTCTCTCTAAGTTCCATATCTACATCCTCATTCTCTTGGGTGAAGACAGAAGTATTCGTTCAACACCCTACCAATGTCCTCTGGCTCCACCCACAAATTTCCCCCTTGGTCCCTATTGGGTCCTACTCTTTCCCTGGTTGTCCGCTTCCCATTGATATACTTATAGAATATCTTGGGAATTTTTCTACTTTTACCAAAGTTTGACAGATAGCCTGCAATAAAAACATTCTGGATGAAACATTAAATCGAGGCAACAGTCTGCCCTTTCTGAGATGTTAGAGATCTCTCAACCAACATCACTAACAGAAATTATCAAGTAATTTACTTTATTGTTGTTTGTGGATTCTTGCTGTATGTAAATTGACTGTTATATTTCACGAAATTACTTTACTGACTACACTTCAAAAGTACATCATTAGCTGTGAGGCACCCTGGGATCAATCTGTCTCTGTCTGCACAGATTCATAACATCATATCACATAAGAACATTAGAAAACATGAAATGAGAAAATGTTTCTTGATCCTTGAACAATTCTAATTCCCAATTGCTACTTCTGTGGTCTCTTCTATTGATAAATGATACACCATGGAAACAGGTCATTTTTTTATTTAAACATGAGGGCATTGGAGAGAGTACAAAAAAGATCACAAGAATGGTTCCAAGGATGAGGAACTTCAGTTACAAAGATAGTTTGGAGAAGTTAGGACTGTTTTCCTTGGTGAAGAGAAGGCTGAGAGGTGATTTGATAGAGGTATTCAAAATCATAAGGGGTCTGGACAGAGTAGATAGAGAGAAACTGTTCCCACTCATGAAAGGATCGAGAACGAGAGGGCACAGATTTAAAGTTTTTGGTAAGAGAAGTAAAAGTGATCTGAGGAAAAATTTTTTCACGCAGCGAGTGGTTAAGTTCTGCAATGCACTGCCTGAGAGTGCGGTGCAGGCAGGTTCAATTGAAGTATTCAAAAGGGATTTAGACGGTTATATGAAAAGGAAGAATGTGCAGGGTTACGGGGAGGAGGAGGGAGAATGGTACTAGGTGAATTGCATTCCAGAGAGCCGGTGCAGACACAATGAGCCGAAATGGTCACCTTCTACGCTGTAACAATTCTGTGATTCTGTGATCCCAAGCAATCTGAATCAATATTTATCCTCCATGTGAGCAAATAGTGTTAATCACATTTACCCTTCACTGTTTCCAAATTCCTTTATCCCCTTTTTACTTCATCTACCTAATTCAGCCACTCAACTCACTATTACAACAGAAAATGCTGGAAACACTCAGCATCTGTGGAGAGAAAGAAACAGAGTTAACATTTCAGGTCGATGACAAATTTATTTAACCTCCAATATGAGGCTAAAACTCATAGGTGATCATAAAATTCTCCGACAAGGATGATTGAGTGCTTTGGCTTCTCATTGCAGAGTGCTTGCTCAACTTGGTTCTCATGATATACTTGGCTACTTGGAGTAGAAGTTGTCTTACTGTCCCGTATTTTTAATACATTAAACGTTTAGTTGGTGCAGCAGCCAAGGAAACACTGGTGACTGTCTTGGAGTCCTGGGTACTGGGAAGAGTGGAGTATTTTTGCTGTTTTCTTCGAAAACAGGTAGGAAAAACAAGATGTGATCTGAGACTCCTGGAAGTCTGACTTTGAAAGGACAGTGCTCTCCCAGAGGATCTCCCAAAGAGGCTTTGAGTCATAGTATGAGAAGGACTTTGCTGATTTAAGCTAGTTGTTTCAGTAGCATCAAAAATAATGCTCTTTCAGCAGTGGGTTGGCAAATTTCATGTTCCGCAGATGCGACTTTTTAGACTCGCTCGGGACTTCACTGTGTTCTGTAAATTCCAATGTGAAGCATCCCCATGAGAAGTGGTTTGCTGCAATGCAGAGCCTGCCCAATGGAACATCTCAGTCCCCTACTAACAATTGCCTGCTTGTGTGTGCCAGACTGCATGAGGAAGTACCAAGTTCCTGGAAATAGGACCCAGGCCTAGAATTCTCAAGGGAGGACAGGAAGGATGCCTTTGCAATCTCTATCTGAGCTATACTTCAGCCCATACATACATGGAAAATTCCACCTGAATTTGGAAGATGAGTGCTGGATAACCACAAAGTCTTGGTCTAGAATCTGGTCCTACTCGAAGGAGCCCCAGGAGGTCAAAGGAGTTAAAGTTACAGTAAGCTGGAGAAAGAATGGGGTAGATTTTCAACGTGCTGCTCAGGCATAAAACTGGTGTTGCAGATTAACTGCCTTATAGAAATGGCTTGAGTTTCATTCCCATTTATCCATGACACTAGTTTTATACTCAGACGGTAAGCTGAAAATCTAACCTGATGGCTTCTGTCCTGCTTGATGTGTTTATCATGATATTTTAGCTAAACCAAAGGTGGTAACTATCCCAAAATTAATACCAACTCCTGTCCATAAATAAAAGTGTCTTCTTTTAATGACTTCTTTGAAGAAGGACATCTGCCCAATTAAGGCTCCCTAAAGACAATTGCAGGATTCCATTCTGGTTCCTGTTTCATGGAGTCCAATTGACCTCCATGCACAGAAGTTTTACGGATGGTAGATAATGCCTACTAACTTTCCTTCATAGTTGTTTCCTCAGTCACTGGTCAATGGTTTCAGTTGCCAAGAAAAGATGCTTCAATAACTTTGTTCTGTAGATCCAACAGCTTACAAATATCTTTCAAGATTGCCGCTTATAGAAGCTTCATTGGCATCGTATGTAATTTTAATACTGTGGAAAATCTAGAAAATGTTGATGATGCTTGCACATGTGAGGCCTTTCCATGCTGCACAGGTTTCAATCAACGCTTTCTAGATTACACAATTTTGCGATAAAATTTTTTTTAGATTATTAGTTCAATAAGGTAGAAAAGAGAAGGCTGACCTGACAAAGGGCTCTATGATTATGAAGGTGTTAAACAAAAGCAAGCGGTCATAAATAGAAGATAGTCATCAATAAGTCCAATAAGGAATTCAGCAGAAACGTCTTTACCCAGAGAGTGGTTAGAATGTGAAAGTGGTTGAGGTGAATAGCACAGATGTACTTAAAGGGGAAGCTCAATAAGTACATGAGGGAAAAAGAAGTAGAGGGACATGTTGATGGAGTGAGGTGAAATAAATAGGAGGAAGTTGGTGTGGAGCAGAAACATCGACATAGATCTGTTGGGCTGAATGGCCTGTTTCTGTGCTGTAAATTCTATGTAATACACACAGATAGAAGCTCTAGTTGACATCTCTTGGTTTTATCAGATGCCATTTTAATATTGGGAGATTAGATCAGCGGTATCTTCCCACGGCTGTGTAATCCTGCAACCTAATAAAATGATGTCAAATCTCACTTGGGTGAAACTTCCTCAAGATATCCTGGGCTTGAAGCATCGATATTAAAAACTGAAACTTGTTCGTTAAAAGTCACAGTAACCAAGTGACGCCAGGGTTACTATGTTATTTATCGAATGAGCAAATATCAAATGTTCAGAGAGGGTGTGCTATTTATTCGTATTATTCATTCAGAGAGAAAGGAGCTCATCGAAGTATTTGATCTGACCTAAGAGAAGCAACTACCCTCACATCTTTCGATAAGGTCCCACATAAGAGATTAGCATGCAAAGTTAAAGCACATGGGATTGGGGTAAGGTACTGACATGGATAGAGAATTGGTTGGCAGACAGGAAACAAAGAGTAGGAATGAAGAGGCAGGCAGTGACTAGTGGGATACAGCAGGGATCAGTGCTAGGACCCCATCTATTCACAATATCTATTAATGATATAGATGAGGGAATCCAAATTTATTTATTTAGAGATACAGCACTGAAACAGGCCCTTCTGCCCACCGAATCTGTGCCGATCAACAACCACCCATTTATACTAATCCTACATTAACCCCATATTCTCTACCACATCCCCACCATTCTCCTACCACCTACCTACACTAGGGGCAATTTACAATGGCAAATTTACCTATCAACCTGCAAGTCTTTGGCTGTGGGAGGAAACCAGAGCAGCCGGCAGAAACCCACGCAGACACAGGGAGAACTTGCAAACTCCACACATGCAGTACCCAGAACTGAACCCGGGTTGCTGGAGCTGTGAGGCTGCGATGCTAACCACTGCGACACAGTGCCGCCCATGATGATACAAAGCTGGGTGGGAGTGTGAGCTGTGAGGAGGATGCAGAGAAGCTCCAGTGTGATTTGGACAGGTTGAGTGAGTGGGCAAATACATGGCAGATGCAGTATAATGTGGATAAATGTGAGGTTATCCACTTTGGTGGCAAAAACAGAAAGGCAGATTATTATCTGAATGGCGATAGATTGGGAAAGGGGGAGGTGCAGCGAGACCTGGGTGTCCTTGTGCAACAGTCGCTGAAAGTAAGCATGCAGGTGCAGCAGGCAGTTAAGAAGGCAATTGGTATGTTGGCCTTCATAACGAGAGGACTTGAGTACAGGAGCAGGGATGTCTTGCTGCAATTATACAAGACCTTGGTGAGACCACATCTGGAGTATTTGTGCAATTTTGGTCTCCTTATCTGAGGAAGGATGTTCTTGCTATGGAGGGAGTGCAGCGAAGGTTCACCAGACTGATTCCTGGGATGGCAGGACTGACGTATGAAGAGAGATTGGGTCGATTAGGCTCGTATTCGCTAGCGTTTAGAAGAATGAGAGGGGATCTCATAGAAACCTACAAAATTCTAACAGGACTTGACAGACCAGATGCAGGAAGGATGTTCCCGATGGCGGGGGAGTCCAGGACCAGGGGTCACAGTCTAAGGATAAGGGGTAAGCCATTGCGGACTGAGATGAGGAGAGTGTGAGCCTGTGGAATTCTCTACCACGAAAAGCAGTTGAGGCCAAATCATTAAATATATTCAAGAAAGAGTTAGAAATATTTCTTAGGGCTAATGGGATCGAGGGATACAGGGAGAAGGCGGGAGCAGGTTACTGAGTTTGGATGATTAGCCATGATCGTATTGAATGGCAGAGCAGGCTCGAAGGGCCGAATGGCCAACTCCTGCTCCTATTTTTCTATGTTTCTATAACGGCCAGCGTATGAAAAGCCAAATTTTAACTCCTGCAAATAATGAGGCAAGATTCAAAAGCCTTTCCACACTAATTGCATATTCAACATTCAACACTAAACATTCAACAAAAACATTGCAAAAAAAATGCCTTTTGCATTTTGGTTAAACTGCGCCAACATCAAAGAATGATGGAATCTGGCCCTAGCCTTCTCTGATTTGTTTTGTTGCATTAAGCTGGATTTCTTTGCCTCTCTGTGTCACAGTGAAATCACCTCCCATTAAAGAAAAAAAACATTGGAATGAGACCAGGGATGAGGGACTTCATGTGGAGGGACCGGAGAAATTAGGGCTGTTTTCCTCAGAGCAGAGAGGATTAAAGGAAGATTTAATAGAGATGTTCAAAATTATGAGGGAGGTTTGATTGAGTAAACGAGGGGAAGCTGTTTCCACTGGCAGGAGGGTCAGTAATTACAGGACACAGATTTAAGATAATTCACAAAAGAACCAGGGACAGGATGAGGAGAATTTTTTTTTTCTCAGTGAGATATTATGAACTGAAATAGGGTGGCAGAAGCAGATTCAGTAGTAAGTTTCAAAGGGAGATTTGATATGTACTCAGAAAGGAAAGGTTTGCAGGGATTTGGGGAAAGAGCAAGAGAGTGGGACTAATTGGATAGCTGGTTCAGAGAGCTAACACAGGCACAATAGGCCGAATCTGTGCTGTATGATTCAATGATTATCAAAGTATTCACCTCTGTCTTATCCATGACATAATATTGCTGAAAAACCAATCATTTCATTCCATTAATATTTACAAACTGACGTTCGACAACTAACTTGCGAAGGATTTGGTAAAAAGACTGGAGTCAACTGTCTCTCAGATTTGTTTAAACAGAAGTTTCATGATATGGAGGTTGTTTTAAGATGGATTAAATTTTCAATATAAATTGATGAGCCTGAACTTAAAACAACAGATGGAAGATGTGTGATAGTGGATTCAAGTAATGTAACCGTGGTGACGGCACAAAGAAGGGATTGGTAAGCGCAAGTTTCGATTGTGAATGTTGAAGAATGACATTTACATGCCACAGCAAGTTCAACGTCATTATTATGCATCAAAGTATTTAGTTCATATTTTATCTCAAAAATAAAGCACTCCTCAATTTAAGGCAAAAACTATTGAGGTTTGAAATTACGCTGTGCATACACTAACATACGAGCATGAACAATCCCTTTCTTCTTCTCCCATCTTAAAAGAAGGTTTGATCCTTGAAAATAGCAAATGAATTTCATATGAATGTATTAAACATCTGTGGGATCTTGCTGTATGCAAGTTTGCTGCTGAATTTCCCTACATTCAACACTGTCAACACTTCAAAAGTACTTCATTGGCTGTAAAGCGCTCTTGGATGTCCCAAGGAGGTGAAAGGCGCTACATAGATGCAAACTCTTTCTTTTTGTCTTCTTCATATTTACATTAATATTTACACAGCATTTAGAACTTTCAAACCTCAATTTCAGGAATATGATTCTCAGTCAAGGTTAATGGATAGAAAATCTACTAAGGCTTCACCTCATGGCCCACTAAAAAAGAGGAACAAGTATCATAAATGGACTGGATAATCCTGGGAATGGTGAGATGTTTGGGATCTCTGGAAATATGCTATCAATCCATCCACCTCTTTTGTAACAGCACCGGTGTGACTTCAGATTTAAGGGATCCTACTTGCCCCGTGGGACAGTGAATGATTAGGATGCAAACTTCAAGGTAGAGTTGTCGTTCATTGAACACATGGTGATAAATTCTGTAAATATAACAATCCACTGTCTCAATGGCACGATTGCAGCATTATTAAAATGACACGGATGAGAACTTAAAATCCTCCCCAGATGACAGGCATAAGTTCCGAAAGCAAAGTGAAAGAATAGAATGAGCTGATTTATGAAGAGGGTGATTTCCTGACTTTGTGCTCCCAGCATGGAGCCTAATCCAGCAGGAGCATTTATCCAGATGAACACATCCACTTAAACTAATGACTGGAGAATCATGTACGAATTTCTGATGTGGTTGAGGTCGGATGTTTTGAAACTTGTGTAGAGTGAAGGCAGCAGGTCCCAGCTTTCAAATAATGCAAACAATATGATACAAAAAGAGGAATACTGTCTCAGGCACCTCAGCTTTCAACAATAGGTGCCTGCACAAGATACTGGAGGACAACCAACACCTATATGCCCAATTGAGCGAGTATATTCAATCGATAGCAATCTTGCTTCTGAGTTAGAAGATTGTGGGTTTGAGCCCTGTTTTAGGATTCATTGCAACATCGAGTTTGATACTCTAGTGCAGTAGCAAGAGAGCACTGTGCTATCTTTCGGATGAGACTGAGGCCCTTCCAAGTGGATGTAAAAGAACCTGTGGCCACTCTTTTGACAAGAGCAGCGGAGCTCTCCTCCAGTCTGCCAGCCCATATTTATTCCAGTATCACTAAGAACAGATTATAAAGAATTTTGCACTTTAGAAATTAAAATAATGGACTTGGACTCACTATCTCAAAGCTGTCCTGGTCTGCAGTTTCATTTCATCCTTTATCTCATCCGACACATTAACAAAAAACTTTGTTTCTTCCTTTCAGATGTTAAGGATCGTAAGCTTCAAAATGTCATGGGTCCCAATGCCCCTCTAGACCCTTCTTCCCCTTTCCTTCTCTCTGACCCCTTCTTCTAATCTTACCCCTTACCATGTATTCATGATACCCTCCGACCTTTCCCTCTCTGACCCTGAATGATCTGTCCTTCGAAAAGGCCTGAGCTTCATCTCCTTACATCCACACCTCAATGAATATTGAGCTCAGCACAGCGCTGAGCTCTTCGACCAATGCCTTTGCCTCCATACCCATTTCTTATGCCAGGAGGTCTCCCCACGCACACTATTCCATATTACTCGACTCTAGTATTCTCCCTCCACCTGGATCCCTCCCTCTGGCCTTTTACCTTCTCTCGGTCTTTTCATTGAGAATTGCCAGCATGACATCAGCAGTCTCAATTTCTCTGCCCCCCTCATTCACTCTAATCTGTCTCCTTCTGAACTTGCTGAACTCCATCCTCTCAGGTCTAACCCTAACATCGTCATCTAACCTGACAAGCTGTTGTTGTCTAGCGAACTGACCTCTACCTTGCAAAGGCCGACTGCCAACTCTCTGACACTTCCTCTGAGCTCCTCCTGGGCCATAAGCCCACCACCCAACATCAAGACATCATCTCCAGGGCTGTCACTGACCTCATCTCCTCCAGAGATCTTCTCTCCACGGCCTCCAACCACATATTCCCTCAACCTCGAATAACCCACTTCTACCTCCTTCCCAAGATCCACAAACAGGATTGCCCTGATAGAACCAATCGTTTCAGCCTGTTCCTGCCCCACTGAACCTATTTCTTCGTATCGCTGTTCTATTTTTTTCTCCCCTGGTCCAGTATCCTCCCACCTACATCTGTGACTCCTCTGACGCCCTACGTCATTTCAACAATTTCCAGTTTCATGGTCCTAACCGCCTCCTCTTCACTATGGATGTCCAATCTCTCTACACCTACACCCCCAACCAGGACAGTCTGAGGACTCTCCGCTTCTTCCTTGAACAGAGGCCCAACCAGTCCCCATCCACCACCACCCTCCTCTGCCTGGCTGAACTTGTTCTCATATTGAACAACTTCTCCATCAACTCCACTCATTTCCTCGAAATAAATGGTGTTGCTATAGGTACCCACATGGGTCCTAGCTATGTTTGCCTTTTTTTTAATTCATTCATGGGATGTGGACATCACTGGCCACAGTCCATTTGGGGTAGGTACACCCACAGTGCTGTTAGGAAGGGAGTTCCAGGATTTTGACCCAGCGACAGTGAAGGAACAGTGATATAGTTCCAAATCAGGATGGTGTGTGACTTGGAGGGGAATTTGCAAGTGGTGGTGTTCCCATGCATTTGCTGCCCTTGTCCTTCTTGTTGGTAGAGGTCATGGGTTTGGAAGGTGCTGTCTAAGGAGCCTTGGTGCATTGGTGCAGTGCATCTTGTAGATTGTACATACTGTTGCCACTGTGCGTCGGTGGTGGAGGGAGTGAATGTTTGTAGATGGGGTGCCAATCAAGTGGGCTGCTTTGTCCTGGATCATGTCGAGCTTCTTGAGTGTTGTTGGAGCTTCACTCATCCAGGCAAGTGGAGAGTATTCCATCACACTCCTGACTTGTACCTTATAGATGGTGGACAGGCTTTGGGGTTCAGGAGGTGAGTTACTCGCCTCAGGATTCCTAGCCTCTGACCCTGCTCTTGTAGCCATGGTATTTATATGGCTACTCCAGTTCAGTTTTGGTCAATGGTAGCCCCTAGGATGTTGATAGTGGGGGATTCAGCGATGGTAATGCCGTTGAATGTCAAGGGGAGATGGTTAGATTCTCTCTTGTTGGAGATGGTCATTGCTTGGCACTTGTGTGGCGCGAATGTTACTTGCCACTTATCAGCCCAAGCCTGGATATTGTCCAGGTCTTGCTGCATTTCTACACGGACTGCTTCAGTATCTGAGGAGTCACGAATGGTGCTGAACATTGTGCAATCATCAGCGAACATCCCCACTTCTAACCTTATGATTGAAGGAAGGTCATTGATGAGCAGCTGAAGATGGTTGGGCCTAGAACACTACCCTGAGGAACTCCTGCAATGATGTCCTGGAGCTCAGATGATTGACCTCCAACAACCACAACCATATTCCTTTGCACTAGGTATGACTCCAGCCAGTGGAGGGTTTTCCCCCTGATTCCCATTGACTCCAGTTTTGCTGGGGCTCCTTGATGTCGTACTCGGTCAAATGCTGCCTTGATGTCAAGGGCAGTCACTCTCACCTCACCTCTTGAGTTCAGCTCTTTTGTCCATGTTTGAACCAAGGCTGTAATGAGGTGGGGTATGTGGAACATTCCACATTCCAGTCCTACTCAGTCCCTCCCTCACCTCTTTTTCCAGTACATTGATGACTATCTTTATTGCCTGTGCAGGTATTCAAGCTTCTGTACCAGTTTAGAGAATCTCACTGGAATGCACATTCTTTCTTTCTTTCGGTGGAGTCAGCAGCAGTGTGTTAATTAATGGGAGTAGCTTCAAAGAGAGAGAGAGAGAGAGATTTTATTGGAAGGAAGTGTGTTGTAAAGTTACATAAAACTCCTGCAGATCACAGCAAAGATTAGAATACTGCATAAGTGGGGTGAACTGGATTGCTGTAAACAGACAATCTGTTCTGTATATGATCTGTTCTGTATATGGATGTGGTATTTACAATGAGATGAAGGAATGGATTCATTGGAAATGGATTAATGCTGAGTCAGGGGTTCTGTGGTTGTCCCCATTGTTGGTATGGGTGGGAATGGATGTAATTTTTATATTTGCAACTTTTTCCCCCCAAAGTAGAGGGTGTGATGGGGGGAGATTGATTTTAATGGGTACATGATTAGGTCATGGGGCGTGATCAGTATGGGAGCACATGGGAAGCTCACCCTGGCTTGGGGAATGGTCCAATTTGACTCCCTCTCATGTTCCTACTGACAACGAGTGATGGTGGCGAGTGTACAACTGGTGATCTTATACAGTTTTAGGAAGTAGATATTAATTTCCATATTTAATCATTAGGGCTAATGGTGTCAGCTGTGGCTCAGTTGGTAGCACACTTGCTTCTAAGTCAGAAGGTTGTGGGTTTAAGTTCCACTCCAGAGACTTGAGCCCAAAAATCAAGGTTGACAATCATCGTGTTGCTCTGAGGGAGTGCTGGTGTCTGCATGAGATAATAAACTAAAGCCCTGTCTGCTCTCTCAGGTCAATGTAAAAGAACTCATGGTTCTGTTTTGAAGCAGAGCAGGGGAGTTCTCCCTCGTGTCCTGACTAATATTTGTCCCTCAATCGACATCACAAAAAAAAAATTATCTGGTCATTGTCACATTGTTGTTTGTGGGAGCTTGCTGTATGTAAATTGACTGTTGTGTTTCCTACATTATAACAGTTACTACACCTCAAAAATACTTCAGTGGCTGTAAAGTGCTTTGGGATGTCTGGTGGTTGTGAAAGGTGCTATATAAATGCAAGCCTTCTTTTCTTTTTTCCAAGTCAAGTGAAGTTGGGTGTTCCACTTATGTTTTGTGCACTACAGTATTATCAGCAAATTAGGTCTCATTCCAATTAATACAGAATAATCACACAATTTATGTTTGAATATGTGCAACTTTCTATAATTACATCATTTTTTATAACTATGTTGGAATGGCTTAACTTCAGTTGTCCCACATCCCAAATTAATCACTTTGAAGTCATTATTCCTTCCTTGCTTTAAAACTGCTAATTCCTTACTACTTATGCTAAACTTCTACCATATTCCTGCATCAACAATGCAATCTGAAGATTGATTGTCTATAAAAAAAAACAATGGTGTTTAATCACCAACAGCTGTAGCTGATAAAATGGTCAATTGATTGACTAATCATTGGGCTGCTATGTTTTTAAATGAGGTGTCATATTTCGAGCAATTGTGCACACGGTATACTGATTGCAGATGGGTATGCAGATGTGTGGAAAGACTGGATTAATTCTCTCTCATTTGATGTAATCTCTGGGGTAGGCAGTCATTACAAGGAGGTGTTAATCTGCTAACCGTTCTTCTGGTTTATCAGTATGGCAAGACTTCGTGCTCCCCACCCACCCCTTTCCTGCTTCACTCACCAAAATCAAACTTGTCTAAACTGGCTAAAACATTCATAATGCAAGCTGCCCTTGCAAAATAGGCATAGATTCAATTTATTACTGTCAAAAGGAATGGACTGGATATGTCTGAAGGCACTGGATACTGCAAAGGCTATGGGCCCTGACAACATTCCAGCTATTGTACTGAAGACTTGTGCACCAGAACTAGCTGCGTCCCTAGCAAAGCTGTTCCAGTACAGCTACAACACTGGCATCTACCCGACAATATGGAAAATTTCCTAGGTATGTCTTGTACACAAAAAAAAGCAGGACAAATCCAACCCCACAATTACCACCCCATCATTCTACTCCTGATCATCAGCAAAGTGATGGAAGGGATCGTTGACAGTGCTATCAAGCGGCACTTGCTCAGCAATAACCTGCTCGCTGTCACTCAGTTTGGGTTCTGCCAGGGCCACTCAGCTTCTGACCTTATTACAGTCTTGGTCCAAACATGGACAAAAGAGCTGAACTCAAGAGGTGAAATGAGTGACTGCCCTTGACATCAAGGCAGCATTTGACTGAGTATGGCATCAAGGAGTTTAGCAAATCTGGAGTCTTGGGAATCAGGGGTAAACTCACCGCTCGTTGGAATCATACCTAGCACAAAGGAAGGTGGTTGTGGTTGTTGGAGGTCAATCATCTCAGCCCCAGGACATCACTGCAGGAGCTCCTCAGGATAAAATCCTAGGCTCACCCATCTTCAGCTGCTTCATCAATGACCTTCCTTCCATCATAAGGCCAGAAGTGGGGATGTTTGCTGATGATTGCATGATGTTCAGAACCATTCGCAACTCCTCAGATACTGAAACAGTCCCTGTCCATATGCAGCAAGACCTGGATAACATTCAGATTTGGCCTGATAAGTGGGAAGTTACATTTGTGCAACACAAGTGCCAGGCAATGACCATCTCCAACAAGAGAGAATCTAACTATTTCTGCTTGATGTTCAATGGCATTACCATCGCCGAATCCCCATGATCAAGATCCTGGGGGGTTACCATTGACCAGAAACTGAATTGAACAAGCCATATAAGTACTGTGAGTACAAGAGTTAGGTCAGAGGCTGGAAATATTGCAGCGAGTGACTCACTAAATCCTGTCTACCATGTACAAGGCACAGGTCACACGTGTGATGGAATACTGTCCACCTGCCTGGATGAGTGCAGCTCCAACAACAATCAACACCATCCAGGGCAAAACAGCCCACTTGATTGGTAACCCATCAACCAGCTAAAACTCCCTCTGCCAGGGTGCACAGTGGCAGCAGTGTGTCTCATCTACAAGATGCACTGCAGCAACTCACCAAAGCTCCTTTGACAGCACCTTCCAAACCCACAACCTCTATCGGCTAGAAAAAGAAGGGCTGCAGGTGAATGGGAATACCACTACCTGCAAGTTCCCCTCCAAACCACACCTCATCCTGACTGGGAAATAAATTGCCATTCGTTCACTGTCCTGGGTGAAAATCCTGGAACTCCCTTCCGAACAGCACTGTTGGTGTACTTACACCCCAAGGACTGCAACGCTTCTAGAAAGTGGCTCACCACCACCTTCTCGAGTGGAATAAGGATGGGCAATAAATGCTGGCTGAGCCAGCAATGCCCACATCCCATGAATGAATAAAATTTGAAGAAAAAAAATCAAGCACTTTAATAAAGATTGGTTTTACTCTTTCTTTTTCTTCTGTAAATTGTTTTTTTTTTAATCCATGCATCTTCTGCCTTTGTACAATAAATTTGAGGAAAGAAGTGTGAATTATACTTGACGATTTACACAGAATTGTGTTGTTTTTTGCAGAGGTGTTGAAGCTTTATCATCTTCTTGGGCTCCATAGGTGCTCATTATGGAGCCACATATCTTCCGGCTAATTTTTAAAAAATTAATTCTTGGGATGTGGGCATCGCTGGCAAGGCTAGCATTTATTGCCCATCTCTAGTCACCCTTGAGATGGTGGTCATGGCAATAAATGAACTATTGCACTCCAGGGTCAGAGGTGAGAGCCTGGGATGAAGATTTTCTCTGTATTCCAGCGAAGGCAAATCATAAAACTGCTCTTCAGAACCACAATTCCGATTTCATTCAACCAGTTTGGAGAAAAATCTTTACCCATGGTGTGTCTTGTAGCCTGCTATTGTTCTGACTAATTCAGTCATAGCCTGTACAGCATAGAAGGAGGCCATTCACCTCATTAAACCTGTATCTGTTCTTTAAAAGAGGATTGCAGTTAGTCCCACTCTCCTGCTCTTTCCTCATAGCCTTGCAAATTTTTCCTTTTTAAATGTTTATCCAATTCCCTTTTGAAAGTCACTATTGAATCTGCTTCCACTGCCCTTTCAGGCAGCGCATTCCAGATCACAACAACTCACTGGATGAAATAATTGTTCCTCATCCTGCCTCTGATCCTTTTGCCAATTACCTTAAATCTGTGTTCTCTGGTCATAGATCCTCCTGCTCATGGAAACATTTTCTCTATTTGCTACTCCATTAAAATCATTCATAATTTTGAACCTGTCTATTAAATCTCCTCTTAACCTTCTCTGTTCTAAGAAGAATAACGACAGCTTCTCCAGTCTCTCCACATACCTGAACTCCCTCCTCCCCTGCTACCGCTAATAAATTTCCTCTTCGCCCTCTCCAAGCCCTTGACATCCTTTCTAAAATGTGGTGCCCAGATTGAACACAATACTCAAGCAGAGACCTAACTAGTGATTTATAAAGATTTAGCATAACTTTGTTCCTTTTGTACTCTACACGTCTATTTATAAAGGCATGGCTATGTTATAGAATGTGATATTTTATTCAATATTTTAAAATGAAATACCCTGTATATCTCTATATATCATGAGCGTGACTGCTTCAACAACACTGATCTATTTATCCATCTAACTACCTATCTATCAATCAGCAGGTAAACCAGCATGTGGAAGAGGGAGATAGGCTGGGATTTCAGATGGAATCTTTTATCAGGTCACCAATCTCAACACACTTTGACTTGACTGAAATGATGCGGCAGCAGTGCGATTGAAAGCTAGCCTTGGGCTAATTCAATCCACATTCCGATGCCCTGTGCCTTAGAGATTCAGGTCAGTGAAGGGGTTAACAACCTGATAACATGAACGTATTGACAGATTCAGGGGGTAGACGGGGATCTTGGAGGCAGGGGGGCTTTTCATTACTGCAGATTCCACAGTGGTGATGCCAGCCAGTGATGTGAGAACATCTGCAGCAGACAGCTCTTGCTGTGCAGTGACATGAAGAAATGTTATTGTGGCTCTTTGTTTTTTGTGGTGTGTGTGTGTGTGTGTGTGTGTGTGTGTGTGTGTGTGTGTGTGTGTGTGTGTGTGTGTGTGTGTGTGTGTGTGTGTGTGTGTGTGTGTGTGTGTTCTGTTACCCTATAAAGCCACTCACTGAAGATCATTTCTCGCTAGAAGCAAGATGTACGATAATTAGTAAAAGATTGATTACTTTGCAGGGCTGCCTTGCACTTAAGCCACTGATTCCAGCCTAAAGGTAATCCATAGCTATTATGTTGAAAGCTTTACCTTTCGTTAGGTGGATGGAGTGTCCTAGGGGGTAGTGGAGCAGTGACAATGTGATTGCGAATCAGACTGAAATGAGGTAAAATTGGCAGCGAGGACAAGGTCCAGCTTTACTCTCAGCGGTACAATGTGTCTGATTCTCTTCCTACTGAGGTCAGCAGGCTGTGCCTCATCTCCCACCACCTCAACAGCAGCTCTCCCCAGGCTATAGGGAGGCCTGTGTGTGGCCAGATAAGGAGGCTGCACACTTCAAACAGTGCAGCAGTAATCCGTATCACATCGAGCTTGGGTAGCATAGCAGGAGAAGCATATTCAGTGTTTCTCTTTCACAATGTCAAATTAAAGGGGGGTTGGAATTACATCAGAAGCATTCTTAGGAAATGGCCAGTGAAAAAATTACTTCATAACAGAAAGAAAAAAGAGAAAATGGTGAGATAAAGGCAAAATAGATAGATAGAAAGAAAGATTTGTGTTTATATAGCATCATTCACGGCATTCAGGATGTCCCAAAGCACTTTACAGCTGATGAAGTACTGTTTTGAAGTGCAGTCAATTTTGTAAAATAGGAAACATGACCGACAATTTGCGCACAGCAAGATCCCACAAGCAGCAATGTGATAACGACCAGATAATCTGTTTTAAGTGATGTTGGTTGATGGAAAAATAATCGGCCAGGACAATTGGAATAATCACCAATATCAGAGGTGGACTTTATGACAGAGTTGTTGGGTATTTTGTGGGAGTGAATGAATCCCCACAGTTGGGGTAACCTTTGATGAGTGCATCACCAATACCCGACTCATATTTATCGATAGTTACAATTTCGGTTGGCACCTTTTGCCAGAAAATTGGATACACAAGCTGCCAATTTCATTTACCAAGGCTCAAGTCTCACTGGAGAACAGCATAAAGCCACAGTGTCATTTACAGCACAGAAGGAGGCCATTTGGCCCATTGAATCCATGCCGGCTCTCCGCGGAGCAATCCACTGCCCCACTCGATCCCCATAGCCCTGCAAGTTTATTTCCTTCAAGTACCCATCCAATTTCTTTTTGGAATTACTGATTGTCTCCGTTTCCACCACCCTCGTAGGCAGTGAGTTCCGGGTCATTATCACCCGCTACATAAAAATGTTCTTCTGCATATCCCCCTGCATTTCTTGCCCAAAGCCTTCAATCTGTGTCCCCTAGTCCTTGAACCATTAGTTACTTGGAACAGTTTTTCCTTGTCTAACTTATCTAAGCCTGTCATAGTCTTGTACACCTCTATCAAATCTCCCCTCAATCTCCTTTGCTCCAAGGAGACCAACACAGTTTTTCCAACAAAACCTTGTAACTAAAATCCCTGGACCCATTTTAGTAAATTTCCTTTGCACCCTCTCAAGGAGGCTCACATCCTTCCTAAAATGTGGTGACCAGAACTGGACCAGAGCTTTATAAAGGTTTGGCATAGCTTCCTTGCTTTTGTATTCAATGCATCTGTTTATGAAGCCCAAGATCCCATATGCTTTACTAACCATTCTCTCAATATATCCTTCCATCTTCAAAGATCGATGCACATGCACCCCTAGGTTCCTCTGTTCCTCCAGACTCCTTAGAACTGCACCATTAAGTATATATTGCCTCTCCCTGTTCCTTCTGCCAAAATGCATCACTTCACACATGTTAGAATTAAATGCTATCTGCCACCTGTCTGCGCATTCTGCTAGCCTATCTATGTCCTGTTGCAGGCAATTCATATCATCCTCACTGTTTGCCCCAAGTTTGCTGTCATTGGTAATTTTGATAGCAGTTTATTTATAATAATGCCAGTGTAATAGGTCATAAAAATGAATAGCTCTGGCTTGTACACTAGCTTATACATTCCACCTTTATCAGAATTCTTGACATCTGAAGTGTGCAACTTTGCAGTCAGAGTGCAGCCTTTGGCATAACACTCCATATCCCTCAGCAATCATACATTTGGGATAATTTTTTTACCCTCCCTCCCTCTCTTTCAAGTCTGAGTTTCCATTTGAATATCTACCTTAGAGTCAGAGTCATTATTGCAAAGATGGAGGCCTTTCGACCCATCACGTCCATGCCAGACCTTGTGTACCAAATCTTGTTTTTGTAAATCACAAGGAAATACTATTCCTCATAGGCACATATAGAGTTGCCAACTCAATGCAAAGGTATTCTTGAAAGTTTCATCACATGACCTCCTGCCCCCAATGAAAAATGGCTCATTTTTATTTATTCATTCATGGGATGTGAGCATCACTGTCTATGCCAGCATTTATTGCCCATCCCTAATTGCCCTTGAGAAGGTGGTGGTGAGCTGCCTTCTTGAACTGCTGCAGTCCTCGGGGTGTAGATACATCTACAGTGCTGTTAGGGTGGGAGTTCCAGGATTTTGACCCAGTGACAGTGAAGGAATGGCGATATAGTTCCAAGTCAGGATGGCGTGTGACTTGGAGGGGAACTTGCAGTTGGTGGTGTTCCCATGCGTCTGGTGCCCTTGTCCTTATAGGTGGTAGAGGTCGTGGGTTTGGAAGGTGCTGTCGAAGGAGCCTTGGCGCATTGCTGCAGTGCATCTTGTAGATGGTACACACTGCTGCCACTGTGCGTCGGTGGTGCAGGGAGTGAATATTGAAGGTGGTGGATAGGGTGCCAATCAAGCGGGCTGCTTTGTCTTGGATGGTGTTGAGCTTCTTGAGTGTTGTTGGAGTTGCACCCATCCAGGCAAGTGGAGAGTATTCCATCACACTCCTGACCTGTGCCTTGTGGCTCAGCATTGAGTTTTGTTTGGTAACGCTCCCATGAAGCACATTGGGACATTTTATTATATTAAAGGTACTATACAAATGTTTCACTGAGTAGAAGTCTCACACAGGAGATTATGATCACCTGCCAGAGGATAGTGTCTCTAGCATGTGGGGACTGTGTTAAAACAGAAAATGCTGGTAATAGTCAGCAGGTCAGACAGCATCTGTGGAGCGAAAAGCAGAGTTAACATTTCAGGTCAATGACCTTTCATTTGATGCTAGTAATTCTTTGGAGAGAGAAATAAATATAAGAAGGTAACAGAGAACAGAGGCAAATTCCAAAATCAGGCATTGTGGAAATCGGAGGTGAGTTACTCGCCGCAGAATTCCCAGCCTCTGACCTGCTTTTGTAGCACAGTATTTATATGGCTGGTCCAGTTCAGTTTCTGGTCAATGGTAACCCCAGGATGTTTGGAGCATAAACACCAGCATAGACCAGATGGGCCAAATGGCTTATTTCTGTGCTGTAAATTCTATGTAAACAGTCTTTTTTAACCCCCAAATCAATATTTCTATAACAAATAAATGGAAGTGTTGGATGAAAATTTAAAAAAAAACATATTTAATAACCTTATGATCTTTCTCCTGGGTTGTTTCGAGCAGTTTCCAGGAGATTAATCTTTAATTCCTAGAGAGACCAGGGCAATACTGGGGGGTTGACAACCCTAGGCTCACGTTCAATAATGTACTGTAGCAGTCAACTCACCAGTGAAGAGCTGACTTGCTTCCAGAAACATCAATGGTACACAAAACCTTTATATGAGATATTCAAACAGGGATGCATCTCACTGAGGTGTCCACCTACACCTAAACAGTAACACTTACTAAAGATGGGAAACAATATCTGTCTCATGGAACAGTCATGCCATATCAAAACAATTCTCTTGCTCTTATACACTTTCTCTTGTCTTTCTCTCTCTTTCCCTGTAGTTCTCTGCTTGGGTCTCTCCCTCTCTCCCCTATTTTACATTCTATCTGATTTTGGAATTTGCCTCTGTTCTCTGTTACCTTTTTTAAAATTTTATTTTAGAGATACAGCACTGAAACAGGCCCTTCGGCCCACAGAGTCTGTGCCAACCATCAACCACCCATTTATACTAATCCTACATTAATCCCATTACCCTCTCAAATCCCCACCTTCCCTCAATTCTCCTACCACCTACCTATACTAGGGTCAATTTACAATGGCCAATTTACCTATCAACCTGCAAGTCTTTGACTGTGGGAGGAAACCGGAGCACCCGGTGAAAACCCATGCGGTCACAGGGAGAACTTGCAAACTCCGCACAGGCAGTACCCAGAATCGAACCCGGGTCGCTGGAGCCGTGAGGCTGCGGTGCTGACCACTGCACCACTGTGCCGCCCATATTTATATTTATTTCTCTCTTCAAAGAATTACTAGCATCAAATGAAAGGTCGTTGACCTGAAGTGTTAACTCTGCTTCATGGGAGCGTTACCAAACAAAATTCAACGCTGAGCCACATAAGGAGATATTAGAACCGGTGATCAAAAGCTCGGTCAAAGAGGTAGATTTTAAGGAGCAGCTTAAATTAGGAGAGAGAGGTAGAGAGGCAGAGCGGTTTAGGGAGAGAATTTCAGAGCTTGGGGCCCAGGCAGCTGAAGACACGGCCACCAATGGTGGAGCAATTAAAATCAGAGATGTGTAAGAAACCACAATTAGAGGAGCGCAGATATCATGGAGGGTTGTGGGGCTAGAGGAGTTTACAGAGATAGGGAGGGGCAAGGCTATGGAGGGATTTGAAAACAAGGATAAGAATTTTAAAATAGAAGCATTGCAGGACTGGGAGCCAGTGTAGGTCAGTGCGCACAGGGGTGATGGGTGAACAGGACAGTGTGAGTTAGAAGGTGGGCAGCAAAGTTTTGGATGAGCTCCAGTTTGTGGAGGGTGAAAGATGGGAGGATGGCCAGGTGAGCATTGGAATAGTCAAGACTAGAGTAACAAAGGCATGGATGAGGGTTTCAGCAGCACATGATTAGATTAGAGATACAGCACTGAAACAGGCCCTTCGGCCCACCGAGTCTGTGCCGACCATCAACCACCCATTTATACTAATCCTACACTAAACCCATATTCCTACCAAACATCCCCATCTGTCCCTATATTTCCCTACCACCTACCTATACTAGTGACAATTTATAACGGCCAATTTACCTACCAACCTGCAAGTCTCTTTTGGCTTGTGAGAGGAAACCGGAGCACCCGGAGAAAACCCACGCAGACACAGGGAGAACTTGCAAACTCCACACAGACAGTACCCAGAATCGAACCCGGGTCCCTGGAGCTGTGAGGCTGCAGTGCTAACCACTGCGCCACTGTGCCGCCCTTGAGCTGAGGCAGGGAGAGAGACAGGCAGTGTTACAAAGGCTGAAATAGGTGGTCTTAGTGATGGAGTGGACAGTTAATAGATGTGACTTTTACCTAAGCAATTCTTATTTCTTAAAGGTCTTACATTGTCCTTAATTGCTTGACTTTTAAACTCTGTGAAATTCCTTTCTCTTCTCCCTACTCCTCCTCCTCAACTGTAGTGTTGCAGTGAATCAACTGCTTTGCATAAATACTACAATTACAATACAAAAGCAGCCTTGCAGAAAGAAAGTTTTGCATTTATATAGCACCTTTCATGACCTAAGGACGTCCCAAAGTGGTTTATATCTAGTGAAGAACTTTTGAAGTGCAGTCACTGTTGTAGTGTAGGAAATGCAGCAGCCAATTTATGCACAGCAAGCTCCCACAAACAGCAATGTGATAATGACCAGATAATCTGTTTTATGTGATGTCGATTGAGAGATAAATATTGTCCAAGACGCCATGGAAGACTCCCCGGCTCTTCTTCAAAATAGTGCCATGGGATCTTTTATGTCAACCTGAGAGGACAGACGGGGCCTTAGTTTAATGTCTCATATGAAAGACACAAACTATGTTCGAACTGAGAAGATTGCAGAGTTCCAGAGACAGCTTCCATTGTTATCACATGCTCTTCTGTTCTGTTATTTGATATGATCATAAAAATGCACAAGATGTACTTGGCAAAAAAATATCTGTACAGGAATAATAAAAAAACATGGGAGAGGAACACCACAGATTAGCTGACTTACAAATAGAACAGGCAACTCAGGAGAAGCTACTTTTTGAAAAGCAGGTTGAAACACTTGCTAGCAATGAAGATAGAATGAATCCTTTCGAGCATTTTTGTATTTCATTGTCGCTTGATAAGGAATAACTTGCTTGAGGCAAACCCACTGCAATCTGACAACTCAGTGTGACTGTATAGTATGGCTGTGGATGATCTCCTTTGCTGCAGGTAGTGGGGAAGTGTTATTAATAGGGGATTATTCAGAGGCTGAGGAGTACGGCAGCAGCCTAGAGAGAATGAGGAGGCATCGTATTAAATGAAATGAGTTGTAATATGGAATGAAAGGAATATGACAAACGTCAATCCTGTTGAGCAAGTTGGTAAAACAGGAATGCAGGTTTCTTTTAATACTAGATCAATGCTGAAGAGATGTGTGAAAAGAAATATCAATAAAAAGGTGGTGTTTATTTCTAGATGTCTGATCTTGGGCTTATGGACAGTAAGTGGTCGTTCCTTCTAGAAGTGTAGTTGTTTTGAAATTGTATAACTCAACTTACTTAACACCACCAATTCATATCAATCACACTTGCCAGTATCACCCACATCCCAAGAATGAATAAAAAATATTAGTGGTTGATGGTTCTTGAAATATAGGCCGGAGTCTTCCAAGCTCCTTGGAAGCGGCTTTGGAGGTGGGGGGTGCCAAGAAGGTATCGGAAAACACTGTTGGGACAGCTCGCAGAGGCTGTCCCACCTCTTTGCAAGTTTCCCAGAGACAGGCTGCAATGGGAATCGGCAGCCTACACCACGGAGGCAAGCAGCCCAATCATTAGAGCCTCATCCCACACCCAATGACGAACTTGCAGGCTGAAACATCAGAGACACGGCCACAATCATTCCTGTGGGGGTTTCCCCTCCATCCTGTTAGTGCATAAGAAATAGGAGCAGGAGTAGGCCATTCAGCCCTTTGAGCCAACTCCACCCTGGCTGATCTACTACTTCAACACCATTTTCCTGCACTATTCCTGTGTTCCTTGATATTTCTAATATGTAGAAATCTATCTGCACTGAGAGCTGCTGAATCTGTTGTCTGGTGAGAAAGAGTTTTAAGGGTTAATTTCTTGCTCAAGCCTAGTTTTTTTTTAGCAATTAACTAAAAATCGCTCCTAAAGTTAAGGGATGTTATGTTTTATTCCAGCCTTAAAACAGGGGCATACAAGCTCTCTGGGAGCAGCTGGAGCTAGTTACTTAGGTAACTGGCTTAAACTGGTTTTCAGAAGTTTGAATCAGTTGTTTTACAGAAAGTGTAAAAGCAGGGTTCCAGCTTCTGCTGCTGGTGACACTTCCTGCAGATGAATACTTCTGATGGAAGTGTCACTGGCTGCAGAAGCTTGAGCTCTGGGTTTCGGAACTCGAGTAGAGGCTGGAGTCACTATTGTGCATTGCTAGGCAGAGGACTACGTGGGTAGTACGTTTAGGGAGGTGATCACACTGCAGGTTAGGAGCATGCAGGCAGAGAGGGAATGGGTGACTGCCAGGTAATCTAAGAGAACCAGGCAGGCAGTCCTCTGAGTCTATCTTGCTTGTTAATCAGTTTTCCATTTTGGATACCGGTGAGAACGATGGTTCCTCGGGGGAGTGCAGCCAGAGCCAAGTCTGTGGCGCCATGGGTGGCTCAGCTTCACAGGAGGAGAGGAAGAAGAGTGGAAGAGCAACAGTGATAGGGTATTCGATAGTCAGGGGATCAGACAGGTTTTTCTGTGGCAGTAAACGTGACTCCAGGATGGTGTGTTGCCTCCCTGGTGCCAGGGTCAAGGATGTCATGGAGTGGCTGTAGGACATCCTTTTGGGGGAGGGTCATGGCCCACATTGGTACCAATGCATAGGTAGGAAGAGGGATGAGGTCCTGAAAGCATATTTTAGGGAGTTAGGAAGGAACTTAAAAAGCAGGACCTCAAGAGTAGTAATCTCAGGATTACTCCCAGTGCCATGTGATAACTAGCATAGAAATATGAAGATTGATCAAATGAACACTTGGCTGGAGAATAGGTGTAGGAGGGAGGGCATCAGATTTCTAAGATTTGCTAGTGCTGTTGGGGAGGGTTTAAACTAGCTTGTCAGGGGGATGGGAACCTGAGGGGTCGGTAGCTCAGATTGGAAGTAAAACTGGTAACAGGAAGTAGAAAAATAGCAAGCGAAATTAGAAGGCAGGCGAAACAAAGGCGAATATCAATTAGGCTTAGAATGCAGAATAATGTCAAAAAAACAAGGTTAAGGGCACTCTCCCTGAATGCACGTAGTATTTGCAACAAGGTAGATGATTTAAAGGCACAAAGAGAGGTAAATGGGTATGATATAATTGCCATTACGAAAACCCAGACTGGGAACTGAATATTCAAGGATATTTGACATTTAGGAAGGACAGGTAAAAAAGGAAAAGGAGTTAGTGCTGTGCTGATAATAAGGGATGGGATCAGGACATTAGTAAGGGAGGATCTCATATCAGAAAAACAAAATATGGAATCTGTTTGGGTGCAGCTAAGAAACAGCAAGGGGCAGAAAACATTGGCAGGAGTTGTTTATAGACCACCAAACAGTAGTGGTTGTGTGGGGCATGGTATTAATCAGGAGATTAGAGAAGCATGTAGCATGAGTAATACAGTAATCATGGGTGACTTCACTCTGTAAATAGCGTGGGTAAACCTAATGAACATGAATGCTGTGGAGGGCGAGTTTCTGGATTGTGATCCAAACATCAGAAATTTAAGATTAAAAAAACATGTCTAACGAGACAGTGCTGTCCCATTCAATCCTATAGTCTCTTAACTCCAATAAACCTGATTAAAAATTCAGGTGCGCCACAACCTTCATTCGTTTGAGTTCATTTGATAAAACATCCAGGAATTCACACGTTGAATTAAGGCGTTACTTATACAGTCGATTTCATGACCCATTTAAAGTGCCGTTAGCCCGATCAGAATGTGTCAGCATATAAATATAAATTTAGGGATGGTTTTCTAGAGCAGTATGTTGAGAAACTGACTAGAGAACAGGCTACTTTAGATCTAGTATTATGTAATGAGAAAGGGCTAATTAATAATCTTGTTGTCAAAGAACCTTTAGGGGTGCATAACCACAATATGATAGAATTTTACATTATGTTTGAAAGTGAGGTAGTTCAATCTGAAGCCAGGGTGTTAAATTTGATTAAAGGATATTATAAGAGTATGAGGGGCAAATTGGCTGAGGTGGATTGGGAAAGTCCCTTGAAAGGTATGACAGTACATAGACAATGGAAATTCTTTAAAGAATTTTTACATAGTTTACAGTAACTATAAATTCCTTCAAGGCACAAAAACCCAAAATGAAAAGTCAGTCAACTGTGGCTATCAAAGGAAGTTAAGGATTGGATGAGATTAAAAGAAAAGGCCTATAAAGTTGTCAGAAATAGTAGTAAACCTGAGGATTGGGAGGATTTTAGAATACAGCAAAGGAGGATCAAGAAACTGACAAAGAAAGGGACAATAGAATATGAATGTAAACTAGCAAAAAATATAAAAATGGACTATAAGAGCTTCTATAGGTACATAAAAAGGAACCGTTTTGCTGAGACAAACGTGGGTTCATTACAGGCAGAGTCAGGAGTATTTGTAATGGGGAATAGAGAAATGGCAGAGAAGTTAAATGATTACTTTGTGTCTGTCTTCACTGAGGAAAATACAAGTAATCTCCCAGAATTAGAGACCCAAGGGATTAGGGAGAATGAGGAATTGAAAGAAATTAGTATTAGTAAGAAGGTTGTATTGGAGAAATTAATGGGGCTGAAGGTTGATAAATCCCCGGGTCCTGATATTCTACATCCCAGTGCGTTGAAAGAGGTAGCTATGGAGATAGTGGATGCACTGGTGATCATTTATTTTATTTATTTATTTTTATTTAGAGATACAACACTGAAATAGGCCCTTCGGCCCATCGAGTCTGTGCCGACCATCAACCACCCATTTATACTAATCCTATACTAATTCCATATTCCTACCACATCCCCATCTGTCCCTACATTTCCCTGCCACCTACCTACACTAGGGGCAATTTATAATGGCCAATTTACCTATCAACCTGCAAGTCTTTGGCTGTGGGAGGAAACCGGAGCACCCGGCAAAAACCCACACAGTCACAGGGAGAACTTGCAAACTCCACACAGGCAGTACCCAGAATTGAACACGGGACCCTGGAGCTGTGAGGCTGCGATGCTAACCACTGCACCACTGTGCCGCCCATCTTCCAAAATTCTACAGATTCTGGAACAGTTTGCAGATTGGAAGGCAGCAAATGTCACCCCACTATTTAAGAAGGGAGGGAGAGAGAAAACAGGAAACTACAGACATGTTAGCCTTACATCAGTAGTAGTGAAAATGTTAGAATCTATTCTAAAGGATGTGATAAATGGGCACTTGGATAACAATGATCTGATTGGGCATAGTCAACATGGATTTATGAATGGGAAATCATGTTTGACAAACCTGTTGGAGTTTTTTGAGGATGTTACTAACAGAATTGATAAAGGGAAGTTGGTGGACATAGTAGACCTGGATTTTCAGAAGGCTTTTGATAAAGTCCTCCACAGGAGGTTAGCTAGCAAAACTAAAGCACATAGGATAGGAAGTAATATACTGGCATGGATTAAGGATTGATAAACAGGCAGAAAACAGAGAGTAGGAATAAATGGGTCATTCTCACGTTGGCAGTCTGTGTCTAGTGGGGCCCCAGCTGTTCACAATATATATCAATTATTTGGATGTGGAGACCAAATGCAATATTTCCAAGTTCGCGGATCACACAAAACTAGGTGGGAATGTGTGTTGTGTGCTCGGCCCCCACCTGCCAAGAATGAGGCACATTAATTTTGTCATGAACATTAATTTTTAACTGTTACTGGAGTGAGGAAATGACTTGTTAAACAGATCAACCGTGGCTGGAAAATACATTTGCATATTAACCGATGGTGCTTGTGTAGACAAAGGATCATTCCCTGACCCATTCGACCCACAATGGATGTTGATCACTGGACAGTGAGGGGGTGGGGAAACGCATTCCAGGGACTGCTGGGGTGATGCAATCCATAGGGGCCAGGACTGGTTGGACCAGCTGGTCACATGACTAACTGGCTGTTCCAGCGGTCTTTTGAACTAGCTGCAGAGAGTTTGAACTCAAAGACTGTTTGCTCCTGGGCTGAGAATATCTCTCCTGTCTGCTCCCATCTCTTTCTCACAAGCCTCTGAATCCACTGAAGACACAGGAACCCGAAGAGAGAAAAGTCTCCTACAGCGCACAAGGGTTAAGCAGAATACTGGGCCCCAACAAAAAGCAATATCTACCAACAATCAAGGGCACTACAGTGAGCTCAAAGAACTGTAACAAAAACTCTTCAGATGTTGCCTCATATTTTTCCACTTTATTTTCCTTCTGCTCTTTTCTGTCTCTATTTGCATGTGTGTATCGCATATGCATGCTAGCGTGGGCTTGCCGTGTATCCGTAGGAGTCAACCGAATTAGAATTTAAGTTTAAGTTTAATAAATTTCAACTTTTCTTCTTTAAACCTAAGAAAGCCTGTTTGTGCTGGTTTCTTTGCCTTATAATTGGAAAGCAGTGAACAAGGATTCACCAAGAGGGAGCTAAAAACACGCCTGTTACAGCAAGACCAGGTGAAGGCTGGGAGGGACCCCTAGACACCTTTCTCACCTGGTCGTAACAGGAAGCTGCAAAGCGGCTCCAAGGGGACAGACATAGTGAGTGGGCAAGAACATGGCAGATGGAATATAATGTTGAAAAAATCTGAGGTTATCTACTTTGATAGGAGGAATAGATGTGCAGAGTTTTTCTTAAATGGTAGCATATTAGAAAGTGTAGATGTACAAAGAGACCTGGGTGTCCTCGTCAATAAGTCACTGAAAGCTAACATGCAGGTGCAGCAAGCAATTAGGAAGGCTAATGGTATATTAGCTTTTATCGCAAGAGGATTTGAGTACAGGAGTAGTGAAGTCTTGCTTAAATTGTATAGAACCTTGTTCAGACTGCACCTGGAGTACTGTGTGCAGTTTTGGTCCCTTTGCCTTAGGAAGGATATTATTGCCATAGAGGGAGTGCAACGAAGGTTTACCAGACTTGTTCCCAGGATGGTGGGACTGTCCTATGAAGAAAGATTGGGGAAGCTGGGCCTGTATTCTCTAGAGTTTTGAAGAATGAGATGTGATCTCATTGAAACCTACAAAATACTTAAAGGGATAGACAGGGTAGATGCAGGTAAGATGCTTGGGAGTCTAGAAGTTTGATGAAGGAAGGATGTTTCCTCTGGCATGGGAGTCGAGAACCAGGGGACACAATTTCAAAGTAAGGGGGAAGCCACCTAGGACCAAGATGAGGAGAAATCTCTTTACTCGGTGTTGTGAATCTTTGGAATTCTCTACTCAGAGGGCTGTGGAAGCTCAGTCATTGAGTATGTTTAAAGCAGAGATTGACAGATTTCTAAATAGCAATGACATAAGGGGATATGGGGATAATGTGGGAAAAAGACATTGAAGGAGATGATCAGCCATGATCGTATTGAATGGCGGAGCAGGTTCAATGGGCTGAATGGCCTACTCCTGCTCCTACGTTCCTATGTGTTCACCACCCCCTGAGTGAAGAAATTCCTCCTCATCTCAGTCCTAGATGGCCTGCCCCTTATTCTGAGACTGTGTACCCTGGTTCTAGACTCCCAAGCCAGGGGAAACATCCTTCCTTCATCAAACTTGTCGAGCCCTGTAAGAATTTTGTACATTTGAATGAGATCACTCGAACAGCTCTCTGATGCCTTTTTTTATATAATGTTCTGTAGCCATCTGAGAGTGCCTCCATCTTGCACTCACCTACCTGCCTCAGCAGTACTCACCTCTCCTAGTGGAGCTGTGGGTTGTCCAGTGCTGTGGGCCCTCTCATTGGCCCTTCTGCATCGCAGTCCTGGTCACCATCCTTAATTGGACGGTGAAAGCAGATGCTGCCCAAAATTTGGCCAACTCCTGTAAGATCGCAAAGCCGTGCGGACGTCAGACACTAGTTGGATTTGGATCTGGAAAGGTCCTGACCTGTGATTATTTTCTATGTCCAGAAGAGTCTCGCATTTATATAGTGCCTTTAATGCAGGAAAACCTCCCAAAGTGCTCCACAGGAGCGTTATCAGACAAAAACTGACACTGAGCCAAAGAAGGAGACCCTCGGACAGGTGACCAAATGCTTGGTCAAGGAGATTGGTTTTCTCAAGGGAAGAGAGAGGTAGAGAGGTGGAGGGATTTAGGAAGGGAAATCCAGAGCATCGGGCCTCGGCAACGGAATGTACAGCTGCCCAGATTGGGGCACTGGAAATTGGGGTGTGCAAGAGACCAGAACTGGCAGAGTGCAGAGATCTGAGGGTTGTGGGGCTGGCGGAGTGAGGCCAAGGAGGGATTGGAACACAGAAGGAGAATTTTAAAGTTGTGGCATTGATTCATTTTGCTGAAACCAGAAGCAATGCTTCTTTTTTTTCAAATGATTTTCTTTAATACATTTAAATATAATTTCTTGCATCTAGACTGCTAGAACTTTTTACCGTGATTCAAGAACGTTAACATCAGTAACTACAATACCTGATATAAAGTAGGGAGAGGTAAGTATTATTAATGTCATGTTTTTGACAGAAAAAGCTTGTTCTTCTCATGTATTATTTTTAAGTGTGAAACAGGAGAGATTCAGTAGAGGAGAAGCTCATGTACTATGTGGAGGAAATGAATAAAAATGGATTTGTATTTTCAGCATTGCTGATCATCCATCTCAGCCTCCTCCTGAAGTCCCCAACATCACAGATGCCAGACCTCAGCCCATTCGATTCACTCCACGTGATATCAAGAAACGACTGAAGGCACTGGAAACTGCAAAAGCTATGGGCCCTGACAATATTCCGGCAATAGTACTGAAGACCTGTGCTCCAGAACTTGCCGCACCCCTTGCCAAGCTGTTCCAGTACAGCTACAACACTGGCATCTACCCTGCAATGTGGAACATTGCCCAGGTATGTCCTGTACACAAAAAGTAGGACAAGTCCAACCCGGCCAATTACCACCCCATCAGCCTACTCTCAATCATCAGCAAAGTGATGGAAGGTGTCATCAACAGTGCCATCAAGCGGCACTTGCTTAGCAATAACCTACTCAGTGACACTCAGTTTGGGTTCCGCCAGGGCCACTCAGCTCCTGACCTCATGATTCAAACATGAACAAAAGAGCTGAACTCAAGAGGTGAGGTGAGAATGACTGCCCTTGACATCAAGGCAGCATTTGACCGAGTATGGCATCAAGGAGCCCTAGCAAAACTGAGGTCAATGGGAATCAGGGGGAAAACCCTCCGCTGGCTGGAGTCATACCTAGTGCAAAGGAAGATGGTTGTTGGAGGTCAATCATCTGAGCTCCAGGACATCATTGCAGGAGTTTCTCAGGGTAGTGTCCTAGGCCCAACCACCTTCAGCTGCTTCATCAATGGCCTTCCTTCAATCATAAGGACAGAAGTGGGATGTTCGCTGATGATTGCACAATGTTCAGCACCATTCGTGACTTCTCAGATACTGAAGCAGTCCGTGTAGAAATGCAGCAAGACCTGCACGATATCTAGGCTTGGGCTGATAAGTGGCAAGTAACATTCGTGCCACACAAGTGCCAGGCAGTGACCATCTCCAACAAGAGAGAATCTAACCATCTCCCCTTGACATTCAACAGCATTACCATCACTGAATCCCCCACTATCAACATCCTAGGGGCTACCATTGACCAGAAACTGAATTGGAGTAGCCATATAAATACCGTGGCTACAAGAGCAGATCAGAGGCTAGGAATCCTGTGGCGAGTAACTCACCTCCTGACTCCCCAAAGCCTATCCACAATCTACAAGGCACAAGTCAGGAATGTGTGGAATACTCTCCACTTGCCTGGATGGGTGCAGCTCCAACAGCACTCAAGAAGCTCGACACCATCCAGGACAAAGCAGCCCACTTGATTGGCACTCCATCTACAAACATTCACTCCCTTCACCACCAACGCACGGTGGCAGCGGTGTGTACCATCTACAAGATGCACTGCAGCAATGCACTAAGGCTCCTTAGACAGCACCTTCCAAACCTGCGACCTCTACCAACAAGAAGGACAAGGGCAGCAAATACATGGGAACATCAACCTGCAAGTTCCCCTCCAAGTCACACACCATCCTGACTTGGAACTATATCGCCGTTCCTTCACTGTCGCAGGGTCAAAATCCTGGAACTCCCTTCCTAACAGCACTGTGGGTGTACCTACCCCACATGGACTGCAGCAGTTCAAAAAGGCAGCTCACCACCACCTTCTCAAGGGCAATTAGGGATGGGCAATAAATGCTGGCCTGGCCAGTGACGCCCACATCCCGTGAATGAATTTTTAAAAACTCAAGAAAATGGGTGAAATTTATTCTGCTGGTGCTGAAATCGGCGGCAGGCGAAAACAATGCGAGCCTCACATCGCGGAGCCATCGCGATATTAACCACGGCAGCTCCTTTAAATAGCCGGGGCGGATCGCCCCCACGCCTCCCCCCCCACCCCCATAGAGGGTCCGGGCTGTCCGTCCCTGTCAATGGCATCAGCTGCCTGTTCAAAGGTGCTGACATCATTTTTAAAGGGTTTCGAGCCCTACCATTCATTTTAAATATTTAAAGGAACATTTAATAAAAATTAAATACATTTATTCTGTCCCTCTCCCACTCCTCCAATAACAATTAAGTTAACTCCTTGTCCTCTCCCCCACCCCCCCCACAAAACACTGGCCTTGTTTCCCTGACCTTCCCCCCCTCGTCCCAACAAAATACATAAACTTTAAACTCTAACCCTTCTCACCATCCCCTCCACCAGTGATATTAGTTTCACCCCATTCCCCACAGCAACTCCCCCCACACCCCCCCCCCACCCTCCACCAGTGATCCGCCTCAGTTCCCCGGATGGGGCTCCAAAGGTGCGGGAGTGCCAACCAGCGGCACAAAGATCACACTGAAACAGATGGCGGGAGCGTAAGGGGAATTAATTAATTCATTTTAATTAATTTAAGTATTTAAATGGGGCTCCTGTTGCCAAGCGGCCGGGGGGCTGCCATGAAGCCCTGCCACTGTCGGCAATACCGGACTGGGCCCTCACAGCATCGGGGTGCGTGGCGGCCCCCTTCCGGAGGCATTTTTCAGCCCCCCCTGCCACGACCCCCGATGTTGGAGGGTCTGTAAAATTCAGCCCAATAAATTTTTACAAAAATTAAGAACAGAATAACAACCCACAATCATTTACAGTTTGCGGGCGTCACTTTCATGGGGCTTTATCAGCTGATCCTTGCTTAATCCCAGTTTTTAAATTAAAAGTAAAATTGAAGAGAATACATTTAGTGTCGTGGCTTCAGCCACTTAGTTGCCAAGATCAGTCTGGGATATTAAAAAATATTGGGGTTATGCACAAGTCAAGAGTTGTTGTCTGGCTTTCAGTATAAAACAATGATTAAGTCCTGGAGAGTGTATGTGTCCATGTGTTAGTGCGAGAGTGAGATACATTAGAATGTGTGAATAGTCCTTTAAACAATCCTGCCCTAATCAGACAAATTCTGGACAATAGTGTAAATTTCTCTGGCACCATGAGACCTCTTAAAGGGAGAAAGTAAGCGTGTCAAAACAAAATGGATTTTTGTCCATATTTTTAACTTGCATTTTGTATTTTCGAAAGAGCATGTACTTTGGTTAAGACTAAAGCTTACACCAAGTATTTCTCAATGGCAAAGCCATAACTCAAGGATCAGATTGCAGGAGCTTCATATGGTTTGAGATTCTATGCCAAGTATTAAGGATTGACCAAGGTGTAAACCAGCCTGTAACCTATATATAGTAAAGACTGAAGATTATATCGCAAATCTGGTTGCAAATGTCCCCCACACTATGTTTCAGTGGGACAGCGTTGCCTTTTATGGCAGGAGTTGCAAAATTGGGACTTAATTCTAAGCTTTAGATGTATTAAGATGAAAAAGGTAATTCTATTATGGCAGAAGGCTTCTTGATTGTGACGGACAAAATACGCAGCAGATTTTATTTACTAAGTTCCTACAGACAGAAATTCAGTTTCCACAGACTGGTTTGACACCTACTTTACAATGGGGTGAAAATGGTTAAAATAAAAGGCTGGAAGTGCTAATAATGTTGCCTTGCTGGCATCTGTGGAGATGACTGCAACACTCACTTTCTGTGGCACCAAAACATCTTAGGTTGAGCACCAGTTAGCCTTCAACGTCAATAATCAGATCAAGGACCACATTACCCAAGATAGTCAATTACTGCATCTGCTTCCTTTCAACTTCACAGCAGCAAGTTGCAACAAAGCTCTCATTCCTTACCCATTAGCACTGCTGACCATTATCATGGGAGTCATCAGATGTATCCATATACCCCCTCAAAGTACCTTTCAATGGTGCTTTCTGAAGAAGGAAACAATCTTATTTCATGATCAGCCAGATGGCATGTGATGCCCTAATGTTAAAAGAGATGTGTTTGCCAATTTCTTCAGCCTTTACTGTAACTTTGATGATTTCTCATTTGGATAGACTTTGAGACTTGCTCTCTTGATAGCAATTTGATAAGCTTCATTGAAACTTATTTCGTATGTTATGTTTTATATTATATGACATTAGATGTATTATATTGGACCCCTCAGCCTTACAACCCTCCGAGATCTCTCTGCTCCTTCAATTCTGGCTTCCTGAACATCCCCGATTTTAATCATTCCCTGATTGGTGGCTGCGCCTTCAGCTGCCTAGGCCCTAAGCTCTGGAATTCCCTCCCTAAACCTCTCCACCTCTCTCCTTGAAGACGTTCCTTAAAACCCGCCTCTTTGACCAAGCCTTTGGTCATCAGTCCTATATTTCCTTATGCGGTTCAGTGTTGAATTTTGTTTGTTAACCCTCCATGTAGTGTCCTGTAAGACTGGAGGAGATTGCAGAGATAGGGAGGAGATGAGGTCATGGAGGTATTTGAAAACCAGGATGAGAATTTTAAAATCGAGACTTTGGTTAACTGAGAGCTAATGTAGTTCAGAGAGCACAGGGGAGATGGGTGAGTGGGACTTGGTGTGAGTTAGGACACGGGCAGTAGAGTTTTGGATTACCTCAAATTTGCAGAAGGGTAGAACTAGGGGGGCCAGCCTGGATTGCATTGGAATAGTCAAATCGCGAGGTTAAAAAAAGCATGGATGAGGGTTTCAGCAGCAGATAAGCTAAGGCAAGGGTTGTGTCAGATGATAGTACAGAGATGAAAATAGGTGATCTTAGTGATGGTGCAATCCTGGATTACATAGAAATTCCAACACAGGTACAGGCCGTACATCCCAACTAATGTTGGCTCTTCACACGATCAAGAGAAATAACCCCATGTGCTCAACCTGTGCCCTTCAAGGGAGGCCAACTCGAACCATGCCCCCACCCCCACAGAATTCCCCCAGGGTCTCTCGGAAGTGAAGATTAATCTATTGGATACTGCTGCGAGCAAAAGCGAAAAGAAAACCCAAAAGAAATTTTGTGGGATTTTCCCTTCACTTTCTTTAAATGCTCTCAATTATTAATTATGAAAATGTAGAAGATGGGAAGAAAAGGCTGTTTGACTGGGTGGGGCGGTTTGGAGGCGAAAGGTCATGTGATGAAAACTCCAGCCTTGGATTAATGTGTTTTAGTGGAGCATTCCAATCACCTACTTTGATTAGATCCGCTCCACTCCAGGTCAACCCGATTCTCCTTCCTTCAGGTGGTGCCAGCTCGGACCTTTCCCTAATGTTTACTGGGTGGGTTCAAGTGGGAAACTTGCACCTTGTCCTTGGTAATCCCTGCTTCCTGGATGAGGATTTCATCCACCATTTTATTCCAGATGTTGGATTGCGATGAATTTATCAGTGTCTGCCAGCCTTAGGTCAACTGTGGCTTCATTGGTGGCACTCACTACTTCTGTGTGAGAAAACAGTAGGTTCAAGTTCCACTCCAGAGACTTGAGCACAAAATCTAGGCTGACTTTCCCAGTGTAATACTAAGGGAGTGCTGCACTGTCAGAGGTGCCGTCTTTTGGATGAAACATTGAACTGAGGCCCCATCTGCTTTCTCAGGCACTATTTCAAAGCAGAGTAGGGAAGTTGTCCCTGGTGTCCTGGACAATATGTATCCCTCAATCAACTTCACGAAAAACAGATTATCCAGTCATTGATGTTTGTGGGTGCTTGCTACGCACAAATTGGCAGCTCCATTTTCTACATTCCAACAGTGACTGCATTTCAAAAGTACTTCAATTGTCTGTAAAGTGCTTTGGGATGTCCTGAGGCGCTATATAAACACCAGTCTTTCTTCCTTTTTCTTACTTCCTTCCTCTTGATACTATTACAGTTGGAGCCAGATCTCCCAATGTCAGAGGGACATTAATATTTGTGTGAATTTCAGTCCTCAATTTGGAGATCAATACAATCCTGAATGGTTCTGTGGAGGTTTGAAACACCTTAAGTCATTTTTATCTTTGACCACTGCTTCGATCAGGAAGTCAATTTGCTGATCAAAGCTCCTCTTCCTCTGGGCTATGCTAGCCTTATTACTATCATATTCATTGATCTCTCGCTGATTATACCCTTGTTTATCGTTCTGAGATTCATAATTGCCTGATCCTCAGTGGGAAGGCTATATGTTCTGTGCTGTAAAATAGCATTTTAGCACAGGAGCGTAGGAACAGGAGGCCATTCAGCCCCTTAAGCCCTGTTCATTTAGGTCACGGCTGATCTGTATCTTAACTTCATTTACCTGCTTTGGTTTCATAATCCTTAGTACACTCAGCTAGCTGAAATCTATTGCTCTCAGTTTTGAAATTTTCAATTGCCCCCCTCAACCTCAACAGTTTTTTTGGGGGGGGGGGTGGGTGAGAGATTTCCAGATTTCCACGACCCTTTGTGTGAAGAAATGCTTCCTGATGTTCCCCCTGAATAAACTGTCTCTAATTTTAATGTTATATCCCCTTGTTCTGGACTCACCCCACCAGAGGAAATAGTTCCTCTCTACCCAACTGAATCCTTTAACTTGAAAACTTCAATCACTCCTTAGTCTTTTATATTTGAGGTAATACCAGCCTAGTCTATGTAACCTGTCCTGGTAATTTAATCCTTTTCGGAAAGCTGTGTGGAACTATCAAAGGCATGTTTGGACATGGTAGTAATGACAAGCTGCGATATAAAATCCAGCGCTTATTTGAATGGAAATATTTGAACTTCTCCCCTGCCATATGCTGGCATATTACTTTGACTTTAATAACTGTATATAGCAATAGTAATTACTAACCTAGGGTTTTGAGAAATGATGATAAAGCTATTTTTTAATCTACTATTGGCAAGGAAAATGTTGAATTGTAGCTTATTGGTTGCCATTAGTATATAATATTTGTAGCTACATATAATGAATGCTATAATTTCAGCTCACAATCTGGTATCCAAAATATGATGAAAAGTAATCTGCTGTTTACATCTCTTGGTGTCTAAATAACCATTTGTTTAAAAAAAAGAGAAGTTATGATGGAGCAGTAGCACAGATTCTGTGTTACTTCTCTTTCTTGTCATACTGGTTTGAGAGCTACTTATATAAATTTGACACAATGCTTCACTGAGATCAAGTTCATTTTCTATTCCCTTGTTAGTTTAAACTTTTCTTCTAAGGGTAAATTCAGTGATCCCTCAATCCCAGCAGGGGAAGCCTGCTTTATGACAGCATGGGTAGGGAATCAGAGCGGCTGTAAAACTATGTAGAACTCTCGAAGGCATGTTCAGACACGATAGCAATGACAAGCAAGGAAATAAAATCCGTTCTTGTTTGAATGGAATATATATTGTAGACCCCAAGTTCAACCCACGCTCCCAGTCCCACTCTCCATTGGGGGCGTGGGATGGCTGAACTCACTTTATAGAGATAAAAGAAACAAACCGAAGATACTTGATGAGAAATGGCCTGAGAACTATTGACTAAACTCAATGGCTTTTGACGTGTTTGAAAAAAAGTGCTTCTTTTCCTGCCCACTGTCAATAATATAAGCTATTATAAGACTATACAATACAATCCCATGATTGCTTATTTTGAACTGGTTAACACCCTCATTAAAATAGTAGTCAAATTAATCCCATATTAATAGTTTTGCTGCCCATGTCTTAACTTGCCCCAAGTCCCATACACCCTTTACCTCTGTGCTTGCTGACCTAAATCGGCTCTCGGTTTGGCGACAACTTAATTTAAAAATTCTCATCCTTATTTTCAAATCCATCCATATTCTCACCCCTCCCTATCTCTGTAATCTCTGCCAGCCGCATAATCTTCCGAGATATCTGCTCTCCCCTAATTCTGGCCTTATGCGCATCCCAATTTTATTTGCTGCACCATTGGTGGCTGTGCCTTCAGCTGCCTGGGCCCCAAGCTCGGGAATTCTATCCCTAAACCTCCCCGTCTCTCTAACTCTCTCCCCTCCTTTAAGCCACTGCCTAAAACCTACCTCTTTGACCAAGCTTGCTCTAATATCTCCTTATGTGGTTTGGTGTCAAATTTTGTTTTACAATGCTCCTGTCAACCCTCTTGGGAACTTTTACTACATTAAAGGTGCTATATAAATGCAATTTGTTGCTGTTAAGTATTTATTAAGGTAGAATGCATCAAGTAATTTCTAGGAAATAGAAGTCAATGTGATTGGAACTTTTGCATGGAATCACATTTTGTTTAACATTTCTTATTATACAGTGGATGTGCTTATTAAGGATGAGCAATAAGCCAAGTTAATAACCTGAAATAACTTGAATTGAACCAATTTGAATGAATAAATGCTGGAATTTAACCTGCATTGATTTTAGACACACCTGTCCATTTTAAGAATGATTGAGTGCATATGCCATGCTACCACAGTCATATGGTTGGGAAGTGAGGCGGAATGTCTTGTTTCTCATGTAGTCAACATCTATACTGAAGTTGACTCCTTCAAAATACATCAACATCGTAACTTAGCGACAAAGAGAATATCATGATCAGCTGGACAACAGCAGTGCCAATGGACCACTACATTACCTAGCATACGTGGCTATGGAGACACCAATTTAGAAAATAATAAGTCCCCAGCAACAGATTGCTGATGAAACATAAATGTTAACATTCAGAGACAGGCCATTTGACCCAACCATTTGGTGTTTACCATTTTGGTAGTACACAACTTGAGAATTGCTGAAAATCGAGGCATGTTATCAAAGCTTTTTGTCTTGCACTCATCAGGACAATACACAAGAATAACCAATGTAAAGGAAAACAACAACTTATGCTGCATGAGGAGCGTGCTGATTGGTTGGCAAGTGAATTCTGATTGGTAGAGGTGTTGCCATGGAGAATGCACCAGTTTACAGTGACTGACAGTGAACTGCCAAACTTTGTCTGAAATTTAAACCAGGCAGCTTGACTCTGATTGGTCAAGACATTGCCCTGAGGAATGAACCATTGAATGGCTGTCACTTATTTTGTTCAGCTGAAACAGGCACAATGTGTGTACATGTTCTGTCTGACTGCAAAGAACAGGGCCCTGTGTATTAATATATGTAGCTTCCAGGATGCGCAAATGCGCCACACTGCGAGCCCTACTGACAATCTTAAATTGGTTGTCAGCGTAATTCTTAGCACACTGAGGATTATTTAGCAAATGTTGTCCAATCGCAGAATCACATTGAATGTTGGACTCTGCGTTTTGAGTTTTGCAAGCATGGGCTGGTTGGTTACGGCCTGTACCTTGCCTGTTGCGAACAGCGGAAAGGACATGTTTGATACGATCCTCCAGTTTTTGGGACGTACGGCCTGTATATCTAGCACCACACTGACATTGAAATTGGTTATTCTTGCGTATTGTCCTGATGAGTGCAAGACAAAAAGCTTTGACAACATGTTTCCATTTTCAGCAATTCTCAGTCTCACAGCTCTTTTTGTGCTTCGCCTACTCTCTGTTTGAAATGTCTTTCATCTCAATACAATCTTGTATCTATGTCCTTTCCTTCTAGATCCATAATTACTGGAAAAGATCCACTTCTATCGACCTTGTTCCATCCTTCTATAATTTTAAACACTTCTGTCATTCCAGATTGTGCCAAATTATTGAGCAGGGTAAACTGTGAGAAATAAAGACAGGAAACAAGAGGAGGATAAAGACAGGTTAGGACAGATAATATGAAAGGCAGTTCAAAGTAAATAACATGAACTAGTACATTTTGAGGAGAACAACAAAAAAATGTATCCACCTTATATGGAATGGCAAACATGAGATGAATGAGCAATTGTTCTGCTTTTTTCAATGGTGGTTGAGGGGAAAAAAACCCAGGAATTTTCTACTTTCCTTTAAACATTAGGAACATAGAAGCATTAGGAAGAGAAGGCCATTCAGCCCCTCAAGCCTGCTGCACCATCTTAACTCCACTCACTCAACTTTGCTCCGTATTCCTCGATACACTTACCTAACAAAAATTTTATTGATCTCAGTTTTGAAGGTTCCCCATGTCCCTGAGCGTGCACAACCTTTAGTAGGGGCTGGGGAGAGAGCCAGCTTTCTACTATCCTTTGTGTAAAGTAGCTTGGGATATTAAAATTCCAGCTGAACCACTTGAACAGTCAGGAAGGGCCTAATTTTAATGCCTATTCTGCACATCCAGCAACGCAGATCTCACTCCTAATGTGTTGAAGTGTTAGCCAAGGTTGTGTTTTCAAGTCTTGAAGTGAGGCTGGAACTCAGAGCCTGGAAGCATAGAATGGATAAACTGAAAGAACTTTCAGAACAAAGTGTTACTAGAAAATGAAATTCAATGCGGGGGAGGCAGTGGCCTAGTGGTAATGTCACTGGACTAGTTATCCAGAGGCCCTTACTAATGCTCTGGGGACATGGGTTTGAATCCCACCATGGCAGTTGGTGCTATTTGGAATGAAAAGCTAGTCTAATGGTGACCATGAAACCATTTTCAATTGCTGTAAAAACCCATCTGGTTCACTAATGTCCTTTAGGGAAGGAAATCTGCTGTCCTTACCTGGTCTGACCTACATGTGACTCCAGACCCACAGCAATGTGGCTGACTCTTAAATGCCCTCTGAAATGGTGCCACTCAGCTTAAGTGCTAGCCTAGCCAGTGACTCCTACGTCCCATGAGCGAATGTTAAAAAAAGTGGCTATGAAGCTGAATCAATTATAACGTTTAAGAGGCAATTAGAAAAACATATGAAGAGGGCCAACAAATACACACATTAAAGTGAGGATAAGAAAAGGGTAAGAAATTATGGATTCACCTTTTGGGAACCCATATTATTTTTCTCTAATTAATAAATTAAGTGCATATATATATGTATTAGATTTTATATATATATATATATATATATATATATATATTACACTCAGGAAAATAGTAGGTTCCTCATAGTTGTCATTTGGCATTCATTTAGAAAACAAATGTTGATGATTTAAAAAGTATGCAATACTTTATTTATTTCTGACATGCCTGCAATTTTAATTACAAAAGTGCTTGATATAAGATATTAATGAATGGGTATACTTGGCTATCACCATTTGGAAATGGAACACTTGTAACTTTTTTGGCAGGGCTTGTCAGTTTTCAAATCTTTCAAACACTCACGTGGTGAGGCTGGGGTCAATTGAAAATTTTAAAACTGAGATCAGTAGATTTTTGTTAGACAAGGGTATTTAGGGATATGGAACCAAGGCAGGTAGATGGAGTTCAGATCAACCATGATCAAATTGATTGGTAAAACAGGCTCAAAGGGCTGAATGGCCTACTCATGTTCTTATTTTCCTACTTCACCACTTTCCTGATTCATTTGTGTCCTGGCCAATATTTACCTCTCAAACAAGATCACCAAAACAGATTATCTGAGTCATTATGATATTGATGTTTGTGGGAGCTTGCTGTGTGCAAATTGGCTTCAGATTTCCTACATTACAACAATGACTACACTTCACGAAGTACTTTGTTGGCTGTAAAGTGCCCTGGGGCGCATCCTGTGATCGTGAAAGGTACTACATAAATGCAAGCCTTTCTTGTTTTTGTCTTTTGCCCATAGCTAGCTTTGTTTTATTTTCATTTCAGCTTTAAAGGGAGAGATTTGAACTTTGTGTAACAGAACAAGGCACAGATGGGAGGGTGAAGGCCTAGTTTGTGAAACTTGGAGAATCACATTGTGATAATTAAGGATAACAGATTGACAAATTATGCTAATTGGATCTAATTTAGGTATATCAATTACATTAATTAGACCATAGACTTCTCTATGACTCAAAGCCCTTGAGTGCACTGTTTCCAAAACTCTGGGGTTGCTGTGTAAGTAAGGCCATTATGGACTCAACTTTCGGAACTTTTGTACTGTTGTGTGTCATAAAACAAAAGCATACACTTTCCTTGCTGCATCAATTGTAGCTGATTAAATATACCACTTGCACATCACTGCCAAAGAAGGTAAATCCTTTCTGCACAGATGAACAGTCACGGCATTACTATGTTTTGAAACAAGTGGTAAATGAAGCCAGATGAGGGTCCGTTACCAGGCAGTGACTGTGATCCATTAGTCAGTGATCAGAGTTAATGAGAAACCACAAAATACGGTCTCCTGGAGCACTCTCAGAAATTACTTAATTAGTGAACAGCAACAACATTACCAGAGAAGCTTAAAGATTTGTTTGTTCATTTTCACAACATACAAATGGCCAACTACTTCTGAAAAAAAAAAGGGGGACATTTGGATCCAGTTAGGAGCATAGGAACAGGAGTCATTCATTCAGCCCTTTGAGCCTAATCCACCTTTCAATTAGATCATGGCTGATCTGTATCTTAACTGCATTCACCTGCCTTGCTTCCATAACCCTAATACCCTTGTCTCACATAAATCTGCAAAAATCTCAGTTTTGACATTTTTAATTGACCCCCCAGCCTCAACACCTTTATGGGGGAGAGAGTTCTAGATTTCCACAATCCCTTCACAGAATCGTTACAGTGCAGAAGGAGGCCATTCGGCCCATCGTGTCCACACTGGCTCTCTGAAAGAGCAACTCCCTCAGTTCCATTCCCCTGCCTTCTCCCTATAACCCTGCACATTCTTCCTTTTCATATAACTGTCTAATTCCTTTTTTGAATGCTTCAATTGAACCTGCCTCCAACACGTTCTCAGGCAGACCTTAACCACTCGCTGCGTGCAAAAGTTTTTCCTCATGTCACTTTTACCACTCCCTTATATGAAGAAGTGCTTCTTGACATAGAGTCATAGACTCATAGAGTTATGCAACACATAAACAGGCCCTTCGGTCCATCGTGTCTGTGCCGGCCATACAGCACCCAACTATTCTAATCCTCGCTATAATTATAAGGTTATGCCACCTTGTTTTGGACTCCTACACCAGAGGAAATAGTTATTCTCTGTCTACCTGATCAAATCCTTTAATCATCTTAAAGACCTCAATTAGATCAACCTTTAATCTTCTATACTCAAGAGAATACAAACCTCTTCTATGCAAACAGTCCTCATAATTTAACCTTTCAGCAAAGGTATCATTCTGGAATCTGCACTGCACACCCTCCAAGACCAATATTTCCTTCCTGAGGTCCAGTGCCCAGAAGCGAATGCAGTAACTCCAGATGAGGCCTAACCAGAGCTTTAATACAACTGCAGCCTAACTTCCACCCCTTAGTATTGCAGCCTCCTTGTGATAAAGGTCAACATTATATAGCCTTTTGCATTTTTGTTTTACTTTGTCCAAAGTAATCCTTTGCCACTTAGCCACCAGCCCTGGCCTTGCTGCAGGCACCAAACTTTATGACAGAACAAAACTGAGTGTTACCATCAGCTCCTTTAAAGTAATAGCGTGATCCCCAGCTCCCTGTTTGTCACTTCAGTTCGATGCCCCACTCCCACCTTTCTGCCGTTGACTTTCTTTTGTTACAGTGAAACTCAATGCACTGTCTTCCCAAACCATTTGAAAGCCAAACCAATCAAATGATTCTTGACTGTCAGTCAAGCAACTGAACAGCACTTCATCTTTCTTCCAGGTACTTTGCGGCCTTCCGGCCTTAATATTGATTTGGACAGCTTCAAATCTAAACTGCAGTTTCCAATTTTTCCCTGGCAGTAAGTGCTGGCAATGCAGGATGGGTGTGCTAGTATTTCAGGGAATTGGGGAGCGGAATGGGTTTGTTCTGGGTATAGGGACTTCCTGTTGGAGCACTAAGCAAGGTGGGTGGAGAGCAGCCTCAGTGCCAACCTGTTTTTCTCTTCCAGCAGACTCCTGGGCTGCTGGAGCCTGCTCTGATTTGCCAGTTTTTCATGCATCCCAGTATAATCACTCTTTTAGTCCTTCTTGCACTCTGTGTTGTGTATGGACATCTTTTGTTGCTTTGATTTCTCTCATTCTTGTCTTGTACGTATCTCATTTCTGCCATTTAAGCAGCCCCCGGTCTCCAATTAAGCACTTTATGGTTATTCCATTCCTTTTCCTGCGTGCGTGTCTGTGCCCGTGTTCCCACCCCACCCTCCCCCTCCGCTCCGCCATCCCTTCCCCTTGTTGTGTTCCTTTTTGAATGCTGTTCATTTGTTCTGTGGAAGTGACCCGAAGCTGAAATGTTGACTTGAGTTCTCTTGACAGTTGCTGCCTGACCTTCTGAGCGCTTCTGCCAGTTTCTGTTTTCTGTTCTTTGTTTCTTGAGGTTGATCCATCATGGTGGTCTTGTAAAGTAATTTCTCTTCAGCTCTACAAACAGAGGGACGATCTATTTTACTGTACTTATGTTCTGAATTTCCAATTCTACTGGGTAGACCAAGGAAGTGAGTCACAATAAGGACTCATGTTAGTCAAATAAAGTGGTCCTCTGCCACAGACACGTTTATAAACAGTTCAGTCTCTGGCACTAGTCCTTGTCTTGGATCCCAGGGCTGTCAATCAACTTCCCTTTACTATCTGTATAGAAATGAAGCCATTAAGCAATCTCCAGGACGACCACATTTATTCACAGATTCACACAGAATTATCCACTTCATATTTCAAGTTGGCTTGCAGTACTGACACTGGGAAACAAAGGTCATGATGAGGGGCACGAGTGGGAAGTTAAGCAGAAACTAATTGCCTTGTTGTGCCAGTGCTTGATAACCCTCCTTTATTCTGTGATCAGCTTTACCATTCGCACATTTACTATTTCCAGCAGCAATTAAAATGAGGCTCATGTCCACAGAGAGATCAAACAGGCTTATACAGTAAAAGATCGACTTGCATTTTTGTAGCGCCTTTCACGACCTCAGGTCACCCCAAAGCTCTTTACAGCCAATGAATTACTTGTGAAGTGTTTTGTACTATTGTAATGCAGAAAACACAGAAGCAAATTTGTGTTGACCAAGCTGTGATAATGACCAGATAATCTGTTTTAGTGATGTTGGTCGAGGGATAAATATTGGCCGGGACCCTGGGGTGAACTCCCCTGCTCTTCTTCAAAGTGGGGCCCTGGGATCTTTTGCGTCAACCTGAGAGAGCAGCTGGGGCTTATGGTTTTAATATCTCATCTGAAAGACAGCACCTTCGACAGTGCTGCACTCCTTCAGTAATGCGATGGCAGTGTTAGCCTCGATTTTTGTGCTCAAGTCTCTGGAGTAGGATTTGAAGCCACCATTTTTTGACTCATTGACAAGATTGCTACCAACTGAGCCATTGTTGACAAACAGGTTTGAGGTTACTTTGCCTTTTCGGTGGGATGAGGGGGCAGTTGGGCAAAACGTCATTCAAAATGTTGCCTTTTCCCACTTTTTCCTTGCATTTGTGTGGGGCAGAATTTAAAGATGGACTAAGGTAAGTAAGTACCTCACAGGTACCCAGTCACCTACTGCAATTCCTCAAAAAAGGAGCAAAGAAATCGGGTCTCTTACATTCAAGAGGGTTTTACACAATGTGTGAAAATGAAAATGAGATTTTAAATGTAAGCAATATAATTTGTGTGACTGCAGAACATATCACTCACCGTTCTAGTGAGATGTGTGCTGTTGCTATGGATGCTGTTAAGGTTGTTATGAGACCTGTAACATATTGTGCTACGTGGATGATAGCAACAACAACTTGCATTTATATAGCACCTTTAATGTCGTAAAATGTCCCAAGGTGCTTCACAGGAGCGATACTAAACAAAATTTGACACCGAGCCACAGAAGGAGATATTAGGACAGGTAACCAAAAGCTTGGTTGAGGAGGCGGGTTTTAAGGAGTGACTTAAAGAAAAGCAGAGAGAAGCGTAGAGGTTTAGGGAAAGAATTCCAGAGCTTAGGGCTTTGGCCCACTGGTCCCAGGGACACTTCTACTGTGCTGATCCAAGAAATGTTCCGCACTGGACTTTAGTCAATGATTAGAATGATGTCAGCCCTAAAAGTCTATTTGATCTGTATCTATTACCACACTGGATAAACAGTTATTCAGACCTGCACTATGAAGTGGACATTCAGTGTAATAATTGGACAGTTCAAATGCAGTACTTTGGAAACCTGCGACACCAGTAGGATAAACTTTGAGATCACAGACTGGCAGTAAACACCTTGGAGTTATAAAAATAAAAAAAATGACAGAAAGCGACGGCACTGAGATTTACCAACACTAGCCATTGGATGGGTCTCAATAACTGAGAGTGTCAGCTGCAATCAAGATCAGTGAGCAGCCAAGTGTGCAGGTGCAGTCTGGTGTTGGCACTGCCTGTGATTTTCCTAAAGTCAGGTGCATGGCCATTCATTAGTGTTACAATGATGATCAGTTCATTTTTGTGATAAAATAATTAGGGCATGCAATTACAGTCAGAGCAGGGAAGGGTTCGTAAACAGGGTGTACTGACGTTAAGAAGACAAATCTCATGCTTGTTTCTCCAGCTACCTATGCATGGAGCCAGGTTCCCTTAAAGTAATCTGTTGATAATAGGTCACGACTGCATCATTTATATTTACACTTCCAGCATTTCACTTCCTTTGCAGCTTTTTGAAATGTCTTATGGCATAGGGAACAGGAGGAGGCCTTTCAGCCCCTTCAAGCCCTTCCCAATAGACTATGGCTGATCAGTACCTGACCTCTATTGACCTGCCTTAGATCCAGGTGGTTTGATATCCTTATCCAACAAAAATAACATTTATGGATTGCAAGCTGGGAATTCCTGCTCTCATGCCTCTTTCACTGTAGCCATATACCAACAACAACTTATATTTATATAGCACCTCTAACATAAACCATCCCAAGGTGATTCACGGGAGCGTTGTAAAGCAAAATTAGACACCGAGCCACATAAGACCATATTAGGGCAGATGGTCTATAGCTAGGTCAAAGAGGTCTTAAAGGAGTGTCTTAAAGGCAGAAAGTGAGTTGGAGAGGGTTAGGGAGGGAATTCCAGTGCTTAGGGCCCAGGTAGCTGAAGGAGAGGCCAACAATAGTGGAGAATTAAAATCGAGGATGCATAAGAGTCCAGAATTAGAGGAGCTCAGATATCTCGCAGGGTTGTGGGGCTGGAGGAGATTACAGAGATAGGGAGGGGTGAGGCCATGGAGGGTCTTGAAAACAAGGATGAAAATTTAAAATCGAGGCATTGCTTGACTGGAAGCCAATGTACACCAGTGAGCACTGGGGTGATAGGGAAGGTACTTGGTGGAGTAAGGACAAAGACAGCAGAGTTTTGGATGACCTTGAGTTTAAGGAGGGTAGAATATGGGAGGACGGCCAGACGTGCATTGCAATAGTCAAGTCTGGAGGTAACAAAGTACCTTCCCTTCCCATGGTGCAGAAATGACAGGTCTCTGATGGGTACCATTGCTATAATGGCCCATCTGAGATGTAGTGTTCAATATTTGGAGACTTGATGAAGTCACATTCAGCCACTCCATGGAGCTCGAGCCTTCCATACAGCTGTACTCACCCTGAAAATATTTCAGTATTAGAATTAACTAGAACACTCGATAACTAAAGGACGTAATTCACCATTATTTTTTCGCAAACCTGCTGTTAATAGTACTCCCAAATGCAGTAAGCTCCCCATTAACGTAGCTTGTTAGTGAATTTCTTTTCCTCTTTCTTTAAAAGACAAAAGGCACCCCATACAGGCAGTGTAACATGTTGAGTTGGAGCTAACAGATTCCATAACAGCAGTTGAATGTCTTCGGCAAACCTCTCACTGCACAGGAGCAAGAATGCCTGCAGCCTAAACCATATGCCAGAGCTTATGTTTCTTACCTTCTCCTAGCTAAAGCACTTCATGTTGTGTTGATTAACACATTTTTTTTCAACAACAAAAGAACGAGTTCAATGAATATCTGGTCAGAAATGAGTCTGAGATAAGTAAAGGAACATCAGAACGGGAGGCCATGCAGGCCCTCGAGCCTGTTCTGATACTCAATGATCATGTCTAACTTATATACCTGCATTGGCTTCATATCCCTTAATACCTTGTGGGGTTGAAACAGAACTCAAGTAGTGTGAATACTTATTCTTTATGTGTTTCTTATGTTAAATACACACACACACATGCATACATACACGTGTATTCTCGATCCCTGGATCAGGAATAAAGATAGACATTTTGATAAAATAAACTGAGCCACATAAATGGTTTAAATTGAAACCATTTCACTTGTTTTTTTTGTGGGATGTTTCTTGATATAAATTTATGAGCAAGTAATGTCAACTAATAAAATCTATATAATCGCTCTGTTTTTAAATCGTGCCATGTAAACATGGGTTTTATATTAGGAACATCCTAAATGGAACCCATTGTGCTATAAGATAGTATATCTAATATAGGATATCATTATCTGCACACTAACTTTAACCAACTGGAAGGAATTTTGACAGCTAGAAGCTATCTCCAGGACCATACAGCTTTCAGCTCGAATTGGTGACAGATTCCACATGACAGTTCAGCACCAATACTTTCCTACATAGTTCCAATAGTTAAGAGAGCAAGAACCTGCATTTATAAAGTGCTTTTCATATTCTGGGGTCATCCCCAAATGCTTCAATGCCAATGTTTACTTCTCTGAAGTGCAGTCACTGTTAGGTAGGCATTGGGCGGCACAGTGGTTAGCACCGCAGCCTCATAGCTCCAGCGACCTGGGTTCAGTTCTGGGTACTGTCTGTGTGGAGTTTGCAAGCTCTCTCTGTGACTGCGTGGGTTTCTGCCGGGTGCTCTGGTTTCCTCCCACAGCCAAAGACTTGCAGGTTGATAGGCAAATTGGCCATTGTAAATTGCCCCTAGTGTAGGTAGGTGGTAGGGGATGTGGTAGAGAATATGGGATTAATGTAGGATTAGTATAAATGGGTGGTTGTTGGTCAGCACAGACTCGTTGGGCTGAAGGGCCTGTTTTAGTGCTGTATCTCTAAAGAAAGAAAAACTGTGACAGGCAAACATCAAATTCTGCTTTTCTATTTTTCCCGCCAAAGTGGACAACCTCACATTTTCCCACATTATACGGCATCTGCCAAATTTTTGCCCACTCACTTAACCTATCTATATCTTTTTGCAGACACTTCATGTTCTTCTCACAACTTGCTTTCCTATCCACCTTTGTATCGGCTCCAAATTTGGCTACAATACACTCAGTCCATTCATCCAGGTTAATATAGATCGTAAATAGGTGAGGCCCCAGCACTGATCCCTGTGACACTCCATTAGTTACACTTTGCCGCTGAAAATGCTTCATTTATCCCGATTCCCTGCTTCCTGTTAATTAATCAATCCTCTATCTATGTTCCTGCAAGCAATGCAGGAGAAAAATCTTTTTTTTTCATTTTCTTTGACCACTTACAGTTATTAATTATTAAAATGTTAGAGGTGGATAAGAAAACGTGGTTGGAGGTGGGTGGTCATGCAACAAAATCTCCAGGAATATGTATAACTAGAGGATGGCAAAGTGAACCATCCCTGACTAAATTCCTTAAACACTGAACCAAGAAGAAGCCTGGCTCAGGGTTCGAGTTTTTCTGCAGTTACGTCAACTTTGCACTCCTCTATCTGGTCCAAAACCATCAGAATTGTAACTTGGAAACCAATGTAGCTGCCAGCATCTCCTCAACTGAGTTCCAGAAATGGTGACTAGCGGTATAGTTAGTCAATTATTACTAGATTTTTCAGTAAGTGTTGTTACAAGTCCCTAATAGAAATTGCACTGAGACAGATCTATCAGATAAGGTATCTGCCAAGGGGCTATAAAACATTGAAAAGGACGATAGAGGGTAATGATTTAATTTATTTAACTGCAATCAATAAGGTGTTAAACTCAAACCCAGTCAATCCAAATGACCAGCACATCTCAGCTACCAAATACTAAAAGCTGTGTTTGGATGGTGTGGACCTTAGGAACAAATGAATTTTTCTATAGTTTGGTTACCCCTTTGCAGGGCTGGTAGTGGCTGGGATTAAATGGAAGTTTTGCAGAAAGCAAGAGCGGCAAGCAACAAGATTCTGTTGGGAAGAAAAAGATCCTGCCATGAACTCTGTACCCTTGTCACCAATTTCATCCCGTTCCAGCCCTCGCCCCAGGCACCATCCTGGGCTGAACCAAATTATTCACAACCTTGACGTCCTTTTCAACCCTGGGCGGGTTGTCCTTACCTCTGACTTTGTGCTTCCCTCTCCCTTCACCTTATAAGAACATAAGAAATAGAGCAGGAGTAGGCCATTCGGACCCTCAAGCCTTCTCTGCTATCAATCAGATCATGGCTGATCTGATCTTGGCCTATTATTATCATTGGTGGACATGCCTTCAGCTGACTCAGTCACATGCCCTGGAATTTCTCACTCGTATCTCTTTAAACTCTCACCTCCCTTTCCTCTTTAATGATCCTTCTTAAAGCCCACCTCTGACAAAATCTGCTTTATATTTCATAATCATTCTAAATATATGTTCATAAGTCACTAAAAGCTACTATGCAGGTGCAGCAAGCAATTAGGAAGGTGTCGTGCAGTCCCCCACCTGCCAAGAATGAGACACATATTTCGCCACATGAACGTTGATTTTAAACTGTGACTGGAGTAAAGAAAGAACTTGTTTAAAAGAACACCAGACCCTTTTGACTGGAAAGACATTTGCACAGTAACAGACAGTAAAGGCCTGCTACCTGACCTGAACCCGATGGGACCCGATGACATGTGTTGGGTTCGGGTTGGGTCGGGTTGCATTTCCGGGTCCAGCATTCGGGCTCGGGTCGGGCCAGGTCGGACACGTTCTATCACAGGTAAGTGCTCCACTGTTAATTTAATTTTAGGACTAGAAAAGTGGTTTCATTACAGTTATTTTAAGTTTGTGCAGATCAGCAACAAAGTGAAAAAGGGAAGGTAAGTTAACTGATGGTCGGGTTGGGTCGGATGCGGGAAAAAGTGGAAGGACTCCGGCCGCGTCAGGCTCGGGTCGGATGTGGTTCTGTCAGGCTCAGGTCAGGTTTTATTTCGCAGACCCATGCAGCCCTTTAACAGACAGTACTTGGAAAGGAGAAAGGGGCCACTCCCTGCTCCACTTTAATCCACAATGGACTTTTGATTACCAGACGTTGAAGGTGGAGAAGCTAGCATTCCAGGTTAACTGCCAAGATGGCTGAATACACAAACAGACGTGGTCAGACCAGTTTAGTCACATGACTAACTGGCTGTTGGAGTTTTTTGAATTTGAACTTGCCACAGAGAATTTGAACTCAGAAAGCTGTTTGCTCCTGGACTAGAAAAGACCTCTCTCCTGTCTACTCATCTCTTTCTCACCAGCTTTGGAATCCATTGAAGACACAGGAACCTCAAGAGAGAAAAGTCTCCTACAGTGAACAAGGTTTAAGAAGAATACTGAGCCCCAATGAAAAGCAAGAATTACCTACAAAAGGACTCTACTGTGAGCTCGAAGCACAGTAACAAGAAACTTCTATATTGCCTCAAACCTCTCTACTTTATTTTTTCTTCTGCTCTTTTCTGTCTCTATTTGCATGTGCCTATCACATATGCATGCTAGCATGGGGCGCAGTGTGTATTGGTAGGCATTAACCAAATTAGAGTTTAAGTTTAAGTTTTAATAAATTTCACTTTTCTTCTTTAAACCTAAGAAAGCTTGTTTGTGCTCATTTCTTTGCCTTATAATTGGAAACAAGGATTCACCAAGGGGGAGCTCAAAACACGGTGTGTTTAAAAACATAAAACCCTGTTACAATAAGACCAGGTGAAGGCTGAAAGAGACCCCTAGACACCTTTCTCACCTGTTCGTAACAAAGGCAAATGGTATGTTGGCCTTCATTGAAAGGGGATTTGAGTATTATGAGTAAAGAAGTCTTGCTGCAATTGTATAAAGCCTTGGTGAGACCACACCTGGACTATTGTGTACAGTTTTGGTCTCCACATCTAAGGAAGCATATATTTGCCATAGAGGGAGTGGAACAGAGGTTCATCAGACTAATCCCTGGAATGGCAGGATTGACATGAGGAGAGATTGAGGAAACTGGGCCTGTATTCTTTAGACTAGAAGAATGAGAGGTGATCTCATTGAAATTTACAAAAGTCTTCTGGGGCGTGACAGGGTAGATGTGAATAGTCTGTTTCCTCTGGCTGATGAGTCTATAACCAAGGGACACAGTCTCAAGTAAGGGGCAGGTCATTTAAGACTGAGATGTGGGGGAATTTCTTTACTAGTGGTGAATCTGTGGAATTCTCCACCTCAGAGGGCTGTGGAAGCTCAATCATTGAGCATATTCAAGACAGAAATCAATAGATATCTGGATACTAATGATATTAAGGGATATGGGGATAGTGGGGAAAAATGACATAGCGATAGATGATCAGCCATGATCTGTTTGAATGGTGGAGCAGGCTTGATGGGCCAAATGGCCTACTCCTGCTCCTATTTCCTATGTTCCCTTGTTTCTCACACCTGTGTGAAGTGTCTGGAGACATTTTTCTCTCCATTAAAAAGGAGCTACAGAAATACAAGTTGTTGCTTTCCTCATTAACAATGTGTTAGTTTGATTCCAGTATATCTTTGGATGTTAAAATAGCTCAATATCATTGCATTTTGTTCTCATGTTTCTCTCTGAACTATCTGCAGATCTCTTCCTCCATCTCACCTACATTGTTTGGTGACCGATGATACACATTGAGAATTGTACCATACCCATTCCTTAGCCTTAACTGTAGCTACATGGATTCTCTCTTAAGACACCTCCGCATCCCCCAAGATATCCTGAGATTTGCATGCTGTGCAACACTTTAGTAACACTGTCACCCTATCTCCTAACACCACTTTTACAACTCTTTCCCTCAAGCAAGTCATTCCCTTTCAAAAGGAACTGTGCTTCAACAACAGTTATAGAATCATGGATCGAATCAATTTCATGCCCCTCGCGGGAGCACGCTGGAGGCTTAAAACATTTTTTTTTTATTCATTCATGGGATGTGGGCGTCGCTGGCTAGGCCAGCTTTTATTGCCCATCCCTAATTGCCCTTGAGAAGGTGGTGGTGAGCTGCCTTCTTGAACCGCTGCAGTCCATGTGGGGTAGGTACACCCACAGTGCTGTTAGGAAGGGAGTTCCAGGATTTTGACCCAGCGACAGTGAAGGAACGGTGATATAGTTCCAAGTCAGGATGGTGAGTGACTTGGAGGGGAACTTGCAGGTGGTGGTGTTCCCATGCATTTGCTGCCCTTGCCCTTCTAGTTGGCAGAGGTCGCAGGTTTGGAAGGTGCTGTCTAAGGAGCCTTGGTGCATTGCTGCAGTGCATCTTGTAGATGGTACACACTGCTGCCACTGTGCGTTGGTGGTGGACGGAGTGAATGTTTGCAGATGGGGTGCCCAATCAAGCGGCTGCTTCGTCCTGGATGGTGTCGAGCTTCTTCAGTGTTGTTGGAGCTACACCCATCCAGGCAAGTGGAGAGTATTCCATCACACTCCTGACTTGTGCCTTGTAAATGGTGGACAGGCTTTGGGGAGTCAGGAGATGAGTTACTCGCCTCAGGATTCCTAGTCTCTGACCTGCTCTTGTAGCCATGGTATTTATATGGCTACTCCAGTTCAGTTTCTGGTCAATGGTAGATGTTGATAGTGGGGGATTCAGTGATGGTAATGCCGTTGAATCTCAAGGGGAGATGGTTAAATTCTCACTTGTTGGAGATGGTCATTGCCTGGCACCTGTGTGCGCGAATGTTACTTGCCACTTATCAGCCCAAGCCTGGATATTGTCCAGGTCTTGCTGTATTTCTACACGGACTGCTTCAGTATTTGAGGAGTCACGAATGGTGCTGAACATTGTGCAATCATCAGCGAACATCCCCACTTCTAACCTTATGATTGAAGGAAGGTAATTGATGAAGCAGCTGAAGATGGTTGGGCCTAGGACACTACCCTGAGGAACTCCTGCAGTGATGTCCTGGAGCTCAAATGTTTGACCTCCAACAACCACAACCATCTTCCTTTGCACTAGGTATGACTCCAGCCAGCGGATGGTTTTCCACCTGATTCCCATTGACCTTAGTTTTGCTAGAGCTCCTTGATGCTGGGTCGGCATAAAATTGTGTGGAAGGTGGGAGGTGCTGTTCCGTCACCTTCCCGCTCCTTTACGAGCGGCATGGGAGGTGAAAATAGCCTGCCCGCCCCAAGCCAATTGAGGCCCTGAAGTGGCCATTTAATTGCCACTCAAGGGCCTTCTCCTGCCGACGCTGGTATTTTATCAGTGGCAGCCGTGAACTTCAGCACCTATGGAGACCACCTGGTAAAACTGGGCAGCCTCCTTCGGGCCCAGAGTGGGGGAAAGGGGGTCCCTCCTGATCGGGCACCCTGTGCCCAACTGAGGGCACCCCCAGCAGCACAATCTGCCCCTGCTGGAGCACCTTCCCTACCTTCCTGAATAACCCTCCAACGCTCCTCACCAGGGGACAGCTGTTTGTCCCCAGTGCGGCCCAAAACCCCACTCACCTTTATGGAGGCTGACATCCACTTTCCTCTTCCGGCTGCGTGCAGTCTCAGCAGTGGCCACCACTCCCATTGGCACTGTTGGGACGGAGGAGCTGCCGGCCCACTGATTGGCCGGTCGCTCTTGGAGGCGGGACCTCCTGCCTCGGGCGGCAGTCCCAGCCAGGGCCAATTAAGGGTCTGGTCCAAATAAAATTATGGCCAATGAGACAACATTTATGGACACTTAGTCAAAGTTAATTTATGATCCTGGTTTGATTTTTACATATGATAACAAAGTCCCATTGTGACTCTTCATATATTAAGGTTGTAGCCAAATCATCTATAAAAGTTGTTATGACCAGGTGAGAAAGGGGTCTAGGGGTTCCCTCTCAACCTTTGCCTGGTTTGACCATAACAGGGTTTAATTTTAAAAACACAGTTTTTAGCTCCCCCTCATTGAATCCTTGTTCACTGCTCTCTAATTGTAAGGCGAAAAAGTCAACCAAACAGGTTGTCTTAGATTTAAACAAGAAAGGTGGAAGTTTATTAACCTTAAAACTCTAATTTGGTTAAAACGACTACGAATACACAACGCAACCACGCTAGCATGCATACACGATAAACACACATGCAGATAGAGACAGAAAAGTAGAAAGAATAAAGAGGAAAAGTTTGAAGCAATAGCTGGGGTTTATTTACTGTCCTTTGAGTTCGATGTAGAGTCTTTGATTGCAGGTAAATCTTGCTGTTTCGTTGGGGCCCAGTGGACACTTTCAAACTTGTTTTGATGTAGGAGTCTTCTTTCTTAAGGTTTAAGTGTCTTCAGTAGATCTGGAAATTCATGAGAGAGAGAGGGAGAGCTAGCCAGGAGAGAGGCTCTCTTCTTACAAGTTCAGTTGCAATCTGACCCAAACTGTGCTGTGAGCAGTTCAAACAAAACCTGGGCCAGCAGGTTAGTCATGTGACTAGCTGTTTTAACAAACTCCTGTGTTTGTGAATTCTCCATCTTAGCAGACACCCTGGAATACAGGCTTTCTTACACATTCACAGTCTGGTGATCAAAATCCATTTGGGTTATTTGGATCAGGGAGCTGTTCTATTGTCTCCAGGCACTGTCTCTTCGTATGCAAATGTTTTCCAGTCACTGCTGATCTCTTTAAGCAAGTCATCTCCACTCCAGCAACAGTTTTAAAATTAATGTTCATATGATGAAATTAATATGCCTCATTCTTGGCAAAGTATATGAAATGATATTGGCTAGAATTATCCTACAGCTACAATTATTCTGGCATGCTGACCATTTATAGTGGTTATGATTTTATTTGTGGTAATGCTAGTTCTGGCCACATGACTTGGAGTCTATATTTTCCACAGTGGTTTAAGCCCAGCTATATAGCATCATCACACAATGCCCCAAAACACCAATATTCCATTTATTAGCCCATGAACCTCACTAATCCAAGCCTTCTAGCATTTTCTATATGTTAATGTATGCTGTGAGATAAATTTGCATCTTGCACTGTTTTGTAATCAAGATCATCCAGTTGGATTCAGCGAAGTATGAATCAGTTGTGATTTATATAAATTGCAGGAAAAGTCAATATTAAATACGGTTCCATTTCAGAGAGACAGAAACATCGGAACAGGAGGAGGCCACTCAGCCCCTCGAACCTGTTCATCATTCAGTGAGATCATGGCTAATCTGTATCTTAATTCTATGCATCAGCCTGGGCTCCATATCCTTTTATACTCTTGTCTCACAAAAATCCTATCGATCTTAGACTTAAAATGATTAAGTGAGCTAGCATCGCAATTAATCATTTTCAATCTGCGATGGCTAGATTTTTGCTGCAGCATCAGTTCTCTGATCTGCACTCCCTTTGAACATGGGTTCCTATCGGGAGTCCAGGATTGGTGAATTTAATCAAATATCAAATTGGTTTCTGAACGCTGTGGCATTTTCAGGCCACATCTCCCTTTGCCTGTTGGGAATGTTATCGAATGAGACGTTAAACTGAGGCCTCGTCTGCTGCCTCAGTGTAGCTAAAAGAGTCCCCGGCACTAAAGGCCTGTTCAGGTCACGAAAAAAACCCAACCCGAACCCAACGGAACCACATTGGACCCGAGCCCGATCTGGCCCGAGACCCTCCATTTTTTTCCTGTGCCTGACCCGACCTGACCCGACCACCGGAATGTTCCCTTTACTTACCTTGCGACTCCCAATCTGCAGGAAGCTGCAGCATGAGCATGATGACATCATAGAGACGCTCACTCGCTCACTGCGCAGACTCAGAGTTTCCCTCTTTGACGTCCTGGACTCGCAGCTCAGGTAGGCTTTTTACTTTTAACACTTCTTGCTGTGTGTGTCCGAACTGGACCCAGCCCGACCCAACCCGAACCCGACACATGTCGCCAGGTCCCGTCGGGTTCAGTTCGGGTAGCAGGCCTTTACCCAGCATTACTTTGAAGAAGAGCAGGGGAGTTCTCCCTGGTAACCTGGTCAATATTTATCATTCAACCAACATCACTAAAACAGATTATCTGGTTGTTACCACATTGCTGTTTGTGGGAGCTTGCCAAATACATACATTACAACAGTGACTATACCTCAAAAGTACTTTATTGGCTGTAAGGTGCTTTGGGAAGTCTAGATATCATGAAAGGTGCTGTCGAACTGCAAGCTATTTCTTTTTTAGGGAAGGTCATGTCTTACCAACTTAATAGAATTCTTTGAGGAAGTGACAAAGTTGATTGATGAGGGAAGGGCTGTCGATGTCATATACATGGACTTCAGTAAGGCGTTTGATAAGGTTCCCCATGGTAGGTTGATGGAGAAAGTGAAGTCGCATGGGGTCCAGGGTGTACTAGCTAGATGGATAAAGAACTGGCTGGGCAACAGGAGACAGAGAGTAGCAGTGGAAGGGAGTTTCTCAAAATGGAGACGTGTGACCAGTGGTGTTCCACAGGGTTCCGTGCTGGGACCACTGTTGTTTTTGATATACATAAATGATTTGGAGGAAAGTATAGGTGGTCTGATTAGCAAGTTTGCAGACGACACTAAGATTGGTGGAGTAGCAGATAGTGAAGGGGACTGTCAGAGAATACAGCAGAATATAGATAGATTGGATAGTTGGGCAGAGAAATGGCAGATGGAGTTCAATCCGGGCAAATGCGAGGTGATGCATTTTGGAAGATCCAATTCAAGAGTGAACTATACAATAAATGGAAAAGTCCTGGGGAAAATTGATGTACAGAGAGATTTGAGTGTTCAGGTCCATTGTTCCCTGAAAGTGGCAACGCAGGCCAATAGAGTGGTCAAGAAGGCATACGGCATGCTTTCCTTCATCGGACGGGGTATTGAGTACAAGAGTTGGCAGGTCATGTTACAGTTGTATAAGACTTTGGTTCGGCCACATTTGGAATACTGCGTGCAGTTCTGGTCGCCACATTACCAAAAGGATGTAGATGCTTTGGAGAGGGTGCAGAGGAGGTTCACCAGGATGTTGCCTGGTATGGAGGGTGCTAGCTATGAAGAGAGGTTGAGTAGATTAGGATTATTTTCATTAGAAAGACGGAGGTTGAGGGGGGACCTGATTGAGGTGTACAAAATCATGAGAGGTATAGACAGGGTGGATAGCAAGAAGCTTTTTCCCAGAGTGGGGGATTCAATTACTAGGGGTCACGAGTTCAAAGTGAGAGGGGAAAAGTTTAGGGGAGATATGCGTGGAAAGTTCTTTACACAGAGGGTGATGGGTGCCTGGAACACATTGCCAGCGGAGGTGGTAGACGCGGGCACGATAGCGTCTTTTAAGATGTATCTAGACAGATACCTGAATGGGAAGGAAGCAAAGAGATACAGACCCTTAGAAAATAGGCGACGGGTTTAGATAGAGGATCTGGATCGGCGCAGGCTTGGAGGGCCGAAGGGCCTGTTCCTGTGCTGTAATTTTCTTTGTTCTTTGTATTATGACACTCCCAAAATGGAATGGACCAGACCCAGGACCATTTTTGCAGCATTTCCCCCACATCTGTCCTCTTCCTACATGCAGAAATAGTGAAAATGACACACTACTTAATAAATTCAATATAAGATAAATTCTATGACTTTTTTTTTTACACAGGAGAAAAATCTGTGCATTTACTGATGTAAAGAGCTGTAATGGCTTTTGGTACAGACTGAAAAACAAATGTCATGTTCAATTTAGTGTTTTAAATTTGGTGCAATTACGAGATAAATCACTTGTGTTTAGGAAACTCAGTTGACATTTCAAGGGACCTAGGATTTAAGCTCTGTGACTAGTGCTATGGGATGTATTAGAAGAAGGCAATCTGTGTTGTAGATTGTAAGCGTATTCATTTCATGTACATGGGAATGCTTTATCACAATGGCATGCATTTGAATATATGAAATGTAGTTTTGCTTGATTTGCTTTATTTATGGTATTGTTTCAGTAAGTTGGAATGTGTCAGAACCATAGATTTATATAATTGTATTCCAAGTCACTGACTGCAATGAACTTGCAGCATTGCCTCTGAATGTCAATGGGGATCATCACTTGTTGGTGGAATAATTGGATTTGCAAAGTTCTCCTTCAAGGTTGAGAACTTGCAATAACAATAGTGAGGCTTTCCTCTAGCTCATGCACCAGATTCAGGACCAAACTATGAGATAGATCTGTGGCAAAATAAAAAAAAAGGGCAACCAGTTACAAGGAGGTCTTCAGCCTACATAGGGCGGCACAGTGGCGCAGTGGTTAGCACCGCAGCCTCACAGCTCCAGGGACCCGGGTTCGATTCTGGGTACTGCCTGTGTGGAGTTTGCAAGTTCTCCCTGTGTCTGCGTGGGTTTTCTCCGGGTGCTCCGGTTTCCTCCCACAAGCCAAAAGACTTGCAGGTTGGTAGGTAAATTGGCCATTATAAATTGTCACTAGTATAGGTAGGTGGTAGGGAAATATAGGGACAGGTGGGGATGTTTGGTAGGAATATGGGATTAGTGTAGGATTAGTATAAATGGGTGGTTGATGGTCGGCACAGACTCGGTGGGCCGAAGGGCCTGTTTCAGTGCTGTATCTCTAATCTAATCTACATTGCTGAGCAACCTGGCGGTGGAGTTGGACTCTGGTCAGGTATATGCCATTGACTAAGTCCCCACATAAGGAGGTGGATTGAGCAGTGGTGATGAGTAAGCATTGGAGTTCCATTGAGCCTCTAGATGGTCAGCAGATCATCAGCTAACCTGCTCCCTCTTTACCTGTAGAAGATATCTATTGTATAGCTGACGAGGAAAGGAAAAAACATTTGCATTTATATAGCACCTTTTATGAACTCAGGATGATCCAACGTGCTTTATAGACAATAACGTACTTTTGAAGTGTACTCACTTGTGTAATGTAGGGAACACAGCAGTCAATTTACACACAGCAAGCTCCCACAAACAGTAATGCGATAATGACCAGGTAATCTGTTGTCGTGATGTTGGTTGAGGGATAAATATTGGCCAGCTTACAACTTGACTCTTCCCTCATGATGTGTGTCCCTGATAGTTCTGAGAAGCATATGATGCCCAGGACACCCAGGATGATTCCCCTGGTCTTCTTCAAAAGAGTGCCACGGGATCTTTTACATCCACCTGAGACAGCGGAAGGAGTCTCAGCTTAACATCTCATCCAAAAGGACAGCACCTCAAACAGTGGAGCATCAGGCTAGATTTCAGTGTTCAAGGCTCTGGAGGGAGGAGAGAGGAGGTGGCTTAAACCCCTAACTTTCCAGAATGCTACCCACTGAGCCACAGCTGACACATTTAAAAATAAAGAGTTATCATCCACCAGCCCAACTTGAAGTTATTAAACAATTGATGCCTCTGGAGCAGGTCATTTATCTTTCCTGAAGAAATCGAGCAATCTGCCGTATCCCAGAGCAGATTCTACGCAACGGACCAGTGCCATTTTGATTTTTCTGTTGACCATACACATTGATCCACACTGGAATGATTGATGAATTAACCAATCATGTTTGAACAGACTGAAAGCAAGCAGTTGGCCATGTTGCTAAGTTACAGTCTTTCGATCGGGGGAAAAACGGTTAGAGATTACTATTCTCTTTAAAACATGTTAACCTTCTATGTGAAATATGGAGAAAGCTACACGTCTCCTCAAGTTAATTACTAAAGCAGTTATTCAAACATTTTGAACTATTGTTAGGTGGCAAAATAAATTACTTCAATTACAAGAACATTTTGCTTTTCCCTATACATTTATATATAACTTTGAGCTGATTATTAACATCAGGCAGGTGCATTCTGCAAATTTGTAGGAAGTTCGGACATTGCAATTACTGATAATAGAATTATACCGGCAACACAGGACATTGCACACACAATACCTCTAACAATGCTTAACCAGTCAAGGCTTTCATTTGTAATAAAAGCAGAAAATGCTGGAAATACTCTGCAGGTCAGGCAGCTTCTCAGGAGAGAGAAACAGAGCTAACATTTCAGGTCAATGACCTTTCATCTGTAGACCTGAAATAGGAGCTGGAGTTGGCCATTCAGTCACTCAGCCCTGTTCCACCATTCAATATGATCATGGCTGATCATGTACCTCAACTCCACTTTCCCGCCCATTCCCCATATCCCTTGATTCCCTGAGAGATCAGCAATCTATTGATCTCAGTCTTGAATATACTCGACAGTAGACCATCCACAACCCTCTGGGGTAGAGAATTCCAAAGATTCAGAACCCTCTGAGTGAAGAAATTTCTCCTCATCTCAGTCCTGAATGATTGACCCCTTATCCTGAGACTGTGTCCCCATGTTCTAGATTCCCCAGCCAGCGGAAACAACCTCTCAAGGCTGAATTTTCACCTCGGGCACCGGAAACTGGAACAGGGACTGTTTCTGGGATCCAAACTCGTCCCCCGGGAAAACATTGACTTGGGATTTTGACCAGGGCACCCCCTTAGTTGACGAGATAGGTTCTCTGTCCAATTAATGATGGAAGGTGGGCTTTTGAAGATGGAAGGCCAATCAGAGGAGCCCCTGGCTTCAGCATTGGTAAGTAACTGAGAGGGTGCTTGAACAAGAAGGTGTCGTTTCAGCCACTTTTTTAAAAATATAAATAAAAAAATACAGAAAGCAGCTAGGCCACCACTGTGGGTGGGGGAGAGGGGGGCATAAGCCCCTCTACAGGGCTGCCTTTGGCTGTAACACCACCCAGGCAGGCAGTGAGGGCCTGTAGACCTGCCTGGAACGCTGGCATCCTGGCCTGCCCCTGGCTGCCCACCTCCAGGCAGTTAACCAGCTCCACTATTGTGTCAGGAAACTGGAGGCTGCCTGGAAAACCCCAATCAGCATCCATAAACCCTGGTAAACAAGGCTCTATATGAACCTAATTGCCTGCTTGCCTCGTGGGGGTGGTTGGCCTTGTCCAAACCCGCGATGGCCAAAATGGCTGACACCTAGGACAGGGTCGGGAAACCGGCATGCCAGTCGGTTTTGTGGGGTACCGTCCGCCAAATTCCCAACCTTGGTGGGGCCTGAAAATTCAGCCCTCAGTGTCAACCCTGTCAAGCCCCTTCAGAATCTTGTATGTTTCAATGAGATCACCTCAATCTTCTAAACTCCCAAGAGTATAGGCCCAATTTATGCAGCCTCTCATCAGAGGACAAATCTTTCATCCCAGGAACCAATCTAGTAAACCGTTGCTGTGCTGCATCCAATGCTAGTATATCCTTCTTTAGATATGGGGACCAAAACTGCACACACTATTCTCGGTGTGGTTTCACCAAAGTCGTGTACTATTGTAGCAAGACTTTCTTATTCCTATACTCCAATTCCCTTGCAATAAAGGCCAAAATATCATTGCTCTTCCTAATTGCTTTCTGAACCTTCATGCTAACTTTCTGTGTTCCTTGTATGAGATACCCACATCTCTCTGAACATCAATATTTAGCAGTTTCATGCCTTTTACAAAATATTCTAACACACAAGTTATGCAGCAAAAGCATATGACTGTGAGAAGTAGCGAGTACTGATCCCGGTCAGGCTGGATGGCTGTCATATGCAAAACCTCTTCTCTTTCTCTTCTTTCCCTTTTCTTGGTGCCTTGCTTCTTCTCAAAGTCTTCCGAACTACCCAAGGCTGTTAGACCGAGGTCAGCATGGATCCACTCTTGAACTCCCTCCTCCCCACCGCCAACTCCACTGAAGTCCTTCCAAATCTTATCCTTTCCCAGGGATGGACCTGGGGTTCATTATTGAAAAGGCCTCCTTGTCCTGTAGAGGTTCCCTTTTAATACAAGGTGCCCAATAGTAAATTGAGTTCTTTGTTCAAACCATGGAGAGAAAGCCACCCTTATAATAGCCTTAGAGCATGCTAAAGATTGTTTCCCCATGATCAATTCTGCACTGTTTCCCTGATCGATTCTCTAGGGACACACCAGCCTTCAAACTTACTCAGTCAACATCCCTATTGATCACTTATATCTGTTATCAGTTGTTATGCTTGGAGCTGCTCATAGGCCAGTTAACTAGTCTGACTATTCTACTTCTTTATCAAAATAATTACCATAGAATGATTCACTATATTTACAAAAACACCTCATATTTTATTTTCACACACTGGTTAATTTACGCATTTTAGCAAATAGCTTTGTTAAACATGGTTAAAAGACAATCTTAACACAACTTTACAATATGGTTGTTTAATTAGTTATCTACCAGTTGTTCTTCCACTACTGCAAAGGCATCATCTGGCCATGTCCCATCTTGTGGGTTTTTGCTTCCTCTACACCTGGGGCAATTGTCATACAAGAACACAGGAAATAGGAGCAGGAGTAGACCATATGGCCCATCGAGCCTGCTCCGCCATTCAATACAGCCTTGGCTGATCTTAGGCTTCAATTCCACTTTCCCGCCCACTCGCTCTAAACCTTTGATTCTCTGAGAGACCAAAAATTTGTCTATCCCAGTCTTAAATTTATTCAACGATGGAGCATCCACAATTCTGTGGGGTAGAGAATTCCAAAGATTCACAACCCTTTGAGTGAAGTAATTTCTCCTCATCTCAGTCCTAAATGTTTGATCCTTATCCTGAGACTGTGTCCCCATGTTTTAGATTCCCCAGCCAGCAGAAACAATCTCTCTGTGTCTACCCTATCCAGCCTCTTCAGAATCTTATATCTTTCAATGAGATCGTCTCTCATTCTTCTAGACTCCAGAAAATATAGGCCCAATTTACTCAGCCTCTCATCATAGGACAACCTCCTCATCCCAGGGACCAATTTAGTGAACCTTCATTGTACCACCTCCAATGCAAGTATATCCTTTCTTAAATGTGAAGATCAAAACTGCAAACAGTAGATGTGATCTCACCAAAACCCTGTACAATTGTAGTAAGACATCTTTATTCCTGTACTCCAAATCCCTTGCAATAAAGAGTAACATATAGGGTGGCACAGTGATGCAATGGTTAGCACTGCAGCCTCACAGCTCCAGCGACCCGGGTTTGGTTCTGGGTACTGCCTGTGCAGAGTTTGCAAGTTCTCCCTGTGACTGTGTGGGTTTCCACTGGGTGCTCTGGTTTCCTCCCACTGCCAAAGACTTGCAGGTTGATAGGTAAATTGGCCATTGTAAATTGTCCCTAGTGTAGGTAGGTGGTAGGGAATATGGGATTAATGTAGGATTAGTGTAAATGGGTGGTTGATGGTTGGCACAGACTCGGTGGGCCAAAGGGCCTGTTTCAGTGCTGTATCTCTCTATGACTCGAACATACCATTTGCCTTCTTAATTGCTTGCTGTACCTGCATGTTAACTTTCTGTGTTCCTTGTACATGCACACCCAAGTCTCTTTGAACATCAACACAAGTTACAAAGTATTTTTAAAAATATTCTGCTTTTCTATTCTTACAGCCAAAGTGAATAACTTCACACTTGTACTCCATTTGCCCTCTTATTGCCCACTCACAACCTGTCTATATCTCTTTGCAGTCTCTCTGTGTCCTCTTCACAGCTTATCTTTCCACCGAGCTTTGTATCATCAGTAAACTTAGATACATTAATCTTTGTCCCTTTATCTAAGTCATCAATATAGATTGTAAATAGCTGAGGCCCCAGCACTGATCCTGCGGCACCACACTACTCACTGCCTGACAACTTGAAAATGCCCTGTTTATGCCCACTCTGTGCTTCCTGACTGTTAACCAATCCTCTATCCATGCTAATATATTTCCCCAACTCCATGAGCCCTTATCTTGTCTATTAACCTTTTGTGTGGCACCTTATCGAATGCCTTTTGAAAATCCAAGTATACTATATCTACTTATTCCCCTTTATCTACCCTACTAGTTACATCCTCAAAAAACTCTAATAAACTTGTCAAACAGGATTTCCCTTTATTAAAACTATGTTGACTTGTTCTAATCATACTGTGCTTTTCTAAGTACATTGTTAAGATTTCCTGAATAACTGATTCCAGCAATTTCCTGATGACTGATGTCAGGCTAACTGGCCTATCGTTGCCTATTTTCTCCCTCCCTCCTTTCTTGAACAGAGCTGTTACATTTGCTTCCTTCCAATTCACTGCGAACATTCTAAAATCAAGGGAATTTTGGAAAATTGTAACCAGTGTATACACTATCTCTGCAGCTACCTCTTTTAGAATAAGCCTCGGATGTAGGCCAACAGGTTCTGGGGATTTGTCAGCTTCTGGTCCCTTAAGTTTCTCTAACACTTTTATCATGTTGATAATAATTACCCTAAATTCCTCACACTTATTAGCCCCTTGGTTACCCTCTATTTTCTGGTATGTAATTTGTGTCTTCTACTGTGAAGACAGACACAAAGTATTTTTAATGTCTCTGCCGTTTCCTCATTCCCCATGATAATTTCTCCTGTCTCTGCCTCTAAGGGACCAACATTTACTTTAGCTACTCTTTTCATATACTTGTAAAAGATCTTTTAAATTGTATTTATATTCCTGCCTAGTTCACTCTCATTCTATTTTTTTCTTTTTATTGACTTTTTAGTTGCCCTTTTCTGGTTTCTAAAACACTCACAATCCTTAAGCTTATTACTATTCTTTGCAACATTATAAGCCTCTTCTTTTAATCTAATGCTATCCTTAATTTCCCTAGTAAGCCATGATGGATCTTCCTTGCCTTTGTTTTTGTTTTTTAATAGAATGTATTTTTGTTGAACATTTTGAATTGTTTTTTTAATATTTCCCACTGTTTATTTATCACCATACCTTTCAGTCTATTTACCCAATCAACCTTAGCCAGTTCTCCCCTCATATCTACGTAATTGTCCTTATGTTTAAAATTCTGGTGTATGTCATTTTCAAACAATATGGAATTAAATTGTATTATGATCATTTTTCCCAGGGGATCTTTTACTATGAGATTAGTAATTAAACTTGCATCATTGCACAATCCTAGATTTAAAATAGCTTTATTCCGAGTTGGTTCCACAATGTTTTGTTCTAGGAAACTGCCACAGAAGCAATCTACAAACTCATCTTCCACACTTCCTTTGCCACTTTGATTGGTCCAGTCTATATGAAGATTAACGACCCCACAATTATTAACTTGCCTTTGTTACAAACTCCAATTATTTCTTGCTTACTGCTCTGTCTAATGCTATAAATATATTAGGGGGCCTATAACTTACCCCCATCAGCGTTTTCCGACCCTTATTATTCCTAATCTCCACCCATGTGATTCTATTTCCTGATTGTCTGAGCCAAGATCCTTTCTCTTTACTGTCCTTATGTCATCCTTTACTATCAGGGATATTCTGCCTCCTTTTCCATTCTCTCTGTCTTTTTGAAATGTTGTATCCCTGGAATATTTATTTCCCGATCTTGGTCACCTTGTGATGTCTCTGTAATGGCGATTATTTCTAAACTACTTATGCCTATTTGTGCCGTTAGTTCATCTACCTTATTGCGAATGCTTTACACATTCCGATAAAGAGCCTTTAAACTTATTTTTTTACGACTATTCTTTGCATGTAACTTATTCGCCAATGCACTATGACCATTAAACTCCCTGTCCCACTCTGCTTGTCTTTACCCAAATCGCTGCACTGCTCAATTGCCTCAACTTTTTTTTTTAGATTTCTAAATCTCCCTTCACTTGACCCCTCCTCCTGCCCCAACCTTTAGTTTAAAGTCCTATCCACAATCCTAGCCTGGTTTAAGTGGAGACAATCTCAATGGAACTGCTCCCTCTTTCCCCAGTACTGGTGCCAGTGCCCCACAAATCAAAACCCCTTACTCCCACACCACTCTTTGAGCCACATGTTTAATCCTCTAATCTGTTTGACCGGATGCGAATTGGCGTGTGCCGCAGGTAACTGTCCAGAGATTATTACATTTGAGTTACAACGTTTTAATTTGAGGCAAGATTTTTAGCTCCCACTGGGGGCGGAAATGGAGGCGGGCAGGCGGGCAATTTCACACAATTGGCTTACGTGCCAGTTCCCTAGCTCCATTCTGCCCCCAGGCCATTTCCCAGTGGGTAGCCTATTAGGGCATTTAAAGACCTATTAAGGCCTGTTAACGGAGGCCGACTGGGATTTTTCAGTTTGCCTGCCAGTCCCTGTAGGTGGCAGGTGCAGTTTAGATGCCTGGAGGTACCTTCCCTGTGGCAGACTTGGGGAGCAGTGCTCCAAACAGGCTTAGAGACAGCTCCCCTACCTACCTGGATGCAGCAGCAGCTGCGGGCCAGCCTGTGGAGGAGCTCCCCCCACACTCCCCTCCCCTGAGAGTGGTGACCCAGCTGCAAAGATCATTTTTCATTTTAAATGTGAAATAGTTGGAGCGAGGGCAACTCTGTTTTGGGCTTCCTCTCTCTCATTCATCTGCCATGGCATCCTGCTGCTACTTCTTTTGGCCCTCCAACTCTGAGAGCCTGCCCACTACCCTTAATTGGGTGACGAGCCCACCGTTCTGGCTACTGATCAGCAAATCAGGGAAAATCACAACGAACGACTGTTTCTCACATAGTGCAGACTTCTGACCCCATTTGAGTCTGATGTTGGGGTTCAGAAGCCCACAGCAAAAATTCTGCCCTTCGACCTAAATTCTCAAACTCTCTCAGCAGAACATCATTCCTCATTCTACCATCTGTCGTTGGTTTCTACTGGACCATGCCAGCTGCACACTCCTTCTCCCACTGCAAGTTCATCTCCAGCCGTGAGGAAATATCTTTAACCCTGGCACCGGGCAGGCAACACAAACTTTGCAACTCCCGATTGTGCTGCAGAGAACAGAATCTATCCCTCTGACTAGACTGAACAGAACATCTCGCCCCCGAACCACTCTACGGTTTTCATCATGTTTCTGCATTTGCACATTAATTGCCCATAAAACTCACTGCAGAAAGTTATTTCAAGTAACTGATAGTGTAAATACTCTTTTAGTGACCTGATAGCTGTTAATCACTGCCAGTCACCCTGTTTTGCCCAGAAAGTGAACAATTATAAGTGTGGTGTCTCATTCCTTCATTTCATGAATTATTGGTTGATGTTAAAAATGTCAAATTTTAAATTAAAGCATTTTTGAAACATTTCCTTCGTCCCTTTATTTCTCTTCCTGTCCCTGATTTGACTCTAATTCACCCTCCTTCACAATCCTTCCTCGGTTTATTTCTCAATCCTTCAATCTCTTTGGTTCAGGACATATGTTGCTGGTTCCATCGTTCACAGTTGTCCCAGATGCCCTGTTGCCTAGGCCACACCATTGTAAGCCCACACTTTCAGCAATGTTGTGGGCAGTTAGTATCTAAAAGTGTACTTGGAAATCTAACTAATGGGTCACGCTGCAAGATGCCCCACCCCTGCAAAATCTCGGCCACAACGCCTTCCTGGAGACACGACCTGCAGGATTTAAAAGACGTTGCTGGCTATTAAGTGAGTAAGTGAGGGGACAAAAGCAGCCTGACTGTGTAATCTGCTTTCAGAGCTGAGATGGAAAAGATAATTGAAGAAATTACACAGGGCACTCGAGCGGTACAAACTGCACGGGCCAAATAACATAAACAGAACAATAAACTGAAATGAAATTAACAGGTTACTGCAGTAAAGAGGCAATAGAGCATTGAGACAACCGAATGAATCCTGTGGTTGCAGCTAGCTTAAAAAGGTGCCTTTTATCAGTGTTAAAAATATAAACACCACCACTCAAAGTCGTGCTGTTTCAGAGATAATGAAGGATTGAAATAATGCTTTAAAGTCAACACAATCACAGGGGAAATGTATGCAGAGCTAAAAAGGAGTGGCCTCCTAGTTTCTGAAGCTTTGCTATGGAGACAGGAGGTTGGCTTCAATAAAAAGGCACTCGGGTTACAGGTCAAGATGCTGAAATTGTTACCTCAACAGGAAGAGTTCAAAGTTTCAAATGCAGGGTCACATCGTGAGATAAATTTCTACATTTTGAGATGACAATTAAAAGGGTGGGTGAGAATAGTTTTGATGGGGGCAATTAGTACTAGTTGAATCAACATAGCATCGTTTTTAGTGCTCGGTTGGCTGTTTCATGAGTAACCTGCCTCAGTCACATGCCTCGTTGGCTCTATTTTCTGCTGGGGTTCAGGATTTGATCAATGGTATCATCAGCCACAGGAACAGGAGGAGACCAGTCAGTCCCCCGCACCTGTTCTGCCATTCAATTAAATCATGGCTGGTTTGTACCTTAACTCTGTTTACTCCGCCTTGGTTTCATATCCCTTAATACCCTTACCGAACAAAAATATATCAATCGCATTTCTTAAATTTTCAATTGAACCCCAACCCGGCACAGTGGTTAGCACCGCAGCCTCACAGCTCCAGCAACCCAGGTTCAATTCTGGGTACTGCCTGTGTGGAGTTTGCAAGTTCTCCCTGTGACTGTGTGGGTTTTCACCGGATGCTCCGGTTTCCTCCTACAGCCAAAGACTTGCAGGTTGGTAGGTAAATTGGCCATTGTAAATTGCCCCTAGTACAGGTAGGTAGTAGGGGAATATAGGGACAGGTGGGGATGTGGTAGGAATATGGGATTGGTGTAGGATTAGTATCAATGGGTGGTTGATGGTTGGCACAGACTCGGTGGGCCAAAGGGACTGTTTCAGTGCTGTATCTCTAAATTAAAAATAAAACAGCAACAGGAGAGAGAGTTCCAGATTTCCACTACCCTTTGTGTGAAGAAGTGCTTCCTGACATCATCCCTGAACAACCTAGCTCTAATTTTAAGGCTATTGCCCCCTTATTCTAGACTAGATCTACCTAGTGCTATCTACCCTAACAAATCCTTTAAACGCTTTGATGAGATCACCCCTTAAACTTCTATATTAAAAGGGAATACAAGCCTCAGCTATGCAACCTGTCCTCGTAATTTAACCCTTTGAGCCCATGATTGAACTGTTTAGCTGATATCTTTGAGGAACCTTCCTGTGACTCACTTGCCTTGGAATAAACCCCCCTCATTTGGTCCCCAAGAGGAAGACATTGAAGTGCATTCTTTTCTGATGGCCACATGTCATTTGTGTGTTTGAGTACAAATAATAGCCCTTGTTATATATGCATGCCATTGGTTTGTTAGTGGGCTCATGGATTGCTACAATTATAGTCCACAATCCCTTGTCTTCCAGGCATACTGTAGCTGGTCTACTGTCAGTGGTTACAGTGCACCTTTGGTCTCTTGTGACTGTTGTTCTTCATTCAAGCCAAGAGTGAGGCCTTCATTCAGAACAATACAGTGGAGGCAGCTATCAATGTACTGAAACCTCTGCTACTGATGTCTGTATCACTGGTTGGATGGGGAAGTGGTCCTTGATTTTTTTTCTGCTCAGTGTAGTACTGGGCATTACAGAATCTCTTGCCATTAATTTCCCTATTGCAAATTCTCAGAAAAATCCTGTGGCATAAGAGTTTAGGGTCATATAACCTTCTTTGAACTTCATCATGCAATGAACTTCCATCACTCATGGGTCACTGGCAACATAGGAACAGGAGTAAACTATTTAGTCCTTTGAGCCTGTTCTGCGATTCAATGAGTCATGGTTGATTTATTTATTTAGAGATACAGCACTGAGACAGGCCCTTTGGTCCACCGAGTCTGTGCTGATCCTACATTAATCCCATATTCCTACCACATCCCCACCTATACTAGGGGACAATTTATAATGGCCAATTTACCTATCCACCTGCAAGTCTTTGGCTGTGGGAGGAAACTGGAGCACCCGGCGAAAACCCACACGGTCACAGGGAGAACTTGCAAACTCCGCGCAGGCAGGACCCAGAATTGAACCCGGGTTTCTGGAGCTGTGAGGCTGTGGTGCTAACCACTGTGCCACTGTGTGATCTGTGACCTAGCTCCATATACCTGCTATTTGCTCCATATCCTTTAATACATTTAGTTAACAAAATTTTATCAATCTCAGATTTAAAGTTAACAACTGGCAATCAACTGCCATTAGTGGAAAAGAGTTCCAAACTTCTACTACATTTTCTGTGTAGAAGTGTTTCTTATTTCACTCCAGAAAGTCTATGTCCCCTTGACCCAGACTCCCCAACCAGCAGAAATAACTTCTCTCTATCAACCCTATCTATTCCTCTTAATATCTTGAAAACTTTGATCAAATCACCCCTTAACCTCCTAAATTCTAGGGAATACAACCCTAGTTTTTGTAACCTGTCCTCGTAATTTAACCCTTGGAGTCCATGCATCATTTTGGTCAGTCATGGCTCAGTTACTCTCTGAGAAAGAAGGTTGTGGGCTCAGGTCCCACTCCAGGACTTGAGCATAAAAATCAATCTGACATTCCAGTGCAATACTGAGAGAGTGCTGCACTGCCGGAGGTGCCGTTTTGTGGATGAGACGTTAAAATGTGGCCCCGTCAGCTGCTCGGGTGGCCATAAAAGATCCCATGGCACGATTTTGAAGAAGAGCAGTGGAGTTCTCCCCGGTGTCCTGGCTAATATTTATTCCTCGTCAACATCACAAAAGCAGATTATCTGGTCATCATTACATTGCTGTTTTGGCAGCTTGCTGTGCACAAATTGGCTGCCATGTTTCCTATATTACATCAGAGCCTACACTTCAAAAGTACTTAATTGGCTGTAAAGTGCTTTGGGACATCCTGTGGTTGTGAAAGGTGCTATAAAAATGCAAGTCTTTCTCTTTTGTTTTTATTCTTTTAAACCTACGCTGCACTCCTTCCAAGGCCAATATATCCTTCCTAAGGTGTGGCACCCGGAACTTTTTTTATTCATTCGTGGGATGTGGATGTCTTTGGTTAGGCCAGCATTTATTGCCCATCCCTAATTACCCTTGAGAAGGTGGTGGTGAGCAGCCTTCTTGAACTGCTGCAGTCCATGTGGGGTAGGTACACCCACAGTGCTGTCAGGAAGAGAATTCCAGGATTTTGATCCAGTGGCAGTGAAGGGACGGTGATATAGTTACAAGTCAGGATGGTGTGTGGCTTGGAGGGGCACTTTCAGGTGGTGGCGTTCCCATGCATCTGCTGCCCTTGTTCTTCTAGGTGGTAGAGGTCGAGGGTTTGGAAGGTGCTGTCGAACGAGCCTTGGTGAGTTGCTGCAGTGCATCTTGTAGATGATACACACTGCTGCCACTGTGCGTCATTGGTGAAGGGAGTGAATGTTGAAGGTGGTGGATGGGGTGCCTATCAAGTGGGCTGCTTTGTCCTAGATGGTGTCGAACATCTTGAGTGTTGTTGGAGCTGCACTCATTCAGGCAAGTGGAGAGTATTCCATCACACTCCTGACTTGTGCCTTGTAGATGGTGGACAGACACTGGGGAGATGGGAGGTGAGTTACTTGCCACAGAATTGCCAGCCTCTGACCTGCTCTTGTAGCCACAGCATTTATGTGGCTAGTCCAATTCAGTTTCTGGTCAATGGTGACACCCCAGGATGTTGATATTGGGGGATTCAGGGATGGTAATGCCATTGAACATCAAGGGGAGATGGTTAGATTCTTTCTTGTTTGATATAGTGTGTGTTACTTGCCACTTATCAGCCCAAGCCTGGATGTTGTCCAGGTCTTGCTGCACATGGACACTACAAGGTGGCAGTGTTACCTGCCCTCCTGTATGTGTCAGAAACATGGCCACTGTACAGCAAACATTTCAAAGCCCTGCAGAGATGTCACCAGCGGTGCATCCGCAAGATCCTGCAAATTCAGTGGCAGTACAGGCGCTCCAATATCAGTGTCCTCTCTCAGGCCAACATCCCCAGTATTGAGACACTGGACATGGCTAGTCAGCTACGTTGGGTGGGCCACCTCATCCACATGACTGACACAAAACTCCCAAAAAAAGCTTTCTACTCCGAGCTCCGTTATGGCAAGATGCTACCAGGAGGGCAGATGAAACGCTATATGGATGTCCTTAAAACCTCCCTGATAAAATGTGACACCTCCACTGATTCATGGGAATCTCTTGCTTGAGACCACCCAAAATGGGGAAGAAGCATCCGTGAAACTGCCAGTCAGTTCGAACAACATCGACATGCCCAGGTAACGACCAAGTGCAAACAGCGGAAGGAGCGTTCAGAAATTAGAGCATCCCATTCACTTGCCTCACCAAACACCACATGCCCCACCTGTGGCAAAATGTGTGGATACAGAATTGGACTATTCTGTCACCTAAGGGCTCACAACCCTGGAGTGGAAGAAAATCATCCTTATTCCCGAGGGTCTGCCTAAGAAGAAGAAGGCATATGGACACGGGTTGCTTCAGTATGTGACGAGACACGAATGGTGCTGAACATTGTGCAATGAACAGCTAACATCCCCACTTCTGATCTTATGATGGAGGGAAGGTCATTGATGAAGCAGCTGAATATGCTTAGGCCTCGGATACTACCCTGAGGAACTCCTGCAGTGATGTCCTGGGACTGAGATGATTGACCTCCAGCAACCACAACCATCTTCCTTTGTACTAGGTATGACTCCAACCAGTGGAGAGTTTTCCCCCTGATTCACAAGACTCCAGCTTTGCTAGGGCTCCTTGATGCCAGACTCAGTCAAATGCTGCCTTGATGTCAAAAGCAGTCACCCTCACCTCACCTCTGGAGTTCAACTCTTTTGTCCATGTTTAGACCAAGGCTGTAATGAGGTCAGAAGCTGAGTGGCCCTGGCGGAACCCAAACTGAGCATCAGTGAGCAGGTTATTGCTGAACAAGTGCTGCTTAATAGCATGTCGACAACCCCTTCCATCACTTTGCTGATGATCGGGAGTAGACTGATACGATGGTAATTGGCCGGGTTGGACTTGTGCCCTGCTTTTTGTGTACAGGACATACCTGGGCAATTTTCCACATTGCCAGGTAGCGGCCAGTGCTGTAGCTGTACTGGAACAGTTTGGCTAGGGGCGTAGCTAATTCAGAAGCACAAGTCTTCAGTACTATTGCTAGAATATTGTCAGGGCCCATAGCCCTTTGCAGTATCCAGTGCCTTCAGCCTGGGTATGATTAGAACAAGAACAAGTCAGCATGGTTTTACTAAAGGGAGATCCTGTTTGACAACTTTATTCGAGTTTTTTGAGGATATAACTAGTAGGGTAGATAAAGGGGAACCAGTAGATGTAATATACCTGTATTTTCAAAAGGCATTCGATAAGGTGCCACATAAAAGATTAATAGGCAAGATAAGGGCTCATGGTGTTGGTGGTAATATATTAGCATAGATAAAGGATTGGTTAACAGACAGGAAGGAGAGAGTGGGCATAAATGGGGCATTTTCAAGTTGGCAGGCAGTGAATAGCGGGGTGCCGCAAGGATCAGTGCTGGGGCCTCAGCTATTTACACTCTATATTAATGACTTAGATGAAGAGACAGAGAGTAATGTATCTAAGTTTGCTGATGATACAAAGTTCGGTGGAAAGGTAAGCTGCAGGGAGGATGTAGAGAGGCTGCAAAGAGATATAGACAGGTTAAGTGAGTGGGCAACAAGATGGCAAATGGAGTATAATGTAGGGAAGCGTGAAGTTGTTCACTTTGGTCATAAAAATAGAAAAGCAGAATATTTTTTAAAAGGTGTGGGACTGGTAAGTGTTGATGTTTAGAGAGACTTGGGGGTACTCATACAAGGAATACACAAAGTTAACATGCAGGTACAGCAGGCTATTAGGAAGGCAAATGGCATGCTGGCCTTTATTGCAAGGGGATTGGAGTACAGGAATAAAGAAATCTTACCAAAATTGTACAGGGCTTTGGTGAGACCGCACCTGGAATACTGTGTGCAGTTTTTGTCTCCACATTTAAGAAAGGATATACTTGCATTGGAGGCAGTGCAGCGAAGACTTACTAAATTGGTCCCTGGGATGAGGGGGTTGTCCTATGATGAGAGGCTGAGTAAATTGGGCCTATATTCTCTGGAGTTTAGAAGAATGAGAGGCGATCTAATTGAGACATACAAGATTCTGAAAGGGCTTGAGAGATTGTTTCCGCTGGTTGGGGAATCTAGAACATGGGGGCACAGTCTCAGGATAAGGGGCCAATCATTCAGGACTGAGATGAGGAGAAATTACTTCACTCAAAGGGTTGTGAATCTTTGGAATTCTCGACCCCAAAGGGTTGTGGATGTTCCATTATTGAATACATTTAAGGCTGGGATAGATAGATTTTTGGTCTCTCAGGGAATCAAGGGATATGGGGAGCAGGCAGCAGAGTGGATTTGAAGCCCAAGATCAGCCATAATCATATTGAATGGCGGAGCAGACTCGATGGGCCATATGGTCTATTCATGCTCCTATTTCTTGTGGTCTTGTGTTCTTGTGTTCAGCCGTTTCTTGATATCATGTGGAGTGAATCAGATTGGCTGAAGACTGGCATCTGTGATGCTGGAGACCTCAGGAGGAGGCCGAGATGGATCATTCACTCGGCACTTCTGGCTGAAGATGAATGCAAATACTTCAGCCTTGTCTTTTGCACTGATGTTCTGGACTCCCCTATCATTAAGGATGGGGATATTTGTGGAGCCTCCTCCTCCTGTTAGTTGTTTAATTGTCCACCACCATTCACGACTAGATGTAGCAGGACTGCAGAGCTTAGATCTAATCTATTGGTTATGGAATTGCTTAGCCCTGCCTATCGCATGCTGCTTCCGCTGTTAGGCACACAGGTAGTCCTGTGTAGTAGCTTCACCAGGTTGACACCTAAATTTTAGGTATGCCTGGTGCTAGTCCTGGTATGCCCTCCTGCACTATTCATTGAACCAGGGTGCCCTCCTGCACTATTCATTGAACCAGGGTTGGACCCCCAGCTAGATGGTAATGGTAGAGTGGGGGATATTCCGGGCAATGAGGTTACAGATTGTGGTTGAATCTAATTCTACTGATGATGGCCCACAGCACCTCATGGATGCCTAGTTTTGAGTTGCTAGATCTGTTCAACATTTAGCACGGTGGTAGTGCCACACAACACAATGGAGGGTCTTTTCAATGTGAAGACAGGACTTCGTCCCCACAAGCACTGTGCGGTGGTCACTCTTACCAGTACAGTCATGGACAGATGTGTCTGCAACAGGTAGATTGGTGAGGACGAGGCCAAGTAGGTTTTTCCTTCTTGTTGGTTACCTTACCGCCTTCCGCAGACCCAGCTATGCCCTTTAGGACTCGGCCAGCTCGGTCAGTAGTGACACTACCAAGCCACTCTTGGTGACGGACATTTATGTCCCTCACCCAGAGTACATTCTGTGCCCATGCCACCCTCAAGTGATGTTCAACATGGAGAAACACTAATTCATCAGCCGAGGGGGGGTTCAGTAGGTGGTAATCAGCAGGAGGTTTTCTTGCCCATGTTTGATCTGATGCCATGAGACTTCATGGGGTCTGGAGTCAATGTTGAGGACTCCCAGGGCAATGCCCTCCCAACTGTATACCACTGTCGCTACCTCTGGTGGCTCTGCCCTGCCAGTGGGACAGAACATACCCAGGGATGGTGATGGCGGTGTCTGGGACATTGTCTGTAAGGTATGATTCTGTGAGTATGGCTTTGTCAGGCTGTTGTTTGACTAGTCTATGAGATAGCTCTCCCAGTTTTGGCACAAGCCCCCAGATGTTAGTAAGGAGGACTTTGCAGGGTCGCAGTCCTCCAGGGGTGATCTAACCAGGGCATTGTATAGTAGTAGCATAACTTCTATTGATCCACTTACTGCGGAAGCTTGAGTTGTGAATTTTTCCTCTCCTGCTACTCTAAGAGATGACGATGAACACTGCACCTATGAAATCTGCTTGTCCAGTTCACTTTAACTTCAAAATCTTATTTCAACTGATACCAGTCTTGGATTTGTGTTCAGAGCATACCCCATCCTCTCTTGTACAATTCTGTATGATTGGCCTTTAATCAATATTTAATAAGCAAAAAAAGAGAAATGTTTTAACCAGCTAATTTCACTTTAACCCATTTTAGGTCGGATACATTCTCCATCTCTGTCATTGTCTATATCAACATTCCAGACTTTATTGCAATAAAGCAAAAAGTAATTCATATAGAATGGCAGGTGACATTTGAAGTTAAACTATCATGTTTTTTTCAATTATCATCTGAATTTTGAAAAATTTTATGGAGATACGAAGTGAAAAATGATTTCCCTGCCCATTGAATCAGTAACAAAGAGCCATAAATTCAGCAAAAGTCCTCAAGGCATCATGAGGGAAGTCAGAAGAATTTCATTTAATCTATAGGGTTATTGGAATATGGAACAAATTGCCTATTGAAACAAGTTAGGCAGAAGGTCTTAGGGAATTAAGTTTTCTGAATGCAGGCCCCCTGAAGAGGAGGCATGTGCAGCTAGTACATATATATTGGGAAATTGCAGTACTCTGCCAAAATTTTCTATCCAGTAATTTGAATGGATGTGATATCATGGGCAGCACCAATGAATTGCCAATCTATGTGGCAAGTAAATAACCTACCCTGCTGGCAGTACACATTTGGAAAATCAATCACTAGATAATTATTAAAGGGTGGGGGCAGGAAGCGCAGAGAACAGGGAAATGAAATCCTAATAGATGGACCTAATTCAGAGCAAATATTGGTGTAGGTATGATGGGTCAAAGGACAGTCTTCTGTGCTGAAATTCTTACAATTATATGATTGGGGTAATTTTGTGCCCTAATCACACTACATCAAGCGTCGAGTAATTAAATAGTTCTACCAAAGAACCAAATGGCTTCCTTCTTTCCTCTATCATTCTATGATTCTATGAGACACAGCTAAAAATAGACATGAGCAGGTGAAAGGGTTAAAGAACCAAGGCTTGTAGGTGGAGTGATCACGTTGAATGGTGGAACAGGCTTGAAGGGCTGAATGGTCACCTTCTGTTCCTATGGCTGTTGACACCACTAGTCAAATCTATGCATATTCTCCCACTCTATCAGTCAAAATATCTATGGCAAATCTCCTTAAAGACGATAGCTTATAACCAATTGCAAAGGGTCTTCATTTTTTTTTACAATATACATGCAGTTTAGATTTGAATGGCCTGTTAAGGCAGTTATTCTTCTAATGCAGTAATGTTTGGCCACTTCCTTTCTTATTTGTGTCCTTACTTTCTCAATATTGCATCAGTCAGCAATATATTTATTCCGCATTGCATTTCCCCAGGTAGGAATAATGTAATTTTACATAAAAACAATTGTTCAGTGCAAGAACACAATATTCTGCCTGAAAACAGAGTTACAGTTATCTAGTTTTGATAATTAAGAAACCCAGCAGAGAACTTATCTCTTCAAATGCGAATTGTCCCATTCTCTCATCCTATGTTACAGTCATTCTATTACTTGTGCATCACATGAAAATCAATAGTCTATTTATGCTGGTACCCAGAATGACTCCAGTCAGCTTAGTGCTTTAAGCCCAAGTCTGCAGTATTCGCGCTGTGACAGATTTCAGAGTAAATGTGTCTGGGAGGTGTTCTGAAGGCACTATTGAGCTGTTCTTTGTTGTACGGGAGCTTACGGTTGCCAAGTCTGGTTGGACGTATTCCTGGAGGTTTCATCACGGTTGACTGTGCGTCTCCAAGCACCCCAGTCCTACACTCCTGTCATCAATCGGTTAAAATGTCCATCCTCGTAGTTTAATGTCTTGCCCACCAATTGGAAGGCAAACAGACCCTGCCTTTACATGATTGGATGATTTTTGATGGTCGGTCAAACCGGCCTTGTCTCCCGTCTCCAATACTTACATTACTAATAAAACTATAGTGTTGCAAGAAAATGAAAGAAAAGCGCTTTCTTTTAATGTCCCAATGATATTTTTTTCCTGAGTTACTCACAGCTGTGTCCAAGAAGATTAATCCATAATTCCTGGAGACCCCAGGACAATCCTGGAGAGTTGGCAATGCTTGTGGAGCTAAGTTGACATAATAGTGGTTAAACTGATTCTCGAATGTGTTGTGCACTGATATCTCCACATTAGCTAGCTGCCAGTTTAGAAGGGATATAGTTATTCCACTATCCTAATAGTGAAGCCACAGTTTTTTACCCTTTGTGGGCCTGACTTTCAATCCCAGCAATGACCGTCAGATGTATCTGGTGGACACTCAAAGGGTGAGTGTCAAGAATCTTTGGAGGACTGTGTCAGCAGATGCTGTTTGATGAGTCAATACACTAAGGTTGAGTGTCTTGATGTGGATCAACTAATGCTGATGGACTTTATTTCTTAGAGATCATGTGATCTCTAATGTGATCTCTCATGTAAACCTTAATTTCCACACAAAATGACCCTAATTAAATAAACTCCATATGGTACAAATGTGACGAATGGGTTACAACAACAAAAGCTTATATTATCTAACACCTTTAACGTAATAAAACATCCCAAGGCACTTAACAGCAGCATTATTAAACAAAGTATGACACCGAACCACAGAATGAGATATTAGGTCAGATGACCAAAAGCTTGGTCAAAGAGGTAGGTTTTTAAGAAGTGTTTAAAGGAGGAACGTGAGGTAGAGCAGTGTCGGGAGAGTTTTTCAATGAAACAATGAACAAACATATTTTCACCATAATGGATAAGGGATTTTGGTAATACAGTGGGACAGGATGGCCAAAGATATCACTGGAAAGTGAGTTGCACATTAAACCAGCCGAAGAGACTTAAAATAAATAATCAGAAACATGTGTGCAAAAATATCAGAAAAGAGACAAGACGCCAATATATTCTCAAAGCTTTTTACTTCTAGAAAACATTTTAAAAGCCAAAATTTCTATTTGGATAGGAGGGTCACTTACCTTCCTCTTACATATAAGTAGAAAAATCACAAATGAATTGAGTGTTCAACAATAACTTGCATTTATTATTTAACATAATAAAACATCCCAAGGCACTACACAGGAGCGTTATCAAACCAAATTTGGCACCAAACCACATAGGGAGATTTTAGGACAGGTGACCAAAAGATTGGTCAAAGAGGTAGGTTTTAAGGAGTGTCTTAAAGGAGGAGAAAGAGACGGAGAGGTTTAGGGAGGGAATTCCAGAGTTTAGGACCGGGGCAGCTGAAGGTACTGCCCCCAATGGTGGAGCAGTGAAAATCAAAAAAGGCCAGAATTGGAGGTGCGCAGAGATCTCGGAGGGTTGTGGGGCTGGAGGAGGTTACAGAAGTAGGGAAGAGTGAAGCCATGGAGGGATTTGAAAACAAGGATAAGAATTTTAAAGTTGAGGCATTGCCAAATTAGGAGCCAATATAGACCAGTGAGCACAGGGGTGAGGGGTGAACGGGACTTGGTGCGAGTTAGGATACAGGTAGCAGAAGTTTGGATGAGTTCAATTTTGAGAGTGAGGATGAGGGTGAACGGTGGAAGGCTGGCCAGGAAAGAATTGGAATAGTCGATTCTAGGTAGAAACTGATAGACAAAGGAAGTGATTTAATTGCATTCCTGTGAATGCTAAATATATTTAAAAAATCTCTTTTCAGAATAATATTGACATGTTCAAGCAAAGAATAATCATTTAGAAAATGATATTCCTTTCAAAAGGGAATTGGATATATACTTGAATAATTAAAATGTGGAGAAGTGAAATGAATTGGATCACTCTTTCAAAGAGGTGGCACAGGCACGATGGGCTGAATGGCCTCCATATGAGCTCGATGATTCTGGTAAAGTGTGACTTTAAGTTTTAATCTACAAGTTACAATATTAGTTAAAATTGCTCTTTAGTGAGAAGATTCAACATTATACATGGAGGAAGGGAGGGAGGAAGGAAGGGCACAAGGATTCACAGACGTTAACGATGAGAAAAAGCTACTTGGCCAATTTAATCCATGGATTTGATCCAGGGCATTTGGTCCATTCTCGGATGTGACCAGTGAATCCTTTGGGCTGAATTTTATTCTCCCGCCATCAGGAGCAGCAGTGGGAGAGAAAAATGTCAGTCCGCATGTGTGGGCCGCGCGTTGCCATGCTGCCGTGATCTACTGCACGGCGGCTCAAGATAATACTCTGGCTGGCCACCCCCCCCCAATCACGTGGTGGGGGGGCGGGCTCTGCGACACCAGCAACGGCATCAGCTGCCTCTGTGCAGGCGCTGGCGCCATTTTGAAAGGGTAGCCAGGCCTGCCGTACCTCCCCCCTCCCAGTACACCTCAATAAAAAATATCGCCACTTACATATAACAGTTGCCCTCTCCCCCCCCCCCCAGCCCCTGCAAAAGACTGACATGCAAGATTTGACCTTCCCTCACACCTCCCCAAAAGTGCAGAGGTCACCCCTTCTCCCCCTACATTATTAATGCTGATTGGAACCCGCAAACCGCGCCCCCCTCCACCACTACACTGAAAATCATAAGTACCCTCCTTCCCCACCTCAGTGGTGCCAGTTTTCCCTGGATGGGAAAGTGAAGGTGCTTGAATGCCAGCCACCGCTCGGAAGATCCCGGGCAGCCGGCAAGATCCCTGACAATTTTATTGAAATGTATTAATTATTTTCATTTACATATTCAAAGTCGAGTCCCGTCGCCTAGCGGCGGGTGGACCGCCACGGAGTCTCGCCGCCAGCGGAAAGATTGGTCCCGGCTCTCCCGGCATTAGGCTCCGTGGCGGACCACGGTCGGTACAATCTTCAGGCTCTCCCCTCGACCTCCGTCACGAATACCAACATCGGGACCTCAGCAAAATCCAGCCCTTTGTATCTAATTAAATTATTTGAAAATCAATCTTGCAATAATTATTCTCAGGGATAGTAACCACACTCTATACTCCTGCTAAAAGAGAAACTTTAGATTGAAAGAGAATGACAAAGTATTGATGCAACAAAATTAGTCATTCGATGCCAGAAGTTTTGTAACTATCACTGTTAGCCCTGGCTCAAGGTGTGGAACTATCACCCCTAAGTCAGAGATTTCAGCGCTGACATTGCAGTGTAGAACTGAGGGAGTGCTGCACTGTCAGAGCTGCTGTCTTTTGGATCAGGTGCTAAACTGAGGCCCATCTGCCCTCTCAGGTGGGCATAAAAGATCCCATGGCACTATCCAAGGAATGGCAGGAGAGTTTTCCCTGATGTCCAGGGGCCAACATTTATTCTGGTTGTTATCACATTGCTGTTGGTGGGAGCTTGCTGTGCGCAAATTGGATGCTGCGTTTCCTACATTAAAACAGTGACTACACTTCAAAAGTACTTCATTGACTGTAAAACGTTTTAGGATATCTTCGGGCGATGAAATCCCCAGCAGAAGTGCAAATTCTTTAAAGATATACGGGGACGAGGAAAGGATTATAAAGAACCATTAAGGCCATCTGTGTGTTTGTGAAAATTAATCAGCACTTTCCCACGAGGTTGACATTTTACACCAAATCTCAGATGCCAAACCCCCAGCATAAACTGCAATGTTTACATCCCCATAAGTTTTGTTTTCAAGACATGAAGAGAATATAAAGGAAGTATCTACTTTCTGATGCTCCCCAGCCAAGTGAACAAATGTTACTTTAAACCTCTCAGGGTTAAAAAGCAGCTGCTGCTGGTCTTTGCTGGAGAACCTCATCATTCTTGTGCTCCGTAAGTCATTACCTCCCTGATGTCTGCCTCTATTCCCTACCGTTTGAACTGGCATGACTTCCTTTGTGGAATTGCTTTCCTTTTAACCCCAGGGCTAGATTTTGTAGCTTCCCCACCCCCTTGCTTTCTTCGCTCTCTTACTGGTGAAAATGCTCACAATTAATAAAATGCTGAGAACTGCAGGGGGAAATTGGTTACAGCTGTCGGAGGATTGGGGAGGTGGGGAGGCGTTTCCACTTGTGATTTCCAGATCATTAACAATATGGCTGTGCGTTAACTCGCAGTATTGACAACTAAAAAGAACAAAACAAAGTTATCCTTTAATACTCCTCATAATGCTGCACTTTGCATTTCCTATAGTTAGGGCAGAAATATGATCCATTTCCCTTTTCGGTCGTCTGTCATTTGCAACAGAGAATGTTGAAAGTAAGAGAATCCCTTTAGTAGAAAATGCAGCAGTTGACTTCCATCAGTCACGTGTGAGCTGGTTTTATGCTCAAGTCTCCATTACAGCCGGGATGCAATGTGTCGTTGTGTGCACCAAATCACAATGGCAGGACAACGCAACAGTGTTCATCCTCTAGTCAAGAGATCGAAGCCCAGAAATTTGGGCGTGGACTATTCATGTGCCTGATTGTGAGGTCCGGGGCTCCCCAGCTATTGAACCTTAAGCAGGGGCCTCAAGGTAATGGACGGACGTGGCATCAGAGCCCACCGGCAGAGATCGGCCTCTGCTAACATTGCAGAGGTCATTGGGTCTGGGGCTGAGATGGTCAAAGCCAGGGGTCGGGGTCAAAAATTCAGGACTTAGGAGATCGAGGGGTGGGGGCAGCTGAGGCGATCAGTTCCTTCAATGAGGAATCAAGAGGAGTGCTCCAACTTCTCCCAGCTGCACATTCTTGTCAGTTACTTACATTCTTGGACCTAGCAACCAATTCCTTGGCTTGGTTTCCCAGAGCGCAACCAGGCAGATTCAGGCCAGACCAGCCTCGGACAGGGGAACTCAAACAGGCGTTTGACCCCTTTTTTGCATTTGCAAAGAGTCTAACACCTGCTTCAGGCATATGTAAAGGACGACACTTTTTGTCCTTACCCAATATGGCGGGTCACACTTCCAGGCAAAAGTGCATGCACGATGTCAGCCCGCCATTTTGGAGCCTTAGTAATCTGGAAAAACGAGCATTGAGTGGACCAATTTCTCAGTCCAAAGTGTTTCTGCATGTTCAAGAAGGTGACTGCGGATGGGTAATCAATGCTGGCCTCGCCAATGACACCCACATCCCAAGAATGAGGTGAACATCATAAATCATGCAAATCTTTACCTTCTTGCTGACTGATATGGCAAATTTCTCTTTGACAGTAGTTGAAGTCACATTAAGAGAGACACAACAGTTTGTGTTTTACCTGTTTAGGAAGTGGCCATATAATCTGATGGTTGAATGTGTATAATTTCCCTTAGAATCTAGTTAAATGCAATTTCAGGTGTAAAAATTTGCAAGGCTATGGGGAAAGGGTGGGGGAGTGGGACCAGCTGAACAGCTCTTGCAAAGAGCAAGCTTCAACATGATGGGCCAAATGGCCTCCTTCTGTGTTGTAGCCATTCCATGATTCTATGATAAGGGCAGAGTATGCATCCATTTTCCTAGGTCATTGCTGGGAATTAATCAGTCTAATCCTTTCCTTGAAGGTCCAATCATTGAAGCCTGTATAAAACAGTGGTTCAGCCCCAGCTGGAGAATTGTGTCCAATTCTGGGCACCACACTTTAGGAAAGATGTGAAGGCTTTGGAGAGGTTACAGAAGAGATTACTGGAGTGTTTCTAGGGATGAGGGATTACAGATACATGGATAGACTGGAGAAGTTGGGATAATTCTCCTTAAGCAGAGCAGGCTAAGAGGAGATTTGATAGAGGTGTTCAAAATGAAATCTTTAGATACAGGAAATAAAGAGAAACTGTTTCCAATGGCTGAAGGATCGATAACCAGAAGGCAGAGATTTTAGGTGATTGGCAAAAGAACCAAAGGCGACATGAGGAAAAGTCTTTTTACTCAGCGGCTGGTTAGGATTTGGAATGCACCGTCTGATAGGGCAGTGGATACAGATTCAATAGTAGCTTTCAAAGGGAACTGAATAAATAACTGAAAGAGAAAAAAATGCAGGAATAAGGGGAAAGAGCAGGGGAGTGAGACTCACTGAATTGCTGGAAAGAGCCAGCACAGATTCGATAGGCCAAATGGCCTCTTTCTCTATTGTACTATTCTATGCGTCTAATGACAAGTTATAAACCAATTTGTCTTCATAATGATTCAGTTTGTCTGGGGGCCTCTTTGCCCTGGTATTCTAGTCTGTACTATCCAATTCTTGATCATCTAGTGAAAGAGTGATCTGAAGATATTCAGGTGAATATAGATTCATATTTCAGAAAAGCAAACTCCCACAAACAACAATTTGATAATGACCAGAGAATCCGTTTTTAGTTATATTGGTTGACGGATAAATATTGACCAGGAAATAACTCTCATGCTCCTTTCAAGATAGCATCACGATCTTTTACATCCACTTGAAAGGGCAGACAGGGAACTGGATTTTACAGACCCTCCCCCCACCGACATCAGGTTTCATGGCAGGGTGGGTGGGGGGCGTCTGGAAAATGCCTCCGGGAGAGGGCTGCCACATACCACAACGTCGGGAGGGCCCAGCCCGGTATTGCCGGCGGCAGCGAGGCCTCATGGTGGCCTGCCTGCTACTCGGCAACGGGACCCCCATTTGCATATTCAAATGTATGTAAGTGAATGAATTAATTATACTTACGTCCCCACCTGAGTCCCTGCTCCATTCTTCGACCCGGTGGCCGGCACTCCGCACCTTCGGATCCCCATCTGGGGAAATGAGGCGGAACGTTGTGGGGAGGGAGGAGGAGATAAGTTTCTCAGTGTGGGAGGAGGGGAACAGGGTCAAAGTAACATCTTTGGTATAAGAGATGGTGGGAAGGGTTTGAGGTTAACATTTATGTACTTTGGGTGGGGGTGGGGTAAGTCAGGTGGAGAAGGTTTTGGCGAGAAGAGGGCAAATAATTAATTCAATTGTCATGGGGGAGTGGGAGAGGGGCAGAAGAAATGTCTTTATTTATTTTTATCTCCTTGCGCTTTAAATATTTAAGTTTAACGATAGGGCTCAAAACCCTTTAAAAATGGCGTCAGCGCCTGCGCACAGGCAGCTGATACCATTGCCAGGGAGGGACAGCCCGCCCCTTCACCCGATTAGGTGTTGGGGGGGGGGGGGGTGCGCCACTCGCCCTGGCTATTTAATTGAACCGTCGTGCATAGGATCGCGGCGGCTCTACGACTTGCGGCCCGTGCGGGTGGGCCACCATTGTTTTTGCCCGCTGCTGATTACGGCGGCAGGCCTATAAAATTCAGCCCAGGATCTTGGTTTACCATCTCATCTGAAAGGCGGCACCTCTTTCAGTACTGCACTGGCAGCCTAGCTCAAGTGTCTGGAGGGGATCTTGAATGAGAGTTTTAACTAGTCAAAGCTCCGCAGGAAATTGGAACTTGTCTGAGATGATGCACTAGCTTTGATCTCACTCAACCACCTGCAAGTTCCCCTCCAAGCCACACAGCATCCTGACTTGAAACCAAATCAGCATTCCTTCAGTTTCACTGGGTCAAAGTCCTGGAACTCCCTCCCTAACAGCTCTGTGGGTGTACCTACCCCACATGGACTGCAGTAGTTCAAGAAGGCCTTCTCAAGGTCTCCCACCACCACCTTCTCAAGGGCAATTAGGGATGGGCAATAAATGCTGGCCTAGCCAGCGACACCCGCATCTCATGAACAAATAAAACAAAGTTTTGCTATTTACAATCAAATAAAAGCTGAATATACCTCTTGCTCCAATCAGAAGAAAGTGCCCCATGTATGAGTTAATTGAAAGTGGTTTGAGCAGTAACTGCACTCATACTGGAGTGTGTGTGATTGTGGCGATTGTGCGTGTGTGATGCATGACAGTGCTGAAAGGTGATAGTAAGAGCTGTTAACCTGTCTGCATGTGTGGAAGAGTTCATTATTCAACTGCTAGACAGCTTAAGTGCTGGGTGACTGAAGAAGGTTTTGGACGATTGCTGTGGGCTTCATCAGCTACAAAAAGATTAAGGAAATGTGTTCTGTCATGGTAAATATGTGAAATGTTTTGCCACAAGTTGTGTTTATTGCAACTGTTGCCAGGTGATGATCTCCCTTGCCTGGTTTGTTAAAATAAATTCTGTTTTATTGGCCTTTCAAAAGGAAGAATTTTGAATCTTTAAAAGAAAAATTCAATTCTGCACAGCGATTTTGAATTAATGATTTGTTTAAAGGTATGGCCATATCATAAAGGCTACTGTTTGAAATAAATGAAGTCAAACAAAAGGCATCCACTCTGCAGAGTGCAACAAAAACAATTTAACCTGCACTTAAACTGGGAAAGAAAGACTTGCATTTATATAGTGCCTTTGATGACCACAGGAGATCCCAAAGGCAAGAACAGCCAATGAAGTGCCTTGGAAGTGTTGTCACTATTATAATGTTGGAAATGCGGCAGCCAATTTGCACCCAGAAAGCTCCCGCAAACAACAATGTGGTAATGACCAGTTCATCTGTTTTCATGATGCCTATTGAGGGATACATATTGGCCAAGGCACAGGGAATAACTCCCCTTTGAAATAGCCGCAATGGGATTTTTTTTTTTACATCCAATTGAAAGTGCAGATATGGCTTTGGTTTAATGTCTCATCTGAAAGATGGCTCCTCTGACAATGCACAACTCCCTCACAGTGTCAGCCTTGGTTGTTGTGGTCAAGTTCTGGAATAGGACTTGAAACCAGAACCTTCTAATCCAGAGGTAACAGAGCTACCTACTGAGTTGTGGCTGTCACTTGTCAGGAAGTCTCAATGCAATACATAGACCCAAATATTGGCAGGGATGGGTTTTCTGAGTGAGGGGCGTGCAGCTTTGGATGGGAAACTTGTCCGAAGTCTGCGATCTACCACTCTCGCCAATGCCCACGATATCGGTCTCCCTCTCCCCATGAGCTCTGGCTCTCCGCCTCCCCCCCCCACCCCACCCTGCTCCAAGAACCCCCGCGATCTCCTACTTACCTGGCATTTGCTCCTTGGCTGCTTTCCCACCCAACAGAGAGGCAGCCTGTCAATCTGTCTGGCTGACTGGCAGGAAGACTGCTGAAAAAATTTAAAAGACATCCTGTTGTTAATTTCAGCAGGACTTCTGGAAAACTAGTACCCCTGTCCAGGAAAACCCAACCGTGCTTACCCACCTTTACCCAATCAGGCCATATGTGACTCCAGTCCCACACCAACACTGTTAACTCTTAACTGACCTCTGGAGTGGCCAAACAAGAAGGTCCATCACCACTTTCTCAGAGCAACTAGGGCTGGGTGATAAGTTCCCACATCCCGAAAATGAATTAAAAGAAGCACAAATATGCTATGTGATTGTATTGTCATGAGGTTGAGCCAGCCAATAAAATTAGTTCCGGTTCTCGTTTTTTAGATATTTTTTCCACACAAAATAGCTCACCTTCGCTACTGTCTTAATTAATGAGTAAAAGTATGTGAAAAAAATAAGGAGATTATTGAGATTGTGCAGTTGCATATCAAGTCCAAGTTCGGTACCAGTGTCATGCCCACTTAGCATCTACAGGCAATTACATTACATTTTCTCCTTTGTGAGTTTAGTTTACAATATTAATAGGGTGTTTGCATGTTAATAGATCATTTTGCAGATATCCCGTCATGCATTCGGTCCAGATAGTGTTAATAAGATAACACTACCAAACAGCAATTATCTTTTGTCAGTCTGACAGAATACTGTGTTAGGGTTTAATTTAACTAAAATTACCAGTTAATGAAATAAAGCTGTCCTCAGGCTGAAAGATAATCTAATTGTACAACAGAGATTAAAGTAAACATTGTTCCCACACAGGCATTCATGAAAGTAGGCTCAGAGGGATCGTGCCTGCAATTGGTGATGGATAGACTCCTGATTTATACAGCTTGAAGGTTGAAATAAAGTCTGGATTAATGGCAAAGATGGCAGTCACCTCAAGTACATTGTAGACAATCTCTCTCATAATAGCAATCATCAATAGAAAGCAGTAACCTACATGATTAACAACTGGGCAATAAATACTTTTGATTATGTTCAGCCAGATTGTGCTTTTATTTATAATGTGTCCTGATGAAATAATGATTTAATAGCAGAGTTTCCTCTGCTTCTGATGTTAATGCCAAAGAGATTCACTGTGCAGTACTTGGGGAAAAAGGTTTTCTGGCTCAATATCAATTCAATCTTCATTTCTGAATTTTCCAACATAGAAGTATAATGTAGGCAAATGAGTTAATCACTCTCTGAAAATTATTTAATTGCAATCCACACATTTTTGCAGCACAAAAACAGAATTTTCCTCTATAAAACAACAATTTGCATTTATACGACACTTTTAACAGGGTAAAACCATTCCGGTTCTTCACAGAAGTGATTATCAAACAAAATCTGGCACCGGGCCACAGAAGGAGATATTAGGACAGGTGACCAAAAACTTTTATGCATTTCATGGGATGTGGGCATCGCTGGCAAGGCCAGCATTTGTTGCCCACCCTAACTGCCCCTTGAGAAGGTAGTGCGTTTCCTTCTTGAGTCGCTGCAGTCCATGTAGGGTAGGTACACTAACAGTGCCCGTAGGAAGGGAGTTCCAAGATTTTGACCCAGCGACAGTGAAGGAACGGTGATATAGTTCCAAGTCAGGATTGTGTGCGGCTTGGAGGGGAACTTGCAGATGTTCCCATGCATCTGCTGCCTTTGTACTTCTAGTTGGTAGAGGTCGTGGGTTTGGAAGGTGCTGTCAAAGGAGCCTTGGTGAGTTGCTGCAGTGCATCTTGCAGCTGGTATACATTGGAGGGAGTGAATGTTTAAGGTGGTGGATGGGGTGCCAATCAAGCGGGCTGCTTTGCCCTAGATGGTGGCGAGCTTCCTGAGTGTTGTTGGCGCCTCACTCATCCAGGCATGTGGAGAGTATTCCATCACACTCCTGACTTGTGCCTTGTAGATGGTGGAGTCAGGAGGTGAGTTACTCGCCACAGGATTCTCAGTGTCTGACCTGCTGTTGCAGCCATGCTATTTATGTGGCTGGTCCAGTTCAGTTTCTGGTCAATGGTAGCCCCCCAGGATGTTGATAGTGGGGGATTCAGCAATGGTAATGCTGTTGAGTGCTAAGGGGAGATGGTTAGATTCTCTGTTGTTGGAGATGGTCATTGCCTAGCACTTGTGTGGTGTGAATGTTACTTGTCACTTATCATCCCAAGCCTGAATGTTGACCAGCTCTTGTGGCATGTGGACACGGACTGCTTCAGTATCTGTGGAGTTGCAAATAGTGCTGAACATTGCACAATCATCAGCGAACATCCCCACTTCTGACCTTATGATGGAGGAAAGGTCATTGGTGAAGTAGCTTGGTCAAAGAGATAGGCTTTAAGGGGTATCTTAAAGGAGGAGAGAGAGACAAAGAGGTTTAGCGATGAGATTCAGAGTTTAGGGCCCAGGCAGCTCAAATCACGGATGCCAATGGTGGAGTGATGAAAATCAGGGATGCGGGGAGGTCAGAATTGGAGGAATGCAGAGATCGAGGAAGGTTGTAGGTTCCAGAGATGGGGAGGGGTGAATCCTTCATAATCTAATGTCTGAAGTATGTTGAAACATGATTACCCATTACTCTTCATTATTAATAGCTTTTGGATCCTAAGCATGCTGCTCCAAGAGTCAAGTCTGTGTAGCGGAATTAGCTAACTCTTCACTGGCCCCCTCTTTCAGACACTGTATCGTTATCTATGCTTTTATATTGAACTTCTTTAAGAACAGTTTCCTCTTTAGATTTCCACACACTACATGCCAACTAAGACGCCAGACTAATGGTTTGCTCCGAGACCTCTTCTTTTGGAACAAGAGCTGGTCAAGACAACACATCATTGGGTGCTCTCTCTTCCAGCTGCGGGGAAGCCTCTATCTGATACCTTCCCTACAGCCAGGCTGATTGTGGTGTCTGGTGATCACTGTCTTACGTGAAAGGTGAAGGGACAGACGATCCTGTTCCTGTGCCTGGAATGATAGGGATACTTGGGAGCAACAATTAAAGATTAGGTCAGGAAGCATGCACTCTCCCTCCTGGAGCTCAACAAATCTTCCATTCATTAATTTAAGGTTGCATAGTGTGACATTACAAGTCCTAGCCAGAATGGATATGATTGACAAGGGAAATTATCCAATTATGCCTGAAGACTTCTCTGCTATAAGTAACTGGGCTTGATTTTACCCACATAATCTATTATTAACTATACCCAAAAACTGCATTTTGCTTCAGAAATAATCCTGTTATTATCTGGAGACTTTGCTGTAGTTTCGGGCATGAGTTCTGTTTGCTGCAGTTCATGGAGACTCAGTTAAAACACTCAGTTTGCTGAGTAAATAGACCGTTTGCTGTGAGTCCTGCCATAAATTCTGCCCAATCTCCAACTCATTGTCTGACACAGTGGTGTCAATACGAACTCAGTGAATTTAAACGGATGGAAAATCGGTGGGATCCCTTTTCTGGCCTCTCTGTAACAAGACTATATTATCTAAAAGTTCCATCAAATATCAGTGTGCACAACAGCTATATCTTAAGGGTACTTTTTACCCTAATTCCAACTATTGTACTCTCAATCGTTTTCTGAGTCGTAATGTCTCTGGGCATTTCAGTAAGTAAATCTATTGGTTTTAGCGGGATGTTTTGCACTAAAGGAGACAGGAGCATGTGCTGGGCTTCCCATGTGATCTCCAACAATTGAAACCTTGAAAATTAGCCCTCAGTTACTATTATTATTATTATGATTATTTTCTTTACCAGTGCACTCAATTTTTATCTTTTACCTTTTGTAATGCCAGTGATAGATTGCAAGATGCACCAGGTTCAAGGTAGACAATTTAGCAGCACTGGGTAAGAGGTAGTTATGTGGTTAGCAACAATGAGATTGCCTGTACTTTGGTATTACAGTATTAAGCAGTGGTCCTGTGATTTAGCACAGGATAGCTGGTGATTTCCATCAGTCCTTAGCAAAGAAGGTAAGGTCCTGGAATGTAGCATCACTGTAGAAATAATCCTGGGGTTTTCTGCCTTTGGGGTAAGGGTCCTAGGCTTTGGGATAACTCATAAGGGATCATAGGATTTGAGGAAGCATAAGAAAGACATCTAGAGTATATCTTACTAGGCAGTTAGATCCACATGCTTAAGGATATTTAAATTCAATGTTGCCAAGAATCAAATGGTTAAGACAAGACAGGGAACAATATTTGGACCCAGCATTCTTTTTAATTCTTGCCAGCAAATGCAGGGCAAATTAACAGGTGGGGCAAGAATCCACCCATAAACGATGTCTTCTTTTCAAAACAGACCATTGAGTAGTTAGAACAAGGTTTTGGGGACCTTCTGAATTCTGTGGCATGTTAAAGCCAATTCTACGACAAAATATACAACTTGCATTTATATAGCATATTTAGTGTAGATAAATGGCCTAAAACACTTGAGAGAGGTAGAATCTAATTTAAGGTAATTGGCAAAATAATCAGAAGGGACATGAGGGAAAGAAAGATTGTTTAGCAAGCTGCTATGATCCAGAATGCACTGCCTGAAAGAATGGTAAAGTCAGATTGAACTGTAACTTTCAAAAGCGAATTAGATATATAGTTAATGGTGAAAACTTTGCAGGGCTACAGGGAAAGAAAAGGGGGAGTGGGACTAATTGGATAGCTCTTTCAAAGAGCCTGCACAGACACGATGAACCGAATGGCCTTCTTCTCTGCTGTATCAGTCTATGAGTTGATTGTTAATCTCTTAATTGGCTGGATAACTCTTTTTCAGCCGGCGTGGATACAATGGATAGAATTGCCTCCTTCTATGCCATAACGTTTTCTGTGCTTCTATGTTTCTATGAGTTATGATCCTGTGAAAACTGACACTGAACCGAACAATGAGAGATTAGTAGGAATGACTAAAGAGGTGGGCTTTAAGGAGGGTCTTAAAAGAGGAGAAGGCGAATGTAAGGAGGTAGAGGGTTTTTTTTATTTTTTATTTTAGAGATACAGCACTGAAACAGGCCCTTCGGCCCACCGAGTCTGTGCCGACCAACAACCACCCATTTATACGAACCCTACACTAATCCCATATTCCCTACCAACTACCTACACGAGGGGCAATTTACAATGGCCAATTTACCTATCACCTGCAAGTCTTTGGCTGTGGGAAGAAACCGGAGCACCCGGCGGAAACCCACGCAGTCACAGGGAGAACTTGCAAATTCCGCACAGGCAGAACCCAGAATCGAACCCGGGTCCCTAGAGCTGCGAGGCTGCGGTGCTAACCACTGCGCCACTGTGCTGCCCATTGTGCTACTGTGGTTTAGGGAGAGAATGCCAGAGCACATGAATACTACAAGTCAATCCATGGTTGGGGGTATTTTGCAACTGCTATAAAAATGGGGTAAAACAATTCTGTATTTTAAACTGTTTAAATGCAGTTTAATGTGTTTAACCTCTGATAATACCTCCTGGTATTAAATGTTTGTTTACACTTTGCTGTCACATTTGACTTTTTATTCAGTCAAGTTAGAGATTCAAGTGTTCAGTGACATTTAAGTGTTAAGCAATAGGCACCAATACCTGGTCATAGAGTCATAGAGTCATAGAGTTATACAGCACAGAAACAGGCCCTTTGGCCCAACACGTCTGCACTGACGATCAAGAACCCATCCAATCTAATCCCATTTTCCCGCACTTGACCCGTAGCCATGTATGCTATGGCATTTCAAGTGCTCATCTAAATACTTCTTAAATGTTGTGAGGGTTCCTGCCTCTACCACCTCTTCAGGCAGTGTGTTCCAGGTTCCAACCACCCTCTGGGTTAAAAAAAATTTCCTCAAATCCCCTCTAAACCTCCTGCGCCTTACCTTAAATCTATGCCTCTGGTTATTGACCCCTCTGCTAAGGGAAAAAGTTTCTTCCTATCTATCCTATCAATGGCCCTCATAATCTTGTATACCTCAATCAGGTCCCCCCCTCTGCCTTCTCTGCTCTAAGGAAAACAACCCTAGCCTTTTCATTCTCTCTTCATAGCTGAAATGCTGCAGCCCAGGCAACATCCCAGTGAATCTCCTCTGTACCCTCTCGAGTGCAATCACATCCTTCCTATAATGTGGTGACCAGAACTGTACACAGTACTCCAGCTGTGGCCTAACCAGCATTTTATACAGCTCCATCATAACCTCCCTGCTCTTATATTCTATGCTTCGACTAATAAAGGCAGTATCCCATATGCCTTTCTAACCACCTTATCTACCTGTGCTGCTGACTTCAGTGATCTATAAACAAGTACACAAGGTCCCTCTGACCCTCTGTACTTCCTAGGGTCCTACCATCTATTGTATATTCCCTTGCTATGCTAGTCCTCCCAAAATGCATCACCTCACACTTCTCAGGATTAAATTCCATCTGCCACTGTTCCGCCCATTTTACCAGCCCATCTATATCATCCTGTAGTCTAAGGCTTTCCTCCTCACTATTTACGACACCACCAATTTTTGTGTCATCTGTGAATTTACTGATCATACCTCCTATATTCACATCTAAATCATCGTCTGCCTGCAATGAATTTGGCCTAACCATCAGCCTCAAGAAAACGAACATCATGGGGCAGGATGTCAGAAATGCTCCATCCATCAATATTGGCGACCACGCTCTGGAAGTGGTTCAAGAGTTCACCTACCTAGGCTCAACTATCACCAGTAACCTGTCTCTAGATGCAGAAATCAACAAGCGCATGGGTAAGGCTTCCACTGCTATGTCCAGACTGGCCAAGAGAGTGTGGGAAAATGGCGCACTGACACGGAACACAAAAGTCCGAGTGTACCAGGCCTGTGTCCTCAGTACCTTGCTCTACGGCAGCGAGGCCTGGACAACGTATTCCAGCCAAGAGCGACGTCTCAATTCATTCCATCTTCGCTGCCTTCGGAGAATACTTGGCATCAGGTGGCAGGACTATATCTCCAACACAGAAGTCCTTGAAGCGGCCAACACCCCCAGCTTATACACACTACTGAGTCAGCGGCGCTTGAGATGGCTTGGCCATGTGAGCCGCATGGAAGATGGCAGGATCCCCAAAGACACATTGTACAGCGAGCTCGCCACTGGTATCAGACCCACCGGCCGTCCATGTCTCCGTTATAAAGACGTCTGCAAACGCGACATGAAATCGTGTGACATTGATCACAAGTCGTGGGAGTCAGTTGCCAGCATTCGCCAGAGCTGGCGGGCAGCCATAAAGACAGGGCTAAATTGTGGCGAGTCGAAGAGACTTAGTAGTTGGCAGGAAAAAAGACAGAGGCGCAAGGGGAGAGCCAACTGTGCAACAGCCCCAACAAACAAATTTCTCTGCAGCACCTGTGGAAGAGCCTGTCACTCCAGAATTGGCCTTTATAGCCACTCCAGGCGCTGCTTCACAAACCACTGACCACCTCCAGGCGCGTATCCATTGTCTCTCGAGATAAGGAGGCCCAAAAGAAATCATTAATGTACACTACAAACAGTAAGGGTCCCAGCACCGATCCCTGTGGCACACCACTGGTCACAGGCCTCCATTCACAAAAACGACCCTCGACCATCACCCTCTGCCTCCTGCCACTAAGCCAATTTTGGATCCAATTTGCCAAATTTCCCTGGATCCCATGGACTCTTACCTTCTTGATCAATCTCCCATGCGGAACCTTATCAAAAGCCTTACTGAAGTCCATGTGGACTACATCAACTGCTTTACCCTCATCTACACATCTAGTCACGTCCTCGAAAAATTCAATCAAATTTGTTAGACACAATATCCCCCTGACAAAGCCATGCTGAATATCCCTGATTAATCCCTGCTTCTCCAAGTGGAGATTAATCCTGTCTCTCAGAATTTTTTTCCAATAGTTTCCCTACACTGACGTTAGACTCACTGGCCTATAATTACCTGGTCTATCCCTGCTACCCTTCTTGAATAATGGTACCACATTTGCTGTCCTCCAGTCCTCTGGTACCTCTCCTGTGGCCAGAGAGGATTTGAAAATTTGTCAGAGCCCCTGCTATCTCCTCCCTTGCCTCACACAACAGCCTGGGATACATCTCATCTGGGCCTGGGGATTTATCCACTTTTAAGCCCACTAAAACAGCTAATATTTCCTCCCTTTCAATGCTAATTTGTTCAAGTATATCACATTCCCCCTCCCTGATCTCTACACCTACATCGTCCTTCTCCATAGTGAACACAGATGAAAAGTAATCATTTAAAACCTCATCTAAGTCCTCCGGCTCCACACCCAGATTGCCACTTTGGTCCTTAATGAGCCCTACTCTTTCCCTGGTTATCCTCTCGCCCTTAATATACTTATAAAATGCCTTGGGAGTTTCCTTTATCTTGTCTGCCAGTATTTTTTCATGCCTCCTCTTCGCTCTCCTAATTACATTTTTAAGTACCCCCATACACTTTCTATACTCCTCTAGGGCCAGAAGCCTCCTTTTTATTCCTGAGCCAATCCTCTATATCCCTTGACATCCAGAGTTCCCTGGACTTGTTGGTCCTACTGTGTGGGAGGGTGAGTTGTGAGGAGGAGGCAGAGAGGCTTCAGGGTGATTTGGACAAGTTAAGTGAGTGGGCTAATGCATGGCAGATGCATATAATGTGGATAAATGTGAGGTTATCCACTTTGGTAGCAAAAACAGGAAGGCAGATTATTATCTGAACGGCTATCAACTGAGAGAGGGGAATATGCAGCGAGACCTGGGTGTTCTCGTACACCAGTCACTGAAGGTAAGCATGCAGGTACAACAGGCGCTAAAAAAGGCAAATGGTATGTTGGCCATCATAGCGAGAGGATTCGAGTACAGGAGCAGGGATGTCTTGCTGCAATTATACAGGGCTTTGGTGAGGCCACACCTGGAATATTGTGTGCAGTTTTGGTCTCCTTATCTGAGGAAGGATGTTCTTGCTACAGAGGGAGTGCAGCGAAGGTTTACCAGACTGATTCCTGGGATGGTGGGACTGACGTATGAGGAGAGATTGAGTCGGTTAGGATTATATTCTCTGGAGTTCAGAAGAGTGAGGGGGGATCTCATAGAAACCGATAAAATTCTAACAGGACTTGACAGGGTAGATGCAGGAAGGATGTTCCCGTTGGTGGGGGAGTCCAGAACCAGGGGTCATAGTCTAAGGATATGGGGTAAACCTTTCAGGACTGAGATAAGGAGAAATTTCTTCACCCAGAGAGTGGTGAGCCTGTGGAATTCGCTACCACAGAAAGCAGTTGAGGCCAAAACATTGTATGTTTTCAAGAAGGAGTTAGATATAGCTCTTGGGTCTAAAGGGATCAAAGGGTATGGGGCAAAAGCGGGGATGATCAGTCATGATCATAATGAATGGCGGAGCAGGCCCGAAGGGCCAAGTGGCCTACTCCTGCTCCTATTTTCTATGTTTCTATGTTACTCTTCACCTTTACGGGAACATGTTAGACCTGAACTCTCACTATTTCCTTTCTGAATGACTCCCACTAGTCTGATGTAGACTTTCCTACCAGTAGCTGCTCCCAGTCCACTTTGGCCAGATCCTGTTTTATCATATTGAAATCGGCTGTTCCCCATTTCAGTACTTTTATTTATGGCCCATCTTTGTCCTTTTCCACAACTATCTTTAATCTTATAGAGTTATGGTCACTATCCCCGAAATGCTCCCCCACTGCCGCTTCTACCACTTGTCCAGCTTCATTCCCTAGGATTACATCCATTACTGCCCCTTCTCTTGTAGGACTCTCTACGTGCTGGCTCAAAAAGCTCTCCTGGATGCATTTTCAGAATTCCACCCCCTTTAAGCCTTTTGCACTAAGACTATCCCAGTTGATATTGAGGAAGTTGAAATCCCCTACTATTATTACCCTATTATTTTTGCACCTTTGAGATTTGCCTACATATCTGCTCCTCAATCCCTCCCTAACTGTTTGGAGGCCTGTAGTACACTCCCAGCCAAGTGATTGCCCCCTTTTTGTTTTTAAGTTCTACCCATATGGCCTCATTAGAGGAACCTTCTAAGATATCGTCCCTCCATACTGCAGTAATTGACTCCTTAATCAACAGTGCAATGCCACCTGCTCTTTTACACCCTCCCCTATCACGCCTGAAGATTCTATACCCTGGGATATTGAGCTGCCAGTCCTGCCCTTCCCTCAACTATATCTCTGTGATAGCAATAATATCATATTCTCATGTGTTAATCAACGACCTCAATTCATCTGCCTGACCAGTAAGACTCCTTGCATTAAAATAGATATAATCCAGCCTTACATTATTCGCTTGTGCCTTAACAGGTCTATATTTGCTCTGCCCTCCAGACTGACTTAGCTTCTCTTCTATATCTGATTGCACATCACTCCCTACTGTACCTCCACTCTGTATCCCAACCCCCTGCCAAATGATTTAACCCCACCCCCCCCACCCCCAACAGCAGTAGCAAACCACCCAGGAAGGATGTTGGTCCTGTTACAGTTCAGTGCAACCCGTCCAACTTGTACAGATCCCACCTTCGCCAGAAACAGGCCAAGTCATCCAGGAGACAAAAGCTCTCCCTCTGGCACCATCTCTTCAGCCATGCATTCATCTGCTCTAACCTCCTACTCTTATACTCACTAGCACATGGCACCTGGAGTAATCCAGAGAGTACAACCTTTGAGGTCCTGCTTTTTAATCTGCTACCTAGCTCCCTAAATTCTTGTTGCAGGACCTCATCTCTCTATCTACCTATGTCGTTGGTACCAATGTGGACATGACATCCGGCTGTGCACGCTCACCCTCCAGAGTACCCTGTAGCCACTCGGTGATATCCAAGACCCTTGCACCAAAGAGGCAACATACCGTCCTGGAATCACGTCTGCGACCACAGAGACACCTATCTGTTCCTCTAATCATAGAATCCCCTACCACTATTGCCCTCTTGTCCCTTTTTCTCCATCCCAGCACAGCTGAGTGACCCATGATGTTCCGGTTATGACTCTCAGTGCACTCTCCAGAGGAACCCTCTTTCCCATCAATACTCAGAACTGAATACCGGTTAGAAAATGGGATGTCCTCTGGGGAATCCTGAACTACCTGCCCTGACCTCTTTGTCCATCCGCAGCCATCCAGTCCCCCTCTGACTGTGCCTGCCTAGGCACTGGGTTGACCACCTCCTGAAACGTGCCATCCACGTAGTCCTCCACCTTGCAGATGTGCCACAGTGACTCCAGCCACCGTTCGAGCTCCGAAACCCAAAGCTCAAGCTTCTGCAACCGGAGACACTTTCTACAAACGTGTTCACCAAGGTCACATGGCACGTCCACGGCTTCCCACATTGCACAGGAGGCATATTCCACTTGGCCGAGCTGCCCCGATATTATTTAACTTGACAATGACATTTTGCTAGTGTAATAACTTACCAACTATTAACAATCAGCTTTATCCCCTGCACCATTGAGGCTGAGAAGGCAGAAAAGTCTGAAACAAAATGCTTTCTTGGTCTCACCTCCTCTGGAACCATCTTTTGTTCCTTTACTTGTCCCAAAAGTAAAAGCCCATGGGATCCAAGGGAAAGTGTCAAATTGGATCCACAATTGGTTTAATGGCAGGAAGCAAAGGGTAATGGTTCATAGGTGTTTTGCAACTGTAAGGCTATTACCAGTGAGGTTCCGCAGGGCTCCATACTTGGACCCTTGCTTTTTGTAGTTTATATTAATGATTTAGACTCACATGTAGGGGGCATGATAAAGAAGTTTGCAGGTGATACAAAAATTGGCTGTGTCATTGACAGGAAAGCTTTAGACTGCAGATGGATATAGATCAGTTGGGCAGAGAAGTGGAAAATGGAATTCAATCCAGAGAAGTGTGAGCTAATGCATTTTGGCAGGTGCAACAAGGCAAAGGAATGCACAAATAATGGTGGATACTGAGTAGTGTGGAGGAACAGAGGGACCTTGGAGTGTATGTTCACAGATCCTTACAAGTAGTAGGACAGGTCGATAAGGTGGTTAAGAAGGCATATGGCATGCTCTCCTTTGTTAGCAGAGGCATAGAATGTAAGAGTGGGGAAGTTATGCTAGAACTGTGTACAACACTAGTAAGACCACAGCTTAGTACTGCATAAGGTTTTGGTCACCACATTACAGGAAAGATGGGATTGCCCTAGAGAGGGTAAAGTGCCAATTTACAAGAACATTGCCAGGACTGGGCAATTTTAGCTGTGAAGAAATATTGGATAGGCTGGGGTTGCTTTCCTTGGAACAGAGGAAGCTCAGGAGAGTCTTAATTGAGGTGTCTAAAATTATGAGGGATCTACTTACAGTAAATATGGACAATCTATTTACCTTAGCAGAGGAGTCAAAAACCGGGAGCATAGATGTAAAGTAATTGGTATAAGGATAAGAGGGGAGATGAAGAAACATTTTTTCACCCAGAGGGTGGTAGGGATCTAGAACTCACTGCCAAAAGGGTGTTGGAGACAGAAACTCTCGCCACATTTAAGAAGTATTTAGATATCTACTTGAAGAGCTGTGACCTGCAGAACAATGGACCTAGTGCAGAAATGTGGGATTAGCCTGTGTAGCTCTTCATCGACCTGCACGAACACGATGGGCCTAATGGCCTCCTTCTGTGTCATACATTTTCTATGATTCTATGATTATCATCCCCTTTTGCCTCACACCCTCATCCTTTTTGTCATTTAACCTCTCCTGCCTTTTGCCCTATCATAGACCTTCCTTTTTGTTTTTTTCTCCCTCTGCCTTTCACTGCCTCTGTACTTCCGTAAAATCTGTAATGTTTGTTAGTCCTGATGAAAGGTTATCAACCTGAAACATTAACTCTGATCCTCTCTCCACCGATGCTGTCTGACCTGCTGAGTATTTCCAGCTTTTCTGTTCTCATTTCAGATTTCCAGCACCAGAGGTATTTTGCTTTTGGCTTATGGCTTGTTAATACTTTAATGCTTCCCACTTCTCAAACTTATAATTAATGTGGAGCAGGACTCTAATACAAAGGTGGAAGTTGTGATGGAGACACAATCAGCTCAGGATCAAATAGGATGTCAAAGTTGCAAAGAGTCTGGTTCAGCCTTTAACAGTGATTGAGGGGAATGGGGGAATAGATTAGTGACAAGATTACAGATGAAATCAAAAGGAGATGACAGTGTATTCTTCCTTCACAATATATACCTTGAAACTAAGTTTCAGGAAAATGTGGGCTTTAAATAAATGTACTGTGTCCTTCAGAGTTGAGGGGTTATAGAGTAGATATGTTATTCGCAAATGGAACCCATTCCTCCAATTTACACATCAGCCTAGACATTTCTGTGTGTTAGCATGAGAAATCTGAATATATTTGTGACATTATTGTGTCCTCTAATTTAATGGAGTCATCAATCCGTTTATTGTAAATAGGTTAACATGTCCTTTGAAACAGTAGAGAATGTCATGTTATATTATGTGTCCAACACCAACATTAAAACTGTACACAAGCATTCCAGAACTCATATTGCTTTATTCTCCAACTATTGATGAATATTCCACACTCACTAACAAATATTCACATGAAATATTTCCACAATTGCACTACTGCATTTGGTTTGCTTCAACAATCTCTACCCCGGCTTTGAGAACGTGTGCTGCGCGGTTTTGGTGATGAATTAGACCAGATTTGTGGCATGACTAATTTTCCAATGAAGAAAATTCCGTATGTGGAATCTTGGAATGTCCTATTCATTAGCAACTCCTGCTGCTCACATTTCATTAATGAAGCATGCCATCACCCTCCCGCCGGCAGACAGCTAATTCTAACCCAATACTATCGAGGCAGCCATCTGCTTCTTGGGAGCACTAAAACTGAAAATTTCAGCCTTTTGGGAAAGAAAGGAAAGAGAAAATAAAGCAACCTTAGACTGGATGATCTGGTCATTGTCACATTGCTGTTTGTGGGACCTTGTTATGAACAAGTTTGGCTTCTGTGTTTCTTACAACAGTGACTCCTTTTCAAAAGTACTTTATTGGCTGTAAAGCACTTTGAGATGTCCTGAGGTCATGAAAGGCACTATAGAAATGTACATCCACCTGAGAGGACAGACGGGGCCTCGGTATTCTTTTGGGCCTCCTTATCTCGAGAGACAATGGATACGCGCCTGGAGGTGGTCAGTGGTTTGTGAAGCAGCGCCTGGAGTGGCTATAAAGGCCAATTCTGGAGTGACAGGCTCTTCCACAGGTGCTGCAGAGAAATTTGTTTGTTGGGGCTGTTGCACAGTTGGCTCTCCCCTTGCGCCTCTGTCTTTTTTCCTGCCAACTACTAAGTCTCTTCGACTCGCCACAATTTAGCCCTGTCTTTATGGCTGCCCGCCAGCTCTGGCGAATGCTGGCAACTGACTCCCACGACTTGTGATCAATGTCACACGATTTCATGTCGCGTTTGCAGACGTCTTTATAACGGAGACATGGACGGCCGGTGGGTCTGATACCAGTGGCGAGCTCGCTGTACAATGTGTCTTTGGGGATCCTGCCATCTTCCCTGCGGCTCACATGGCCAAGCCATCTCAAGCGCCGCTGACTCAGTAGTGTGTATAAGCTGGGGGTGTTGGCCGCTTCAAGGACTTCTGTGTTGGAGATATAGTCCTGCCACCTGATGCCAAGTATTCTCCGAAGGCAGCGAAGATGGAATGAATTGAGACGTCGCTCTTGGCTGGCATACGTTGTCCAGGCCTCGCTGCCGTAGAGCAAGGTACTGAGGACACAGGCCTGATACACTCGGACTTTTGTGTTCCGTGTCAGTGCGCCATTTTCCCACACTCTCTTGGCCAGTCTGGACATAGCAGTGGAAGCCTTACCCATGCGCTTGTTGATTTCTGCATCTAGAGACAGGTTACTGGTGATAGTTGAGCCTAGGTAGGTGAACTCTTGAACCACTTCCAGAGCGTGGTCGCCAATATTGATGGATGGAGCATTTCTGACATCCTGCCCCATGATGTTCGTTTTCTTGAGGCTGATGGTTAGGCCAAATTCATTGCAGGCAGACGCAAACCTGTCGATGAGACTCTGCAGGCATTCTTCAGTGTGAGATGTTAAAGCAGCATCGTCAGCAAAGAGGAGTTCTCTGATGAGGACTTTCCGTACTTTGGACTTCGCTCTTAGACGGGCAAGGTTGAACAACCTGCCCCCTGATCTTGTGTGGAGGAAAATTCCTTCTTCAGAGGATTTGAAAGCATGTGAAAGCAGCAGGGAGAAGAAAATCCCAAAAAGTGTGGGTGCGAGAGCACAGCCCTGTTTCACACCACTCAGGATAGGAAAGGGCTCTGATGAGGAGCCACCATGTTGAATTGTGCCTTTCATATTGTCATGGAATGAGGTGATGATACTTAGTAGCTTTGGTGGACATCCGATCTTTTCTAGTAGTCTGAAGAGACCACGTCTGCTGACGAGGTCAAAGGCTTTGGTGAGATCAATGAAAGCAATGTAGAGGGGCATCTGTTGTTCACGGCATTTCTCCTGTATCTGACGAAGGGAGAACAGCATGTCAATAGTCGATCTCTCTGCACGAAAGCCACACTGTGCCTCAGGGTAGACGCGCTCGGCCAGCTTCTAATATCATCTGAAAGACAGCACCTCCGACAGTACATCGCTCCCTCAGAACTCTGGAATTTGGACTCAGAACCTTCTGACTCAGAGGCAATAGAGCTACCTGCTGAGCCACAGCTGACATACAGTGATTATAATTATAATGACATGACATTAGTTAGGAGGGATAAAAGGGGTCATGAAAATTCATTGGCAAACAGGATTAAGGAAAATCCCAAGGCTTTTTATACATATATAAAGAGCAAGAGGGTGACCAGGGAAAGGGTTGGCCCACTCAAGGACAGAGATGGGAATCTATGCGTGGAGCCAGAGGAAATGGGTGAGGTGCTAAATGAGGGCTTTGCATCAGTATTCACTAAAGAGAAGGACTTGGTGGATGATGAGCCTAGGGAAGGGAGTGCAGATAGTCTCAGTCATCTCATTATAAAAAAGGAGGAGGTGTTGGGTGTCTTGCAAAGCATTAAGGTAGATAAGATCCCAGGGCCTGATGGGATCTACCCTAGAATACTGAGGGAGGCAAGGGAAGAAATTGCTGGGGCCTTGACAGAAATCTTTGCATCCTCAATGGTTACAGGTGAGGTCCCAGAGGACTGGAGAATAGCCAATGTTGTTCCTTTCTTTAAGACGGGTGGCAAGGATAATCCAGGAAATTATAGGTCAGTGAGCCTTACGTCAGTGGTAGGGAAACTATTAGAGAGGATTCTTCGAGACAGGATTTACTCCCATTTGGAAACAAACAAACTTATTAGTGAGAGACAGCATGGTTTTGTGAAGGGCAGGTCGTGTCTTACTAATTTCATTGAGTTTTTTGAGGAAGTGATGAAAATGATTGATGAAGGAAGGGCAGTGGATGTTATCTATATGGACTTTAGTAAAGCCTTTGACAAGGTCCCGCATGGCAGACTGGTACAAAAGGTGCAGGCAGATAGACTGGTCCATGCCGCTCATAACTTTGTAAACCTCTATCATGTCGCCCCTCCACCTCCGTCGTTCCAGTGAAAACAATCCGAGTTTTTCCAACCTCTCCTCATCGCGAATGCCCTCCAGACCAGGCAACATCCTGGTAAACCTCCTCTGTACCCTCTCCAAAGCCTCCACGTCCTTCTGGTAGTGTGGCGACCAGAATTGCACGCAATATTCTAAGTGTGGCCTAACTAAGATTCTGTACATTCGCAACATGACTTGCCAATTTTTATACTCTATGCCCCGACCGATGAAGGCAAGCATGCCGTATGCCTTCTTGACTACCTTATCCACCTGCGTTGCCACTTTCAGTGACCTGTGGACCTGTACGCCCAGTTCTCTCTGCCTGTCAATACTCCTAAGGGTTCTGCCATTTACTGTATACTTCCCACCTGCATTAGACCTTCCAAAATGCATTACCTCACATTTGTCTGGATTAAACTCCATCTGCCATTTCTCTGCCCAAGTCTCCAACTGATCTATATCCTGCTGTATCCTCTGACAATCCTCATCATTATTCGCAACTCCAGCAACCTTTGTGTCGTCCGCAAACTTACTAATCAGACCAGCTACATTTTCCTCCAAATCATTTATATATACTACAAACAGCAAAGGTCCCAGCACTGATCCCTGCGGAACACCACTAGTCACATCCCTCCATTCAGAAAACACCCATCCACTGATACCCTCTGTCTTCTGTGACTGAACCAGTTCTGTATCCATCTTGCCAGCTCTCCTCTGATCCCGTGTGACTTCATCTTTTGCACCAGTCTGCCATGCGGGACCTTGTCAAAGGCTTTACTAAAGTCCATATAGACAACATCCACCGCCCTTCCCTCATCAATCATCTTCGTCACTTCCTCAAAAAACTCAATCAAATTAGTAAGACACGACCTCCCCTTCACAAAACCATGCTGTCTCTCGCTAATAGGTTTGTTTTTTTCCAAATGGGAGTAAATCCTGTCCCGAAGAATCCTCTCTAATAGTTTCCCTACCACTGACGTAAGGCTCACCGGCCTATAATTTCCTGGATTATCCTTACCACCCTTCTTAAACAAAGGAACAACATTGACTATTCTCCAGTCCTCTGGGACCTCACCTGTAGCCAATGAGGATGCAAAGATTTCTGTCAAGGCCCCAGCAATTTCTTCCCTTGCCTCCCTCAGTATTCTAAGGTAGATCCCATCAGGCCCTGGGGACTTATCTACCTTAATGCTTTGCAAGACACCCAACACCTCCTCCTTTTTGATAATGAGATGACTGAGACTATCTGCACTCCCTCCCTTAGGCTCATCATCCACCAAGTCCTTCTCTTTGGTGTATACTGATGGAAAGTACTCATTTAGCACCTCGCCCATTTCCTCTGGCTCCACACATCGATTCCCTCCTCTGTCCTTGAGTGGGCCAACCCTTTCCCTGGTTACCCTCTTGCTCTTTATATACGTGTAAAAAGCCTTGGGATTTTCCTTAATCCTGTTTGCCAATGACTTTTCATGGCCCCTTTTATCCCTCCTAACTCCTTGCTTAAGTTCCTTTCTACTGTCTTTATATTCCTCGTGCTTCATCTGTTCCTAACCTTCCAGCCCTTACAAATGCTTCCTTTTCCTTTTTGACTAGGCTCACAATATCCCGTGTTATCAAAGCTTCCCGAAACCTGTCAAACTTGTCTTTCTTCCTCACAGGAACATGCTGGTCCTGGATTCTAATCAGCTGACGTTTGAAAGACTCCCACATGTCAGATGTTGATTTACCCTCAAACAGCCGCCCCCAATCTAAATTCTTCAGTTCCTGCCTAATATTGTTATAATTAGCCTTCCCCCAATTTAGCACCTTCACCCGAGGACTACTCTTATCCTTATCCACAAGTACCTTAAGACTTATGGAATTATGGTCACTGCTCCCGAAATGCTCACCCACTGAAACTTCGACCACCTGGCCGGGCTCATTCCCCAATACCAGGTCCAGAATGGCCCCATCCCTCGTTGGACTATCTACATACTGTTTCAAGAAGCCCTCCTGGATGCTCCTCACAAATTCTGCCCCATCCAAGCCCCTAGTACTAAGTGAGTCCCCGTCAATATAGGGGAAGTTAAAATCACCCACCACCACAACTCTGTTACCTTTACATCTTTCCAAAATCTGTCTACATATCTGCTCCTCTACCTCCCACTGGCTGTTGGGAGGCCTGTAGTAAACCCCCAACATCGTGACTGCACCCTTCCTATTCCTGAGCTCCACCCATATTGCCTCGCTGCATGACCCCTCTGAGGTGTCCTCCCGCAGTACAGCTGTGATATTCTCCTTAACCAGTAATGCAACTCCCCCACCCCTTTTACATCCCCCTCCTGTCCTTCCCTCAACCAAGTCTCTGTAATAGCAACAACATCATATTTCCAAGTACTAATCCAAGCTCTAAGTTCATCTGCCTTACCTGTTATACTTCTCGCATTGAAACAAATGCACTTCAGACCACCAGTCCCGCTGTGCTCAGCAACATCTCCCTGCCTGCTCTTCCTCTTAGTCCTACTGGCCTTATTTACTATGTCCTCCTCATTTATTTCACTAGCTGTCCTGCTGCTCTGGTTCCCACCCCCCTGCCACACTAGTTTAAACCCTCCTGAGTGACGCTTGCAAACCTTGCAGTCAGGATATTAGTGCCCCTCCAGTTTAGATGCAACCCGTCCTTCTTGTACAGGTCCCATCTGTCCCTGAAGAGAGTCCAATGGTCCAGATATCTGAAACCCTCCCTTCTACACCAGCTGCTCAGCCACGTGTTTAGCTGCACTATCTTCCTATTTCTAGCCTCACTGGCACGTGGCACAGGCAGTAATCCAGAGATTACAACCCTAGAGGCCCTGTTTTTTTAACTTACTACCTAACTCCCTAAACTCCCCCTGCAGGACCTCATCACTCTTCCTGCCTATGTTGTTGGTACCGATGTGTACCACAACCTCTGGCTGTTCACCCTCCCCCTTCAGAATGCCCCCTGTCCATTCAGAGACATCCTTGACCCTGGCACCAGGGAGGCAACATACCATCCTGGAGTCTCTTTCACGTCCACAGAAGCGCCTGTCTGTGCCCCTGACCATCGAGTCCCCTATAACTATTGCTCTTCTGCGCTTTGTCCCTCCCTGCTGAACAACAGTGCCAGCCGTGGTGCCACTGCTCTGGCTGCTGCTGTTTTCCCCTGATAGGCCATCCTCCCCAACAGTATCCAAAACGGTATACTTGTTAGAGAGGGGGATAGCCACAGAGGATTCCTGCACTGACTGCCTGCCTCTTCTAGCGGTCACCCATCTAGCAGTCACCCATCTATCTGCCTGCACCTTGGGTGTAACCACTTCTCTAAAACTCCTGTCTATGACACTTTCTGCCACCTGCATGCTCCGAAGTGCATCCAGTTGCTGCTCCAACCGATCCATGCGGTCTGTGAGGAGCTGCAACTGGGTACACTTCCTGCAGATGTAGTCATCCGGAACGCTGGAAGCATCACGGACTTCCCACATCTCACAGGTGAAGCACTTCACCCCTCTAACTGTCATTTCTAGCACTAATTAGTTAATTAATATAAAATAATTAAATACTTATTAAATCCTTACTAAATTTTTATAATTAACTATATGGTCCCTAGTGCTAGATTTCTACAATAAATGCTAAATGCTAACTAAATACAGTAATCTCCTCCCTCTGGTTTAGTTACTCTACTTATTAATTAGTTAATTAGTGTTTTAATCAATTTTTACCAATGTTTTATTTTCAAATTCAGTACAAATTCTCTACCAGCCAATCAGGTCACAGCTTCCCTGTGACGTCACCTTTTCAGTTTTTTTTTCCCCACCCGAGGTAACTTACCGGTCTGGAACTCCGCCCTCCGAGTCTGCTCCGAGAATCCCCGAGGTACGTTTTTTATACTTACCACTCTGGAACGCCGCCCTCCAAGTCTGCTCCGAGAATCCCCGAGGTAAGTTTTTTATACTTACCGCTCTGGAACTCCGCCCTCCGAGTCTGCTCCGAGAATCCCCGAGGTAAGTTTTTTATATTTACCGCTCTGGAACTCCGCCCTCCGAGTCTGCTCCGAGAATCCCCGAGGTAAGTTTTTTATATTCACCGCTCTGGAACTCCACCCTCCGAGTCTGCTCCGAGAATCCCCGAGGTAAGTTTTTTATACTTACCGCTCTGGAACTCCACCCTCCGAGTCTGCTCCGAGAATCCCCGAGGTAAGTTTTTTATACTTCCCGCTCTGGAACTCCACCCTCCGAGTCTGCTCCGAGAATCCCCGAGGTAAGTTTTTTATACTTACTGCTCTGGAACTCCGCCCTCCGTGTCTCTTTGTCTTGTGCTTTCTGATAATCCTTGCTTTGTAATCCGGGAAGTAATTTCCTGGGTAGAATCGGAAGTTGTGTTCAAAGTTTTCTTCCCATTACGAGTTCTGATGGCACTAATTTGCACAATAATGGAATAGTTCTGTATGTCAGTAGTGCTAAGGTAGAAATCTTGATTTTTCAAGATAGTTTTAATGGTTCTGACTGCTTGTTCAGCTTCTCCATTTGATTGTGAATACTTAGAAGAGCTTGTTAGGCGAATAAATCTGCATTCTTCTGCAAAGTGCATGAAGTAATCATTTGCAAATTGTTGTCCATTATCAGATACTATCTGATCTGGTATACCATGTATTGTGAAATCTTCTTGTAAAACTCTGATGATTGCTTCAGTTGTTGTTGTGTACATCTGCTTAACTTCGATCCACCTTTAGAAGTAATCAACTACAATTAGATAGGATCTTCCCTCAAAGAAGAATAAATCCTTCGCCAAACGTTCCCACGGTCTGGTTGGGAATTGGCTGTAAGTAGAGGTTCTCTTTGATCTTGTCTGTGCACCTGACAATTTTGTTGGACTTGCTTCTTCCCGGGTTCTCTGTCCGTGTAGCACTCCTGTAGGAACTTGCTGCATTTCTCTTTCTCGCTCTGGTAGTCTTTGAGTGGCGTGGCAGGCTGTGCTGTGTTGTGCAGGTTCTCTCTGCATTGTGCAGGCTTCCTAGTGGAATCCGGACTCTCTGCCATACTCAGGTCAGGTTAGGGGGCTCTCCCTCTGTCCTGCCTCCTGGATTCTTCTTGTTTATCTTCTTCAACTTTCTTTATAATATGAAGGTCAATACAAGCTCTTCTACTTAAGAGTGAGAACTCCTGATTGCTTAGGGCATACAGTATTTCTACTATCTGCTTTCCCTTATATTGAAGCATCTCTTGTAACTTCCCTAAAATAAAAGCAAAATACTGCGGATGCTGGAAATCTGAAATAAAAACAAGAAATGCTGGAAATACTCAGCAGGTCTGGCAGCATCTGTGGAGAGAGAAGCAGAGTTAACGTTTCAGATCAGTGACCCTTCTTCGGAACTGGCAAATATTAGAAATGTCAAAGGTTATAAGCAAGTAAAGCGGAGGTGGGGCAAGGGATAACAAAGGAGAAGGTGTAGATTGGACAAGGCCACATAGCTGACCAGAAGGTCATGGAACAAAGGCAAACAATATGTTAATGATGTGTTGAAAGACAAAGCATTAGTACAGATAGGGTGTTAACGGACTGAGTATTGAACAGCAGCAAGTACAAACATGAAAAAAAAACAGTGGGTAAGCAAACTGAACAAACTAAGATGAAATAACATAAACATACCAAAAAAAAATGTAAAAAATGTAAAAAGGAAAAATAACTAAAAATAAAAGTAAAATGGGGGGCCCGTCATGCTCTGAAATGATTGAACTCAATGTTCAGTCCAGCAGGCTGTAGTGTGCCTAATCGTTAAATGAGATGCTGTTCCTCGAGCTGGCGTTGATGTTCACTGGAACACTGCAGCAATCCCAGGATAGAGATGTGAGCATGAGAGCAGGGGGGAGTGTTGAAATGGCAAGCAACCAGAAGCTCAGGGTCCTGCTTGTGGACTGAGCGGAAGTGTTCCGCAAAGCGGTCACCCAGTCTGCATTTGGTCTCCCCAATGTAGAGGAGACCACATTGTGAGCAGCGAATACAGTATACGACATTGAAAGAAGTACAAGTAAATCACTTAAATCGGCCACAGTCTGCTGCAGGAGGTTGCATAACTTCATTTACCTCTCTATTCTTAACTACTTTTCCTTTACAGGTTGAGGTAGTCGAGATTTTATTTCGGTACATCTTACTAAAATGCCCTATTTTTCTGCAATAAAAGCATTCTGCTTTATTGGCGGGACATTGTTCATGCCTGTGGGAAGTTTTTGCACCAAAGTGCTGGCAGGGTTTAAAGGCGTCTTTTGTTTCCACCCCACCCCAGTGTACCTTTTTTTCTGGTGTCTCTTGTTCAGCCCTCTGGTGAAGGAACTGAACCGTTACAGGAGGTTTCCTGACCAAGATCTTTTCTCACCTCGGAGGATTGGTCTGTTATTGCCTCACAAAATTGAAGCAGGAATCACAAGTGTTTAAGACTTTGTTGAATTTGGCTGATGTTTCATCAATACGTTGCCTTGCTTTAATATCATCAGCTACAGCACCAATTCTCTATCCCATCTCAGCAAGACATCAACGATGAAACTCAACGTCACCTCCAGTGTTCCAGCGCAGCCTTTGGACGTCTGAGGAAAAAAGTGTTCGCCGACCAAGACCTCAAACATGGCATCATGCTCATGGTCTACAGGGCTGCAGTGTTACCTGCCTTCAAGTATGTGTCAGAAACATGGACAAGGTACAGAGGACATCTCAAAGCCCTGCAGAGATGTCACCAGCAGTACCTCCGCAAGATCCTGCAAATTCAGTGGCAGGACAGGCACTCCAATATCAGTGTCCCCTCTCAGACCAACATCCCCAGTATTGAGACACTGGTCATGGCTAGTCAGTTACACTGGGTGGGCCACATCGTCCGCATGCCTGACACAAGACTCCCAAAACAAGCTTTCTACTCCGAGCTCTGTCACGGCAAGAGGTCACTAGGAAGGCAGAGGAAACACTACAAGGATGTCCTTAAAGCCTCCCTGAAAAAATGTGGCGTCTCCACCGATTCATGGGAATCTCTTTCCCGAGACTGCCCAAAATGGAGAAGAAACACCCGCGAAGGTGCCAGCCAGTTCGAACAATGTCAACATACCCAGGCAGTGACCAAGTGCAAACAGCGGAAGGAGCATTTGGAAATTCGAACATCCCGTTCACTTGTCTCACCAAACACCACCTGCCCCAACTGTGGCAGAGTTTGCGGATCCAGAATTGGATATTCAGTCACCTAAGGACCCACAATCCTGGAGTGGAAGAAAGTCATCCTCATTCTCGAGGGGCTGCCGAGGAGGAAGACAGCACCAATTAAATATAATAAGGTATTCACTTGTACTGTTTCAGACTTGCTGTCCAATTTCGATGCAATTCTGTATCTGAGGAAACTTTTCCTCCATAGTACCCAGTTTTGTGTCTGATTGGATTCCTCATCACTTTTGAAACTCTCTGGCACTCCCAAATTTTGATCAATGTTTAAAATTTTTATAGACTTTTTAGAGTGTTCCCCTTTTAGAAACTTTTTTTTTTCAGGCTGGCTTGCTTTGATAGAGTGTAGCAGTGTAGTATGTCCTTGACAGTGTTCCCTTTTTTTTATAGGCTTCTGATAGGGACTTCTCTTTCTTTCAGTAGTTCACTGAAATGTTTACATAGCTGCCGATTGGACTTGACAGAGCTGTTCCATAGACAGTTCCAGTTGTGTTTTTTTTAGCTACAATTTATATACTTTGTTCAAGCTTGACTGCTTTAATGATTTTTTTTCTTCAGCTTAGCTGCAAGGGGACTCAGCTGTGTTTGGCGGTTTCCCACACTTTTTTTGCACTGTCGGACCTTTTTTTCAGTTTGTGCACTTTTCAGGGCTTTCCCCCTCTTCACCCTTACATTCAGCCCGAGTGAGGGATTGGGTTTTCCCCATTTTTTTTCTTTCGCTCTCACACGGAGCCTTTGGAAAATTAATCTCTTTAGCTCATCAAGTCTTTTTTTTAAATTGGGCTTTCTCGATCCTTGGCACAACGACTAACCCAACCACTTGCTTTTCAGCCATTCTTCCATTCTCTCGAGCTTCTCTGAGCCTCCCCAAGGCCTGTAGTTTTTCTCTTTTCAACTAGTTGATTTAAAGTTTCTTCTCTTCTGGCTGAAGGATGATTGTTGCTTCAAATTTTATCTTCTGAGTATAGGACATCGATCCCAGCACTGCTCACCATGTTATATATTTAGGTCTTTATGCTGCTACTGTATAGAGTCTAGCCAGAGAGCTTCTTAGACTGTATTCAGACATTATTCTTTATATTAACTATATACACTCCACACTAGCCTGTGCATCTCCTTCAAAAGCCATGCTGTAACTGTTCTCGAGTCTCTCCCACATGATCTCTTGCATCATCATTGTGGGCGGTAATCTTTACGTTCTCTCAAGATTAACCCTTTGCTACCCTTATACTACAGTGTGGTCAACCGTCTCAAAGGCTACTGACAGATTGAGAAGGGCGAGGAGGGAACGTTTACCTTTGTCACAGTCACGTAGGATGTCATTGGTGACTTTGATAAGAGCTGTTTCTGTCCTGTGGCAGGGTGGAAACTTGATTGGAGGGAATTAAACATGGAGTTCCAGGAAGATTGGAACAGATTTGGGAGGTGTCAACACACCCAAAGAGCAGGAAGATGGTGCGGGGGTGCATAAAATGGAGCGGGAGTCTCAGGGGGCCCTTCCCAACCCGCTTCCACCTCCGCCGCCACTTACTGAAGGGCGGCAGCGACAAAAAACGGCCCACCCTCCCCAGGCCAGTTAACGGCCACTTTAGAGCCTCTGCCCGCCTCCATGGCGATTTTACCCTTGGCAGGTGTGCTTCCCAGGCCCAAGAAAAGCTGCCTGACAAAAGTAGGTGGCTCTCTGATGGCCTGAAGGGGTGGTGGGGGGGGGGGGGGGTCCCTCCAGATCAGGTACCCTGTGCCCGATGGAGGTCCGCCCCCGCTGCCCCAACCACCCCCTGCCCCCGTCCCCCCAATCAACCAGCCTCGCCTCACTGGGACCCGACTGATCACCCCCGGCGAGGCAACAAAAACTTACCTTAGTTCCGGGGCTCCCCGACATCTTCTTCTGTCGGCTGGGCTGCAGTGCCAGCAGTGGCCACCGCTCCCGGTGGTGCCGCTGAGACTAAGAGCTGCCAGCCTGCTGATTGGCCAGCAGCACTATTAGGCAGGACGTCCTGCCTCAAGCGGGTGGAAGTTCCGCCTCAGTGCAATTAAATGCCTTGGACCTGCAAAATACGGGTCGGATTCCCAGGCCAGGCGAAAGCTGGTTCGCCACCAACTTTTCAGTCGATGGACAGCCCCCGTTCACTAAGGGTAAAATCCCAGGTGAGGACTTTGAAGAGGAATGTCAAAGGGCTGAAATCTATAGACCCGCCTCCGAGATTGGCGGCTGATGAAAACAATGGCGGTCCGCCCACATGGGCCGCACTTCACGTCATTGAGCTGCCATGATATTAAGTGAAGCGGCTCATTTAAATAGCCGGGGAGGACCACCCACCCCAATGACGTAGATGTCCATCCCTGGCAATGGCGTCAGCTGCCTTTGCGTAAAGAGAGATTGATTTTAAAAAATTAAATTAAGTGATCTTGCCCCTCTCTCACCTCCTCCATAACCATAAATTTAATTACCTGCCCTCTCCCCCCCAAAAACATTTACCTTGTGCACCTGACCTTCCCCCCCTGCCCAAACTTTACGCTTTACCATTTCCCATGGTCACTTACACCAATGAGATGACTGTGACCCTGCTCCCCCTCCCCCCACACAGGGAATTCATCTGCTCCCCACTCCCTACCAGCGTTCCGCCCCGGATCCCTGGCGCAGGAGTGCCGGCCATTGGCACGAAAATCGCACCGGGAGAGACGGCGGGTGCGTAAAGTTAACTTATTCGTTTATTTAAATTAATTTACATATATTAATTGGGCTCCTGTTACCGAGTGGCAGAGGGGGGGGCGGGGGCGCGGGGGCCGCCACAAGGCCTTGCCGCTGCTGGCAATATCGGGCCGGGCCTTCCTGGCATTGAGGTCAATGTCAATGCCTCACCCGGAGGCAATTTCCGGCCCCCTCCGCCAAGACTCCTGACGTGGGGGGGGTGGGGGGGGGGGCGGAGTTCTGTAAAATTCAGTTCAAAGACTTACACAAATAATCTCTAACAGGGGTACCAAGAAAATAAAGCAAAACATACATTTACGTCAACTTGGAATGATTTAATGTCAGGAATCTGAGCTACATTTAAGTGGTGCCTTAGTCATCCAAAGGAAGGCAGGATAGGATCCTGATGACCAGCTCCATTAAAAAGTATTAATCCCACAGTGATGTGGATTCCTGCTCTCTCACTGGAAGCCTCAGTGGAATGGAAATGGATGGTGAGAGCCAATTAATAATAACTGAGCAGTAGCCCAAATCAGAAAATAACCACATCTTAATTCAATCATCAGCATTGGAAGATATTGGAGATTTTGCTGTGTCAATGATAGAGAATCTGTCAGTGTTTACCGTCATTGCACCATTGCGAGGCCCAGCAACTTTGGGAGTGCGCACACACACACTGCACTGTATAAATGGGGAAGTTGTGCTGGGCCATTCTGTACTGCTCTGGAGGCTTTGTTATTGCACTCACCAACCTCAAGATTAACAGGGAAGAAATAACACTGACAAGAATTTGGGATGACTGCCCACTCATAAAGAAACGCTTCTGCCACTATATTTTAGGGCCAGTGTTTTCAGGCGGAAAGAGTCTCTGGAGTCACTTTGCGAATAACTTTAAAAAGTGGGCCGATGAAGACACCGGTACTGGAAGACATTTCAACTGCTGTGGGAGGGATCTGACATTTTAAATGATTCAATTTGAAGACTTTTTATCATGATTCTTCAACCATTTATCTGACTTTTTTCAAAAAATGTATAAGTTAATAATTTTTTTAAAGTGTGCTCAAATTTTACTGAATTAATTTTGTTTCAATGACTTTCTAACATGAATCCATACTGGAACAGTTTAATTTTGACAGATTCTGTGGAAGGGGCTTCTATTCACTGCATCAAGCGATCTGTCCTTTTCTCCTGCGGTAGTGAACCCTGCCGAGCTTTGTTGAGACCCATGCCGTGATGTGATCCTCCCTCCTTGCAAGTGAAATTCCTGTCCCCACTATCACGTTAGGTAATTTCTCACTTTACTTTGAGGTCAACGGTGAGCACCATCGCTTCCCTGGGCCATTGTGTTTAAAGGGTACAATTTAAGATGGCCGTCAACTTCAGAGACTGAGAAAATCAATCTGCATGCCAATATGTCCGTGTTTTCCCTGACCACCTGAAGGGGTCCTGGATCTTAACAGGCAACATAATTACGGGATATCTAGTATTAAGCTGCAGGGATATTTTGGATTCTAATGCTAAGCACAGCTTTCAAATGAGAAAAAGAATAAGGAAATGTGGGAGAGCTGCACCAAACTAATTCAAGATATTGCGATTTATATATTCAGTGGTGCTATTTCTTGAATCCCACATTTGGTGTTGTCATCAAATGATATCTTAAACAGACAAGACTTTTTAATCGCGAGAATACAATTGAAAAGTGGAAGGAAAGCGAGGCTCCAACACATACACAAACAGCATTTTCACTCATTCTATCTGGTTGACACCAATTCCTACATCGACACTTAAGATTACTTTTGGAAAATAACGAAGTCTAGCTGGAGGAGGTTATACCAGGGTCAAAGCACTATGCGCCACATAAACTGAGAAATACTGTAACAGGCACTTGAGCACAATAATCTAGGCGGATACTCCAGTACAGTACTGCACTGTCAGAGATGCTGTCTTTCAGATGGGGCTTTAATCCGAGGTCCATCTGCCCTCTCAATTGGGCCTAAAAGATTCTACAGCTCTATTTTGAAAAAGAGCAAGAAAATTCTCCCTTGCATCCTGGTCAAATCTTAACCCTCCAACAGCATCACTGGCACAGATTATTTGTTCATTAGCTCATTGCAGTTTGTGGGAGCTTTCTATGCACAAATAAGCTGCACATTTCATCCATTACAACAGAGACTACACATTGAAAGTACTTCATTGGCTGCAATGCACTTTGGGACATGTTGAGGTGGTAAATGATCTTTGAGATTGCTGAGAATGGATTCTTCATCCCAAATAGGACATAAGAATTGCAGTAGGATTGTGAGAGTCTGGGATCTACATCCCAGAGTATTGAAAGAGGTGGCTGTAGAGATAGTAGAGATAACTAGTAGAGATAGCATTGGTGGTCATTTTTCAAAATTCTGTAGTCTCTGGAATGGTTCCTGCAGATTGCAAGATGGCAAATGTAACCCCACTATTTAAGAAAGGAGGGAGATAGAAAACAGGGAACCACGGACCTATAAGTCTAACATCAGTCATAGGGAAAATGCTAGAATCTCTAATTAAGGATGCGATAGCAGGACACGTAAAAAATAATGGTAGGATTGGGCAGAGTCAACACGGATTTATGAAAGGGAAATCATGTTTAACAAACATGTTGGAGTTTTTTGAGGATCTAAATAGCAGAATAGATAAGGGGGAACCGTAGATGTGGTATATTTAGATTTTCAGAAAGCTTTTGAGGTTATTAAACAAAATTACAGCACATGGGATTGGAGGAATATACTGGCATGGATTGAGAACTGGTTAACGGACAGAAAACAGAGAGTAGGAATAAATGGGTCATTTTCATGTTGGCAGGCTGTGACTAGTGGGGTACTGCAAGGATCAGTGCTTGGACCCCAGCTATTCACAATCTATATCAATGATTTGGATGTGGGGATTAAATGTAATATTTCCAAGTTTGCAGATGACATAAAACTAGGTGGAAGTATGTCGTGAGGAGAATGCAAAGAGACTTCAAGGGGATTTGGATGGCTAAGCGAGTGGGCAAATGTTTGGCAGATGGAATACAATGTGCAGAAATGTGAGATTATCCACTTTGGTAGGAAAAACAGAAATACAGAGTATTTCTTAAACGGTGAGAAGCTGGGAAGTGTAGAACTTCAAAGAGACTTAGGTGTCCTTGTTCATGAGTAACTGAAAGCTGACATGCAGATACAGCAAGCAATTAAGAAGGCAAATGGTATGTTGGCCTTCATTACAAGAGGATTTAGGTATAGGAGTAAAGATATCTTACTGCAATTATATAGAGCCTTGGTGAGACTGCACCTGGAGTACTGTGTACAGTTTTGGTCTCCTTACCAAAGGAAAGATATATTTGACATAGATGGAGTGCAACAAACATTCACCAATCTGATTCCTGGGATGGAGGGATTGTTCTATGAGGAAAGATTAAATAGACTGGGCCTTTATTCTCTGGAGTTTGGAAGAATGAGAGGTGATCTCATTCAAACATACAAAATTCTTACAGGGCTCGACAGGGTAAATGCAGGAAGGATGTTTCCCCTGGCTGGGGAGTCGAGAACCAGGGGACACAGTCTCAGAATAAGGGGCAGGCCATTTAAGACTGAGATGAGGAGGAATTTCTTCGATCAGAGGGCGGTGAATCTTTCGAATTCTCTGCCCCTGAGGGCTGTGGAGGCTCAGTCGTTGAGTATGTTCAAGGCTGAGATCAATAGATTTCTACATAATAAAAACAGCAAGGGATATGCAGGAAAATGATGTTGAAGTAGAAGATCAGCCATGATCTCATTGAATGGTGGAGTAAGCTCAAAGGGCTGAATGGCCTACTCCTGCTGCTATTTCTTATGTTCTTATAAGTAACACTTCTGCAGGAACCATATCACAATCTGTTGCTTTATTGTCCTTTGTATGTTGCTCAACATCAATAGTTACCTCACCAGGGTTTGCTTTCATTATCTTTGATGTTGGCTACTGCTCCTCCAATAATTGGGATGCACATATACTAAGTGTCAGCCATGGCTCAGTGGTAGCACACTTTGGAAGGTTGATGTGCTTTGGGGCAGTTTACAACATTAAAAACACTATCTAGATGTTTTTTTTATTTGTTTCTGGGCTGTGGGTGTTGCTGACTAGGCCAGTATTTGTTGCCCATCCCTAATTGCCCTTGAACTGAGTGGCTTGCTAAACCAAATCAGAGGGCATTTAAGAGTCAACCACATTGCTGTTAGTTGTTGTTGTGGTGGGTTTGGATCCCACAAAGACTTGAGCACAAAATCTGCGCCGTCTCTCCCACTGCAGTATTGAGGGAGTGCATCACTATCAGAGGTGCTATCTTTCAGATGAAACATTAAACTGAGGCCCTGTTCCCACTCTCAGGTGGATGTAAAAGATCCCACGGCACTATTTCAAAGCAGATCAGGGGAGTTATCCCTGGTGTCTTTCCCTAAACCAACCTCACTAAAACAGATTATCAGGTCATTATCACATTGCTGTTTGTGTGAGTTTACTGTGAATACTTGGCTGCTGCATTTCCTACGTTACAACTGTCATTACACTTCAAAAGTATTTAATTGAATGTAAAGTGCTTTGGGAGGTCCTCAGGCTGTGAAAGGTGCTATGTAAATGCAAGTCTTTCTTTCTTTCACTGTTGCTGCAGTTAATAGAGATGTTTTATACTTGCCACTTACAGTTATGAAAAACACAATAAGTGTCAGGTTAAATATGAGGAGCCAGTGAGTAATGCTGGAGATTTAAAATGGTGAGAATTCCTGTTGATGCTTATTTAATGAATTGCATAATGGATGGCACTTTAGAGAAGTCATAATCCCCAAAAATTACAACTTTTATGGACACAAATGAATCAAGGCAGTGAAAGAAATTGATTGCGTATCATCAGAGGAACATGTTCCATTTATTTAATGGATTCTCATTTACAACAGAAGGTAACTGGAGGAAGAGGCAATTCCGATACAAATGGCCTACTCCTCTATGTGTCTCGTAGTAAAACTCAGTGGTAACTGCATTGAAAACAGGAAGATAGCTCTACGTCATTCTGTTCAGCCTAGTTACTTGACGATAAATGGCAACTTGTTGGCACGCTCCAAGAAGAGCCTCTGGCACCAACTGTGCACATCTGCTTAGCTTCTGTCAAGAGTGAATGTCTATTGCCTTGCCTCTACTGAAAAGACCTTCAATTGAGATAGGGGATAACAACAAAGACTGCACTGGACAGGTTAAAGAGTAAATACCACACAATACAAATGTTTGTCCCCTACAGTTACCATCTCCTTGGGTGAGTGGCATGGATCAGACTGTTAGCTATTACATTAATTGTAGTTAGCTATGCATTTTTTTTAAATTGCTCTTTCAAAGAGCCAACACCACCTGATGGGTTCTAATCAAAGGTCATCAAAGACCTGAAAGGTTAACTCTGGGCAGAATTTGTGCTGGAGACTGGGCTCCCGGCGCCAGGCCGAAAAGGCGGGGGAAAGCCCGCCTCTGCCTTTTCATGCCCCCGCTCCACTCCTGGAGCAATCCTCCACTGTTTTTTTGCCTAAGTGTCCCGTGCCGAAATCTAAGTCCCTTTGTAATTGGCCAGCAGCTCAGCAGTATCAGCAGCGCCACCGGGAGCAGTCGCCACTGCCAGTACTGAAAGGCCTCAAACCCAGGACAAGTGCTGGAAACCCGAACCTCAGGTAAGTGAAGTAGGGTTGTCGGGTCCAGTCCTGAAGGCCCCGATGAGGCGGAGTGGGCGGTGGGTCATGCAGTCCAGGGAGAGGAGGGGGTCCCGGGCGGTAAAGTGGCTCCCAGCGGGGTTCTCCATGGGCCACAGATTGCCCACAGAGGAGGGACCCCCGCCCCCCCCACAAGCCCACAGGGAGTGCGCCTCATGTTACAAGATGCCCTCCCCACGTGGCGGTGGCAGGAAGAGGCCGTTAATTGGCTGTTAACAGGCCACTTAAGGGCCTCAGTTGGCCTCTGGGCGGGAAGGCTGTCGTCGGCTGATCCCGTCCTCAGGACGATCGCTTGACGACAGGGAGGTGATGGGCCTTCCACCACTGTCGTGATACTCTGTGCCCTCCCCCTCCCCCCACACCCCGCCCCGCCTCAGGCACCGCACCGCCTCTGGGGCCCATAAAATCCCATCCTCTGTTTCTGTCTCTAAAGATACTGTCTGACTTGCTGAGTATTTCCAGCATTTTCTGTTTTTATTTGAAATTTCCAACATCCACAGTATTTTGCTTTTGGGTTAGAATAATTTCCTACATGACAACAGAGGGTATACCTTAAATATAGTTCATTAGTCGTTTGGGGACATCTTTAGGTCCTGGAAGGTGCTATATAAATACAAGTTTTTCCGTTCTTTCTTTTATGGGGTCAATCAAACCGCAGCACAAATAAAACTAACACATTGTCGTCAGGCCACAGAAATTAAAGAAGGTTTAACAACATTGTGAACTGGATGTTAAATGGAACAGCAGAGAAACGTCAAATCCTTTCCATGCAAAGAAACGAGTCATCAGAGGAAAGGGAAAAGGACTGAAGTCTCAAAATAGTAGAAATTGCTTTTCATTCAGGTAGAATCATAAATCTTGGGGCATATTTTGTAATTTTTTTTTCTCCTGACGCAAAGTGTCATAAGGTGTACAAAGCAGATTGAAGTTGTTAGTGGTTATCTGTCTGTAATGCTTTTCTGGCATCAATGATTGACCACTGGCTGAATAAAAATATCAACTTACTTGGTTTATCAGGTGTGCTTATCTCCTGAAAAATCATCAACAATGCTCGGCCTGCCACTGATGTATTATTCTTTTTGAAAACAATAACTGATCCTGATCCATTTGTCATTGGATGAAATGATACAACAGGAGACAAGCTCCTTCTTAGTAAGTTCAGCTATTCTCAAAGTTTCTTGGAAGTAGTTTGTGAGTTATGTCCAGTGTGTAATAGATGGATAATACCTAGGGTTCTGGCAGTTGTGAGTTTCAGCAGCTGTAAGAGAGAAGATGCTTTCATCGTATCTGACTTGGATAGATTGAAACCCTTGATGTGGTTTTCTTCAGCTTAAATTGGTTATTGTCTGTTAGCTCATCCTTCTCTCACTCCTCTTCTCTCTCCTTTTGCAATCTTTTTTTGTCTTTCTCTATTGCTGATGTCATAGTCATTGCTTTTTTCTTGCTGTTCTTAGGTTCAATTGTAATGTCCAGACACACTCCTCCTCATAACTTTAATATATTGAAATTACACCTCATTGATACTGTTTGTGAACTCTCTGTGAAAATAATGAGCACCTCAAGCCAATAATGGGGCAAATGTCAGGAATTAGCTTTTCTAGTACATCGCTTTGTACAGTGGGAGCAGATATTGGGAATTCAGGTAGATACAGGAATGTTGTGTCTCCAACTCTCTCACTTTGTGTATGTTTTTTGGCTCTATCCTTTCTCTTTTGTACACCTCACTCACTTTCTCTTCTTTCTGCATGCCTTCCTCGCTCTTTTTCTCTATCTTTCTAGATGTCTCGTACTTCATGCCTCACACATTCTTTATCTGATTGTCTCTGTTTCTCCCCCTCTTATTTTGCATATGGAATTGAATACACCACTTGTGTGGTGACCTGGCAGAATTGATTAATCATCTTTTATAGAAGTCTCTTATTTTCTTTCACTGATTTCCAGAGTGCTATTTATATTTCTTGGTAAGCCATTCATTCAACAATAACAAAGCAAACAAATTCTTCTGGAATCATCAAATCTCACCTTTGCAAAAAGCACTCAAGAATATTATTCCTATTCCAAAATAAAAGTACTTCATTGGCTGTAAAACATTTTGGGATGTCCTGAGGTCATGAGCGTTGCTATATAAATGAAAGTTTTTCTTTTCTTTTTTAAGTGTAGAGGCAAGCATGCACAATGCACTGTACATCAAAAAATGGTTTTGAAATGCTGATCTTTACCAATCTCATGCAGTTGCATATATCTCCACATAAGCTTTATCTGTATTTGAATTAGACGTCATTCTGGCTTTGGATTTTGTGTTTTTTCACTTTAATCTCCAGGTGGGAGCTGCTTTCATGCATTCAGATGGTTCCATTTTGTTCCAATGTGCAACAAAAACTCAAAGTGTATAACTTCACCTACAAATATTACTACACTTCTGAATTTAATCCATTCACCTTATTCTGTCCCTCCAGCAACATTTTCACCCACTGTTCCACTCTCCTATGTTTGCGCCAATGAAATAGGTCATACGTAGATATACAAAAATAAACTACTGTACAACAACCAGTACATGAGATATAATTCGTACCCAAGGATGTATTTCAAGGCTAAGACCAATGTCCCACCAGTAGCTATTGTCACCAATGTCGGGTACTTCTCTCTTTATTTCCTTGTTCCTTTGTTGAAGGGTAGAAAAATGTTTGCTGGAAATGGTAACCCTCTCTAACAGCTCTACAAGATGTTCAGGCAGTGGGGATATGTCATACCCAAACCAGGCCACATACTCATGTAGCTGTCCTTTCAAATCATCCCTTACAGTGATATTAACCTGTCCATGAGCATAAACATTCAATAATACCCGCACACCCAGTCTAACTGGTTGAGCTGGGGTAAAACAAAAGATCCCATTCGGAATAGGGCAAATCAGATCCTCATAGTGGTATTCCCGGTATATGGTTGTGACTCAATATTCCCCCTTTCATGTGTTGGGAACTCTTCTCCCCAGGTCACCATGTTCGTGCACTTGGGTCCTTCCTGATCCCAGGTGAACCTGCGGGTTGGTGCCACCCTTTCAGTTACATTGTACAGGCAAACAAAAGTATCCCCTTTCCGAGAACACCCAGACAAATCCGGGGCTACCCAAGTGATCCCATCCACTTGTGCCACGTACCTAGGGTATTGGTCATAACGTGACACATGACCCTGATTTTCTACCCCAATGTTTTCGACTCTAAAGAGAGGGTTAGTCTTCTCCCCTTCCTTTAGGACCAGATAATACAAAACCAAACCTAACATGCTCATGCTACTGATTAAGATCCTGAGGGGTCTTGACAGGGTGGATGTGGAATGGATGTTTCCCCTTGTGGGAGAATCTAGAACTACAGGTCACTGTTTAAAAATAAGGGGTCGCCCACTTAAGACAGAGACGAGGAGAAATCTTTTTCCCTGAGGGTCGTGAGTCTTTGGAATTCTCTTCCTCAAAAGGCAGTGGAAGCAGAGTCTTTGAATATTTTTAAGGCAGAGGTAGATAGATTCTTGATAAAATAAAGGGTGGAAGGTTATCGGGGGTAGGTGGAAATGTGGAGTAATCAGTTCAGCCCTGAACTTATTGAATGGTGGAGCAGGCTCGTGTGGCCTACTCCTGCTCCTGATTGATATGTTCGCATGTTCCCTAGAGGCACTCAAGTTTCATTGGGTATACCTGCATGAGTCCTCTGATTTTACAGATATCAGTGGTAAGTTGGTAAGTGGACATAGCTCTAAGATGTTTATCAGCAACCCAGGAGGACAATCTCCCTTCCACAATCCTCCGGAGGTTTACACAGGCCTGATCCACCAACCAAGAACGATACGTTGTGTGAGCGTCATTTTCAGCAGCTTCCACAGAGGCGTTTTAATCCTCTGTTATAATTTCATTCATGCGGTGACCATGCCTTTCCAATTCCCCCACCACATCTTGCAAATGCACGGTCATAATTTGACCTTCCTCGAATTCGTTCTGTTCCACATCATTCATCCCATTTAATATTTTTCTTAACCTGTTCCCAATAGTTTTTATCGATTCGTCTGAAGTAGCTAAATCTAAATTATTTACGAGTGATGTCCCGGTGTTGAATATAGTTGCCACATCACTAATCAAGCTACATCGTACCTGCCTATGAGAGTGAGGTTTTGTTTGATTCCCTGAACCCTCATACAGACTAGCACATTTATCCTTATTTATCGCAGTGCTGCGAGGGGGTTTCTTACATTCCCATTTAAAGTGACCCTTACCCCCATAGTGGTAGCACTCAGAGGCTGACCTTTCTTCATCTCCCTCTTGATGCCACTGTTTCTGGGTGTTCCCTTTTAGTTTTTAGTTTTAGAGATACAGCACTGAAGCAGGCCCTTCGGCCCACCGAGTCTGTGCCGACCATCAACCACCCATTTATACTAATCCTACACTAATTCCATATTCCTACCACATCCCCACCTGTCCCTATATTTCCCTACCACCTACCTGTACTAGGGGCAATTGCTAATGGCCAGTTTACCTACCAACCTGCAAGTCTTTGGCATGTGGGAGGAAACCGGAGCACCCGGAGGAAACCCACACAGACACAGGGAGAACTTGCAAACTCCACACAGGCAGTATCCAGAATTGAACCCGGGTCGCTGGAGCTGTGAGGCTGTGGTGCTAACCACTGCGCCACTCTCCCCTTTTCCTTAGGGATTTTCCCTTTAGTCGCCTTTTCTCCCTGTCTACTATCAATTCTAAGGATCGTTTTCCCTAGGACTCCTGCCTCCATATTGTTATCAGCATCTGGGACAAAATCCTCAAAGGCTGCTTGCAGCTAGGGTAGAGAATGGACTATCAGGGTCCACAACCAGTGATTAAAAGTGTCAGCCTGTAAATGTGGTCGATCTTGAGTGGCGACCCTAAGGGCCTGATCATACACTGCCCAAAGCCTGTTGACGAACATGGCCGATGACTCTGTGGGTTTCTGGTGAATATGGTCCAATAACTTAAATGGGTGCCCTCTAGTCAGTCCCATGGCCACTGTGACTTGGGTTTTCATCTGATCCCATGTTCCTTGCCCTGCCTTTGCCTCATTCAGCAGGGCTGCATAAATAGAGAGAGCCAAGGTAAAAAGGAGCATTCGGGCTTTCACCCCATCATCCAAGCAGTGAAGCCTAGCCATCTGATCAATTTCCAGGAAATAACCGTCCAGCTCTTCCCCCAGCTGGAGTTTCTTTAAGTTCCCAGCCATTTTCTGCAATTTCTCGGCCAACTAAGGAATAAGAAATTGCTGATTGGCACCTGGGGCATTAAATTTCATCTGGCGCATCTACGCCATTCTCCCTGGACTCCCTTCCGGGTGGCCGGAATGTTGTCCATCCAGCACGGACGTAGTTTCTCCCCACTCGGCATCCTCAAACTCTTCACCCACCTTTTCCTCCTTCTATTCCTTCTCTACAGCTTCTCCACCTCCTAACATGAAAATGACGCTCTGATGGTGTTGCAATCTTGCCTCCAGCATCCTAATACGTCACCGACAGTGTGTGTTGTTGACAGGCCTGTCCTTTTCTTGCTGCTGAACCCTGTAGGCTGCTCTGATATCGTCTCTCTCTCTCAGCACGCTCTGCCCTCATTCTTCGTTCTGTCTCTCTGTCAGACCAGAGTTCACACTGCCACTGATTATGAACACGCTGACTCTCTAAGTATCCCATCTTACTGGCCCATCTCTCCATTTCTCTATCGTGATCCTCTCTTTATTTCTCTCCTGCCTTTTCCTGCTTTAATTGTTCCATTGTTCTGTTCACTATAGCCGATCATTCCACCTTCTCCTTCCTCAGTTTAATCAATTCTGCTTCCATCTCATGACACTTCCTTTGATACACCAGCAACCAGAATGCCTTTACTAGCACCCGTTTATGTATGGAACCCTGTGTCCACTGATCAGCTTCTATTAGGGGATCATCTGCTTGCAGAATCATCCTAACCCACCCCTCCTGCAGGGGCAGTCTCCGCACCACATATTTTGTGACTAACTCATCCATAGTTGGTTTTGTCATTTGTTTTCCTTTTGGGGTCCCTTCGTGGTCGCCAGAACTATAAGACTCTTAAACAAGGGGTCTCACTTTCCTTTAAGGTCCTGACCCTGTACTGAGTATCAATGGCATGAAACAGACTTTGGATACAATTTCCGCTTTATGTGGAGCACCTTTATTAATTCACCAAGCAATGGTATATACTTACAACATCAGGTGCTTAGTAGAGCCACATACAGGAGCTCATTCCCCGGTGATCAGGTCCGCTGAAAAACTTTTCCTGCACAACTTCCAGTGACTTCTCAGCTGCAGCAACAATGTCCTTGTGAGCTGTGGCTTTATACCCCTTTTCTGACCCGGGTCCCTCGACATATAGGGTAATGTTTTGAACTGGGTCATCCGATTGGGTTTCAGTGCCTTATTAATCCCACCATGGCTATGCATGACCACCTGCATGTAGTCATATCCTGCTCTCAGTAGGGGGAGTTCTTAGGTGCGTACCACCCATGACACGGAACACAAAAGTCCGAGTGTATCAGGCCTGTGTCCTCAGTACCTTGCTCTACGGCAGCGAGGCCTGGACAACGTATGCCAGCCAAGAGCGACGTCTCAATTCATTCCATCTTCGCTGCCTTCGGAGAATACTTGGCATCAGGTGGCAGGACTATATCTCCAACACAGAAGTCCTTGAAGCGGCCAACATCCCCAGCTTATACACACTACTGAGTCAGCGGCGCTTGAGATGGCTTGGCCATGTGAGCCGCATGGAAGATGGCAGGATCCCCAAAGACACATTGTACAGCGAGCTCGCCACTGGTATCAGACCCACCGGCCGTCCATGTCTCCATTATAAAGACGTCTGCAAACGCGACATGAAATCGTGTGACATTGATCACAAGTCGTGGGAGTCAGTTGCCAGCATTCGCCAGAGCTGGCGGGCAGCCATAAAGACAGGGCTAAATTGTGGCGAGTCGAAGAGACTTAGTAGTTGGCAGGAAAAAAGACAGAGGCGCAAGGGGAGAGCCAACTGTGCAACAGCCCCAACAAACAAATTTCTCTGCAGCACCTGTGGAAGAGCCTGTCACTCCAGAATTGGCCTTTATAGCCACTCCAGGCGCTGCTTCACAAACCACTGACCACCTCCAGGCGCGTATCCATTGTCTCTCGAGATAAGGAGGCCCAAAAGAAAGAACCACCCATGGATGTGATATCTGCATCTTGATAAGACAAGAAGAAACCATTCACACATTTATCAAAAATCCATGAGAGTGGTTGTAGACAGGCTGTTTGATGTTCTAACAGCCCAAGCGACCACATCAGTGGCATATCCTGACTTGTCTGTCTGTGTATATGTGGATGTGGGGGTGCTTGTTCAGTTATGCTGTCTTTTATTTTGAAAAAGTCCAATATGAACCCCAGCGAAGATGTCTCCTGCCAGGATTCTCCTCCCTTCGTCCCAATGTCCTTCGCCTCCACGTTTTTACCACCGGGTGATCTCCACACACTGGTCCACACCACAACTGGTTACATTTTACTTATGAACAGAAATGCAGGAGATGTTAACAAATGCCTCACAGTATAACAAAAATACAAGAGATATCCAAATGCCTTACACTAGGTGGGAATGTGTGTTGTGAGGAAGATGCAAAGCGGCTTCAAGGGGATTTGGACAGATCTAGTGAGCGGGCAAGAACATGGCAGATGGAATATAATGTGGAAAAATGTGAGGTTATCCACTTTGATAGGAGGAATATATGTGCAGAGTATTTCTTAAATGACAGCAGATTAGATACTGTAGATGTACAAAGGGACCTGGGTATCCTCATCAGTAAATCACTGAAAGCTAACATGCCAGCAACTAGGAAGGCTAATGGTATGTTAGCCTTTATCGTAAGAGTATTTAAGTACAGGAGTAGCAAAGTCTTGGTTCAATTGTGTAGAACCTTGGTTAAACTGCACCTGGAGTACTGTGTGCAGTTTTGGTCCCCTTGCCTTAGGAAGGATATTATTGCCATAGAGGGAGTGCAATGGAGATTGACCAGACTTGTTCCTGGGATGGCAGGACTGTCCTATGAAGAGAGATTGGGGAAACTGGGCCTGTATTCTCTAGAGTTTTGAAGAATGAGATGTGATCTCATTGAAACAAAATACATAAAGGGATAGACAGGGTAGATGTAGGTAAGATGTTTCCCCTGGTTGGGGAGTCTAGAACCAGGGGACACAATTTCAAAATAACGGGAAGCCACTTAGGACCAAGATGAGGAGAAATTTCTTTACTCAGAGGGATGTGAATCTTTGGAATTCTCTATCCCAGAGGGGTGTGGCAGAGATGTATAGATTTCTAAATACCAATGACATGAAGGGATATGGGGATAGTGTGGGAAAGGGGCATTAAAGTGGATGATCAGCCATGATCATATTGAATGGCAGAGCAGGATTGAATGGCTTACTCCTGCTCCTATGTTCCTTCTCTCCCAATTAAAATCCGCCTTGACGCTTCGCAGCTATTTCATAGGAATATGTGAACAGGAGTAGGCTATTCAGTCCCTCTACCCCATTCTACCATTCAATTTAGATTATTGCTGATCTGTACCTCAACCCATTTACCTGCTCCATATCTCTTGATACCATTACCTAACAAGAGTCCAGCAATCTCAGTTTTGAAATCTTCTGTTGAGCTCCAGCATCCACACACTTTTGGGGAAAGTGAGTTCCAACACTTTTTCGAGTGTCCTGGCAAATATTTATCCATCAATCAACATCACAAAATAGATTATCTGGTCATTATCATATTGGTGTTTGTGGGAGATTGCTGTGCACAGATTGGTTGCTGCAATTTCTACCTTACAACAATGACTATCCTTTGAAACGTACCTCATTGGCTGTAAAACACTTTGGGATGTGCTGAGCTTGTGAAAGTTGCTACATAAATGCAAGTCTTTCTTCCCTTGTGTGAAGAAGTGTTTCCTGATTTCATTCCTGAATAAACTGGGTCAGTTCTGAAAAATGTTTCCAACTTGCAGCTGGTTGAAGATTATTAATCGTGAATTATCATTGGTTGATGTGCTCCATAGCAGAAAGAGCTCACATTTTAGCCCACATATAATGTAAACATTAGTGTGAGTTAAGCTGTTTCCATTATAACCCTCAAGGACCAAAAATGACCTTCAATTAAATCTTCGAAAGTGCAGAAGCAGCAACAACAATTTCCAGACTAGTTTCAATGAATGGAAAAGTGCTTTTGTTTCAAAGCGTAAGATATTTGATGATCTTTGTGTCCTGAATGGCTATTAGCTTATTCGTAATATTTTTAATTTTTCCACACGACCTGGTATCTCTCTGCCAGCTTGTCCCAGAATGCAAAGCGTGATTCCATTTGTTTGTTGCTGACTGGCCAAAATAAAGATGAGGCACAAACCTATTCAAAACACGTTAATAAACAATCATTCTGCACAACAGTGTGTGACAGAGAACCATAAGAAAAGAGCTATTACAGGGGATAAATAAGAAAGCTAATATTTTCTTTATAGGTTACAGCCTCAAGGCAGCTATTCTCCTTTTACTTGAAGAAATAATGTGATTTTAGTCCGACTGAAAGTGCCGATTATTTCAATTTCTATTTTGAAAATAGATGATTTGTTTTGGACTGACTATACAGACTACCTGTATTTGACTTTCAAAGGAGGACTTAATGTTATTGAGAATGGCAAATGACAATAGTTTATTCAAAAGAATAACATATATGTACTCTTGACTCGGTGTCTTGAGGGAACATCTATCATGAAGCATTATATTTGCACAGCTCCATTCCATTCCTTTCCTGCAGTGCATTATGGGTAGGCCATTACCATGCCTAATAACTGTAGTCTGCAGAGCTTGCCATGTTTTGTTTTGTCAGTTAACATAATAGTGTCAATTTGACTATTCCAGTGCTCTCCTGGCTAGCCTCCCATCTTGCAGCCTCTGCAGGCTTAAGTTCATCCAAAACTCAGCTGACCATATCTTCACATGCACTAAGTCCCCATTCACCCATCATTCCCTATGCTCACTGATCCGGTCTGCCAAAGCCTAATTTTAACATTTTCATCCTTGTTTTCAAATCCCTCCATGGCCTCGCCCCTCCCTATCTCTGTAACCTCCTCCAGCCCTACAACCATCGAGATCTCTGCGCTTCTCCAATCCTGGCCTCTTGCACATCCCTGATTTTCATCACTTCACCATTGGTGGCCGTGCTTTCAGCTTGGTTGGCCCTAATTTCCGGATTCCCTCCCTAAATCTCTCTGTCTCCTCCTTTAAAACATTCCTTAAAACTTACCTGTTTGACCAAGCTTTTGTCATCTGTCCCAATAGTATGTGTCATATTTTGTTTGATAATGCTCTTGTGAAGTGCCTTGGGATGTTTTACTACATCAAAGACGCTATATAAATACAAGTATTTCTTGGCAGGCCAGTGATCAGCAATCCACAAGCAACCCCAATGCTCCATTTTCTCTCCGTAGACCTGTATTTTCCTTTGTTTTAAATATTTATCTACATTCCCCTTGAAAGGTCCGATGGACTCTGCGTCAACTAATTGCTGCCACAAAGATTTCTGTGCTCCAAGAGCCCACTGCAGACAGAAATCAGTCCTGACCTTTCTCTCCATTCTTTCATGAGCAATTTTAAATTAATAACCTGGAAATGTGTCCATGCGCTGCCCTGCGCCATCTCTACCCACCATCTCTACCCTCCCTCATTGTAACATTAGCCTATTTCCAGAGGCTGTCGGAACTGCTGCATATTCTCAGCATTTTCTGGTGGGGTGGGGGAGGTGCAAGGCAGGGTTTATTTCAAAAATCCAAGGGGCGTTTTCACCTCAAGATCACAACACGCCAGCTGAACACAGGCTGCCCAATTTCACTTTATGCCCTTGAAAAACCCAAAGGTAACTCGATGAGGGAAATCTAGGACCTCGAGAAAGTGACAGCCACAATTGAACTGAACCGACACATTCACTCTTAAACAATTAACCGATTCTACATCAGGAGGATTGATGTCTGTCTGAAGGTGAGGGTTTTTAAAATAATTCATGCATTCATACTGAAAGCCATAGTGTTTGACAACTGAATATTAATCTTTATTTATTCCTTACATCTAATTTCACCAAATAAGAAAGCTGACTTTGGAATTCTCTTTTCTTCATCTCTCTGTTCAAGTCCTTTTTCTCCTCTCACTGCCTTATAGGGATAGGAAGTATTTTCATTGATATTGTGCGAAACCTGGGGTAATGAGCTGTGCACTTTGTTCTGCAGGCTGCTATGGGAGATTCACCATTACAAAATAAAAGCAACTGTAAGGATCTTAGCAAATGCCTTTCTTTTCACCAACGCACGGGATTTTTTTTTAAAGGGAAAGGTGACTCTTCCTCTCTCTCATCAAAATCTAAATAGAGCTCCGGGGGTTTTCTGCATCCTTTAGTGATGGATGAGATGGAGCTGCTGCAGTGCCCACTACTTGACTAGTTGAATGATGAGGGCGGTGGGATTGTGATTCCCAATTGCCGTTGTGACATTGCTGGCGAATCATTAGTGCTGTCCATTGTTCATTAACATGCATCTGTATCTGACAACACGTTGCTTCAGCTCGGTTCTGAAGGACGCATTTTGTTTCAGAGCCTTGCCTCTGTATTTGCAAGCTAAAGGGGATGTACTGCACCCAACACAGTATCAACTCATGCCACAATGGGATCGAGAGCTATAATCTATATGAATAAGAGATAATTGTTACACAATGCTTTGTAAAATTATTAATCGTGAGAAATGGACAATGGAATGGAATTCATTGAAGCATTATTTTAAACATGGCTTACTACAAGCCAACTAAATCACTGGTGCTACCAGCCACTTTCTTTCTGGAGGACAGCTGGTAAGGTCTATAGTGCTCCCGAACAGCACTATGGGTGTACCTACGCCACATGGACTGCAGCGGTTCAAGAAGTCGGATCACCAGCACCTTCTCAAGGGCAATTAGGGCTGGGCAATAAATTCTGGCCTTGCCAGTGATGGCCACATCTCATGAACAAATAAAAAAAGAAATGTGGGACAGCTTTCAGCAGTCCAGCATACCTACAAGATCAAGCCGGTGTATTGGTCACAAAATAGTTGTCTTTGGGGATGGAGGAAGGGAAGATAAGACTGTTTGGTTGAGGTTTAAAGCTCAATTGCCAATGGTTTATATGGACTGCTTCAGTCAGAACATCAATTTTCTTCACCAGTTGGCTTCAATCACTCTTTTCAACATCCACAGTTTGAGTACCTCTCAATCTGAAGCTCAATGTAAGTTATATATTTCACTTTCCAACTTTTTTTTATTCATTCATGGGATGTGGGCATCGCTGGCCAGGCCAGCACTTATTGCCCATCCCTCATTGCCCTTGAAAAGGTGGTGGTGGGCTGCCTTCTTGAACATCTGCAGTCCGTTTGGAGTAGGTACACCCACAGTGCTGTTAGGGAGGGAGTTCCTCCCTCCTGGATATTGATCCAGTGACAGTGAAGGAACGGCGATATAGCGCCAAGTCAGGATGGTGTGTGGCTTGGAGGGAAACTTGTAGGTGGTGGTGTTCCCATGCATCTGCTGACCTTGTCCTTCTAGGTGGTAGAGGTCACAGGTTTGGAAGGTGCTGTCGAAGGAGCCTTGGTGAGTTGCTGCAGAGCATCTTGTAGATGGTACATACTTTACAAGCCATTCAGTTGTAAAAAAAATCATTGTTACAAAAGGCTCAGCTCCATCTTCTCAGAGTAACTAGAGAAACTAGGGATGAGCAATGTCTACATCCCAAGAAAAAATAATGATGTCGACTAAGGAATGTGTCCATTAGATGCTATATCATATGGGGGTAGTGGGTACTGCAGGGCTTGACAAAAACTATTGTCATAACTGCATCATTGGTACACCATAAGGGAGGGGCACACACAATATAAAACAATCTGCATTGATATAACACCATTTGTGTAGTAAAACATTCCAAGCTGCTTCACAGGAGCAATTATCAAACAAAATTTGACACTGAGCCACATAAGATTGGTCAGAAAGGTAGATCTTAATGAGGTTCTTAAAGGAGGAGGGAAAGCTAGAGAGGTGGAGAGGTTTAGGAAGGGTATTCCAAAGCTTAGTACCTAGGCAGCTGAAGGTATGGCCACCAATGGGGAGTGATTAAAATCAGGAATGCACAAGAGGTCACATAATGGAGGAGTGCAGAGATGTCAGAGGGTTAGAACCATAGAACCACAGAAAGGTTACGGCACAGAAAGAGGCCATTCAGCCCATTGTGGCTGCGCCGGCTGAAAAAACTAGCAGCCCATTCTAATCCCACCTTCCAGCACCCGGTCCGTAGCCTTACAGGTTACAGCACATCAGGTGCAGGTCCAGGTACCTATTAAATGAGTTGTAGCTGGAGAAGTTTACAAAGTTAGGGAGAAGTGAGGGCATGGAAGGATTTGGAAACAAGGGTGAAAATATTGAGATTGAGGTATTGCTAGACCGGGAACCAATGTAGGCCAGCAAGAGACTTGGTGTGAGTTAGGATACAGGCAGCAGAGGTTTGGATGAGCTCATGTCTATGGAATGTGCAAGGTGAGAAGGTGACCAGGAGCAATACCTCCTATATGTAGACACATAGTGATGAAACATATACTTTCCACTCCACTCCTTTGGAGAAATCATTAACATTGTTTCAACAAAATTGTGCAAGTCAAAAGTAACAATGTTTTACTCCATCTACAGGAAGTGGAAATCTTGCATTTCAGTTGCAAAGCAATATCGGTCGTCAGTTCGCTTAAGAATGGCTGTAGGTCCAACCAACCCATCTCCAAGCTCTGTAAAGCAGCTCAAGAAGGTGGCTCACCATCACCTTCTCAAGGGCAGTTAGGGACAGGCAATAAATGCTGGACTAGCCAGTGACCTTCACATCCCATGAAGGAATGAAATAAAAACTTTCTGAAACAAGGTGCCTTTCAAAGGAGTGTAAAGCATCGTCAGGTGCCCTAACAGAGCTAGAGGCAGGTAATAGTGCTCTTGATGATAGGAAGATGCTCCAGGGGACAGCTGACTGGTATCCCATATAATGTTTACATTGGTGATAGCAACATCATTGCCAATTACTATGCAGTTAAAGTCTGAGAACAACCTTTGTCCCGTTTTCTTCTGGTCTGCACTTCACTATAACGGAATTTCTACAAATGAACCAAACGAATTCTGTTGCTTCCCTTAAGTGTTCAGCTCTGTTGACAATGACCTGGAATTGATAGCAATGCGGGTACGGACCTTTGCAATAACTGGAGTCTGATCTCTGTGGGCGATTCCTTGGTAACGTCAAATCATGATTAGAATGGATTAAGGACTCCACTGCCATCTTCCTCTGTGTTTAAGGGTATATTTTAGATTCTTGCCTGTCTTAACTTCTTTTTCTCAATTGGCATAGGGTAGTAACGAAGATTAAAAATGGCAAATGATGGCAATCTGAAATAAAAGCTGTAAATGGTGGAAGTACTGTAGCTTTTTTGCCTTAGAAGGCTTTTTTATTTCATGTTGTTGTTTCGGATCTCCAACATTTACTCTAAAACACTCTTCCACCACCTCCCCACTCCCACCTAATGCCTTGTGAGGTAAACTTGATTTAATATAACATGCAAAGACCCTTCCATTGCTAAATACCTAAACATCCAAAATCGTGTTCCAGGGACTGAATCATTATCCCTGGCCTGTGCGTTTAAGAAAGCAAAGTTTAGCACATGCCAAGCTTAATTAGAGGCTAATTGTCAGCAAGGGTATTAAAGGTGACAGAACCTAATCAGGTAGATGGAGCTAAGATACAGATCAGTCGTAACCTAATTGAAAGGGCGGCACAGTGGCGCAGTGGTTAGCACTGCAGCCTCACAGCTCCAGGGATCCGGGTTTGATTCTGGGTACTGCCTGTGTGGAGTTTGCAAGTTCTCCCTGTGTCTGCGTGGGTTTTCTCCGGGTGCTCCGGTTTCCTCCCACAAGCCAAAAGACTTGCAGGTTGATAGGTAAATTGGCCATTATAAATTGTGACTAGTATAGGTAGGTGGTAGGGAAATATAGGGACAGGTGGTAGGAATATGGGATTAGTGTAGGATTAGTATAAATGGGTGGTTGATGGCCGGCACAGACTCGGTGGGCCGAAGGGCCTGTTTCAGTGCTGTATCTCTAATCTAATCTAAAAAAAAAAGATGGAACAGGATTGAGGGGCTGAATGGCCTCCTTCTGTTCCTATGTTCCTACGTTTACAAACTAAATTGGAGGCTAATTTCTATTACCAAAGGAAGATTTGATTCGAGAAAGAATCAGAAAGAGTTAACAGAGATAGAGAAACAGAAGAGGACACCAGGGAAATCAGAAAAGACAAGCTAAGAGAGACAGAAAATTCTACTAAATATAAGATAGTCGCCAATATATCCAAAGCATCTTTACTCGGAGAATGTGAGAATGTGGAACTGAATTTTGTGTTGGAAGTGGGGCTCCTGGCACTGGGCCAAAAAGGTGAGCGAACTCCCACCTCTGCCTTTTCATGCACCCCCTCCCCACCTCCCAGCGCCGAGCGATCCTCCAGTCTTTTTAAATCCAAGTGTCCTGCGCCAGGATCCCTGTCCCCTTCAAGGCAGGGATCCCGCCTCCAACAACTGCCGGTTGGTACTGCAGAGGCCTTGAACCCAGACCCAGCGCTGGAACCCTGGACATCAGGTAAGTGAGGTGGGGTCGCTGGGCCCAGTCCGGAAGGCCCCGGTGAGGTGTGGTGGGGGGTTGCAGTCCGAGGGTCGGGTTCCCGGGGAGGTAAAGTGGTTTCCAGTGGGGTTCTTCCATGGGCCACAGATTGCCCATGGAGGAGGGACCACCCTCCAGGCCCACAGGGAGTGCGTCTGCAACCTCCCCGCGTGACGAAAGCACCCTCCCGTCACTGGTAAGTTTCCAGTGGTGGCGGGAAGAGGCCCTTAATTGGCTGTTAATAGGACATTTAAGGGCTTCATTTGGCCTCTCAGCATTGTCGGCCTATCCTGCTCCCCGGGAAGTTTGCTTGGTGACGGGAAGATGATGAACCCTCCGCTTCTGATCCCACCTCTGGGGGGCCACATAAAATCCAATCCAAGGAGTAGTGAATAGTATAGATGCATTTATGCGGAAGCTAGATAAACACATGAGGGAGAAAGGAATGGAAAGATATGCTGATAGGTTGTGACGAAATAGGGTGGGAGGAGGCTCATTTGGAGCATAAACACCAGCACAGACCAGTTGAGCCGAATGGCCTGTTTCTATGTTGTATATTCCCTGAATCTCTGGTTCTATAATTCACTCCTTCTCATTGAATGGAGTTTCTGTTTCTCGTACCCCTTCTCCTTTCTCTCTATCTGATGTTTTTCTAACCATACTAAAACGGATTATAAAATTAAATAAGGAATGACATCAGAATTCCTAATCCATTCTGCACAACAGAGTATGAAGAAAGAGCTGAAATGTCTTTGTTGTCCGCTAAAGATTGATGGCTTTTCAATCCAGTCTCTCCGTTCAGTCTCAACCTGCTTTCAATTCAGAAAGTTAGTAATAAATATACACTACAAGTGAAAGCATCTGCTTGATAACATTCATAATTTTATGAAAATTGCTATCACAGCTGAGATTAGTACAGTGAAGAAGAGCACCTCATGTTTTGTTGAGGCACTTTACAACCTTTCAGCCCCAACACTGAGTTCAATTTTAGATCATAAACTCTGCTCCCATTTTCTCAGACACCTGGGGCTGAATTTTATAGGGGCCCCCCGTCAGGATCAATGGCGGCCATGGTGGAGTGGGGCAGGAGACATGAAGATTGCCCCGGATGAGGACCGTCACTGACCTCCACGCCGGCTGGGCCTGTCCCAATCTTGACGGCGGCGACGAGGCTTCGTGGCGGACTCCTCCCCCCCGTCGCTCGGCAATGGGACCATCATTTAAATCCTCAAACTAATTTATTTACCTGCATTAATGACTTTCCCATCGCCTCCTGATGTGCCGTGATCTTCATCCCAGCGGCCAGCACTACCGCATCTTCGAATCTCCATCCGGGGAAGCGAGGCGCGACACCTATGGGGAGGGGAGAGGAGGTAAGTTTATCAGTGCGGGGGGGGGGGGGGGTGGGGTAAGTGGGGACAAACTTACTTGATTGGTCTAGAGGGTGATGTGGAGGGGTAAAGGTAAAAGGTTCTGAACTTTGCGAGGGGGAAGGTCATATATTCAAGGTAAGTATTTCGGGGGGTGGGATAGAAGGGCAGATATGACATGGAATGCTATTGGGGGAGGGTGAGAGAGGGGCTGGAAGCATTTTTAGGGCTGTAAGCCCTTTAAAAATGGTGCTGGCACCTGCGCAGTGGTGCCGGATGCCGTTGCCAGGAATGGCTCCTCCACCTCCTCCATGGCACAGTGGCGCAGTGGTTAGCACCGCAGCCTCACAGCTCCAGCGACCCGGGTTCAATTCTGGGTACTGCCTGTGTAGAGTTTGCAAGTTCTCCCTGTGTCTGCGTGGGTTTTCGCAGGGTGCTCCGGTTTCCTCCCACAGCCAAAAGACTTGCAGGTTGATAGGTAAATTGGTCATTATAAATTACCCCCCAGTATAGGTAGGTGGTAGGGAAATATAGGGACAGGTGGGGATGTGCTAGGAATATAGAATTAGTGTAAGATTAGTATAAATGGGTGGTCGATGGTCGGCACAGACTCGGTGGGCCGAAGGGCCTGTTTCAGTGCTGTATCTCTAAAAAAAAAGAAATGTCAACAGTGGGGTTGGGGGAGCAATCTGCTCTGGTTATGATAATAAGCTGCCGTGTATAAGATCGCGGTGGCTCCGCGGAGTGAAACCCGCACGTGCGGGTCGCCACCTTTTACGCGGTAACACAGAATCCAGCCCCTGCTCTTGGTGATGATTCTATTGTTGTTCTTACACCTCCTCTGGACTCATCCTTTGTTTTTTACTTGTCCCGTTATCATCTTCTTTTGTCCTGCACCATCATCTCTCCTGATCTCCACCATATCCCAGACCTTCCCTTATATTCTACCCTCGCCCCCTTTCCCTGCCTCTGTACTTGCTTAAAAATCTATTAAATCTCTCACTTCTTCTAATTCTGATGAAAGGTCATAGAAACAGGGAGCTGTTTCAGGATGGCTCCCTGATACAGTCCCATCGCTGGGGGACGTTTCCCTGCAGTATGTCTGGATGTTAAGCAGCTGCCTGACTAATGGAGGAAGGCAGCCAATTTAAATATTTAAACGACCCACTTAGGGTCGATCTCTCTGGCCTGCCGGCATTTTGTCAGCAGTAGAGTGGCCCCTTTGTCCCGTGGGGAGGCCGCCAGCTTCTATGGAGGCATTGTCCCTGTGGCAGTTGGGGCACCATCGGGGCTGCAAGATCCGTGGCCCAAAGAGGGGGCTGGGCAGGCAGTACCCATGGCACCAATGGGCTATCCAGAGGCAGTCAACTAGGAGGCCACCTCTGGGAAAATACCTGAGCTGGTCCCGCTGCTGGCAAGTGTCGGCTCGGGACACCCATTTGGCCTTGATGTCAGGGTCTCGAAACCCGTGATAAGTTCTTGCCTGTTAACTCTGTTTCTCTCTCCATAGATGCTACCTGAACTGCTGAGTTCTTTCCAGCATTTTCTGTCTTTATTTCAAATTTCCAGCATTTGCAATGTTGTTTTTATTAACACAGTGAAGATCCTTTACAGCAAACATGGGAGATGTCCAAGTAAACATTTTATTATTAAAAGGTTTTTCTTCACGAAACAAAATCTCCCTCTCTGTCTTCTCTTCATCAGTCCAAACAAATCTGAGTCAAATAATTACAGTGGAGTTCTTCATTATAAAGGGGTTAGAATGAATTCAAAGTAGCACAGAGAGATTACTTAATCTGCTCATTGTAGACAGGTGTTCTTCATAATAGAGTTTGTTTGACCCAATTTGGAACTCTCTTAGCTTCAATGAGAGTTGAAGGAAATGGAACAGGAAAGATATTCTTCCTTTCCAGGAAGTGATTAACAGATTACTTCTGCCGTTCTCATTTTCTAGCATAAAGCATTTTTGCACATTAAGTGAGACACATTTCTCAATCCAATGAGGTGGAATTGGAAAAAAAATCTTTTCAAAGTTTCTTGCATTGCCGAAACTGGAAAGATTAACATTATTTTAATTCCTTTGTTGCCATAAATGATGCTCAACAACATTAAACATGTTAATATTGTCTTTTCTCCCCAGTTTCCTTCTCTCTTTTGCAGGACTTGACTGTTCCACAGTCATCAGGAGCCCCCGATACCTCACTCATACAGCTCACTGTACTGCAAGTAGCAGCAGCATATTCCCACCACAGCAGAAATGGCAAATTCTTACCTGACCCCCTGACACATACCATTGCAAGTTGATCTCACAGCCCAAGGATCTGGAACAGCAATCCTAGCCGATTTTTCCTGCCCAGTCAAAAAATGCTCAGGCGCAACACAGCAATCTTATATGCCACACTTGTCTGGAATGAGCTCTCAGAGCACAGCAGAGCGATTAATCCTGGGATCTGCCTGGTCTATACATCCCAAACCAGGCAGTGCATTTCCTTACAAAGCCAAGAGGATAATCCCATCATCAGCAATAACTGAACGCAGGTAATGTTGGCTTTTGTGTGTGTAAAATGGATGATATGGGATCAGCTGCCTGTTTTATAGCTGTTGTTACAACCAGGTGAGAAAGGTGTCTCGGGGTCCCTTTTAGCCTTCACCTGATCTTACTGTAACAGGGTTTTGTTTTAAACACACCGTGTTTTTAGCTGCCCCTTGGTGAATCCTTGTTTACCGCTTTCCAATTATAAGGCAAAGAAATGAGCACAAACAGGCTTTCTTAGGTTTAAAGAAGAAAAGTGAAATCTCTTAAACCTTAAACTCTAACTCGGTTAACGCTCACAGATACATGCCGCGCCCTGCTAGCATGCATGCGTTATACACACATGCAAATAGAGACAGAAAAGAGCAGAAGAAAAATAAAGTGAAAAAAGTTTGAGGCAATCTCTGAAAGGGGGTTTGTTACTGTGCTTCGAACTCACTGCAGAGTCCTTGATTGTAGGTAGTCTTGCTTTTTGTTAGGGCCCAGTATTCTTCTTAAACCTTGTTCACTGTCGGAGATTTTTCTCTCTTGGGGTTCATGTGTCTTCCATGGGCCTTCAGCTCCGTGAGAAAGAGATGGAAGCAGACAGGACAGGCGGCAGCAAGCCAACCACTAGAGGTCTTTTCAGTCCAGGAACAAACAGCGTTCTGAGTTCAAATTCTCTGTGGCAAGTTCAAATTCAAAAAACTCAGATTGCCCAGCAGGTTCGTCATGTGACTAGGGGGAGTGACCACATCTGTTTGTGTATTCGGCCATCTTAGCAGTCAATCTGGAATGCAAGCTCCTCTGCCCTCAAGGTCTGGTAATCAAAAGTCCATTGTGGATTAAATTGGAGCAGGGAGTGATTCCTTTGTTCCAACACTGTCTGCTAGTAAGTAAAAAAAGTCTCTCCAGCCAACGATCTGGTGTTGCTTTCTTTTAAAAAGCAAGTTCTTTCTTTACTCCAGTAACAGTTTAAAGATCAATATCATGTGGTGAAATTAATGTGCCTCATTCTTGGTGGGTGGGGCCCTGCATGACACTGTCCTGTTTTTAATTTCCATTGAGTGCAGTGGAGATGAAAAAAATTTTAAATGGGCTGCGGATTCGCTATTACCTGTTTCCCATTATTCCAGAAGTGACCTCCAATAATGTCATTGGAGACTTGGAGGTGCAGCAGTCAGTCATTTGCAATGTGATCAGATAGTTCATTATTTATTATGTAGAGGATGGGATTTAATTTTGATGGACAATGTCTGAATCAATGGGCTGAATTTTCGGGGTCCCCCAAAGATAGGAACAGAGGCAGGGGTCCCCAAAAATTCTGGTGACGGCTAGTCTGTCAGTTATAGGACACTATACCCGGTGCTGGCGGGCAGGGGGTGGTGGTGGGGGGGTGGGGGGGAAAGACAGGAATCCCACTCTCCTCCCCATTGAGGCCAATTAAATTAGTGAAAATCTCATTAACATCTTGTTGAAGGGGACCAGTGGAATATTTAAAAGGTGTCACGGAACCGTATTTATTTTCTCCCTCAGATTAAAACAGTGTGCCTTTAAGACTCTGTTAAAAACAGTGTACCTTTAAGACAGGGAGAAGCTTTTGGATTTCTGAGCACAGGGTGCCAACTGCATTTTTGTCCCTAGGCACAGCAGGAGAGAGAGAGATCACATGGTATAGTATTTCGATTTGCCTGTGTGTAAAACTGGCAAAAACTAGTCTGAACCAGCTACCAGCAAGGCGTGCTACTGAAGAAAAGGGTTATCTATTTTCTCTCAGCAGAAATTCTACAAGGAGCTACAGGTCAAGTTAATTGCCTAAGGAAGAAAAAAGCCTTTTTTTTTAAGAGATCATTTGTGTTGCTGAAAGTAGCAAAACTCCTTTTCTTTACTTCCAAGCCAAGAAGTATTTGCTTCAAGATTGAATCTCTCCTGACTGATTGTATTTTCTGGAATTCGCCAGTGATCTTGATGCCTGCTGCAGCCGAAGTGTTTTGAATGCCTATCTACTGAAGAGACTATTTCATCAAATCCGCGTGGAGACTTCGAGTAGCATTTGATTATTTTCACATTAGAATACCTCATCCATTAGGAACATGACCCACAAAGACTTACTTATTTATTTATTCTTAAGAAACAGCTAATTTTTAAAATATCAATTTTCTAAAAGAAACCTGTTAACCTTGATTTTTGAGTGTATGTGTGTGTATGGGGGAGTTAGGGTAAAATAAGAAGTTATAAGGTCTTTAGACATAGGTTTATCTTAACAGTGTCTAAGATTTAGTTTTTTTAATAAACAGTTAATTTGTTGTTGTCTGAAGATACCTGGTTTGGTCTGTTTTATCTTGGGGGTTACAAGAGTGTTTAATTTGGCTGTTTTCCAGTTGGATAGGAAAACTTTATAATATGCTGCAACCTGTTGAGTGATGGGACTGAATTGAAGGTGAATTGCTCCCACCTTGGTCGTAACAAGGGACAAACTGGTTTCAGGAGCTGTCCATTTATGAACAACTGAAGGGAGACTGGTCACAGTGGAGAGTCAGGCAAGCCTGCCCCAGTGCATCACCCTGGTCCCATAAGAGGGTCAGTGGGGCAAAGGGAGACTTGGCACTTGGTAAGGAGGTTCCCTTGGTAAGGAGGTTCCCTTGGTAAGGAGGTTCCCTTGGTGCTGTGCAGGTAGAGGGGAGAGTGGGCACTCAGCACTCATGTATTGAACGGGGTTGTCACCATCCCCCAGCATCGTAGGGGCAGAAAAGCAGGGGTTAAGGCTTCTAAAGACTGTTGAGTGGCCGTCTGTTCAAAATAAGGCAGCATCTAGAAGTGGGGGCATGGCTGTCAGATTTTGAGCCCTGTGGCATTGAGAGGCAAGACCTTCCACAGGAAGGGTGGAACCCTGAGCACCAAGAGGGCACGGGAAAGGAAAGAGGGGTAGGAGGGCAATGGAGGCCATATCTTCAACACGAGATCTACTGCTGAGGACAGAGCTACCTGGAGGTGACTGAGATCCAATGTTGCAGGAGACTGCGACTCTCCAGGCAAATGGTCAGAGACATTTGCGCCCTCGTCACTGTCAAAGTCACTGTGATCTTAAACCGCTTCACTTCTGGCGCCTTCCAAGAATCAGCTACAAATCTTCGCGGCATCTCTAAAAATGGCTGTACATCACTGCATCTCGCTGGTCACTGATGTCCTCTTTGCCAGAGCAGGACAGCACATTTCTTTCACGACAGACACGGCCTCACAGCGACAGAGGGTATTGAGTTTTGCCTCCATCACTGATTCTCCCAAGCATAGCACATCATCGGTTGCACCCATGTGGCCATCAAGGTACCCAGTGACCAGCCACTCAGATCCATCAACAAGAAGGGCTTCCACTCCCTCAATGTCCAACGGGTCTGCGACCACAACAAGAGCATCCTCCACGTGTGCACTCGCTTTCCTGGCAGCTGCCATGTCCCTTTCATCCTCTGCCAGTCCACGCTGCCTCAGAACTTCACTCCGACCCCCAAAGTGTGTAGCTGGATCCTAGAGGACAAGGGATATCTCTTGAAGAGGTGGCTATTCACCCCTCTATGGCAGCCCCCGTCAGAGGCATCGAGACAATATAAACAATGCTCGCTAGGACAACTATTGAGCAGGCCATCGGGCTTCTGAAGATGTGATTCCAGTGCCTAGACAGGTCAGGTGATGCCCTCCAATACCCTCCTGCAAGAGTCTTGGTCATTGTGGTGGTCTGCTGCACTGTCCATAGCATAGCCCTCCTGAGAGATGTGGATCTTGAGGATGATGAGGTCCTGGAAGGAGACAGCTCATTGGAGGAGGAGGGGGAGCAGGAGGTAGGAGAGGAGGAGGAACAGGAGGCAGAGGGAGATGATGCTGAGCAGGGAACTGCACGACAAGGTGGCATCCTCCAGCCACCCTCTGAGAAGAGGAGCTCTCTCCTCGCCCTCATGGCCTCCAGCATGAGCTCCAGGTCAGCATCGATGACGTGAGGGTTTGCCCTGCACCCGGTGCTGGGCCTCCAGCTCTCCTCAGACATCTCGCTTCCCTCTGCTGCAGTGGAAGGCACAAACCACAGATTTCTCCCTTAGGTCAATGAGCAGCCTCAGTGATAGCTGCCATGGGGTGTCTAAATGAGTCCCACACGTCATCTGACCCACTTCCCTTCTTGTCCCCACTGGCTCTAAGCGGACAGGAAATTTTCTCAATGCCAATTCCGAGCTTTCCCATGCAAAAATCCCACCTGAGCTGGATTTCTGACCTGAAAACAAACCCAACTCCTGTTTCCTGCCTTTGTGGTGAAAATTCAGCCCAATGTGATCTCCTGGAGGAGGCAAAAAAAGAGTTTTTAAAAGAAAAGGCCAATTTGGGGCATTAAGGAAAACCTGGAAAACTCCACTGACTCCCATAAACTATTGAAGCTAGTCCAGATCGCTTCTGCCCAGATTGTTAAAATTTGGTAAATTCTACATTACCAAGAAATATCAATAGGGATATAATATTTTTTCAGTTGTCCTTTATTTCCCCTTTCATTTCATATGTCATAACATAGGAGGGAAAATATTTATATGGTTATTGCAAGGAGAGTTTTTATAAGCCTGCTGTCACAATAGTCATATTAAGAGAAACAAGCTGAAGCTAGAAGCATCTTGTTGCATGAAACCTGAAAGGTTCTATTGAGTTTTTGAGGTGCAGTATCACACAGGAGCATTCAAAAGACAACTTATGGCTGTAAGAGCTTTGTGACATGAAATCTATGAGGTTGCAATGAGATTTTGAACCCAAGCAATATTCAAAGTCTGTAAAAGTCCAGTGACTTAAATTCTGTGAAATCATTTTGGGACTATCTAGCTCACTGTCACTGGAGGCACACTGAAAGACAACCTGTGACAATGAGAAGCATGTCTGTGAGACCAAATACTTGATTTATTAATCTTGTCTCCAATAATCTGCTAAAGAGCCATTTGCCAGCTATGACTAGGAAGGCATTTCATCAATAAGGTTTCCATTAAGTAAATCATCCATCCTTTTAATGTCATGAGCTCTTGAGGCTCTGACACAACCGTTAAATATCACTTCAAAAGTTTGAGTGTTTTTGCTGGCAGCTTTTCTAATGGACTGCATGTCCAAATATCTCACAGAGTTTTCATGTGCATTCGGATTATTTGTTTGGCCTATTAGAGTAATATTTATAGGCATCATTACTTCTCTACACTCCCTCAGGAGCCTGGGATGAGATGGTAGGTGCATATAGAACTGCAACTCGGACAACACCAGGTGCCAAACACAGTGACAAAGCCAATTTGTCAGCTTTCATTTCCTGTCCTCACAACTTCATTCAGCCTCTTTATTACCAGCGCTGTACACCAGGGGTTTAAATAATCACAATAGGTCACATTAGACTGCTTGTTGTATTTGTGTCAGCATTGATTTTGTCACATCATTCTTTGCACAAAGCATGAGCGCTGAATGAATTGAGAGTGGCACTCTTGCTCGATCAACAGTGCACTTTGGGAATAGTTTACAAGCTCAATCAAAATTACTATTTCAGATAAGCTGTTTTTCCCCAAATACTCCTAATCATTTCCAACACCAAAACAAAACAAAAGAGTGACATGCCAAATATGTCTTCATATTTTTTAGTAGAATTGTCCTTGTATGTTATAGTGCAGAGTAGTCAGGGTGATGAAATCATCTCCTGTCCACTCCCTTCCTGGCCCATTCAGAACACAAAGTGGTCAGCTTAACAGAATCCAACAAATGATATCTGACGTTGTACACCTATGTTGCAATGGAATAAAAAGGACAGAGGCCGCCTGGATACGAAGTTGGCTGAGTGACAGGAAACAGAGAGTAGTGGCGAATGGTTGTTTATAACCACTGCTTTTCTAGATATATATTAATGATCTAGACTTAAGCATACAGAGCACAAATCCAAAATTTTCAGATAACATAAAACTTGGAAATATTGTGAAATGTGAGGAGGATAGGGATAGAATTCAAGAAAACATAGACAGGCTGGTGGAACGGGCAGACACGTGGCAGGTGAAATTTAACAAAGAGGAGTGTGAAGTGATACATTTTGGTAGGAGGAACAAAAAGAGGCAATATAAAATAAAGGGTGCTATTCTAAAGGGGTTGCAGGACCTCGGGTTTAGGTACATAAATCGTTGAAGGTGGCAGGTCAGGTTGAGAAAGCAGTTGAAAAGGCATATGACATTCTAAATAGAGGCATAGAGTTCAAAAGCAAGGAGGTTATGGTGAACCTTTATTAATTGATTGGCACCCCATCCACCAACATTCACTCCCTTCACCACCGACACACAGTGGCATACACATACCATCTCACCAAGGCTCCTTCGACAGTGTCTTCCAAACCCATAATCTCTACCACCAAGAAGGACAAGGGCAGCAAATGCATGGGAGCACCAGCACCTGCAAGTTCCACTCCAAGCCACACACGATCCTAACTTGGAACTATATCGCTGTTCCTTCACTGTTGCTGGGTCAAAATCCTGGAACATCCTTCCGAAAAGCGCTGTTTGTGTACCTACACCACGGACTGCCGTGGTTCAAGAAGGCAGCTCACCACCACCTTCTCAAGGGAAATTAGGGATGGGCAATAGTGGGAAGGCAGTGGCATAGTGGTATTATCACTAGACTAGTAACCCAGAGACCCAGGGTATTGACCTGGAGACAGGGGTTCGAATCCCACCACAGCAGAAGGTGGAATTTGAATTTAATTAATAAATCTGGAATTAAAAGCTAGTCTAATGATGGCCATGAAACCATTGTCGATTGTTGTAAAAACCCATCTGGTTCACTAATGTCCTTTAGGGAAGGAAATCTGCTGTCCTTACCTGGTCTGGCCTACATGTGACTCCAGACCCACAGCAATGTGGTTAACTCTTACATGCCCTCTGAAATGGCCCAGCAAACCACTCAGTTGTACCTAACCGCTACGAAGTCAATAAAAAGGAATGAAACCGGACGGACCACCCGGCATTGACCTAGGCACCGGCAACAACAACAGCAAACCCAGCCCTGTCGACCCTGCAAAGACCTCCTTACTAACATCTGGGGGCTTGTGCCAAAGTTGGAAGAGCTGTCCCACAGACTAGTCAAGCAACAGCCTGACATAGTCATAATCACGGAATCATACCTTACAAACACTGTCCTAGACACTGCAATCACTATCCCTGGGTATGTTCAGTCCCACCGGCAGGACAGACCCAGCAGAGGTGGCAGGACAGTGGTCTACAGTAGGGAGGGAGTTGCCCTGGGAGTCCTCAACATCGACTCCGGACCCCATGAAGTCTCATGGCATCAGGTCAAACATGGGCAAGGTAACCTGCTACTGATTACCACCTACCGCCCTCCCTCAGCTGATGAGTCAGTACTCCACCATCTTGAACACCACTTGGAGGAAGCACTGAGGGTGGCAAGGGCGCAAAATGTACTCTGGGTGGGGGACGCCAATGTCCATCACCAAGAGTGGCTCGGTAGCACCACTACTGACCGAGCTGGCCAAGTACTAAAGGATATAGCTGCTAGACTGGGTCTGCGGCAGGTGGTAGGGGAACCAACACGAGGGAAAAACATACTTGACCTTGTCCTCACCAATCTGCCTGCCGCAGATGCTTCTGTCCATGACTGTATTGGTCGGAGTGACCACCGCACAATCCTTGTGGAGACAAAGTCCTGCCTTCACATTGAGGATACCCTCCATCGTGTTGTGTGGCACTATCACCATGCTAAATGGGATAGATTTGAATAGATCTAGTTAAGCAAAACTGGGCATCCATGAGGCGCTGTGGGCCATCAGCAGCAGCAGGATTGTACTCAACCACAATCTGTAACCTCATGGCCCAGCATATCCCCCACTCTACCATTACCATCAAGCCAGGAGACCAATCCTGGTTCAATGAAGAGTGCAGGAGGGCATGCCAGGAGCAGCACCAGGCATACCTCAAAATGAGGTGTCAACCTGGTGAAGCTACAACCCAGGACTACTTGCATGCCAAACTGCATAAGCAGCATGCAATAGACAGAGCTAAGTGATCCCATAACCAACAGATAAGGTCTAAGCTCTGCAGTCCTGCCACATCCAGTCGTGAATGGTGGTGGACATTCAAACAACTAACTGGAGGAGGTGGCTCCACAAATATCCCCATCCTCAATGATGGGGGAGCCCAGCACATCAGTGCGAAAGATAAGGCTGAAGCATTTGCAACAATCTTCAAGCCATAAGTGCCAAGTGGATGATCCATCTCAGCCCCCTCCTGAAGTCCCCAGCATTACAGATGCCAGATTTCAGCCAATTCGTTTCACTCTGCGTGATATCAAGAAACGACTGAAGGCACTGGATACTGCAAAGGCTATGGGTCCTGACTATATTCCAGCAATATTACTGTAGACCTGTGCTCCAGAACTTACCGCACCCCTAGCCAAGCTGTTCCAATATAGCTACAAGACTGGCATCTACCCAGCAATGTGGAAAATTGCCCAGGTATGTCCTGTACACAAAAAGCAGGACAAGTCCAACCCGACCAATTACCACCCCATCAGTCTACTCTCAATCATCAGTAAAGTGATGGAAGGTGTCACCAACAGTTCCATCAAGCGGCACTTGCTTAGCAATAACCTGCTCAGTGATGCTCAGTTTGTGTTCCGCCACAGCCACTCAGCTCCTGACCTCATTACAGCCTTGGTTCAACCATGGACAAAAGAGCTGAACTCAAGAGGTGAGGTGAGAGTGACTGCCCTTGACATCAAGGCAGCATTTGTCTGAGTGTGGCATCAAGGAGCCCTAGCAAAACTGAAGTCAATGGGAATCAGGGGGAAAACTTTCTGCTGGTTGGAGTCATACCTAGCGCAAAGGAAGATGGCTGTGGTTGTTGGAGGTCAATCATCTGAGCTTCAGGACATCACTGCAGGAGTTCCTCAGGGTAGTGTCCTAGGCCCAACCATCTTCAGCTGCTTCACCAATGACCGTTCTTCAATCATAAGGTCAGAAGGGGGGATGTTCGCTGATGATTGCACAATGTTCAGCACCATTCGTGACTCCTCAGATACAGAAGCAGTCCATGTAGAAATGCAGCAAAACAGGCTTGGGCTGATAAGTGGCAAGTAACATTTGCGCCACACAAATGCCAGGCAATGACCATCTCCAACAAGAGAGAATCTAACCATCTCCCCTTGACATTCAACGGCATTACCATCGCTGAATCCCCCACTATCAACATCCTAGGAGCTACTATTGACCAGAAACTGAACTGGAGTAGCCATATAAATACCATGGCTCCAAGAGCAGGTCAGAGGCTAGGAATCTTGAGGCGATTAACTCACCTCCTGACTCCTCAAAGCCTGTCCACCATCTACAAGGCACAAGTCAGGATTGTGATGGAATACTCTTCACTTGCCTGGATGGGTGCAGCTCCAACAACACTCAAGAAGCTCGACACAATCCAAAACAAAGCAGCCCGCTTGATTGGCACACCATGCACAAACATTCACTCCCTCCCCCACTGACGCACAGTGGCAGCAGTGTGTACCATCTACAAGATGCACTGCAGCAACGCACCAAGGCTCCTGAGACAGCACCTTCCAAACCCGCGACCTCTACCACTTTGAAGGACAAGAGCAGCAGATGCATGGGAACATCACCACCTGCAAGTTCCCCTCCAAGTCACACACCATCCTGACTTGGAACTATATCGCCGTTCCTTCACTGTCGCTGGGTCAAAATCCTGGAACTCCCTTCCTAACAGCACTGTGGGTGTGCCTACCTCACATGGACTGCAGTGGTTCAAGAAGGCAGCTCACCACCACCTTCTCAAGGGCAATTAGGGATGGGCAATAAATGCTGGCATAGCCAGTGACGGCCACATCCCATGAATGAATAAAAATTAATAAATAAACGCTGGCCTAGCCAGCAATGCCCACATCCCACAAACGAATAAACAAAAACCTTTATAAAACACTGGTTTGGTCTCAACTGGAGTATTATGTCCAATTCTGGGCACCACACTTTAGGAAGAATATGAAGGCTTTAGAGAGGGTGCAGAAAAGATTTACGAGACTGGTTCCAGGGTTGAAGGACTTTTGTTATGTGGATGGATTGGAGAAGCTGGGTTCTATCTCCTTCGAGAAGAGAATTTTGAGAGGAGATTTGATAGAGGTGTTCAAATCATGAGTGGTCTAGACAGAGCAGATCAAGATAAACTGTTCCCATTGGTGGAAAGATGGAGAACCAGAGAACGCCGACTTAAGGTAAATGGCAAAAGAACCAAGGGCGACATGAGGAAAAACTTTTTATACAGCAAGTGGTTAGGATCTGGAATGCATTGCCTGAGAGTGTGGTGGAAGCAGATTCAATCGTGGTTTTCAAAAGAGAATTAAATAAGTACTTGAAGAGAAAAAAATTACAGGGGTACAGGGAAAGGCAGGGGAGTGGGGCTTGGTGAGTTGCTCTTGCAGAGAGCCTGCATGGGCTTGACAGGCCGAATGGCCTCCTTCTGTGCTGTAACCATTCTATGATTCCATATTTATAGAACCAGTGGATAACTGTCACACAGAAGACGGCCATTCAGCCCATCAAGAGTGTGCAAGAGCAATTTAGCTAGTCTCACCCCCCCTCCCTTTCCCGTAGCCCTGAAAATTTTTTTCCTTTGGGTGTTTATGCAATTATCTTTTGAAAGCCATGATTGTCTCTACCTCCACCACACTCTCAGAAATTGCATTTCCAATCGTAAACACCCGCTGTGTAAAAAAGTTTCTCCCCATGTCACTTTTAGTTCTTTAGCAAATCACCTTAAATCTGTGTCCTCTGGTTCTCGACCCTTCTGCCAATGGGAACAGTTTCTCTCTATCTACTCTGCCCAGACCCCTCATGATTTTGAACACAAGTTGACTGGGAAAGAATTATTTAGGATCTGGTACAGAAAGATTCAAAGCATTAGCAGACTGAAAGATTTCCTCTCACTTGAAGAGGAATGATATACTACTGACTTATCATCTTAAAACAAAACAGTGGTTAAAGTGGTATTCATTTAGGAATAGTCACCCCATCCCAACCCTATTTAACCTTTGACCCCACTGAAATATATACTTCCTTTAATTCAGTGATAATTTTCAAATGCCATCATTATGAACATTTGGAACCAGCAATTGAAAGCAATCGTTGAAGCTTTCAAAATATTATTCTCATTTGCAATTCTTAATCAATATGTGGATCTGCAGAATCATTGCTGAATCTCAACAGTCACTGAACTGGACCAGATAGATGTGCCAAGCAATGCCAAGATGTGTCAGATACAGCGGCAAATCTGGGGGGGTCACTTATATTGGAGTATTTCCAAAATAGTTCAAGTGTAAGACCTACCCCCACATTCAGAGGCAGATGTATTTTGTCGCAAAACCAAATTCGGAGGTGAGATTTTAGCACATTTACTCTTGTCAGTTGGTGGTTGGATTTAGGCCATTATGGGACAGTCAGAGTTAATGAGGCACTAGACACTGCACATGATTTATTTTGTACATTATGAACTCTGCTGTGGAAGCATTCTTCAACAGACACAAACTCACATAGGAATAACAGCACAGGAACAGGCCACTTGGCCCAATCGGTCTATGTTGGTGTTTATCCTCCACACGAGCCTCCTCCCAACCCTCTTCATCTCACCCTATCAGCATATCCTTCTGTCCCTTTGTCCATTGTGTGTTTGTCCGGCTTCCCCTTAAATGCATCCATGCTTTTTGCCTGAACTGCTACATGTGGTACTGAGTCACCACTCTCTGGGTACTGAAGTTTCTCTTGAATTCCTTCTTGGATTTATTAGTGACTATCTTATGGCACCTAAATTACTTGGATTAGATTAGATTAGATTAGATTAGAGATACAGCACTGAAACAGGCCCTTCGGCCCACCGAGTCTGTGCCGAACATCAACCACCCATTTATACTAATCCTATACTAATCCCATATTCCTACCAAACATCCCCACCTGTCCCTATATTTCCCTACCACCGACCTATACTAGTGACAATTTATAATGGCCCATTTACCTATCAACCTGCAAGTCTTTTGGCTTGTGGGAGGAAACCGGAGCACCCGGAGAAAACCCACACAGACACAGGGAGAACTTGCAAACTCCACACAGGCAGTACCCGGAATCGAACCCGGGTCCCTGGAGCTGTGAGGCTGCAGTGCTAACCACTGTGCCACTGTGCCGCCCTATATATTGGCTTTCCTTTTTTCCTGTGGAACATAGAATATTTAAATACATTTTCATATAATTGAAAATAATGAGACAAATACAACAATCTTCAATCTATTAAGTGTGTTTCTATCTTTACTTCCACTCCATGTTTGCCCGTCTCCACTAATCATCCAACAACTGTTTGTCTTGTCAAGGTTGAGAATCTGAGCTGGCAGTGTGCACGCCAACCTAGAAAAACACTGATCAACAGTTTCCAAAAAGCTGACGAAGCCAGAATATCTGACTGCTCAAAGACAGCCCTAAGAATAGGCCTTATGACACAGGAAGACAAGGTATTGGATTAGACAGGCAGTACACTTGTTGCTATTTAAGCTGCCACCATAAACTTATGACTTTGATTATACTATGCAGAGAACAATTCGAAGTGGTGGTTTAGGATGTGAAGGGAGATAGATGCTGAAGGCAGGTGGATTATATTCTGTCTGGGACTGTGCTGTGCACAAGATCCCCTGGCAATATTTCAAAAATGAGCAGTTAATGCTCCCCAGTGCCCTCAACCAACACCTAAAATTAGATTAAGAACATAAGGATTAGGAGCAGGGGTATCTCGTCATTATCACATTGCAGTTTGTGGGAGCTTGCAGTGCACAAATTGGTTACCACATTTCCTACATTACAACAGTGACTACACTTCAAAAGTACTTTGCTGTATGCAAAGCACTTTAAGGTGGCATAAGGTCATGAAAGGTGCTATATAAATGCAAGTTTTTCTTTCATGACAAATATAGAGTCATAGAGAGATACAGCACTGAAACAGGCCCTTCGGCCCACCGAGTCTGTGCCGACCAACAACCACCCATTTATACTAATCCTACATTAATCCCATATTCCCTACCACAACCCCACCATTCTCCTACCACCTACCTACACTAGGGGCAATCTACAATGGCCAATTTACCTATCAACCTGCAAGTCTTTGGCTGTGGGAGGAAACCGGAGCACCCGGCGAAAACCCACACAGTCACAGGGAGAACTTGCAGACTCCACACAGGCAGTACCCAGAACTGAACCCGGGTCGCTGGAGCTGTGAGGCTGCGGTGCTAACCACTGCGCAACCATTGTAAAAAATTGCCCCTAGTGTAGATAGGTGGTAGGAGAATTGAGGGAA